>NC_133106.1:1782827-3228887 GCF_022965805.1 Primulina eburnea | reverse complement strand
TGAATCCATAGATGGATATCTATGTTATGGATATCTAATGTTTACATATTTACGCTCACTTTCTACTAATATGAATCCTTTAGGTTAAGACATGTAAATCTTCTCTTTAATGTCACCATTAAGGAACATCGTCTTCACATTCATCTGTCATATTCCATTGTCATACCATGATTCTATGGCTAGTAATATCCTAATGGATATGAACATTGCATCTAGAGAAAATGTTTCCTCATAGCCAATATCTTGCCTTTGAGTATATCCTTTTGCAACCAATTTTACTTTGAAGGTCACTACCCTCCCATCTTTCGCAAGTTTCTTTTTGTAAATCCATTTTCTTCCTATGAGAACAATTACCTCAGCTGGATCTACTAAAGATAATATTTCTTTGAATACATGGATTCCATTTCCAAATGCAAGGCTTCAAGCCATTTAGATGAATTGAAAATCTACTAATTATTTTTTGAGTTTCTTGGACAACATCCAGGAATGAGCACATCTTGGTCCTCTTCAACAAGTGGGCCTCATCATTTTAGGTGCCATGAAGACCCTTTCGTATATCCTAGGAGACTGTATCTCTTAAACTGGATGTTGGAGTTTGGATTCTAATATTTAGGAGTGGGTTTTTCTCATATCTCCTCGAGTTCTATCATTCTATCTAATAGAAATTCATTCTCAAGATGGTTACATTCCTTGAAACAAACATCTTTATTTCATTGGATCATAGAAATAATATCTAAAGTAATCTTTGGATATCCAATAAAGTAACATAAATTGACTCAACTATCAAATTTCTCCCCTACCGTTTGCTTCACATAAGTAGTACGTCTCTATTATGGAGGCTTTCCCATCCAATCTCATATGAATTTATATCCATCGCCTTTGTATGGAATTGGTTCAACAACATTACCGCAGTCTCAAGCGAAAATCCCTAAAGGATGACAATGCTTCAGTGAATCATATCTTAGATCGAACCATGTATATTAATGTTTGATTACGACACTATGACACACAATTCAACTGTGGTATGACATGGGAATTTCACTGTGAGAGAATCTCATTCTCTTTAAGGTAGTCTTGAAATTTAGTACTTGAGTATTTTTACCTCGATCAGATCGAAGTGTTTTAATATTTTTTCCTAGTTGTTTTTCTACTTCATTCGTGAATTTTTTGAACTTTTCAAAAGCTTCAGACTTGAATTTCATTAAATAAGCATACAAATATTTACAATGTCCATGCTTATTGCAGTATAAACAAAAATGTTCTGACTTATCGAGCTTTGTGGGTCCTTAAAGAATTCTTGGGAGCTTGCTTCTTATTGGTTTTTTTTCTTCTTTTTGTTACTTTTTGGGACCTATTTTCGTCCTAGACGAGGAGCCCATTAAACCCTTTTCTTCTTTATGGTGACTTCGTAAGTCGTAAGCATATTGACTAGCTCTTCATGGCAAGCCTACCTACACAAAAACTAGAATGACGGTGAATGAAGTCGATTCCATATAAAACTCTTGAATAAATATTCTGTAGAAAGAAAGAATCCCGAGGAAGTCGAGATGTACTATTCAAATTTATAAATTACCAAATATAAGATAAGATAATCACAAATCTTGTATTCTAGGCAACTTGCCTTACTAGAGTTCTTTTCATATAGGTATATAGCTCCTCCTACTATATAAATACCAAGTATACCCTATGGTTTTATTCATTTACTTATTGCTTACACAAGCACTATTATTGTAGACGCCCGAATTTCGTATTTGTAAATTTGCGGAATTATTTAAAAATTTTCTTTAAAAGTAAATAACTCGCCTCATTAATAAAATAAGCTGATAAAAAGTTTAAATGTTCAAAGTAGCAGCGGAAGTAAATACTATTTTTCAAAACGACAACATAAAATAATTCATCAACGTGAAAACTGAGTTCGAATAAAAATAATAAGTGCTGAAAATGAGGTCCTCGGGTTCCTACTATTGCCGACACAAGCCAGCTCACCGGTCCCCGCCCTCGGTCCCGACCTCATCAGTACCAACAACAATCAAGTCTAGTGAGTCTAAAGACTTAGCATGCATATATCGTTAATAACAAGTAAATATATCATAAAGTTTCGTGCCATGTAAAGATATCATATCGTAAAGCGTAACATGAAAATCGTGTCATGAATAATTATAAATACGTGCATAACTGAAAATCGTACGTAAAATGTTTGCTCGTTAGAGCCCTGTCATAAAATAGCATATCATAATTTTTCTGTTGAGATAATGTTCTACGCAAGTGGCCCATAACATAACATGAATCGTTTGATCAGACTAAACCACAGTATACTGGGCAGTAGAGATCATCACAGCCCTTGGACTGGATATCTGTACCCATACATGAACATGAACCGGTCGTAAGTCACTGGATGAAGTAATAATCCCATAAGCTGCAATCCCATAAACGTGAGGTGGCCACAAGACATATCGCATAGATCTCAAAATAAACTTTTTTATATTTTATGCACGTAATATAATTAAATTCCTGTGTTATTTTACCAATTGAGTTGGATCGTTCCCAGGCTCGCTGCGACCTAATTCTAACATGAGAAACATGCAAATAACTTAACTTGAGAATAACTTCGTAATGGAACCCAAAAACGGGGCCAACAACTTAACTTCTAACCATGACTCTGTACTAACCCGAACCAACAATTAACCATAGTTTAGTCATGGTAAAAATACGCCTAACATGATGAAATAATGCTCCTAAGAATTGTAAAACTCGAAATTTGGTGAATGAAGGCCAAAATCGTGGAACGCTCTTTCGAGGGTCACTTTGGCACATCGCATCATAAATTCTCGTACGACCTCTAAACTTAAACAAATCAAGAACGGCCAAAAACATGACCTTACTAACTGAATGAGGTATTGTCCAGTCCAAGGCCATAGGCTAAAAGCCAACCATGAACTCGAAACAAGCCTATGAACCGAAGGCGAAATTGCTGTCAAAAAAATTACAGCAGCAACTGTTGCGCTTCCGTGCTTCGTTTTCAAAACTATCGGTCATTGGGGCTTGAACCACCGACTAGAGCCTCTTATTAACATCCTAAGGTATGGTTTGAACTATGGCTAAGGGCCCTAGGTAAATCACAATCAAAGCCAACACCTACGACGATCCCAAGCTTCACCCGAGAACACACATGGCACGTGTGGGGGTATTGCTTGTTTTGCTGTCATGGATCATCCCAGTGGCCATGTGATCGACCATGGCATGATCTAGACATCCTGAGGCATTGTGTGAACCATGGCTAAGGGATAAAAAGCCAAACAAGATCCACACCAACCTCAAATTCGAAACTACTCACACCACTCGAAAAAATGAAAACCGAGGGACTGTCTTGTGTTGTTTGTTTTAAAACCAATGGGACTATGAACCAAGCCATGAAAGGTCATCTTGTTCATGTTCTAGACATGCTAAGGAAAGGTTCAAACCATGGTTACAGGCCTTGGGACAAACATGATCCAAACTCTCCCTTTAGGCAATCAACAACTAAAACCGAGGGTCAAAAATTGTAATGTTGCGAGTTGCTGTCAAAAGTTGTTTTGTTGGGGCGAAAGGGCTCAAACCAATGGACCAATCCCTTCCTAACACACCCTATAACATGAACATAAGCAGCCTTGAACACCTGGAACCGAGCCAACCTCTGAAATCAAAAGAAACCATACCAAACGTGAAGCATGAAGGGGACCAAAATATCTGTGCAGAATTTTGTTCAAGTTGCTATACAAAAATCGGTTTTTGCTCTATGAATCATGTACATATAATGTTTTTAAAGTATTCATATAACTTGATTGAAGAGAAAATAATGATATAGACATGCCTGGAAATTTTCGTTTGAAAAGAAAACAAACTAGACGGCGACACAGCGCGGCGGAGACGGAGTCCCTTTTCTTTTCTACTTTTCTCTCTTATTTTTCCTTGAAGAACTCACCATTTTATCTGAAGTTTTACTCTAAAATTTTCGAGGATAGGGGGAGGGAAATGACTAGGAGATGAATGGGAAGTTTACTAATAGATGGGAGATTTGAAAGGCAAGATAAAATCTTTCTATCCTTTGAGTTTGTTAGATAGAAAATGATATGATATCAAAGGATTTGAGGGATATTTGATGGTGAAAGGCCGATTTCTTCTATCAATTTTGGGTAGGAATATTGCTTAATTAATAATTATTAAGGATTTAAAAGTGAGGGAATTAACTATGCCATGAAAGGATTAAGGAAAGATATCAATATAGAGTTACTAAATTAATCAAATCCTCAAAGTGTGATGGCCGAAATTATCATTCAAAATAAGGTAGAAAAATTGCTTAATTATTAATTAGTGGGGTTTAAAAATGAAGGGAATTATCTACCAAGAAAAGGATTAAGAATGATATCAAAATGGTGAGTTGTCATTCCTTATTTAAATCCTACAAGGGGTGGCCGAATTCTTGAAAGAAGATGGAGGGAAATATTGCTAAATCTTGTATTTTAAATCTTTAAAGTTTTATCTACCCATTAAGTATTTTAGTGAATTAAACAATTAATTATTTTAGGATAGTAATTATCTTGCATGCATGACTAATTCTTTAAATTAAATTACTAGCATGTTAAGTTACAATTTCTTAAATAAAATAAGCCTATATTAACTTATCTCAATTGGTCAAATATTTTAATTTAGGCTTTTAATTAAATTATTGGACATAAAAGAACTTATTTACTAGTTATCTCTAATTAATTAATTAAATTCCTAAACATTCATTTACCTTAAAATAATTTATTCCTTATCTTAAATTAAGTCTAGGAATATTTTCTTATTATTAGAATTATCTCAATACTCCGACTCCAGTCCGGCGTCGCTTATTTAACTGAAAAGATAATAACTAAACTTATGCAATTTAAAATAAAAACAACTTTAAAATGCCTTAAATAATAAATAAGTCATTTTTAATTTAAATACTAAGATTATGCATGGCTTATACGTAGTGTGATTGAACGGGTTCTACAACTCTCTTCCTCTTAAGAGAAATTTCGTCCTCGAAATTAAAACTTACCGAATAACTCGGGATACCGACTACTCATCTCTGGTTCAGATTCCCACGTAGCTTCCTTCTATGTATGATTAAACCATTTGACTTTCACTAGCTTAATCAGCTTGTTCTGAAGCTTCTTCTCCTGTCTGTCTAAGATCTGCACTGATCTTTATTCATAAGACAGGTTCGGAGTGAGATGCAACGGTTCAAATTCAGGACATACGAAGGATTAGCCATATACTTCCTCAGCATAGAGACGTGGAACACATTGTGTACTCCGGCCATATTCGGCGGAAGAGCAACACGATAAGCCAACGTCCCAACCCTGTCGAGGATCTCAGATGGTTCGATGAATCTCGGACTTAGCTTTCCTTTCTTCCCGAACCGCATGACACATTTCATAGGTGCTACCTTCAAAAAACATTGTCGCCAATGGCAAACTCTAGATCTCTTCTCCTCTGATCCGCATAGCTCTTCTGTTGACTCTGAGCAGTCATCATCCTATCACGGATCTTGACTATTACATCGGCAGCATGCTGAATAATCTCTGGACCCAATTCTTATCTATCCCCTACTTCATCCCAATGAACATGAGATCTGCAGTTAAGACCATACAGTGCTTCATACGGAGCCATACCTATAGACGACTGAAAACTGTTGTTATAGGTGAACTCTACCAATGGCAAATTCGACTCCCAACTCCCTGAGAAATCGATGACAAAAGCACGGAGAAGATCTTCCAAAATCTGGATAACACTCTCTAACTGCCCATCTGTCTGAGGATGGAAAGCTGTACTAAACAACAACTTCGTACCCATTGCTGAATCCAGACTCTTCCAAAATGCGGTAGTGAATCTAGGATCTCGGTCAGACACTATAGAAACGGGAATACCATGAAGTCTGACTATCTCTCAGATATACAACTCGGCATACTGAATCATGGTGAAAGTCGTCTTGATAGGCAAGAAGTGCGCTGATTTGGTAAGACGATCAACAATCACCCAGATAGCATTTGATCCTCTGACTGACTTCAGCAAACCGGTCACGAAGTCCATGGTAATATTCTCCCACTTCCACTCGGGAATAGGAAGAGGCTTGAGCAAGCCTGCTGATCTCTGATGCTTCGCTTTCACTAGCTGGCACATCAGACACTCGGATACAAAACGTCTGATATTCTTCTTCATCCAGGGCCACCAATACAACAACTGCAGATCTTTGTACATCTTCGTACTCCCAGGGTGAATAGAGTACGGCGGCATGTGGGCCTCAGATAAAATATCTGCTCGAATAGAATCACTGCTAGAAACCCAAATTCTGTCTTGATATCTCACAATACCGTCGCTAACTGTATACAAGATACTGACCTTGGTCTCATCTCTCTGCTTCCACTTTGCCAACTGCTCATCTGCTGACTGACCACAGCGAATACGGTCTAGAATGGAAGACTGAATCGTCAAAGTAGATAGACGAGGAACTCTACCTCGAGGATACGTCTCTAGATCAAACCTCTTCATCTCAGACTGAAGAGGTCTCGAAATCGTCAAATGAGGCATCACTGCGACTTTCCTGCTCAGTGCATCCACAACTACATTAGCCATACCCGGGTGGTAGCTAATGTCACAGTCATAGTCTTTCGCTAGCTCCAACCAACACCTCTGACGTATATTCAGCTCTTTCTGCGTAAAGAAGTACTTGAGGCTCTTATGGTCGGTAAAGATCTGGTACTTCTCTCCGTACAAATAATGCCTCCAAATCTTCAAGGCAAAACTACGGCTGCCAACTCTAGATCGTGATTAGGGTAATTCTTCTCATTGATTTTCAGCTGACGAGAAGCATACGCTATCACCTTCCCATGCTGCATCAACTCTGCGCCTAAACCGAGCTTTGAAGCATCGGTATACAAAACAAAGTTTCCGAGCCCTGACAGCATGGCCAATACAGGCGCTGATATAAGAGCTTGCTTCAAAGTATCAAAGCTCTTCTGACACTCATCGTTCCACACAAATTTAACATTCTTCTTTGTCAACAACATGAGTGGAACTGCGATAGAGGAGAATCCTTGAATAAACTTCCAATAATATCCTGCTAGCCCAAGGAAACTACGGATCTCTGATGCATTCTGCGGTACAACCCAATCTCTGGCTGCTGCAACTTTCGCTCGGTCTACCTCAATACCGCTGCTAGAAACGATGTGGCCTAAGAACGCAAACCTTCTCTAACCGAAATTCGCATTTACTGAACTTCGCGAATAACTTATGCTTCTGTAGGGTCTGTAAAACTGCGGTCAGATGTATGCTGTGATCCTCTTGATTCTTTGAGTAGACGAGAATGTCGTCTATGAATACTATCCCAAACTGATCAAGATACGGCTGAAATACGTGTTTCATGAGATCCATGAAAATCGCTGGCGCATTCGTCAAACTGAACGGAATCACAAGGAACTCGAAGTGGCCATAATGAGTCCTAAAAGCAGTCTAGAGAACATCAGCATCTTTCACCCTCAACTGGTGATAGCCAGAACGTAGATCAATCTTAGAGAATACTGAATCTCCCTGTAACTGATCATATAAATCTTCAATCCGCGGAAGTGGATATTAGTTCTTCACTGTAACCCTGTTCAACTCACGATAATCAATACAGAGCCTCATCGTACCATCATTCTTCTTCACAAACAAGACTGGCGCGCCCCATGGTGAAAAACTCGGGCGAATGAACTCCTTGTCGAGAAGTTCCTGAATCTGCTTCGTAAGTTCTGCCATCTCTGTCGGTGCTAATCGGTACGGTGCTTTGGAGATTAGAGACGTACCTGGCACAAGCTCAATAGAAAACTCCACCTCTCGCTCGGGTGGCATACTAGAGACGTCGTCAGGAAAAACGTCTAGAAAATACATAACAATTGGACATTGGAGGCTGAATGACTGGGTGCCTCGGGAACGGATATAAAATTTGCCAAAAACGCTCGACACCCTCTATGCATGAGCTTCCTAGCCTGGACAAAAGATATCAAACGCGGTAAATGAAAGTACATGTCTGGTTTGAATAAGAACTGCTCCATCCCAGGCGGTCGGACTAGAAAGGATCTCTGCTGAAAGTCGATTAAAACTCTGTTACTTAGTAGCCAGTCCATACCTAGAATGATATCAAACTCTGGCATCGGCAACACGATAAGATCCGCATAAACAAGATTGCCATGAAGTTCGAGGTCTATGTCTCGGATAATATTAGTAGCTGCCAGCTCCTCTCCAGAAGGCAGTACTACTGAATAGGCTATATCTAGCCGAATGGTCTTGACCTTGAGAAAAATTAGCAAAGGTCTCCGAAATGAACGAATGAGTAGCCCCTGAATCTATCAATGCTTTTGTAGGTGAACCTGCTATAAAAATTCTCCCTGAAAGATTGGAACACTAAGCTGAACCTAATAGCTACAAGAACTAAACTTATAGACATGCGAAGGCCAGAGTTCTTCTAAAATAAATTATTGAAAATAACACTGATTAGAGCATGCAATCCTATCACAAATTCTAAGTTCAAAGTCTCACCCCAAAACATAAATTCCAAAATACAAACTTAAAACTTAAAGGTACCTGTCATGAGCATCGTCTCCGCTGCATGGAGAGCAAAGACTCTGCCTTGGGTAGACAGACTCCCTTGAGGGCACTGCTTCAGTAAGTGGTCTAGACTACCACACTTGTAACACTTCCCCAAGCTATACATCCATGCTCCAGCATGGCGGGGTGTGAACCTAGGACAGACTGGATGCTCTAAAGTTCTCGGGACTGCACGTCCCTGTTGCTGCTGTTCTCTGTTTCTGGGTCGGCCGTGGAAAGGCCTCTTACTCTGGTGCTGCTGAGGAGGAGGAGGGCGGTGTGGCACTTGGGCTGGTCGCTTGCCTTGGCGGTCTCTCTCAAAATTATTTTGGTCCTGCTCTGCAGCTAGAGCCGTGGAGACAGTGACGTCATAAGTAGTAGGGCCAGCCATCCTAATATCACGACGCAAGATTGACCGTAGACCATCCAGAAAATGCCTCAGTTTGGTTCCAGCATCATTCGCAATCAGGGGCACGAAATGGAAACCCCTCTCAAACGTACGGATGAACTCCATAACAGTCAAATCTCCTTGCCTCAGGGTCATGAACTCCCTGGTCAACTTGGAACGCACCTCGTCAGTAAAATATTTAGAGTAGAATACCTCTGTAAAGCGCGTCTAGCTCAGAGTAGCCAAGTTCAAGGCTACGTGTGGGGACCCGGACGCTAATCATTTTCTTAATCATCGTTGGGATTTAATTATCAATTAAGATAAAACAGGATCTAAAAATTTTTCTTTTTAACATATAATAGCGGAAGGTAATGGAATCTAAATACTACACATATCTGTATAAAATACACTTCAGTATTAAAAGTACAATAATCTAATCTAAAGTTCTACTACTAAAGTCAAGTAATAAAACCAAGTCTACTGTAAGTCCGGAATCACCACGCTATACTCGTCTTCTCTCATCATCTTCTTGACCATGATCCTGCCCCACCTGTCGTCATGCACACATACAAAACAAGACGACAGCCGGATAACTCCGGTGAGAAAGGAATCCCAGTATAAACATGGTAAACATGTATATACATAAAATAATTCATGAAACATGCTGTTACGAATAAAATCAAACATTAGATTTCATAAGCTATGAAATCTAATCACAACAAGCATGCACTTCAAATCAGCTAAACATGCATATAACCAATCTAAATCATAAAAATATGCTAGCACAACTGGAAGCAATAATGATGGGTCCCATGATCTAGGAGCCACATCCATATAAGCATGCAGTCCTAATCGAATCATGTCTAGACTCGACTCAACTATAACTCTAGGGATCCCGGTGTGAATAAGACGTCACTGGCTGTCACCTACCCTACCAATCGAGGTGCTGTACGTCTTATTCCTAGACTTCGGTCCAAGCTGTATCGTCGGCTGGCAATAGGAGTAATGCCTACTCCTAAGCTGAGATACACCGAACGTCTAGAAGTCTGACAATGACTGTCAAGACTTTCCTATCTTAAATGCAATGAATAGAAATCTGTAAACAAAGCATAATCATATTCATAGCTGAATATGACAATAATCTCATACATATGAATACAATTCTATAATCAACGCATAAACATAATCAAATATAGACAACAGTCTAGTATGTGATTTTGTTGGGAAACTCAAATGAGATTTCATTTGAGTTGGGACTTCCCGAATATCACATGAATTATACCTTTGTCGTCCCCGTCTGATGAAGACGAAGTCTCGAAGTCGAATTTGTCCATATCTGATCTGAAATGACAATAATCAATACAATGTATCAATGTATAATCCCATTTCAAAATCTGTCTGGTCAATATCTGAATAAACTACAATCTGATTCATATCAACCATATCACAAGATAACAGAAACCAATACTGAATCTGATCAATCTGTACCAACTGATGTTTCGACGGCATAACAATACTGTCTCGATAACCCCGTCAGTCTAAACATCACAAATATAATACCAGACTTCGAAATCAATACTGATACAAATGATAATCTCAATAACAATACGAATCTGATATAAAATCTCAATCAAATCAATTCTGAAAATCATAACAAATACATAAACAATCTGTTCTTCAATCTGACTTCAATTATACGATGTCTACAGTAGCAGAAACACCATATCTGAATCATATTCAATTCTAACAACATCAGAAATTCAAATCTTGTCTAAACATAATAAAACTTACGTCCAGTTGTAGCCTGTGTTGATACAAACACAGTACCGAAGTCGGATTTCAAGTCAGATAGACGAATCGCTCATAAATCAAATTTTAAAATGAAGAACAATGCTTTCCCCCTAATCCTCGATTTTCTCCTTCCCATTTCTGAAGAATTGCATGCCAATATATATATATATATATATCTCAACGTTACATGCATGGAGGCAAGTGGCTCGCCCTTCATGAAACACGTCTCGCGCATATGCGCGACAATCATCGGCGCATATGCGCGAGACACAAATCTGTGGCGCGTGTCTCGGCAGCATCTTCCGCGCATATGCGCGCCATCTTTCGCGCATGTGCGCCACAGCCTCTGGACGCTCCGCGCATGTGCGCGCACCCCCATCGCGCATGTGCGCGAGACTTTCTGCTCGGCACTCGTTGGCTAGCGCATATGCGCGACACACCTCCGCGCATATGCGCCCAACCTACTGGACCTCCCGCGCATATGCGGCAGCATCTTCGCGCATATGCGCCACTGGTTCTGGCCTTGCTGCGCATATGCGCGCATTATCTCGCGCATGTGCGCGCAAGCTTCGGCCAGCTCCGCGCATGTGCGCCAATCCATACAGCGCATGTGCGCGAGGCTCTTTCTTGGCACACACATTTACACCTTTCTCATGTGTTCTAGTCCGATCCGTCCCGTCCATAATTATCGCGATTAATTCAATAAATCATTCCGGATTAATCTCCGATTACTGTAATCATATCCCAATCATTTCAGATTACAGTAATTAAACTCTCGGGCATTACATTTCTCCCCCTCTTAGATCTGAGTTCGTCCTCGAACTCACCAATCATCAAACCAAATCTATCAGAAGAACTGTATAACAGAGTTTAACATCCAAACTCATTTCACTAGCCGAATCAATCCTATATTACTGGCTATACAATACCCATATACTGGCTATACAATACCCGTATATGCCAATTGCAATCCATAACAAAGCAATACCACCTGTAGTTGTTATTCCATCTGTTTATCCCAATTAAGGACATATTCCATCTTCGGCTCCAAATACCAATCGTCATCATCCGACATTGGTTTCCTAATTCATTCTGCACTAGAGTTCTATCAATATCTTTCAATATCTGACTACTACACGCTGACTACCTGTCAATCTGTAACAATTCTGAGAGAAACAAAAACTTATGATATAATCTACCACAAGTGCAAACTTCACCACAATCACAATCTGATATCCTCTAAGGCAGTATTCTAATCCATCTGATTAGTTCTTGAACATCGACCTATGTCCGCTAGTTCTGTTTGTACGAAATCTGGTACAACTGCTAGGTCTAGATTGAGAAATCTGTCAATCCTAATCATATTAGATCATAAGTTGTAGAAATGACGGTACTTTCATATCGAAAGCCATATTCCCATTTCTTCCAACCTTACAACATAAATTGCTGTCCCAACTGACCTTATCTGTCTATACCAACACTATCTGTTCGAATATCATACATTCTGAACCATCTGAATGAAACTGAATCCCTTACTGTGCATTTCTGACACTACCTGTGGCTTCAGCTTCGAACTATCCGGTAAACAACCAGTTCATAACATAAAATAAATAAGAAATACCTACCTGGTATTCGGCTCTGACTATCAATACCAAAAGCTGTAACAATTCTGAAACATTCTGATATAACACGATAATCGGTCTTATACAAAACACAAATTACATAGCCGTTATACTGATCTGATCAACAAAATACAGTTCTGAACATTCTGATTACATTTCTGAACTGTTTACACTAGACTGCATCACACACTGACTCCCAATAACATCAAATTCTGAATAGAAAGAACCTATACAGATCTAGTGAGTTTAAGAAAACTCATAACATAATAGATTCTGGCTGGCTGACCAATCTTCATACTGTCCAGATCCACTGCTATATCTCATCTGCAAATAGAATATACTCCCAAATAATATAAGATGTCTCAAATACTGATTTAGAATCATAACAATACTCAGCAGATGTAAAGCAACACAAGAAAAAGATAATCAGAATAAGATAATCTGTCCAAATCAGGTAAGAAAAATTCTGACATATCTGACATTCTGCTAATTCTGACATTCCTGATACCGCATAGTCTGAATATAAACCTGTATCAATAACTGCATTCGGATCCATACCTGACCCATTGCTGTATACAATAATCACAGTTCTCGGAATATTTACCCCAATCTTCAAATATTCAATATACACAATCAGATACTGTGGATATATCCCGGAATCATAGATCTAACAAGCATAATTCGTCAAAATACCCCTGAACACATAATCTGTCAATCTAGAAACAGAACTAAAATGTCTTCAAGAGAAATACACAATCAACTGGATTCTTTAGCCCATACTTTAATCTGTCAATTCTTTCAATTCTTTTCTGATAGAGAACCCATCTGACATCTTATCTAAGCAAACACCAGTCAATTATGATATTACTATCAAATTTTAGGCTCGATTTCAGTGGATCTACTGAATACATAAGGATACCATCTGTTCCTTTCTGTAATAATCGAGTCCTAAATCCTAAACTTTTCTAAGGACTTCTGAATCTAAAATCCTCATTTATCAACTAAATCTGGTCGTACTTTTACTATTTCTGGAACACATGCTACGACATTTCAGTACTTGTTTAGCATTATATATCCATACTGAGATCGAAATCATATAACACAAGTACATCATAATCTAACCCAATCCCGGTTTCATTCTATTGTAGTATATAACATGTCACAGAAATTTCTGATATCAACATATTCCTCCAAACAGTAAGGAAATCAATACTACAGCACAAACAGACCCCATAAAGATAGCATATCACCATGCTACTCAATCACAGATACTCATGGAGAATGCATTAGTATATATCAATACATCTGCAATATAATCATAAAGAATAGTACCTGTTGTAGTTTCTGGGTTTGTTTCTCACGCATTGCCACCCGATGGTCCTGCCCCCTGGAATCTTTGTGAACCCTTCCGAGGACATACTCTAGCAAAATGCCCATGTTGTCCGCAGAGATTGCATCTACCAGTCACTCCCTGGCATTGTTCGGTGGGGTGTCTCCCTCCACACCTAGCGCAATAAACTCCAGTATAACGCGGACTGGACCCACTGGAACTGGAGGAACCACTGCCTAACTTCTTGAACTGTTTCTTCCGAGCTTTCAGCAAATCTTGTTTTCCACTCGTACTGCCACGTTCGAATGTCGAAGGGGATTGTGGTGTCTGGGGTTGCTTCACACACAACCTTGCTAATTGTCGAATCAGACTCTCTTCTGCTCTTTTCGCTTTACTCAAGACATCAGCAAAGTGATAGGGTCGCTGTAGATTCATGAATGCAACTATCTCCGAATTCAATCCTCTAATGAATTGATTCACTACAGCTTCATCATCCCTAGCCATATGAGGAGCAAAACGTAACAGAGTAGAAAATTTAGCAGCATAATCATCAATATTCAATTGACCTTGACTTAAATTCTCAAATTCTGCTTTCTTGTCTTCTCGGTATGAGGCGGAGAAAAATCTTTGATAGAATTCAGTCTTGAAGACTTCCCACATGATCACAGTACCACGTAGTGCCAATACTCTTTGGATTGTAATCCACCAACTTCTGGCAGCCTCTTGTAATTGGTGAAATACCAATTTAACTCTTTGGTCATTTGTACAATCCAGTAGATCAAACAATATCTCTATGTCCTCAACCCAGTGCTGACACGTTTTAGGCGTCTCTGTACCACTCAGAATCGGCGGCTGAAATAACTGAAATTCTGCCAACTTGGTTTCCATCGGAGTCGCTGACACATCTATCTGCGGTTCTGGTATATATGGCTGTTCATACGAAGTACTGCCTGTTTCCAAAATCCTTCGGGGAGATACATCTGATTACCACACACATTAGTAACCCAATAATACAAATCTGTGCCAATCTTTTCTGATCATGATCATCTTACTGCTGATCATGAATCCGATCTGATTCATACTCAAGAATACATAATACCAATTTAAATCAAATAGTCAGGTAGCCATGTATCTTAAAGCAGTAACACATAGTCTCATGCTAGCATCACAATGTCAATCAACATGAAAATCAATCTCATGCTAGCACAGACATGCAAGGAAAGAAAATTCATCTACCCCGCTCAATCCGTTCTCAATCTAATTCAATCTAAAAGATCTATTAGTTTTGACTATCTCAATCTAAAGGATCTATCTCTAAAAGAACTATCGCTAAAGGAACTATCGGCTCTGATACCACCTGTTGTGGGGACCCGGACGCTAATCATTTTCTTAATCATCGTTGGGATTTAATTATCAATTAAGATAAAACAGGGTCTAAAAATTTTTCTTTTTAATATACAATAGCGGAAGGTAATGGAATCTAAATACTACACATATCTGTATAAAATACACTTCAGTATTAAAAGTACAATAATCTAATCTAAAGTTCTACTACTAAAGTCAAGTAATAAAACCAAGTCTACTGTAAGTCCGGAATCACCACGCTATACTCGTCTTCTCTCATCATCTTCTTGACCCTGATCCTGCCCCACCTGTCGTCATGCACACATACAAAACAAGACGACAGTCGGATAACTCTGGTGAGAAAGGAATCCCAGTATAAACATGGTAAACATGTATATACATAAAATAATTCATGAAACATGCTGTTACGAATAAAATCAAACATTAGATTTCATAAGCTATGAAATCTAATCACAACAAGCATGCACTTCAAATCAGCTAAACATGCATATAACCAATCTAAATCATAAAAATATGCTAGCACAACTGGAAGCAATAATGATGGGTCCCATGATCTAGGAACCACATCCATATAAGCCTGCAGTCCTAATCGAATCATGTCTAGACTCGACTCAACTATAACTCTAGGGATCCCGGTGTGAATAAGACGTCACTGGCTGTCACCTACCCTACCAATCGAGGTGCTGTACGTCTTATTCCTAGACTTCGGTCCAAGCTGTATCGACGGCTGGCAATAGGAGTAATGCCTACTCCTAAGCTGAGATACACCGAACGTCTAGAAGTCTGACAATGACTGTCAAGACTTTCCTATCTTAAATGCAATGAATAGAAATCTGTAAACAAAGCATAATCATATTCATAGCTGAATATGACAATAATCTCATACATATGAATACAATTCTATAATCAACGCATAAACATAATCAAATATAGACAACAGTCTAGTATGTGATTTTGTTGGGAAACTCAAATGAGATTTCATTTGAGTTGGGACTTCCCGAATATCACATGAATTATACCTTTGTCGTACCCGTCTGATGAAGACGAAGTCTCGAAGTCGAATTTGTCCATATCTGATCTGAAATGACAATAATCAATACAATGTATCAATGTATAATCCCATTTCAAAATCTGTCTGGTCAATATCTGAATAAACTACAATCTGATTCATATCAACCATATCACAAGATAACAGAAACCAATACTGAATCTGATCAATCTGTACCAACTGATGTTTCGACGGCATAACAATACTGTCTCGATAACCCCGTCAGTCTAAACATCACAAATATAATACCAGACTTCGAAATCAATACTGATACAAATGATAATCTCAATAACAATACGAATCTGATATAAAATCTCAATCAAATCAATTCTGAAAATCATAACAAATACATAAACAATCTGTTCTTCAATCTGACTTCAATTATACGATGTCTACAGTAGCAGAAACACCATATCTGAATCATATTCAATTCTAACAACATCAGAAATTCAAATCTTGTCTAAACGTAATAAAACTTACGTCCAGTTGTAGCCTGTGTTGATACAAACACAGTACCGAAGTCGGATTTCAAGTCAGATAGACGAATCGCTCATAAATCAAATTTTAAAATGAAGAACAATGCTTTCCCCCTAATCCTCGATTTTCTCCTTCCCATTTCTGAAGAATTGCATGCCAATATATATATATATATATATATATATATATATATATATATATATATATATATATATATATCAACGTTACATGCATGGAGGCAAGTGGCTCGCCCTTCATGAAACACGTCTCGCGCATATGCGCGACAATCATCGGCGCATATGCGCGAGACACAAATCTGTGGCGCGTGTCTCGGCAGCATCTTCCGCGCATATGCGCGCCATCTTTCGCGCATGTGCGCCACAGCCTCTGGACGCTCCGCGCATGTGCGCGCACCCCCATCGCGCATGTGCGCGAGACTTTCTGCTCGGCACTCGTTGGCTAGCGCATATGCGCGACACACCTCCGCGCATATGCGCCCAACCTACTGGACCTCCCGCGCATATGCGCCAGCATCTTCGCGCATATGCGTCACTGGTTCTGGCCTTGCTGCGCATATGCGCGCATTATCTCGCGCATGTGCGCGCAAGCTTCGGCCAGCTCCGCGCATGTGCGCCAATCCATACAGCGCATGTGCGCGAGGCTCTTTCTTGGCACACACATTTACACCTTTCTCGTGTGTTCTATTCCGATCCGTCCCGTCCATAATTATCGCGATTAATTCAATAAATCATTCCGGATTAATCTCCGATTACTGTAATCATATCCCAATCATTTCAGATTACGGTAATTAAATTCTCGGGCATTACACTACGGATGCTTCCAACCATAAGCGGGCGTCTCCTCCAAACATATAGGTTGCACAACGAACCCTATCTTCATCTCCGAGCTCCATGAATTCGAAAATAACCTCGAGGGGCTTAACCCAGCCCTCGGCAATCATATGATATACCGTCCCTGAGAACTCCTTAGGTCTCATCTGCATGAATCGCTCATAGGTCGCCTCAGGCCCCATCGGCCTGGCTGCCACAACGTTATTCCCCGCAAACTGTGCGAAGAACTGCGTCATCCTAGCTAACATCTGGGTGTTCATGTCCGGTGGAGGGGGTGGAGGTACATTCCTCTCCTGCCTCAGATTCTCGCCATCCTCCTGGCGAGGCTCATCATCTCTCGTGCGCTCAAGAATACGTCTAGGAGGCAGTAACGCCCCTGATTCGACGACTATTCTCACTGTATCAAGACGGGTCTTTCCAGCTTCCTTATGTCCTCACTCACACGCACCCTAGGAAACTTTCCAGGAGGTCACCCATCCCAAAATTGCCCCAAGTCAAGCACGCTTAACTTTGGAGTTCTTATGTGATGAGCTACCGAAAAGAAGATGCACCTTCGTGATATGAGTAGTACCAATCAAAACTTTTAAGCCCTCTTCAACTGTACAGTCCATTACATTGAACAGTCTCGGAATCCCTCTCATTCCCGTATGGGTCGGTTCATTCATGTTCCCTCCACCTAGAAGCCTGCAAGGAGCCACTCATTGTCCGTGCAACTGATGGCACCGGCGATCACCCCCCACCCTCTTCGGCCCCGGGCCTCACATGAGATTCGATGACTGTCCTCACTGTATCAAGAAGAGTCTTTCCAGCGTGCTTATGTCCTCACTCACACGCACCCTGGGAAACTTCCCAGGAGGTCATCCATCCCAAAATTGCCCCAAGTCAAGCACGCTTAACTTTAGAGTTCTTATGTGATGAGCTACCGAAAAGAAGATGCACCTTTGTGATATGAGTGGTACCAATCAAATCTTTTAAGCCCTCTTCAACTATACAGTCCATTACATTGAACAGTCTCGGAATCCCTCTCCTTCCGGTGTAAGAACGGTTCATTCATGTTCCCTCCACCTAGAAGCCTGCCAGGAGCCGCTTATTGTCCGTGCCACCTCATGGCACCGGCGATCACCCCCGCCCTCTTCGACCTCGGGCCTCACATGCCCACCAGCTTCCGCTTGGTTCGTCCCCGAACCACACCGTACTCGGAGAGGTCGGCTCTGATACCACTTGTAATGCCCCAGATTTGATGATTGTCCTCACTGTATCAAGAAGAGTCTTTCCAGCGTGCTTATGTCCTCACTCACACGCACCCTGGGAAACTTCCCAGGAGGTCACCCATCCCAAAATTTCCCCAAGTCAAGCACGCTTAACTTTAGAGTTCTTATATGATTAGCTACCGAAAAGAAGATGCACCTTCGTAATATGAGTAGTACCAATCAAATCTTTTAAGCCCTCTTCAACTGTACAGTCCATTACATTGAACAGTCTCGGAATCCCTCTCCTTCCGGTGTAAGAACGGTTCATTCAGGTTCCCTCCACCTAGAAGCCTGCCAAGAGCCGCTCATTGTCCGTGCCACCTCATGGCACCGGCGATCACCCCCCGCCCTCTTCGGGCCCGGGCCTCACACATACTGTTCCATATATACAACCCATACGTAACCAACATGCATAATTCCATTATTTCTTTAAATTTAAATAAATAATGCATAATCATAATCTTGACATAAAATATTTCATGAAATCATGCTGTCAAAATATTTGATGCTTTAAACAAAATGCGTAAACGTAAAACTTACAGACCGAAGACGTGACGTCGTGAGCTTCTCGAGGTCAGTAGTAGTACAACCCTTTACAAGAACATAGGCTCTGATACCAACTGTAGAGGCCCGAATTTCGTATTTGTAAATTTGCGGAATTATTTAAAATTTTTCTTTAAAAGTAAATAACTTGCCTTATTTATAAAATAAACTGATAAAAAGTTTAAATATTCAAAGTAGCAGTGGAAGTAAATACTGTTTTTCAAAACGACAACATAAAATAATTCATCAACGTGAAAACCGAGTTCGAATAAAAATAGTAAGTGCTGAAAATGAGGTCCTCGTGTTCATACTACTGTCGACCCAAGCTAGCTCACTGGTCCCCGCCCTCGGTCTCGACCTCATCAGTACCTACAACAATCAAGTCTAGTGAGTCTAAAGACTCAGCATGCATATATCGTGAATAACAAGTAAAATATGTCATAGAGTTTCGTGCCATGTAAATATATCATATCGTAAAGCGTAACGTGAAAATCGTGTCATGAATAATTTTAAATACGTGCATAACTGAAAATAATACGTAAAATGTTTGCTCGTTAGAGCCCTGTCATAAAATAGCATATCATAATTTTTCTGTGGAGATAATGCTCTACGCAAGTGGCCCATAACATAACATGAATCGTCTGATTTGACTAAACCACAGTATACTGGGTGGTAGAGATCATCAAAACTCTTGGACTGGATATCCGTACCCATACATGAACATGAACCGGTCGTCAGTCACCGAGTGAAGTAATAATCCCATAAGCTGCAATCCCATAAGCGTGAGGTGGTCACAAGACATATCGCATATATCTCAAAAATAAACTTTTTTTATATTTTATGCACGTAATATAATTAAATTCCTATGTTATTTTACCAATTGAGTTGGATCGTTCCCAGGTTCGCTGCGACCTAATTCTAACATGAGAAACATGCAAATAACTTAACATGAGAATAACTTCGTAATGGAACCCAAAAACGGGGCCAACAACTTAACTTCTAACCATGACTCAGTACCAACCCAAACCAACATTGAACCATAGTTTATTCATGGTAAAAATACGCCTAACATGATGAAATAATGCTCCTAAGAATTTTAAAACTCGAAATTTGGTGAATGGAGGCCTAAATCGTGTAACGCTCTTTCGAGAGTCACTCACCGTAAATTCTCGTACGACCTATAAACTTAACCAAATCACGAACGGCCAAAAACATGACCTTCCTAATTCAATGGTGTATTGTCCAGTCCAAGGCCATAGGCTAAAAGCCAACCATGAACTCGAAACAAGCCTCTGAACCGAAGGCAAAGTTGCTGTCAAAAACATTACAGCAGCAGCTGTTGCGCTTCTGTGCTTCGTTTTTGAGACTATCGGTCATTGGGGCTTGAACCACTGACCAGAGCCTCTTACCAACATCCTAAGGTATGGTTTGAACTATGGCTAAGGGCCCTAGTCCAACCACAATGCAAGCCAACACCTACGACGATCCCAAGCTTCACCCGAAAACACACATGACACGCGTGGGAGTGTTGCTTGTTTTGCTGTCATGGATCATCCCAGTGGCCATGTGATTGAGCATGGCATGATCTAGACATCCTGAGGCATTGTTTGAACCATGGCTAAGGGCTAAAAAGCCAACCAAGATCCACACCAACCTCAAATTTGAAACTACTCAGACCACTCGAAAAAATAAAAATCGAGGGGCTATCTTGTGTTGTTTGTTTTTAAACCGATGAGACTATGAACCAAGCCATGAAAGGTCATCTTGGTCATGTCCTAGACATGCTAAGGAATGGTTTAAACCATGGTTACAGGCCCTAGGCCAACTATGATCCAAACTCTCCCTTTAGGCAATCAACAACTAAAACCGAGGGTAAAAAATTGTAATGTTGCGAGTTGCTGTCAAAATTTGTTTTGCTGGGGCGAAAGGGCTCAAACCAATGGACCAATCCGTTCCTAACACACCCTATAACATGACCATAAGCAGCCTTGAACACCTGGAACCGAGCCAACCTCTGAAATCGAAAGAAACCATACCAAACGTGAAGCATGAAGGGGACCGAAAAAGCTGTGCCGAATTTTGTTCAAGTTGCTGTACGAAAATCGGTTTTTGCTCTATGAATCATGTACATATAATATTTTAAAGTATTTATATAACTTGATTGAAGAGAAAAGAATGTTATAGACATGCCTGAAAATTTTTTTTGAAAAGAAAACAAACTAGACGACGACACGGCGCGGCGGAGATGAAGTCCCTTTTCTTTTCTAATTTTCTCTCTTATTTTTCCTTGAAGAACTCACGATTTTCTCTGAAGTTTTACTCTGAAATTTTCGAAAATATGGGGAGGGAAATGGCTAGGAGATGAATGGGAAGTTTACTAATAGATGGGAGATTTGAAAGGAAATATAAAATCTTTCTATCCTTTGAGTTTGTTAGATCGGAAATGATATGATATCAAAGGATTTGAGGGATATTTGATGGTGAACGGCCGATTTCTTCTATCAATTTTGGGTAGGAATATTGCTTAATTAATAATTATTAAGGATTTAAAAGTGAGAGAATTAACTATGCCATGAAAGGATTAAGGAAAGTTATCAATAGAGAGTTACTAAAATTATTCAAATCCTCAAAGTGTGGTGGCCGAAATTATCATTCAAAATAAGGTAGAAAAATTGCTTAATTATTAATTAGTGGGGTTTAAAAATGAAAGGAAATTATCTACCAAGAAAAGGATTAAGGAATGATATCAAAATGGTGAGTTGTCAATCCATATTTAAATCCTACAAGGGTTGGCCGAATTCTTGAAGGAAGATGGAGGGAAATATTGTTAAATCTTGTATTTTAAATCTTTAAAGTATTATCTACCCATTAAGTATTTTAGTGAATTAAACAATTAATTAGTTTAGGATAGTAATTATCTTGCATGCATGACTAATTCTTTAAATTAAATTACTAGCATGTTAAGTTATAATTTCTTAAATAAAATAATCCTAGATTAACTTATCTCAGTTGGTCACATATTTTAATTTAGACTTTTAATTAAATTATTGGACATAAAAGAACTTATTTACTACTTATCTCTAATTAATTAATTAAATCCATAAAAATTCTTTTACCTTAAAATAAATTATTCCTTATCTTAAATTAAATGTAGGAATATTTTCTTATTATTAGAATTTATCTCAATACTCCGACTCCAGTCTAGCGTCGCTTATTTAACTGAAAAGATAATAACTAAACTTATGCGATTTAAAAATAAAAACAACTTTAAAATGCCTTAAATAATAAATAAATCATTTTTAATTTAAATACTAAAGATTATGCATGGCTTATACGTATTATGATTTAACGGGTTCTACAACTATTCTCGCATACTTAAATTTTCTCTCAAAACTGATTTAAGTATCAGGGGGCTGTGTCAGAAATACTTCGGACACCATCTAACATTTTTTCGCCCATGGTGTAGAATATGAGGTTCTTTGGGCTAGAGAAGGATACAATTATACAAGAGCGAGTGTAAGAGTTGTTAAAGTGTGGGGACCGGACGCTAATCATCTTCTTAATCATCTGTGGGATTTAATTATCAATTAAGATAAACAGGGTTTAAAAATTTTTCTTTTTTTAAAATGACAGTGCAGAAGGTAATGGAATCATGCTATTATACAAATCAGTATAAAAATACAAATCTTATACAACATTCATCTAGTTCAACTAAGGTTCAACTACTATAATCAAGTAAAGAAACCTATCTATATCCAAATCCGGCATCACCACTCTAATCTCGATCTCTCATCATCTTTTCGACCCCGATCTTGTCCCACCTGTTGTCATGCACACATACAAACAAGACAACAGCTGGATAACTCCGGTGAGAATAAATCCCAGTATAAATCATGTATACATGCAATTAACTGAATTAACATAAAATCATGAATTATATCTTTGCACATGTATCTGAAATCAAACAACATGTATCAATATTAATCTGTAAATAAAACATGAATCATAATCTACGAAACATAGATCAATACAGGTCTGTAAATCAAATCTAGTCTCAATATCTAAGACTCGACTCTTCTCTCATTCTAATCTAGGGATCCCAGTGAATAGGAATGTAACAAATCTCCCACCTATCTCTTACATTCGGGGTGGTTGAAATTGATACGTTCCTATTTACGGACTTGGCCCTCGCTGTATCGAATATCTATGATAAGAGCGACTCTACTCATAATCACATCGATACGACCAAACGTCCGGTGTCTTGGAATATCTACCAAGACTATGCCTAGTCTGACAATGTGCAATGGGTCAGTGACGTCTCTATCATAGTCTGGCCTCTCTGTCAGTGACTCTTATTCAATAGCTCTCTGCTTTCTACTTCATATCTCAGTAGAATAAAAATAATAATTAAAACATAAAGGTATAAAACAATACCATACAAGTATGTGGTTTTAGGGAAACTCGAGTAGAATCTAACACAAGTCGATCTCCCAATAAACATCAATTTATACCTTTCTCTTCGCGATCTGATGACGACGAAATCTTGTATCCCAATCTGTCCATATCCAAATCTGATAATGACAATTATATAAATACCATATCAGTATATAACCCAATTCGAGACCTGTTCTGATCAATACTCAAATCGGTATACAATCTGATCAATGTCAACGATATAACAATGAATCTCAATCAATATCAAGTCTGATCAATCTAAATCAACTGATGTTTCGACGGCATAACAATACAATCTGAATAATCCCGTCAATCTGAACATCACAGGTATAATACCAGAATCCATACTCAATACCATGATATCACCATTCGAATTCCAGCATGTCAATATCTATGCAATTCAACTCAAGAGATGCTGAATTTCATAACAAAGGCGTACGGTATAATTTCTTCGATCTGATTTCACAAATATAGTGAATAATCTATCCAGAACACATAAGAATAATCATCCCTCTATTCTTAAATCAAGAACAATACAAATTTAGTGTTCAATTTCAATCAATATCTTTCGAAATTCATAACAATTGTATAAACAGTCTATTCGTCAATCTGACTTCGATTCTACAATATCTACGGTAGTAGAAATACCATATCGGAATCATATTCAGTTCTGACAACATCGTACTATATTCACAATAAAAAGTAATACTCTTGTATAAAAAATAATATTTTTTCATATATAACCCAAATAAGAGATCTGTCTCACAAATACGAGCCATGAGACCGTCTCACACAAGTTTTTGTCATGTTGTGCTTGTGCTTAAATCTTTAGGGAATTGGATAATGTAAGGCCATGTGATTAATTATCCATAATTTTGGTATAATTAGAATAATTATTGAGTTGTTTAATTAAAATAATTATTTATGTCAAATAAATTTGTAAGTATGTTAAAAATATATATTTTAGAATATAGGAGATTTAAAATATATAAAATACATATAAAATTAAAATAATACACAAGTGTTAAAATACTCAAGATTGTGACTATTGAGGATATGTTAATAGAGTAGGTTTCATGTGAGACCGTCTCACGGATCACAATCTGTGAGACGGGTCAACCCTACCCATATTCACAATAAAAAATAATACTTCTAGCATAAAAAGTAATACTTTTCCATGGATTATCCAAATAAAGATCTGTCTCACAAAATACGACCCGTGAGACCGTCTCACACAAGTTTTTGCCATGTTAATATTATTAGTAGCCCACAAATACACACACACACCACCTACCATAGTTAGAATCAAAAGAAGAAAGCCCCAAAACCATAAACCCTTCCCCTGTTCCCGTCGCCCTTTTCCTCCACTCGAATCTGACCACCGGGTAACTGCCGTAGACCACCAGGGAAGAAAAATCAAGACTTAGATCTTGGTGTTAACATGTCCGAAATTCCAGCTCTTGTTCAATTTAGTACGTTGCCGAAAATCCGTAATTAACCGCTCCGATTTAATTCAGTTTCATTGTGTTTTTTGCACCAATATTGATATATAATTGCGTTAATGTTGTCATTACACATTTGACTTCCGTATATGGACAAAGGCAAAAACTTATGTGAGACTGTCTTACGGGTATTATTTGTGAGACGGATCCTTATTTGGGTCACCCATAAAAGAGTATTACTTTTTATGCTAAGAGTACTATTTTTTATGGTGAATATGGATATTGTTGATCCGTCTCACAGATTATGATCCGTGAGACGGTCTCACATGAGACTCACTCATGGACAAAATTAGAATGAATTTCAAATCCATTTTATATTAAGTTATATCATTTCAATGATATTTATGGTTGAAATCTACGTTATGAGATTTTTCCTGCATTGCTTTTACGCAAATAATATATTATTCATTCTAGTTGAATATTGAAAAAGCATGAAATCAACATAATGATATATTTCCCATTTATTTTTACGCAAATAATTTATTGACTCAATCTCGTTCTGATACGCAAAATCTTAAATACATATCATCATAATCTATTTTTTAAAAAATATATATCAAAATATGCATTGATTTACCTCTATATAAAGCAACCCTAGCAATAGTTTGTGATACACCAAAGACACCTTGTGAAAGATTTAGTTTATCTTTTACTCTCTCTATGCATGATTCATATTTTCATTTTCTCATCACGCTTTCGAGAGATCGAATGTTTGGTCATATTTTCCGATAAAATTAAAGGATCGTTGTTCATGGCATATCAACTAGTTTCAATATTACAGTAAGTACTAAACTTCTTGTAGTTATTGAATCAGAAATTCATCTTAAAAACACGAAACCGAAAGTTTATAAGTTCTTTTAAATCTAAAGGTGACGAAGAATTTATATTTCTATTTTATTCATATTAATTAATTTTCAGGGATTTCAATTATATTTTCGAGCTTTATGTAATTAATTATAATTTGATAATCTTGATAGGAAATTCGTGAGCTCCAGATTCCAATTCAGAGCCACCTATTTCTGGATGGAATTCAATGGTGGACACAGCTTTTGAATGTATTCAAGGAGGTAAAGCTTGAAGGATCGAAGATGCTGATAATTAGGGAATGAGCTTGTAAATTTAATCGTATTGATTTATTCTTGAAGTTGAAAAGAAAATTCGATTCTCGGTTTTGATTCTGAATTCGTCTCTATTCCTTAAACTTTTCAGCATCGATCTTCCATCAACTTTTACACGTTTTCGCTCGAATTAAGGGGCAAAAAACAAATATTAATGTACATGGTTTCGATTTTGAGTCGATGTCAAACATACATATTGAATTATTCAATGCTCTAAACAAGTGATATCGAAACCCAATTTCATTCTCAGCAAGTCCTATTGAAACCAGATTTTTTCCAAGAACGTTTAAAAAAATTGAGAATATTTGTTTTTAATTTATTGGAAAAATCGCAAATATGAATCTTACAGATCTTGTTATGATTTTGGTTCTTTTGCAACTTTTAACATTTGTTTTACTAAAACACATATGTGATGTTGATCATGGCTGATGTGAGTATCCACCCTTTTCTTCAACCTCAACACTGGCAAATGATGTAAAACAAAAATAAACATTAAATTCCACTTCAAAAAAGGAACAAAAAATTTTGATCCATGAAATCAGAGGAGAAGATATTAAACTTTAGCTTGCCAAGAAATATATTACATTCTTAAATAAATCATCGTCCTAAAATTAGATGATTTAAAAAATGGTTTATCTTAACATATCCACTTGAAATGGTATGTTAAGTATTTAAAAGTTTTGGTGATGTTCCATAAATTTCAAGAAACAAGCTATTTCAGTTGTCCACATTTTAAGCAGACCCATCGCACTTATTTCAGAAGATCTGTTTGTGTCTATCGAATTCAGAAAGACAACTGTTATTGATTTATCAAGATATCTCTATTGACGACTGATTTGTTCTGTCAGGCATATAGCATTGGATGTGTTTCCTTACTCGGTGAAGTCATATTATCAGGAAATCAAATATCAGAGAATGTTCAAAGTACATAAAAAAATAATATGGTCATTGAATGTCATTGCTTCAATGCATTTATTTTTGCATAATATATTTCGAATAAGACAAATGATATGTAGCATCCAGTACTATTTATGTTATGGTATTGGTATGACTGAATTATAGTCCTTCAAATCTTAACATTGTAAATCATCTCTAAATGGACATCCCAAGATTCGGCAAAAACTCTCGACACTTTTACTATATGTTATCAATCTTATTTGATATTCAAAAGCTTTGCTTAAAACTTACAAGCATACGCATAAAGATATATTCGATCTACTTTCAAATATCATCTATGCTAAACTTTTAATCACAAGTTTTTCAAAGTATGTATTATTTTTCGTGTGAGTATGTAATTAACAGGAAGCGTTTTTATGTTCAGTATTTCTATACGTTGTCAAAAATTGTTATTTAAGAGTAACAGTAGGTAGTTTTAAGCCCTATTGAAATGAGTGTTTATAAGTATTGTAAAACCAAAGACTTTTAGTAGAAATCTTCTAGAAACAGAAGAAGATGAGACGTAGAAGAGAATCTTTCGAACTTTCATAAACAACATATGTGTTATTTACTTTAAGTCGAATTTTTCCTTTGTTGATTTTTTGTTTGTGATTTACTGTTTGAATTTTTCTGTGATGGCTCTTCAATTGTCTATTGAACATGAAGATTGAGATTCGATTCGAGCTACTAACACCAATTAAGATCATTGCTTTTCAAAAAAACAAAAATTTTGTGAGGTGTCTATTGAGTTACGAAATGCTAAAATCTTAATTTTGATGATAACAAATTTAGTTATTGGCAAAACTTGTTATTGCATCACATCATATTTCATCAAGCGTGCAGTTGGTAGCTGTCAAATTAGAAGTGAAAAGTTTGCTGAAATATAATTTCATCACAACTTAGTCTATGGTGATCAGAAGTGTTTTGATGATATCTCATATCTCAGTGATGAAACTGACTAGCCGCCAAAACTAATGATTAGAAAATTTAATTTTCTGCAAGTCATATTTCACAACAGCTCATTTAGTTCGAAAGTTATCTAAGAAAAATATTAGTCACAAAATCGAGCTGATGGGAACAGAAATAACAATCAGCTTAGTCTGACCAGTTCTGGTATTATTGTCATATCTATCAGTTAGGCTTATCAAATGGAATGATTCATTATGCGTTACGAAGCTAAAAGAATAATAAACAAATCATCTTCAGAAGTAAAATTCTGAATCGGATAAAAAATCTGATAAAACACGATGCATTTTCTAGTTTGCAGTGAATGAAGTACAAGTTCTAGATTGCAAACAGTCTAATACGTCAAGCATATATCATATCAACTCAGCTCAGTTAGTTTTAGAAAATGGCCAGAAATACCAATTTGATCGTTGCAATGTCATAATCCGTACACACCATTTTCAAGCGATCATATTTTTGTATATAATGTTTAAATCAATGTTGGAGGCCATAAATACAACATATTGAAGATAAAATACATGATTTTGGAAGATGATTCAAAGTATTAGAAGCCTATAAGAAGAATATTAGCTAGAGTGAGTGCAAGCCCAAGAAAGAAATTCTTGATAGATATATCAGCTTAGTGAGAGCATTTCACTTGTATGTGATGATACATTTAAGATATAAATATAATGTAATGGATTAAATTCTAACACACAATCACTTACACATATACAAGAAAGTTGAGCTTCAAATTTAGATGGTTAAATCTTCACACAAAGACGTTAAAGATTGTGTTTGTAGTCTTAGAAAAAGAGATATTAAATATTATGCGGATTATGAGGTTGCGGTCTACAATCGTGAGTGTTCTAGGAGTTTCAAATAGATAATAGATAAGTTCTAAATTGAAATTTGTTTATACAAAGAGTTATACTAATAAAGTCTAGTGAATCCTTTTTAGATGGAAGAAGATGTAACATAGGAGTTGTTAATATCTGAATATCCATAAGCAAATTCATGTCTATTTATTTATCGCATTTCCTTACTATTGATATTGTTTTAAGATATATTGTTGAAGTATTTTATGTGTTCTTCAAATACCAAAATATTGCATACAAAGTGTTTGGTAAAAAATTTCAAAAAATAAAAAGGTTTTTACTCATTCAACTTGCATAACTGTTAAATACTTTTCAATATGTTTAATCTGTTTTTACAAAGGATTATTTTGAACGTCTTCCGCTTGATTTGAAAATCAAACTCGATTTAATTTTTCTATGTTCCATATTTTAAGAATCAAGCTATTGTAGCTCAATATTTGTCCTCCAATGAATCCTATCAATGTTTATTCACCTCTTCTAAACACCTCAACCGATCCTAACATTGTTTGTAAAGAAAAATGCATATGAACCAACATAGTGCTCAACTCAAATTTTTTATAAATATAATATAGATGATTATTCCTATTAGCTTATATTTGAGAGATTTTTGCTTAAAATAAATAAGCCAAGATAATATCTTTAAATATTTCTCTCTCTTAGTTTTGTTATAAATAGAATAATTGAGTTCAATAAAAGTTGCACCTGAGTACAAACTCACTTCATCTTTTATGAATT
Organism: Primulina eburnea; assembly: GCF_022965805.1. Classification (NCBI taxonomy): domain Eukaryota; kingdom Viridiplantae; phylum Streptophyta; class Magnoliopsida; order Lamiales; family Gesneriaceae; genus Primulina; species Primulina eburnea. Next base: position 3,199,025 of record NC_133106.1, on the reverse strand, counting down.
TTTTCAATTCATCTCTTTTTCTCTTATCGTTTATAACACGTTATCGGCACAATACTGTAATTAATTGAGAAGAAGGATGAATCTCATTCTGTTGATGCTCATGAAGAAACACAATGTGTCATCAATACTCAATTTTATTATATATTCGTTGGTGCTCTAGAAGTAGCACAATTATAATTATTAATACATTAACATCATGAAATATTGTGATTTTATAATGTTGATGGCTTTAAAGTAGCACAAGATTATTTTATATAAAGAGATATTCATGATAAATTCGAATAGATCTATGATCAAGATCTAATACATTGAGAATATAAAGATATTCATGATTATAATATAATATATTAAGAATCTAAAGAGATTTGTTGGAGATCGATATCGAGTTTAGAGGGGGGGTGAATAAACTCGTTCCTTTGTTTGACGTTTTTGCAAAGGGTGCTAGAATCATGTTAGATATTATAGCTTATCTTGTTCGAATAAATACTCAACAGATCACAATAATAAGTGCGGAAACTATATGATGATATGAGAGAGAAATTAGTAAAACAGTAGGCAATAGAACATTGATTGTTTTTGGAAGTTCGAAGATAAAATCTTCTACGTCTCCGCTTCTTCTGTTTCCAGAAGGTATCACTAAAAGACTTTGGTTTGTATAGTACAACACTTGTACACACCCACCTCATTAGGACTTATCCTTTGCCTACTGAAACTCTTAGTTTTACACACCACAATGTAATGAATATAGCAAAGTTCTGGAAAAGACTCTTTTCCAGATTATAGACTCTTCTCAACAAGATGTAGTAAAGTATATAGCTTGTTAAGAGGTGAATAAACGGCATCACAAAATGATCTTAAAAGATCAGATATCTATTATAAAGCATGTGCTATTTTTCTATATGTTGATATTGAAGATAAATAGTAGTTGATGATAGCTCAAACTAGCGTTGGAATAATTTTTGAGTTGATAATAATGATAATCTGGTTTTCTATAAAGGATTGACCCTTATATATAGAAAGCTTTGAAACCAATGTCTATAATAAAAAAAACGGCTTCTAAGACTCCTGAGTAAAATCAGCTTTATTACCTAAAAAGAGTCCTGCAGAAAGCTTCAGAGTAATCAGTCTTATTTCATACCAAAACTAGTAAGGAACGTTAAATGTCATTGTACAGCATTAATGGTGCAATTAATGCTAGTACTAGGCAAAGTAACAGTAACATTTAAGACTGTAATGATCAAACAAAAGACGTTAAGTTGTGATAAGTTATGCTTCTGATTTTCTAAATTTTGATTCTTTTTTGATAAGCCGAGTTCTGATTCTGCTTATTATAAGCCGATAAGTAATGCTTCTGTCAATTTATAATGTCTTTTGATTTAGCTATTACGGCCTACTGGTTTTGACTTTCATCACCACAATTAAGTCTAACAATTTTCCCCTTTGTGGTGATGCCAAAACCTAGATGTTAGTAAATAAGAAAAACAACAGTTATAACAACAAGCACATATCAATCAATAGCAAAATATTCTTTAAGTAAATAAACAGTAAAACAGATTCAAAAGGGTTTAATCATCAGTTCCGATATCTCTGAACATTGTTTCCTCATCCTGATGATCTTGATTTCTGAAGGAGGATTCTGCATGATATCCTCCAGTTCTGCCTTCTTCATTCCTGCCTTCTGCTTCCCCCTTTTTGGCATCACTGGCCTGAATTCGAGAAAGTAAATCATCCATCTGGCCAGTAAGAGAAACAATGCCATGATTCAGCATCTCCAGAATAGGTGCCTGATTCGAGACTCGTTCATTAAGATCATGAATAGATTGAGATTGAGATTGAGATTGAGACTTAATCTTGGCATCAATGGTTTCAAGCCTCGAGTCCATAGTTTCAACTTTGGTGGAGACTGAGCAAATAGTTGAATCATGATCAGAGACATTCTTAATGATATCAGCTTGTCCAATCAAGATGTTCCTCTGACTTGAGAACAGTTTTTCGGAAGATACTGGTTTCAACAAGTAATTTGACCAATGATTCTTCCGTACGAGTGAACACTTTGGAGATACGGTCACGGAATAATTTTGAGGCACTAATTTCACCAGCATGTTCGAAGGACAACTGTTTAACAATCTCTGAAAGATTGTTCAGATTTCTTTGGAAAATGTCTATTTGAAATTCAAGGTCAAATTTCTCTTCTGAGGATGGAGTTCTTTCAAGCATACGCTGTCTAATTTTTGCAAGATGAGCGATGCGAGAAGGAGAGTCAGCAGGAGAAACAATCAAAGCAGTAGAGGCACCTTCTGGTTGAGCAGTAGTTGGTTCTGCAGAATTTCCTTCAGTAGCAGTAGGTAGTTCAGGAGCTGCACTCTCTTCTGGTTGGGCTTCAGTGGCTTTCAGTGTCTCAACATCTGGAATAGATTCAGATTGATTATTCAATAGAGCTTCCATTTCTGCTTGATGTTCATCTAAGCTCGGGTTAGGCATAGTATTGATGCAGCATGGTCGGGTTATAGCTTATGCTTCCAGACAGTTGAAGGTGCATGAGAAGAACTACCCGACTCATGATCTTGAGTTAGCCGCCATTGTCTTTGCCTTGAAGATTTGGAGACACTACTTGTACGGCAAGAAACGCCAGATATTTACCGATCACAAGAGTCTCGAGTATTTTTTCACGCAGAAAGAATTGAATATGAGACAAAGACAGTGGTTGGAGTTAGTAAAAGACTATGATTGCGAAATTAGCTACCATCCGGGAAAGCTAATGTTGTGGCAGATGCCTTGAATCGTAAAGTTGCAGTAGTAGAATAACTTTCAGTACAGAGACCTCTTCAATCAGAGATTAAGAGGTTTGGGTTAGAGGTTTATCCTAAGGGCAAAGCTCCTAGGCTATCTAATCTGACAGTTCAGTCTTCGTTGCTTGACCGAATCCGTAAAGGTCAGTCTTCAGATGAGCAGTTGCAGAAATGGAGACTGAAGGATGAGGTCAAGGCAGTGTACTCTACACAGTGTCAGATGGTATTGTGAGATACTGAGGTAGAATGTGGGTGCCTGGGGTTGATTCGATCAGAGGGGATATTCTGACAGAGACACATGCATCTCCGTATTTTATTCACCCAGGAGGCACCAAGATGTACAAAGACTTGCAGATTTTGTATTGGTGGCCAGGTATGAAGCGAGACATTCGTCGATTTGTGTCTGAATGCCTCACTTGTCAGCAGGTGAAGGCAGAGCATCAGAGGCCAGTACGAATGCTTAAGCCACTCCCTATCCCCGAGTGGAAGTTGGAGAATATCACCATTGTATATGGTTTGCCGAGGTCAGTCAGAAGATTTAGTGCTATTTGGGTGATAGTGGATCGATTCACTAAGTCAGCGCACTTTTTACCGGTGAAGAAAACTTTCTCTATGACGCAGTATGCGGAGCTCTATATCAGGGAGATAGTTTGTTTGCATGGAATCCCAGTTTCTATTGTGTCCGACAGGGACCCGAGATTTACTTCATCCTTCTGGAAGAGTTTGCACGCAGTCATGGGAACGAAGTTGCTATTCAGTACAGTGTTTCACCCGCAGACAGATGGCCAGTCTGAGTGTGTGATACAGATTTTGGAAGACTTTCTAAGAGCCTGTGAGATTGACTTCCATGGAAATTGGGAATCTAAGCTACCTCTAGTGGAGTTTACTTACAACAACAGTTTCCAAGCATCTATTGGTTTGGCTCCCTACGAGACATTATATGGAAGGAAGTGCAGATCGTCAATTTATTGGGACAAAGTCGGAGAGAAAGCAGAACTTGGTCCAGAGATAGTTCAGCAGACTCCAGACATGGTGGTCAAGATCCGAGACAGGATGAAGACTGCCCAGAGTCGTCAGAAAAGTTACGCTGATAGGAGAAGGAGAGATCTCGAGTTTGCCGCAGGTGATCACGTTTTTGTAAAGATAGCACCCATGGAGGGTGTTATGAGATTTGGGAAAAGAGGCAAATTGAGTCCGAGGTTTATTGGACCTTTCGAGATTCTGGAAAAAGTTGAGACACTAGCCTATTGTATTGCCCTTCCACCGAATTTGGCTGGGGTACACAATGTGTTCCACGTCTCAATGCTGAGGAAGTACCTAGCTAATTCTTCGCATGTGTTGAGCTATGAACCGTTACAGTTGGCTCCAGATCTGTCACATGAGGAAAGACCCAACCAAATCCTAGACAGAGAGGAGCGGAGACTTCGGAACAAAGTGACCAAGTTGGTCAAAGTCCGGTGGCTAAACCAATCAGTGGAGGAAGCCACTTGGGAGACCGAAGCAGACACGAGGAATCGCTACCCGGAGTTGTTTGGTAAGATTTAATTTCGAATACGAAATTTATATAAGTGGGGGAGGAACTGCAGAGCCCAAAAATCAATACACGTAAATCTCATGCAATTATTTAATAGTTAAATCATTTATTTAATTTTAAAATTATTTTAGTGATGCATGATTTATTTAAATTGCATTATTTTAATGTTTATGTGATGCACGTTAAAATGTTTCCTCGAGTTTCATGTTTCAGACGATTATTCGGTGCGGGATCTAGGAAAAGAGATCGGTGACGATTTTGGCAATTCTAAACGTGATATTTTAATTTAAGTTAAGGTTGGGGCATTTTAAATAATTTATAAGTTTTTAGCATTTGTAAAGCCTAAATAATTTATTTAAGTAATTTTAGAATTTTAAAACTTTTAAAGTTGAGCTTTTGTGCATTTCATTTTTTTAAGAGATTTTATTTGTGGTAGAAGAAAATTAGTGTTTTAATTAACTTTTACTTACTAATTAAGCAATTTCCTTCCCTAATTATATTACTAAACTCACGCACACACCTAAACACACGCACACACAATCACGTTTCAGATTTCTATTATTTTGATAGGAGAGAAAAACCTAGGGTTCTTCCCCAAGAGAGCAGCCGCCCCTCCCCTTCTTTTCCAGCACATTTTCGTTGGTTTTCTTCAAGGAATGTAGTGCCACGTTTGTTCCAGATCGTCTCTCGCATCCTTCCCGCTTCGGTGTCGTCGTTTTGGTTACGTTAAAGATTTAAAGGCAAGTATATTCTTTCGTTTCTGCATCGATCTTGTCATAGTAAATATTTTGATGTTTATTGTATAAAAATCATGTGTATGTTATGTAATAGTTTGAGCAAAAATGGTTGGATTACTTTTGAAACGGTTTTTGGATCTGAAAACTCGAATTTGCTGTCTTTTAGTTACTGTGTTTTTTCGGTCGGTTTTCTGGAAAAACTTTCAACATATGAAATGTATAACTTTTTGATACCTTTGATTTGATATAAAATTAGAAATATTTAAATAATAAATGAGTGAGTTATGATAGTTTTCGTGAGACTGCTCTAACTACGACTTTTATGAAAATGTGTTCTTGACATGTTCTTGAAGTTATTTGTTGCAGGCTTCGTTGGGCATCACCGGGCTTGTGCTACTGCATTTAGATATGTTATGGGATATATTTAGGTGTTATTTGGTGGTTCGTTTGGGTCGGGATTGGCTTGGGATGTAATAGAAGTCGTAGGAAGCGAAACGATGTCGAATTACAAGTTATTGTTGTATGAAGTTGCTTGTCGATGCTTGGGGACGTTCGGGGTGTTTGTACGGGTTTGAATCAATGTAATAGCATCCTAAGATGAGTCTTGAGGTGTTTGTTCATGGTCATTAGGCTTGGATTGGAAGGATGAATCAATAAGTTAGTGAATTTTCATGAATTTTCCAATACAGAGGCTACCCAAACCCCTTCCCGGACCCCGACACGGAGTCCGTGTCCCTTTAGAAAAAAGAAAAATAAAAAAAATTAGGATTTGCTTCGGGGTTCTATATCATGGTTTAGTACGATGTTTAAAATTTATTTATGTAAAAATATAGGATTTTTTTTGGGGTTCTGTATCATGGCTTAGTATGATTATTAAACGAGGCCAAGTCCCGAGTGATCTAGAATGTCGTAAGCTATTTATTTACTTTGGTAGCGAGCACGAGTTACCTACGTATAAGTTATGCAAGATAAGTGTTTGAACTTATAATAGTATGTGCAGCAGTGGCCCCAAGCGAGATCCAATGAATCCCTCAACGCCAAGTAAATATGTTCGACGTGCAAAAGAAAATATTTTCATGTTTTGAGGTATGCTAAATGTCTTGTGACCAAATTATGTCTGGGATTGGAAAGCGGTAAACTATGACCAGGGATCAATCCACCCCGTTAAATTATGAACGGGTTTAGATCAGGATTGGAAAGCGGTAAAGTATGACCAGGGACCAATCCACCCGTTAAATTATGAACGAGGATCTCATGTATGTGACAGTGGATCTTTCATGTCAGTCCAGTACTGTGGTTTAGTCTGATCAGGCGTATTTATGTATGGGTCACTTGCTTTGAAACATTCCTCTACACAAAATGATGAAGTTTATGTATGTACAAGTATGCAAGCATGTTTAAGAAAAGTTTTAATGGCACGTCTATGTTATGTATGTATGTTCAAGTTTAAGTGCAATTTCAAGTTCCAGTATGTACGTTCTATTTTAAAGCTGCATGTAATTTTATTACGTATTACTCGTTACTTCAAGTTTATGCATGTTAAGTCTTTAGACTCACTAGACTTGATCGATGCAGGTGAGGATGAATTTGAAGAGACAGCGGGAGGCTAAACCCGAGGACCGCCTTATTTTAAGAATTTATGCAATGTTCAAATACTTTTTTTTATGTTACTATCATGATGTTTAGACAAATGCTTTAGTATAATTTTAAATTTTGAACGTTTGGTTGCAAATATTTTTGGGAACGGATATTCGATGATTACAATTTGAAAGTTTATTTTATATTTAAGAAAATTTTAAAATTTTCTGCAAATTTTTAAATAGTTTAAAAATACGGTACGTTACAGAGGTTAGAGGACTCAAATCACGTCTGGTTAATGATTTTAAGAGCTAGGTTCAGAGGTGGATTGGGTTGGTATGAGGCTGATCATGTTTTTTTTCTTGTTTTAGGGCATATGATGGCTCGATCGGATGAAGGGGTAGACATGGGGTAAGTCGGTCCAAGGGAGTCCAGTATGGTCCTAAGGGGTCTAGTCAAGGGTTGGTTCGAGCCTGGTCTGGGCTGGTTGGGCATAGGATAGAGTTGGCTGCAAGGTCGAATTTTACGATTTTTGCTCGCAAGAGAGGCGCCACAGCACTCAAGATTCAGCCCTTGTACCGTTGTTGCTTGGCACCTAGGTGCTAGTCTTGTACTTGAGGGTTAGAGATTTTTGTAGACATGCTTCGTTTTGGGTGTTGATATTTCATTGTGACCGAGGTTATTGAGAGTTTCATTTGGTTATACGGGGGTTCGGTTAGGAGTCTCTTAACTATAGATAAGTTTGGGTAGATTTGGGTCAAAACCGAGACCCGGTCTAAGTTTTAATCAAATTATAGAAGTTAAAGTATGTTCTCGAGTTTATGCCTAAGAAATGATTACAAATATGTTTTTAAGGTGTTCGATAAGTTTGATTGGGAATCGATCATTTTTGCAACCGAGTTATGTTAGCAGTCCTGGCAGTGCCCCGACAACTGTTTAAGCATATATAAAATCTACATATTGATTATGAACATGGATTTTTATGTTAATACTGTAAAACACATTACATGCTTGGTTTTAAAGAAATGTATATATATACATGAATTTACAAGTGATAAATATGTTTTGAAGGAGGTAAATTGGTTGTGACTAATACGAACACGAACATAGAGTAAAACTGTTGATGATGTTCCCGTTGCCGGGTACCGCGGTTATACGTAGATGGATCCATCGACTTAGAGCTTATACGAAAGTCACAACTAATGATCTGAATTCAATAAAGGAAAATGAACATGTATATGATGATATGATGAGATATGATTTGAATATGTTTATGATACGTTTAATTTCATGCTTTTAAAGATCATGAAACTTATTTTAATTAAAGTACTTTTCATATTGTATGATATGTATATGTACTTGTAATTACGGTTCAAGTGCGTTGAGTCTTTAGGCTCACTGGGTGTGATTGATGTAGGTGATTATGAGGATGTGGGGACTTGAGGCGCTGAAGACTGAGTAGGCGAAGCTGGAGGTGCACTTGATAACCTGAGGACCTTGCATTTCTTCCGCATAATATGATTAGGAGTCATGGGTTTTAAACAGTAGTTCAAAATGTTCATGATTTTTATGCTTTGATGATTGTCAGATTTCTAGTGTTCATTTTTAAATAATAACTCCTTTAATGAAGTCACATTTTAAGATTTTGTTTAACTGCAGTTATTTTTATTTAGTGATTGGATGACTTTTAAAAATGCAGGATTAACTTATTTATTTGTTTATGCATGTGTGTATTTTTCGGTCATAGTTTTTTAAAAAATTATTTCAATAGTATTTAAGAGGTAAACGTTACATATATTCAACTTTCAAAATTATCATTTCAATAGAGCAACATGTCATTATACCATTTAAAATGATAGTGATACATATGATACATTCGGCTTAGTACACTTGAAAAGAGGTTACTAAAATGGTCAAGTATTTGAAATATAAACTAATGATGAAATACTTGGAAAAGACAAAATTCTATATCTATAATTATGGATTGGACATTTTTAGAAGAATATACGTTCATAAATTATAGTATGCAGAAAAAGTACTAAAACACATTTTTATTCCAACTTGAAGACAGTGACAATCAGAAAGGCACATACGTAATTTTCTTTGTAATCTCAAACAGACTGTGGATTTACATAAAAAAAATTAACAATAACTGGAGATAATATGACCGATCTTTTTACAAAGTTATCACCTTTATCAACTTTTGGTAAATCAGTGTACAAGATCGAAATAAGAAGAGTTAATAATTTCAAATGATACTTGTAATTAGGAGAGCAATCAAAGTTGCCCTCTTTTACCCTTATGTATATTTTCCAACGCTGTTTTTCGTACTAAGGTTTTAAATGAGATAATTAACAAGTTGCGATAGATTTCTTACTCTTTTTCCTTCACAAGAATTTTGTTTTAATGAGTTTTTTCTTAGTAAGATTTTAATAAGATGCATCTATTTTCGGGAGGACATTCAAATAAGTGTTTATTGATTTACTATTTTTTTTTGCTCAGATTTTTCCCACAGGGTTTTACTATTACTATCAAGGTTTTAACGAGGAAACATTTGAGTCCCGGTGAATTTACCAAGCATCCATCTTGCAAAATCAAGGTTCTGGCGAATCGATTGTTGTGCAAATAATCATCTAAGAAGGAGTGTTATAAATATATTCTTATTTTAGATTATCGTTCTTATCTATTAGATTTGAAATATGACAAAATGATATATGTAAAGATTTGTATCCTATAATTTTTTATTTATAAATAAGGTGATTGAGTTCAATGAAAGTTGCACCTGAATTCTCTCTATTATTATATCTTTTCTCTGATGGTTATAACAATTAGCAAAATTAAATAATTTAAATCGCATATATTATAATGAAAATATTTAATTTGGAAAATAAAATCACAACATTGAAAAATACGATGTATAACATTAGAAGTATAACATAAATAGTGAATGTTCAAAAATGATTTTTTTTTAATCATCAAAAATGGATTTACTGTTCTATGAAGAAAAATTTGCAATGTATATCGATCTATCATTTTTACATTATAATCAAACATATAATATTATCAATTTAACCACATATTTGTGTTACTTTCTGTAAACAATAAACAAATTTAGCAATATGAAAATAACAAGAACTATTCAATATTTGTTTTAGAAGATTTTTATATAGTTTATTTAAGTATATATTCAAAAGAAACAAATTGTATTTTTGATCTTGTATATTTAGTTCTTTTAGATTTTGTAAGTTGTCAAATTATAGTCATATTCTTATATTTTAATATTTTCCTCTAATTTTAGTTTTTTCCGGTATGACACGAAATGTAAAGTATCAAATAATAAAAAAAAACATGACATTGACATAAAGCTAATGTGTGTAATATCACATTATCAATATTGAAGTGTAATAATTAATTGTCTATTATGAGAATAATTGAAACGTGACACTTTGACTGTTATATGATTTAAAATTTTAAGTTTCACATTTACTATCACTTATAGTTTTGGGAAAAGCGGCAATTGTTCCTTATAAAAAGAGACTAAAATTGTCAAAAATTTAATGATAAATAACTAAATATTAAACTTTGATAACATAGATTATCAAAATCATATAGAAGCAAACATAAATGATCAAAATTGCAAATTTTCCTACTTACTAGGTGAAATTTTTAAAATTATATTAGCAATCTTTTTATTTGGATAATTTTCATCTAAACGTTGAACCAAATAAAATTTTCAGTTTAATTGGTTTAAAAATTGTTCTAATTTTAACTGACTAAATCTCGATCAAAATCACGCAGTTTATTTTGATTGTTCGGGTTAGTTCAGTTTCTGAATAAGAATAATAAGATAATTCTTTTGCGTTTGAGTTTGAGTTTGAGTTTGATTTTAGATTTATAATTTAGCAAAAATTATGTGAAACGGTCTCACGAGTCGTATTTTGTGAGATGGATATCTTATTTGGATCATCCATGAAAAAGTATTATTTTTTATGCTAAGAGTATTACTTTTTATTGTGAATATCGATATGGTTTACATGTCTCATAGATAAATATTCGGACCGTCTCACAAGAGACCTACTCTTATATTTATTATATTTCATTTTAATTTAAAATTTTATTATCATAATTTTGAGATGAGGTCATTATTGTGGTAATTGTAACAAAATCTAGTTAGATTTACTGATATTTTAGTCGGACATCGAAAAAAACATGAAATCAAAGTGATGATATTTTTCCAACTTTACTTATATGCAAATAATTTACCAACTCAATGTCGTTTTGATGCTAAAAATATTAAATATTTATTATCGTAATATAATTTTTTTGTTAAAAAAATCAAAATATACATTTATTTATCTCTATATAATATAGTTTGTGATGCACCGAAACTAAATTGTGAAAGCTTTAGTTTTTCTTTTCTCCTTTTTTTTTTTTTAAAAAAAAAAATTACGTTTCCTCTATGTATGCTTTATATTTTCATCTCCTCGTCATGGTTTCAAGAGATCGAATTCGTAGTCTTTTTCTCGGATAAATTCGTCGATCGTTGTTCATGTCATATCAGATGTTTTTGATAATTTGGTAATTAAATTTCATGGAATTCAAAATTTATTTAACTTTATAAATTTGAAAAACTAGTTTTTAAGGGAAAACAAACTAGTTATTTTTAATTACAAGGATGGTGAAAATAAAATTGCAAAAACTTAAATTTGAATGTTCCAAAAAAAAAAAATTAAAATTTGTGGAAATGTAATCGAACAATTTTCTTGAATTTTGACTATATATTCCAGTTTTATATAATTAATTAAATTGATAATAATAATAATTTTGTGCCTTGATAGGAAACCACTGGGAAATCAATGGAATTTTCAAGTAAGGACACACAACAATAACAGGCATAAATGCTTGCAAGGAAGGCTTGTCGGTTTACCTCGCTAACGTTATTTGCAGATAACTGTCTTAGTGACAGGTTTACCCATTGTGCTTCGACATATAACTACAATGAATTCCATCATCACTAAAAAAACGGTTGCACAGAGGTTGCAAGGTGGTCTTCTCATTTTAAACATAAGCGAAATTTATCAACAATCGATATCACAGTCAATCTGATTCTCAACAAGTTTTTATCAGAGCAGCCAGATTTACCATCAACAAGACCTCACAGTGGAATGCATTCGCAACAAATATTATCGGACTCAAATTCAATCTCAATGATAATCCAAGCCAGTTTTTTTTTTCAAAAAATGTTATGACAACCAATTTCATGATCATAAATGTAAATTTGTTTTAGCTGTAAAAGTAATAAGTTTTGTTTAGAACAAAACTATTATTTTTTTTTTTAACATTCTCAAATTCGTGAATTTGTTTTATCCTTAAATTGAGGACAAAAACTTGTGTGGGACGATCTCACATATCGTATTTTGTGAAACAGATCTCTTATTTGGGTCATGAAAAAATATTATTTTTATGTTAAAAGTATTACTTTTTATTGTGAATATCAGTAGAATTGACTCATTTCACATATAAATATTTGTGAGATATTTTTTTCAGTGACTATGTGTTTGTTAAAAGAACCTCTGGAACTTAAGATCTCGTCCCAATTTTGATATCTTGAAACGTCACCATTTTTTTTATGAAATCTGAAGTCATGCGAATTGGCTTGCATCGTTCCTCGTTAAATTTTAAGCTCGACTCCATTTAAAAAATAAATAAATAAAAATTAAGCTCAACTCTAAATCTGACACAAATGCTTCTTCTTGGTTCTTATCCTTTATTTATTTATCTTTTAAATTCTACTTCAAAAAATCTGGTCCAACAAAATTAGTATCGCGTAAACCATTGTCCTTGAATTGAGATCATTTAAAAAATATTGTTAATCTAGATCAACACTTACACTCCAAAGGGTCCATGAAGAAAAATGGAGAAGAACATAGATTTTCTTCATGATTTGTGGTCTACGGTTTATGATTTCTCGCCATTTCATCGACGTCAAGTTCTACTTCAAGGACCGGCGAATCCTTCCTCGTACTGAAATGACTGAAAAATAACATTACGTTTCGATCACCATTTCAAATATGCCGAAAGAAATGTAAGAATATTTTTGACAAATATTAATGCAGATGAAAATGGTTTACCTATTATTTACAGGGCCATGATCAACAGCGCTTCTTAAGCAATATATGACCCTACCAACTATGTCTGCCATCGTCACCGGACCAAATGTTCGACTATCGGATGCTTCCTGTCAGGCCACAAAATCGGACCATCAGATAAAGATGAATAGCCTCAGAGGGAATCAGAGATCCCCTTCATATTAAGAAAGTTCAATTTTTAATAAAATATTTTTCAAGAAATGTGAGTTCGAAGTGCTGTCCTATTCCCAAACAAAAAACAGATTTACAAAGTCACACGTCTCTACTGAAATCCTAGATCCAGCTCAGTATCTACAGCCTCATTGTTACACAACTATGTTTAATTTAGTTTAACAATCTCGACTTTATAGTAAAACCATGATTAAACTTAATTCCTGATGTTGAAAGAATATCGTTTGTGTCGAGGGTGCAGAGGAAATTTTGAGTTGAACTATGGTGCAGCATGGACATGGATGCAGAATAAGGAATTTAGGCATGGTAAAGTTTGGAATTATCGCCCTCGTTAAGTTTAGACAAGTGTTTTCTATTATCAGTAGCAAATGCATTAAATAACGGTAGAATGGTAGCAATTAAATATAGAAGTGTGTCCTTTGTTCATTTACACTTCCAAAGATGTTGGCATAAATATTTCAAATCAGTTTCGTGATACTAAAGCCACCGACGAATATACTGTGCATAACACTTTGAACATACTTTATTCTTCCTATGCTCCTTCAGAGAGACTTGCATTTTGCTTCCACAACCATCAAAATACAAACTGTTTACGTTCCCGACATTTTTAAGTGCAATGCATAAGAGAATGTTAAGACCCCTTTATACTTGTTTGAAGGAAATATCATTTGAGTGAGAAGCCAATACCTTAGGCTTCAAGTTTTCATTGTCCGCCAAAACCCAACACTGACCCTTTTCGAGAACAAAAGGCTCATCCTTCACATCAGTGGAAGCCATTTCATAGCCTTCAATACCAGCTAACCTCCTGACGAGATACTTTTCGGAGTCTGTAGGGTCCTTCAAGACTACTACATCTCCAACATAAACGTGCCTGTCACAAGAACAGACTCATAAGGGCGCTCTTTTGTATCTATTATATTTGGACTGTAATATTAGATGATAGATCTTGTCGTTGATGCTGATTCTCGCGTCTATGCATGATTATGACTTGAGAGAATATTTAATCATAACCACGTTAAGCAGTCAAGAGGTATTTATTTTCCAGACCATATTTACTGGAAGTTATGAAACAGTAGTAGCATATTTTTTGACATGCCTCATCAGACCCCCAGAAATTAGATTCAACTCAATCTCAATTTCCAGATACAAATTCTTCATGTCATATTACTTGATCATAATAAAAAAAATATTCATTGAGATCCAACAAACTTCATTAAAGAACATGGAACTTAATGGGGCTTCACCTGATAATATAAGACCATGAATTAAAGAAACGCATAATATATTAATAACATGTGGCATGCCTCATGTCATCACCAAAAATTAGATTCACAGCAATCACAGAAAAAAAAAACTCTTCATGTTGCTTGATTGTGAAAAAATAACATTCATCATGAAGATCCAACAAACTTTATGCAAGAACATGGGACTAAGTTCAAACCAAAGAATACAATTATGGGGTTATGGAGGCAAACCTGTCTATCTACTCAAATTTGAAATAAAAATTATTAGGGTAGGCGCCGAGCTCGAACAAAACACAGGAAAAATATCAACACAGTCATGAGCAACAGCCAAGGTTACTCATCTTAACTGCAATTTTCCCATTCACAAACTTGAATATCAATGATAGGAGGTCGAAATAGAATTTAGACCAGACATATTAGAAATCTTAACCATGACGAGAAATGATGCTAGCCACTGAAGAGTCTCTAAAATTTTGATTTCCAATGCTTGTAAAACATTTTAGGTAAATGGAAAACCTTGTAGAGTATCAAGACATGTTAAGAAATGAGGTTAAATTTATCAATAAAAGTGTAGAGACATAAAAACTTCCAATCAACCCTTTCCGTCATGTAAGCTGATCAAGATGATAACGTTGGTTTTAAGATATGAAAAAACATACATCGGATCTGCAGCTGGTAAGCTGATCAAGATGATAACGTTGGTTTTAAGATATGAAAAAACATACATCGGATCTGCAGCTGGAATTTTCCTAACAAGCAGTGTTCCACCCTGAGACCCTATTGTTGGGGCCATTTCATCTCCCTTGTTCCAGTGCAAGAATGTCAACTTTCCTTGGAATACATTTTTCCACACAGTATCAAATACTTCACGATCTGTAATTTTACCTTGGTTATACGTCTGCAAGCACGTAAAGTTTTCAGAGGCCAAGTTTTGAAAAAATCCCCAAAAAACTGTACTCGTTCAGGACCATGAAAATACACTTATATTTACAGGCACAGCCAAATAGCAAATAACCAATTTTAGAGAAAGGTGATCATAGATATTGAGGTAAATAATCCCCGCTTGTGCCTCTGAAAAATACTTATACAAGTTCCTGCTAACATGACGAGAAACAAATCCCATTTGGAAGAACACAGAGTTCTGAGAATAAGCTCAAATAAACCAAATCCAAGCTTCTCTACCATGTACCTGAGAGAGGCAAATAATGAGAAAGTTCAAACCTAAGGCAAACAAAGAAACACAAAACTATTCCCCAAATATGGCCTATCACAGCAATATTAACTGCTGACAATATATGAAAGCGTTACATCATTGCGAAATATTACAGATTTTTCTACCATAAAGTATTCACGAACATACAGGTATGCATATTATCAGACATTCCTGCTTAGCTTCCAAACGTGTTATAAGTCATGGAAAAAGATGAAAAATAATAATGCATCCAAGTAGATCCTCTTTCATTCAAAGTCATTTCCTTTCTTGCTTTTTCTTTGTCAAGAACTCTAAAGAAAGTCCACACCCTCCGTATTAATGAGGAAGGTGAAAAACAAGCATGACAAATGAAGGAGAAAACTATCACAATCTAAGATCTTCCACTCACATATTCAACTTAGGAAAAACAACAATACTCTACGCTATAATTAATCAAACAAAAATCTATAATAAAACTAAGGGATGATTATGGATGGAGGGAAAAACATAAAACCAAGGTAAGAAAGTAAAAGAAGAATTTTCTCGGATGCTCTTCCGCAGCATTTTCATGGAGATTTTGCCTCCAAGTATCAAGAACAGTAAATTTTCTTTTCCCTTTTGCTTAGCAATTTCTAACTTCCAAAACTATATATAGCTATTCAAAATCCAAACAAAATCAAGAATCTAGCTCTAAGAAATCTGCACTAATTTTTCTAAACGCAAACAATAGCCCATTTCTCACGTTGAACAAGGCACCTTCTTCTGAATAGAATATACAAATGGATACAATCACACAAAGATTCAATCTTTACACAATTTTCAAGAAACCCACCATTCCCCTTGCACATATATCAGAACTACACCCCACAATCTTCTTAAAACCCTTTTATCCATTAGCACAAAAAATATGAACTAAAATAATTTACAAGATTCCACCAGCCAAGAATCAGGAAACAATACACATAAGAATTGAAAGATGGGAATGACCTTATAGCTCAGAGAGACGGAGTATTCGACTTTGCTAGCAATGTAGCGCAACCAGGTTGAAGGCGAAACCATTGCAGAGTCGTGGATTTAGCATTCCACTTTTCTCTCAAACCATCCATGATATATTTTCCTCTCTTATATATTTTGTTATTTATTATTATTATTATTATTATGATCATACAAAAATCTTACTGTACAATAATTATTTATCAGCACTGTGAAAAGTAAAAATTTACGATAAAAAATAAAAATTTCAAACTCTCAAAATTCGTCGAACTACACACTTTATAATATTGCTATTTATAGAATTTCTTTATAAATAATCCAAAAATAAAATACATCATTACCTACATCATCACACACTAATTTTCAATATTTACAACTCTTATTTTCAACATTCAAATATTCAATATTCAAATATTCAATACACACATTTTAAATATTATTTTTCAACACTCCTCCTTGTGATGACAATCATAATGATTTTCATTACGTGTTTTTATACTGCCTCGTTAAAAACCTTACTAAGAAAAACCCATTGGGATAAAAACCATAGTAAGGGAAAAGAGTGATGTCACGTAAACTCCCCCTCATGTTGACATAAAAAATTCTTCACAAATTTCATAGATTGCGCATCCCAATATTATATATGTGCTTTCTGAATATCGTCGTAGGAAGTGCCTTTGTGAAGAGATCTGATTAGTTTTCACTTGATTGAATGTGACGAACATCAATACATTTATTCTTCTCTAGCTCCTTTGTGAATGCGAAAAACTTAGGAGGAATATGTTTAGTTATGTCGCTTTTTATGTATCCCTCTTTCATTTGAGCAACACATGCATCATTATCTTCATATAGTATCACAGGCTTCTCGTCGAATGATAATCCGCATGAGATTTGGATATGTTGGGTCATTGATTTTACACATTCACGACTTGCTTCATGTAGTGAAATAATCTCGGCATGATTTGATGAAGTTGTTACGAGCGTTTGTTTCTGTGAACGCCAAGAAATTACAGTGCCTCCACGAGTAAATACATATCCAGTTTGGGAACGTGCCTTGTGTGGATCAGATAAGTATCCAGCAGTGGCATAACCAATTATACTTGGACATCTTTTGAATACAAAAGTCCCAAGTCTGTCGTTCCTCGTAGATAACGGAATATATGTTTAATTCCGTTCCAGTGTCTCTTTGTTGGATATGTGCTAAATCTTGCCAACAAATTTACGGCAAAAGTTATATCAGGCCTTGTACAATTTGTAAGATACATAAGGGCACCGATAGCACTTAGATATGGTACTTCTGGACCAAGAATATCTTCATCATCTTCACATGGACGGAATGGATCCTTTTCTATGTTTAATGATCTAACAGCCATTGGAGTACTTAAAGGATTTGATTTATCCATATTAAAACGTTTAGGGATCTTTTTTGTATAATTTGTCTGGCGAACAAACATTCCACATTCTTTTTGTTCAATTTGTAAACTCACACAATACTTGATTTTTCCAAGATCCTTCATTTCAAATTCTTTCTTCAAGTATGACACAACTTCTTGAATTTCCTTATTCGTTCCAATGATGTTTAAATCATCAACATATACAGCAATAATTATGCATCCGGCTGTTGTTTTCTTAATGAAAACACAAGGGCATATTGAATTATTTACATATCCCTTTTTCATCAAGTGATCACTTAGTCGATTATACCACATTCGACTGGATTGCTTTAACCCATATAATGATCTTTGTAATTTCACAGAATAACATTTCCTGGGTTTTGAACTTTGTGCTTCAGGCATCTTAAATCTTTCATGGATTTTCATATATTTATATATATTAATATCAAGTGATCCATATAAGTAAGCTGTAACAACATCCATAAGACGCATTTATAAATTTTCATATACGGCCAAGCTAATCAAATACCGAAACGTAATTGCATCCATCACGGGAGAATACGTTTCTTCATAATCAATTCCAGGCCTTTGAGAAAAACCTTGTGCAACAAGTCGAGATTTATATCTTACTATTTCATTTTTCTCATTTCGCTTTCGAATAAAAACCCATTTGTATCCAACAGGTTTTCACCTTCAGGTGTAAGGACTATAGGTCCAAAAACATTACGTTTATTTAGCGAATCCAATTCAACCTAGATGGATTCTTTCTATTTTATCCAATCCTGCCGATTTTTACATTCACCAAAAGATTTTAGTTCATGATCTTCATTATCATTTATAATGTCGATTGCCACATTATAAGAAAATATATCATCAATTTCTTCTATATCTTTTCGGTTCCATATTTTTCCAGTATTAATGTAATTGATAGATATTTCACGATTTTCGTCAGTTTGTATTTCTGACAGAACATTTTCATCATCATGTGTTTCTTCAGGAACATCATTCTTCTATTTTTTGATTATCATGTGTTTCTTCAGGAACATCATTTTATATTTTGTGATCATCGTGTTTCTCTTTGAATTTTCTTTTTCGAGGATTTTTATCCTTGGAACCGACTGGCCTTCCACGCTTCAGGCGTTTAATGACATCATGAGTATCTTCAATTTGTTTCTTCGGAATTTCAATTCGAGCAGGGGCATTTGCAGCATGTATATATGATTTAGTTACACTTTTTGTGTCTACAAGTGCATCTGGTATTTGATTTGATATTCTTTCCAAGTGCACAATTTTCTGTACATCTTTTTCACATTATTTTTTTCTTGGATCCAGATGTAGCAATGATGATACATACCATGTAATTTCTTTTTCGGTATGTTTCTGTTCTCCCCCTAACATTGGGAAGATTTCCTCATTAAAATGACAATCAGCAAAACGTGTTGTGAACACGTCGCCTGTCTGAGGTACAAGATATCGAATGATTGATGGACTATCATAACCGATATAAATTCCAATTTTTCTTTGAGGTCCCATTTTCTTTCGTTGTGGTGGTGCAATAGGAACATACACCATACATCCAAAAATTCTAAGATGAGAATGTCTGGTTCTTTACCAAATACAAGCTGCAATGGAGAGTATTTATGATATGCACTTGGTCTGATGCGAATTAATGAAGCAGCGTGTAAAATTGCATGTCCCCATATAGAAATAGGGAGCTTTGTTTTCATAATCATTGGTCTAGCAATCATTTGCAGACGTTTAATCAATGATTCAGCCAATCCATTCTGTGTATGTACATGAGCAACAGGATGCTCAACAATGATTCACATAGACATACAATAATCATTGAAAGTCTGGGAAGTAAATTCACCAGCATTATCAAGTCTAATTTTCTTGATTGTATAATCGGGAAATTGATTCCTCGATTTTATTATTTGAGCAAGTAATCTTGCAAATGCAATATTTCGAGTTGACAATAAACATACATGTGACCATCTGCTGGAGGCATCAATCAATACCATAAAGTATCTAAATGGTCCACGTGGTGGATGGATTGGTACACAAATATCACCCTGAATTTGTTCAAGAAACATTGATGATTCAGTTTGGATTTTGGCTGGTGATGGTCTTATAATAAGTTTTCCAAGAGAACATGCTTTACATTGAAACTTATTATTCTGAAAGATCTTCTGGTCTTTCAGCGGATGACCATGTGTATTTTCTATAATTCTTCGCATCATTGTTGAACTAGGATGTCCTAATCGATCATGCCAATTGGTTAATATTGAAGAATTATCAACTACCATGTTTGATTCAATGTGACTTATATGTGTATAATGCATCAGTATGGAGCATTGGTAGTTTTTCAATCACATATTTCTTTCCTGATTTATATGTGATACGACACATATAATTCTCATTCTATTCATTCATTGTTTGAGTATCATAACCATGTGAATATATATCATTAAAACTCAACAAATTTCTTTTCGATTGTGGTGAATATAAAGCATCATTGATCAAAAATTTTGTACCATTAGGTAACAAAAATTGTGCTTTACCACATCCTTTAATCAAGTCTACATGACCTGATATTGTATTCACCGTTATTTTTGTTGGTTTTAGTTCCAAGAAATATCTTTTATCTCGGAGGATAGTGTGCGTTGTACCACTATCGAGTATGCAAACTTCAGCTTTGCTCATAGAATTTTCCATATTTGAACTTCAAAAAAATATGCAATGAAATAAAATTATCGGCAATACATTTTTAAAAATACAATACATATGTAAAAAAAATATAGCACACGATAAAATATTATCATACGAGTACATGGAAAAATAAAATGTTTTACATATTTATACCACCAGCAAATTGATCATTGTCTGAGAAATCAATCAGAAAATCTCCAGCATCAAAATGAGTTAAATCACTCGAAGGCTCTGTTCAGTGAAGTTGGTCTCCTTTTCTTTCCCCTTTATTGATTCTTTATAAAGTTTACAAAGGTGCTCAGGAGCTCGACAAATACGGGACCAATGTCCTGGAGTACCACATCTGAAACTAGAACTTTCAAATCGTTTTGAGTGATTCTCATTAACACTCATATTTTCATGATGCTTTTTCTGTGGATGATTTGAGACGTTCTTTTGAGATGAGTTATAAAAGTAACTACCTCGATTATTTTCAAAACCACGGCCGCGTCCACGTCCACGACCACGACCACTTCCACATCCACGACCACGACCTCGATTTCGTCCTTGACCAAAATCTTGTCTATAACTTTGATTTTGGTTTCCAGATTTAAATTCATTTTTGTTTACGACATTTACTGCAGGAAATGCCGTTGAATCAGTGGGTCGTGTGTGGGGACCCAGACGCTAATTATACTCTTAATCATCATTAGGATAATTTAATCAATTATAATAAACAGTGTCTATTTTTTTTAAAAAAAAATGCGGAACGTAATGGAAATCATACTAGTATACATATCAGTATATAACAAAGTACAAGTCCTGTACAACATATATTCAATACAGACTAAGGTTCAGCAACTAACTATCAAGTGTTCAAACCCTATCTACAGCGACATCAAAATCTGTGGTCTCCACTCTAATCACGATCTCTCGTCATCTTCTCGACCCTGATCATGTCCCACCTTTTGTCATGCACACATACAAACACGACAACAGCCGGATAATTCCGGTGAGAATAAAATCCCAGTATAAATCAATGAACATGCAATCATATAATCCATATAAAGCATGAAACAGATATCAGGTATATATAAAAGTCTGAAACATAATTAATATCAAACTATCAATTATCCTCGTGACTCCACGACTCAAACTAAACTCAATCCTAGTCTAGGGATTCCGGTTTCCAGACGTTGGTATTCCTATATCGACCAACAGTAATAGAAGAAACTCTGATTCTATCCACGTCGATATAAACAAACATCCAGTTTCTTGATCTATCCGTCACAGACTGTGGCACTATCGCCAATATACTATCTTGTGACATCGTGCAATGTGCCCGTGGCAATCCCACCACTATCAGGCACTTCTGTCACATGATCACTCGACTGATACCTGCTTTCTATACATCCATAGAACAAGCATATCCAGTCAATTCAATATAAAATCAAATCAATGCAGATAACAGCAATGAGTATGTGATTTAGGGAAACTCAAGTATGTCCTACTTGAGTCGATCTCCCAATACCACATTGACTTATACCTTTCTTTTGTAGTCTCGGTCTTAAGCAATATCAGTTCTGAACTCATGACTGTCTCTGTAAATCAGAAACGACATATCGAGAATCATAATATCAATGTTCTATTCTCAATTCAACACTGAATCTGATTAATCTGGATTTAAGTCAAATCAACGACATAACGGCACAATCTCAGTATCCCCGTCAATACCAAATTAACAGACATCCATTACAAATCATAAATCATATCTGATACAATCTGTAATTCATTCATAATCCAAATCTGTCCGATTTCAAATCAGTATAATCAGAAAATCATGACAATTCCATAATTAGTCTGTTTTCCATCTGACTTCGATTCTATGATGACTAACATGCCAAGAACATCATATATGAATCATATTCAATTATGACAATAGCATAATTTCAAGACATGTAAAATCGTAATAAAACTTACGTCTAGTAGTAGCCTGCGTTGATAGGAACACAGTACTGAAGTCGGATTCAAATTCTGACGAACGGATTTTTGTAAAATCTCACTTTTAAACCACGAACTCCAAAACTCTTCCTGATGCTCTCGTTCCTTTCGTTTTCTAACTGAGGAAACGAATTCTTATATGTATATATATACATATACGTAACATGCATCAAGGCAAATGGCGCATCCTACATGCAAAACGTCTCGCGCATATGTGCGACCCTCCTCGGCGCATATGCGCGAGACAGTATGTCTCGGCGTGTCATCTGCACAGCACCTCGCGCCTATGCGCACCCTCATTCGGTGCATATGCGTGAGGCCCTTGGTCATTTTGCCCAACTCTCGGGTACCCTCGCGCACATGCGCGGATTCATATCGCGCATATGCGCGAGGTTCTCTGGACATGTCGCGCATATGCGCCCGGCTAGGTCGCGCATATGCGCGAGAGCTCATCCTCGCACATAATCCACATTCCTTTCCTCCTATCCCGGTCCGATCCAATTCATCTATAATCACCTCAATTAATTAACAAATCATTTCAGATTAACAACGTAGCAAATTTCGGGCATTACATTTCTCCCCTCCCCCTAAGATATGATTTCGTCCTCGAAATCACATGCAATTAATCATATCAATAAGAAGGAATGTAATAGAAACTTACATCAGTGAAATAATGACGGGAATTCCTGTCTCATGTCTGATTCAGTCTCCCATGTGGCTTCTTCAATGCCGTGAAGAGTCCATTGAACTTTCACCAGAGGAATAGTCTTTGTTCTGAGCTGTTTTTCTTTACGATCGACAATCCGAATCGGTTTCTCGACATAACTCAATGTCTCATCCAGCTCGGTCTCGTCTGACTGAATAATATGAGAATCATCGGGGATATATTTCTGCAGCATGATACATGGAAGACATTATGTATACCTGATAAAGAAGGCGGCAATGCAAGTCGATAGGCATGATCTCCTATCTTCTCGAGAATCTCATATGGACCAACGTATCGTGGAGACAACTTTCCTTTATTTCCAAATCTGACAACTCCTCAGAAAGGCGAAATCATCAAAAATACTCGATCTCCAGTCTCAAATACAAACGTTCGTCGTCTAATGTTGGCATATTTGGCCTGTCGGTCTTGAGCTGCCTTCATTTTCTTTTGAATTAGATTTACTTTTTCAGTCATATCTCTGATCATATCAGGTCCAGTTTCAGGAACTTCAGAGATATCGTCCCAGTACAGAGGGGATTTGCACTTCTTTTCATACGACGCTTCAAAAGGAGCCATTTCAATACTCGTCTGGTAGCTGTTGTTGTACGAAAATTCACAAAGTGGCAATGCAACTTGCCAATTAGTGCTGAAATCAAGCACTACCGCTCGTAGCATATCCTCCAATGTCTGAATTGTCCGCTCTGACTGTCCGTCCGTCTGTGGATGATATGCGGTACTCAGATGTAACTTCGTACCGAGAGCCTGCTGCAAACTCTGCCAGAAGTGCGAAGAAAACCGAGGATCACGGTCTGATACAATCGACTTCGGCACTCCGTGCAATCTAATAACTTCTTTAACGTAAATATCAGCCATTTGATCATATCGGTACGTCATTTTGTATGGAATAAAACATGCAAATTTGGTCAATCGATCGATCATGACCCAAATCGCATCACAACCTCGGGAGGATCGTGGCAACTGTGTCACAAAATCCATGGAAATGTGATCCCATTTCCATTCAGGAATCGACAAACTCTGTAACAATCCTCCTGGTTTCTTTCTTTCAGCTTTCACCTGTTGGTAATTCAAACACTTGGCTACAAATTCAGTAACATCAGATTTCATTTGTTTCCACCAATACTGTGTCTTCAAATCATTATACATTTTCCTGCCACCAGGTTAAATGCTAAAACAACTGTTGTGCGCTTCTGCTAATATCTGTTGTCTCAACTCTGAAACATTTGGCACAACTAGACGATTATTCACATACAGTACACTGTCACCTACCTGATACTCTGATCGATGTCCTGCTCTGACCATCGCAATCGAGTTCTGAACATTCTGATCAACTTTCTGAGCCGCTTTAATTCTCGAATTCAGCTCTGGTTCAGCCCGAATAACACATAATCTCAAAGGCTGACGATCTGTTTCAAAAGCTAATCCAGAAAAACAACATTCTTCTATCAAATTTGAGACACCTATCGTCGATAAGGATAAAGAACATACCTTTCGACTCAGTGCATCAGCTGCTGCATTGGACTTTCCTGGATAATATTTGATTTCACAATCAAAGTCTTTCAATAAATCGAGCCATCTTAGTTGCCTCATATTCAACTCGGATTGTGAGAACAGATATTTCAGGCTCTTATGATCAGAATAGATTTCAAACTTCTCACCGTACAGGTAATGTCGCCAAATCTTTAATGCAAAGATGATGGCTGCCAATTCAAGATCATGAATCGGGTAACGAGATTCATGTGGTTTCAGCTGTCTCGAGGCATAAGCAATAACATGCCCTTGCTGCATCAGAATACAACCTAAACCTCTGTGAGAACCATCACAATAAACCACAAAAGCATCAGTACCCGACGGGATAGTCAACACCGGAGCACTGGTCAACCTCTTCTTCAACTCTAGAAAACTGGATTCACAGTCTTCTGACCAAACAAACGGTGCATTATTCTGAGTCAACTGTGTAATCGGTTTGGCAATGCTGGAAAAATCTTTGATAAATCGACGGTAGTATCCTGCCAAACCCATAAAACTTCGAATCTCGGGTACAAATGTCGGTCTCGGCCACGAAATCACGGCTTCAACCTTACTGGGATCCACCGATATACCGTCTCCGGATATAATATGCCCCAGGAATACCACCTGTCTCAGCCAAAACTCGCATTTTGACAGTTTGGCATACAATTTCTCAGCTCTCAATATTTTTAACACAGTTCTTAGATGTTCTGCATGCTCAGTCATATTCTTTGAATAAATCAAAACGTCATCGATGAATATGATAACAAACTCATCAAGATATCTTTGAAAGACACGGTTCATCAATCCCATAAATACAGCCGGTGCATTCGTCAAACCAAAAGGCATCACAATAAATTCATAGTGTCCATACTTGGTTCTGAATGCTGTCTTTGAGATATCATAATCCTTGACTCTCAGTTGATGGTATACAAATCTCAAATCGATCTTGGAATATACAGATGAACCCTGAAACTGATCAAACAAATCATCAATGCGAGGCAACGGATATTTATTCTTTACCGTTGCTTTGTTCATTTGCCGGTAGTCGATACAAAGCTTCATCGAACCATCTTTCTTTCTCACAAACAGTACAGGAGCACCCCAAGGAGAAACGCTCGGTCGGATGTAACACTTGGCCATTAGGTCCTCCAACTGTTCTTTCAGCTCTTTCAATTCAATTGGTGTCATTCGGTATGGAGCTCCAGATATCGGAACTGTACCTGGCATCAACTCAATGCTGAAGTCTATCTCTCAAATCGGAGGCAAACCAGGAATCTCATATGGAAAGACATCAGCAAACTCACACACCACTGGCAAGTCCGCCAATGATGGACTCGGTTTCAGTAAATCCACTGAATAAACAAGGAACCCATCCGCTCCTTTCTGCAATAATCGAGTCATATTCATCGCAGATATCAAAGGAATTCTAGCTCGAGAACCCTTACCATAAAATTTCCACTCCTCAGCCATCTCAAGTCTGAATCGAGCAATTTTGTGGAAACAATCGACTATAGCCCTGTACTTGGTCAACATATCGATACCGATAATACAATCAAAGTCAGATATCCCAAGCACAATACAGTCTAACTCAATCTCATGCACATCATACTGCAGTATACAAGATCTAACAGACTTTACTGATATCAAACATGTCCCCAACGGAGAAGAGACAGACACTCCCGCAGACAATGACTCAATAGGCAATGCATGACTCAATGCAAATCGCTCAGATATAAATGTATGTGATGCACCAGTATCTATCAATACATATGCAGGATAACTAGAAATAAAGCAGTTACCTGCCACAACATCATCAGGTGCATCCTGTGCCTGCTCCTCAATCAAAGCGAACACTCTGGCCTGCTGTCTCGGAGGCTGGCTCAATGTCTGGCTTCCTCCTGGCCTCTGTTGTGACTGAGTAAACGGTGCTGGCTGGAAAGAATGAACAGAAGATGGTCATCTCCCTATCTGAGCCACTGATCCAGATGACTGTGCTGCCTGGGATCCCTGGGCACCTCTCTGTGGACATACTCGGGCAAAATGTCCCTGCTGTCTACAAATACGACAGCTGCCAAACACTCCTCGGCACTGCTCTGTGGAATGCTTCCCTCCACAGGTGCTGCAATAGGGTCCTGTATAACTCTGGCTCTGTCGAGGACTCCCAAAGCTAGAAGAACTGCTTCCTGACTTCTTGAATTGCTTTCCTCTAGCTTTCAAGAAATCCTTCTTTCCACTACCACCACCACTCTCGAATCGAGGAGGTGGTTGTTCTGGTCTCGGGGCTGGAGGCACAAACAAATCTCCTCTCTGTCTCATCAGACTTGTTTCGGCTCCTCTAGCTCGGTTCAAGGCATCAGTAAAATTGTTTGGCCTCCATGTATTCACCAAAGTAAAGATTTCAGGATTTAGGCCATTAATAAACTGATCAGCAACGGCCTCATCATTTTCAGCCACATGTGGAGCAAACCGCAACAAGGTCGAGAACTTGGCCACATATTCCTCAATGTTTAGCTGGCCCTGTCTCAAATTAGCAAACTCGGCCCCCTTGTCCTTCCTGTACGACACTTGAAAGAACCTCTGATAAAATTCAGTTCTAAACACATTCCAGGTAATAGTCGTACCTCGATGCTCCAATGCCTTCTTCGTCGTGATCCACCAGTTCTTTGCAATATCGTGCAAATGGTGTCCAATTAATTTCACCCTCCGCTCATCAGTATAGTCCAGGGACTCAAATAGCATCTCGATATCGTCTAGCCAACTCTCGCAGTCCACTGAAGTCTCGGTACCTTTCAGAATTGGTGGATGAAATGACTGAAATCGTTTCAATAATGTTTCCATAGGAGTGGCTGTAACATCCATGGGAGGATTCGAAGTGCTACCCTGTTCCGGTACTCTTCGGGGAGGCATATCTGATAATCAAATGGATTAGTAACAAATACCACAATTCTGTTTCAGTCCTCCTCCGATCATCTTACTGCTGATCCAGAATCGGTGCTGATTCATTCTCAATAAAACATATTACCATATCAAATCAGATAAGCAAGTAACATGTATTAAAGCAGTAAGACATGCTAGCATTCAAAAGCAGGAAAGAAAACTCAATCTACCCCGCTCACTAGCTCTTATCTCAATCTAAAGGATCTATCGCTCTGATACCACCTGTTGTGGGGACTCGGACGCTAATTATACTCTTAATCATCATTAGGACAATTTAATCAATTATAATAAACAGGGTCTAATTTTTTTTTTAAAAATGCGGAACGTAATGTTAATCATACTAGTATACATATCAGTATATAACAAGGTACAAGTCCTGTACAGCATATATTCAATACAGACTAAGGTTCAACAACTAACTATCAAGTGTTCAAACCCTATCTACAGCGACATCAAAGTCCGTGGTCTCCACTCTAATCATGATCTCTCGTCATCTTCTCGACCCTGATCCTGTCCCACCTCTTGTCATGCACACATACAAACACGAAAACAGCCGGATAATTCCGGTGAGAATAAAATCTCAGTATAAATCAATGAACATGCAATCATATAATCAATATAAAGCATGAAACAGATATCAGGTATATATCAAAGTCTGAAACATAATTAATATCAAACTATCAATTATCCTCGTGACTCCACGACTCAGACTAGACTCAATCCTAGTCTAGGG
This sequence comes from Primulina eburnea, assembly GCF_022965805.1. Taxonomy (NCBI): domain Eukaryota; kingdom Viridiplantae; phylum Streptophyta; class Magnoliopsida; order Lamiales; family Gesneriaceae; genus Primulina; species Primulina eburnea. The sequence continues at coordinate 3,170,649 of NC_133106.1, read as the reverse complement.
ATTCCGGTTTCCAGACGTTGGTATTCCTATATCGACCAACAGTAATAGAAGAAACTCTGATTCTATCCACGTCGATATAACCAAACATCCAGTATCTTGACCTATCTGTCACAGACTGTGGCACTATCGCCAATACACTATCTTGTGACATCGTGCAATGTGCCCGTGGCAATCCCACCACTATCAGGCACTTCTGTCACAAGATCACTCGACTCATACATGCTTTCTATACATCCATAGAACAAGCATATCAATTCAATTCAATATAAAATCAAATCAATGCAGATAACAACAATGAGTATGTGATTTAGGGAAACTCAAGTATGTCCTACTTGAGTCGATCTCCCAATACCACATTGACTTATACCTTTTGTTTGTAGTCTCGGTCTTAAGCAATATCAGTTCTGAACTCACGACTGTCTCTGTAAATCTGAAACGACATATCGAGAATCATAATATCAATGTTCTATTCTCAATTCAACACTGAATCTGATTAATCTGTATTTACGTCAAATCAACGGCATAACGGCACAATCTCAATATCCCCATCAATACCAAATTAACAGACATCCATTACAAATCATAACTCATATCTGATACAATCTGTAATTCATTCATAATCCAAATCTGTCCGATTTCAAATCAGTATAATCAGAAAATCATAACAATTCCATAATCAGTCTGTTTTTCAATCTGACTTCGATTCTTTGATGTCTAACATGCCAAGAACATCATATATGAATCCTATTCAATTCTGACAATAGCATAATTTCAAGACATGTCAAATCGTAATAAAACTTACGTCCATTAGTAGCCTGCGTTGATAGGAACACGGTACTGAAGTCGGATTCAAATTCTGACGAATGGATTTTTGTAAAATCTCACTTTTAAACCACGAACTCCAAAACTCTTCCTGATGCTCTCGTTCCTTTCGTTTTCTAACTGAGGAAACGAATTCTGATATGTATGTATATATATATATACACACATATACGTAACATGCATCAAGGCAAATGGCGCATCCTACATGCAATGCGCGAGACAATATATCTCGGCGCGTCATCTGCACAGCACCTCGCACATATGCGCGCCCTCATTCGGCGCATATGCGCGAGGCCCTTGGTCATTTTGCCCAACTCTCGGGTACCCTCGCGCACATGCGCGGATTCATGTCGCGCATATGCGCGAGGTTCTCTGGACATGTCACGCATATGCGCCCGGCTAGGTCGCGCATATGCGCGAGAGCTCATCCTTGCACATAATCCACTTTCCTTTCCTCCTATCCCGGTCCAATCCAATTCATCTATAATCACCTCAATTAATTAACAAATCATTTCATATTAACAACATAGCAAATTCCGGGCATTACATCGTGCTTGATGATTTTTCATTAATAGCTCATTATTATTTTCCGCCACCAGGAGACATGCGATAAGTTCAGAATATCTCGAAAATCCACGCACTCTATATTGTTGTTGTAGAGTTATATTCGATGCGTGAAAAGGGGAAAATATTTTTTCAAGCATTTCCATTTCAGTAATCTCATGCCCACAGAATTTCAATTGTGAGATTATTCTATACACCGCCGAGTTATAATCACTGACTTTTTTAAAATCTTGGAATCTCAACGTATTCCATTCATCCCCCGCGGTCGGAAGTATAACTTCCCTTATATGTTCGAATCTTTCTTTTAATCCCTTCCACAAACCCATGTGATCTTTTTCAATTAAATATTCGCATTTCAATCCCTCTCGAGATGTTGACGCAAAAATATCATGGTTTTTGCCTTTTCTTGTGAATTCAATATGCCATTTTCTTTTATGGTCTCACTTAGACCCAATGACTCAAGATGCATTTCTACATCGAAAGTCCATGACATATAATTTTTCCCCGTAATATCAAGAGCAATGAATTCGAGCTTTGCCAAGTTTGACATGGTGGTACTAAAAAAATTACGATGTATTTTATTAGTTAATAAATATTGCAATACAAAGTAATGGATAAATAACAAGTACAAGCATTTGTAAAAATAAAGAAAACACACAAGGAGGATATTCTCCGATAAATACAAGACTCGTGAGTATGATAACCAAAATAATTAAAAATAACCTTGAGAAAGCCATCTTCTTTTTTCTTCGAAAAGTTTGATGAAGAATAATTTTTAGAGAAGAAGAGAAAATCGGAGTGATTGAATGTAATTGTGAGATCATATTTATAGGACAAAAACTAGCCGTTTTGTTACCGTTTATGACCGTTGGTGTACAAAAAAATAAATGTAAGTATTTGTAAAATTTTATGGTAATAATATGGTGTATATAATATTAGTCATGTTTAAATAATTATGTATATCATATCACATTATTATAATGATGTGCCATAAGTTATTTTGTTTAAAAAACTTATAGGCTTTTATACTTGTCGTATCCCTTACCGGGAGTGTGGGATGTCGTCTTAACATCCTCCCAGGATTTATAACAAGTTTTTGAAAAAAATTATTTTTATTATTTCTAATAATAACATTATATTATATATTAAATATATACATAATAAATAAATAACAGTAAAATAAATATTATTACTTTTGTTACCTTTTTCTTCTGTTTGGTGCTTGGAAAAGTATGGAGGACTTTTAGAGCTTCGTGCTAATAACGTGTTGTGAAAAGTAAAAATTTATGGTAAAAAGTGAAAATCTCAAACTCTCAAAATTTACCAAACTACACACTGTATAATATTTTTCTCTCTACTCAATTGTGAATTTCTTCACAAATGGTGAGGCTATTTATAGAATTTCTTTACAAATAATCCAAAAATAAAATACATCATTACCTACATCATCACACACTAATTTTCAATATTTACAACTCTTATTTTCAACATTCAAATATTCAACATGTACACACATTTTATTTTTCAACAATCAGATATTGTTTTTAAATTTTTTTGAAAAAAAACAACATACTTTTAAATTTTTATATATTCTTTTAGAAAAATGAATGGTGTTCCTAAAAAAAAAAAAACCTTGAGGCTCAAACGCACTTGTGTTCCTCAATTTAGAGAAAGATCCATCTAGCTATGACACAAGCTTAAAATTATAGTAAAAAATGATGTAAAAATATTGAAATCCAAAAAATGCATTCATATATATGAAAATCAATATATTTTTCAAGTGGATAATTAATTTGGACTTTTTATGCAGTGTCATTGAAATTTGAGGAAATGTGCTATTTTCCTAATTAAAGTAATTACTGTTTTGTTCTAAAAACTGGTGAACAAAAAAGTGAAAGTGTTTCTTGGCGTTTTCACGGCAAACTTATCTGATAATTAAGTTAGTAAATATTAAAGCGTAAGAGAGACCAAATTTATTGTATCTCTGATATGTTTGGGTATTTACGAGGGAGATAAATTTTTATTTTTTATTTTTTATTTTTAGCATTAAATCAATGATAATTTTGAATAATAATTTTTTTCATGTTAATTGGGATTTTTTAATCTTCTTTAGCTTAAAAAAAACATGGAGCTGAAGTTTATATTTTTAGCATTATGCAAGCCCACTAGAAAATTTGTAGACGTTGAAAATAAGAGTTGCATTATTAAATATTGAAAATAAGAGTTGTAAATATTGAAAATTAGTGTGTGATAATGTATATTAGTAATGATATATTTATTTTTAGATTATTTTCAAATAAATTCTATAAATAAATCTCTCAATCTGTGAAAAAAACACAATTGAGTGGAGAAAATTTTATAAACTGTGTAGTTTAATATATTTTGTGAGTTTGAGATTTTTTTTTTCACCGTAAATATTTACTTTTAACACGTTATCAACACGATACTTGAAGATTGTTCATATTTTTTCAAACTCCAAAACAGAAGAAAAAGGTAACAATATTTAAAAATAAGAATATTTATTTTACTTTTTATTTATGTTTATTGTGTATATATTTAATATATAATATCGTGTTATTATATAAAAAGAGTTTATGACACCTCATTATAATAGCATGATATGATTATATTATTACACTATTATATATTTTTATTTTGTTACTGTTTATTTATTGTATATATATATTTGAATAATATCATGTTATTATATAAATGAGTATATGACAACTCATTATAATAACGTGATGTGATTATTTCACTGTTTATATATTTTTATTGTGTTATATAATTATATTTATATATATATATATATTTGTATAATATCACGGTATTATATAAAAGGAGACTCTGACACCTCATTATAATAATATGATGTGGTATAAATAACTATTTAAGCATGACTAACATTATATACATCATATTATTACCATAAATTTTAAATATGCATACATTTATTTTTCTAAGATTTTGTAACGGTCATAAACGACTAGTTTTTACACTATAAATATAATTTTACAAACACATTCAATCACTCTAAACTTACTCTTCCTTTCTAAAAATTTCTTCCTCAAAATTTTCGAAGAAGAAGAAGATGGTTCTTTCAAGGTCATTTTGTATAATTATTTTGGTTATTATACTCACTAGTCTTGTATTTATCAGAGAATACATGTCTCGCGTTTTTTCTTTATTTTAAAAATGCTCGTACTTATAATTTATTTTTTACTTTATATTGTCATATTAATAAAGTTAAAACTTAACTAATAAAATGCATTGTTATTTTTATAATACCACTATGTCAAATTTGGCAAAGATCGCATTTGTTGCTCTCGACATTACGGGAAAAAATTATATGTCATGAACTCTCGATGTAGAAATGTATCTTGAGTCATTAGGTCTAAATTAGACCATTAAAAAAAATGATATCTCATCAACACAAGAAAAAACAAAAGCTATGATATTTTTGCTTCGACATCTTGATGAAACATTAAAATATGAATATCTCATTGAAAAAATTCCATGGTTATGAAAATGATTAAATAAAAGATTTGAACATGTAAGAGAGGTTATACTTCCGACTGCCTTTGATGAATGGAATATATTAAGATTCCAAAATTTTAAGAAAATCGATGATTACAACTCGTCAATGTATCAAATAATCTCGCAATTAAAATTTTGTGGACATGAGGTTACTGAATCAAAAATGCTTAAAAAAACATTTTACACTTTTCACGCATCAAATATAACTATACAACAACAATATAGAGTGCGTGGATTTGCGAGATATTCTGAACTTATCGCATGTCTTCTTGTGACGGAAAAGAACAACGAGCTGCTATGAGAAATTATCAGTCCCGACCCGCTGGATCAACAGCATTTTCAGAAGTAAATGTTGTAAGTAAAAATGAATTTAAACCTGAAAAATAAAATCAAATTCAAAGACAAGGTTTTGGTGCAGTAAAATCAAAATTCTTTTTGAAATTTGAAGTTTTGTTGGGAGATGTTGCCAACACCACATATAAACACCTCACAATTTGATCTCATGTCTTACATTCCTTTAATATATCATATTTTAGGCATAATTATGACATGAATCTTAATGGTTATGTGAATTTATCTTGGTTAGTGAGTTATCAGAATTGAACTTGAGACTTTTGAATGAAACCTTAATCTTCCTCATTTTGAATATTCTTCATTTTCGACGAATTAGTGGGTTGAGTCAATGAGGAGTTAAATCTTGATGGTTTTCTTGAAATATACTTGCACCGGTTCAACTTTGTCACTGTTGGGTGAAAAAGTAAAGTTTTATTGGTGATGAAAAGTTTTTCGGCAAGAAATTTGTTACAGTTGGAAGCCCTATAATTTAAATGATTATCATAATTGCATAATTTTTATTAATGTTAATTAACTTATATCTCTGTTTGAACTCTTTTTATCATCATTGTTCTTGTTTTCTGTTTGAATTCTTTTTTATCGCAATTTTCATGTGTAATCTTTAGTTATCTCACAAATGACTGGAACCAGATACGATCCTAATACATTTGAAGCAAAATGGGAGCATGCAGATGTGTTCCACCCCCGTGTGGCATCATCGTCTACAAAACTTCCTGCTATGTATCTCTTGAAATGGTTGTGGTCGTTGAGGACCCAATCCATATTGAAACCATTTCCCCTGGGCAGTCGGTAATGAAATATATGTGGAGAATCCGCAAGAATTTGAAGTGATGAATTGTGTCTTTCCTGTTGCTCCGCATACTAGAAGATCTAAGAGACAAGTAGGGTATGACCCTGATTTTGTTCCATCTAAAAAGTTCCGAGCAATCTCCTCCACTGCCAATCTTTTGGATCCTGACTTTCATCTGGAGATGATTCTGATGATGAGTACTTTGAATTGTTGCAAGACCAAGACATGTTGCTTCTAAAAAGACACGCCCTTTACTGTGACTGAGAAAGAATCGTATTTTTTGAAAAAAACTGACTTATGCTACTAAGGATGAAGAGGCATTGGCTGAGTTTCTTTTGTGTCTGAAAGAAGAAAAATATTTAAAGAAAGCCACCTTAGAGGATGAAGAGCCTAATGAAGAGATGTTGAATGAATAGAACGACAATCGTTTTGAACAATCTGATTAATCTACCTCTAGTATTGACTCAGATTCTGACTAGTATTCTGATGAAGATGATGATGCTGATAGTTAGAATAAAGTGAGTGATGATGAAGAAAGTGGTGCTGCCGATGCTGGTTTTGATGTTGAGATCAATGTTGACGACACCAAGGACAACATTGATATTGCTGACTATGACTTGAGTAAGTCATTTACCACAAAGTTTTATTCTGAAGTTGCTCTTGATTTGTGGCCTCTTTACATAAATCGAGGATTGATTGATGAAAAAAATGCTGATGTTGATACTTACGGAGGGAAAATTTTGATTTTCAAAACTCGGAGACTTCTATCGACTGTGAGTGTTGTGGCTCCTTACTCATGAAGACCAGTCCTGGAATTCTACTCAAATCTCTCATCCAGTATGGGTGATGAGAGATCAAAAAAGTATGAATGTGCGTTTGTCCGCAATCGGACCTACAACTTCAATCCTTCAATTATCAATGCAATATTCTCGCCGGTGATGAAGAAATAATGTCTTCTGATTTTAATCAATTTATTGCTGCGACTGTGACTTCATTCTGCTCCGTTCTACACAAGACTGCAATTCGAGACTGGACCCCCTTCACAAATACTACAATGGTTACCAGACCATAGGTCATTTTGCTTTTCTCAATTGGTACTGGGAGTACCACATTTAATTTTGGCAGGTTGGTTTTTAAAATCGGACTGTAGTTTTCATATGGTGGATTAAAATCAACAAAGCTGTCTTTTTCATCTTTGATCTAAGGGATTCTAGAATCATAGGGTTTTGTCCCTGACATAGGTGTAGAAATTTCGGATGACAGTGACTTGCTGAAGATTGCATTGGCATACTTATGGGGAATTGAAAACTTGATCTGTCATGGTTTAAGCCTAGTGTTGTCCCGATGGTTGGCAACATGGCCTTTTCATCTGGTGTAAAACCCTCTGAGTATGTCATGTTATCTACCTCTCTTTTCCAAGCCCGGATCAAATTTGGACTTCAACAAATTCATAATGACAAAAATATTATTGTGATTATGAGGCTCAAGTGGCAGACTATCGATTGCTTCTTGATGTGGCAGTCCATTCTGGATAAAAAGGTGGAGATGATGCTGAAGCTGCTGCAAAAATGTCTGAGTCTGCTGGTTCTGACTATGGTGAAGCTAGAGATGCTGATGAACTAATTGATGGAGATGCTCCTTAGTTTGTTGGAGATTTCTACTTAGTTCATTTTGTTGGTTTTTATTATCTCTTTTGTTATTTTTGGTTAATTCGCCTATGTTGTTAGAATGTTGCTAAACACCATTTAATGAATTGCTCAGTGTTTTGGTTTCCAATGTTGTAACACCTATAACAACACTACTCTGCAACATCTAATTTAACTTGTTTAATTGAGGGGGAGACGAGTCTCTAATTCATGGGGGATTGCTTGCTAACTCCAGGGAGTTCTGCTAATTAACATTTTTGTCTGTTTTGTCCAGAAAGGAAAAAAAGAGGGCGATTGAAAGAAATATGATTTTTCATTAATTATATTTTTCTTTGTTGATAATATCCTGCATGTTAAATTATAGAGTTTTGTCTTTCTAGAATACTGAGATCTTAGAAAAACTATATATTAATTTATTTAAAAGAGTTTATTTCCTAATAAAACTCTTGTTTCCATATCTTGTAGGATTCTATTCAAGAAATAAATTCTAGGATAAAAGAAGCTTATAAATAATTAAATATATATGAAAGGATGGGAATGATAAAGCAGAGATTCTAAGACGCATCATGATCAAGCACGTAGATGGGTAATTTAATAAAGATATTCTCAAAAGGTTTAACAATGATAACTTCAAAAGCATAAATCGGTATAGACAAAAAGGTACGTCTAGCCAAACATAAAAACAAAATAAATCAAAAGGGTGGGCAAGGAGAAATATGCAATGAGCGCCCACCACCTGCCGCCCGAAAGAGAGATGGAAAATCATATGATGAGAGAATCAAGGAGGTCGGTCATATGGCAAGACCATCTTCCCTTTCCCCTTCTGCTGCTTCAACATCTTGCCTTGCTGAGTACGCATCACCGGTATATTTGGCATCAATAGACTGGGAGAATTCGTAGGCAAATCTTGATCACAATCCTCAAGGACTTTACCCTAGCAAAACTCCAAGTCTTTGAGGGAAGCTGGGAGCTCGGAGCCATGAACAACTGGCGTAACCAAAGCAGTGTCATCTGCATCAGGAGGGAGCATAAAAGCTTTGGGTGCGGGTAAAGCATATCAACAAAGTATTATGATCCTCAAGGAATGTTAAAGACATTCATGCACAATTCCTAATCATTGTATTGATTAAGGTGGTTGATGCCCCCAAAATATTCCACCGAGCTTGAGTTTTCATCCCGAGGACCTTAAACGTAACCCGTCGAGCACGACTCGTCCAAATTCGATATCATCTATAAACGAGCTCAGCCGTTCTTCTTGGACACGTCGGTCGAGCACCAACCCAGCTGTACCCCTGATGACCGAGCCCTGGTGCTCGGTCGAGCTCTGTCACCAGGGTAGGGCTCGGCCGAGCCCGAGGTAGAGCTCGACCGAGCACCAGGGTAGTGCTCGGCCAAGCACTAGTGGCCGAGCACCAGGGTAGGGCTCGGCCAAGCCCCTTTGGCCAAGCCCTGGCGCTCGTCCGAGCCCGGGTAGCCGAATCACACGTATCTGAGACCAATCAATGCTCGGAGCAGGGTTCTGTCAAGCACAGATGCTTGTGACATGAATATCCGGCCCGAGCTTGTACCTATCCTAAGAACTTTGTCACATTTCAAAAGCGTGAATAATATTTAAATAGGCTAGAATCTCGCCGTATGATTATATGTGATGAGGAATCTGACCCGGATTTGCAGTGATTGGAGAATAATTGCGTGAATAATCTTTAAATATGCTAGAATCTCGCCGTATGGTTAGATGTGACGAGGAATCCGGCCCGAACTGGTAGTGATTGGAGAAGAATTTAATTTTATAAGAAAATTTACCTAAATAGACTTCGACACGGTATGGGAAGAAGTCCTCTCAACCACTATAAATACTCATATATGTTTCATGGTCAGAGGCATCATGATATTAACTTTCACCTATCGCATTTTCCCATTTTCTATGTTCCTAAATCCGATCAAAAGGTCGAATTGGTCGTGTCGGGAAAATTTTCGACACCTTCCAGTACCCATTAGTCTGTATAAACTGGTGGTGCTCCATCTGCTCCAGTTCAAACGCTGTTGATCTGAAGCTCAAGCTCACCGGACCCAGGGGAAAATTGGTATCATCAATTGGCGCCGTCTGTGGGAACTTTGAAAGAGAGATAAGATGGCAAGTGCCAGGAGTCGATCGAGAGAGGATAATCAACCAATGTCCAACATGGCCGAGCTCATCTGATCACAACAACTGTCCAACAAGTATTGGCCCAAAGACCAGACAACAATCCTTCTCCAGGAGAGGATCTTGAAGCTCAGAGGCAAGAGATACAAAGATTAAGGGATGAGATGGAACGTCTTAGAGAAGAGAGGAATGCACCCCTCCTCCACCCCTTCTGGCTCGAGGGATCCCTTTCTCGGCCGAAATATTGGCTGCCGAATTAGCTCAAAATTTCAGATTCCCTAACGTCGGAGAATACGACGGCTCGGGGGATCCGGAAGTGCATCTATTCCGGTTTGAGAACGCGGCATTACTGCACCAATGCTCAGACCCGATCAAGTGTAGGGTCTTCTTAACCACTTACGTTAGGTCATCCCAACAATGGTTCAATTTGCTTAGGCCAGGGACCATCAAAACTTTCCAAGACTTCGGAAAAGCTTTTCTCCACTAGTTTGCAAGCAGCAAGAAACATCCCTTGATGGCTCTGAGTTTATTCAATGTTAAACAACAAGAACAAGAGAGCTTACGAGATTTTGTTAAGAGGTTCAACAAGATGGTCATCGATGTTCCCTCGGCTACCCCGGATATACTGATTAGTGCCTTTACACAAGGGCTAAGAGGTGGTGATTTCTTCAAGTCGTTAGTAAAAAAGCCCCCCTCTACTTTAGAAGAACTCTTGGCGAGGGCAGAGAAGTATTTGAACGTGGAAGAAGTACAAATGGCTAGGAAGAGTGAACCAAAGGCCTCGGGCAAGGCTACGCGAGACGTCCTATCCACCGACCTCGCGCCAAAGTTTGGACGTTTCGAACCAACCACGTTGCTTGGGCAATTCGCCGCTTACACACCTTTGAAAGTCAACAAAGCCCGAGCACTGGAACTATGTGATGAACGACAACTCATTCGAAGACCTCAGAGTAGTGACAGAGGGCCTCGTAACCCCAGGTCAGAAAAGTATTGCGGATTTCACAAGGATTATGGTCATACTACCAATGAATGTCATCATTTGAATCAAGAAATAGAACGGATCATCCAGAGAGATTCAGAAATAAAAGCAATTCTAGCCAGTCCAAGTGGTGGGCACCGACCCCCTAAGAGAACTCGGGAGGAAAGTCATTCTGAAAGGAGAATGGCTCCGAATCAAAGGGAAAACTTTCAAAATGCTAACCCAAATATGCGGAGGGCAGCGCCTCGGGAACAACCACCCCCGCGAGGGGTAATTAATATGATATCGGGTGGGCCTACAGACGGAGACTCCAACCGGGCCAGGAAAGCTAGCAGCAGAAGATTGGAGAACATGGAGATTAGCAGCACTAGAACACGCCCAGGACCAATGATCACTTTTGGACCCGAGGACATGAAGGGGGTGGCCGACCCACATAATGATGCATTGGTTATCCGAGCTATGATCGCCAATTACGAGGTTGCTCGTATCTTTGTGGACTCCGGAAGTTCTGTCAACGTTCTGTTTAAAGAAGCAATGGATCAGATGGACTTGGGCGAATACACGGTAGATCCTATCTCCACAGCTTTGTTTGGATTCACGGGGCATGCAATACACCCCCTTGGAGTCGTCAATCTCCTTCTCTCTTTGGGAAGTGGGGATACTAAAAAGACCCGAATTATCAACTTTGTGATAGTTGATGCCCCTTCATCGTACAATGTTATTATGGGGAGACCAGCCATGGCCGCTTTCATGGCAATTGCCTCGGCACTGCACCAGAAAATCAAGTTCCCTGTCGGAGAAGCAGTAGGAGAGGTTAAGGGAGATCAGAAGACTTCTCGAAAATGTTATGTGGAAGAAGTAAGGGTTGAGAAGAAATCGGTTAAAATTGAACATCCAATTCGACCTGAATCCAGGAGACTCGATCAACTATATCTAATCGAAGAAGCAGGGAGGTTATTTCAGAAGACGTGTGTGAAGAGCTTATCCTAAATCCCCCATCCGGAGTCGTGAAGATAGCTCGGACCTTGGAAGAGCCCTTGAAAGAACAATTGGTCCAGTGTTTGGAGAAAAATAAAGATGTATTTGCTTGGTGTCCGTCCGAACTCCAAGGGGTTAGGAGGGAGGTGATGGAGCATAAGTTGAATGTCTCGAACGAATGCCGACCTGTGATACAGAAGAAGAGACATTTCGGTCCCGAGAAAGACGCTATCATCAAGGAACAAGTGCAATATTTATTAAGAGTGAGACATATTTAAAAATTCTATTTCCCAACATTGTTATCTAATGTGGTTTTGGTTCCTAAGTCGGCTGGAAAATGGCGGATGTTTGTGACTTCCGCGACTTAAACCGGGCCTGCCCTAAGACTGTTATCCTCTCCCGAGGATAGATCAATTGGTCGATTCCACGGCAGGGCACGAGTTCCTTTGTTTCCTCGATGCATATCAAGGATATCACCAAATTCCCTTGGCGGAAAAGGACAGAAGCAAGGTCAGTTTTATCACATCCGATGGGACATTCTGTTATGTAGTAATGCCATTTGGGTTAAAGAATGCTGGCGCTACCTATCAGAGGCTTATGGATAAAGTTTTCAAAAAGAAGATTGGGAGGAACGTTGAAGTCTATGTGTATGATATATTGATCAAGTCCAAGGTCGTCGACCAGTTTGTGATGGATCTGGATGAAATTTTTCAAACTCTGGGGGAATACAGGTTGAAGCTGAACCCTAGCAAGTGTGTGTTCGGGGTTCAGACGGGGAAGTTTTTGGGGTACATGGTGACTCGGAGAGGCATTGAGACTAATCCAGAAAAAGTTCAAGCACTATCCTCTATGGGTTCTCCTCGAAACATCCAAGAAGTGCAGCGATTGACAGGAAGGATTGCCGCTCTAGCCCGATTCATATCTCGATCCGCAGATCGAAGTTTCCCATTCTTTAAGGTACTTCGGAAAACTAAAATTTTGAATGGAATGATCAGAGTGAGAAAGCACTGCAGGAGTTGAAAACTTATCTTAGGGAACTCCCTCTCCTGAACAAACCGGTCCCTGGAGAGGAGCTCTTCGTGTACTTGGCAGTCACTCCTCAGGCTGCGAGTTCGGTTCTAGTCAGAAGAGATGATGCAATTCATCAGCCAGTCTATTTTGTGAGTCACGCTTTAAAGGGGGCAGAGCTCAATTATACTACTCAAGAAAAGTTGTCCTTGGACCTCGTTATCATGGCCAGAAAATTGAGGCCATATTTCTTATCACATCCTATCACTGTGCTCACTAACAGTGTCCTGGGAAAGATGGTCTCACATCCAGATACCTCGGGAAGATTGATTAAGTGGGTTACCGAGCTCAGTGAATACGATATCAAGTTCGAGCCCAGAACTGCTATTAAAGCCCAGGCTTTAGCTAACTTTCTGGAGGAGACTGTTTAAGTAATGGAGGAGGAACAATGGAAGATCTTCGTGGATGGTTCTTCTTGTCGAACAGGAAGTGGGGTCGGAATCGTAATGATATCTCCTTGGGGGGAAGAGACCAAGGTTGCGGTGAGGTGAACTTCCGAGCCTCCAATAATGAGGCCGAGTACGAAGCACTTTTGGTCGGGCTAAGGGCTGCTCGAAGCATGGGTGTTACTCGGGCCGTCCTCTATTCTGACTCTCAATTGGTAATACAGCAAAGTAAGGGTAAGTTCGAGGTGAAAAATGAGAAAATGGTCAGATACGCCCAAGGTATTGAAACAGCTAAGGAGGACTTCTCAGAGTTAATCATGAAACAAATCTCTCGAGCTGAGAACGAAGCGGCAAATAGGTTGGCCAAAATGGCCAGTTCTCTTGATCATCCCCCGGAACCAGAGCTAGTCGGACAAGAGCTTGTCTCGCAAATTGATCATCTCCAAGCTGAGAAAGTAGATATGTTGGAGGAAGATTGGGGATACGAGATTCAGCAATACTTATGTCATGGGAAAGTCCCGGCTGAATCAAAAAGAGCTCGAGAAGTCAAGAGGAGGGCACTCCGCTTCTCGCTCCTGGATGGAATACTGTATAAGATATCTTTTTCTAGACCTCTCTTGAAGTGTTTGGGTCCAAAAGAAGCTGGTTATGTCCTTCGAGAAATCCATGAAGGGTGTTGTGGTAATCACCTAGGGAGTGTATGATGGCAGGCTTCTTCTGGCCAACCATGAAAAAAGATGCGCTAATGATGGTAAGATCATGTTATAATTGTCAAAAGCATGCTAATTTACAATGGCAACCAGCCGAACTTATGAGGTCAGTTGTCTCTCCTTGCCCTTTCGATCAATGGGGCATAGACATTGTGGGACCATTTCCCATAAGCACAGGTCAAAGGAAATTCTTATTAGTAACAGTAGATTATTTCTCTAAATGGGCGGAAGCCGAACCATTGGCTAAAATCACTAAAGGGGAGATCTTAAAATTTTTATGGAAGAACCTGGTGTGTCACTTTGGGATACCAAGGAGGCTTATATCTGACAATGGGAGACAATTTTGTGGCTCTAAAGTTCGGGAATGGTGTAAGGAGATGAAGATAGAGCAGATATTTACATCGGTGGCTTATCCCCAGAGCAATGGACAGGTCGAGGTCACTAATAGATCCATTGTGCACGCTCTTAAAACACGTCTGAACTCTGCTAAGGGGAAATGGGTGGAAGAACTACCTAGTGTATTGTGGGCTTACCGAACAACGGCTCGGATCGGAACTAGAGAAACACCGTATAACTTAGTGTATGATACTGAGGCTGTCCTGCCAGCAGAAATCGGACAAGAAAATGCTCGGGTGATAGGATATGGACCAAATAACGATGAATGGAGGGCCATGGATTTGGACCTAATAGATGAAAAGAGAAATTGAGCAGCTGTTCGGATGGCTACTTACCAGAAGAGGATGGCTCGAGCATACAACAAAAGGGTGCGGCCTCGGTCGTTCGAAACAGAGGATTTGATCATGAAGAGAATCCAGTTTTAGGGAGAATGAGGAAAATTAGACCCGAAATATGAGGGACCTTACGAAGTTATTGGGAAAGCAGGAATTGCAGCTTACTATTTAGAAGATGCTGAGGGAAAGAAAACCAAGTGCCCATGGAACGTCCAACACTTGAAGAAATATTATGCTTAGTCATAGTCTCAACCCATCATGTTAGTTTTGTCTTTATGTTATGAAATTATGTCTTTATTTTCGAAAACATGAATAAGATTGAGTGTTGATATATCATCTTTCTTAATCGAAATAAACCTATAAAAGTCCGACCTCGTGCTCGGCAATAAAAAGAACGTCCGACCTCGCGTTCGGCACGATTAAAAGTCCGACCTCGCGCTCGGCAATAAAAAGAACGTGCGACCTCGCGTTCGGCAGGATTAAAATTCCGACCTCACGCTGGGCAATAAAAAGAACGTCCGACCTCGCGTTCGGTACGATTAAAAGTCCGACCTCGTGCTCGGTAATAAAAAGAAAGTCCGACCTCACGTTCGGCATGATTAAAAGCCCGACCTCGTGCTCGGCAATAAAAAGAAAGCCTGACCTCGAGTGTGGGGACCCGGACGCTGATCTTTTTTCTTAATCTTCTTTGGGATTTAATTATCAATTCAGATAAAACAGGGTCTAAAAATTTTTCTTTTTAAAAATACAAGTGCGGAAGGTAATGGCATCTACGTAATATACATATCTGTATAAAACTACGTTTCAGTACAAAAATACAATAATGTACAATAGTCTCTCAATTAATCTAAGGTTCGACTACTAAAGTTCAAGTAATAAAACCTATCTATATCCAAGTCCGGAATCACCACGCTAAACTCGTCTTCTCTCATCATCTTCTCGACCCCGATCTTGCCCCACCTGTTGTCATGCACACATACAAAACAAGACAACAGCCGGATACTCCGGTGAGAATAAATCCCAGTATAAAACATGGTAAGCATGTATAGAAACAATCTAAATCATAAAACATGCTATCATGATCATATCCAAAAGTAATAGATTTCATAATCTATGAAATCAAATCAAAATAAGCATGCAACTCAATTCAGATAAACATGCAATTTAAATCAAATCATATAAACATGCTGTCATAACTGAAAGCAATAAACATGGGTTTCATAGTCTATGAAACCATATCTATAACCACATGCAGTTCTAGTCAAATCATGTCTAGACTCGACTCAACTATAACTCTAGGGATCCCGTTGTGAATAAGACGATCTATCACCTACTCTCCAATCGGGGTGACGGTACGTCTTATTCCTAGACTTCGGCCTGATCTGTATCCACATCTACAATAGGAGAATGATCTTCCCCAAGCTGTGATATCACCGAACATCTAGAAGTTTGACGGATCTGTCAAGACTCCCTATCTTAAATGCAATAAATAACAATCTGTAAACAAAGCATAATCATATCATACATTAAACAATAATAATTCTAGTATGTGATTTTATTGGGAAACTCAAATGAGATCTCAATTGAGTTGTATCTTCCCGAATATCACATGAATTATACATTTGTCTTCCAGGTCTGACGAAGACGAGGTCTGGTATTCCAATCTGTCCATACCTGATCTGGCAATGACAATATCGAATACACTGTATCAGTGAATAACTCAATACACAATATGTTCTGATCAATACTCAACTCAGTACATAATCTGATCAATATCTGAACAAGATACAATCTAATTCATATCATCGACATCATAATATAATCGAAATCATATCTGAATCTGATCAATCTAAATCAACTGATGTTTCGACGGCATAACAATACAATCTGAATAACCCCGTCAGTCTCAACATCACAGATATCATATCAGAACTCACAATCAACACTGATATAACTCATAATCTCAACGATAACACAAATCTGATATCGAATCTCTGTCAATATCTTTTAAAAATCATAACAATTACAGAAACAGTCTGTTCTTTAATCTGACTTCAATTCTACAATGTCTACGGTAGTAGAAACACCATATCTGAATCATATTCGATTCTAGCAACATCATAATTTCAAAACATATCAAAACGTAACAAAACTTACGTCCTTGTGTAGCCCGTGTCGAGAGGAACTCAGAACTGAAGTCGAATTCGAATTCTGACGGACGGATTTCTCCCAAAAGGCGTAAGGATTTTTCTTCCAAACACTTTGACCTTATTCTGAGTTTTCTGAGGAATAAACGTGTCATTTAACTATATATATATATTGCATGCACATTGTAAAACGTGGCATCATTTTTCAAGCTACACGCATGACCGCGGGTGCGGTGTGTTCAGCAGCGCGGGTGCGCTCATGCTTCGGCAGCTTTATCATTTTCTGAATTTTGACGACCGCGGGTGCGCTACATACAAGACCGCGGGTGCGGTAACACCACCGCGGGTGCGGTCTTGTTCTTACCGCGGGTGCGGTATCGAAATGTCAAAATTAGGTACCCTACTGGACATTCACCGCGGGTGCGGTACTAACCTGAGCGCGGGTGCGGTCTTGCAAACCCTATATTCTCATGTCTTTTCTTCCCTCATTGCATGTCATGCATTCTCATGTCTTCCGAGTCTTACGTTAACGAAGATTAATAATCTTGGTTTATCAATTCTATAATTCTCGGGCATTACATTTCTCCCCCTCTTAGATCTGAGTTCGTCCTCGAACTCACAAACAATCAATTCAGATATATCAGAAGAAATGTATAACAGAGTTTAAATCAAACTCTCATCTCAATGAATCCATTCTGAAATCTCTTTCTTGTATCAATCTCTAATTTCAAATCTGGAATAAGACTTCATGAAGGATATTGTCCTAATACTTCTTAAACTAATTCTGACAGAATCAATCTTGTCATGTTGGTTATACAACATCCGTATAGACCAATCACAGTTCATAACAAAACAATGCAGTAGTTGTTATCAAATCTGTTTATCCCAATCAAGGACATATACAGTCTTCAGCTTCAAATACCAATTGTCATCATCTGACGTTGGTTTCTTAAATCTGTTTATTCTGAACTATCTTCATCTTTCTTCGAATTTTCTTCAAAAGAAATCTGCAGTATTCACTGTATACTGTTCTGTCTATAACTATCTCATTACCCATCTGATAAGCTGATAGCTATTGTCACGCAGTGATAATAAGTCATATCAATTAGTGCTAACATCCAGCACTCTATAACTCTACCAAAATATTCCAATATCTGGATAAAATATTCTGACAGTCTGTCAATCTGTGAAACAATCTAAAAGAGAGTTCATAATATATTCTGTCACGAATACAAACTCAAGCAAAATCACAATCTGACATAATCTACTGTGGCATTCCGATCTTTCTAACCACTTCTCTGACATCAATCTGTGTCATTTGGTCATGTTTGTACGTTATCTGGTACAAACTGATAGATATAGATTGAACAATCTGTCAATCTTAATCATATCCTATCACCATCTGGAAAGTATTGCAATAATTTTATTACGAAATTCATCGAAATATACTCCCCATGTCTAATCAGAAATATACAAATTCTGTAATAAATCTTCTGATTTCTATCTTTCTATCTTTTCTGTTACCAATTCAAACATATCAGTACAATTTCTGCCAACATTTCAATACAAATTCTGTCATAACTGATCTAATCTGTCTATATCACAACTATCTGTTCGAACATAATCCATTCTCAATCATCAAAATGAAAACTGAATCCACTACGGTACATTTCTGACCTTATCTGTTATTTCAGATCCGAACTACTGACATAAACAAATTAGTAAATAACATAAATTAAAGAAGAAATGCCTACCTGGTATTCTGTTTGGACTGTCGATATCAAATTCTGTTGACAGTTCTGAAACATTCTGATATCACAAGATAATCATTCTTATACGGTGCAAATCACATATCTGCTATTCTGCTCGATGTTCTGCTCTGATTATCACATTCAAGTTCTGAGCATTCTGATCACATTCCTGAATTACTGTAACTCTCAAATTCAACTCTGATTCGGTTTGAACTGTATATAATCTCAACGGTTACAATAATCTGTATCAAACACTGATTCAAAATAACAGTAATATCAAATCAAAGACAAAATATCAATATCCTATACAGATCTAGTGAGTTCAGTGAACTCATAAAACAATGGTTTCTGGTAAATATCTTCATGTCATTCTGATCAACTGTTATATCTCCTCTGCAAATCAAATATGCTTTCCAAAACAATATAAGATATCTCAAATACTGATTTATAACAATAACAATACTCAGCAGATATTAATCAACAGTCGAATAAAATAATCTGCCAAATCAGACAAAATATATCTCTGACAATTCTGACATTTCTGAAATTTCTGGTCTTTATGATATCGGTATTTATCGGTTACTGATTACAATCTCAACTGTAACAAAATCAGTCTGTTTACTAACTTCAGATATCGCATATTCTGAATACAATCTGTTTCAAACAAGATTCTCATCTGAATAATTTCTATATACAATCATCACAGTTCTCAGAATAGTCAATACACTCTTCAGATATTCTATTCCATCAATCAGATGCTGCAATTATATCAAATCTCATAGAGACAATGAGCATAAAATCATCAGAACATCCCTGAAGATACTGAACATGCCCAAGAGTATCACTAAATCAGATGTACTCTTGGTCGGTACTCTTCTACTGATCTTTCAATTCTTTCAATTCATTCTGTATCATTCTGTACATTCAATGTTATTCTGTACTGAATTCTAGAGTAACCATCCGTATCTACTCTGAATTCAATTCTGAAATATATCTTTCTGCTATAAGTAATTCTAAAATCTTATCTAGCAATATCAGCCAATTCGTATATTATTGGCAAATCTGCCAATGCTAGGCTCGATTTCAGTACATCTACTGAATACATAAGGATACCATCTGTTCCTTTCTGTATTAATCGAGTTATAGACAATCTAAATATCACCGGAATTCTAAATCTAGAATAATTACTGTGACATCTCTAGTCATTAACCATATCTGGTCTGAATCTTGTACTCTCCTGAAAGGAATCTATAATAGTTATGTACTTGTTCAGCATATTAACATCAATAATGCGGTCAAATCAGAAACACAAGTACGTCAAAATCTAACTCAATCTCAGTCTCATCTTACTGTAGTATACAATATATCACAGAAATCTCTGAGATCATATTTCTTTCTCACGAAGTAAGAATATTATTACTACAGTAAACACAGGACCCAACAGGTACCACATATATCAATGCAATTCAGTCAGAGATAATCGTAGGGAATGCATTAGTATATATCAATACATATGCAATCTAATCATAAAAGAATAGTACCTGTCACTATATAATCAAGTGCCTCTTGGGTCTGTTCCTCGGTCACTACCACCAGATGGTCCTGATCTCTGAAATCTTCGGGAATCTCTCGGGGGACAAACTCTAGCAAAGTGCCCCGGCTGTCGGCAGATACAACAACTACCAGTAACTCCCTGGCATAGCTCCGTGGGATGTCTTCCTCCGCAAGTTCTGCAATACACTCCAGTATAACTCGGGCTAGAACCACTAGAACTAGAGGAACCACTCCCTAACTTCTTGAATGGCTTCTTTTGAGCTTTCAGAAAATCTTGCTTTCCACTCGTACTGCCGCGATCAAATCAGAGAGGGGATTGCTGTGTCTGGGGTTACTTCACACACAGCCGTGTCAATTGTCTAATCAGACTTGCCTCAGCTCTCTTCGCTCTACTCAAGACATCAGCAAAATGGTAAGGTCGCTGCAAATTCATAAATGCAACTACCTCCGAATTCAACCCTCTGATGAACTGATTCACTACAGCTTCATCATTTCCAGCTAAATGAGGAGCAAAATGCAGTAGAGTAGAGAATTTAGCCACATATCCTTCAATATTCAGTTGACCTTGGCTCAAATTCTCAAACTCTGCTTTCTTGTCCTCTCGGTACGAGGCTAAGAAAAATCTTTGATAAAATTCGGTTTTGAAGATTTCCCACGTGATCACAGTACCACGTTGTGCTAATACTCCTTTGATTGTAATCCACCAATTCCTGGCGGCTTCTCGTAACTGATAAAGCACCATTTTAACCCTCTGTTCATCTGTACAAGCAAGTAAATCGAACAAGATTTCTATATCATCAAACCAGTTCTGACAATCTTCAGATGTCTCGGTACCACTCAGAATCGGCGGCTGTAATAACTGAAACTCCCTCATCTTGGCTTATATCTGAATTTCTGATGCATCTATCTGTTCAGACGAAGTACTACCCCTTTCTGGAATTCTCCGAGGCGGTTTATCTGAATATCAAACAAATCAGTACACAATCTATATATTCTGTCTCAGCCCTCCTCTGATCATATACATCTGATTCAGACTCGGTTCTGATTCAGTCTTGGTAATTACATGCTGTAGTCAACTCAAATAACAACAACATGTAATAGGGAAAGCAATAAATCATGCTAGCACACACAATGTAAGTCAATATTAACACAATTCTCATGCTAGCAATCACATGCAAGGAAAGAAAAATTCAATCTACCCCGCTCATTCTCTTATATCTCAATCTAAAGGATCTATCAGTTCTGACTATCTCAGTCTAAAGGAACTATCAGCTCTGATACCACCTGTTGTGGGGACCCGGACGCTGATATTTTTTCTTAATCTTCTTTGGGATTTAATTATCAATTCAGATAAAACAGGGTCTAAAAATTTTTCTTTTTAAAAATACAAGTGCGGAAGGTAATGGCATCTACGTAATATACATATCTGTATAAAACTACGTTTCAGTACAAAAATACAATAATATACAATAGTCTCTCAATTAATCTAAGGTTCGACTACTAAAGTTCAAGTAATAAAACCTATCTATATCCAAGTCCGGAATCACCACGCTAAACTCGTCTTCTCTCATCATCTTCTCGACCCCGATCTTGCCCCACCTGTTGTCATGCACACATACAAAACAAGACAACAGCCGGATACTCCGGTGAGAATAAATCCCAGTATAAAACATGGTAAGCATGTATAGAAACAATCTAAATCATAAAACATGCTATCATGATCATATCCAAAAGTAATAGATTTCATAATCTATGAAATCAAATCAAAATAAGCATGCAACTCAATTCAGATAAACATGCAATTTAAATCAAATCATATAAACATGCTGTCATAACTGAAAGCAATAAACATGGGTTTCATAGTCTATGAAACCATATCTATAACCACATGCAGTTCTAGTCAAATCATGTCTAGACTCGACTCAACTATAACTCTAGGGATCCCGTTGTGAATAAGACGATCTATCACCTAGTCTCCAATCGGGGTGACAGAACATCTTATTCCTAGACTTCGGCTTGATCTGTATCCACATCTACAATAGGAGAATGATCTTCCCCTAAGCTGTGATATCACCGAACATCTAGAAGTTTGACGGATCTGTCAAGACTCCCTATCTTAAATGCAATAAATAACAATCTGTAAACAAAGCATAATCATATCATACATTAAACAATAATAATTCTAGTATGTGATTTTATTGGGAAACTCAAATGAGATCTCAATTGAGTTGTATCTTCCCGAATATCACATGAATTATACATTTGTCTTCCAGGTCTGACGAAGACGAGGTCTGGTATTCCAATCTGTCCATACCTGATCTGGCAATGACAATATCGAATACACTGTATCAGTGAATAACTCAATACACAATCTGTTCTGATCAATACTCAACTCAGTACATAATCTGATCAATATCTGAACAAGATACAATCTAATTCATAATATAATTGAAATCATATCTGAATCTGATCAATCTAAATCAACTGATGTTTCGACGGCATAACAATACAATCTGAATAACCCCGTCAGTCTCAACATCACAGAGATCATACCAGAACTCACAATCAATACTGATATAACTCATAATCTCAACGATAACACAAATCTGATATCGAATCTCTGTCAATATCTTTTAAAAATCATAACAATTACAGAAACAGTCTGTTCTTTAATCTGACTTCAATTCTACAATGTCTACGGTAGTAGAAACACCATATCTGAATCATATTCGATTCTAGCAATATCATAATTTCAAAATATATCAAAACGTAACAAAACTTACGTCCTTGTGTAGCCCGTGTCGAGAGGAACTCAGAACTGAAGTCGAATTCGAATTCTGACGGACGGATTTCTCCCAAAAGGCGTAAGGATTTTTCTTCCAAACACTTCGACCTTATTCTGAGTTTTCTGAGGAATAAACGTGCCATTCAACTATATATATATTGCATGCACATCATAAAACGTGGCATCATTTTTCAAGCTACACGCATGACCGCGGGTGCGGTGTGTTCAGCAGCGCGGGTGCGCTCATGCTTCGGCAGCTTTATCATTTTCTGAATTTTGACGACCGCGGGTGCGCTACATACAAGACCGCGGGTGCGCTAACACCACCGCGGGTGCGGTCTTGTTCTTACCGCGGGTGCGGTATCGAAATGTCAAAATTAGGTACCCTACTGGACATTCACCGCGGGTGCGGTACTAACCTGAGCGCGGGTGCGGTCTTGCAAACCATATATTCTCATGTCTTTTCTTCCCTCATTGCATGTCATGCATTCTCATGTCTTCCGAGTCTTACGTTAACGAAGATTAATAATCTTGGTTTATCAATTCTATAATTCTCGGGCATTACATCGAGACCTCGTGCTCGGCAATAAAACGAGAGTCCGACCTCATGTTCGGCACGATTTAAAAACTCGGCTCCGGGCTCGAAGACAAGAGAAAAATTCGATACCGCATTCAACGACGAGATATAAAGGAAACTGTTACGCCTTAAACGCATACAAATCTCGAGGATGAGATTAATGTTTTTAATGCTGTAACATATCCCAAAGTTTTTGTTTTGATGATACCAAAACTTGGATTAAAAATGTACTAATGTTTTATATTGAGGCATGCAGGAAATTAAGAACAGGTTACGTTCGGAAGATCCGACATTCGGTTCGGACGGTCCGAAATTGTGCAATTCAGAAGCAAAATAGAAGCTGTTCGGAAGCTGCGAGGAGAGCGTTCGGACGTTCCGAAGACGTGATCGGACGTTCCGAACACAAGCAATCAAATCACTTCAATGCGGAGACAAATTGATATGACTGATTGATCGAGTAAGATTTCGGACGCTACGAAGGACATTTCGGACGCTACGAAGTGTTGAAGATTTCAAATCTCCGGAAACGCGGGAATGTTCGGACGGTACGAACTGGAGTTCGGACCTTCCGAAGCTGTGCATAGACGGTCTGAAAGAACTGTTCGGAAGCAACGAAGTTTGATCGGTTCCTCCGAAGCATATGTTCGGACCCTACGAAGTCAAGAACGGACGATCCGAAGTCATCCCAAAATTACGGAAATTGATTTCAATCACATCGGACGTTCCGAAGCATAAACAGAAGATCCGAACCTTGGCGTCCAAGACTAGTATAAATAGGCCTTTGAGGATGCATTTTAAAACATCCCACTCCACTCTCTTGTCTCTTACAAAGCTTTCTACTATCTCTTGTGTGCGTTGATTAAAAGAGTTGTAATATCAAAAGAGTTGTAGAAAAAGAGTGAAAGTAATACTCTCGAGTGGGTTGTAAAGTTCGTGGCTATCCTTGGAGCCCTCAAGGCCAAGTAGACGCATCGATGCGTGGTTGTAAAAGCTAGCTTGGAGCTCCTAAAGCCAAGTCGATATAGTGATACCTCGATCCTCATCGAGAAGGGGAGACGTAGACGATTCTTCATCGAACTTCCATAAACATCTCTATCCCTCTTTACTTTACGCATTTACTTTACTACGCATTTATTTTACGCACTTACTTTACGCATTCATTTTATTTGTGATTGTCCCTCAAGTCTTCCGCTTGCAATTTTTGCAAACTCGTTTTAAAAACGCTAAAGGGCCTAAAAGAACCTATTCACCCCCCCTTTAGGTTCTTCAAGTGGTATCAGAGCAAGGTTTTTCAAAATCTTTTAAAATGGCCAATCTAGCAAGCGAGTATGCCCAAGGACAATCCACAAATCGTCCCCCTCTTTTCAATGGTACTAATTACGGATATTGGAAAAATAGAATATCTCTATACATCCAATCCGTCGATTACGACCTTTGGAAAATAACGGTGAAAGGTCCCTATATCCCCATGAAAACGGTGGATAATAAGGAAATTCCTAAGGGAATGGATGACTTCACCAAGGACGATATGAAACTTATCTCTCAAAATGCTAAAGCTATGAATATTCTTCATTGTTCTCTAGATATGAATGAATACAACCGAATCTCGGCTTGTACCTCCGCCAAAGAGATTTGGGACAAATTGGAGATTTGCCACGAGGGAACCAATCAAGTCAAAGAAACGAAGATAGACCTTCTCCAACTCAAGTACGAGACCTTTGAGATGGAACCCAAGGAGGATATCGACACCATGTTCCGGCGGCTCACCCAAATCATCAATGAGCTTGCCCAACTTGGTGAGAACTACCCAACTAAACAAGTGTGGAGGAGAGCCCTTCGAGCATTACCGGCGGAATGGGATGCAAAGCGCACGGCTATCATTGAATCCAACAAGGGAGATGCGGCATCCTACGACCTTGATCAACTTCATGGGACCCTAAAGACCCATGAACTTGAAGTATCTACCCGGAAGGAGACAAAGAAAGATGACGATAAAGTAAAGGCGAAAGGGATCGCCTTGACCAGTCAACTTGAAGATAGCGACGATGAAGAAATGGCACTCCTCACTAGAAAGTTCAAAAGATTCATGCGGAGTTCCAACTTCAACAAGAAAGACAAAAAGTTTGAGAAGGAAGTGACCTGCTACAACTGTCAACAAAAGGGTCACTATGCAAACGAGTGTCCCTCCAAGAAGAAGGCCGGCAAAGACAAGAAAAAGGCCCTTCTAGCCACGTGGAGCGACAGCGACAACGAAGAGGAGTCTACCCTATGCTTCATGGCGAAGGAAGATCATCTGACCGACTCGGATGACGACGAGGTACCCTCTTACGATGAATTACTCTCCGCTTACACTAGTATGTACAATAAGGCTAAGTCACTTAGAAATGAGAATAAGCAACTTAAAACTGAACTAGAAGCTAGGATGCATGACAACACTAAGCTCAAGACAAACCTAAGAGACTTAGAGAAAGCCTTCAACAAGTTCAATGTGAGTAGCGGTAAACTAGAAAACCTCTTGAGCATGCAAAGGTGTAACTTCGACAAAGGAGGTCTAGGATATGAAAAGAAATCAGTCAACTTCGCTAGTCTTATCGCAAAGGCAAAACCAAGAACACCACCAACATGTACTTACTGTTGTAAGATAGGCCACATAAGACCTAAATGCAAGAAACTTAGACACCAACACAACAAGAATAGTTATTGGAAATGGATCCCCAAATCCCCAACTACTACTAACCCCAAAGGACCCAAAGAAACGGGTACCAACTATCAAACTGTATCTCAACCTTGTAGGGACAAAGGGGAGACAAGTCATCGAGCACTTGGTATCTTGACAGTGGATGCTCTCGACACATGACGGGAGAAAAGAAGCTGCTACAATCCATTCGACCAAAAGAAAAGGGATCGGTGACCTTCGGAGACAACAGCAAAGGGATCATAGAAGGCATCGGCTCAATAGGTATATCTAACTATACTATTATTGATGATGTACTTCTTGTGAAAGGGCTTAAACATAACCTCCTAAGCATTAGTCAATTGTGCGATAGGGGTTATGAAGTCAAATTCACACCACACGATTGCACTGTATCACTCACAACTGACAAAACCATTAGTTTCAAAGGTTATAGAAGTGAAAATGTTTACAAGGTCGATTTAAAGATTTCATCTTTTTCAAAAATAAAAAGCCTTGTAACATTAAATGTTGATGACAACATTCTTTGGCATAGACGACTTGGTCATGTTGGGATGAGCACCATAGAAAAACTTTTAAAACTTGACCTAGTTTCCGGAATGCCAAAGCTGAATTTAAAATTAGATTCTTTTTGTGATGCTTGTCAACTTGGTAAACACACAAAGGAATCTTTCAAAAATAAAAATTTTGTATCCACTTCTATGCCCCTTGAATTACTTCACCTAGATTTATGTGGTCCCTCGAGGACAACCAGTCTAGGAGGAAAATCTTATGCTTTTGTCATTGTAGATGATTTTTCACGTTTTACTTGGACATTGTTTTTAGCCCACAAAAATGATGCCTTTGATCATTTCAAAATTTTTGTCAAAAAGGTTGAAAATGAGAAAAATCTTTTGATCAAACAAATCCGTAGTGACCACGGAACGGAATTTCAAAATGAAAATTTTTCAATTTTTTGTCAAAGCAAAGGCATTGGTCACAACTTTTCTTGTCCTAGAACTCCTCAACAAAACGGTGTCGTTGAGAGGAAGAATAGGACCCTAGTAGAGATTGCAAGGACCATGCTATGTGAGCATTCTCTACCAAAATATTTTTGGGCTGAAGCAATGAGTTCTGCTTGTTACATCATCAATCGCGTATCAATAAGGCCAATTCTCAAGAAAACTCCATACGAACTATGGAGAGGGAGAAAGCCTAACATTTCTTACTTCCGCGCTTTTGGATCAAAATGCTTCATCCACAACAATGGTAAGGACAACCTGGGTAAGTTTGATGCTAAATCGGACAAAGACCTGTTGTTTCTGATGATGATGATATAGATATCCTTGGCGAAAAGTTGGAGTCCACAAGCCTAGATGATGTTCCTAAAGATCAAGAGGACGCACCTCTTCCGAAGGAGTGGACTACACACAAGGATCATCCCATGGACCTCATCATTGGAAGCCCATCGAAGGGAGTATCTACTCGCTCTTCTAATATGTGCAATTATCTTGCTTTTCTTTCTCACATAGAGCCTAAGAACATAGAAGAAGCTTTACTTGATGATTCTTGGATTATTGCTATGCAAGATGAACTAAATGAATTTAGAAGGAATAAAGTTTGGAATCTTGTACCTAGACCCACTGATAGACCTGTCATAGGAACTAAATGGGTATTTAGGAACAAGTTAGATGAGCATGGTACAATCACTAGAAATAAAGCTAGGCTAGTAGCTAAAGGATATAGTCAAGAAGAGGGAATTGATTATGATGAGACTTATGCCCCTGTTGCTAGACTAGAATCCATTCGCATGCTACTTGCTTTTGCTTGCCTCTAGAGACTTTAAATTGTTTCAAATGGATGTTAAAAGTGCTTTTCTTAATGGTGATTTGAAAGAAGAAGTGTATGTTGAGCAACCTATTGGTTTTGAAGATGTGCACTTATCTGATTATGTGTATAAACTTGATAAGGCTTTGTATGGTTTGAAACAAGCTCCTAGAGCTTGGTATGAGAAATTATCTACCTTTTTGCTGTCTAATGGTTTTTGTAGAGGTAAAGTTGATATTACCTTATTTACCTTGACTAAAAATAATGATTTGCTGATAGTACAAATATATGTAGATGATATTATTTTTGGTGCTACTAATGAACACTTGTGTAGAGATTTTTCTAAGCTTATGCAGGATCACTTTGAGATGAGCATGATGGGCGAGCTCAACTACTTCCTTGGTCTCCAAATCAAGCAATGCAAGGATGGTTTCTTTGTCAACCAAGGAAAGTACATCAAGGAGATGCTAAAAAAGTTTGGGATGGAGTCTTCCAAAGCCTCATCCACACCTATGAGCACGACAGTCAGACTCGACAAAGATGAGGGAGGTAAACCTGTTGACCAAAAGTTATTTCGTAGCATGATTGGCTCCCTACTCTATGCGACTGCTAGTAGACCTGACATTATGTTTAGTGTTTGCTTGTGTGCACGATTTCAATCATGTCCAAAGGAATCACACTTATTCGCCTTAAAACGCATTTTCAAATATCTTTCAAATACTCCAAATCTCGGATTATGGTATTCTAAGAACTCATTTTTCGATTTAAAAGCTTACTGTGATGCCGACTTTGGAGGATATAAGGTGGATAGAAAGAGCACTAGTGGAACTTGTTTCTTTTTGGGAAATTGCTTGGTGTCATGGTTTTCTAAAAAGCAAAACTGTGTTGCACTTTCAACGACCGAGGCCGAGTATATGGCTGCCGGTAGTTGTTGTGCACAAATTCTTTGGATGAAGTATCAATTACTCGACTATGGTGTTACTTTTTCAAAAATTCCAATCTTTTGTGATAATACAAGCACCATATGTCTAACAAAGAATCCAGTTCAACATTCTCGTACTAAACATATTGACATTCGACATCATTTCATTCGTGATCACATTGAGCAAAATGATGTTGAACTTCACTATGTTGACACCAAGAATCAAATTGCTGATATTTTTACAAAACCACTAGATGAATCTACTTTTACTCGTTTGCGTGGTGAACTTGGCATGATTGAGTTGTAAACACTAGTCGAATACTCTCGTACATATTTGTTAAATTGAGGGGGAGTATTATTAATGTGAGCATTATAATGTCGGATAATACAAATTAATTGTATTTATCCATAATTATGGCTCAACATTCATTTATGTGCTAAATATTTTAAATTTTAGGTGTTCCTCATCTTGGCTACTTCGGAATCACCGCTCCTATTCGGATGCTCCGTTTCACCTCGGATCCACCGAACGTGTTCGGATCGTCCGAACCTGACCATAGGTTCCAGAACCTCCGATTCGCTCTTCGGACCATCCGAACACACATCGGATCGTCCGAACCTCCTTCCGATGTCATTAAATGTTCGCGCCTTCCCATGCCTGATTGTCAGACTTCGGACCCTCCGTTTACACTTCGTAGCCTCCGTTCTATGATCGGATTGTCCGATTGTGAATCGGATCGTCCGAACGGACTGCCAGATAACCGTTCCGTTCAAATTCCGGACCTTCCGAACTCATGTTCGGACCGTCCGAACATGGCCTATAAATAGGCGTTCGGATCCTCTGATTTATTTGCTCATTCACTCCTTCTTTCTTTCCCCACACAAAACACTCACTACTCACTATGCCTCCGCGCCGTAACGTAGCTGGCCGAAATGTTCGCCCTCGTCACGGTGCCTTTCACCATGATCTTACCCAACCACCCAACCCTCGTCCTATCCCACCTGAATTCGAAACCCGTAACATTCTGCCTGGTCGTACCCTTCACACCGATTATCTTCGTGCAAATTTCTTTACGTTGATTACTCTTATTGAGTCTCAACGTTGGGGAAACTTCTTTCTACCTTCCGTACCCGATATCATCTACCCCTCTCTCATACATCAGTTCTATGCGAACTTTTCCTTAGTTCTTGGTGGTGATGACACTCGTGTTGTTACCATTGTTCAGGGTCGGTTCATTTCTTTTTCTACCGCCGACCTCTCCACTTGGTTCGATCTTCCTCGAGACGGACCGAGTGAGTTCTTTTCTCAGTCTTGGACTGAGAATGACCCCACTTTTGATCGAGTCACTGCCTTGACCACCATCTTCGGTCGTCCGCCTACTCCTGCCGATGACCGTCCTCATGCGAAGGACCTTTCTCCTCAGCTTCAGCTTGTTCTGAAGCTCATCACTTCTTCTATTGTTCCTCGCAGTGGAGACCTCTCCACTTGCAAATATCTCGATCTGTACATTCTCTATTATTTAGTCTCCCAGCGTCCTTTTAACCTTCCCCGTTTTCTTATGTACGCCATGGAGTACGCGGCTTCTTCTACTCGCGTCTCTTTTCCATTTGGCCGGTTCATTAACCGGATTCTAGCCCATCTGGGCATTGACTTTACAGATGAAGAATCCTTATCTATTTCTCCTCGCGAGACTATCGACCATGATACTGTTGTTAAGATGGGACTCTCTTGGAATCCCGTCTTATCCTCTTGGGTCATCGACAAGGATCGCATCTTTGCGTCCTATCGTCCGACCGAACACTTTCATGTTCCCTTCGGTCTCCTTCCTCCTCACGTTCAGACGAGAGGATTTCCCGCTGGTCCCCCTACTACGGGTACCACTCCTACCCCTTCGTTTGATATTCCCTCTACATCCCATCAGCGTGTTCCCGACCCTATTAGCACTCCTTTGATGACCATGGATGACCTTCCTCATGGCTTCACTCCGCCTGCTCCCTCTGGACCCTACGATCGGATTTTCGAGTATCTCGAGCGATTGGAGACTCGTTTCGACACTCGTTTTTCTCTTTTAGAGTCTACCTTAGAGCGCCATCATACCGAGACTTCTTCGCGTCTGGATTCCATCGAGGCTGAGATGAGGAGACATAGAGAGTCGCGGGATGCGGATTCTTAGCTTATGTTTTTGTTATTTTTTATTTTATCTTTATGCATCATTGTATAAAAGAATTGCATTTATTAGTGGATATTTTACCTGTTTATTTGTCTCTCTTTATGCTTATGTCTTTTTGCTTATCACAAAAAGGGGGAGAATTTATTTGGTTAAAATTGCTGTTAATTGGTTATTAAATAAATTCGCCTTAATTCAACCTCTTAGACTTGTTATTTGATTAAGGGGGAGTTATTTAATAATAATTTAGATTATGTTGATTATTGTTTCTCAATTTTTAACCAAGTTTTGTGATCATCAAAAAGGGGGAGATTGTTACGCCTTAAACGCATACAAATCTCGAGGATGAGATTAATGTTTTTAATGCTGTAACATATCCCAAAGTTTTTGTTTTGATGATACCAAAACTTGGATTAAAAATGTACTAATGTTTTATATTGAGGCATGCAGGAAATTAAGAACAGGTTACGTTCGGAAGATCCGACATTCGGTTCGGACGGTCCGAAATTGTGCAATTCAGAAGCAAAATAGAAGCTGTTCGGAAGCTGCGAGGAGAGCGTTCGGACGTTCCGAAGACGTGATCGGACGTTCCGAACACAAGCAATCAAATCACTTCAATGCGGAGACAAATTGATATGACTGATTGATCGAGTAAGATTTCGGACGCTACGAAGGACATTTCGGACGCTACGAAGTGTTGAAGATTTCAAATCTCCGGAAACGCGGGAATGTTCGGACGGTACGAACTGGAGTTCGGACCTTCCGAAGCTGTGCATAGACGGTCTGAAAGAACTGTTCGGAAGCAACGAAGTTTGATCGGTTCCTCCGAAGCATATGTTCGGACCCTACGAAGTCAAGAACGGACGATCCGAAGTCATCCCAAAATTACGGAAATTGATTTCAATCACATCGGACGTTCCGAAGCATAAACAGAAGATCCGAACCTTGGCGTCCAAGACTAGTATAAATAGGCCTTTGAGGATGCATTTTAAAACATCCCACTCCACTCTCTTGTCTCTTACAAAGCTTTCTACTATCTCTTGTGTGCGTTGATTAAAAGAGTTGTAATATCAAAAGAGTTGTAGAAAAAGAGTGAAAGTAATACTCTCGAGTGGGTTGTAAAGTTCGTGGCTATCCTTGGAGCCCTCAAGGCCAAGTAGACGCATCGATGCGTGGTTGTAAAAGCTAGCTTGGAGCTCCTAAAGCCAAGTCGATATAGTGATACCTCGATCCTCATCGAGAAGGGGAGACGTAGACGATTCTTCGTCGAACTTCCATAAACATCTCTATCCCTCTTTACTTTACGCATTTACTTTACTACGCATTTATTTTACGCACTTACTTTACGCATTCATTTTATTTGTGATTGTCCCTCAAGTCTTCCGCTTGCAATTTTTGCAAACTCGTTTTAAAAACGCTAAAGGGCCTAAAAGAACCTATTCACCCCCCCTTTAGGTTCTTCAGAAACAGAAACACTTAATCACTTAAAATTAAAGAAATAGTTTCAAATATGGGGAAGTTTGACGGAAAAGACATAGAACACGAAGAATACAAATATATTGAGCAAGTAGAGCTTGAAAGATAAAATGCATCGTTCGGCGAGCCCCCTCACTTCCTCCCGGATGTCTAAGTCTTCATTCTCTGTTGCCTATCCTTTCCTCCTCGGGCATATCTTCCAAGGCTTTAAACACATCGAGGAAGGAAAAACGGTGCTCGGCTTCAGAATACCCATTGGCCCGTATTTGAGCAATAACTCTATTAAACTCATGCTCGAAGTAAGAAGTAGCTTTGTCCGAGCACAACGAATCAAATTCCGAAGAGTGGATGAACTCTTCCTTCTTCTGAAGCCACATCGCCTCGGCATCATGGTCTTTCTTTCGCAGTTGTTCCTCGAAGTGAAGTACCTTCTGCTCAGCCCAAGCGGCTTTGTCCTCAAGGACTTCGGCATGAGCTCGGGCACCTTCAAGGACTTCGGCTAGGAAAACCACCTTCTCTGCCTCACTTTTTGTATGGAGATCTTCCATCCGCCTCATAAGTTCCCCATGTCGACTGAGGACGTCATTCATTGATTTTTGGGAGGAGCTAGCCCTCTATATAGCTCCACATATCCGACCAGTGACTTCGCCTCCCCAAACCAGACCCTGCATAGCGAAAACATATGTTCAGAAAAAAAACAAACTAGTGATGCGAAAGAAAAAAAAACTAATTACCTGCATAAAGTTAAGGGACATAGCATCTATGGCTTGAAGGTTGATGGCAGCCTTCACGATGGTAAGATCTTCAGAGGACACCAAGTGTTGAACAAAATTTAAGGATTTCGGTCCGGATGGATGGGCTATGAAGGAAGTCCCATGGTCGAGGGGTGCCTCAGCTGAACCTCTTCGGAATCATGGTGCTCATGAACGGAGGAAGGAGTGTGTATCCTCTTCCCAGAGCCTTGGGGGGTCGGGAACGGAGCAGTGGTCTTGAGAGTTTTCTTCATTGGCTGCCCATCAGTCTCCATGGGCACTTTCTTTTGTTTCCCTTTGGCCTCGACAGTGGAAGATTTGGAAGAGGCTCCTATCTCAGCTTTCCTCCTCTTCATGTTCTGGAGCATTTCCGACTTCATGACCCTTTCTTCTGTAAAAACATAAAAAAAAATGGAGAAGGAGAAAATGAAGATGTGGGGGAAGGGGAGACATAAGAAGCAAAAGAAACATTGAGTCAGCATAATATTGGCTTTCAATGGGAAAGTGGAAAGGCTGAGGAAAATATACCTATGTCCCCCTCCACTTCGACTCCTTTTTTGCAGGACCTAAATTCACAGAGAAGATCATCCTGGACCAGGCTCTTGACGTCAAAACACCTTTCCGAGATACTAGCGAGGAAACGGGTCAGGTTGATGGCACGCCTAGGTGTGGGAGGATCTCTAAGGGTTAACTGCTCGGCCAAAGCCATATCGCAGTGCCAAGTAAAAGGCTCAGACTCTACATAAAATTATCTGTTCATACAACCCTTGTGAGATGAAGGGTTCCCGCCCAGAAATCACACGCGGGCCGGGGTGATAGGTAAAACCGACCAATTTCTTTTCTTTTGATTTACACAAAGTGATCTAAGAGGGCTACGGAGAGGGTTATGTCGAAATACCTAAGCAATATTCCTAAAGCCAGAAGCGTGCTAAAGGAATTGGGAGCTAATTGACTGGGGCATATCAGGTAGTGATCACATAGGCACTGAACTATCCTGGGGATAGAAAACCGAAGACCCATCTCCAGTTGGTCCAAGTAAAATGTGCAATATCCTACGGGGGGGAGGTGAGCCCTATCTGTAATCTCAGGGATCTGAATATCAATATCCGAAGATAGTCCCGACAACTCTATAATCCTAGGGACATCATCATACCCTAGGACCGAAGCCTTAATTTCATACCAGGGAAGTTCCACCGAAGTC
Organism: Primulina eburnea; assembly: GCF_022965805.1. Lineage (NCBI taxonomy): Eukaryota > Viridiplantae > Streptophyta > Magnoliopsida > Lamiales > Gesneriaceae > Primulina > Primulina eburnea. The sequence goes on along the minus strand of NC_133106.1, from coordinate 3,136,110 downwards.
TTCGAAGGGGAGAGGGAGGGAGTGCCTATAGCTTCATCCATGCCTTAACCAAAGTATTGCAATTAACACGGGAAGAATAACTTACCAAAGTGGTGAAGAAGAACATAGTTGGGAGCGAGAGGTTACCGAACTCAAGACAGTTGGCTGAACCGAGAACGTCGAAAGGGCGGGAGACGCTTCGTAACTGGGGAGAGAAATTGAGAGAATTGTGAGATTTTGGAATGAAGGGAAGGCCATATTTTTAAGAAGGTCAGACGAAGGAGAGCCGTCCGATTAAATCAAGAATAGATGGCTAGGATCCTGCCTGTTCAAAGGCCTCAGGATCCGCACCACCGTCTGATCCTAGCCAACCAAAATCTTGCAAATGACTTGAACGGTTTAGATCTTCTCGCAACCAATGTTGAACTCAAAGGCTTCAAGCTCAATCATAGCAATTCACTGGTCTAAAATTCAATACTTCTTTTAGACCGCAAAGGGGGGTTACTACTGATGGCCCCAAAATATTCCACCGCGCTTGAGTTTTCATCCCGAGGACCTTAAACGTAATCCGTCGAGCACGACTCGTCCAAATTCGATACCATCTATAAACGAGCTCAGCCGTTCTTTTTGAACACATCGGTCGAGCACCAAGCCCAGCCGCACCCCTGATGACCGAGCCCTGGTGCTCAGTCGAGCTCTGTCACCAGGGTAGGGCTCGGCCAAGCCCGATGTAGAGCTCGGGTGAGCACCAGGGTAGGGCTCGGCCAAGCCCCAGTGGCCGAGCTCTGGTGCTCGGCCGAGCCCTGGCGCTCGTCCGAGCCCGGGTAGCCGAATCACACGTATCCGAGACCAATCAACGCTCGGAGCAGGGTTCTGTCAAGCACAGATTCTTGTGACATGAATCTCCGGCCCGAGCTTGTTCCTATCCTAAGAACTTTGTCACATGTCAAAAGCGTGAATACTCTTTAAATAGGCTAGAATCTCGCCGTATGATTATATGTGACGAGGAGTCCGACCCGGATTTGCAGTGATTGGAGAAGAATTGCGTGAATAATCTTTAAATATGCTAGAATCTCGTCGTATGGTTAGATGTGACGAGGAATCCGGCCCGGACTGGCAGTGATTGGAGAAGAATTTAATTTTATAAGGAAATTTACCTAAAATAGACTTCGACACGGTATGGGAAGAAGTCCTCTCAACCACTATAAATACCCATATATGTTTCATGGTCAGAGGCATCAGGATATTAACTTTCACCTATCGCATCTTCCCATTTTCTCTGTTCTTAAATCGATCAAAAAGTCGAATTGGTCGTGTCGGGAAAACTTTCGACACCTTCCAGTACCCATTAGTCTGTATAAACCGGTGGTGCTCCATCTGCTCCGCTTCAAACACCCAGGGGAAAATTGGTATCATCAGTGGTGTTTATCAAAGAGAATTTTGGCTTCGCAGACGTTGCATCCGTAATTTTGGTTATTTGGTTTGATAAGTGTTTTGAATGCAGTTTGCTTCCTCGTTTTATTAAGAGAGTTAGCTTTTCTATATTCGCTAGTATTGGTTTTGTAAACTGACAAGTATTTCTAGTTAATCTTTTTCCCTAAGGTAACGCACAAGTGTACTTGTGCATGATTAATGTTCTTGATTTATTAATAAAGTTAAATTATGCGATAAATTAAATTATGCCGCTTGCATATTGTGTTAAAGTGTTATAACACTGAACACAACATCTATATTTGATTCACATGATTTATTTGTTTAGTAACTTTATGTCAAACAACTCTTTCAGAGTTGAATGAAATGATAATACACACAAGTTTTTTTTGAAAATATAAATATATAATGGCGCTTTACTTAATTAGGAAATAGTATTTTAACATAAAACTATTCTTTCAAGTTGAAAATTATTTTCTTACATCTTCGGACTCCACTTTCCTTATCATTTTCGTTTCCGTGATAAGCTCAAGAATCGAGTTCGAATATATTCAAAAATATTTTAAACCAAAAATGACATTCAATAAAGTTTGAGATCATATTAATAACAAAAAAAAAGTACAATGTTTAACTTAATTTGACCCTTTAAGATAAGCTCAATGGAGTCATGCCGTGTGTGCTGACTAGTGTCCGACTTAAGCTCTAAGCAAAGAACCAATATAGAAAAAATAGTAAAAAAGATGGTTCATTTCAAGATTCGTTGCTATCAATTCTCTATATGTTCTACTCAATCACTCGTGGGCTCCTAGATATACGAATGGGATGCTTTCACAGTATTTTGTTGTCATTAGTGGAACGATTAGCGTAAAATTTAAGTGAGTAAATTATATTCTTCATGACAAAACCTCTAGGAAGGAGCTCTATAAATTAACTACTCGAGCATTCATCCACAAAAATACCTCATTTGTTCTTCTCCGACAAAATCTCCAATTCTTTGTATTTCGATTATGTCTTGCTGGAATTTGAAGTTGTTTCCCCCAACTAAAGCTTGGAGGATCTTCACCAAGAAACTGCAGCTTAAAGTGAACAAGCCAAAGCTGATCAAGAAACCCAACGCCCAATATGATTCCAAGAAAAGTAATTGCAAGAAACCATCATGGCCGACATCCCTTTCGGTTCATCCCAAGAAATTTAAGATTATCTTGTGTAGAAGTAGAACCGAAAAACCGCGCCTTCCTTGCATTCGAAAGAGGGGAAATCTATCTGTTTTCGTGGACCACCTCTTTGTAGAGCATGCTGATTCTGTGTTACATGCAAAAGCCTGTGAGAAGATATACCATTCGAATAAAAGTTGCGGTCTTGTTGATTGTGAGGAGAATCGTGTTTTAGAATTGCACAAAAATAGTGTGGGGAATATGGATGAAAAGGTGAGTTCTGCAGATGAAATGTGGGAGTCTGTGGTTATGGGTTCTTCACAAATGGAGAGGATCGACGAAAAGGCCGAGGAATTCATAGCTAAGTTTCGAGCCGAAATGCAGATTCAAGAAACGTTGGCTCGTTATCTGTAGTATCTAATAAAGTCTTTAATGTGTGTAGTGTCTTTTCTCGTGTTTCTTTCCTTTTGATTTTTAAGGATATCAATTGGATTTGTATCTATTTTATACCTTAATTTCGGTGACACTTGTAAAGATGATTTGAGTCTATGTTCTTGATCAATTGTAGCATAAAACAATACCGAGTAACTTCAACAGTGAGCAAAAGTAGCAAAACATTAAAAACAGATGCAGATATTACAATTCTCACCCATCTGATCTATGGTTTAGTTTGGAGCCATAATCTAAATGATTCTCATTCCCAGAACCAAGAAACACCCACAATTCCAAATTATAACTCCTCCGAAATTCATTTTTCCGAACATTTCTCGAGCCTCTTATCAAATCTGAAACTTCAATGTAAGAAGTCCTTCATGGGATCATCATGGTGGATCCTCTTCATCCTGTATGCCTCCATGTCCTCTGGAGTAACCTGTCATATGGAAGGTGAATATGATTAAACAATGTAAACATTAGATGGCCGTTTTTCCGTACAATCTACTTGGCAAACCTTGGGAAGTAAATGCAGGACTTTCACATGAAAGATTGGTATTATTCGAAAAGAATATAATACAATAAACATACCTCGTCGTTCCACTTGACATTATATTTGCGTTTCCTTTCATCCTTCTCTTCTCTCCTCCTTTCATTCTCCTAAACAACAGTTGGATAATATTTCATGTTACTGATGACAAAGCGATCAACAGGAGGAAAGATTAATATTTATGGCAAATAATAAAAGGATTGAGGAGATATTTAAAGAACCACCACTGCGACATGCATATATCCAAACTTTAATTTGTATCACATAGAAAGTGACGGCTGTTGCACAGGAACAGAACTCAAGAATTTCACCTTCTGAAGTGCTTCAGAAAGTTTCTTCTGGTCTAGAACTAAATCATCAGGTACTTCGGATCCCCATGAAGCAAGCCTTTTCTCCTCAGCTGTTGAAGCTGTTTCTGAATTGCAACAAAAAAACGAAAGTTAAAATCAAAATCAAACAAGAGTTTATTTGTTAATCAGATGAAAACTAATGAAGAGACAGATAATTAAAGTGGGAAATAAATTAATGTCATGCTCGGTCGGTGAAAGTGATTTCTAGTTCTTTGAAGAAGAAAAAATGTGTTATGCACCCCAAGCTTTTAAGTAGATTTCCTCCATATCTTAGATTGACAAGTTAATGGAAGGAATAGAAGGAGTGGTAGGCCATTCAAAATTTAGATAAATGTTGATGATATCTTAGGTCTTTGTTTAAAAGATGACATTTGGGAAAATCGCTTAATTTAGAGAACTAATATCCATACTTACCTCACAACCATGCGAGGATGTGCTATGTGATGATGATGATGAAAAAGGATCCCACAATGGAAACAATAACATAAGTAAACAAAATAAATAGTAGCCTGTGCAACTCATTTATTTTCTCTAGATTCTACAAATAATGCATGGCACAAAACCCTAACCTTCAGAAGCCTCCTCTTTGCGAGCAATATTAGCTTTCATAAGATCTGCAGCAGCTTCAGCTGCTTCAATACCAGCAGCACCAGTACAATAACTATTTCTAACCGCCTGCTGGCAACATATATAACCCCATTGGTGATCCCTCCACCAAGAACCCCAAACACCGGTGTGGTTGTTGATGTAAACATCCTCCTCATACTTGCTCTTTGGAAGAGATGCCTCCTACAAAGATCAGGCACTGAAAGGTTAGACTCCAGTTGAAGAGATTCCTTTCTCACATAACAGTAGTTCAATCATACAGGGAGAATTAATAGAAAGAATTCATAATAATTCACTTAGTTATTAATCAATTTTAATATTGTTAACTCGGTCTCAGTCTGATACTGGTCCACTCGTGGGTAAAGTTGGAATTGAGTGTTCCTTTCCACAAGAAGCTTCTAAGTTATCTCAAAATACCAATAAAATTGTTAAAACAAAAAGATTGGTGATAGACATTGTGCAGGACCACAGCAAGATAGGAGATTAGAATAAACAGGCAACACACACCAACCCCCACGATAGAATACAAGCACAGAAATACCATAGAAACTTGAAGGACCACAGAAGCATTAGGAATAGCAGATTAAATTTTATTGCCGAAATTCAACCAGCCACACATCCAGAGGATAACAAACAGAACAAGGAAAGCAAACATGCAAGCTCAAAATGAAAATAGAAAATGAAAAATCTTATGGCCCATGAGATATTATTTCATTAACTCTCGAACAATACATGGAAGTATACATAAAACTGAAAAAAAAAAAGCACATAAACCTGGTCAAAAAATACCAGAGAATTTTATGAAACCTTACCTGGCCTTTAATAATTCTACCAGCGCGATCGTATTCAACCTCTCTTTCACTTTGACCAAGTAAAAGCTCCCGTGGGAGCTTGTCTGCTGTGGCAGCATTGCCATACTTCTCCATGATAGTGTCTTTATTTTGAAACTTTAACTTCTCCTTATTAATCTTGAAATTTTTATAAAGCAGTTCAGCTTGTGATGGAGCCGCTTGCAAATGGACATCATGACCCTTGTCAAATGCTTCCCAAGCATGAACATTGAGCTGCTTAAACTCCAAAGCTTGACCGCTGACTCTATGATGATTATCTCCCTAATATTGGCAAACCCAAATAGTCATCTCGTGACACATATAAAGTACCCAAAAAAAAATACAGTGAACGGATTCTATACTTACCGCATAAAACTTTTCATTAGGATCCATATCTGGAAGAGGATCCTCGCGCATAGAACGAGTTTTGGGGTCATAATGAGAAGAGTGAATGTCAAGATTGAGAAGATATTTTGCAGTATCCTCACGAATACGTAGGTTCCTGGTAGAAAACAAGCGTGTTAATAGATGCACAATCTCAATAGACCAACAAAATAGTTTAAAAGATGTATTTCAGCAGAATTTTAAATTAGAGCTTACAGAGAGGATTCGAGACGGACTTCTTTAATTTCACATTCCAATTCAAGCACGTGTTGAAAAAATATTAGAGTATGCCAAACTTTAAATAAAAAGGTGACTGCTAGAGATCATAGCAAACCTAACAGTTCCTGTGCTTCCTCCACCAGTAGTACGCACACGCTTTTCAACCTTAGCAAAATCCATTTGCTTGCTCTCGTCTACTTTGGCCTCATCAACTTTCAGATCATCTTCATTGTCTTCATCATCACTATCGCTATCTTCACTATTTTGATTATTATTTTTCTCCTCCAACTTTTTAAGCTGTTGTTCCTTTAAATACTTGTGCCTTGCTTCATCCCTTGCTTCATACCTCTGGACCACATGTTCAAAAGATGCTGCATCATAGCCATTCCAACGGTCTCGTTTTCCGTCATAGTCAAGCTCAAAGGTCTCAACTTTCTCATCGGGGGCTATATTTTTGCCAGTCCACTTCGCTCCTGTTTTGCGGGGCCTTTCCACGCAAGACCTCTTATCATGAGTCATAGCTCCGCAGCTGTAGGAAGCACATTATTAGTAGTCCGATAGAACCATTAGAGCCGTATGGATTAGACCAAGATGATGCTTAAATATGAGGAATCGTGAGAACACAAACTAGATACACAAGCTGTAACACCTTAGATATGACAGATCATTATAAAGCAGTGTAACATTCACATATCATTCAAGTTCTAACAAAAAAAGGAGAGAAATCATTGCAAGTAAAAAGTTCCAAGTAAAATATTTTTTTTTATCAAACTGTGCAAAGGTAAACTATTGCAAGTAAATTAGAGGTAAAACCACGGAATGTGTCGTGGATGACTAATCACCAATTTTTCATTTTACATCTAAATTCCTCCACCCTAGAACACGACCAATTGCATTCGCGTTGGCAAAAAATGAACAAAGTCGAAAAGAAAGATGCACCACAACACATCATGATAAGAAACACGGTACCATGGAACAAGAAAGGATTGGGAAGCAACCACACATACATGAAAACACACACAGACACGCTCAAACAATACATACAGATACACAAACAGATAAAGTGGGGTACTTTTCACAAGCGCCCTTCCTGAACTTGTCAGCTTGAAATGTCTTAGCACCTCTATCATACCAAGCTTTGGTATAATTTGGATCCGATTTCCACTTCCGTTGATGTTTCAAACTCTAAAAAGGCAAGAAAGAGAAGAACATTGAGAATGTCACAGTTCCAGGCTAAGATGCAAAGCAGAAAACTGAGCAAGGAAATAAATCATCAACATACCGGTCTCTCGGCATTCAAATACCAAGGAGCCGAAGACATATACTGTGGAATATGAGGGTTGATTTCCTTCCCATCCTCATCCAACTCAGCAGGTGCAAGCCCTGCTTTACGTGCTTCTTCTAACTCAAGTTGTTTCCTGTGATCCTCTCTCGACTTAAACGACACTACAATTCAGCAATTGGACAAAAAATTATATGAGAAATCATCTATCTGACAGATCAATATGAATCATGGATGGTAAACGGACATAATCAGATAATCCTTCATTCGAAAAGACGAATCCGGGTCAAATTGATTGAATAAGATGGGAATAAATTACCTGAAGCAGTAGCCATGGCGTTGTGCCTCACCAATCGAACGAATTGAGATCAAATTTGGAACCCTAGAAGAGTAAATCGAAAGGGGCTATCGGAAGACAGAGAGATGGGCGGTGACAGGTGACTCCTCTCTTCCTAAACCATTATTAAACACAATTATAGTCTTTTTTATCGGTTCCACTAAAGTAAAATTTAATAAATCATATAGGGATTAAATTGATATTTAAATTATTAAAATAAAAAATTATTTGTTGAAATTAAAAAACAAAAATATAATATTAATATCATATAAATTTAAAGTTGGAACAAAAAATTGATATCTTTTTTAGGTAGTTATTATCATGTTCTCAATTTTAATAAAATAGAATATATATATATATATATATATATATATATATATATATATACATAAAATATCCTTTATATTTTTGACCCTCTAACTTTGTTAATTCTAAAACCGACCCATAATTGTCCTCTTTTCTTGAGGTTTTTAAAAAACTTAAATTTAAAAAATTATTGTGAAAAAGTAAAAATTTATGGTAAAAAGTAAAAATCTCAAACTCTCAAAATTTACCAAACTACACACTTTATAATATTTTTCTCTCTACTCAATTGTGAATTTTTTCACAAATGGTGAGGCTATTTATAGAATTTCTTTACAAATAATCCAAAAATAAAATACATCATTACCTACATCATCACACACTAATTTTCAATATTTACGACTCTAATTTTCAACATTCAAATATTCAATACACACATTTTAAATATTATTTTTCAACACTCCCCCTTGTGATAATGATCATAATGATTGTATTCATTATATGTTTTTATACTGCCTCGTTAAAAACCTTACTAGGAAAAACCCATTGGGATAAAAATTATAGTAAGGGAAAAAGAGTACAGTCACGTAAACTCTCCCTCATGTTTACATGAACAATTCTTCACAAATTTCGTAGATTGTGCATCCCAATATTATATATGTGTTTTCTGAATATTGTCGTAGGAAGTGTCTTTGTGAAGAGATCTGATGAGTTTTCACTTGATTGAATGTGACGAACATCAATACATTTATTCTTCTCAAGCTCCTTGATGAATGCGAAGAACTTAGGATGAATATGTTTAGTTCTATCGCTTTTTATGTACCCTTCTTTCATTTGAGCAACACATGCAGCATTATCTTCATATAGTATCACATGCTTCTCGTCGAATGATAATCCGCATGAGATTTGGATATGTTGGGTCATTGATTTTAACCACACACATTCATGGCTTGCTTCATGTAGTGCAATAATCTCGGCATGATTTGATGAAGTTGTTACGAGCGTTTGTTTCTGTGAACGCCAAGAAATTGCAGTGCCTCCACGAGTAAATACATATCCAGTTTGAGAACGTGTCTTGTGTGGATCATTAAGTATCCAGCATCGGCATAACCAATTATACTTGGATTAGCATCTTTGGAATACAAAAGTCCCAAGTCTGTCGTTGCTCGTAGATAATGGAATATATGTTTAATTCCATTCCAGTGTCTCTTTGTTGGATATGTGCTAAATCTTGCCAACAAATTTAAGGCAAAAAATATATGAGGCTTTGTACAATTTGTAAGATACATAAGGACACCGATAGAACTTAGATATGGTACTTCTGGATCAAGAATATCTTCATCTTCTTCACATGGTTGGAATGGATCATTTTCTATGTATAATGATCTAACCATTAGAGTACTTAAAGATTTGATTTATCCATATTAAAACGTTTAAGGATATTTTCTTTATAATTTGTCTGGTGAACAAATATTCCACATTCTTTTTGTTCAATTCGTAAACCCAGACAATATTTGGTTTTTCCAAGATCCTTCATTTCAAATTATTCCTTCAAGTATGACACAATTTCTTGAATTTCCTTATTCGTTCCAATGATGTTTAATCATCAACATATACAGCAATAATTACGCATCTGGATGTTATTTTCTTAATGAAAACACAAGGGCATATTGAATTATTTACATATCCATTTTTCATTCAAGTGATCACTTAGTCGATTATACCACATTCGACCGGATTGCTTTAACCTATATAATGATCTTTGTAATTTCACAGAATAATATTCTCTGGTTTTGAACTTTGTGCTTCAGACATCTTATCCTTCAGGGATTTTCATATATATATATATATATATATATATATATATATATATATATATATATATATATATATATATATATATTACTATCAAGTGATTCGTATAAGTAAGCTGTAACAACATCCATAAGACGCATTTCTAAATTTTTAGATACCTCCAAGCTAATCAAATACTGAAACGTAATTGCATCCATCACGGGAGAATACGTGTCATCATAATCAATTCCGGCCTTTGAGAAAAACCTTTTGCAACAAGTCGAGCTTTATATCTTACTATTTCATTTTTCTCATTTGCACTTTCGAATAAAAACCTATTTGTATCCAACAGGTTTTACACCTTCAGGTGTAAGGACTATATGTCCAAAAACATTACGTTTATTCAGCGAATCCAATTCAACCTGGATGGCTTCTTTTCATTTTATCCAATCCTGCCGATTTTTACATTAACCAAAAGATTTTGGTTCATGATCTTCATTATAATTTATGATGTCAATTGCCACATTATAAGAAAATATATCATCAATTTCTTCTATATCTTTTCGGTTCCATATTTTTCCAGTATTAATGTAATTGATAAATATTTCACGATTCTCGTCAGTTTGTGTTTCTGACAGAACATTTTCATCATCATGTGTTTCTTCAGGAACATCATTATCTATTTTGTGATCATCGTGTTTCTCTAAGAATTTTCTTTTTCGAGGATTTTTATCCTTGGAACCGATTGGCCTTCCACGCTTCAGGCGTTTAATGACATCATGAGTATCTTCAATTTTTTTCTTCTGAATTTCAATTCGAGCAGGGGTATTTGCAGCATGTATATATGATTTAGTTACCCTTTTTGTGTCTGCAAATGCATCTGGTATTTGATTTGCTATTCTTTGCAAGTGCACAATTTGTTGTACATCTTTTTCACATTGTTTTATTCTTGGATCCAGATGGAACAATGATGATACATACCATGTAATTTCCTTTTCGATATGTTTATGTTCTCCCTCTAACATTGGGAAGATTTCCTCATTAAAATGACAATCAGCAAAACATGTTGTGAACATGTCGCATGTCTGAGGTTCAAGATATCGAATGATTGATGGACTATCATAACCGACATAAATTCCAACCTTTCTTTGAGGTCTCATTTTCTTTCGTTGTGGTGGTGCAATAGGCACATACACCATACATCCAAAAATTCTCAGATGAGAAATGTCTGGTTCTTTACCAAATGCAAGCTGCAATGGGGAGTATTTATGATATGCACTTGGTCTGGTACGAATTAATGCAGCAGCATGTAAAATTGCATGTCCCCATATAGAAATAGGGAGCTTTGTTTTCATAATCATTGGTCTAGCAATCATTTGCAGATGCTTAATCAATTATTCAGCCAATCCATTCTGTGTATGTACATGAGCAACATGATGCTCAACAATGATTCTCATAGACATACAATAAGCATTGAAAGTTTGGGAAGTAAATTCACCAGTATTATCAAGTCTAATTTTCTTGATTGTATAATCGGAAAATTAATTCCTCGATTTTATTATTTGAGCAAGTAATCTTGCAAATGCAACATTTCGAGTTGACAATAAACATACATGTGACCATCTGCTGGAGGCATCAATCAATACCATAAAATATCTGAATGGTCCACATGGTGGATGGATTGGTCCACAAATATCACCCTAAATACGTTCAAGAAACATTGGTAATTCAGTTTGGATTTTAACTGGTGATAGTCTTATAATAAGTTTTCCAAGAGAACATGCTTTACATTGAAACTTATTATTCTGAAAGATCTTCTGGTCTTTCAGCGGATGACCATGTCTATTTTCTATAATTCTCGCATCATTGTTGAATCAGGATGTCCTAATCGATCATGTCAATTGGTTAATATTGAAGAATTATCAACTACAATGTTTGATTCAATGAGACATATATGTGTATAATGCAATCCAGTAGGGAGCATTGGTAGTTTTTCAATCACATATTTCTTTCCTGATTTATATGTGGTAAGACACATATATTTCTCATTCCATTCATTCATTGTTTGAGTATCATACCTATGGGAATATATATCATTACAACTCAACAGATTTCTTTTCGATTGTGGTGAATATAAAGCATCATTGATCAAAAATTTTGTACCATTAGGTAACAAAAATTGTGCTTTACCACATCCTTTAATCAAGTCTACAGGACCTGATATTGTATTCACCGTTGTTTTTGTTGGTTTAGTTCCAAGAAATATCTTTTATCTCGGAGGATAATGTGCGTTGTACCACTATCGGGTATGCAAACTTCATCTTTGCTCATAGCATTTTCCATATTTGAACTTCAAAAAAAAATATGCAATGAAATAAAATTACTGGCAATACATATTTAAATATAACACATATCATAATTATATAACAAGTATTGAGGATCGAAGTTGAGTTTAGAGGGGGGTGAATAAACTCTACTTGTTTTTCTTTATTTTCTGATGAGGTACTAAAATCCTGTTAGGGATAGTAGTTTATCTTGTACGAATACTTTCACCTGATTACAATAAAACGTGTGGAAATAATCTGATGAAGTAGTTGAAAGACAATAAAACAGTAGGCAGCAATTTTTTATGGAAATTCGAAGATAAACTCTTCTACGTCTCCTCCCCTTCTTCTGTTTCCAGAAGGTATAACTAAAAGACTTTGAATATTACAGTACAACTCTTGTACACACCCACTTCAGAAGGACTTATACCTCGGCCTACTGAAACTCTTAGTTTCTCAATTTACAAAAATGAGAAACACAAAGTTCTGAAAAGACTCTTTTCAGATTACAAACTCTTCTAGATAAAGTATAAGTGATGTAAAGATTGTGAAGAGTGTAAGAATCAGTAGCACAAGATGATCTTCAAAAGATCAGATATTAGCTATGAAGCGTGTGCTACTTTTCTTTGTGTTGAACTTTAAGTACTCAAGGAATTTCGAGATTTGTTTGATGAGAGATAATAGCTTTTGTTCCTTGAAAGATGATATTATGCGAAGTGTCGTGTCGTATAAGGATTTGATCCATGTATATATAATCGACTGAGTTCAACGTTCACAATCAGAGGATGTCTTCAGATAACTGATACAATCAGCTTTATTACCAAAAGAAGTTCCTGCAGAAAAGCTATAAAACAATCAGTCTTGTTTCATACTTAATTGGGTAAAATGCATTAAATGACTCCGTATAGTATTTAATGCTGCAATTAATACTAGTACTAGGAACTCTTTAACGGTAACAATAAAGGTAGCAACGTTAAGAAACGTCCTCTACTGGTTTTGTATTACTATCCTTTCTACTGGTTTAGTTTTATGAGATCAGTAGCTTTTGATAAGTTAGTCTACTGTTCTGGTCTGCTGGTTTTAGTTAATCATCGCCACAATAAAATTCATGTTTAACAATTTCCCCCTTTGTGGTGATGCCAAAACCTAAACAGTAGAAAGTTGATAAATAAAGCAGATAATCATTTAAACAAAAAGGATAATGTCAACAAAGTATCAAAGAAAATGATCAATCAGTTTCAATATCCCTGAAGATGACTTCTTCATTCTGAGGTTCTTGAAGTCTTCTGTTTGATGGTTCAGCTTCATCTTCAGTTTGTCTGGCTCCTGCTGGATCTCCTCTATCTTCCCCCTTTTTGGCATCAGCCGCAACTACATGGGCGAAGAGGTCATTCAGTCTTCCGGTTATGTTTTGAATGCCATCGGTTAGCATCTCCAGGTACGGAGTTTGAGAAGAGATGCGATTATTCAGTGAAGTGAGAGATTGATTTTGAGAGTCAATCTTGGCATCCATAAGTTCCACGGAAGTAGAAAGTGATCGGAAGAGATCATCATGCTCAGTGATTCGGTTGAGTATATCAGTTTGAGTAAGCATGATGGTACCGTGAGTTCTTGATATAGCCTGTCTGAAAACGACGGTTTCAGCATACATCTTTTCCATGGTTTCCGCCGTGTTATAGATGTGTTTGCCCATTCGTTCTCTGAAAGAATGAGCACCACTGAATTCTGAGATGTTTTCACAGGACATACGTTTCACTAAATCAGATATGTTACGGGAGACTCAATCTGAAATTCCAGGTTAAATGCATCTGATTTCGGGGAGGGAGTTCGCGCAAGCATGCGTTGCTTAATCTCAGAAAGACGAGAGTTCGTCTCAGTCAGAACAAGATGAGAGATAGTCAACGTAGTAGAAACAAGGTTAGCATCCATCAAGGCAGTAGAAGGACCAGGGTCTGCTGTGCGTTCTTCTGGAAGTGTAGAGACAGTAGGTTCAGCAACAACCAGTGGAAAAACAATTTCTTCAGCGGGAACGGCCAAGTCAGAGGCCAAAATTTCTTCCGTTGGTGCAATAACAGCCTGTGAGACTGATGGTTCTTCAGTAGAAGGTGCAGAAGGCTGATCCAGAAGAATGTGCATTTCTGCTTGATGAGCAGCAGAAAATATCTCTAAATTTGGCAATAAAGAAGAGGCAGCTGGTTCTGCTATATGTTGTACTGGGGTCGGAGAAGCAGAAGGTGACAATGAAGTAGCCGGTGCGACTTCCAGAGGAGTAGAGACTGTAGGAACAATCGACTCAATGACTTCTTCGACCGAAGCCAGTTCATGTACAGATAGTAGCGATGAGTACTGAATGGGCCTTGTCGGAGATGCAGGAGTACTGAGAGCAGAAGCCTTTGGGGAGGCTGTGGTCCTTTCCTCAACTGTCTGATTCTGTTGAAAGTCTGGAACAAGGCCAATGTGATAAACAGTAGACTCGCCAAAGCCTTGTTCTTGAGCAAGAAGTTGCTCACGCATCTGTTTTAACTTGTCAGATAGAATCACAATAACATTTTGATCCTGAACAGCAGTAGGAACACTAGGATCAAAATTCGATTCAAGAACTTTCAGAACTGATTCTGGCTTCTGACATTTCAGCTGCTCGAGGATGAAACTCCTTCTGCGCAAGGCCTCGATAACATTTTTCGTTTTTGCAAGCTGAAAAATTTTCTTCTCTGCAATCATCATTTTGGCATAGTTCCCTTTAGTCTTAAAGTAAGCAAAAGAATGGAAAAGACAAACTGAGTGTCACTCATCAAAAAAATTCATATCATCATTTGCAGAGGTTTCAATTTCTGATAGATGAAGATCAACGCTGGTGGTTACAGTTGTTTTGTGTCCAAAAATTGGTGGTTCTTCGACCATTTTCCCTTTGCCTTTATCAGATGAAGAAATAGGCACGATAAGTCGGAAAGCAGAGGACACACTAGTTGATTCTCGAATCACTATTCCAGATGATGGCTTGAAAACAGAAGCAGTAGACGGTGCTGGAATAGATGCAGTAGCTTGTGCAATCGCAGAAGTAATGGGTCGAACAGAAGGAACCACTTCTGGAAATACCTGTCTGATAGGTATTTTTTCAATCTCAGACAGTGCTGCTGTCTTCTTGATTTTAAGAATGGTGCGAGATTTCTTCTTGGCTGGGGTTGGCACTGGTGGTTGAACAGCAGCAGCAGACTCTTCTGATGCTGTTTTGTCCGAGTCAGTCGAAATGATCACTCTTTTCCTCTTAATTGTCCTTTGAGGTTTTGGAACCTCAGAAGCAGTTTCTCCAATTTCTTTTTCAAGGCAACAAACTCCGCCACGGTTGGCTTAGGCCTTAAAGCAAGTATGTTCGCAACATCAATCATGGTTACTGAAACAGCATCCTGATCACTGGTTGAGGCGAAACCAGCATCCTTGAGCATTGCGCTGATTTGAACAGCGAATCCAGAACTTTTCCTGACAACCATATCCTTCATAATTCTAAAGAGAAAATGACTCCAGTCCACTTTGGTTCCCTTAGTGATGGCAATCATCACTTGAACCTTCTCCTTCGTCAACTTGTCGAAGGTGCCAGCTTTGATCAAAATAGCTTTTGCCACAATATCGGCCAGAATTTGATATTCCATTTTGAGTAATTTCTTGTGACAAGAGGGAGACGCTTCTTCTCCAGAGGCTGAGAACGAGCTAAGCGCAACAGACATGTCTGTTTTGGAAATATCAGATAGTTCAGAAATACCTGAGAGTGGAAGAAGGAAGGTCGCTCCTAGAAGTGCGGCATCAATAGAGATAGATGCATCTCCTTGAGAGTGAACAATCTTTCCTTCATGTACTGACGCTTTAGCGTAAAAATCCAGGAGAGCATTTTTGTAAATTACGGCTGGTGCTTCCAGGAATTTTCTGAGTCCCGATTTCTCAATGTCTTGAAACATTTTAACGACATTCTCATCCTTGATGTTGAGAACAGAGGCAAAATTGACTTGATAAGCGTTAAGAGTGTATGCTCCAGCCATTTCTGTATAAGGATAGAAGCAGATATAAATTGCAGTAGTTAGAGATGATAGAGAGAAATCAGTAGCTGAATAACGATAGTTATGAAACAGTAAAGGTGAAAAGGTGAAATTGAGAAAAAAATATACAGCCATCAAATAAACATAAAGACACGTGTTAGTATGTTTTAGGTTGAGTGTTTGAAAAGTTTTGCAGAAACTGTCAGATATACGAATGATTTTGAAAATTTAAAAAAAAGGCGGGCTGTCTAGACGGTTACTAAAGAAATCAGAAGAGGATTTGTCGTTTTATGATAACGTCTGCTGGAAGTTTCATGGTGCTGAAATATTTGAGCACTTTGACAAAAACCAGCAGACTTGTAGTTTTATCGAAAAGACAAACATTCTATCTGTTTTCTGAAAAGGTGTCAACTCTTAGTCTGACTAAAATACTGTTCCCCCTCGGTAAATGCAACTAATAAGTGGTCATAATTGCGACAAGTGACTCTTGG
Organism: Primulina eburnea; assembly: GCF_022965805.1. Lineage (NCBI taxonomy): Eukaryota > Viridiplantae > Streptophyta > Magnoliopsida > Lamiales > Gesneriaceae > Primulina > Primulina eburnea. The sequence goes on along the minus strand of NC_133106.1, from coordinate 3,119,616 downwards.
CCATCTTTCAATCTGAACCGTCGAAATGAACAGTCGCAAGGGTCTTTGTTTCTTCTATAAATACCTGCACAACTGGAACGAGATAAAACACACACAATCTAAAATGAAAACTCAAGATAAAAGTAAGTTAGAGTTGGATCCAGGAGTCGAAGCAAAAATGTTCAGAGAGAAGTTTAAGGATATCATTATCTACTTAATGATCCTTGAAACACACTCCTGGAGTTGTAGTTTCCACAGTCAAGCAAATCTGTTGCTTCGATTGAGTTTGAAATGTAGCATCGATTCCTTCCAGAAGCATGCTAATGCAATAAGAGAGTGCTGGTGGATTGATGATGCTCAAATCATCTATGATGCCCTGTAAGTCATCTAAAAATACATTAGTGCTGACAAGACCCAAGCTTGCTAGATTCTTTCTAGGCCTTGAGCTTGCTGGAGTCTCTTGTTTCTGTTGAAGTGCTTTGTAAGCAAATTGCAGGGAGCTCCTATTACTGAAGACAAAAACTAAATGTAACGCTACTGGTTAAATAGCATTTGTAGATCTACTGATTTTACTTTTGCATCGAGTAATGTACTGAAATGGTTTCTAATAAAGTTCCAGTTTACATATATGACTTTTCCTTCTGTTTTTCAGCAAATAACTTACTGTTAGTACAATACGATAAATAAACGAGTAAGAATAAAATTTAACCAAGATAACAGAAAATAATCAAGTTAAATCTATCAAACCAAGAGAATTACGAAAGTAAGAAAACTTATTTTCTGGTAAGGGTTTTGTGAAGATATCTGTTGTTTGTTGATCAGTAGAAACGTATTCCAGACGAATGTTTTTCTTCTGCACATGATCTCTAATGAAGTGATGTCTGATGTCAATGTGCTTCGTTCTGGAATGAAGTACTGGATTTTGTGTGATTGCAATTGCACTGGTATTATCACAGAATATAGATGATTCGGAGGCTTGAATCCCATTGTCTCTTAACTGTTGTTGAATCCACAATATCTGAGAGCAGCAGCTTCCAGCAGCCAGATATTCTGCTTCTGCAGTAGATGTGGCTATGGAAGTCTGCTTCTTGCTAAACCAGGATATCAGCCTATCACCAAGAAATTGACAAAAACCACTCGTGCTTTTTCGGTCTAGTTTGCAACCTGCATAATCAGCATCTGAATATCCAATAAGATTTAGCGATGAATCATTGGGATACCATAAGCCGACATTTTGAGTTCCTTCAAGTACTTTAAAATACGTTTAGCAGCATTATAATGAGATTGTTTGGGGTTAGATTGAAATCTAGCATAAATACAAACAGCAAACATGATATCTGGTCTACTGGCAGTTAGATATAATAATGAACCAATAAGACCGCGATACTGAGTTACCTCTACTGGAATACCACTTTCATCTTTTTCAAGTTTAATATATGAGCTCATTGGAGTAGAAGCAGCAGAGCATGTGTGGGGCCCTTAACTCCTAATCGTTATTACAATGCAATCTGATTAGGGTTTAATTAATCACAGCGGAAAACGGGTTTAAAATTTCTTTACAATGAGCCCAAAATATCTCTTCTGATATTTAAATACTAAAAATAGTATTTAATCTCACGTCATAATCATGCCCACACGTAATCACAACCAATCACATACAAACATCTCATATCCTCGGGACATGCCCCGGTATATACATACATATATATATACTGGGAACAAGACATAAACATAAACCTCAGCCCAAACTGTGGCTCCCACCAGAAGTACCCTCTCCGGTCTCCTGATATCCTGGAGTACCTGCCATTGTCCACACACAAAGACAACAACAGCCCCCTTTGGGGGTGAGCAAAGCTCCGTATGGAACAACCAATCATATATACCACATATATCTAAACAATGATATATGGTATGCAATGCATGTATGTCGTGGAGGTATCAGGTCAAATGCCCATCCACTGAGCATATGTCAGAATCAATCGAATCGCTATCAAATCAAATCAATGCTCGAGCTGGCACACCGGCCGATATGGGAATACACGTATGATAGCGTCGACGAAGCGCCATCAATCCCACATCTCATATCCAATCATATGGGGCCACAATTGTCTATGCTTTACGGGTCATATAATACCGGCATAGCGATTGTGTTCACAAACCCCGGAATCCAATCCAATCATATCAAGGTATCCAAGGATCATATCTCAACGTGCATGTCATGTATCGATGTATGCATAAAATGATGTGTGTTAACAAAACATTTATTTAATACATCGATATCTCAATCTCAATGTCATGTATGCCACATCAAATCAACAAATAGGCATTTAGACACTTATTCCAATCCAATCCAATCAATCCAACATATATCATATAATACAGATACCTGTCGTATGTTACCCGGTCGCAACATACCTCAATTCTTCGTTTCCAGTTGATGTAGCTTTAGATTGCAGTATAATAATCTATCTACATCAATAACATATTCATTTCAATCAATAACATACTCCAAAATCATTAATTTGAGTTTCAAATATCATTTGAAACTTCAAAAATTCATATCAAATTCCAATCATATCATAATTTAATTCCGACTTCGAATATGAGTTTCTTGTCGGTTATTCTACTACATATCAAAAATTCAACTTCAAATACATGCTATTCCAGCACCTTGATATTTATAGCTGCTGGAACTAGAAGAAAATTACCTCAGTCAAAAGACCTCAACGCGACGATCACAAATATATAATTTGCTTCGCGTTTAGACAGCGTTTTGAAGTCGATTCGGACGAAAGAAATCGAAATCTCTAACTTTCCCTCGAAGTTATCGTATAAGAAATGGCGAAGGAAAGAGAAAAGAAAGGATTCTTATCCCCACCGCTCTCGTGCTCGGGCGGTAGAATTCTCGCGCCCGAGCGCGAGACATTCTGTCCCCGAGTTTCGAATACACCGCGCTCGGGCGGTCAAACATTACCGCTCGGGCGCGGCATGTTCTGTCCGCGAACACTCACCTTCTCAACCCTGGCGCTCGGGCGGTCATTTTCTACCGCCCGGGCGCCACATGTTCTGTACAACTTTTTAGTTTTGTACTATATTGGCGTTCGGCCTTTCAAATCAAATTCGTACAACATCAATTCATATCCAATATTCATTTTCTCAATTCCATTGTCATAATCTACATCAAATACACAATCACATGACAATTTCATTAATTATCGATAATCACGTAGGATTTACGATAATACGATACCCGGTCCTTACAGCATGCTTCCATTCCGAACTTTTTCAGAAGCTCCTTGGTGTACTTGGCTTGATTTATAAAGATTCCAGTCTCTGATTGCTTAATCTGTAATCCTAGGAAGAATGTTAATTCTCCCATCATACTCATTTCGAATTTATCCTGCATCAATTTTCCAAACTTTGCACATAATTTGGGGTTAGTTGACCCAAAAATGATATCATCAACATAGATCTGTACTAAAAAAATATGCTCATTCTTGACTAAAGTAAACAAAGTTTTATCTACTGCTCCAATGGTAAAATCATGATCAATAAGAAACTGTGATAGAGTGTCATACCATGCTCTAGGTGCCTGTTTTAGACCATATAATGCTTTGTGTAATTTAAATACATGATGAGGTGAGAAATGATCGATAAAACCTGGAGGTTGTTCGACGTAGACTTCTTCTTGTAAGAGACCATTCAGAAAGACACTTTTCACATCCATTTGATATATTTTGAAATTCTTGAAAGCAGCAAAGGCTAAGAATATTCTGATTGCTTCGAGCCTTGCTACTGGTGCGTAGGTCTCATCAAAGTCTATTCTTTCTTCCTTTCTGAAACCTTGAGCAACCAATCTTGCTTTATTTCTCACCACTGTGCCTTCTTCATTGAGTTTGTTTCTAAATACCCACCGAGTTCCAATGACAGCTTGGTGAGATGGTCTAGGAACTAGAAACCAAACTTCATTTCGTTTGAATTGATTCAGCTCTTCTTACATGGCTTCAATCCAACTAGGATCCAGAAGAGCTTCTTCAATTTTCTTTGGTTCATCCTGAGATATAAAAGAAGCATGCATGTATTCATTAAGCATTTGCCTTCTGGTTCTCAAAGGCGCTGCTGGATTACCAATAACTAATGATGAAGAATGAGATTTTCTCCAGATAAAAGGATTTAAAAGGATATCTTCCTGATTTGATATGTTGAGATTGTTCTCGATGGAACTAGTAGTGGGTTCCTGAGTGTCTTCTGCTGGTATTGATAGATCCAAAGTCTGTACTTCTGGTTCCACGAATGGAATGTCTTGTTCTGGATTTTGAAGACTTGATGTTTGCTTCTACATCATCTTCACTGTCAATTTTCAAGTGAATCCTGTCTAGCCTGTTACTTAAATCAGATATGTTAGATATTTCAGGAGCACTGCTGTCTTCATCGAAGACAACATGAATCGATTCTTCAACATTAAGAGTTCTATTGTTGAAGATTCTAAAAGCTTTGCTTACAGCAGAGTAACCAAGAAATAGTCCAGCATCTGATTTTGAGTCAAATGCAGTTAAATGATTTTTGCCATTATTTAGCACAAAGCATTTGCAACCAAACACATGAAAATAAGATACGTTAGGCTTCTTCCCTTTCCATATTTCATAAGGGGTCTGATTGTGCCTTTTGTTGACCATAGATCTGTTTTGCGTGTAACAAGCAGTATTGATAGCTTCAGCCCAGAAGCGCTAAAAGATGTCTGCATCTGCTAGCATTGTTCTAGCAGCTTCTTTTAGAGTTCTATTTCTCCTCTCAGCTACTCCGTTTTGTTGAGGTGTTCTGGCAGCTGAATATTCATGATGAATCCCATGTTCATTCAAATATAACTCAAGATACTTGTTAGTGAACTCAATACCCCAATCACTTCTGATTTTAATGATGGTAGTAGATTTTTCATTTTGAATTCTTTTCAGAAGCTTGATCAAGAGGCTACTGGTTTGATCTTTTCCTGCGAGAAATATTACCCAAGTGAATCTAGAAAAATCATCAATAACAACAAGAGTATATTTCATTCCCCCTAAGCTCATGATGGGGATTGGACCAAAAAGATCCATGTGCAGTAGTTCCAAACATCTTGTAGTTGATTTGCTATCTTTGTTCTTTAAACTGGATCTTATCTGTTTCCCAAGCTGACAAGCAGAACAAACATGATTTTTAACAAAGTTAATATCAGGTAATCCATCAACTATATTCTGCTTCTTGAGATAATTGATTGACTTGAAATTCAGATGATTCAAATTCTTGTGTCATAGCCAGTGTTTATTGCTAAGAGAAGCAACTAAGCATGTAGGAGTATTGACATGATTTGAGTTCCAAGAGACTCTGTAAGTATTGCCTTCTCTTTTTCCGATTAACACAGTAGTTTCAGCAGAATCTCTAACTATACATGAATGCTTCTGAAAAGCTACAGAATAACCATTATCACATAGTTGACTAATGCTGATTAGATTGTAACAAAGATTGTCAACTAATAACACATCATTGATAGTTATGTTACCATGGATAATCTTACCCTTACCCATGGTTTTGCCTTTTGAGTTGTCTCCAAAAGTTATCTTTGGTCCAGTACAACTCACTATCTCGGAAAATAGGTTTTTCTGTCCAGTCATGTGTCTGGAGCATCCACTGTCCAGATACCATGTAGAGTTACTGACGTCTGCTTTCTTCTGTTGTTCCTGCACACACAAATTTTAGTTTTTGGTACCCAAATCTATTTGGGTCCAAGCCTTATCAGTCCTTTGAGGACCCACATTTGTACAATTCTTGGTGATCTTGTACTTCGGGTATCCAAAGATGTGTGTGCAATAGAGGGTCTGTTATTTCTAACAGTATGCATATTAAAATGTTGTTCCTCCCTTCTGTTTCTGTTTTCCAGTCTGTATCTCTTCTGAACAGGTTTAGAGTTGTAGTATTGGTGGTTTTTAACCTTCATAGGATGTTGTCTTCCAGAGTTGAATTCTTTTCTGAATATAGAACTCTGGTCAACTTTTTCCTTAGGTTTAACGTAACCCAGACCATAGTGCATTCTTCTGTTCATCTGATTTACATTCCTTTCAACTGAAGCAGTAGGTACCTCTGGTTCCTGTACCACACTGGATTTCACAAAGTGAATGTATTTCCCTCTGCACATATCCAGTGTTGGCTTAGTATTAGTTTCAGAAGTGCCTTCATTATTACAAAAACCGAGACCACTTCTATCTCCTGATTGTTTTTGTAATTCTTGCATCTTTTCCAATGAAACAGAAGACTTGTTCCAAGCATTCACCAGTAGCGACAACTTCTGGTTTTCAGAAAGCACCTTCTGGTAATCTGCTTTGGCTCTTTCATTCTCAGTTATTAATTTACTCATCTTTACTTGTAAATCATTACAGCTGTCTACTTTCAAGCAAGTTAACTTACTGTTCTGACTCATTAAGTTTGGATTTTCGATCTTAACTTCTTCAAATGATTGAGAAAGTCTGGAATACTCTTTTACCATGTCATGTAGTGCATCAATCAAATCATTTCGTGTAAATTCATTGGAGTCAAAATCAAATACCTCTTCAAATGTCGAGGTTGAGTCATTGTCTGCCATGAGACATTTGACTTCTTCTGCATCACTATCACTGGAATGACTTTCTGAGTTAGATGACTCAGAACTAGATTCCGCCCATTTGGATTTGCTTTCTTCGGCAATCATTGCTTTTCGATCTCTTCTGGTCTTTTTGTCATTTCTCTTGTGATCCTTTCTCTTTTGGTCATCCTTCTTTGGGTTAGGACAATCAGCAATGAAGTGACCTATCTTTCCACAGTTAAAGAAACACATATCACCAGATGGTGAATCTTTCTTGAAGTTGCGATTGGGACCTTGATAAGTTCGATGGTTCTTCTTCATGAACCTGGAGAATTTTTTTACAAATAAGGACATAGCATCACTACTGATTTGTTCAGCAGTCTTTTCCAATGTATTGTCAATGATCACAGTAGGTAATGCCTGAGGTGCAACTGCAGCAGCAGTAGAAGAGGTAGTGGCAGTAGCAGTGAAAGCAATAGCAGTAGCAGCAAGAGCCTTGGTAGGTAGGCTTGAAGGCTCTTCTCCACTTCTTACTTCCAATTCGAACTCGTAAGCTTTCAGATCTGTAAATAAGTCGTGCAGTTCCAATTTGTTCAAATCTTTGGACACTCTCATAGCCATTGTTTTAACATCCCATTCTCTGGGTAAGGCTCTCATCACCTTGAGGGCTATCTCTCTGTTGCTATGCTCTTTACCCAGAGCTGTTAGCTCATTAACCAGGCTACTGAATCTTTCATCAAACTCGTTTAGAGTTTCACCAGCTCTCATTTTTATATTTTCGAACTTCTGAATTGCTACAGACAGTTTGTTTTCTTTCGCTTGCTCATTTCCTTCACATATCTGGATGAGCTTCTCCCAAATATCCTTTGCAGTAGAACATATTTTGATCTTGCTAAAAGTGTTCTTGTCGAGAGTTTTATACAGTATATCCTTCGCCACATTATCAAGGTTGGCCTTCTTCTTATCTTCACTGGTCCATTCACTTCTTGATTTTTCAACCATCTGTGATGCACCCTCAGTAACAACAACAACTGTATTAGGCTTTAATATTTTCAGTGGACCATCTGTGATGACATACCACATGTCATCATCTTGTGCTGCAAGATGAGCTTGCATTCTGATCTTCCAGTCATCGAAATCTTCCTTAGAGAACATAGGGATCTTGCTGAAGTGTGCCATTTGTTGTAGTTTTTCACGAACAAGAATAACCTGCTCTGATACCAATTGTTGAGGATCGAAGTTGAGTTTAGAGGGGAGGTGAATAAACTCTACTCGTTTTTCTTTCTTTTCTGATAAGGTACTAAAATCCTGTTAGGGATAGTAGTTTATCTTGTGCGAATACTTTCACCTGATTACAATAAAACGTGCGGAAACAATCTGATGAAGTAGTTGAAAGACAATAAAACAGTAGGCAGCAGTTGTTTATGGAAGTTCGAAGATAAACTCTTCTACGTCTCCCCTTCTCCTGTTTCCAGAAGGTATAACTAAAAGACTTTGGATATTACAGTACAACTCTTGTACACACCCACTTCAGAAGAACTTATACCTCGGCCTACTGAAACTCTTAGTTTCTCAACTCACAAAAATGCGAAACACAAAGTTCTGAAAAGACTCTTTTCATATTACAAACTTTTCTAGATAAAGTATAAGTGATGTAAAGATTATGAAGAGTGTAAGAATCAGTAGCACAAGATGATCTTCAAAAGATCAGATATTAGCTATGAAGCATGTGCTACTTTTCTTTTTGTTGAACTTTAAGTACTCAAGGAATTTCGAGATTTGTCTGATGAGAGATAATAGCTTTTGTTCCTTGAAAGATGATATTATGCGAAGTGTCGTGTCGTATAAGGATTTGATCCATGTATATATAATCGACTGAGTTCAACGTTCACAATCAGAGGATGTCTTCAGATAACTGATACAATCAGCTTTATTACCAAAAGAAGTTCCTGCAGAAAAGCTATAAAACAATCAGTCTTGTTTCATACTTAATTGGGTAAAATGCATTAAATGACTCCGTATAGTATTTAATGCTGCAATTAATACTAGTACTAGGAACTCTTTAACGGTAACAATAAAGGTAGCAACGTTAGGAAACGTCCTCTACTGGTTTTGTATTACTATCCTTTCTACTGGTTTAGTTTTATGAGATCAGTAGCTTCTGATAAGTTAGTCTACTGTTCTGGTCTGCTGGTTTTAGTTAATCATCGCCATAATAAAATTCATGTCTAACAATAAGACATTATTATATGAATACATGAAAAATAAATTATTGTACATTTATATTCTACCACTATATTGTTCATTTTCAGAGAAATCATTGAGAAAATCTGCAGCATCAATATTTTTCATTTTTATCCCACCAACATATTGATCATTTCCAGAGAAATCATTCAGAAAATCAGCAGCATCAAAATGAGTTAAATCACTCAAACGGTCACTGCGTTCAGTGAAGTTGGTCTCTTTTTCTTTCCCCTTTATAGATTCTTTATAGAGCTTGAAAAGGTGCTCGGGGGCTCGACAAATACGAGACCAATGTCCTGGAGTGCCGCATCTGAAACAAGAACTTTCAAATCTTTTCTAGTTATTTTCATTAATACTCATGTTCTCATGATGCCTTTTTTGTGGGCGGTTCGTGACGCCCTTTTGAGATGAGTTATAAAAATAACTATCTCTATTGTTTTCAAAACCACGACCTCGACCACGACCACGACGAATTCCACGTCCACGTCCACGACCACTACCTCGACCTCGACCTCGACCTCGACCAAAACCTTGTCTTTGAATTTGATTTTGGTTTCCAGGTTTAAATTCATTTTTACTTACAGCATTTATTTCTGGAAATGCTGTTGATCCAGTGGGTCGGGACTGATGATTTCTCATTAGTAGCTCGTTGTTTTTTTTTTGCCACAAGAAGACAGGCGATGAGTTCAGAATATCTCGCAAATCCATGCACTCTATACTGTTTCTGTAAAGTTATATTTGATGCGTAAAATGTGGAAAATGTTTTTTCAAGCATTTCCGATTCCATAACCTCATGTACACAAAATTTTAGCTGCGAGATTATTCGATACATCGCTGAATTATAATCACTGTTTTTCTTAAAATCTTGGAATCTTAACATACTTCATTCATCACGGGCGGTCGGAAGTATAACTTCCCTTATATGTTCAAATCTTTCTTCCAATAATTTCCACAGAGCCATGAGATCTTTTTCGATGAGATATTCACATTTTAAACATTCATCGAGATGTCGACGCAAAAATATTATAGCTTTTGCTTTTTCTTGTGATGAAGATATACCATTTTCTTTAATGGTCTTGCTTAGACTCAATGACTCAAGATGCATTTCTACATCGAGAGTCCATGGCATATAATTTTTTCCCGTGATGTCGAGCGAAACAAATTCGAGCTTTGTCAAATTTAACATGGTGGTACTAAAAAAAATTACGATGCATTTTATTAGTTAATGAATATTGTAATACAAAGTAATGGAGCCGAACTCTTGAATGTTAGAGCTTGGTTCGTTTATAATCGAGCCGAGCTCGAGCTTTATTTAACGAATATATGCATGGCTCACGAGCTTATTCAAGCCTTTATCGAACCTAAACAAGCTTAATAAATATGAATTATACATTTAAATTTTCATTAAATTAATTAAAAAATAAATTATACATTTAAAGAAAAATATATTATTCTTATTAAAATTTGTAAATATATTATAATAAATAAATTTAATATGAAGTGCTAAATAATATATATATATATATTATTTTCAGATAATGCATTCCTAAAGTATTTCTTTTTACCTTAATATATATATATATATATATATATATATATATATATATATATATATATATATATATATATTATTTTCAGATAATGCATTCCTAAAGTATTTCTTCTTACCTTAATTCAGATTATCCATAACCTTATTAAATTTACTCTCGTTATTCTTTCATATATTTTTTTCAATCTTTTACATAATAATAAAATAATTAAAATGGGTATGGTTTCAATAGATTCCCCTCAATATGATTTCAATATATTCCCCTCAACTCTCTAAGAAATTAATTTAAATTCGAATTTAATTATTGATGCATGTCATTAATGTGGATTTTGTAATTTCAATTCATTTTTTTCTCAAACGTAGAAGCTCATTCAAAAAGAATTGTGATTTCAGAGTCAGTGAATCATTTGCATCTTTGGGTATCACCTTGTCAATGGATAAAAATTTCATAAACATGAGGGGGTCATCATATTTTAGATCAAAGAGTAAAACATATATGAGAAAGTATTCAGTAATGGAGGAATCCACGACCTTCAGGCCAATGGACCAATGTTTCTCTAGAAAACCAATAGACAAAAATCCCTCAAAGATCCAGAAACTACCATGAGAGTAAGAATCGATATTATTTCGAGTCAATAAGGGCAGAATTTGGGAGAAAGTTTGCTGAAGAGGGTGGTAAACATGAACGCATGAGCAGAATTCCGTCGAAAAGAGCAGACAATGATTAGAGAACGAGAACTCAATTTTTACTTCCTGCTATGAGTACATTTGTTGACGCTTAGAGAGTGGTCCACCACAGAAAGTTTCATAGGCCATTAACTAGGATACAAAAAATAAGGTTATTGAGGTAGCTAGTTGTTTCTAAGAGGGAGGAGCTTTGCAAGGCAGAAAGCAAGTCTAAATTTGGTAGATCAGCTACTGAGGATAAAGCTAGTGATGAAGATGATGAATTAATCAGCGAAGGAGATGTAAAAGAATGTAGACCACTTTACTTTTACATGATAAATTCGTATCTCAGTAGATTGTGAAACAGACGTTGTGATATGTCCAAAGAATTCACATTAATGAAAGAAGAGTCGAGATTGTCAATGCCTCATGAATCAGTGCAAGAAGTGAGCAACAACAGCAAACTCTCCGAAGGAGGCTCGAGAGGAATAATCAGAGAGGAACATCCAAGCAAACATAAACATGTGATACTTGATAAGCCTACTCCGACTAAGGCCAAACACACATAAGATCATTCTACATCAAAGCTCATGTGAATGGAAAGCCAATGTCTAGTGTATTGATTGACAATTTCCCGGTAGTAAATGTCTTTCATGTGAGGTTTTTCGAAAGATTAGGCAAAAATGAAGAAAATTTAATTCCTAGAGAAATATCTGTTGTTGCTCTTATCGGAAAAACCACCAAGATCATAAGAGTTTTCTTAGCTGATGTCACAGTGGGGTGTTGGCCCTTAAGCCACTTTGCATATATTTTTATGTTGATTTTATTGTTATTTTTATCGAACTTTATGAAATTGTGTAGAGAAAAGAAGTCTCTACGGCCATTTTTGTGAATTTATTTTTATTATTTGCGTATTGGTAACCAATGGGTTAAGCCTCTAGGATACCTGGATAGCGTATCAGAAGATGATGATAGTGGAGAGTTAAGTCTATGCGGCCAATTCCAAAAAAAATATATGAGAAGGACAAAGAAAAAGAGATGAGAATGTTATTTGAAATTATCTGGGTCGAGTAGACTTCGGGGATAAAATTATCTACGTCGAGTAGACTTCGGGGATACTTTGTACATGATATTTTTGTTATTGCATAGGAAATTATGCAAAACTTTGAGCAAAGGAGTCCGGATGACCACTATTGTTAATTAAGTTTGTTCGTGCAGTGATAAATTATAGGTTGGATTTCGGGCTGCCCTAAAAAAACTAGCATATGCGTACATACTGATTTTATGGACTACTGAGTTGGATTTATGAAAGAAAACATGCATTGATTTGAAGAAAATAAATAACATAAGGGAATTAAAAAGGTATCAATTGTGATGGATAAAGTTGATTTTGCCACTTTATATGAAGCAAGAGCACTTTGTTTCATGTCATTTATCTTTATGGATTTTTGAAATGAAAGAGGAGTTTAGGCCAGTAGATAGCTTTGATTCCAACACCATTGAAATCACATCTCCATCGTTGAATCCCAATACAACAATTCCCAGACAAAATAAATAAAGTAAATCTATGATGCACGTGTATGCAGGAAATATGTCCAACTGAGGTACAATGCATGCAAATGGCTTCTTGGGAAGAGGGGTGTGACTCAAGTGAAACACAACACACAAATAAGATGTTATAGTTTACCTTTTGGTTTCATTCTTTGTCATATGATGGATTATTCCTTAAAGTCGCATGTTCTTTGCCAAGTACCATGGAGGAGTGTGGCCAACATATAGCCTATAGCTGTCATATACAGAAACCCGCAAGCATAGCATGCGAGAAAGATACACGAATACAAATGACTGCTAAAAATAGGGACGTGACCCAGGTGAAATTTAACATGCGAGTTTAAATATAAAGAGAACACAACTTGTGTTAAAAGATTCATTGCTCACTATAAAGCTACTTTGGAGAGTTCGACCAAAATATGATCCATCAAAAATTGTTTGAGTAATACTTGCCACCAACAAAAAGGTTTTGTTCAAGGGCATACATTTTTTTGTTTTATTGTGGCAGTGATGTTTTCAATTACTCCCCGTTCTTAAGAAAGAGTTTGCCAACTGGTGGAGGAGTTTCTAGAGTTGTTGGATTATCCATAGCTCGAAATAGTTGCAACTAATGTGGTAATACATCAAATTCTCCCAACATGTAAATGACAAGTACAAGTACAAAAAGGTCAACTAATGGCTGAAAACATTTACACATATTACTTACACAAAGTAAATGAGCTGAGAGAGTCAAAGACGTACATGTTTCAGTAGTTGCAGTGGCTGAGCAAGGGGAGTAGCCAAACTAGAGGCAGGAATGAATTTTGTAACATCAGAGGAACCGAAATGAACTATTGTAGATATGGATGGCAACAACTTCTGGTGATAAATTTGGTGTGATAAATTTGGTGCAGCCAAAGTGATCAGAGACGAGGGAATCGAAGCAATCACGGACCTGTAAGTCAATAAATTCATGTGCAAAGAAACTTCCCACAAAGAATTAGAGCAACAAAGGTGCATGCATATTCTCGTTATTGTACTTAGGGATAGCATCAGAGACAAGCTCGGAACTAATGAATGACCATGACTAAAAACAATTGTATAGGAACAAGTTCTTGTCGCTTTGTCAAAAACTATATATACTGGTAATGGTATAATTCAAATCTTTTAAACCACACAACAGCTCAAGCCCACGGTACGACCGCTTTTCCAGTAAGGACAATTTTGTAATGCCCTCAAATTTAAAAAAAAAAATTACTGTTCATGAGTTACTATTCAAGCGCCTAGGCGCTAGAGCTACGGAAATTGTAACGCCAAACGCGAAAAATCAATATGTATGCCCACCTTCACCTCCACCAATCATTTTCCTCCTCTTTCACGCAAACCCGCACCTATCTCCTCTCCATTTTTGAACTTCTTCCTCATTTTATGGGTGATTCACTCAAGAAAAATATGAAATGAAGGCAGATTTGTGATTCTCTCATCACGGGCTTCAAGATGATGTGAGTATTTCCCAATATTATTCAAGTTTGGAAATGAGTTGAAATTTAGAATTGATATTTAAGTTGATATTTGAGATATTAAGATGTTGAAGATTTTGTATTGAGTTGGTTTGAATTTAAAAAAAAAAAGATATGAGAATGGTTTCTTGTTTATGTGCAAAGAACAGTTTTTAAACCTTCTGTATTTCGTGTATATGGGACAGTTGTGTTTGGATTTTGGAGTTAGGGTCTCCATCAAACTTGTAGATCATCGAGTTAGCTTCAATTGGGTTCTTGAATCACTCAATTCCAGGAATAATTTAAAGATATGTGATTTTTGCTAAAACTGGTCTAGAATTCCAAGTTAGTGCATATTTGTATACATGCTTTCTATTTATTCAAATTTTGGATTTACTGGATTGGATTCTGGATTTGATGTTCCAATAAAAGTTATATAACATTGTCTTTTCTTCTAAATGATATCAAATTGGCTTGATTCCATTGAATATTGAAGAAGTTATGCTCAAAATACTAAAATGTGCCAGATGTGTACTTATGCAGAATTCGATCGAATGTTGTATGTTTCAGATTATGAACGACTAGGTAAAAACTTTATTTGACAAAACTTTGTGAAGAATAATTATTGGATTTTAGTTTTCTTGCATATCCAATTTGCGGATCTTGATTTGAAGTAGTTTTGAATTAATTATGAATTTTGTACCGAACTACTATGTTTTGATAAATGATCTGAGTTCTTGAGTTATAGTAGACTTCAGAGGTTCAAGACTTCTCAACTACACATTTCGATCTCTTTTTGGTAATATTTGAAAAGTATGTTACGGTCGGTAACATACGAGGTAAAAATATCATTTTTATTTTAAATTGAAAATTCTATGGCTCGATGAATTAATTATGATTTGATGATGCTTGTTGTGTTGAGATGAGTTTATTGTGATATTGAGATGATATTGATATGCATCATTACATTTCATATTGAGCCACTTTTCCATTCAGATTTGATATGGTGGAGGTCGCCTTGATTTATTGATTTTATGGACGTATGGGGGTTATAGTTGAGTTGGCATAGTGTATGCGGAGGTCGCTGCTATGGTTTGAACACTCTCTATAGGCGCATCATAGTCCTGGAATTGTAGAACACAGCACCCCACCTCGAGCGGATGAGTCGGTGGATGTTGCTGGGGGATTCTCTTCCCTTGGGTACCCTATGACCAGATTATTCACTTGATCTTGAGATTTATTGATAGTCCACAGCTTCTGATCATGCAGTGCATTATATTGCATCTTTATGCAATTCATATGAACTATTTGTCATTTTAATTCTCATATGTTATTGATTGTATCATACTGAGTTTATACTCACGGGCACGTCGGCTACCTCTTGATTTCATGTTCTTAACGGTAGGTGAGGCGAGGCTTCGGTTGCCAGATCCAACTCCAGGCGAGGAGATGCGAGTTAGAGCGGGATTCTCGGGTCTTAGGAGCTATTTGATGATGTTTAGATTACTTTGGCTCACTAGTTTATTTTGGCATGTTAAAACTTATATTTCAAACATTTAAGACCTTTAAATTATTTTAACGATGTTCATATTGGTTTGTGAACCACATATTATATGTTTTACTCAATCGTTTAGTTTGTTAAATCTACAATTATTAGTATTAGATGTTGGACCCAGGCCCCACAATTTTGCTCCCAACAATCTCTCTCCTAATAATTGCTATCTTTGCAATCAATGGAAATCGAACATGTGACATTAGCTTTGATACTAATTTTCAGATCGAGTGCTTGCCATTTTACTAAGAGTTAAGCTGGTGGTAATGGTGCAACTCATATCTTTTAAACCGCTCAGCAGCTCAAGCACCATGGTTTGATCGCTCTTCCAACAAGGACAATTATTACACCTTAAAAACTGCAAAAATATAAAATTTCTACAAGGAATTCATAGGTTAATAGATATAGTCAAGTCAAGACCAACTGATGGCCGCCTTGCCACAACCATGATCGTGAAGGTTAATGAATGGCCAAACAGCATAGAGCCGCCCAACTCGCCACACGAATTCCACATAGACAAAGAATGAAAAACAATGACATGTATAAATTTCCAAAGAGCCAGGGCATAATGAAATACGTATACAAGAAAGAACATACAACTTTGCTTCAGCACCTGTGAAGCCAGAGCACATCAAAATGAATCAATTAAATCAAGATGGGAAATTTGGCCAAGCCAAACTAGAAATAAGACGCAAGAGAATCATTGTTTCCCCACAGGTAATAATGTTACTCCCACAAGGTTCGGTTGACTCAATATATGAGAATATATACGTGTAAGTGAGCATAAAAGCAAAAACAAGAGACCTACATGTGGTAATGGGACACAGACAGTTATCTTAGGGAGTCGTTTGGGCCGCGTGCATATCAACAATAAAGGCGACAATTGGATGGACAACTGGAACAAATTTGGGGATAGGGCTTGCAAATGCTTGTAGATTTCATTTGAGCAAAATGATAAACACCATTAAGACAAAGAATGACAAAACGATGGCTGATAAGAACCGCACAACCGAATAAAAAAAGGTGGAGAGTGGTTGTTGCATGGAAGAGAGCAGAAGCAGATTGACGGCAGTTCTCGATTGGGTCATGAACTGTTAAGATTGGAACTTGGACCCAACTCAACTCCAAAAGCTAGCTCAAGGGGGGAGGATTGTCCAAGCCAATATATACAACTCCCAAGTTATCTATCCAACCGATGTGGGACAGGAATTAACATCTGGAGCGTGAAGTTTACAAATGACCCAATTATGGGCAGAACGGGTGGCCTAATTATAGACAGTCCAACACATAACGGTGGAACCTGGGCTCTGATACCATGTTAAGATTGGAACTTGGACCTAACTCAACCCCAAAAGCTAGCTCAAGGGGGGAGGATTGTCCAAGCCAATATATACAACTCCCAAGTTATCTATCCAACCGATGTGGGACAATTAACATGAACGAACAAGAAACGAGTTGGGATTGAGTGCTTATGGTTGATGCTAGATGAGCAGTTGCAGTCCATGGTTATATAATGCAGTGAAGGAATTGAATTAACAGGCAGAGACATAGAAGCTCATTCAAAGAAGTTTGAATAGGTCACTCAAGCAGAGGAGATCGTGGAATGATGGAAGAGTGGGAAAACTGCTCAGACCGTGTAGAAGAAGGAAAGCAATGGCAGAAGCAAAGAACTCAACTCAACAATACTTGCAAACACCGCAAATTCTCTTTAGTCAAATTTTTAGCGAACTTTCACAGTTTCTTAGTTTTTCTAATATTTTGTCTAGTTTGTCGTTCCAATTTCCAATTTTGTTTTTATGTTCATTTTAGATTTCTTGTGATTATGTAAATACAATGATCATGATAAGAACTTTATATTTTCCATTATCGTTTTCCATTCAAATCTTTCGTTTTAGCATCATAATTTTTAAGGACATTTAGACCTAATAATCAAATTAGATATTCATAATTGTTTCGTGTTTAGAAGTTAGATTTTTAAATTTTCATTCAAATCGGTGCTTAAAAGCACTTGACACGTCCGCAATCCATAAAATAATGAGCAAACATAAGGTTTCTAACATCACATTAAGAGGTTTCTAAGATTACATTACAATGTAAAACGACATCTAGCCCCATCAAGAAACCGATCTGTGTGCCACCCCTTAGCCCGAACTGCCAGTATAAACGACGGAAACACGTTGTCCATCCTATCGAAAGCCTCTTCCAACACATTCTCGCTCGGCATACGCAAGGAATTTTCAATATCTGCAGCATATGCAGCGACTAACCATCCTCTAAGCGCGTCTTCACCAGTGGCGCTGCGCTCCAATATCAAGTCTGTCCATTTTGCTCCAGCAGGCAAGTATAAATCTTTCGTCTGGGAATCTATCTTTGACTTGGTGGAGCTGGGAAGGCTTGAGAACCTCATGTATAGCTCTTCCTATCTTAACGTTCCCAGCTTCCTCTATTAATCGTCCAGGGAATAAGAGATCTTCTCTATACCTTAAATCAGCCGGACTAGCAATTCTACCAGTCTGGTTTAAAAATATCAAAAGCTTAAGTTGTCGAAGAAACAGATTTGGTTAATATCTCAAGCTTGTTTGGTGCTAAACCTTTAAAAAGTGGGCAACAATCATAGCGGTTCTCTGTGGATTGAGTGTGTTGACTGGTGTAGCTCGCATCTCTTCGCTGACACCATAAACGTGTACCAAAGACAGGAGCGGTCCGACTATCAACTGCAAGATGCTTGGAATCATAAAAAACCATCATACAAAGCATTTGAAAGTGGCATAGCACAAATGATACCAATCACCCAGACAATCGTATAAATTTACTGAAAGTAGAGAACATCGAGAATTTTCATGAAAAATGCAATAACGTAATAACAAACTTAGAAAACAAGCCATTTTGTAGCTATATTGACTGTGAACAATGGATCTGTACAACATCACGACGATAAATTATTCTTTCCTTCATTCTTCGCACCATAAAATGAGAATTACGATCCACAAACATCAGATGCTCCTTTTCAAGTGACCAGTAACTTGTCGACAATGATTATCTGATATCCACCATGGCACCCCTTAACTTTGCTAGCCCCTGTGTTTTCTTTAGAACCATTACTTTCATGATTATCATGTCATCAGGTGTATTAAGGTTCAATGTAAGCCAACATCATTCTAATTATATTTAATATAATCATTTCGGTGTTGCAATATCACTAAAAGCAAACATTATAGCAGCTTTAGCATCTTAGTGGCCTTCATTCCTGCCTCATATACGTAACTCCAACTATATATTATAAAAGAGCACATCAGAGAGTAACTATCTGAATTGAGCGAAAATTGTAAAATCTTTCATTACTATTGCTTCTTTCAAAAGATGTGAATAGAGTACCGATATTCTCTAGAAGTCACTGGAGCCCATATCACAGCTCTGCCAAGCCATCCAACCATACAAAATGTGAATCTATAAATTTCCAATCATTTTCTTGGTAAATATCTAGAAAAAAAAAACCTAGAAGCAATTTGGTCAAATTCACTATTCCTAGATATAATATATAAATTTAAAATAGCTGGATATCAATAAGAGATGGCAACAAGGAAAGTACCTTTCCCTTCATGGATGAGCAAACTGTGGACGCTAACTGAATTCCAACTCCTATTCCAAAAACATTGCACAGAGTGGAAATGGCTTCACCTTTAGCAAAAAGATCGCTGAGATTTCCCTCTTTTGCAAACGATGAATAAATTGGCAGCCTAGTTGCTCTTGCAGCAACAACTGCCATTCCCTGATCAAATGAGAACAACATTCCTGGTGTTTTAAATAATCACAAATAAATCTAAAAGGAACGAGAACACTTCATTCTTTGCATTACATAAAAAAAATACCCGTGTCTAGAAAATATTTGACTAACCTTAGCGAAATTACCTAGTCCAGCCATTTCAAGAAATAACTGTGGGCATAAAGGGGAAAGAACTTCTAGACCAGCACCCACATCGTACAGAACATCAGCTACCAAGTAGGAAATTTCATTTCTATCAATCATCTCGTAGACAGCTAGAGAACTTAAACAAGATTTCAGAACAAACCCAAAATTCTCCAGCTTTTGGGCTCTGAGTCCATTCTTGCACCCAAATTGCTACATATGAGCTTCCCAACATGCTGCATTCCATCTTTTAATATCTGCACTAGATCAAAACAATATAACAAAGCCCAAATTTTAAAAACAAGCTTAAGAAACCTCACCAATTCATCCAACAAATAAAATCTTACCCAACTGACAGCAGTAGCTTGTGCTGGAGTAGGTCTCAAGCCCGCAGCAAATAGCAGTGACTGAAAGGGATTAAGACGTTAAAAAGTCCCTACAATAGTGGTGGGATGTGAATTACTAAGAATGTTAAACAGTATTCAGCATGACATTTCATGCAAAATAATCACACACAATACTATCATAAGAAGACCTGAGTTGATAACACAGATAATGCCGCACTGGTGAAGTGTTGCAAGGCTCGAAATTGTGTGTATCTAAGATATCCTTCGTTCACACTGTAGATGTCGGATGCCCCAACTCAAACAATAAATCATGACTTGTACTTTAGACCCGAATCAAGCAGGATACACAATGCAAGTTACCTATAGGGATATCCTGAAGGAAAAAACTTATTCAGGAATGATTCAACAACTCTACGGGAAGCAGGTCTTGCATCATCAACTATCTTCATCTGTGTACAGTCACCAAAACCACTTTCAGGGCTATATATGATTTCTATTAAAAAAAAAATACCCGAAAAGTATTCAGGAAAAATATCTAGAAGATTTATGCCTAATTGTTTCGAGAAAATAAACTTTGCCTCCAATGCAAAAAGTCATTCTCTTTCGCTTCAATGAAGTTATAAAGAAAAGTCCGAACATGCAAGTATCTCAACACTTGCAGAATAGTAGCATCCACACAATACACAAAAAGAAGAATAATAAAAACCGCGAATTACTCAGTTAGAACTAGCTCAAGGACATTCTATATTGAAAATTCAAAGGAAAATAACACTGGGTTCAGCATTTCATGTTATGCACCAGCAAGAACAAACGAACTGAAAAATTAGCTCACCGACAATCGACCATCGGCTTCGAACTCAAAGCGGCGAGACACAGAATCCGAAGTTTCAATCCAGTACACGGGTATTGTCTGCGTGGCATCGATTGGATCCTTCTTTAACATTTTCAAAATTTCCTGTATAAAATACACAAAAAAATGACTTCAAGAAACGGAAACAATGGTGAGAGAGAGAAGATACGAGAGACAAATAATTTTTATTTGTTTAAGGTAAGGAAAATAACCAAAAACTAGTTTACTTAGAATTTAGAAAGAGACCGAAAAAATCATGGGTAACCACAGCGGGAATCGAAGGCCTCGAAGCCTAGCATAGCCTAGCCGCCGCCGCCGCCAGTCGGAATTTCTTCAGCAGGCTGAGACAGAACCGTACGGTATGCTCCTACTTAACTACTCATAAATATTATTTTTAAAAATAATGTCTTAACTATGGTCAACTATATCATGTTTGGAGAAACATCAATAATTATTAACTATATTTATATTGACAACAATTTGTGTGAGACGATCTCACAGATCGTATTTTGTGAGACGAGTCTTTTATTGAGTCATCCATGAAAAAATATTACTTTTTATTGTGAATATCGGTGAGGTTGACTCGTCTCACAAATAAAGATTCGCGAGACCGTCTTACAAAATATCTACTCCGATATCATCAACATAGGGAATGAAGTCTTCGACTACCATCTACTAACACATCTCCCTACTTAATACCTACATGCATAACATTCATGAAGCTCGGGTCAAGTACATATATACAATTTTCATGAAATCATCGAGATTTTATAAATCAACAAATTTATTTGGAAGTTATAAATCAACAAATTTATTTTACAAATGTTAAATATCTAAGTAATCAGTCGAGGACGAGTGTGAGGATTTATGAAGGTGGCAATTGTAGTTCTTGCTTCTTTTGGATTCGTCACCATTCTGTTATGGATTTTTTAACTTCCATTGCTAATAATCTGCATAATAATAATAATAATAATAATAATAATAATAATGATAATGAATATTTTATCTTTAGATAACGACCCATTTAGTTGAATTAAACTAAAAATATTTATATTACGAGACATTTATGCTCATCTTCTGTTGGATTTATCTCCGACAATTGAAAATGTCAAGTTTCATTGAGAATTGCACTTAGGGATGGCAATTTTCCCTATGGGTTTGGGGCCCCGCGGGGAAAATCCGAAATGGGGATGGGGATCCCCGATTTTTTCGGGTTCGGGTTCGAGGATTTAAAAAAATCCTCGATGTAGTTCGGGGCGGGTATGGGATTACTATCCCCATCCCCGAAATCCCCGAACCCGCCCCGAAAATATATTATCAATAATAAAATAATAGTATTATTAGTATTAATAATATAATAATATTATTATTTTTTAAAATATTAATAATATTATTATTATTATTATTGATATTGATATTAATATTAAAATTATCTCTAATAATAATAGATAATAATAATTTTTGGTTTGAGAAAATCTCCGAATCCGTCATCATCTTACCATATTAATATTTTTGAAACGGGGATGGGGACGGGGGTGGGAAGTTAATCCCCGAAGTTTCGGGTTTGGAGATTCCCCGAACCCGAAAAAGCGGGGATTGGGACGGGGATGGGGGTGGGGATGGCATTCGGGGATGGGGATGGGGATGGCAAACCCGCCCCCACCCCGGACCATTGCCATCCCTAAATTTGCACTAATGTTTTATGTGTTGGATGTTCTTTTTCTCAGTCTTTTCTTTTGTAATGATTCCCCACTTCACCTGTAAAACTTTGTTTATAACCTTTTTTTTAGGAATTAAGAAGCTTACCTCGATTGTGAGCCAATATTTGTTGGTGTGCCGTTTTGTTGCGTCCAGCAGAAGTTTAAAATTTGTGTTTTGACGTTCAAAACGTAATTTGACATCATATGATTTAAATCATTTTGAGAATAGTGTTTTTCACAGTTCAAAAACTCTCATTTATGTATTTTCTGCTCTGGAAAAAATATCATGTATATATAATTCAATTATTATCAACTTTTGATAATACAATACACGTACATATATATACTAATATTTAACTTGCGCGATATACATGATGATATTATTAAAACAAATAGATATTTAAATTGCAAAAAATATTATAATTAAAAAAATTAAAAATAAGATACTATTTTTTCACTATTTTTGAAATACTTTCTTAAATACAACGTATGTCGATTAATTTTTTTGGCTGATAATCACTATCATATATCAAATTTTTATATTGTTAGTCTAAGACAATGACATGATGCTTATAGTGTTTAGTGTATTGATGTCGACCACCAAATTAAATACATATTTAATTCTTTAATTTATGAGAAGATATATATGTTATTATTTTTTAATATGTTAAATAAATATTTTTAAATCAAATTCAATAAATTAATAAAAAATAATTTTTTTCAAATTCAATAACTTCGTCTAAATCCCCATTCACAAATAATTTTGTGGCACGGTACGTGTTCGACATATTTGAAGGATAACAACAATTGCTTAATCAATAGATTTATCCAAATAAGTCGTGATTTTATCTACAAATCTCTCCAAGAGACAAAAAAAATATACAGGATGTGCTTTTGACATAATTATATCATGCGTTAACTTTTTCAAATTATAGAAATCTCGAATTTGTATGCATTGGGTGTCAAATATTTTTTATTATTAGGGGTAATAGACATGTTTATCGAGGGTAATTTAATGTTTATTTGAAACTTTTTTGAATCTCTCTCTTTTAATTTTCTCGGGCTCTCTTTTTTGAATTTTAAGAAGACAGTTCAAGAGATACAATATGTTGGATCTGGGTTTTCTACACACTTAAATGCAGCAGAAGTTTTAAAAATTTTATTTATTTTGAAAAACAAAATAATTTTGCTTTGGACGTTCGTATGATTTTATGAATAAACATTCATAGGACGATTTTATGAATAAACATTCATAGGACGATAGAATTTATACATTTGTGAATTAAATCACTGGACTCCAACTACTCTGGTATTAGCGGACGTAGCTCTTGTTGTATATCCCTACGAAAGTTCTTCGATCTACTTCGAATCAGGTCCACGACCGGATTACTTGTTCCTCTTCTAACTTGTACTAGAAAGTATAGAAGATTTTGCGAAGAGATTAAAACGAGAGACGGCTCAAACTTTTTTTTTCAAAAATGGCCAAAAATATTTTGGAGGAATTTTGATATTGCCATTCACGTGAATCACCAATTGGGAGACTTGGAGGCTAGGTCAACCTTTTTTATTTCCTTAAAACAAGTCATTTAACCTAAATTCCATAATTAATATTAATGAGCTTGATTAATTAATTGTGCTAGTCCAACTAGTTTAATTAATTAATCAAAGTCCATTAATAACTTTAATTATTTAATATGTTGGACTTGTACTCCTACAAGCCTATTAAACATATTCTCAATACATTTAATTTAATATTTAATAAACTCAACTTTTAAGTTTAATAAATTAAATTAATTATAAATTCAACATTTGAATTTAATATTTAAATTATAAATTCAACTCCTTGAATTTATCAACTCCAAAATTTAATATTTAATAAACCCAACTTTTTGAGTTTAATAAATTAAATTATCAAATTTTATAAATTCAACTACTTGAATTTATTCTCT
This sequence comes from Primulina eburnea, assembly GCF_022965805.1. Lineage (NCBI taxonomy): Eukaryota > Viridiplantae > Streptophyta > Magnoliopsida > Lamiales > Gesneriaceae > Primulina > Primulina eburnea. The sequence goes on along the minus strand of NC_133106.1, from coordinate 3,095,252 downwards.
CCAAATTTCATAAATTCAACTTCTTGAATTTACTATATCATAAATTCAAATCCTTGAATTTATTTTCTCAAAATTTAATTATCATAAATTCAACTCCTTGAATTTACTACATTATAATATAAATTCAACTCCTGGAATTTATTTTCTCAATATTTTATATAAATTCAACTCCTTGAATTTATTATCTCATAATATAAATTCAACTCATTGAATTTATTCTCTCAACGGGAACAAACGATCCAGTGCTTGTGTGACTCTCAATGGTTCAGGGATACAGCTAGCCGTGGGTTCACAACTCTTTGTGATTCAGAATAATATTTATTCTTATCTGTGCTTACCCTAGTTAGCCCCATTCTTTTCATCAACACCTTGATTAAGAATGTCAGAACTCATTTCTGATTGCACCAATCGGATCATGGTAAGAGCGTCTAGTAGCATCGCCCCATGATCCCCTAGGTATCACTGATAGTGCCTGCAAGAACCAGTCGATTATGATTAACGTACAGTACGATCCTATTCATCTCATATATCCCGATCGAATCTGCAACCATTGGTTCATCGATGGTTGCATATTAGTTCGATAACTATGTGATAACTATAAATAGTGGCATCGCATGTACGGTTGGAGAACTCCTTCTCTAACGTACATCTCATACTCTGGCCAGAGATTCCACGCACTATAATTTCATCAGATCACATAGGATATCCACACCCGCAGGTGAGCGGTGAATCCCCGACTACAATGCACTGGCTCCTATATGTGTCGCAACTGTACCCAACCTCGTCACCTGATGACCCTCCTGGAGCCGGTAAACGAGTCAAAGCATAGCCCTAGCATATAGAGCCTCAGTGTTGTCTCGGGTCGTAAGGACTAATGGTGTACAATCATAACCACGGACTTATCCTCTCGATGAATGATAACCACTTGGAAAGTCCGAGGGAGGGTTGTTCAGTATAATCATCATATGACTACCCATCTGCATGTTTGGACATCTCCATGTCCTTACCAAGAAACGCAGTACACAACATCACAGATGCTAGTCTCGAGCTCAAGTGACCTTTATCCATGTTTTAGGTAGGGATGTAAATGAACCGAACTGTTCGCGAGCTTTTCGGATCTCGGCTCGTTAAAAAGCTCGTTCGGGCTCGTTCGTTAAACTTATCGAGCCAAGCCCGAGCCTTATTTTGGGCTCGACAATTTTGTGGAGTCGAGCTTGAGATTAATGATGTTCGGCTCGTTAGCTCGTGAACATGTTCGATAATAGGTTCGTGAGCTCAAAATGGAGCTCGGCTCGTTTAGCTGGCTCGTGAGCTCGATCTCGGCTCGTTTAAGTGGTTCACGAGCTCGGGCTCGAGATCGGCTCGTTTAGGTAGATCGTGAGCTCGAATTTGAGATAATTAATGAGTTATAATATTAAAATAATTATGTATGATAAATAATAATAAATTAAAAATTATATTAAAAATGTGAATGTTATGGCAATAATGGCATATTCCCGTAACCTCATCCTCATCTATTCCAAATCCCAAACCCTATTCGGCTATTCACGTAACCTCACCTATTCCCCCGAATCCGAGCCTCCCGACCTCCGCCTGCCGTCGCCGAGGGTCTCCGGTCGTACCCCACGGTCCGGTCGACCATTATCGAAGCAGAAATCGGTAGATTTGAGCGTGTATAGGTAGCGAGACCCCTTTCCGGTCCACCTCTAAACCGCGTACGATTTCCGACAATTATCCGTTCTTTCGCCGGCGCCGAGGGCTGAAAATCCTTGTACCGTCTGGGTCGACTTTGATTGAGGCGTGAATCGAGAGTTTGGAGATCGTACAGGTTGCGAACCCTAGCTCTGATTCTGGTTTGGTTTCATCTCCAAATACAGTGGGCAAAACAATTAGAGACAAAAGTTCAAAAGTTTCAGCCTCTCAGGTGTGTTTGAATATTGCTGCTACGGCAATGAATTTAGTCTACTTAAGAAACTCATATTTGTTGGATTGTTAATGCAATGATATAAATATCTGTTGATGCAATGATATAAATTAATTCTAGCGTATGCACTCTCACTCCGTAGAAATTAATTCTAGCGTATGTAGAGACAAAAGTTCAAAAGTTTCAATCTGTTATTGATGCTACAGCAATGAATCTAGCGTATGCAGTTTCAATCTGTTATTGCTGCTACAGCAATGAATCTAGCGTATGCACTCTCACTCCTAATATTTCTACATATGAATCTAGCGTATGCACTCTCACTCCTAATTAATTCTAAATGAGCCGAACCCGAGCCAGGCTCATTAATCAAGATAAACGAGCCATTAACGAGCCAAACTCGAGCCGAGCCCGAGCTTCATAACTTCCGAACGAGCCGAGCCCGAGCTTCAAACCAAAGGCTCGTAACGAGCCTGAGCCGAGCAAATAGTTTAACGAGCCGAGCCCGAGCCTGATACTGTTCGGCTCGGCTCGGATCATTTACATTCCTAGTTTTAGGCGGCTGAATCGACTAGGAACGAATTTAGAATATGCAGTGCTTACAAATGAGTTTCAACATCGAATTACGATTCATTTGTATTAAAGCATAATTAAGGACTTTATCTATGCTGATTGCATGGGTATACAGATAAAGTATAACGAAACCATTAAAAGTTAAATTATATTAAAATAAAGATTGTTTATTTCACTTGAGTCAATAAATTCCCTAGCCAACCGTTGGCTTGCAGGACATCTACTCTAACACAATATACATATGGTTTTGGAAGAAAACTATTATGTATTAACTCTTTCAAATTTAACGTTCCATGATAATTTTGCACTTAGTAGTAACTACTACTAATTCATTATTTAATTAATATATTATAAATTTACTAAATAAATAATTGTGAACTCATTACAACACCGATCAACGATCAGGCAGCACTGATGCGTTGTGTAGCGCCCTTACCCGAGCCATTACTAAATAGACTAATAAACATACAAAATTTAAACTTGATAACAACAATTAAACAGCGAAAACCAAATAACTTAATAATCTAACAACACAAACGAAAAAAGAACAATAATCTCGGTTTGAAATATTAATACAACCATATCGAAAACATAATTATGTACGAGAATATGGTAAACCAAATAAAACCCCCACTGGATCATCACTGAAAACACAACTGATCTAGCAACTGCCCTAGCCATCCGAACCGTCTAACCTCTGACATGTCCCGTGGAATGGGGTGCCCAAGATGAATTCAAGGTGGGAGCGATAATCGCCCAATACGAATACGTACGAGTATACAAAATTATATGTGAAATACAATATTATTGGATTGTGAAGGCCCGGGGCCGAAGAGGGCGGGGGTGATCGTCAGTGCCATGAGGTTGCACAGACAATTAGCTGCTCCTGGCAGGCTTTTAGGTGGAGGGAACATGAATGAACAGATCCCAAACCAGAATGAGAGGGATTCCGAGACTGTTCAATATAATGGACTGTACAGTTAAAGAGGGATTAAAAGATTTGATATGTACTACTCATATCAAGAAGGTGCATTTCCTTTTCGGTAGCTCGTCACATAAGAACTCCAAAGTTAAGCGTGATAGACTTGGGGCAATTTTGGGATGGGTGACCCCCTGGGAAGTTTCCTAGGATGCGTGTGAGTGAGGACATAAGCACGTTGGAAAGATCCGTCTTGGTACAGTGAGGACATTCGTCGAATCTGGGGCGTTACAGTTGGTATCAGAGCCGACCTCTCCGAGTACGGTGTGGTTCGAGGACGAACCAAGCAGAAGCTGGTGGGCATGTGAGGCCCGGGGCCGAAGAGGGTGGGGGGTGATCACCGGTGCCATGAGGTAACACGGACAATGATCGGCTCCCGGCAGGCTTCTAGGTGGAGGGAACATGAATGAACCGATCCCACACCGGAATGAGAGGGATTCCGAGACTGTTCAATGTAATGGACTGTGAGACCCCGAGAATAAAATAGTATTGATGGCATTTTCGTAAATAAGTTGAAAAATAATGAATTAATTTTAAAGAATAAAATATGACATATCTTGTTCATATGAAGTCCAAATGATCTGAAATTTGGATATAACGTAGAAAACTCAAAGATATAGAAGTTTCATGTTTTGAGTTTTGAAAATTTGATCGATTGACTGGGCCAAAGGGATATACCGACGTTAAAATTTTAAATAGTATATATTACCATCTGAGGCTTGGAATCAAAGAGGAATCTGATACGTGGCATTGTTTTACCAAACTTTTCCTTAGTGGCTTTCGCACACATGGAGATTATTGGTTTCCAGCCTATATATCATCTTCAACTCAAACTGAGCTAAGAAAAGGAGAAATTTAAACTCCAGAATAATAATGAATATAAGATTCTTATTTGGAATTTTACAAAACATAAAAGGATTTACGAAAGATATACCAAAGAAATTAAACAACAGAGGATTTATCGAGGGCCCAAAGAATCATAAATTCATAAAAAATCACCCATAAACGCCTTAAACGCCATTTCTCGGCTAAGCAAGCTGAAGGGCTACAACATGAATTTATTTTTCCCGGATAAACTCGAACCTTGTGTTCACCATTTCCTGGTTCATCTTCTTACCTTATGTTCTAACCAAAGACTCTTATATCACATTAGATTCCAGAAATTTAAATAAATCTTTTATTATATCAATCTGATTCCAAGTTACAAATAAATATAGATCATGTCATAGTAAGGAAAATAATTTAGCACGAATGCTTTAGCCTGTCATTCAGGCTAATCTCTGAAATATAAAATTTAAAATAATAAATAAAAACAAAAAATAAAAACAGTAAACTTACAAGGTTGTAAACAGAATTTCAAACTTTTATTGATTAACTTCAGAAGATTTGTATACAAGAGAGAGTAGAGAGGGGAGCAAACTCGACCGTGTCTTTCTAAAGACACAGAATGGTCATATATATAGATAGAAGAGCCGGACATGAAACTCCGGATTCCATTTAAAAATAAAAACAGTACAATACTTTATTAAAGTAAATAGTACAATGCTTTTATTAAAGCAAAAAGTAACATGATATGTCACCCACTTTTTGTCACGATATGCCATGATGAGATGTGATATTCCACCGGTTTCAAATTCTTCATCTGATAAGATTAATCATCTTTAATATTTTCTTTTAAAGAATTCTTCAAATTCTCAAAAATGTCATTTATCTGAGAAAATTGAGGAATATCATCCTCAGGGTCTTGAGCATCCTGCATCTTCATTAAATGAATAAATTGATTTTCACTTGATTCGGAAGCCATTAATTTATCTGATTTTGAATCGGAGCATCCAATGTTGGAGTATAAATCCTTTTTCATTTCCTCAATATAAACTTCAATCATCTTCTCTTTGGAATAAATCTCAGAATATTTCTGAGTCAGAATCTTGAAAGGACTCATAGAGTCTTTCTCTTTTTCCTGTTGATTATGGAATTCTTTCTGATATAAAGAAATTTTTTCCTCCATATTTAGAAGAGTTTCATGGCCATGAAGTTTTCCAGTTGCTGGATCTTCTCGTAGCATTTTATCCCAAAATTTAGTATAACTGACTCTTTTTAGACAAGGAATTCCTTCATCAGTATAATCACATTCTGGTTGCCATCTCCAGATCCATGGAATTCCAAATTCCATGAAGAATAGACATAAAGTCTTGCCGTCAATCCAATGATCAGAAAAGGATTTCTTTATGCATGAGGACACATTTAACCATGTGTTCATAGGTTTTATAAAAACCTCTGGCAAAATCTTTGCAGATGGACCAAATATTTTCCACCATATATAAAACCAATTTGGAATAGTATGATGAAAAATATTTTCACATATCTTCAGAAACCAAGTATGTTTCTTTTCTTCATTTTCATAAAATAAAGTTTTATTAAAACTTTCAACGTAATCCCAAAAATTGAATTTGAAACTCATTTTATGAGGTTCAGAATAAAATTCTTTTTCAACTAATAGAGATATACCCCATTCTTCTATAGATATGATCTTTTTAATAATAAATTTGGAGAAGTTATAACTTCCTTTTTGTTGAGTATTACTAAAAAAGTGAGTTATATCAACACTTTTTGTAGATATGAGAAGATTTTCATAAAATCCTCTTTGCTTATAAGCACCATATACATATGATGTATTGGTTAAATATCTATCCATGATAGTCCATGGAGTTTTTTCCCATTGAAGATCTTTTTCTTGTATAAGAAGAATTAATTCACGATGTTTTGTCTCTGTATAAAGAGCTGAATCATTATCATCTTCTTTGATGATATTAGCATATGATGCTGAAGACTGAGAATCTATATTATTCTTCTGCTTTTGTTTCAAAAATTCTTGAAACTCATTATATAATTCAGTATTCTGCTCAGTATTACTGGTTGATGAACTTGATAAGTTCTGGGCTATTAGCCTCTGTTTGTCATGCTGTGCTATAATATTAGGGGGTTTTCCCCTGCCACCTCGCCCTCTATAAGAGGACTCTCATCTTCCTCGGGAATACATATCTGTAAATGAAAACATTAGGATAAATATTCTCGAGTTAAGAAATCAGGTAAATGATTATCTTCACCTTTTTTATAAATGATTTCAAAATCAAAAGGAGCTAAATGAGCCTGCCATCTTGCAAACATTTGTTTAGATACATCGTGTTTGAAATCTTTATTAAACATAAATTTTTCAGATTTGCAGTCAGTTTTTATAATAAACTTTTGATTGTATAAATCATCTTGAAATTTTAAGATACATCTAACAATAGCTAAAATTTCTTTTGCTACTGTGGAGTAATTTTTCTGGGCATTATTCCATTTCCCAGAATAAAATCTTATAAGATATTCTTGTTTAGTTTGAGGATATTTTTGTTTCAAAATTCCTCCAAAACCTATATCCGATGCATCTGTTTCTACAATTTTATCCCATAAAGGATTTGCCAGCATAAGACAAGGAAGATTCTTAACTTTATCTTTAATAATCTGAAAATCTTTAATATGGTTATCTGTCCAAGGTAAAGGATTTTTCTTAAGTCTATCATATAAGATAGCAGAATCTTTAGTAAGATTTTGAATATAAAGAGAAATATAATTTAAACTCCCTAAAAATCTTTGCAACTGAGTTTTATCAGTTATTATATCAGGAAATTTTGATCCAAACTCAATACTTCTTTGAATAGGAATTATTTTTCCTTTTTCAATCATATGACCAAGAAATCTGATATTAGTTTGAAATAAAATCATTTTAGATTTTGAAATAACTAATCCATTTTGTATGACAATATTTTTAAACATTTCTAAATGTTTAAAATGTGTTTCAATGTCATTAGAAAATACTAAGATATCATCTATATAAACAATTATAAAATTGCTATAATTATAAAAATATCATTCATAATTTGTTGAAATTCTGAAGGGGCATTTTTAAGGCCAAATGGCATTACTGTCCATTCATAATGTCCTATTGGAACATTAAAAGCAGTTTTATATCTATCAGATTCTTTTATTTGAATCTGCCAAAATCCTGATTTTAAATCAAATTTTGAAAATATGATTGCATGAACTAATCTGTCTAATAAATCTTTTTTATTAGGAATAGGATGTCTAATCCATTTTAAAACTTTATTAAGGGGTTTATAGTTTATGACTAATCTAGGAACACCTCTTTCTTGTTCAGAATCTTTATTAACATAAAAAGCAGCACATGACCAAGGAGATTGAGAAGGTTTTATTAAACCTTTATCTAACAAAGAATAAATTTCATTCTTATATAATTCTAAATATTCAGAATTCATTTGACAAGGACGAGCCTTAGTAAGAATATTTCTTTCCTGGAAATCATCTTCATAAGGAAGAGAAATAATATGTTTTTTTTCTATTTCAAAAAGCATTAGGAAGATCATTACATATTTATAATTAAAATTTATTATAAATAATTTTTATTTTTTCCTGTAATTTAGGATTCTGTAATTTATCAACAATTGTAAGAAATTTTATTTCTTCTTTTAAAGAATTTATTTTAAAGATTTTTCTTTCAATCTGTTCTTGTAATTCATTTAAAATTATATGAACATGTTTAGTTATAAACTGAAAAGAAATAGGATTACCTTGATAAGTTCCTATTATACATGTTTCATCAACATAGGTTAAAGGATATATTTGATAAACAAAAGGAAGACAAAGTATAAGTTGGCTAGAAATATCTTTTGCTAATAAAAAACTGGTTTGAATACAGTTTTTATCTTTGCAAATATAAGCTTTAGGTAATTTATAATTTATTTCTAAAGGTTCTCCTCCTGCATAAGAAAGAGAATGAGTAGTTTTATGAAAATATTTTGTAGGAATTAATCCTTCCTGTATAACATTTAAATCTGCACCAATATATATCATAGCAATGAAATTCTTTTTATAAGAATTATCAATTAATAAAGTAATATTAGTATATCATTTTTGAGATATTATCATACTCAAAACAGATAAATGTTTCTGATTATTATCAGGAAATGAAATATCTTGAATATTTTCAAAACTTTCAGAAATTGAATTATTATTATTTTCAATGACTGAAATACGATAATTTAAACTATTTTTGTTATTATGTAAAAATTTTAGTTGTTCTTTAAGATTATCAATCTCTTTAACTAAATCCTGTATAGTAACTGGATTTTGTTGACTATATTTTTTCTGTAAAAGATTTTTAATTTCTTTCATAGAATAAGCTTGTTCTTGTTTAACAAGAATGTTATTATCATTGTTACTTGTTGAAGCAGTATTTTTCATTTGATCAATAATTGTAGATTTTAATATTGGATCCTTAATCATTTTAAGGAATTCTAAAATATTATTGTTAGTTAAAACATTAATATTTAAATATTGAAATTGAGACATAAGTTTATAAAACTCATCATTTTTATTATTATCATTTATAGGACTAATACAAGATTTTCCTTGTATACAATTATTGCATTCTTCTAAATCAGAAATATCTGATTCATTATCCAGAATTTCTTCTGAATTGTAGGATTCTGAAGAATTCTCAGTTTCACTATCAGAATTATTATTAGAATCCATTATTATTTTAAATAATGTTTCTTTTAGATTATCATCTATATCTAAATTATTAAATTTGTTTTTAGCCCAACATTGATTAGCATAATGACCTGGTTTTTTACATTTTCTACAAATTATTAATTTATTTTTAGCTTTATCAGCTTTTCTATCAGCTTTCCATGATTCACGGATTTCTTTTCTTTTCTTCTTTCTATCTTTTTGTCTATCAGACAAATGTCTTTTCTTATAAATCTTATCATCATTATCTTTAATTTTATTCTTACCTTTATTAGGTAAGTCATATCAAATTGATCACAAAATTTACCTAATTGTTTTTTCTCAAGTAAATTCTGTCTTTTAATTTGATTATTTAATTTTAATTCATTACAGAGAGCTAAACCCTCTTGAATACAAGTATTTATCAAATTACCATAAGTATAATTATCATAAGAAATATTTATGTCATCTTTTCTTAATACTTTTCTAACCCTTTCAGCAAATAAGAAAGGTAAGCCGTCTATGAATTTAGCTTTCCAAAGACTATTATTACAGTCTGAAATCTCATAAATTCGAGATAAGAAAGTATCTTTATACCATCTAAAATCAGTAAGTGTTTTACATTTTAGATTACTTAATAAAGTTCTAATTTGTTCACTATTATCAGTGAATTTTCCAGTAAAATGTTCAATCATAGTTAATATTAATGTATAAACTACATTTTCTGATTGAATATTATTCTCTATTTTTATGGAATTAAAGATTTCATCTTTTTGAGAATAATGTAAATAATTATCCCACCAACCTTTAAGTTGGCCAGTAAATCCTGCTGTTATCATTTTAGCAATATTTTTATCAGTATTACCTGATGATTTACACACAGTACTATACATAAGCATTCGATGAGCAGTATTATAAATTTGCCTATCACTAAAACCATCAATATTCCATTCATAAATATTTTTCCCATTATAACTATTAGCGAAAATATATTCATTTTCTTCAATAAGAACATCCATGGGAGTAGGTTTATTATAGTAATATTTGGATGTAGTAGGTCTATCAGCTCATTTAATTTTATTAATTTCTTCCTCAGAATGATTATTAATCTTATCTAATTCTTCAAACTCTTCATTAAGAGTATTTAAATTAAGATTTCTAAATTTTTCTTCTAATAATTTTTCTATATCAGAAACAGAGGATTTAAATTTAAAATCTTTTATATCAGGGGGTGATTGAATAGAAGAAGTAGCAATAGAAACAATATTAGTTTCTGGTTCTTCTATATGAACATCTGGTTTTATTTTATTAATAGCTAAAATAATTTTATCAATACGATATTTAAGAGAATCAATCTCTTCTCCTATAATCGTAAGATATAAATTTGTATAATTCTGTTTTTCAATTATCTGATTTATATGTAATGCCCAAGAAGTATATAATTGATAAACCAAGATTATTAGTCTTCATTAACGTAAGACTCGGAAGATATGAGAATGCATGACATGCAATGAGGGAAGAAAAGACATGAGAAAATAGGGTTTGCAAGACCGCACCCGCGCCTAGAACAGGAGTGCACCCGCGGTCATGCAATTATGAAATTTTGAAAGTGAGGCCGAAGCCACACCGCACCCGCGGTGCGTGGACAGAAAGTTGGCAAATTTATGCGAAGCAGGACCGCACCCGCGGTGCGAGAAGGACCGCACCTGCGGTAGTGACACCGCACCCGCGGTCTTGTATGTAGCGCACCCGCGGTCGAAGATTTTAGGAAAATGATAAGCATGCCGAAGCATGAGCGCACCCGCGCTGCTGCACAGACCGCACCCGCGGTCATGCGTGTTGCTTGAAAAATAAGACACGTTTTCAGATTTGCATGCATTATATATATAGCTGAATTACACGTATAATTCCTCAGAATTTCAGAAAAAGGGCCGAGCTGTTGAGAGAAAAATTCTTACGCCTTTTAGATTTGCGATTGTGAAAGATCCGTCTATCAGAATTAAAATCCGACTTCAGTTCTGAGTTCCTCTAGCTACGAGCTACACAAGGACGTAAGTTTTGTTACGTTTAGACATGTTTTGAATTTGAGATATTGTCAGAACTGAATATGAATAAGATATGGCGTTTCTACTATCGTAGACATTGTAGAATTGAATTCAGATTAAAGAACAGTCTGGTTACGTAATTGTTATGATTTGTGAAAGATATTGACTGAGATTCTATATCAGAATTGTATTAGTATTCAGATTATGAATTGTAAGGATACAGATTATGAGTTCCAGTATTATATTTGTGATGTTTAGTTTGACGGGGTTATTCAGATTGTATTGTTATGCCGTCGAAACATCAGTTGAGTTATATAGATCAGATTCAGTATTGATTGAGATTGATCAGACTCAGTAATTACTCAGATTGTATTGTAATGTCGATGACATGAATTAGATTGTATCTTGTTCAGATATTGATCAGATTGTATACTGATTTGAGTATTGATCAGAACAGATTGTGTATTGAGTTATTGACTGATACAGCGTATTCAATATTGTCATTTCAGATTGATATGGACAGAGTTGAATACAGATCATCGTCTTCGTCAGATAGGGACGACAAAGGTATAATTCATGTGATATCTGGGAAGATACAACTCAAATCAGATCTCATTTGAGTTTCCCAATAAAATCACATACTTGATTATTGTTTGTCTTCTGATATGATTATGATTTGTTTATAGACTTTATATTCAAATCTTTTAGAAATGAGCATGCTTTGTTTACAGATTGTTATACATTGCATTTGAGATAGGAGAGTCGTTGACAGCCATTGTCATATATCTAGATGTTCGGTGTATCTCAGCTTAGGAGCAGCCCTGACTCCTATTGCAGTCGTTGATACAGCTCAGACCGAAGTTTAGGAATAAGACATACAGTCACCCCGAGTGGGAGGGTAGGTGACAGCCATTGACGTCTTATTCACACCGGGATCCCTAGAGTTATAGTTGAGTCGAGTCTAGACATGATTTGACTAGAACTGCATGTGTTTAGAGATGTGGTTTCATAGAATATGAAACCCATGTTTATTGCTTTCAGTATGATAGCATGTTTATATGATTTGATTTAAATTTCATGTCTATCTGAATGGAGTTGCATGCTTATTGTGATTTGATTTCATAGATTATGAAATCTATTACTTTGAATATGTTCATGATAGCATGTTTTATGATTTAGATTGTTTATATACATGCTTACCATGTTTTATACTGGGATTTATTCTCACCGGAGTCATCCGGCTGTTGTCTTGTTTTGTATGTGTGCATGACAACAGGTGGGACTGGATCGGGGTCAAGAGGATGAGGAGAGAAGAAGAGTTAGCGTGGTTATTCCGGACTTACTGTAGATTTGGTTTATTACTTGAACTTAGTAACTGAACCTTAGACTTAGATTGTACAGTATTGTACTTTTATACTGAAATGTATTTTATACTGAGATGTATATTATTTATATTCCATTACCTTCCGCATTTACATTTTAAAAAGAAAAATTTTTAGACCCTGTTTATTAGAACTGATAATTAAATCCCAACGACGATTAAGAAGATGATTAGCGTCCGGGTCCCCACAACAGGTGGTATCAGAGCTATAGATCCTTTAGATTGAGATAGTCATAATTGATAGATCTTTTAGAGTGAGATAGTAGAGAATGAGCGGGGTAGATTGAATTTTCTTCCTTGCATGTGATTGCTAGCATGAGATTTATTATAATGTTGAATTACATTATGGGTGCTAGCATGATTTACTGTTTTCCCTATTACATGTTGTTTGTATCTGAGTTGATTGCAGCATGTAATTACTAAGCCTGGATCAGAACCGAGTCTGAATCAGAGGTATATGATCAGAGGAGGGCTGAGACAGATTATACAGATTGTACATTGATTTTTTGATATTCAGATATACCGCCTCGGAGATTTCCAGAAAGGGGTAGTACTTCGTCTGAACAGATAGATGCATCAGAAACTCAGCTAGAAGAAAAGATGAAAGAGTTTCAGTTATTACAGCCGCCGGTTCTGAGGGGTACCGAGACATCTGAAGATTGTCAGAACTGGTTTGATGATATAGAAATACTGTTCGATTTACTTGATTATACAAATGAACAGAGAGTTAAAATGGTGTCTTATCAATTACGAGAAGCCGCCAGGAGTTGGTGGATTACCAGTAGAAGAATGTGGGCACAGAGAGGTACAGTGATGTCGTGGGAAATATTCAGAACTGAATTCTATCGAAGATTTTTCTCAGCTTCGTACCGAGAGGACAAGAAATTAGAGTTTGAGAATTTGAGCCAAGGGCAGCTGAATATTGACCAATATATTGCTAAATTCTCTACTCTACTGCATTTTGCTCCTCATTTAGCTGGAAATGATGAAGCTGTAGTGAATCAGTTCATCAGAGGGTTGAATTCGGAGGTAGTTGCATTTATGAATTTGCAACGACCTTATCATTTTGCTGATATCTTGAGTAGAGCAAAGAGAGCGGAGATGAGTCTGATTAGACAATTGACAAGGTTGTGTGTGAAGCCACTTCAGACACAGCAATCCCCTCTTCGATATGATCACGGCAGTACGAGTGGGAAGCAAGATTTGCTGAAAGCTCGAAAGAAGGCATTCAAGAAGTTGGGAAGTGGTTTCTCTAGCTCCAGTGGTTCTAGCCCGAGTTATACTGGAGTATATTGCAGGACTTCCGGAGGGAGACATCCCACCGAGCAATGCCAGGGAGTGACTGGTAGATGCAATATTTGTGGACAGCCGGGACACTTTGCTAAAGTCTGTCCCCAGAAGCATTCCCGACGATTGTAGGGAACAGAGTTCAGTTGAAAACACAGATCTAGAATTTACAACAGGTACTATTCTTTATGATTCTATTGCATATGTATTGATATATACTAATGCATTTGTTAAGAATATCTTTGACTGAGTTGCCTGGAGATATGTTGTATTTGTTGAGTTTGTATGTACTGTAGTATTGATGTCCTTGCTTGTTGAGGAAGTGTTGATATCAGAGATTTCTGTATATATTGTATACTACAGTAAGATGAGAATGAAATAGAAATAGCTTATGATGTACTTGTGTTCCTGATTTGAACGCATTATTGATATGTATATGCTGAACAAGTATAGACATATTGGAGAATTTTTCCAGAAATTGTAAGAGTCAGATCAGAGATGACTGATCAGTGGAGATACCACGATAAGGATTCTAGATTTAGAATTCCTTTGATATCTGTACTGTATATGACTCGATTAATACAGAAAGGAGCATATTGCATCCCTATGTATTCAGTAGACCTACTGAAATCGAGCCTAACATTGACAGATATGTCAATGATGTATGAGTTGGCAGACATTAGCCAGATAAGATTTCAGATTTGTGTATTATATTAGAAAGATAGAGTTCAGAATTGAATTGAGATCAGACATTGATTGTATGTTAGAATTCAGTACAGAATGATATTAAATGTACAGAATGATACAGAATAAATTGAAAGATCAGTAGAAGAGTACCGACCAAGAGTACATCTGATTTTGTGATACTCTTTGGCACGTGTCAGTATATTCAGAGATATTCTGATGAATTCTATGCTCATTATATCTATGAAATTTTGATATATTTGCAGCATCTGATTAACTGAATAGAATATTTGAAGATTGTATTAAATATTCTGAGAACTGTAATGATTGTATACAGAAATTGTTCAGATAAGAATCCTGTTTGAAACAGATTGTATTCAGAGTATGCGTTATCTGAAGTTAGTATACAGATTGATTTCGATACCGTTGAGATTTCGATCAGTGACTGATAAGATACCGATATCAGAAAGACCAGAAAGTTCAGAAATGTCAGAATTGTCAGAGATATATTTTGTCTGATTTGACAAATTATTTTGTTCAACTATTGTTTTATATCTGCTTGAGTATTGATATTGCTCTAAATCAGTATTTGAGACATCTTATATTGTTTTGGGAGCATATTTTATTTGCAGATGAGAGATACCAGTTGATCAGAATGACATGAAGATATTTATCAGAAATCCTTGTTTTATGAGTTCATTGAACTCACTAGATCTGTATAGGATATTGATATTTCGTTTCTAATTTGATATTACTGTGTTTGAATCCGTATATGCTACAGATTAGGGTGAACTAGAGGGAGTATATACAGTTTCAACCGAATCAGAGTTGATTTCGAGAGTTACAACAGTTCAGAATATGATCAGAATGTTCAGAACTTGATTGTAATAATCAGAACAGAGTAACAGATATGTGAATCTGTGTTTTGTATGAGATTGCTTATCTTGTGATCTCAGAATGTGTCAGAATTGTACAGCAGAACTTGATATCGATAGTCAGAGACGAATATCAGGTAAGTATTTCCTCTTTAATTTATATTATTGACTGATTTGTGTATATCAAATAGTTCGAACCAGAAAGAACAGATATTGTCAGAAGCTTACAGTCATGGATTCAGTGTTCGGTCTGATGATTGAGAATGTATTGTATTCGAACAGATAGTTGTGATATAGACAGATGAGATCAGTTATAACAGAATTGTATTGAAATGTTGGTAGAAATTGTACTGATACGTGTGAATTGCTAACAGAAAAGACAGAAAAATAGAAATTAGAAGATTTATTACAGAATTGTATAGTTTTAAATAGAAATGGGAGTAAATTTCTATAGCATCCGTAATGAAATTACTGCCATTTTCTACATATTGTGAAATATGATAATGATTAAGATTGACAGATTGTTCAATCTATATCTATCAGTTTGTACCTGATAATGTACAAACATGACAAATGACACAGATCGGTGTCAGAAAAGTGATCAGAAAGATCGGAATGTCATAGTAGATTATGTCAGATTGTGATTTTGCTTGAGTTTGTATTCGTGACAGAATATATCATGAACTCTTTCTTAGATCGTTTCACAGATTGAAAGGCAGTTAGAATATGTTATCCAGATATTGGAATACTTGGATACAGCTTTGGTGCTGGATGTTAGCACTAATTAATATGATTTATTATTATTGTGTGACAATAGCTATGAGCTTATCAGATAGGTAAGGAGATAGTTATAGACAAGACAATATACGATGAGTACTACAGATTTCTTTTGAAGAAAATTCAAAGGAAGATGAAGATAGTTCAGAATGGACAGATTTAAGAACCCAATGTCGGATGATGACGATTGGTATTTGAAGCTAAAGATGGTATATGCCTTTGTTTGGGAAGAAACAGATTTGATAACAGCAGATGGTACTGATAGGTGATGAGCTGTAGATTGGTCTATACGGACGTGTATAGCCAGTAATGCGAGACTGATTCTGTCAGAAGAATTGAAGAAGTGTTATGACATGACACTTAACGAATTCTTATTCCAGACTGGAATTAGATATGGGAGTTTAGTTTAAACTCTGTGATACATTTCTTCTGATATCTTTGAATTGATTGTTGTGAGTTCGAGGACGAACTCAGATCTAAGAGGGGGAGAAATGTAATGCCCAAGAAGTATAGAATTGATAAACCAAGATTATTAGTCTTCATTAACGTGAGACTCGGAAGATATGAGAATGCATGACATGCAATGAGGGAAGAAAAGACATGAGAAAATAGGGTTTGCAAGACCGCACCCGCGTCCAGAACAGGAGTGCACCCGCGGTCATGCAATTATGAAATTTTGAAAGTGAGGCCGAAGCCACACCGCACCCGCGGTGCAACCAAGACCGCACCCGCGGTGCGTGGACAGAAAGTTGGCAAATTTATGCGAAGCAGGACCGCACCCGCGGTGCGAGAAGGACCGCACCTGCGGTAGTGACACCGCACCCGCGGTCTTGTATGTAGCGCACCCGCGGTCGAAGATTTTAGGAAAATGATAAGCATGCCGAAGCATGAGCGCACCCGCGCTGCTGCACAGACCGCACCCGCAGTCATGCGTGTTGCTTGAAAAATAAGACACGTTTCCAGATTTGCATGCATTATATATATAGCTGAATTACACGTATAATTCCTCAGAATTTCAGAAAAAGGGCCGAGCTGTTGAGAGAAAAATTCTTACGCCTTTTAGATTTGCGATTGTGAAAGATCCGTCTATCAGAATTCAAATCCGACTTCAGTTCTGAGTTCCTCTAGCTACGAGCTACACAAAGACGTAAGTTTTGTTACGTTTAGACATGTTTTGAATTTGAGATATTGTCAGAACTGAATATGAATAAGATATGGCGTTTCTACTATCGTAGATGATAGGACTCGTTTTTACGTGTTTTTAGTGTTAGTTTTGAGTCGCATTCATGCATCATATTAGTTTGTTTTAGTTTAATTTAGCATTTTTCTAGCATTATTTAGCATATGACTGATCTCGTGTAGTTGGTGGTTATTTTGTAGGAATTGAACCAAAAAGTGGGAGGATATGTGCCAAAACATCGAGAAGGACTCGCTAGGGCGGTCACAATTGACCGCCCCAGCGAGCATGTTGGTCTAGCCGAGGATTTGTTGCGAAAGAGTCTCGCTAGGGCGGTCAAAAGTGATCGCCCCAGCGAACCCAGGGACATGGCCGAGGAATTTTCTGCGAGAACCTCTCGCTAGGGCGGACACTTTTGACCGCCCTAGCGAGGCACGAGATTTGGAAAGATTTGTTTCACTTTTTTATGGACTCTATCCTACACCATAGACCTAATACACGAGAGGGGCGTCGTTTTTCAGACTTTATCAGACTTTTCATCATCTTTCTTGGAGAAAAGGCGAGGAGCAAAGGAGATTTCGAAGACCTCGAGATTTCCACGCGTCGTGGCCGTCATCCGTCGTCATCTTTAGTATTTTCATTATTCAGTTTTTAATTCTTAGATTGTTGTTGGTTTTTATTATGAATTTTAGTAGCTAAACTCTAGATTTGTTGGGATTTGAGGGGATCCTACCCCGTACTCGTTGTTTATCATTATTTCTCGACGTTTTTACTAGTGATTTGTTTATGCTATTGTTCTTTCTTATTTCAATCGAAGCTTAGCTAACTTCCTTTGATTATTTCATGTTGTTAATGATTTCGATAGAATAATTAACAATACGATCAAATAGTATAAACCACGGATTTACAATTTTAGTAGATATACGGAATTGGGTACGTGTCGATAGTGATAGTTCACCCGGATGAAAGCTAGTGGATTCCATAGAATGTAATGCAATCTTAAACTGTTAAATATTTGAGGACACTTAAGTACTGCATGTTTTTGATTAGTATTAATATAGCTCGACAGAGTATATTAATTAGTCTAGGGAATTCCGTCGAATGCACGAGTAAAAGTCGAGTGTAGTTAGTTAAACACGAGTGGTAGGTGAACTGATAATTTCCCAACAAATTCATTTCTCATTTGATTTAATCCAAATTAATCATTGCTCTCTTGAACACATTTTCTTTGCATTTTAATTATTTGAATTGTTTATTCTACATTAGTTCAATCATCAAATCAATTTATCGTTGCTAAAGAAATTTTACTTGAAAATAAAAATAGTCTGACGCAGTCCTTGTGGATCGATACTAGTATTCACTTACGTTTATTATAACTTGACTATCGTGCACTTGCGATATTTAAATCGAGCTTTCAATTATAAAATAAATTTTGGGACTATTCACTGTGCAAGTTTTGCTCGATCAAGTTTTTGGCGCCGTTGCCGGGGACTGTTGATTCACGATTTTTTATTTTCATTTAAATTCTTTAGTATTATTGATTTTATTGCTATTTGATACTCGCATTGTGTTGCAGATTTGTCTTGTGTTGCATGCGAAGATCACTTGAGATAAAGCTTGAGCCTTTTGACCCCGAGATTGAACGCACAGCTAGACGTCGAAGACAACAACAAAGACTCAAAGAACAGATGTAAAGACACGAGCAAGAACGTGGAGAGGAACATCGTGACAATAGACAAGTTGAGATACCACGTCGCATACCAATGTTGGATTATGCACAGCCGTCTCTTGATGGAGCACGTCCAAGCATCGTAAGACCAGTCATCCGAGCTAATCAGTTTGAGATTAAGCCAGCTATCATCCAGATGATTCAGAACACTGTTCAATTTGGGGGAAGTGCACTTGACGACCCTAATTCTCATATAGCTGACTTTCTTGAAATTTGTGATACTTTTAAGTTTAATGGCGTGTCTGATGATGCTGTTCGTTTGCGCTTATTTCCATTTTCACTGAGAGATAAAGTTAAGTCATGGTTAAACTGTTTGCCTGTAGGGTCTATCACTACATGAGAGGATATGGCAAAGGCATTCCTAATCAAGTACTTTCCTCCGTCGAAGACTATGAAGCTTAGAGCCGACATTACTACTTTTGCTCAATATGAGAACGAGTCACTTTACGAGGCATGGGAGCGCTACAAGGACTTGTTGAGGAGATGTCCACACCATGAGCTGCCGCTTGGGTTAGTTGTTCAAACTTTCTACTACGGTCTGATTACTCCTAACCGTACCATGATAGATGCTGCGGCATGTGGTAATTTACTGAGGAAAACGGCTGAGGAAGGGTATGAGTTATTGGAGGAGATGGCTGCGAGTAACTATCATCCTCAGTCTGATAGGCAGAGACGAGGTGCTGGAGTTCATCAAGTTAATGATTTGTCTGCGGTTTCAGCACAGTTAGAGGCGTTGAATAAAAATATTGATGGGATGAGCATGAGTGGGTCGGCTATGCGTCTGCAAGAAATTTTCTGTGATAAGTGTGGGGGTGAGCATGACGTGCAAGATTGCCAAGATGGCAATCCATTCTATGTGCCTGAGGGAGCACCGGTAAAACAAGTGGAATTCCAGAACCGTCCTAGAAATGATCCTTACTCGAACACATATAATCCGGGATGGAGGAATCACCCAAACTTTTCATGGGGAGGTCAAAACAACCAAAATCGCCAACAAAGAGGTCCACCATAAGGGATGCACCAAGGATTCAAGCCAGAACCGCCTCGGGAGGAGAAGTCCAATTTAGAGCAAATGATGACTAAATTTATTTCTGCAACAGAGACGAGATTTCAGAATCAAGATGCATCCATAAAGGGGTTAGAGAATCAAATTGGACAATTGGCTAAGTTGATTGCTAATAGGGAGCAAGGAGCGTTGCCAAGCAACACAGAAACTAACCCAAGAGAACATGTGAAGGCTGTGGAATTGCGTAGTGGAAAAGCACTCGAGTCGGAGGAAAAGACCAAGCACGGTGAGGATGAGGTGGAAACTCGAGGAGGTAAGTCTTCTAACTCTACATCTACACCTATTGCACAAAATAAAATTGTTATCCCTCCATCTTTTCCTGCAACAATGAAGAAAGCTAAATTAGATGCACAATTTGGTACATTTCTTGATGTATTTAAAAAATTGCATATTAACATTCCTTTGGCTGATGCTTTATTGAATATGCCAAGTTATGCAAAATTCTTGAAAGATATCTTAGCAAATAATCGGAGGCTAGAAGATCACATGACTGTAAATTTGACTGAAAATTGCTCCGCTTTAGTTCAAAACAAGATGCCTCCTAAGCAAAAAGATCCAGAGAGTTTCTCTATTCCTTGCATTATTGGTGACATTAATTTTCATAAAGCTCTATGTGATCTTGGTGCAAGTATTAATCTGATGCCTTTGTCTGTGTTTAGGAGACTGGGATTAGGTGAACCCAAGCCAACTAGGATGTCGTTGCAGCTGGCTGACAGATCTGTCAAATATCCACGTGGGATTATCGAAGATGTTTTGGTGAAAGTGGATAAGTTTATTTTTCCTGCAGATTTTGTGATACTTGACATGGAGGAAGATGTAGAGATGCCTTTGATTCTAGGGAGACCGTTTCTGGCTACAGGGAAAGCACTGATTGATGTTGAAGAAGGGAAATTGAGACTGAGAGTTGGAGAAGAAGAAATTGTTTTTGATGTCTTTAATACTCTCAAACACACAATGCACAATGATAGTTGTTTTCGTATTGATGTCTTAGATTCTCTCATTTGTGATTTTGTGCAGGACGGATTGAAGGAACCATTAGAGGTCACTCTCACTACTGAAAAGCAGGAGGAAGAGCTAGACGAGGAAGAGATGGAGATGGTAGCTCACTTGAATGCCATTCCACCTTGGAGAAAGCAAGTGAGGCTTAGACTAGAGGAATTGGGAGACGGAAAAGATTTAATGCCTCAAAAGTCAAGCCTAGAGGAGCCACCTACTTTGGAGCTCAAACCACTACCTCCACATCTCAAGTACGTATATTTAGGAGAAGATAATAAATTGCCTGTTATTATTTCCTCTTCTTTGACAGATGATATGGAGAGTAAGCTCTTGGGAGTCCTTAAGGAGCATAAAGGAGCATTCGCTTGGAAGGTTTCAGACATAAAAGGGATAAGTCCTTCGATCTGCATGCACAAAATTTTCATGGAAGATAAATACTCACCTCTAGCACAACCACAAAGGAGACTCAATCCAAAGATGCAAGAGGTAGTAAAAGCTGAAACAATCAAACTTTTGGATGCAGGTATTATCTATCCTATCTCTGATAGTGCGTGGGTAAGTCCTGTATAATGTGTGCCTAAAAAGGGTGGGATTACTGTTATTACTAATGAAAAAAATGAGTTGATTCCCACTCGAACTATTACGGGTTGGCGTGTGTGCATAGATTATAGGAAGTTGAATGATGCAACCCGTAAAGATCACTTCCCTTTGCCATTTATCGATCAAATGATTGAACGACTAGCAGGTCATGAATTTTATTGTTTTTTAGATGGATATTCGGGATACAATCAAATCACAATTGCACCCGAGGACCAAGAGAAAACTACTTTCACTTGCCCTTATGGTACTTTTGCGTTTAGGCGTATGCCCTTTGGTTTGTGCAATGCACCTGCAACATTTCAAAGATGCATGACCGCTATCTTTCATGACATGACTGAAAATTTCCTTGAAATCTTTATGGATGACTTCTTTATTTTTGGCTCCTCATTTAATGAATGTTTAGAGAATTTGAACTTGGTGTTAGTTAGATGCGAGGAGAGGATTTGGTGTTGAATTGGGAGAAGTGTCATTTTATGGTTCAAGAGGGGATTGTGTTAGGACACAAGGTATCGGAGAATGGAATTGAGGTTGACAAAGCCAAGGTGGAAGTAATCAAAAACTTACCCCCACCTTCATCAATAAAAGGAGTTAGAAGTTTCCTAGGGCATGCTGGTTTTTATAGGCGTTTCATTAAAGATTTTTCCAAAATTGCTAAACCTTTATCCTCTCTGTTGATGAAAGATGCTGAATTTAATTTTGATTCTACTTGTCTGCATGCGTTCGAGATACTCAAGGAAAGCTTGGTGACAGCACCTGTTCTGACTGTCCCTGATTGGGAGTTACCGTTTGAGGTGATGTGCGATGCTAGTGATACAGCTGTTGGTGCGGTGCTGGGTCAAAGGAAGAACAAGGTATTTCATACCATCTACTATGCAAATTCCATGATACGAAGATGTGTGGCAGAGGAGGAAACCAATCAAATTCTGAACCATTGTCATGACCGTGAGGTAGGTGGTCACTTTGGACCCATACGGACGGCATCTAAGGTACTTGAATGTGGCTTCTATTGGCCAACTCTTTTTAAGGATGCTCGTTTGTATGTTCTCAATTGTGATAGATGCCAACGCACAGGTAATATTTCCAACCGTCATGAGATGCCCTTAAATAATATTGTTGAGTGTGAGATATTTGATGTGTGGGGGATTGATTTTATGGGTCCTTTTCCTGCATCTTTTACAAAGAAATTTATTTTGGTGGCCGTGGAGTATGTATCGAAATGGGTGGAGGCGGAGGCTTGTGCCACTAATGATGCACAAGTGGTGTTAAAATTTTTGAAGAAACATATTTTTAATCGATTTGGTGCACCACGTGTAATCATAAGTGATGGTGGCACCCATTTTTGCAACAAAACTTTTGATAAACTGTTGGGCAAATATGGTGTCACCCACAAGGTTTCCACTCCATACCATCCCCAAACTAGTGGACAAGTTGAAGTGTCCAATCGAGAGATTAAGAGGATTCTAGAGAAGACGGTCAATGTGAATAGGAAGGACTGGTCCATTCGGTTAGATGATGCTTTGTGGGCTTATCGTACTGCTTTTAAAACACCTATAGGCACTACACCATATAGGTTACTTTTTGGTAAAGCATGTCATCTACCAGTAGAATTAGAGCATAGAGCATATTGGGCGACCAAAGCACTAAACTTTGATTTTGCTCTTGCAGGTGAGAAACGATGTCTGCAGTTGAATCAGTTGGATGAGTTTCGAGGACACGCTTATGATCTGGCACTATCTTACAAGGAACGCACAAAACGAGCCCATGATAAACGCATCATAAGAAGGGAATTCAAAGTGGGTGAAGCGGTGTTATTATACAATTCTCGCTTACGACTCTTTCCGGGCAAGCTAAAATCAAGGTGGTCAGGACCTTTCACTATAGCCAAGGTGTTCCCATCAGGTGCAGTGGTGTTGCATGATGGCAAGGAAAGGACGTTCACTGTGAACGCTCAACGATTGAAGCACTATATCGGTGGCACAATTGAGCCACAAATTGGGGTCACTCGGCTCCATGACAGTCATTGAGGACATGGGGGAAAAGTCGAGCTCTAGACTGTAAATTGAGAACTACTTCTACTCCCTATGTTGAGTTTATCTTTTTCCTTTATTCCTTAATCGCATCATTTGCATTTAGGTAGTTGCATGGCATGGTATTCATTGTTTTTAATTTTTTTATTTATTTTTTTTCGAGAGTGTCTCGCTAGAGCGGTCAAAACCGACCGCCCCAGCGAGCTCTCGTCTTTTTTCAAAAACATAGCCACCGAAAACGCCTCGCTAGGGCGGTAACTTTTGACCGCCCCAGCGAGCGAATTTTTTTTAAATTGGTTTTACTGGCGAGAACCACTCGCTAGGGCGGTCCAAAGTGACCGCCCCAGCGAGCACTCATATTTTTCAAATAAGTTTTCGGCGAGAACCACTCGCTAGGGCGGATACTTTTGACCGCCCCAGCGAGCCCTCATATTTTTCAAATAGTCTGTCACCGAAAACCTCTCGCTAGGGCGGACACTTTTGACCGCCCTAGCGAGTCGCGCAGATATAAAAACCTTTCCCCTTCTCCTTTCTTCCCCACTTCGAACCCTACCCCTTTCCTCTCAAATAATCGGCGCCCCCTCCATCTTTTGTGCTTAATCCTTCTTCTTTGTTGATTTTTCAGGGCAAAGACTCCATCTTGGTCCATACTTTACACAAGGAAGCACTTAGATTACAAGATTTTCTGCTCCGGTCATCTTCCACAAATTCCGGCGAGCTTCTCCGGCGACCTTCAACAATTTTCTGGCGGTTGGATATTTTGTGCACTCCACTCCCCACATGGCACCCAAAAGATCTAAGGTAACTCGTGGTGCCTCTAGTTCTCGGTCTAATCCGTCTATGTTTGTGAATGATAATGCTAGGGAGAGATATGAAAATGCTAGACTACATAGGAAACCAATCCCTGAGCGAGGATTTAGCCCGTGTATGATCGGTCAATTTGCGGAGTTCCTAGTAGCAGGAAGAGGGTGGACTGCCTTTGTGGCACAACCGAACGCAGCAGTGGTTCCGGTTGTGCGTGAATTCTATGCCAACGCTCCGGAGGGGAATGAGCACAAGGTATTTGTGAGGGGACGTCTAGTCCCGTATGATTCCCATACGATCAATGACATGTTGGGTTTACAGTCGGTTGATGATTCGGTGTTTCAGGCGTGGGTGCTTAACCCGGATTATGATTTGATTATTCGCACACTCTGTTATCCGGGCACCACGTGGAAACAACCGGGGACGTATACGGTTTTTCTTGAAAATTTTTTGAAAGTGGACGCGGCATTGTGGTATGCGTTTTTATCTAAGAGATTGATGCCGGTCGGTCATACGAGTGATGTGCAGCGTGAGCGGGCGGTTGTTCTGTATGCCATCTATACTGGGATGGTGATTGATGTGGGCAGGCTCATCTTTGGACAGCTTAACATGTGTATAAACAACAGCAATTTGGCGTTTTACTTTCCGACGATCGTGACTGAGCTATGTGCCCGAGCGGGGGTGATATTTGATGATGATGATGAGTGGCTACCGCCGATGAGAGCCATTGATGAGGCTCTTTATCGATCCAAGAGGGAGAAAAGACAGGCTGAGCTGCCCGAGGAGGTATTTTTCGATTATGGGAGAGCAGCTCAACCACCTCCGGCCTTAGGACATGCACCACCACCTCCGCAGCCACGCCGCCGTGCCATGCGAGATCGCATCAACTAATTGGGCGCTTGGGCCACTTATCAGACTAAGTATCAGGCCGTTAATCAAGCTCATATTCAGAACATCGAGTACTTGGTGCAGGGGATCTCCACTCATTTGGGCATCGACACGTCCGGACAGCCACCTGCACCGGCATACCCGCCACCCTTCCAGTTTCAGTACCATTATCCTATACCCCCAGCAGCTGACGAGGGAGTTGCACCGCCTGAGCATGACGAGGAGGATGATTTCTGACCAGGGGAGTTTACTGTTTCCCCTTTATTTTTATTTATTCTGTCATTATATTTGCATTCATGAGTTTTTTGGTTTTTAGTGTTTGTTTTGTTTTGTGCACTGAGGGCATTGCACAACTCTAGTATGAGGGGGGTAGATTGTTTTGGCCGTTTAGTTAATTGGTGATTGTTTTGGTTGTTTAGTTAATTGGTTCGGTTTCGTTGCATTTCTTTTGTTTGGTGTCGTTTATGGTGAGAAAACATAGTTTATGAGCCAATGATGATTTGAATTGATAGTTTACAAAGTATTGATTGGGTCACTTCGTGAATGGTACTCTTGATTGTTAAAGCATGAATTTTGGTACAAAATTTGAACTTTTTGAGCACACATGTGTGGGGACTAGAATTTTGTAGGAATAATGGTGAAATTTGAAAGTTTTGTGTGGTTACCTTGAAAGGCACCATTTATGAGTTGATTTAGCATGTAAACCCGTGAAAATAAGTCGCTAATTGGGACCTTGAATGAGAAAATTTGATTTGCCTTGAACTTTACATTTACCTCATTTCCAATGCACTGAATTAAAATGTCATACTCCTAACCAGCTGTAATCCAAAGTATTATATTCTTAGCCTAGGGAGTACATTTGTTAAAATTGTGCATTTAAAAAAAAAAGAAAAAAAGAAAAAAAGAAGAAAGAAGGAGATGTAAGGTGAGGGGGAGCCGAAATAAAAGGAATGAAATTCTATTCCTAGGCTAAAAGTTGGAGATGTAAAGAGACGAGGAAAGTCAGACGAAAAGTCTTGACGATTGCACAATGAAAATGATCGGTGTACTCCCAACTTTTAGCCACTTGAGCTTATTTTCCTTCTTTTCGACACCCTTATCTGCACTTAGAAGTTGAATAAAGTTCAATTTATGGTTAGTGATAAATGGACACGGGGATGCATGCTAGTGAGACTGGTATTGAAGTGTTAATTGAGTGACTCGCATGATTTGATAATTGATCTATTTGAAGTACGAATGACTAGACCCATCATGACACACACACACGTTCAAATTAGTGTCGAGATTTATGTGTAGATGAGAATGAGTATTCGGTTGCGATTTGACTTCATTGGTAGTGGGAAAGTAAACTGAGGCATGAACATAAACGTTGTTAACTCACCATTGACATTTACTCATGTTAGTTATTTCTTGTTTGAGTAATTTTGTGGTTGTTGAGTTTGTTTAGTATCTCGTGCTTTAACCTATTTTACTCGAGGGCGAGCAAAAGGTTAGTATGAGGGGGTTGATAGGACTCGTTTTTACGTGTTTTTAGTGTTGGTTTTGAGTCGCATTCATGCATCATATTAGTTTGTTTTAGTTTAATTTAGCATTTTTCTAGCATTATTTAACATATGACTGATCGTGTTGTTGGTGGTTATTTTGTAGGAATTGAACCAAAAAGTGGGAGGATATGTGCCAAAACATCGAGAAGGACTCGCTAGGGCGGTCAATTGGTGGGAGGATATGTGCCAAAACATCGAGAAGGACTCGCTAGGGCGGTCACAATTGACCGCCCCAGCGAGCATGTTGGTCTAGCCGAGGATTTGTTGCGAAAGAGTCTCGCTAGGGCGGTCGGTAGACATTGTAGAATTGAATTCAGATTAAAGAACAGACTTGTTACGTAATTGTTATGATTTGTGAAAGATATTGACTGAGATTCTATATCAGAATTGTATTAGTATTCAGATTATGAATTGTATGGATACAGATTATGAGTTCCAGTATTATATTTGTGATGTTTAGTTTGACGGGGTTATTCAGATTGTATTGTTATGCCGTCGAAACATCAGTTGAGTTAAATTGATCAGATTCAGTATTGATTGAGATTGATCAGACTCAGTAATTACTCAGATTGTATTGTAATGTCGATGACATGAATTAGATTGTATCTTGTTCAGATATTGATCAGATTGTATACTGATTTGAGTATTGATCAGAACAGATTGTGTATTGAGTTATTGACTGATACAGCGTATTCAATATTGTCATTTCAGATTGATATGGACAGAGTTGAATACAGATCATCGTCTTCGTCAGATAGGGACGACAAAGGTATAATTCATGTGATATCTGGGAAGATACAACTCAAATCACATCTCATTTGAGTTTCCCAATAAAATCACATACTTGATTATTGTTTGTCTTCTGATATGATTATGATTTGTTTATAGACTTTATATTCAAATCTTTTGGAAATGAGCATGCTTTGTTTACAGATTGTTATACATTGCATTTGAGATAGGAGAGTCGTTGACAGCCATTGTCACATATCTAGATGTTCGATGTATCTCAGCTTAGGAGCAGCCCTGACTCCTATTGCAGTCGTTGATATAGCTCAGACCGAAGTCTAAGAATAAGACGTACAGTCACCCCGAGTGGGAGGGTAGGTGACAGCCATTGACGTTTTATTCACACCGGGATCCCTAGAGTTATAGTTGAGTTGAGTCTAGACATGATTTGACTAGAACTGCATGTGTTTAGAGATGTGGTTTCATAGAATATGAAACCCATGTTTATTGCTTTCAGTATGATAGCATGTTTATATGATTTGATTTAAATTGCATGTCTATCTGAAAGGAGTTGCATGCTTATTGTGATTTGATTTCATAGATTATGAAATCTATTATTTTGAATATGTTCATGATAGCATGTTTTATGATTTAGATTGTTTATATACATGCTTACCATGTTTTATACTGGGATTTATTCTCACCGGAGTCATCCGGCTGTTGTCTTGTTTTGTATGTGTGCATGACAACAGGTGGGACTGGATCGGGGTCAAGAGGATGAGGAGAGAAGAAGAGTTAGCGTGGTGATTCCGGACTTATTGTAGATTTGGTTTATTACTTGAACTTAGTAACTGAACCTTAGACTTAGATTGTACAGTATTGTACTTTTATACGGAAATGTATTTTATACTGAGATGTATATTATTTATATTCCATTACCTTCCGCATTTACATTTTAAAAAGAAAAATTTTTAGACCCTGTTTATCAGAACTGATAATTATATGTTTTACAGTGATTTGTAACATACCATTCTCAAATAATTTTGAAAAAGCAGTAAAATTTAAAATTTTATTATTCTTTTCTATAATAAAAGATTGTTGAGGAGGATAAACAGATTTTTGAATCTGTCCTGAAGAAAGTTTATAATTTCTTTCAAGAATAGAAATATAATCTGTAATAAATGTTTTGAAAAATCAAGGAACAAAATGTATTAATTTATTCTGGTTTTCACAATATTTATAAAATGTTGAAAAAATATATTCAAACTCTTCTTCAGAGAAACTTTTAAAGTACCAATCTCTGAAAGATTCCCATTTGGGTAAATAAATTCTGCATTGATCTTTGTTCTAGCAGAAGATCCTTTAGTAAAATCAATTTTAGGTTTACTATCCATTAAATACTAAAATTCATCTCTGAAACTGTATCAGTTTCTCTAACTTTTTGAAAGTTACTTTTATGAACAATATTATTTTGATTTATAATTAAATCATCTACTGTATTAGTAGATTCTAATTCTTCTCTAACTTAAGAAGTAGATGCTCTAGAAGTTTGTGGTATATCTACCATATAATCTAGAGGAGAAATAAAAGAATGACTAGATCTTGATCTAGCATATATAGAAGATGGTAATAATCTTCTTTATTCATTATTAAACTGTATTTGAACAGATCCTTCCTTATTTTGTATAACTTGTTGTAAATCTCTATTTATTATAGGATTTCTAGGAACAACTTGTTCAATTATCCAGTTTTTTGGAAATTCAATTTCTTCCCATTTTATAGATCTACGGGTTGTAATATTAGATCTATTAAAATTAGTTTCTATTAAAATAGTTCCATTTAATTTTTTATCTATTCTTTTACACATAGGATTAAGTGTAAATAATGGTTTATAATAAATACGATAACAGATACATATGACTTCTGTGTCAGGAGTATAATTATAACCATGAGTTTTAACATTTAATGTTAAAGAATCTAATATATTTATATCAGACAAAGATAAAGATAAATTAGGATAAACATCAAAATATACTGGACCATGTGCCAGACTAGATTGTATTATTACCATAAGGGATTGTTTCCAATTCAAATTTCTACCATCTCTTAAAGCTGCTATGAAGCTTTCTGGTAAACCTTCTAAAGTTAAAGGTCTAAAAGCAATTTGAATCAATCCTATATGAATAAATTTATAATTTTTCATATAAGGCATAATATCTTTATTGTTTAACAATCTAATAACCATTTCTTCATTATGAAGAGGTACTGATGATTCTGTAGTTTTAACTACTTGTTTAAAACCAATTCTTTCAAAGGTTCCCAACTTATAGATCATTTTAGATTCTATCTTAGGAATACTCCATTTATTTAATAAATCTAAATTTTCAGGTATATCATATTCTTCATTTAAACTGTTATGAACAGTTTCTTTTAAACTGAAAATATTCATTTGAATAAAAAGTTCTAAATTATTAACCAGACTATTTCCATGGCTCTGATACCAAATCATATAATATAATATTTAAAAAAATAAATAAATAAATAAATATATATATATATATATATATATATATATATATATATATATATATATATATATATATATATATATATATATATATATATATATATATATATATATATATATATATATATATATATATATATATAAACTTGAGTTAGTGAAATTCTCAAATTCATGAGAATTCCACCAGTGTCCAGCGACACGTTTGACAGAGAAGGAGAAAATAGGTTTTTGAATTTTTTTTCGATCGTGCGACCTATCGGTTTATCCAATCGACGAACCGACTTCAGTTCTGGGATCGTTGACATGAGGTCTTCGATTTTAGGTATAAATTTTATAGTTTGGGTGATGTTTGAAATTCGTCGATTTTTGGAATAAATCCGATAAATTGTTAAATCATACAAAAATTGAAGATTGTTGAATTTTTGTATGATTTTAACGAAGAAGAGATGATTATAGTGATGTTATTTTGAATTATTCTCAATTTATTATAATTAGAGAATTTTAATCGTTGGATTGAGATTGAAGAATTATTTTCAGGTTATATATATGCGGTAAAATAACTGACAAGAAACTAAGTTTTGAAGTCGGAATTGAATTATGTTCTGATTTCGAATTGATATGAATTTTCGAAGTTTCAAAAGATAATTGAAACTTATATTGTTGATTTTGAATGATGTTATTGATTTAAATGAATATGTTATTGATGTAGATAGATTATTATATTGGTATCTTCAAGCTACATCAACTGGAACGAAGAATTGAGGTATGTTGCGACCGGGTAATATACTATTGGTATCTGTATTATATGATATATGTTGGATTGATTTGATTGAGAATATGTGTCTACATGCCTTATGTGATGATTCAATGTGGCATACATGACATTGTGATTTGAATATCGATGTATAAAATAAATGTTTTGTTAACACACATTGTTTGATGCATACATCGATACATGACATTTACGTTGAGCTATAATCCTTAGATACCCTGATATGATTTGATTGGATTCTGGGGTTTGTGAACACAATGCTATGTTTGGTATTATATGACTTTAAAACATAGACATTTGAGGCCCCGACTATTGATTTGAGATTTGGGATTTGATGGCGATTTGTCGACGCTATCACACGAGTATCCCTTATTGAGGCCGGTGTTCCAGCTCGAGCATTGATTTGATAGAGATTCGTTTGATCCTGACATGTGCTTAGTGGATGGGAATATTACCTGATACCTCCACGACATACATGCATTGCATATCATATATCATTGTTTAGATACTTGTGGTATATATGATGGTTGTTCCATACGGAGCTTTGCTCACCCCCAAGGGGGGCTGTTGTTGTCTTTGTGTGTGGACAATGACAGGTACTCCAGGATATCAGGAGGGCGGAGTGGGTACTTCTGGAGGGAGTCACAGTTTGGGATGAGGTTTTATGTTTTGTTTCCCTGTATATAGGTATATGTATCTATATACCGAGGCATGTCCCGAGAATATGAGTTGTTTGTATGTGATTGGTTTTGATTATGTGTGGGCGTGTTTTAGGATTTGAAATTAGATACTATTTTTAGTATTCAAATTATAGAAGAGATATTTTGCGCTCATTGTAAAGAAAATTTAAACTCGTTTTCCGCCGTAATTAATTAATGAACCCTAATCAGATTGTGTTGTAATAACGATTAGGAGTTAAGGGCCCCACACGAAATGGTATCGGAGCCTAGCTGGGAATGCTTGATTGAGTCTTGTGTACACTTGAATAGACACAAATTAATTGTGCGTATGTGTTTGATTATTTGTATTACTTGCTCCTACTTGATTTGATTTGAGTAAGTATCTGACGAGATTGATGATATGAGACGATGATGATGTGAAATTGATATGAAATTGTGATATTCATCTTTTGATTTGTAGATGGATCCCACGAATGAAACTGCGAGTACCAGTACTAAAAGAATAGTTGGGCAATTTGAAGGATTGTCCATGGATGTGGTAATGGCTCGATTTCAGGATCTGAAACCACCGAGGTTCTTTGGCACTGAGAGTGCTGAAATAACAGAGGCCTGGCTGAAAGATATTGAGCACTTATTTAATATTGTTGAATATTCCAAGGCTCAGAGACTGAAACTTGCTCTCTATCAGTTGAAAGACCGAGCAAAATCTTGGTGGGAAGCTGCTGAGATTGCATTGAAAGAGACCGGGATTGAAGTCACATGGGATGTCTTCAATGCCCAGTTTTTGGAGAAGTATTTCCATTGTTCTTATTATACTGCTCAGGAGAACGAATTCAATAATCTGCAGCAGGGAACGATGACTGTTGCAGAGTATGCTTCAAAGTTTTCTACGCTGTTGAAGTATGCACCTCACGTAGCTGGGAATGCGAAGGAAAAATATAACAGGTTTGTGAATGGATTGCATCCTGCTATATACTTATGTTGTTTCTGGATTGCCTACCAGCTACGCAGAGGCAGTTGAACGAGCTAAGGCAGCCGAGGCTGGACTCAGGCGAAGAGGTTCACAGTATACTCCTCCACCACCAGTGTCAGCTCAGCAGCCTGCATTGCGTCCAAGGGGTAAACATTTCAAGAAGACTGGTTCTGTTTCTTCGTCTTCTTCGAGTTATAGTGGATCCCAGAGAGGGAGTCCTGTGATTGCCCTTTACTGTAGCTATTGTGGGGGTAAACATACTATCGAGCAGTGTCGAGGTATGTTTGGTACTTGTTATCAGCGTGGTCAGGAAGGCAATTTCTCTCGAGTATGTCCGAACAGGGGTACGACTTCTTCCCAACCCCAGCCAGGATTTAGAGGTGGCCCTGGTATGATGAGACTTGCTGTTCTTGTTCCTTCTTTTCAGCAGTCAAGTGTCCCACGATATCAAGGACCAGGTGGTCAGACTGCTCAAATTCTTACTCAAGTTAGAGTATATCCTATGACCGAAGATCAGGCGAGAGAAGCTCCTGGTGGCGTGATTGCAGGTATTTGCACGCTTTGAGATTATCCTGCACGTGTTTTATTTGATACAGGAGCATCTCATTCATTCATATCTCATGAATTTGTTGCATCTCATGGTATTGAGTGTACCCCGTTGTATGATACTTTGTCGATAGCCACGCCAGCAGGGAAGATTATTTTGTTTGAGAAAGTTGTGCATAATTGTGTATTGATATATGAGGATAATGTGGTATTTCTAAATTTGATTGTCCTCCCAATGCACGACTTTGATTGTATTGTTGGCATGGATATCTTGATGACAAATTGAGCTACTGTTGATTGTTGTCATGGTGTGGTTCGATTTCGACCGACTGATGGACCCAAGTGGAATTTTTATGGCAAGGGTTCCCAAGCCAAAATTCCATTGGTATCTTCCTTGGAAATGTCTCGACTTTTGACTAGCGGAGATGAGGGTTATCTTATCTATGCTATTGATGTCTCTAAGAAGGAGTCTTCTTTATCCGAGATTCCTTTTGCGAAAGAATTCCCGGATTTATTTCCCGATGAGATTCCTAATTTTCCTCCTCATCGAGAAGTTGAGTTTAGTATTGATCTTGTGCCAGGGACCGCTCCCATATCTAAAGCTCCCTATCGCATGGCACCATTGGAATTGAAAAAATTGAAAGAACAATTACAGGAACTTCTCGATAAGGGATATATTCGACCGAGTGTATCACCTTGGGGAGTTTCAGTTTTATTTGTTCGAAAAAAAGATGGTACGATGCGAATGTGTATCGACTATAGGTAGTTGAATCAGGCTGCTGTGAAGAACAAGTACCCACTTCCCCGTATTGATGATTTATTTGATCAGCTTAGGGTATTTCTGTATACTCGAAGATTGATCTTCGATCTGGATATCATCAAGTACGTGTTCGAGAGGAAGATGTGCCTAAGACTGCTTTTCGTACGAGGTATGGCCATTGTGAATTTTTGGTTATGCCTTTCGGTCTCACGAATGCTCCTGCTGTTTTTATGGATCTAATGAATCGTGTCTTTCGAGATTAGATTGACCGATTCGTTATTGTATTTATTGATGATATTCTTGTCTATTCGAAATCGAAAAAGGAGCATTCTGAACTTCTGAGACTCGTACTTCAAACTCTTCGTAATGGAAATTTATTTGCTAAATTGTCCAAATGCAAATTCTGGATGGATAGAGTTGTATTTCTAGGCCACATTATTTCGAGACATGGCATATCTGTTGATCCTGCTAAGGTTGAAGCCGTATTGAATTGGCCGAGACCTACGAATGTTCCTGAGATCCGTAGCTTCATGGGTTTAGCTGGATATTATCGTCGTTTTATTGAAGGATTTTCGAAAATAGCTAAACCTATTACTCAACTGACACAGAAGAATCAGCGATTCATTTGGTCAGATGAATGTGAAGCTAGTTTTCTTGAATTGAAGACGGGATTGACCACAACACCTGTGCTTACTATTCCCTCAGGTACCGGAGGATTTGTGGTGCGTACAGATGCATCTGGTAAAGGTTTGGGCTGTGTTCTAATGCAACATGGCAAAGTGGTTGTTTATGCGTCTCGTCAATTGAAATCTCATGAAACAAATTATCATGTTCATGATCTTGAATTGGCCGCCATTGTATTTACTTTGAAGATCTGGAACCATTATTTGTACAGAGAAAAGTTTGTTATCTATTCGGACCATAAGAGTCTGAAATATCTCTTTTCTCAATCTGATCTGAATATGAGGCAACACAGGTGGATGGATCTCCTGAAGGATTTTGATTGTGAGATTCAATATCACCCTGGATCGGTGAATCTTACTGCGGATGCCCTGAGCCGTAAAGTTCATGATTCTGTGTTAGCTTTTGTCAATGTCGTCAAAGTACACGAGGATATATGTACTTCTGGTTGGACTTTTCACTTGAATTGGAATTCTGTCACTCTTTCAGCATTGCAAATTGAGTCGAACTTGATATCGAAAATAAGAAAGGCCCAACGAAGCGATGCTCACATTCAGAAGTCGAAAGAACTTGTATCTGCAGGACATCAGTCTGGATTTCAGATTTCTTCTGATGGTTCTTTACGACTTAATGGTCGGCTGGTAGTTCCTGATGATTCTGATTTGAAATCTGCCCTTCTTCGTGAAGCACATTGTAGTAAATACAGTATTCAAACTGGAGGCCGAAAGATGTATTTGACATTGAGACCTCAATTCTGGTGGAAACGTATGAAGAAGGACATTGCTGAGTTTATTTCTAAATGTCTTGTCTGCCAGCAAGTGAAAGCCGAGAGAATGAAACCCGGAGGTTTACTCCATAGTCTCGAAATCCCGAAATAGAATTGGGAACATATTGCTATGGATTTTGTGACTCATTTACCTCTTTCGCCCAAGGGATGTGATGCTATTTGGGTCATTATTGATCGGCTTTCAAAATCTGCACATTTTATTCCGTATGAGCGGACTTATCCTTATAAGAGAATGGCCCCTTTATACATTGAGAATGTTGTGAGACTGCATGGTGTGCCAGTCTCAATTGTATCTGATCGTGATCCCAGGTTTGCTTCTAAATTTTGGGGTAGTTTCCAAGAAGCTATGAGTATGCGTTTGGCTATGAGTACTGCTTATCATCCTCAAACATGATAGCCAGACTGAGCGTACAATTCAAACGTTGGAGGATATGTTGCGCATTGTAGTGATGGATTTCAGAATGGGATGGCAGGATGCCTTACCATTGGTTGAATTTTCTTATAATAATAGCTTTCAGACGAGTATCGGTATGTCACCGTTTGAAGCTCTATATGGGAGACGATGTAGATCACCATTATTTTGGGATGAAATTGGTGAGAGACAATTTATTGGACCTGAAATGATACAAGAAATTAATGATAAGGTTCAGTTGATTCGACAGCGGATGAAAGCTGCTCAGGATCATCAAACGAGTTATGCGAATAAAAGAAGACGACCCTTGGAATTCCAGAAAGGTGACAAATTTTTTCGAAAATATCTCCCTTTAGAGGCACTGTTCGATTTGGCATACGAGGAAAGTTATCACCTCGATATGTTGGTCCATACGAGATTCTTGATCGAGTTGGTGATCTTGCGTATCGATTGGCATTGCCACCAGCTCTATCTTCCATTCACGATGTGTTTCATGTTTCTATGTTGAGGAAATATGAAGCGGATCCATCACATGTACTTGCACCTGACGAGGTTGAACTTGATCCTTCTCTTTCCTATGTCGAACAACCTGTTCGTATTATGGATCGAAAGGAAAATATATTGCGTAACAAAGCGATCCCTTTAGTTCGAGTGCAATGGACACGACATGGTGTGGAGGAGTCAACGTGGGAATTGGAAAGCAAGATGTGAGAATCATATCTACACTTGTTTGATACTATTCCACATTTTCCATTGTATTCAATGTATATTGATCTGTTTACTGTGTACTATAACTGGTGACATATTACATGTTTGCCAATATTATGTATATAGAGATGTTTGAGATTTCGAGGACGAAATCTTTTAAGTTGGGAAGAAATTTGAGACCCCGAGAATAAAATAGTATTGATGGCATTTTCGTAAATAATTGAAAAATAATGAATTAATTTTAAAGAATAAAATATGACATATCTTGGTCATATGTAGTCTAAATGATCTGAAATTTGGATATAACGTAGAAAACTTAAAGATATAGAAGTTTCATGTTTTGAGTTTTGGAAAATTTGATCGATTGACTGGTCCAAAGGGATATACCGACGTTAAAATTTTAAATAGTATATATATTATATATATTAAAATCATATAATATAATATTAAAAAAAATTAAAATATATATGTGTCCAGCGACACGTTTGACAGAGAAGGACAAAATAGGTTTTTGATTTTTTTTCGATCGTGCGACTTATCGTTTATCCAATCGACGAACCGACTTCAGTTCTGGGATCGTTGACACGATGTCTTCGATTTTAGGTATAAATTTTATAGTTTGGGTGATGTTTGAAATTCGTCGATTTTTGGAATAAATCCTATAAATTGCTAATTCATACAAAAATTGAAGATTGTTGAATATTGTATGATTTAACGAAGAAGAGATGATTATAGTGATGTTATTTTGAATTATTCTCAATTTATTATAATTAGAGATTTTTAATCGTTGGATTGAGATCGAAGAATTATTTTCCGGTTATATATATGCGGTAAAATAACTGATAAGAAACTAAGTTTTGAAGTCGGAATTGAATTATGTTCTGATTTCGATTTGATATTAATTTTCGAAGTTTCAAAAGATAATTGAAACTTGATGTTATTGATTTAAATGAATATGTTATTGATGTAGAGAGATTATTATATTGGTATCTTCAAGCTACATCAACTGGAACGAAGAATTGAGGTATGTTGCGACCGGGTAATATACTACAGGGTATTGTATTATATGATATATGTTGGATTGATTTGATTGAGAATATGTGTCTACATGCCTTATGTGATGATTCAATGTGGCATACATGACATTGTAATTTAAATATCGATGTATAAAATAAATGTTTTGTTAACACACATTGTTTGATGCATACATCGATACATGACATGCACGTTGAGCTATGATCCTTGGATACCCTGATATGATTTGATTGGATTCTAGGGTTTGTGAACACAATTCTATGTTTGGTATTGCATGACCCTTAAAACATAGACATTTGTGGCCCCGACGATTGATTTAAGATTTAGGATTTGATGGCGCTTCGTCGACGCTATCACACGAGTATCCCTTATTGAGGCCGGTGTTCCAGCTCGAGCATTGATTTGATAGCGATTCGTTTGATCCTGACATGTGCTTAGTGGATGGGCATATTACCTGATACCTCCATGACATACATGCATTGCATATCATATATCATTGTTTAGATACTTGTAGGTATATATGATGGTTGTTCCATACGGAGCTTTGCTCACCCCCAAGGAGGGCTGTTGTTGTTTTTGTGTGTGGACAATGACAGATACTCCAGGATATCAGGAGGCCGGAGAGGGTACTTCTGGAGGGCGTCACAGTTTGGGATGAGGTTCTATGTTTTGTTTCCCAGTAAATAGGTATATGTATCTATATGTCGGGGCATGTCCCGAGAATATGAGTTGTTTGTATGTGATTGGTTTTAATTATGTGTGGGCGTGTTTTATGATTTGAAATTAGAAACTATTTTTAGCATTCAAATTATAGAAGAGATATTTTGGGACTCATTGTAAAGAAAACTTAAACTCGTTTTCCGCTGTAATTAATTAATTAACCCTAATCAGATTGTGTTGTAATAACGATTAAGAGCTAAGGGCCCCACATGGACTGTACAGTTGAATAAGGCTTACAAGATTTGAATATGCTACTCATATCAAGAAGGTGCATCTTTTTTTCGGTAGCTCATCACATAAGAACTTCAAAGTTAAGCGTGCTTGATTTGGGGCAATTTTGGGATGGGTGTCCCCTGGGAAGTTTCCTAGGGTGCGTGTGAGTGAGGACATAAGCACGCTGGAAAGGCTCGTCTTGGTACAGTGAGGACAGTCGTCGAATCTAGGACGTTACATGGATATCAATGATCAAGTCAAGAATCTCATTATCAGTCTAGAGGCGCCTGAGTGTGTAGTCTTTAATCTGCCCTAGGTATGTTTTGGATCTCACACTCATCATCAAGACGTGGACCTACAATGTCCAAGGTCATCAGAGCCCACGAGTCACGTTGATCAATGTAGCTCTCGATGACCAACCGTCCACGATATAGAACAGGGCTGAGCGACCCCAACAAACGAGGTATACCTCAAAAGATATCAGACCCAGGATGATATGTCATGCATAATATGTCAAATCAGTAAGCATGTATCATGCAACATATAAATATGTAGCATATAAGTATGTATACTACGCTTGAATATCTCAGCCAATACATCACGTACTTCACTAAAATAATCTAATAGAAAACTTACTCGTCTGAACATATACAATACCAACATAATGAAATCACTATCAAGACAGATCCTGAATTACCAAACATACTTCAAAATTATTTCTATTGATCCTTACATCACTATTTAAGTTTTAGGATTATACATGTGTTTGTCGTCAGCCCGTTGATGATGTCTCAATCTGCGTCCCGGTTCAACGACCCCTCCTCAAGTCGACATTAGCTCCAAAACTTTTCGACACTAAAATGCCCTGAAAACTCACTAGAAAACCTAAGGTATCTGACTAGAGCTCGATAGATAGTAGCTGAAGTAAGTGGTATAGGAAACAAATGAAATCAGCTTCCATTTATAGGCTGCATCTGGATTAGTTAGAAATCCGAAATCAATCTTATCTGTCACGTGTTAGAATCTCATTCGTCTAGTTTGATTTCTCGGGATAATGAAATCTGAAGTATATTGGATTATCCATTTTAAATTCGGTGGATCCTAACAAGTTGATCCCGAATTATCAATTTCTTAATAATGCTTAATTAACAACCCTTTAATCATCTTTTAATTAGTACTTCAGTCAAAATAAGATTCAGGTAATTACACATCGACGGTACATATCTCATTCATATAATGAAAAACGAAATTTTTGAAGGACAAAATTTTTCACTGATCTATTTTTTGTAGCTGCCAGTTTTGTGAACTTCTTTACTAAAATAGGCAGTTCCACTCTCCTCACTTAATAAGTAGTTAAGCTAAATTCTAGAAGTTCCATTACATGGAATCAACTTATAAACTCCTTTATAAGTTATTTGTTCAATTTTCATTAAATTATAGTCGTCAAATTCAACTCTTTGAATTTGACTGTCTCAATGGGAATACATAAATTATTCATGGATTCACAACTTCTTATGATTCAGAATAATATTTGTTCTTAATTGGACTTATCCTAATAAGTTTCATTCTTTTCATCGACCTCTTGATCAAGAACGTTAAAATTCAAGTCAAATTTTACCAATCAGCTCATGGTAAGAGCATATAGTAGAACCGCCTCATGATCCTTTGTGTATCAATCATAGTGTCTGCAAGAACTTTGAGTTATGATTAGCATACAGTATGTTCCATTCAACTCATATATTGCAATAATTAGTATATCGAGAGTTGCAGATTAATTCGATAATGATATATACATATTTAAATAATAACAGTGACATGATATGTGCAACTTATTAGGAAACTCCTTTCCAAAATGCACATATATATCTTAATTTAGCCAGAGATTTTTTGAACTATTAACTCATCATATTACATATGATATCTTCACTTGTGGGTGACTAGTGAATCCTCGACTATAATGCATTGGCTTCTACATATTTCGAAATTATACTCAACCACGCCACCCAATGACTCTCAGTGGAGTCGGTAAACAGTCAAAGTGCTTCATAGTACGTAGAGCTTCCACGTTGTCCTAGATTAAAAGACTAATAATATACGACCATAACCATAGACTATTTCACTCGATAAGCAATAACCACTTGGAACGAGGAAGATTTGTTCAGTGCACTATTAAATGATCGTCCATATTTATGAATGGACTTCTTCATGTCCTTACCAATGAAACATGATGTTTATATCACAGATTCTAGTCTCAAGCTCGAGTGATATTTTAGACGATTGAATCGAGAACCAGTTAAGAATAAATAATACATTTCTTAATGAGTTTCATGATCTTACGTTGAGAGGCATACCTCATGGTACCTATTGTATATTCAAAGATTTTATCTATACAAATTGCATGGGTGTATAGATTAAACAAATGTCATAATTATATAAAGCCATAAAATATTATTAAAATAAAGATTATTTTTAAATAAGAGTCAATAAATTACAAGCCAAAAGTTGGCTCGCTAGATATCTACACTAACAATATTAACAACAAAGGAATCAGGCATAGGCTCAACTCCCATCCAATGGCCATATTTCAGGAGTTGAAGGCCCTCGGTGTCCCCTTGGAAGAGTATGGTAATCAAGCTATGATTCACATGCTTGAGCAAACCCAATGTTAGGTCAGGCTTAGAACATGGTGGATAGTTGTTTGTGGTCAAAAATTGGACTTGGCTCATTTATTCAAGATGCCTCTTTTCAAGTCTCAATCCTTTACAAATCAGCTCAAGAAATCTCAAACTCAATGCTCTTATATCCACAATTTACGTTGCCACCACCTCTCTAAATAAGAGCAAATCCGTTATCTATTTCTTTCTACAATTTATATATATAATAGTTAAAGCTAGAGTTGATTGTGAATATAATATTTAAATAACTATTTTTTCTCATAGATAGCATATAAGATCAAAATTTCAGTTTCCCTAAATCGAAATCTTTTTTTTCAAATGAAGATTAACTGCACTTAAAATTTTCTCCATCTTATGAGACTTTTTCCACCGTCGTTTAGATAATTATATATTTTAGTAGCAGTGATTATGTTTTCAAATGGATGAAGGCAATTTCATGTCTAACAAATGAATAAAATTGTCATCAAAATTTTGAAAGAAAACATTTTCAGTAGACTTGGGATTCTTTGAGACATGATAAATGATGGGAAAACTTACTTTGTTGATAAATCGTTTGCTTAATTAATGAAAAATATAATATTACTCACAAAATTATTATTTTTATCATGCTCAAACAAATATACAAGTTGAATTAGCTAACAATGATATAAAAGTAAATTTTGGAAAAATTATTAACTCAAATAAACTAGCTAACAGTGATATAAAAGTAAATTTTTGAAAAATTATTAACTCAAATAAAAAAAATTGATCTCTACAACTTAATGATGTATTTTGGACATATCAAATAGCTTTAAAACATCATTGAATATATCTCATTATAGGTTGATTTATGGAAAAAAAAAATGTCGTTTGTCTGTGGAATATGAAGATAAAGCTTATTGGTCAATCTAAACTTTGAATTCAAGCATGAATCTCGCCAACCAATTTCGCAAATTGCAACTTAATAACTTGATAAACTCATAAATGACGCGTATGAGAATTCGAAAATTTATAAAGAAAAAATCAAATTATTTCATGATAGAACAATCCTTAGAAAATCATTCGAGATTGATGAAAAAGTTTTGCTTTATAATTCTTGACTTCACATCTTTTCTGGAAAATTAAGATCGAGGTGGACATTGAAATCCGAGAAATGGTGATATTTTTAAAACAAATTGACAAATAATTTAAAAAATTAGATAAGGAGATTTTTCAAAACAAATTTATTCCACTTTTCCGATACTTTATTTTACTTTTATTTTTTGTTGTATTAATTTTTTTTCAGGTTTCCTTATTTTTTTTTATTTTCACGATTAAGTGGCGGATAACAATACTTTGTGGCTCTTGCAGTCAGTTAAATATGTTTCCCACAATAGTTGATACAAAAAAAAAAAAAAACTTCTTTATTTCAAAATAGATGAAATTCTCTAAAAAAAATTATAAATATTTTCTTTCTATTTCTTAACATGTTCTAAAAAACTTTATGAAGACATGTGTGAAATATTGAGAATGCTCATGCAAAAAGAATCTAAGAAGATATTTTTCTTGTAATTGAAGCCAAAGCCTGATTCATATGATAAGTTCCACAGTCATTACTCAATCGGTATATGTCTGGATTAAGAAAAAACATCTATGTTAAAAAACGAAGGGCAAAAAAGTTATATGTTTGTTATAAGTGTACAAGAGAGAATTGTGACAAACGATGCATATATTTATGATTTATTTCCAAAACAGAGAAGATAAAATCGATTTAATTAAGAATAAGTTGAGTAAGGATTCTTTAGATGATTTCTTATTGGCTTGTGAGATACATTCTAGTGGATATGTGTATTTTGAACTTCTCAGTTATGAAAACAATTCCAAGACAAATGCCATCATAATAGTTTGGAAAATCTGACTGAAAAAGATTGTGTTTGCCAATTTATAAAAAAATTGGATGGGAAGAATATCATGTAATCATAGAAGGAATTGAAGCCATTTTTGGACATAAAACCAGAGAAAAATTATGAGCCACAATCACATCACAATATATATATATATATATATATATATATATATTATTTATTTATTTATTTATTTATTTATTTTGTTCTAAACTGAGACCCATAATTTTGTTATGATAAAATCTTATTACACCTATAAACTATCTCATCTTTTTCTCCATTTTTACAAACAAAAAAGAAAGTAAAAACATATTCGAATTCTCTGGACAAACATTGAATTTTTTTTGTGTATTTTGTGGGTCTAGTCCTGAAAAAAATAAAGTGCTTGTAGAATAAAGCAAATAATCTTTGTAAAGTATTAGCTGAGAGAAAAATCCACTTAGTATATGAGGAAGTAATATTGGGTTAATGAGATCTGTTTCAACAACAGCTCATCTTGGAGGTAGTTACGTTTTGGGTATTATTTCTATATCTTTACATGAAAGTAATATCACATGTGTTACAATTGAGGAAGAATTGAGAGTTCAGTCTATTTATGACAGGATCACCAAAATGATTGAAAATTCTGATGTTTTTATTGCATTATCAGTTGGTTTCGATACTTTACAAGGAATTTTTCTAATTGTTTATTGGACACAACTTAATATCCATAATAAATTTGTGGGCTTATTGAATATCAATAATTATTATGATAGTTGGTTGACATTTCTTGATAAAGCAGTTGAGCATAATTTCATTTC
This sequence comes from Primulina eburnea, assembly GCF_022965805.1. Lineage (NCBI taxonomy): Eukaryota > Viridiplantae > Streptophyta > Magnoliopsida > Lamiales > Gesneriaceae > Primulina > Primulina eburnea. Next base: position 3,051,451 of record NC_133106.1, on the reverse strand, counting down.
AAAAGATTCACGACTGATGCTTATATCTGCTTCCACTGCTGACGAGTTAATCAATGATTTGCAAGCTTTTGTTCATAAGCCTAATCCGATGATAACAAAGATCAATTGATCGCAGTCTATCAATCAGAAAATAAAGACGGATCATTGATGAAGTCGTTGAATGGTTTGCGTTTCTATTTTTTATCTTCAATGAAATTTCAGGTGATATTTATTTCATCATGAACTCTCTATCTATACTTGTTTTAATATTAGGGACAATTTATGAAAACTTTTCAAGTTATTAACATTGTGATAAGATCAGTTACTAAAGTATATGATCAAAAAAATATCTTATAAGAATGTCTTAAATTTTAAACTCATACGTATTTTGAGAGTGAGTGGAGATGATTGTGAAAACATTTTTCGAGCCTTTATTGATAATTAGAAATGATATCTATTGTTTAGATCTTGATTTTTTATTTTGAAAAAATTAATATATCCTGAAAAAAATATAAAAGATCAATGTCATTTTGAAGATATATGCTACGACTCATTTCACTCTCATAAAAAAATCGAAAAATGAAAAAAAAAATATTGTAAAAATTGAATAAACTTGTGTTCAAGGAACATCCATTTGATTTTGTTAAAAAAAAAAAAAGACACTCAAAAGGAAGATCAAGAAAGAATAAGAATGACTATATTCGGTGCAATAATTGTCCCTGTTTGGTAGAGTTATCGAACCGTGGTGCTTGAGCTGCTGTGCGGTTTAATAGATTTGAGTTGTAGCATTACCACTAGCTATAACTTTTGGTAAAGCGGAAAGTGCTTGGTCCTACAATTGGTATCAGAGCCAAGGTCACGGGTTCGATTTTCATTGATTGAGTGCAATTATTTGGAGGGAGATTTTTGGGTGCAATAATTGTCCCTGCTTGATAGAGCGATCGAACCGTGGTGCTTGAGCTGCTTTGCAGTATAAAAGATTTGAGTTGCACAATTACTACTGGCTATAGCTTTTGGTAAAGCGGTAAGCGCTTGGTCCTATAGACTAGATTTTGAACTGATGGATTTCCAATCTTTTGATTAATTTGGCTTGTATGTCTGCATATCGTAACCATTTTCTTGAGTGTTTATCTATATTCTAACTCCATAAGAGATATCGTTCTCATCAAAATATTAATCTATGAGATATGGAGTTGAGTCTCTTATTAGAAATTTCGGAAGGCCGTGTATTTTATTACCATGTGAGGATATAGAGTTGAGTCTCTTATTAGAAATTTCTGAAAGCCATGTATATTTAATTACCTAAAAATATTCTTTGAATTGATCAATTCACTTTATTTCATATGTTATAATTATAGTAATTTTGATATAACTTTGACATTTATTAAATTAATTTTAAATAACTGGATAATTTTTATTGCATTTATGTTTAGATTAATCAATGTCTTTTGTTTTTTTATTAAGCTTAAGACTAGCAATAAACTAGTTAGAGTATGATTAATATAAATAATATATTAAATGGTTTATATAATATTTTATAGTTTAAATTGAAAAAAATTATAAGTTTAATAATAATTGGTATAAAAAATTATGTGTGTATAATTGTACTATTTTTGTTATTTTTATAAACTCGGTAAAATAAAAATTTGGCTATAAAAATAAGAATGAAATAATTCTTAAATCTGTATAAAGTTGATTTTAGTATCCACAATATTGATGAAATGCTTGAGATAAAATTATTCTCACAATTGAGATATAATTAAGCAACAAGTGAAAGTAATACAATGAATAAAATTTTATGAAGGTTGAGTAATTTGACCATATTTGTCAAAATACTTAGAAAAAAAATGAAAATTTATCATAATTTTGAAAACTCAAATATGATCAACATTTGTTTTAGATAGAAGAATCAAATCTATGGAAAGATTGTCAAATATGGAGTACAATATGCAATAAAGGTTTGAGTCATTCATGAAGAAAAGTTGCAAAAACTATATGTACAAAATAATATTTTATTTTCTTGTCTCCCCAAATTAGCCTATTCATAGGAGTGTATTGTGATAAATGAAATCATCCCTTATTCTATGAACTAAACATTAAGTTCATAATTTTTCTCTTATTTTCTTCTAAATTTATCCACTTTAATAAATTATCATGCAAAGTATAATTTAAAGTTTTTCATTTTCATCATGAGCAGCTAAAATCTTCCAAAGTCGAGATGAAAATGTGGAGCTCTTGGTATGATAATAAAGTAATAATCTTTAGTTATATTACTTAATATTTATTTATTATTTATATTATATTTAGTTTAATTTATTAAGCATTTTTTACCCTACTTATAAGTGAGAGTTTTGGTTTATTGATGTTATATGTTACATCAATTTTACATCAATTTTTTGGTACAACTTAAGTATTAGTTTGATATTATTGAATTATTGGTATCATTTAAATGTTAGTTTGATATTAATTACCAATCATTTAAAATAGTTACCTTGATTTCATGTTTACAAATATATAGGTCAATAAATACTTGATAACATTTAAAAATTTTAGTGTATATAATATATGATAATGATTATTTAATATATTAAAACCTTTTTATCAAGTGGATCTCAAATATATTAATTTATTCTAATTTTAATTAAAATATCAATAGTGAATCATCTAATCTCGACTATTTAATTTAAAAATGTAAAAATATACAAATCATCATTTAAGACTAAAATAATTAAAAGATAAAAAAAGAAATACATCTTAGTGGACTTGTAATTACTTTAGCTTCCTTATGGATACGTCATTCGGACTCACTGAAATATACTACTTGGGACAACCTGGCCTTGGGAGTGCAACAATCAACGTTGTGGAACATTTGCTGAGACATCAATCGAAATATGTCACTTGTGTCGCTGTACGATTTTAAAAATTGAAGTTGCACATTTACTACCAACTATAACTTCTAGTAAAACGACAAGCACTCCGTTGAAGCAAGAATTTTGACGTATGATAAAAACAAGACAGCTGCGGTTCATATATGTGACATATATCAATTCAATCGTCCAGCTGAAATTATGGTATATCTTTCTAAACGGCCAAAGCTAAAAGGAGTTTCAACTGCTTATTAGAACCGGATCATTTAAAGGACCATTTATTGATCAAAGACATTCTCTGATCGGTTTAATGCATTCAAAGTATTACATCATCTTGAAGTCTATATATATACATCTGCTCCAAGATTGATCTGCATTTATGATCCTATCCCAAAAAAGAGAGACCAAGTGTAGAATGCATGTTCTGATGCTTAATACAGTTTCTATAAAAATAACTCATCAGGAAAAGTGCTTCAGAACGGTGCTGAGCAAAAGGAAAATTAAATGCGCTCAATAAAGAACATTGAATGTTCATAAAGACAATAGAGACTCATGTGTTTAGAAAATCAGGTTAACGTTGCTATGTCCTTCTCGAACGTTAAAGAAATCGTGTATATTAACAGAAGAGTGTGCCAAGCAGAAGTTAATTCTTTTTAGCTCACAAATGAATCACAACAGCTTGCTTGCATATTTGAAAAGATCTACGAGCACTCTGAAAGTTCATATACCTCATTGCTCAATCAGCACACACAAAAACAGAAATTCAGTTGATCATTCTTAGGATCATTTTCGTGCTACTCACACCAAACCTTTATTTTCATCATTAACCTGTTGGTTATTTGATGAAGTCTTGTTATCTGGTGAACCGAGTGTACTTAATATCCAGAAGTGTAAAATGATTAATAAGAGTTCCAATACAGGTAGTGTGATAAGTCCTGATTGGAGTGTGTTGTTGCAAATACATTGTAAAGCCAAAGTCTTTTAGTGGAATCCTTCTTGGAAAAGGAAGAAGGGGTGACGTAGGAGTGTTAAATCTCCGAACATCCATAAAAATCTTGTGTTGTTTACTTATTGCAAGCTCTTACCTTCTTAACTGCAACTTGTTAATTCTGCTTAAAGTGTGTGAACCGTCATTGGAAATTGTGAACTGTTTTCGGCACTCATCAGTGGTTCAACTTTCCAACCGTTTGAGAAAGAATTTTCAACCCCCTAAAAACGTTTGAAGAAAAACTTGTTTTAAACAAGAAAATTTGAAAGAGTTCATTCACCCCCATTCTAAACTCTTTCCCGATCCTAACAAGTGGTATCAGAGCGGGGTTCTCTCAAACACTGACATTTTATGGCTTCTTTCAATAAAATTCCAATGTTCTCTAAAGAAGATTACGACGATTGGAAAATTCGCATGCAGGCACATTTAGCAGCCCAAGATGATGATATGTGGTATGTCATCACTGACGGGCCAATGAAAATTCTGAAGGCGAATACAACTGCAACAATAACTGAAGGTGCTCCTTAGATGGTTGAAAAGCACATATCTGAATGGACAGCTGAAGATAAAAAGAATGCAAATTTGGATAATGTTGCGAAAGATATTCTCTATAAAACTCTGGACAAGAATATGTTTGCCAAGATCAAGACCTGCACAACTGCGAAGGAAATATGGGAAAAAATTACTCAACTATGCGAAGGAAATTATCAGACTAAGGAAAACAAGTTGACTGTGGCTATCCAGAATTTTGACAACGCAAAGATAAAGCCAGGAGAAACTCTTGCAGAATTTGACGAACGGTTTAGCAGTATCATCATCGAACTCACCTCACTCGGGAAAGAATATTACAACAGAGAAATTGCTTTAAAGGTTTTGCGAGCTCTTCCCAGAGAATGGGATGTAAAGACTATAGCAATGCGAGAATCAAAAGATCTGAACAAACTGAAACTTCATGATCTCTTTCCCGACCTTAAAGCATATGAGTTCGAGCTAGGAATGCGAACTGAAGAGGATCCATCCACATCGCAACAAACAAAGGCACTGCCAGCTACCATAATGACTCTTCTGGTCGAAGAGTCCTCAAGTAAGAAATCGGCCGAGCAATTAAGCAATGAAGTCATGTCTTTATTTGTTAAAAAACTCAGTAAATTTATGCGCAAGAATCAATCACAGATGAATAAACCTCACTTCAACAAGGACCATATCGATGATGGTCAAGCTTGTTTTAACTGTGGAAAGAAAAGACACTTTATTGCAGAATGCAACAGGCCAAGAAAAGATGAAAATAAATCAGGTGACAAAAAAAGAGTTAAAGAAAATAAAAGATTCATCAAAAAGAAGAGTCAGCGAGTCCTAGTTGCAGAAGAAGACAAAGGCAAATGGGCTGAATCAGAATCTGAAAAATCTATTTCTGAAGAATCTTCAAGTGAAAGCGAAGATGAGAAAGTAGAGTGTCTCATGGCCAAAAAAGATCAAGAATCTACTGATGAAATGGTATTTGACTTTAACTCTGATGAATTCACACGAGTAGATCTTGTCACCGCACTTCACGACATGGTAGATGAGTTTAATAGGCTATCACAGCAGTTCAATGAAGCCAAAACAGAAAAACAAAACTTGGAAAACAAGTTAACTCTCTCTAGCTGTTCGCAGCAAAAAGAGGTTAACAGTTTGAAAGTAAAGTTAAGTCTACTAACGGCTGAGAATGATGATCTGCGAAGATTGTTCCATGATACTTTGAAAGAAAACAAACGTTTGATAAATACCTTTAACACTTGGAACAAGTCCTCTGTTTCTCTGAATAGATTGCCGGAAATGCAAAATCCAGCTGGAGACAGAACCGGGCTAGGTTATAGCATTAATGAATGCAGCACCTCAGGAGTACAAACTCAACTGCTATTAGAAAAAGGCAATTTAAAACCAATTAAATTTGTCAGATCTAGTACGGTATATGAACATGAAGAACTTGAAAATCAAGGCACTCAGAATGTAAATCTTGAAAATAACAGAAGGCGATGTGGTTTAAGATACGTCGAAATTAAGAATGTTAAAACCAACCGATCATGGCTCAGACGCAGGACTAATACAACCGTTCAAGTTGGGCCAGCAGAAATCAGGATCAACGGGAAATCATTCAAAAACTAGACCAAACTATTGCCACAATAGCCGACCTGTTCAAAAGAGATACCGATTGAGTGAAAATGACAGATGGTCTAAACAAGATACTGCATACACCACCTGATTATGCACATAACAACTCTCTCCTTATGACATATTATAAAGGCCCGAAAATTCATGTTTGAAAATTTGCGGAAAAATTAAAAATTTTATTTTTTAAATAATTAAAATTGCCTCATTCACGAACTAAATTGATAAATCAAGTTTAATGTTCAAAAGTTGCCGCGGAAGAAATTATTTAAAGTAATAAAACATTGATAAAATGTTTGAGCATAAAAAAAATAATGGTAAGTGCAGTAAATGAGGTCATCGGGTTCCACTACTGCTGACCCAAGCTAGCTCACTGGTCCCCGCCCTCGGCCCCGACATCATCAGTACCTACAACAATCAAGTCTAGTGAGCCTAAAGACTCAGCATGCATATATCGTAAATAACGAGTAAATAATATAGTAAAATTTGCATGAGATAAAAATATCATGTCATGAAGCATAAAGTGAAAATAACTTGTCATGAGCAATTATAATACGTGCATAACTGAACTGAAAATCATAGTGAAAATGTTTGCTCATTGGAGCCCTGTAATAAAATAGCATGTCATAAATTTTCTGTTGAGATTATGGTCTACGCAAGTGGCCCCTGAACTGAACTGAACTGACCGGTAACTGGCGACCGGACCGGTAACTGGCGATCGGGTTTAGTAATGTCTGTCTGATCAGACTAATTCCACAGTATACTGGGTGAAACTGAACTGAACTGACCGGTAACTGGCGACCGGACCGGTAACTGGCGACCGAGTTTAATAATGTACGTCTGATCAGACTACTGCCACAGTATACTGGGTGAAACAACTGAACTGATCGGTAACTGGCAACCGGATTTAGTAATGCTCCCATGACCGGTAACTGGCGACCGGATGAATTAATAATCCCATGATAGTAAAGTGGCCACAAGAAATATCGCATAAATCTCAAAATGAATATTTGCACGTGATATAATTAAATAACATAATTAAATATGAACAATTTCGATCTTCTTGCATTAAAATCATGTACTTGCGATATTTAAAAATACCTATATGGCTTGATTGAAGAGTGAAAAAAGATATAAACATGCCTTGGTTTGTTTTAACAGAAAACAAACGAAATAACGACGCGGCGCGGCGGAGACGGAGTGCTCTTCACTTTCTCACTTTTTCTCTCTTAATTCCTTTAAACCAAGCATGCACCATAATTATTATAATAGCGTAAAAATCGTAAACGTGAAGCATGAACATTTAAAAATATCATGATTTGTGCTCAGGGCGCTGCCAGGACCAAAATCTCACCCTGGGTGCAAAATGACCATTTTGTCCTTGGAAACCCAAAAATTATCGTTTCAACCCTGGACCTTTAAAATTGACCCGAAGCTTACCAAACTTCTTAAAATGTCCCAAAACATTTTTAAAAGCATTCCTAGACGTAAAATCGAGCCCAAATCTCAAACTTAATCGGTTCGTTTTAAAACTTGGACCGGGGTCCCGGTTTTAACCCGAATCGAACCGAAATTTAACCAAAAATTCCCAACTTTTTATCACACCTAAAAACACTATAATTCTCCTAAAACAATGTCATTAGGTCCCTAAAACCATGGCTGGAAATTCCAGAACATAACAAACTCTCGGCCACACCCCACTAGTACACTTATATTCCAACACTTGTCTCCAACCCTTTGTATATTCGGTCCACCTCCTCCCCTCACGTGTCCAGCCTTTAAGGCTCATCGTTTAGTCCTTAATGACCCTCCTAAACCAAGCCTAACTGAATTCTAATGTTTCTGCACAAGCCAAACTCAGCAAACAACCAAACCTAGCATATCTTCTCTCGGTTAAGCTAATTTCCCTAGGATCGATCTTCTCCCTCGACCAAACATCCATGGCTCATTCCTAACATCTTAATAGACTCTAAAAGGTCTGAAACACAGCTTGGTTCGAGCCCATGCATCGCAGCCCGCCCCAAAACCTTAAATCTTTCCAAACCGAAACACCCGACAACAAACACCGATCGGCCCCTCAAAGAAACAAACCTAGATCGATCAAGCTTCGACTCCAGCTACTAATCCCCATCCTCTCGACAACAACAGCTCCCTGATGAATCTATACAGCAGCCCCCTTACACGAAAATTCAGAAAGATCATGAGCACAACGGAGGGAAATGAAATAGACACGTAAATATCGTAAATCTTTAATGCTCATGGCTGGATCAAAACTTTAATGCAAGAACACATTCAGTAGTATATTAGACGAGTGTGATGCAAAAGAAATGATACAATGCGTGCCTTATGATGTAATGGCTCGAGGAGAAAGTGGAGAAAAGCGCCGTGAGAATTGGTCTAAGCGAGGATTGCAATGGCCGAAGGTTCTTGAGCTTTGCTGTTGAGAATTTCGAGCTGGTGAGGAATTCTTAGTGGGGTGTCGGCTGAGTGAGGGAGTAAATCACTAGGTTTAGGGTTAATAATATTTAGTAGCTTAATTATATAGGTAAAATATTAATTAATGGGCCAATTTGATAATTAAAGGTTTTAAAATGATTTCAAGACCAACGAGTTTAAAACCAGGCTCATTAAATCCAAACACACTCCCGAAAAATATTTCGTGTTGAAAAAGTTTTGAAGGTAATATCCGAACCATTAAAAATCCCCCGATTTGATAAAATTTGCATATTGTGACAATTAAAGATTTTGCGAATAAAAATACCAAAAAAATTATCATTTTGAAAAATACACTTAAAAATGCTTTAACTTAATTTATAAAAATAAATCGTGAAATAAAATGAATTTTCTGAAAATTCTCCGGTCTCCGATCCTCGTTCGAACGTGAAATGCACCTAGAAACCCTAATGCGTGAACTTTTAAAATTTCATGAATTAAATCATATCATGCATGAATTATGCATTAAAATGCATAAAAATAATTAAACACGTAATTAATAAAATAAACATGCATATTATGCTTTAAAATAATTTAATAAAATACCAAAGAAATTTAATAATTTGCATGCATGTGGTTCACGTGGACCTTCAAATTTTTGGGATGTTACCAGGATTGATGCCAAGACCTATATAAGTCCAGGAGGTCTTGGGTTCTAATCCTGGGAAGGCAAAAGCTCCAGTGCCTGGGCTGGAGAAGTTCTATGAGTAATGGGTAATGGGATAACCGTGAGGGGACTCAAGCCCAATCGAGAATAGCCCATGTGCGCCTTTTTTTGTAATGCACATGGGCTGTTCCCGATTGGGCTTGAGTCCCCTCACGGTTATCCCATTACCCATTACTCATAGAACTTCTCCAACCCAGGCACCTGGAGCTTTTGCCTTCCCAGGATTAGAACCCAAGACCTCCTGGACTTATATAGATCTTGGCAGCAATCCTGGTACCAAGATCTATATAAGTCCAGGAGGTCTTGGGTTCTAATCCTGGGAAGGCAAAAGCTCCAGTGCCTGGGTTGGAGAAGTTCTATGAGTAATGGGTAATGGGATAACCGTGAGGGTACTCAAGCCCAATCGGGAACAGCCCATGTGCATTACACATATCATGAAAAATCCTTCAAGATAATTTAAGTGTGGATTCCTAAGGGACTAATAAGCTCAGGACCCAAATAGAAAAGGGTACCGATCTCTCTTTTCAATAATGTTAGGCATCAAAGAAAAGGAACTTGGAGGAATCAATATGTTTCTTGGATAGTGGCTGCTCTAGACACATGACTGGAAGCAAAGATCTCCTGTCAGAAGTAATCAACTACAAAGGTCCAACAATCACCTTCGGTGACAATTCTAAAGGTAAAGTTGTTGGTAAGGGTAAGATTATCCACGTCAAAATTACTATTAAAGATGTACTTCTTGTAGAGAATCTATCTTATAACCTAATAAGCATAAGCCAACTATGTGACAGTGGTTACACCGTAGAATTTCAAAAACTCATTTGTACTGTCAAAACCGCGGCAGGTCATATCATGTTAACTGGTCACAGAGAGCAAAATACATAAAAATTTAAATGGAATGATGACAGTCTTAGCGCACCTACCTATTTTGTTGCCTTAAATGGTAATAAAATTGGCTTTGGCATAAACGACTCAACCATCTTAATTTCAAATCTATTGCCACTATCAGCAAACTTAAATTAGTATATGGAGTACCTAACACTGATTTTGCCAAAGATAGAATCTGCAATGCTTGTCAGTTAGGTAAACAAGTCCGGTCAACATTCAAGAAGAAAGGAAGAAACTCTTCAGCAAGATGCCTGGAACTTCTTCATATGGGCTTGTTCGGACCAATACCTGTAACAAGCTTAGGGGGAAAGAAATACACTATCTTAGTAATAGATGATTTCTCCAGATTTACATGGGTAGCATTTCTAAACTCCAAAGATCAAACCACTGATCAACTAATCAAGCTGCTCAAAAGACTTCAAAACGAGAAAAGTGAAGCAGTTCACAGAATCAGGAGTGATAGAGGAACTGAATTTCTAAACCGATTCTTGTCATCCTATCTTGAAGATCATGGCATAAAACATGAATTATCAGCAGCAAGATCACCGCAACAAAACGTAGTAGCTGAAAGAAGAAACCGCACATGGAAGGAAGCAGCCAGAACCATGCTAGCCGAATCTGGTATCTCACAAAGGTTTTGGGCTGAAGCCATCAACACAGCCTGGTATACTCAAAACCGGTCCATGATCAATAAGAATCATGAGAAAAATCCATATGAAATTTGGACCGAAAAGCAGCCAGAAGTTGGATATTTTCGCATCTTTGGTTGTTAGTGTTTCATTCACATTAATGGCAAAATACATCTCACCGCTTTTGATGTTAAAGCTGATAATGATCCCTTTTTAGGATATTCAGCAGTGAGTAAAGCATACAGAGTTTATAATCAAAGAACTCTCAATGTTGAAGAATCTATACACATCGTATTTGATGAATCATCTATATGTCATGACAACAATAGTAACAATATACATGATTTAATAAATAATCTTGATGCAACTAACCTTGAAGCAAGCAGTGATGATGAGGTAGCTATGAGAAAAATAGGGGGAATCACATCAAAAGAAAAATCAACCGCTCAAGAACAAACTCAACCGATGAACGAATCGGAGGACATCCAACAAACGCAGATGTAATTAGCACTGGAGCAAGAAGAAGAAATTATTCAACCTACTGAGCTAAATCCATATGGAGCATGTCTCCAGTGGAAAAAGACCATCCACTTGAGCGGTCATCGATAACCTCTACTGCTTCTCTTAGAACTAGAAATCAAATGATAAATGAATTCATGCATGCTGCATTTGTTTCTCAGATAGAACCTAAGAAAATTGATGATGCATTACTTGATTCAAATTGGATAGAGGCCATGAAAGAAGAACTTAATCAGTTTGAAAGAAGTAAGGTTTGACATCTAGTTCCTCGGCCTAATAACACTCATGTAATTGGAATTAGATGGGTATTCAGAAACAAGATGGATGAAAATGGTTTGATTATAAGAAACAAGGCTAGACTTGTTGCTCAGGGCTATAGACAAGAAGAAGGTATAGACTTTGATGAATACTTTGCCCCTGTAGCCAGGTTAGAAGCCATCAGAATATTTTTAGCATTTGCAACATTTAAACATTTTATAGTATATCAAATGGATGTTAAATCTTCTTTCTTGAATGGATTGTTAAATGAGGAAGTTCATGTAGAACAAACACCCGGTTTTGTCAATCACACCTTCACTGAGTATGTTTACAAACTTGACAAATCTCTATATGGACTAAAACAGGCCCCAAGAGCATGGTATGACACTTTAACCAATTTCTTGATTGAGCATGGTTTCACAATCGGAACGGTTGATAAAACGCTATTTAAATTCTCAAAAAATGATCATTCATTGTTTGTACAAATATATGTGGACGATATTATTTTTGGATCAACTAATCCTAAGCTGTGTGAAAAATTCTCCAAGATGATGCAGGAGCAATTTGAGATGAGCATGATGGGCGAATTAAATTACTTTTAGGACTGCAAGTCAAGCAGTCCGAAGATGGTATATTTATCAATCAAGCAAAATAAACTCGAGATATGCTAAAGAAATTTGGCATGGAAAATTGCTATCCAGCTTCCACCCCAATGAGTTCATCAATTAAGCTGGATAAATACAAAGGAGGAATCTCTGTTGACACAAAAATGTACAGAGGATTGATTGGTTCTTTGCTATACCTAACTGTCAGTCGACTGGACATTATGTTTGTGGTTTGTTTATGTGCACGATTTCAAGCTAACCCTATGCAGTCTCATTTTATATCCGCTAAACGCATTCTTAAATATCTTAAAGTATTAAAGGATCGGTTAGTAGGGGGTTGAATAAATACTCACGGATTATATTCTTTTCGAATATTGGGTTCAGTTTAGTGACAAACTGACACTCGGTATCTCGTCAGTCGATAACAATCAGTTTAACGAAAAACAGTTGCGGAAGTAAACTGACTGAAAGATAGAATAGCTGATAGTAACTGAAATAAAAAGCACACAATTTGTTTCTGGATGTTCGGAAAATAGAATAACTCCTACGTCACCCGTTCTATCACGAAGATAGGATTTTCACTAAAAGACTTTGATCGAATACACACGTTGTACTGACCCACTTCAGTTTGGACTTAACACTGGCAAACTGAAACTCTTAGTTCACAAAAACTTTTACAGTGCGTGACTGAATATAACACAGCTGAATAAATCTAACAAATATTTCAAAGTGCTAGCAAGCTCGTTAATGTAGCCTAGATTGCTACTCATAAATCCGATAAGAGTGAGCTCTTGATATTTGAATACGAGTGGTGATTTTAGCAGAGTAACAACAAGCTTGAATAAAAAAGTAGTTCGCGTGTTGTTCTTCTCAGCTGCCCTCTTCACCTATTTATAGGCTCCCTCTCAACGGTAATATTAAATAACATTTGAATCTTTATATCCGTTGATTGCCACGTCAATATTCTCTGACATTCGTACACTGCAATCTCTGAAATACGGTGTTCCACTACTAGTTGCAGTCTGTTGTACTATTTGTCGATTGTCGTTCTCAACTTATGACGTGTACAGCTGAGGGATCAGCTGAAGGACACTCTGCTGGAAAACTCTTAACTGATTGTTTCAACTTCAGTTAGATTCTGCTTCAACTGATCAGTTTCCAACAGATCAGTTCGACGTAGATAAGATTTAGCTGGTATGCATTAATCTTCAGCTAATGACAACTAACAGTTGTAAGATTTTAGCCAGTTAAGCTCGTTTGCCTTTGATCAGTTATTCCAATAAGTTTGATGCTTAGTTTGTCAAATCACTGAAATTTAGTTTCCAACAATTTCTCCCTTTTTGGTGATTGACAAAACTCAGAATAAACTGATCAGTTGAAGTAAAAGAATGCTTTGAATCATTGTAGTCATTGTAGATAAAATAATTTCTAGTGTACAGATTCGTACAAAGAAAACAAATAATCTTAACTAATAACTGACAAAATGTCTCTTCAGTTGTATCCTCACTTATTCTTTCATCAATCTAGCTGCTTCCCCCTTTTTGTCAAGCACATCGACCTTGAGAGATAGAATCCTAACATCAGCTGCAATATCTTTGACAACAATCAATACCGTTGTTTCCAACAAGTCGATTTTCTTTGAGACAGATGTCTCCATGGATTCTACTCGCTTGCTGATTGAGTCTTGAGTAAGGGAGAGACTCTCAGCTAAGCCTCTGTTCTTTTTAAGCTCGTCGATCGCAAAGGAGATGGAGGTCATAGCTGTTTGAATTGATTTTAGTTTGCCTGTGTTGAATTCACTGGAGGAGTTCAGCTTAAGAGAGTGAGCAAGCTGAGTGCTTTGAATCTCCTTTATTTCTCTCATTATTTTGGACATGTTGAGCTGAATGTCCTAAATTTCTTCAAGGACCAAATCCATGTTTGATGATGGATGAGGAGATACTGGTCCAGACGGCCTTGGTTCCTTTTCCTTGGTAGATTGATCAAATATCACCAAAGTCCTGGTCAGAAACCTCTGTTTCAGAATGTGACAGTTCTTGAACATCTTGCACTCTGAGTTCTTCTTGAATAGGAGGAGAAGAAGAAGATTGATTTGGAGCAGCAGATGGACTGTCCTGCTGATTCAGTTGTTGATCTATGGTAGTTTCAGTTGGAGGATCAGTGACTAATGGTTCTGATTGTTGGTCAACTGAAACTCGCTGTGGTTCGTCGACATGCATCTGAGCCTCCTCAGTGACAACATTTCTATATTTGGCTCAATAGTTGAGTGAATAGGCACATCAGTTTGAACATCTTGTTCAGCAGAGACAGAGACATCAACTTATTCAGTTGAAGGCACATTTGTTTGAAATTCTCGGGCGACTGACTGAATGATCTCATCGATATTAGAAAGTGTCAAGTCAGCGTCCGAGTGAAGTTGAGGATCAGCAGCAGAAGAAGATGGTGGCACATCCTGAATTGGCTCTACTGTTGTAGCAACATCTTGTTTTGGGGATGGCTCTTTGTGCTGAGATGACGATTCATCTTCTTCATCTTTGGAAATACCTTCATGATTGATTAATTCTTGATCCATTTCCAAAACTTTATCTGCGATTGCAGAGCAATAAGATCGTTGTCTAGCTGAGTGAGCAGAGCTCGATCATTGTAAGCAGTTGGACTTGTGGGAATGTATTTGCTTTTGATCTTTTCAATCAGTTGGCCCAACTTCTTGGCTCTGATTTGATCAAAGAAATAATTCTTTCTCCCCAATGCCTGAACAATTGTAGCAGCTTTGACCATTTTAAGAGCAGTTGCTTCCAACTTGATGAATGTATTCAGTTTAGACTTCTTTTTCAACTGTTTGGCAAAGGTGTGCGTTCTGAACATCGTCCAAGCATCATAAACTTTCAGTTTGGACTCAGCAAATGCATTTACCTATTCCCAGATAAGGTCAATGTGAGTCTGAATGGCATTTGATGGCCTGGGCTCTTCGATCAACTTGCCCTTGCCTTTCTCATCAGAGAGAATGTGTGGAATGTTCAACCCAGAGTGAGTAGTGTCCACTCGTTCCTGAATTATGATTCCTTTGGGTCAAACAGGAGCAAGAATTTTAGGTCGTTTGATATTGATTAAAGGAGCTGACCCTCTTGTTGATTCCTTCTTTTCACCTGCTGTAGTGACGACCTTTTTGGATGGATCAGTTGGTGGAGATAACTGATCTTTAGCTGAAATATCAGCTGGAATAGCTTTCAAAGGAATAGCCTGAATAGGCTGTTGAGCATTTGATTGCTTCAATTTATCAGCTGGGAAAGATGCCAACATAGCTACTGGCTTTGTTTTCTGAGTCCTTTGTTTCTTTGTAATCAACTGAAAAGGCTGATCCACTGACAATCAGTTTTCGCTTGATGGTTTTCAGTTGAGCCAAAGTTCTTTCCTTCTTAACTGACTTGGGAACATCCTGGTGCGTCCCAATCTCCTTTTTGATCTTCACAAACTGATCAGGAGAGATGTCCAGTTTAGTCTTTGGTGGTTGAACATTCTTGGCGTTGAAAACTTTGAATTTTGATGATTTCTCTGAATCATAAGCCACCAATCCTTTGACTTTCATCAAATAACTCAGTTGAACTGCGAATCCTTTGGATTGGTTGGTGGATTGAAACATATTCTTCAAGATATTGAAGATAACGTGCTTCCAGTTCAGTCTTCGTCCAGCCATGATAACAGTAATGGCTTGAAATTTCTCCGAGGTAAGTGCAGCAAAAGATCCTGCTTTCGCCAATAGCACTTTGGCTACAATATCTGCCAGCAACTGAACTTCGTGCTTCAGTTCCTTCTTTGGATCGGAAACCTTGATTTTTCGTCCATCAGCAGAAAGTAGAGTTTGCATTTGTTCGACATCAGATGCCTTAACTTCAGCAAGGTTTGCTAGCCCATCAGAAGGCAATAAGAACATTTCTCCAAACGATTCTTCAGAAATGGTCAACAACTGAGCAATGACAGTAGAGATGATGCTTCCATCAGAATTGATATTCTCGTTAGAGTAAAAATCAAGAAGTTCCTTTGGATAGATCTCATGCGAAGAATTCACCAAAAATGTCCTCAGCCAAGCTGATTCTAGCTTCAGAAAGACGTTCTTGACATCGGGTTCTCTGACTTATAGAACTGATTCAAAATTGTTAGCCATAGCATTCAACATGTGAGCAGGAATTTGATTCGCCATTAGAACTGAATGATTTCCTGCGAAAAAGAAATCTTGAATCTGTTTTTGCTCTGAGAATTTTAGGTAAGCATAAGGAAGAAGAACTGAAATGGAGCGGGCAATGTACTTATGTACGTGACTGTTCAAATTATTGGACACGTGTCAGTCCAGGAAATTTTGAATAAAAAACGTGGGTACATGTGGTAAAAGCGTGTTGAAAATACATGGATTATAAGGGTCCACGTTTCAACCTATCATTTGTTGAAAGATAGCATTTAATGCTTTGATAATCAGTCACGTCACTAAATTTGGAATAAAAAAATGGTTAATTTGTTAACTTATGTGAGAAGATTAGTGAACTAATCAGCTGAACGATCAGTTGTAAAACTGTGTCTTTTCAGTTGAAGATTTACTAACTGTTGTCTTCTCAGTTAACCCTTTAAACCAATATTCCCCCTTAATAAATGCATATAAAAATTACGAGAATTTAAGCAAGACGAATGAAATTAAATCTTATGCTTAGAAGGTTAATCGTCTGTCGTAATGACTTTGTCCTTTCATCTTCCAAACCTTGGGCTATAAATAAGTATAGCTCAGTTAGTCTCAAACATATCAGCATGTAACAATCAAAAGCTATAATGGCAGGTGCAGGTAGCTCGAAGACACCAGATATGGCTGAAGCTTTCATGAACTCAGCTCTAGAGAAAAGAAAAACTGATATGGAAGATGAAGTCTTCCATAAAATCCTTCGATACTGGGAGGAGCTACAAGGACTCCAGTTTCTCCAGGAGTGTGGAATGGGTACCACCCCCAAACTGCTGGCAAAACTGGATAATATCGGGAACGCTTGCACGTTGCTGATACGGTGGACATCTTCGAAGATGACTATGTCTACCAGCTAATGCTCCAGAAGGAAAGGAAGATCCTAGAGCGTATAGCTGACTCTGATAGCTTCCTTAAGACTTCCACCGGAGATTTAACCCGTTGGTTGAACAAGTGGAGGTCTTTTGTAGAAGAAGAATTTTTCGATGTAATCCGTACTAATTTCTTTAAATGAATGAAATGATACTTTAGTTTATCTTTGTCTTTTATTTTCCTGGAAGAGTTAATCTCATCAGTTGATAAGTAATTTCACGAACTGGACATAATAACTGACAAAAGATTAACTGACATCAGTTGAAATTCAAATGAATAAAAAACGAACTGAATGAACAGTAAATGACAATAGAACTGATAGATGACACAAATTAATTAACAACTGATATCAACAGTAAAACTGATTAGGATAAATCAATTAATCCAAGTATATTGCAAAAGTGAGAAAACTTAGTCTTGGGCAATGGTTTGGTGAAGATATCAGCTGCTTGCTGTTCAGTTGAGACATATTCCAATCTGATGTCCTTCTTCAAGGCATGATCTCTGATAAAGTGATGCCTGACATCTATGTGCTTGGTCCTCGAGTGAAGAACTGGATTGTAGGTAATAGCAATCGTGCTTGTATTATCACAGAATATGGGTGTTTCTTTAGCGTCAACTCCATAATATCTTAGTTGTTGCTGAACCCAGAGCAGTTGAGCACAGCAGCTTCCAGCAGCAAGGTATTCTGCTTCAGTTGTGGAAGTTACTATGGATGTTTGCTTCTTGCTGAACCAAGAGATCAGTCTGTCTCCTAGAAACTGACATGATCCACTTGAAGTTTTACGATCAAGCTTACATCCTGCATAATCTTCATCTGAAGATCCAACTAAATTCAAAGAAGAGTCTTTAGAATACCATAACCCAACATTTTGTGTGCCTTTAAGATATTTTAAAATACGTTGGGCAGCTGAAAAATGTGATTGCTTAGGGTTTGCCTGAAATTTAGCACACATACAGACAACAAATACAATATCAGGACGACTGGCAGTTAGTTACAATAATGAACCTATTAAACCTCTGTAAAGTGTCGCCTCAACTGATATTCTTCCTTGATCAGTGTCTAGTTTTACTGATGAGCTCATGGGAGTACTTGCAGCTGAACACGATTCCATGCCAAATTTCTTCAGCAACTCCTTCGTGTATTTAGTTTGACTAATAAAAGTGTCTGTGTCCAGTTGCTTCACTTGCAGTCCAAGAAAGAATGTCAGTTCACCCATCATGCTCATTTCAAATTTCTCCTGCATCAACTTAGCAAAATTTCTTGCATAATTTGGGGTTAGTTGACCCAAATATGATGTCATCAACATAAATTTGAACAAGTAAAATGTGATCATTCTTTGAAAATTTGAACAATGTCTTATCAACTGATCCAATAGAAAAATCGTGATCAGTTAGAAATTTTGAAAGAGTTTCATACCAAGCTCTTGAACTTGTTTAAGATCATATAAGGCTTTGTTCAAATGGTAGACATGATCAGGAAAATGATGATTGACAAAACCTGGAGGCAACATAGACTTCCACTTGCAACTGGCCATTCAGGAATGCACTCTTTACATCCATCTGGTAGACTTTGAAGTTCTTGAATGATGCATAGACAAGGAATATTCTGATAGCTTCCAGTCTTGCAAATGGTGCGTATGTTTCATCGTAGTCAATTCCTTCTTCTTGCCTATATCCTTGTGCTACCAGTCTCGCCTTATTGTGCACAACTGAACCATCTTCGTTCAGTTTATTCATGTACACCCATTTTTTTACCTATAACAGTTTTAGAAACTGGTCTTAGAACTAGGTTCCAGACATTGTTATTGTTTGAATAGGTGCCCGTCGAGCCAAGTATTGGCCGAGTGTTCACAATGAAACTCTATGTATAAGCAGTCTTTATTTTAATAATATTTGAAATTATTGTTTTGGCAAATCTTTATCTGTATACCCATGATAGTTGCATAGATAAAGCCCTTGAATATACAAATAGTAGAAAGAATATGAGATGCTCATATGATGAGTATCATGAAACTCATATTTGGAATACTGTGTATTCTAAACGGTTCCTAGTCGATTCAGCCGCCACTAAGAAGGATATAGGCCGCTCGAGTTAGAGCCTAGTATCTGCGATGTGAGTACCATGTTTCATTGGTAGGGGACATTGTGATGTCCGAGCATGCAGATAGGTGCTCCTGGTAGAGTGCACTGAACAACCCTCCATTAAAGGACTTTCCAAGTGGTTCTCACTTATCGAGTGGAAGTGTCCTAGTTTATGGTTGTACACCATTAGTCCTTATGACCCGGGACAACATTGAGACTCTATGTGCTAGAATTACACTTTGACTTGTTTACCGACTCTCATGGGGTCATCAGGTGGCAAGGTTGGGTGTTCTGTCGAAACACATAGGAGTCGATGCATTGTAGTCGGGGATTCACCGCTTACCTTCGGGTATGGATATCCTATGTGTTATCATGTGTATGTAGGTTGAAATCTCTGGCCAGAGTATGGTTGTAATTATGAAAGGGGTTTCATAGATTACACCATCGATGCAACTACAACATGACACATAGTATCGATTCATTGACAACTCTCGATAAACCAATGGTTGTCGAATCGGTCGGGATATATGAGTTGAAGGGACCGTACTGTACGCTAACCATAATTGAATGGTTCTTGCAGGCACTATCATTTGATACCTAGGGAATCATGTAAGCGATGCTGCTAGGCGTTTAACATGATTGGTTGGGTACTATCAGACTTGAGTTCTGACGTTCTTGTTATCAAAGTGTTGATAAGTAAGAATGGAGCAATTGGGGTATGCTCATATAAGGACATGTTTAGTCCGAATCACATGGAGATGTGAACCCACGGCTAGTTGTATCAATGAACCATTGAGGGCCACACAAGTACTAGCTTTCTATATCCCGTTGAGAAGTAAAATAGTTCAATGTGTTGAACGGCTTATAAATGAGTTTATAAGCGTAAGGAAAATTATAAGTATGACTTCTATAAAGGAGAAAATAGTTCAATGTGTTGAACGGCTTATAAATGAGTTTATAAGCGTAAAGAAAAATAGAAGTATGAATTCTATGAGAGAAATGTAAATTTTAATTTATGGAAGTGTTCCTAAATTAAAAGTTGGCCAAGTGAATAATGTATTTGAAAATTGTGATTTCATAAACATTATTATGAACTAAATTAAATTAATTCAAGTGTTGAATTAATTAAACACTAGTGGACCTAGTAGAGTCCAAATAATTAAATTAATTCAAGTGTTGAATTAATTAAATAACATTGGGCCTTGTAGAGCCCAATTGGAAATAATTATTTAACTAGTGGACTTGAGTAAAATCAAGTAAGGATTAATTGGGCTCAAATGTGTTTGAGACAATTAAAATAAAAGTCCATGGGCCCTTGTAAGTTGTTACAAGCCCACATGCAAAGCATGCTTGGGAGGTGAAAGGTTGGAGAATACTTTTGATTAAAAAAAATTGCATGGCATGCAACTTTTTGGCTTTTTCTTTTTGCAACACCAAGACAAGAAAATTAATTCATTCTCCTTCCCCTCCAACACATGCAATATCCGAAACTTGCAAGGTTCTCTCCTCCAATTTTTCTCTCAATTTTCTTCTTCAAGGGTTGAGGAAAGAAATCTCTTCTCAAAGAAAAATGCCCTACATTTTCTAGTGCAAGTGTAAGGTAGATCTTTTAAGTTTGGTGGTGGGCTTGATTTTGAAGGAAGGACTCAAGAACAAGGAGAGCTTGTAGATTTGTCTTGCCTTTGAAGAGCCAATTTGTTTACAACTTGGTTGGAGCCATTACATCAATCTTTGAGATTGATAGGTAAATTTCTTAACACACTATGAATGTCATTCCGTGTTTTATTGTATTTGTTACACAAAGAACATGGTGGCCGAAATTTACTATGTAAAAATTTAAATTTTTAACTTCCGTTGTGCTTCCTGTCACCGTAACCGATCCCCTTTCAAGTGGTATCCGAGCTATGGTTACGTTTTTGTGTAGCAAATACAAGATATTATATTGAGAATGATTTATAACCGCATTAGATGAAAGTTTGCAACAAATATCAAAGCCTTTGTGGGGATTTTTCGGGCAGCATGTTGCTGCCCGTGTCGGGCAGCTCGGGCTGCCCGAGGGGCTGCCCGTTTCGGGCAGCAAGGGCGGCCCCGAACAGCCCCTACTTTTATTAAAAAAAAAAAATTTTGTCGCCGGAATCCTGCGACGGAGCTCCGGCGACGGCGATGACGACTAGGGTTTCCAAAAGTGTTTTGGATTATCAAAGGGTCATGGGCCTTGATGTTGTTGGGCCATTGGATGGCTAACATATTTGTGAATTTTAAATGGGCCAAAATGTTTTTGGTGAAAAATAAGTTTTTGGGCTCTTAAGTTTAAAATTACAAAAGTTGCAAATTTTTCTCATAAAATAAATAATTGAAGTTGGACTTTAATTATTTATAGTAAATTGTGATTTATAAGAAATTCGGTTATAAATAAATTAATTGGAAAGTAGACAAAGGTGTTTGTATACTTTGTTAATTTAGTTTATAATCGTGGCGGTTAGTGATTGGTTCAAGATATATAATATTGGATCAATTAATTATTGCGAAAATTAATTGATGGTGTATGATATGTGATATTATGCATGAAGGATGTTCAAAAGCCCAAGCCCAATTTGCTAGGTGTATGCTAGGATATTTTGTGTTGAATGATTGTAATAATTATCAATTTATATAGTGGGCTTGGTTTATGGCCCGTTCCCACCCCCATGAGATGTATCCCTATTTGCCATGGATATTTATTTGTAAATATTAGTATAGTGGATGATCAAGATTGGAAGATAGTGGCCATGATGATTATGAAGATCGAAGACATGTAAATATTGGAAGCTAATGTAATAGTTGCATTGCATCCCGTGCATTTACCCTAGGATTGGACCTAGGCCCGTGTTTAGCTCACACGGGCCATTAGTTTTGGGGCGATTGATCATCCTTGTTTGTTTACTGTTTATAATACATGCATGATATATTATAAATAATGAGTATGTGCGTTATTATTATGATAATAACAAAGTTGCATGAATCCGGCAAACATACGATCAAACATGGCGAGCTTTTAAAATAAAATTAATGATGAGACCTTTCAAAATTAAAAACCCTTATTTTGAATAAGATTCAAAATTAATATCAAGTCCGAAAAAGGGAATTATAAATTTGTTTATAATTTCCTTGTCTTCCATCGACAATGGGTGCATGATGAACGCTACCCGTACTCGGGGCTCGGCTCATATTATTGGGGGAGCTTTGGGTGCCGGAAAGCTGTGACATCCATTGACATGGTGATGTGAACTACGTGGAACTCCCATGATTTCGGCTCATATTATTGAGGGAACTCATGGCGACCGTCCATTAAGGTTCAATATCGATGGGTTAGGCTTGACACGTAAAGATGAACGACGTCATATTATTGGGTCCTAATCAAACGTGAGACAAAAGTTTACGTTAAGGGTTACATTGTGATGCAATTGTAAACTACCTTTTAGGAATTGTGATTGGCTGATATTATTCGGGATCATAATTCGCTAATTGAACCTTACGTACCTACTGAGGAAAGGAGTTTCCCGTTTTCACTAGAGGGTAGTGAAAGATGTCAAAACAGTGGGAGCAAATATTTATGAAGTAAAAGTCCAAACTTCATATCTTACTAAATATTTTAAAATAATCATCAACATTTATCTGTTTTTACTTTTAAGTACAAATTGACGATGTCTTCGATTCGTAATCCGATATCCGTAATACTCGACAAAAACATATTAACTAGGACCTAATTACCTCACTTGGCTAAGAAACCTAAAAATCATCTTGAATTCGGAAAGGGTAGCATATACACTGACTGAGTCGCCCCCTGTTGAGGCTCCGACTGACTGCAATCCTGAGGAATTGCAGGCTTACAACGAATGGTGTGACCATGACTTGATAGCCAGGTGTTATATGCTGACTTCTATGAATGATGAGCTGCAGAGGCGTTTTGAGGATGCAAAGAATGCTGCTGACATTCATATGCACCTCAAAGAGCTCTTTGGTGAGCAGACTCGGCCTCTTAGGCATGCTACCGTCAAGGAGCTGATCACTTTGCGCATGCGAGATGGGGCCTCGGTCCATGAGCATGGCCTAAATATGATCGGGCTCGTGGAAAAGCTCATTGGCATGGATCTGATCTTGCCTTCGGAGTTGACCACCGACGTGTTGCTGTTATCATTGCCTAGCTCATTTGATCCTTTTGTGGTTAACTTCAACATGAACAAGATGGAGCCGACCCTTGAGGAGTTGGTGAATATGCTTGTTACGTTTGAATCAACCATCAAGAAAGAGAAGTTGGTTCTTTATGTGGGTTCTTCATCTGGTACGAAGATTGATCTACATGGGAAGGGAAAGAAGAGTTCTTTCCAACGTCCCAAGAAGAACGTGCCCTTGATGAGGCAATCTCCGAATCCCGTTGTGGCAGCCACACCAGTTAGGGCTGACAAGACTAGTGATGTTTGTCATCACTGCAAGAAGCCTGGACATTGGAGGCGAAATTGCAAGGAATATCTTGCCCAGAAGAGTTCTGGAAACGGTATGTTCTAAATTGAAGTAAACATTTCAATTAACTCTACTTCTTGGATATTAGATACCGGTTGTGACTCACATCTCTGTAATGAATTACAGGTGATGGGAAGAAGTAGAAAGCTTAAGGAAGGTGTGACCTTCTAGAGGATGGGCAATGGAGCAAGAGTTGCTGCCAAGGCTGTTGAAGATGTTTACTTATTGTTGAACAATGATTTTAAGTTAATTTTTAAGAGATGTTTTGTTTGTACTTTTTTGGTAAAAAACATTATTTCCATTTCTATTGTGATAAAGATGGATATTCTTGTTTATTTAGCAAAGATATTTGCAACATTTACAAGAATGAATGTTTAATTGGTACTGAAGAACTTGAAAACGATCTCTACAACTTAAAATTGAAAGATATTCCACTAAATGTCCATTCAAAGGCAGACACCATATGAGATATGGATGGGTAAGCCTCCCAAATATTCTTATCTTAGAATATGGGGATCCCTGCTTATGTGAAGTAGGTAGTGGGAGATAAATTGGATAGTCGATCCATTTTATGTTACTTTGTGGGATATCCAATGAATTCTGTTGGATATTACTTCTATCATCCCCAAGAAACAAAAATGTTTGTTTCTAGGAATGCAACCTTTTTGGAAAAGGAATTTCTATTGGAGAGAAAATGGGAGATGATAGAACTCGAAGAGGTTCGAGAGACACCCACAATTATAGAACCCACACCCGAAAAGCCAAGAGAGGAGTTACAAGCTCCTAGAAGATCCGAGAGAGTCTCGAGACCACCTATGAGGTATGGTCTGCTTCTTGAAGAGGGTCATGACGAGCCTAACCATGGATGTGATCCAAGGACCTTCAAGGAAGTGTTATCTGATGCCGATTCATCCAAATGTCTTGAAGCTATGGAATCTGAGATGAATTCCATGCATTCGAACCAAGTGTGGATCTTATAGATCCACCTGAGGGAAAGGTTCCCATAGGGACTTGGGACGGATGGGAAGGTATTGACCTTCAAGACGCGATTGGTGGCAAAAGATGTATTCAAAGACAAGGAGTTGACTTTTAGGAAACCTTTTCCCCAGTCGCAATGTTCAAGTCTATAAGATATTGTTAGCCATAGCTGCATGGTATGACTATGAGATATGGCAGATGGATGTTAAGACAGCCCTTCTTAATGTGGATATTAAGGAAGAGATTTACATGTCTCAACCCGAAGGGTTTACATCTATCGGAAGTGAGCATATGGTATGAAACTTCAAAGATCTATTTATGGTCTAAAGCAGGCATCTAGGAGTTGGAACCTCAGATTTGACAGTACAATCAAAGAGTTTGGTTTTGAAAAGAATCCTGAGGAACCCTGCGTGTATAAGAAGGTCAGTGGGAGTGTAGTGACATTCCTGGTGTTTTATGTTGATGACATTCTAATCATTGGGAATGATGTAGGAATGTTGCAATCAACTAAAATATGGTTAGCAAGTGAGTTCTCGATACAGGACTTGGGTGAAGCATCTTTTGTATTGGGAATACAGATCTATAGAGATAGATCAAGAAGATTGCTTGGTCTCACCCAGTCCACATACATTGATACCATCGTGAAGCGGTTCTCGATGGATGAGTCCAAGAGAGGACATCTACCAATGTGTCATGGCGTGTCCCTATCCAAGTCTATGTCTCCCAAGACTGATGCAGAGATAGCGGCGATGACAAGCATTCCTTATGCATCTGCGATTGGTAGCATCATGTATGAGATGATATCTACACGTCCTGACGTGGCTTTCGCACTAAGTGTAGTGAGTAGATATCAATCGAACCCCGGTCTTCCACATTGGAAAGCTGTGAAAGACATCCTCAAGTAGTTGAGAAGGACCAATAAATTGTTCTTGGTCTATGGGGTGGAGAACTAAAATTGGAAGGCTATACCGACTCTAGCTTCCAAAGCGATATCGATGACTCGAAGTCAACCTCTGGGTTTGTATTCATTCTCAATGGTGCTGCTGTCTCTTGGAAGAGTTTCAATCAAGACAATACTGCGGATTCCAGCACAGAGGCCGAATACATTGCTGCATCAGATGCAGCAAGGGAGGCTGTTTGGATAAGGAATTTTGTCCAAGAGTTGGACGTCATTCCTAATTGAGTTGCTCCTATCCCAGTGTTGTGTGATAACACGGGAGCTTTAGCTCAAGCAAAGGAGCCAAGGTCTCATCAGAAGTCCTAAACATGTATTGAGTAAGTACCACATCCTCAGAGAGATTGTGGAAAGAGGAAGAAGTGTCTTTTGACATAGTCGGCTTCGCAGATAATGTTGTTGATCCACTAGCTAAGCCTTTACCTGAACCATTATTCAAAATGCATTGCGAATCAATGGGTTTGAAGCATATGGGTAGTTGGCTCTAGTGCAAGTGGGAGATTGTTAGAGTAGGTGCCCGTCGAGCCAAGTGTTGGCCGAGTGTTCACAATGAAACTCTATGTATAAGCAGTCTTTATTTTAATAATATTTGAAATTATTGTTTTGGCAAATCTTTATCTGTATACTCATTCTAGTTGCATAGATAAAGCCCTTGAATATACAAATAGTAGAAAGAATATGAGATGCTCATATGATGAGTATCATGAAACTCATATTTGGAATACTGTATATTCTAAACGGTTCCTAGTCGATTCAGCCGCCACTAAGAAGGATATAGGCCGCTCGAGTTCGAGACTAGTATCTGCGATGTGAGTATCATGTTTCATTGGTAGGGGACATTGTGATGTCCGAACATGCAGATAGGTGCTCCTTGTAGAGTGCACTGAACAACCCTCCATAAAAGGACTTTCCAAGTGGTTCTCACTTATCGAGTGGAAACGTCCTAGTTTATGGTTGTACACCATTAGTCCTTATGACCCGGGACAACATTGAGACTCTATGTGCTAGAATTACACTTTGACTTGTTTACCGACTCTCATGGGGTCATCAGGTGGCAAGGTTGGGTGTTCTGTCGAAACACATAGGAGTCGATGCATTGTAGTCGGGGATTCACCGCTTACCTACGGGTATGGATATCCTATGTGGTTATCATGTATATGTAGTTTGAAATCTCTGATCAGAGTATGGTGGTAATTATGAAAGAAGTTTCGTAGATTACACCATCGATGCAACTACAACATGACATATAGTATCGATTCATTGACAACTCTCGATAAACCAATGGTTGTCGAATCGGTCGGGATATATGAGTTGAAGGGACCGTACTGTACGCTAACCATAATTGAATGGTTCTTGCAGGCACTATCATTTGATACCTAGGGAATCATGTAAGCGATGCTGCTAGGCGTTTAACATGATTGGTTGGGTACTATCAGACTTGAGTTCTGACGTTCTTGTTATCAAGGTGTTGATAAGTAAGAATGGAGCAATTGGGGTATGCTCATATAAGGACATGTTTAGTCCGAATCACATGGAGATGTGAACCCACGGCTAGTTGTATCAATGAACCATTGAGGGTCACACAAGTACTAGCTTTCTATATCCCGTTGAGAAGTAAAATAGTTCAATGTGTTGAACGGCTTATAAATGAGTTTATAAGCGTAAGGAAAATTATAAGTATGACTTCTATAAAGGAGAAAATAGTTCAATGTGTTGAACGGCTTATAAATGAGTTTATAAGCGTAAAGAAAAATAGAAGTATGAATTCTATGAGAGAAATGTAAATTTTAATTTATGGAAGTGTTCCTAAATTAAAAGTTGGCCAAGTGAATAATGTATTTGAAAATTGTGATTTTCATAAACATTATTATGAACTAAATCAAATTAATTCAAGTGTTGAATTAATTAAACACTAGTGGACCTAGTAGAGTCCAAATAATTAAATTAATTCAAGTGTTGAATTAATTAAATAACATTGGGCCTTGTAGAGCCCAATTGGAAATAATTATTTAACTATTGGACTTGAGTAAAATCAAGTAAGGATTAATTGGGCTCAAATGTGTTTGAGACAATTAAAATAAAAGTCCATGGGCCCTTGTAAGTTGTTACAAGCCCACATGCAAATGATGCTTGGGAGGTGAAAGGTTGGAGAATACTTTTGAATAAAAAAATTGCATGGCATGCAACTTTTTGGCTTTTGTTTTTTGCAACACCAAGACAAGAAAATTAATTCATTCTCCTTCCCCTCCAACACATGCAATGACCGAAACTTGCAAGGTTCTCTCCTCCAATTTTTCTCTCAATTTTCTTCTTCAAGTGTTGAGGAAAGAAATCTCTTCTCAAAGAAAAATGCCCTACATTTTCTAGTGCAAGTGTAAGGTGGATCTTTTAAGTTTGGTGGTGAGCTTGATTTTGAAGGAAGGACTCAAGAACAAAGAGAGCTTGTAGATTTGTCTTGCCTTTGAAGAGCCAAGTTGTTTACAACTTGGTTGGAGCCATTACATCAATCTTTGAGATTGATAGGTAAATTTCTTAACACACTATGAATGTCATTCCGTGTTTTATTGTATTTGCTACACAAAGAACATGGTGGCCGAAATTTACTATGTAAAAATTAAAATTTTTAACTTCCGTTGCGCTTCCGGTCACCGTAACTGATCCCCTTTCAGTTATAGATACAAAATGGATCAGCATTACATTTGTCCAGTTTGGAGCAGCAAGAGCTTCATCAATTTTCTTCGGTTCTGATTGCGATACAAAAGCTGAATGAATAAATAAATTGAGCATTTGATTTCTTGTTTTTACTGGGTCAAATGGATTACCTATCACCAATTCTGGAGGATATGATTTCTTCCATCTGATTTCAGCGTTTGTTGCTCTGTATCAGCAATTACTTCTGTGAGAAACTGAATGTTTTCAGTTTCAGTTGGAGTTGTTTCAGTTGGTAACTGAATATCATTTCTGTGGGGACCCGGACGCTAATCATCTTCTTAATCGTCATTAGGACTAATTTAATCAATTAGGATAAACAGGGTCTAATTTATTTTATTTTTTTTTTAAAATGCGGAAGGTAATGGAATCATTCTATTATACAAACCAGTATAATAATACAAATCCTGTATAACATGCATCTAGTTCAAAACTAAGGTTCAACTACTACAATCAAGTAATAAAACATATGTCTATATCCAAGTCCGGAATCACCACTCTAACTCGATCTTTCTTCACATCTGTGACCCTGAACCTGTCCCACCTATTGTCATGCACACATACAGACAAGACAACAGCCGGATAACTCCGGTGAGAATAAAATCCCAGTATAAACAATGTATCAATGCAATCATATAAAACATATATAAAAGCATAATAAACATCAAAGCATGTATCTAATCTGACCACATGAATCAATACAAATCTGTACCTAAATCAAGGACTTATTTCTAATCTAGGGATCCCGATCTAATTTAGACTTTGGTATGCTGTATCGAATGTCTACAATAGACGTCGATCTACATCTAAGCTCATCGATACACCGTAAGTCTAGGGTCTTAGCTGTTCTGTCCAAGACCTGGCGGTTCTGCTCTAGCTAGGCTTATCTGCCCTAGACTCAAATTCTGGCTCTGCTATATTTCAATAGACCAAACATATCAATCTGATAATCTGCAAATATCAATACAATAAAATAAAGTATGTGATTTTGGGAAACTCAAGTCAAACCTAACTCGAGTTGTGCAATCCCGAATCAACATTTATTTATATCTTTCGTTCTGTCGCTCTGATACAATCGAAGTCTCGACTCAAAGTCTGTCAATGTTCAATCTGGCAATGACAATATCAATGTACTGTATCAATATTCTTATTCAAATCGGGACATCTCTGTCTTGTCAAATTCTGACAGTACAACAGTACAATCTTGTGATACCGATGATACCACACCAGTATATACTAATTCTAATAGCTTATAATCAACCACCGTACAAATCCGACATCAATTCTAATCAATTCCATTTTGAAAATCATAACAATTCCATATAATATCTGTTTCTTAATCTGACTTCGATTCTATGATGTTTAACATGTCAAGAACATCATATATGAATCTCATTCAATTCTGACAATATCATAATTTCAAGACATATCAAAACTTAACAAAACTTACGTCCAGTTGAAGCTTGCGTCGATAGGAACACAGTACCGGAGTCAGATTCACAATCGGACGGACGGATCAAAATATAAAGGCGTAAGGATTTTCAACACCATCCCAGAAACCTTTCTCGATTCTTTCTTTTCATCTGACGGAATTTGAAGGATATACATGTATATATATATCTCCACTTGCATGATAAAGACACGTGTCTTGTTTTTCTTAACTTTCAGTCGGCGCTCGGGCGGTCGATCTTTACCGCTCGAGCGCGGAACCCTCTGTCCGTGACTTGGATTTGTTATCCACTGGCACTCGGGCGATAATGTTCTACCACTCGGGCGACCATACTTTCTGTCCGAGCACTTTTCTTGTCAAACACTGGCGCTCGGGCGGTCATTTCCTACCGCTCGGGCGCCAAGAGCTCTGTCTAAAACTTGCACCCTTCATAAGCTTTAGCCAATCTGGTCCCGTGATAGCCCGATTATAATCATATCTATTAAAATTCAATAATCTCATATTATTAAAATCAAAATCTCAGATTAACATAATCAAGATCTTGGCCCTTGCAATTTCTTTTCTCTTCCAACTGATTTTTAGGAATTACTTCATGTTCAACTGGTTGATCTAACACCTCTGGTTCAGGTGTTTGAAGTTTATCTCGATTGATATGATTATCTTCTTCATTATCATATTCCAAACTGATATCTGTAAATCGATCAACTAGCTAAACTGGATCAGTTGGCTTATCAGTTAGTACAATTTCATCAAAAACAACATGTATAGACTATTCTACATTTAGTGTGCTATTGTTAAATACTCTATAAGCTTTGCTAACTGACGAATATCCCAAAAATATTCCCTTTGCAAATTTAGCATCAAAGGCTTTTAAATGATTTTTGTCATTGTCAAGAATAAAACATCTATAGCCGAATATTTTAAAGTAAGAAACCACACTTTTTCGTCCATGCCAGATCTCATAAGGTGTTTTCAAATTGATTTTTATTAATCATCGATCTGTTCTGAGTATAACACGCAGTGTTTACTGCCTCTACCCAAAACCTTTGAGAAATACCAGAATCAGCAAGCATTGTTCTAGCAGCTTCTTTAAGGGTCCGATTTCTCCTCTCAGCTACATCATTTTACTGAGGAGTTCTAGCTGCTGAGAGCTCATGCCTAATTCCAGCATTTTCTAAAAAATTTGAAAGAATTTGATTGATGAATTCAGTTCCTCGATCGGATCTGATTCTAAAAATTCCAACTGATTTCTCGTTTAATAGTCTTTTGAAAAGCTTGATCAGTTGTGCAGCAGTTTGATCTTTGGATTTGAGAAATATAACCCAAGTAAATCTTGAAAAATCATCTACAACCACCAAGGTGTATTTCATTCCCTTTAAGCTCATGACTAGTATTGGACCAAATAGATCCATATGCAACAGCTCTAAGCATCGGGAAGAAGATTTACGGCCCTTGTTTTTAAAAGAAGATTTAACTTGTTTACCAAACTGACATGCTGAGCAAATTTTATCTTTGGTAAAATCCATTTGGGCAAACCAGTGACAAGATCGTGATTACTCAGATATGCAATATATTTAAAGTTCAGGTGGTTTAATCTCTTATGTCACAACCAGTTTTTAGAAGATTTTGAAGTAATAAAACATACTGGTGCATAAAGTTAATCATTCCAACTGACTTTGTAAGTGTTTCCACATCGTTTTCCAGTTAGTAGGACCTTATCAGTTGCATCTCTAACTGAACAAGAATGTTTGTCAAACTGAACTGAGAATCCATTATCACATAACTGACTGATGTTAATCAGATTATACTTTAGATTCTCAACTAATAAAACATCATTAATGATAAAGTTACCATGGATAAGCTTACCATTACCCACAGTTTTACCTTTGGAATTATCTCCAAAACTGATGTTTGGTCCAGTGTACTTGATCAGTTGAGATAGCAAATTTGCATCTCGTGTCATGTGTCGTGAGCATCCACTATCCAAGTACCAGATTGATTCCTTGCTTGTACCTGTTACCTACAATCACACACAAGATATAATTTTGGTACCCTTTCTATTTGGGTCCAAAGTTGATTAGTCCTTTAGGAATCCAGACTTGGATCAGTCTAACTGACTGTCCAGTTGCTGTATTCCAGATGGTCTTTCTCGATTTGTGTGTGCTTGGTGTGTAGTGTGCAGATGAGACAATATGTGATTTAGCTTTGTTCAACTGATTGTTCAGCCGATATCTTTTCTGAATTAACTTGTTATTATAGTAATTGGAGTAGTCATTTGAATAATTCTTGCTGAATCTTTTTGACAACTGACTGCGTGAGTCAGTTAAAACTTTTGGGCTATAACCAATACCATATATTTTAGCCTTGTTCGTACTTTCAGTAGGCTGTTCAACCAGTTTACTGGGCTCAGTTTGTTCTTGTACCACAAATGATTTGACAAAATGAATGTATTTACCTTTATCCATAATTAGTTGGTCCACTATCATTGGAAGACATTTCATCTTGGTTACTGAACCCTAAACTAGTTTTATCAGTAGCTGATTACTGTGAGTTCTGTATATCAGTTAATGCAGCAGATGATTTGTTCCAAGCCTGAATAAGCTCAGTTTGCTTTGAATTTTCAAGCATCAACTTCTGAATCATTGATTGATTCATGCTTCTTTCAGCATTGAGCTCAGCGATTTCTCCTTTTAGACACAACACATAAACTAATACATCAGTTTTAGTTTTATTGTCTATGAAATAATTTTGCTTTACTCTGGCATTTTCAAAAGATAAGGCAAGCTTGTGGTACTCACTAACCATGTCATGAAGAGTTGAATGAGTTCTTCTCTAGTGAAATCAGTTGAGCTAAAGTCAAATACATGTTGACTGCTTGACTCCACTTCTGTATCACCAGCCATTAGACACTTCACTTCCTCTTCACCATCACTGGAACTGCATGAGGTTTCTGGCTCTAACTCTTTGTTGTCAGTTTCTGCCCATTTTGATTTACTCTCTTCAGCTAAGAGTACCTCATGCTTCTTTCTGAAAGACTTCTTATCATCCTTGGGTCTCCTCTTGTGCTTATATGACTTCTTCTTTCTTTCAGTCGAGCCCTGATTGTCCTTCTTAGGTTTGGGACAGTCAGCAATAAAGTGACCGGGTTTGCCACAGTTGTAGCAAGCATTTGATTCCTCTTTAGAATTGTTTCTCTGATAATGCTTCTGGAAGTTCCCTTGATTTTTCCTTATAAATCTTCCAAATTTTTTGATGAACAATGACATAGCGTCATTTCTCAGTTACTCAGCAACCTTCTCGACTGAACCAGTTGGTTCTGTTCTTACAGCAGCTAAGGCAGTTGTGGTTGCTGGAGTAGATGGTTCTCCTTCTCGAGTTTGCAGCTCAAACTCATAGGCCTTCAGATCAGCAAATAGGTCATGAAGCTC
The DNA here is from genome assembly GCF_022965805.1 of Primulina eburnea. Classification (NCBI taxonomy): domain Eukaryota; kingdom Viridiplantae; phylum Streptophyta; class Magnoliopsida; order Lamiales; family Gesneriaceae; genus Primulina; species Primulina eburnea. The sequence continues at coordinate 3,018,213 of NC_133106.1, read as the reverse complement.
CACAATGTTTAGATCCTTGGACTCCCTCATTACCATGGTCTTAACGTCCCACTCCTTGGGAAGACCTCTAATCACTTTTAATGCAAATTCTTTGTTGGTATACACTTTTCCAAGTGCATTTAGTTCATTGATGATACAGCTGACTCTTTATCATACTCATGCATCGATTCTCCAGTTCTCATCTTGATATTATCAAACTTCTGAATAGCAACAGAATGTTTATTCTCTTTGGTTGGTTCATTTCCTTCACAAAGCTGGCTCAGCTTTTCCCAAATTTCTTTAGCTGTCTTACACATTTTGATCTTGCTGAAAGTTATTTTATCCAGCGTTTTGTACAGTATGTCCTTTGCCACATTATCCAAATTTGCTTTTCTTTTATCCTCAGCAGTCCGTTCATCTCTGGGCTTTTCAATTCTATGAGGTGCCACATCTTTGATTGCAACTGCTTGTGTTGGCTTTCAGAATTTTAATTGGTCCGTCAGTGATGACGTACCATATATCATCGTCTTGTGCAGCTAAGTGATCCTGCATCCTAATTTTCCAATCATCGAAGTCTTCTCTGGAAAACATTGGGATCTTGTTGAAGGAAGACATAATGAATAGTTTGAGTAGAAATATTCTGAGACAAGATACAACCACTCTGATACCACTTGAAAGGATTGGTTAGTAGGTGATAAGTGTTTAGAAGGGGGGTTGAATAAACACTCACGGATTATATATTCTTTCGAAGATTGGGTTCATTTTAGTGACAAACTGACACTCGGTATCTCGTCAGTCGATAACAATCAGTTTAACTGAAAAACAGTTGTGGAAGTAAGCTGACTGAAAGATAGAATAACTGATAGTAACTGAAATAAAAAGCACACGATTTGTTTCTGGATGTTCGGAGAATAGAATAACTCCTACGTCACCCCTTCTATCACGAAGAAGGATTTTCACTAAAAGACTTTGATCGAATACACACAGTTGTACTAACCCACTTCAGTTTGGACTTAACACTGGCAAACTGAAACTCTTAGTTCACAAAAACTTTTACAGTGCGTGACTGAATATGACACAACTGAATAAATCTAACAAATATTTCAAAGTGCTAGCAAGCTCGTAAATGTAGCCTAGATTTCTACTCATAAGTCTGATAAGAGTGAGCTCTTGATATTTGAATAGGAGTGGTAATTTTAGCAGAGTAACAGAAAGTCTGAATAAAATAGTAGTTCGCGTGTTGTTCTTCTCAGCTGCCCTCTTCACCTATTTATAGGCTTCCCTCTCAACGGTAATTGAAAGGATCGGTGAATCGGGTGAAGAGTGTTTAGAAGGGGGGTTGAATAAACACTGCTCAATTAATATAATTCTTCGACAAACTGATTTCAGTTGTATTACAAACTGAATCTAAAAATATTCTTTCGGTCAACAACAATCAGTTAAACTGAACAAACAGTTGCGGAAAAACTAACTGACTGATGGATAGAGTATCTAACTGAAAATAATAACTGAAGGTAATAACAACACAATTTGTTTCTGGATGTTCGGAGATTTGAACAACTCCTACGTCACCCCTTCTATCACGCAGATAGGATTTTCACTAAAAGACTTTGATCAAATACAAATCAGTGTACTGACCCACTTCAGTTTGGACTTATCACTTTGCCAATACTGAAACTCTTATCATACAACACTTTTACAGATCGTAACTGATCTTAGCACGATTTAGAAATTCTATCAATCTATTACAATGTGCTATGAAAGCTCAAGAACGTAGTCTAGAATACTACTGATAAAACTGATAAGCGTGAGCTTGATTTTCTGAGTGTGAGCGGATATTTTAGGAGCGTAACAGCAAGTAAGATAACTGAGAATGCGATTATGCTTCAGTTGCTGCCTTCGACTATTTATAGGCTTCCCTTTCAACGGTAACTTTAAAGATATTTGAATATTCTAACCGTTGATTGCCACGTCGATATATCCTGACAATAGTACACTGTTCATTTCTGAAATGCGGCGAGCCACTACCAGTTGCAGATGGCTGTACTATATGTCGGTTGTCGCTGTCAGCTGATGACGTGTACAGCTGAGAGATCAGCTAGTAAAGATCAGTTGATGAAGAAACATACTTTAGTTGAAGCGATCAGTTGACTGATGACGTGTTCAGTTACGTCGATCAGTTGGTCCAATTCAGTTGCTAGAATCAGTTGTTCAATCTTTTGTCAAACGCCGGAATTTCGTTTCCAACAATTTCTCCCTTTATGGTGTTTGACAAAACTATAGAGAAAATACTTGACTGAATTCAAAGTAGATAAAATAATATGGCGGTTAACTGAATCAACTGAATTCTTATTTCTTCAAATTTCTTCAAAATAAATACAATAGATACTGCGCCTATTAGTGCTTCTTCTGCTGCTCTAAGATCTCCTTTATTTCTTCCAAAATAAATACAATAGATACAGCGCCTATTAGTGCTTCTTCTGCTGCTCTAAGATCTCCTTTATTTCTTCCCCCTTTTTGTCAAACTGCTCTATCTTGAGAGATATCTTCGCAACAACAGTAGAAAGGAGCTTGACAGAGGTTAAGATGTTATCGATAGCAGTAGTCATAGAGAGTTGTAGCAGTTCGACTTTTCTTGACATAATTGACTCCATGCTGTCGACCCGTCGGTTAATAGAGTTTTGAGTAGCAGTCAAGCTTGAAATAATTCCTCTATTTTTCTGAATGTCGTTGACGGCGAAAGAAAGAGCGGAAACAGCAGATTTAATATCCTTCAGACTTTTTAACGATTCCTGATTATCTTCCAACTTCAGAGTATGCGAAAGTTGAGTGTTCTGAATCTTCGAGATGGCAAAAATCAATTGACTCATACTATCTTGCATATTTTGAACCTCTTCAAAAATAAGATCAAAATCTGCGGAGGATGGAGGATGAGATTGTCGAGAAGTGCTGGGTTCACTTGTAGTGTGTTCAGAAATAATCAAGGCTTGATCAGTTGAGATTGTTTCAGCAGCGTCTCGAACTGAAGTATCAGCAGTAGTAATTTCTCCTTGATCTCGTGGTGGTGAAGGAGGGTTTGGTTCAGCAGATGGTGACACAGCAGAAACTGGTGCCTCTAAAGGTTGATCAATGGAATTGACTGGCACATCAGTTGACAGAATTGAAGAATCAACTGGCACATCAGTTGAGATAACTTGATCAGTTGAGGGATCTGACTGAACATGTTCTTCTGTAGAAATAAGTGCTTCGGGATGGATTTGATCAGCAGATGGATCAATTTTGTCAGAAATGGGGGCACTGATCTGTGATTCTTCCACAACGTCTTGAATGACTTCATCGATGTGTGCGAAGGAAAGCTCAGCATCAGTATACATTTGTTGTTCAACAGTGGGTGAAAGAGGCTTATCATGAGCTGGCTCTTCAGTTGGAACAAGAGCTAAGGCTGATGATGGTTCTGTTCTTTCAGAGGGAGCTTCCTCCAATATTTCCTCGTCATCATCATCAGAATCTTCTTGATAGAGAACCAGTTCTTGATCCATTTCCCAGAACTTGATTTGGGAAAGCAGTCCTATGAGATCAGTGTCGAGCTGAGTGATTACAGTTTGATCAGCGTAGGCAGTAGGACTGGTAGGCAAGTAGTTGGCCTTTAGCTTGGCAACAATTTGAGCCAACTTCTTCGCTCTGGTCTGATCAAACAGATAATTTTTCCTCTCCATGGCTTGAGCAATCGAGGCAGCTTTGACTGTCCTAAGCACAAAGGCCTCCAGCTTGATGAATTTGCTCAGTTCAGATTTCTTTCTCAGTTGCTTGGCGAAGACTTCGGTGTGGTAAGCTGTCCAAGCCTCATATGACTTGATTTTGGAGGCAGCAAAACTGTTAACTTTCTCCCAAACAAGATCAATATGAGTCTGAATCGAATAGGAGAGTCTGGACTCTGCAATCAACTTTCCTTTCCCTTTATCAGTACTCAAGAGATGAAGAATTTCCAGTCCTATTCGAGTGGATTCCACCTGCTCTACAAATTTGATGCCTTTAGGTCTAGCAGGTGCCACAGCAGGAGGACGAGATATCTGGATCAGAGGAGCTTTGATCCTAACTGATTCCTTTGAGGTATTAATTGAAGCTTCTTGTGGAATGACCTGCAGAGGAACTGCTTCTATTGGCTGCTGATCAGTCGAAGAAATCATTGCGTCAATGGGAATGGAGACCTCCGAAGTAGTTTTAACCCTTTGGGTTCTTGGTTTCTTCGTAATCTGTGGAGATGGAGTCTTTTCTGACTCAGATGTACTGAACACCAATTTTCTTTTGGTGGCCTTCAGTTGACCCAAGGTTTTGGCCTTCTTAACTGATTTGGGAGCTGCTAACTGAGTCCCAATCTCCTGTTTGATTTGCACAAACTGACCAGGAGTTATATCCATTTTGGTTTTGGGTGGCATTGTATTCTTTGCATTGAACACTTTAAATCTTGATGACTTTTCAGAATCATCAGCCACAAATCCCTTGACTTTCAATAGATAACTGATTTGAACAGTAAATCCTTTGGACTGTTTTGAGGATAAAAACATATTCTTCAGAATGGTAAAGATAAGATGCTTCCAGTTAAGCTTGCGGTTAGCCATAATAGCAGAAATGGCTTGAAATTTTTCTAAGGTAAGAGCAGCAAATGATCCAGCTTTTGCCAAAAGCCCCTTGGCAACTACATTAGCAAGCAACTGAATTTCATGCTTCAGTTCCTTCTTAGGATCGGAAACTTTAATCTTCCGTCCATAAGCAGATAGAAGAGTTTGCATCTCTTCAATATCAGATGCCTTAACATCGGAGAGTTGTGCCACACCATCAGAGGGTAAAGAAAATACATCCCCAAGAAAATCTTCAGAGATGGTACAGCGACTGACCATTGACAGTAGAGATAATGTTACCTTCAGAATCAATCATCCCAGTGGAGTAGAAATCCTGAAGTTCTTTGGGATAAATGTCCTGCGAGGATTGCCCTAAAAATGTTTTGAGTCCAGCAGCTTCTAGTTTCTGAAACACCTTCTTTACTTCAGCATCGCCGAAGGATAAGATGGAACCAAAATTAATGGCCATAGCATTCAGCATATAAGCGGGAATTTGGGTTGCCATTAATAACTGATTGAGTTCCTGAGAGAAAATTCGAAGGATGAAATAGTTCTTGCTCTCAAAAGATTGTGGATAAATGTAAGGTGAAACTGAATCAAGGCGGGTAATGGTACATATGTACGTGACTATTCAAAATCTGGACACGTGTCAGTCCATAGAAATTTTAAAAAAATAGAGTGTGTACGTGTGCTATAAGCGTGTGTACAATTTGAGCGGTAAAAATTGAGTCCACGTCATAGACTGAAATTCATCATGAGATTAGCAGACAGTCACGTCATTGATTTGGAATAAAATAGATTTAATTAGTTAACTTATATGAGAAGATTAGTGAAGGATTCAACTGAATGATCAGTTAGTACAAACTGAGTCCTTTCAGTTGAAAATGCACTAACAACTGTCTTCTCAGTTAACCTCTTAGACCATTATTCCCCCTTAATAAATTCAAAAGAAAAATATGACGGCGATAGACAGAAATGATTAAAGGAGAGCCTGGTGCTTGGCAGAGTAATCGACACTTAAGAAATGTCCTTTCATTTCCCTCATCTTGGCCTATAAATAAGAGTAATATGGTTAGTCACAGCTATCTCAGCAAATAATTTCATAGAGAAGAAGAATGGCCGGTACTGGAAGCTCAAGCGTCTCTCCGTTTTCACTGCAGGCCAAAAAGGAGGCCATAGAGGACGAATTCTTTTACTCAAGTCTTTCCTACTGGGAGGAGTTGCAGGAGTTGGATTTCCGGTACTACTCTGGACAGGTCACCACCTTCAAGCGGATGGCCCAACTAAGAGAGGTGCGGGAGCTCTTGAATATTCCTGCAGGGGTGAACGTCTTCAAGGATGGGCATCTCTATCAACTCTTTCTTCGGAAGGAGCTGGAGATCCTCCACCGCATCGCTTCCTCCCACAATTTCTGCAAAACCTCTTCTTCAGCACTAGCTGCTTGGTTGAGTATGTGGATAGCTGATGTGGAGGAAAAGATTATGAAAATGTAACCCTCCATTAATAAAATGGTTATTTTGTTTTATCGTTGTTCTCCTTTGTTCCTTCTTGCAATGTTCTGTATGAGACAAAAGAAAACACAAGAACTACTGAAACGCTAACTGACATCAGTTAAAAATTCATAAGAATAAGCAACTCACTTAAGCAATTAGTAAGAAGACAGTAAGGCTAACATATGAATTACAAGCAATAATAATTAATTAGGATAAATCAATTAATCCAAGTATATTGCGGAAATGAGAAAACTTAGTCTCAGCCAGAGGTTTGGTGAAGATGTCAGCCGCTTGTTGTTCAGTTGATACGTATTCCAATCTGATGTTCTTCTTTAAAGCATGATCTCTGATGAAGTGATGTCTAACATCTATGTGCTTGGTCCTGGAGTGAAGAACTGGATTATATGTAATAGCAATTGTACTCGTGTTGTCACAGAAGATTGGAGATTCCTTTGCTTCAACACCATAATCTTTCAGTTGTTGTTGAATCCAGAGCAGTTGGGCACAGCAGCTTCCAGCAGCAAGATATTCTGCTTCAGTTGTGGAAGTTGCTATGGATTTTTGCTTCTTACTGAACCAAGAAATCAGTCTGTCTCCTAGAAACTGACATGATCCACTTGTGCTTTTTCGATCAAGCTTACATCCTGCATAGTCTGCATCTGAATAGCCAACTAAATTGAACGATGAATCTTTAGAGTACCATAAACCAACATTTTGCGTGCCTTTAAGATATTTCAAGATACGTTTGGCAGCAGAAAAATGTGATTGTTTAGGGTTAGCTTGAAATCTTGCACACATACATACAGCAAACACAATATCAGGACGACTAGCAGTTAGGTACAGTAATGAACCTATTAAACCTCTGTAAAGTGTCGTCTCAACTGACATTCCCCCTTGATCAGTGTCTAATTTAACTGATGAGCTCATAGGGGTGTTTGCAGCTGAACATGATTCCATGCCAAATTTCTTCAGCAATTCCTTCGTGTAATTAGTTTGACTGATAAAAGTTCCTGAATCAAGTTGTTTCACTTGTAGACCAAGGAAGAATGTTAGTTCACCCATCATGCTCATCTCGAATTTTTCCTGCATTAACTTAGAAAACTTCTCGCATAATTTGGGGTTAGTTGACCCAAAAATAATATCATCAACATAGATTTGAACAAGTAAGATATGATTATTCTTGAAAAATTTGAACAATGTCTTATCAACTGATCCAACTGAAAAGTCATGATCAGTTAGAAATTTTGAAAGAGTTTCGTACCAAGCTCTTGGAGCTTGTTTAAGACCGTATAAGGCTTTGTTCAAATGATAGACATGATCAGGAAAGTGATAATTGACAAAACCTGAGGGTTGTTCAACGTAGACTTCTTCCTGCAACTGGCCGTTCAGAAATTCACTTTTTACGTCCATTTGGTAGACTTTGAAGTTTTTGAATGAGGCGTAGGCTAGGAATATTCTGATTGCCTCCAGTCTTGCAACTGGTGCATAAGTCTCATCGTAATCAATTCCTTCTTCCTGCCTATATCCTTGTGCTACCAACCTTGCTTTATTGCGCACAACTGATCCATCTTTGTTTAGTTTGTTCATGTATACCCACTTTGTACATATCACAGTTTTTGAGAGTGGTCTTGGAACTAAGTTCCAGACATTGTTATGGATAAACTGATTTAGCTCTTCTTGCATTGCATTTATCCAGGTAGGATCGGAAAGAGCTTCATCAGTTTTCTTTGGCTCCAGTTGAGACACAAAAGCTGAATGTATAAATAAATTAAGCATTTGATTTCTTGTTCTTACTGGATCAGATGGTTTACCTATCACTAATTCTGGAGGATGTGACTTCTTCCATCTGAGTTCAGAATGTGTTTCTTCTGTATCAGCAATTTCCTCAGTAGGCAACTGAATGTTTTCAGTTTCAGTTGGAGCTAATTCAGTTGGAAACTGATTCTCATTAGTATGCTCCACTAACTGATTGTCAATATTTTCTTCTAATTCAGCTGATTGATCCAATATGTCAGGTTCGGGTGTTTGGAGATTGTTTTGGTTATTGTGGATATCTTATTCATCATCATCATCGTTTAAGCTTATATCTGTAAATCTATCAGGTAGCTCAACTGTATCAATTGGCTTAGAGGTTAGTGTAGACTCATCAAACACAACATGAATGGATTCTTCAACATTCAAAGTATTTTTGTTGAAGACTCTATAAGCTTTACTTACTGAAGAGTAACCAAGAAATATTCCTTCTGCAGATTTAGCGTCAAAGGCTGTTAAATGGGTTTTACCATTGACAAATATAAAACATCTGCAGCCGAATATTTTGAAGTAAGAAACCACACTTTTTCTTCCATGCCAGATCTCATAAGGTGTTTTCATATGATTCTTATTAATCATTGATCTGTTTTGAGTATAACACGCAGTGTTCACTGCCTCTGCCCAAAACCTTTGAGAGATAGAGGAATCAGCAAGCATTGTTCTAGAAGCCTCCTTGAGGGTCCGATTTCTCCTTTCAGCTACACCATTTTGCTGAGGAGTTCTGGCTGCTGAGAGCTCATGCTTGATTCCGGTATTTTCTAAATAATTTGAAAGAATTTGATTGATAAATTCAGTTCCACGATCGGACCTGATTCTCTCAATTCCAACTGATTTTTCATTTAATAATCTTTTGAAAAGCTTAATCAGTTGAGCAGCAGTTTGGTCTTTGGACTTGAGAAATATAACCCAAGTGAATCTCAAAAAATCGTCCACAACCACCAAGGTGTATTTCATTCCTCCTAAGCTCATGACTGGTATAGGACCAAATAGATCCATATGTAACAGTTCTAAGCATCGGGAAGAGGATTTACGACCCTTGTTCTTAAAAGAGGATTTGATTTGTTTACCAAACTGACATGTTGAGCAAATTTTGTCTTTGATAAAATCCATTTTGGGCAATCCAGTAACAAGATCGTGGTTACTCAAATATGCAATAGATTTGAAATTTAGGTGGTTCAATCTCTTATGCCACAACCAGTTTTTAGAAGATTTGAGGCAATAAAACATACTGGTGCATAAGGCTGATCATTCCAACTAACTTTATAAGTGTTTCCACACCTTTTGCCAGTTAGGATGATCTCTTCAGTTAATTTTTTGACTGAACAAGAATGTTTGTCAAACTGAACTGAGAATCCATTATCGCATAACTGACTAATACTGATCAGATTATACTTGAGATTCTCAACTAATAAAACATCATTAATGGTGAAACTACCATGGATAAGCTTACCCTTACCCACAGTTTTACCTTTAGAGTTATCTCCAAAACTGATGTTTAGTCCAGTGTACTTAGTCAGTTGAGATAATAAATTTGAATCTCTAGTCATGTGGCGTGAACATCCACTGTCCAAATACCATATAGATCTAATGCTTGTACCTGTTACCTGCAATCAAACACAAGATAAGATTGTGGTACCCTTTTCTATTTGGGTCCAAAGTTGATTAGTCCTTTAGGAATCCAAACTTGGATCAGTCTAACTGACTGTCCAGTTGATGTATTCCAAATTGTCTTTCCCGACCTGTGTGTGTGATGTATGGCATGTAGAAGATACAGCATGTGATTTGTCCTTTTTCGACTGATTGTTCAGCCAGTATCTTTTCTGAACTGGCCTGCTGTTATAGTAATTTGAATAGCCACTTGAATGGTTTTTGCTGAAAAATTTTGGTGGCTGACTTCGTGAGTCAGTCACAACTCTTGGACTATAACCAATACCACATCTTTTGCCCTTGCTCATATTATGAGTCGGCTGTTCAATCAGTTTACTCGGCTCAACTTGTTCTTGTACCATAACTGATTTGACAAAGTGAATATATTTCTCTTTGTCCATACTCAGTTTTGGTTGAATATCTTTGGAGGGTATTTCATCCTGGTTAGTGAACCCTAAGCCAGTTTTATCAGTAAATGATTTCTGAGAGTTCTGTATATCAGTCAATGCAAGGGATGATTTATTCCAAGCCTGAATGAGCTCAGTTTGCTTTGCATTTTCAAGCATTAACTTTTGAATCGTTAATTGATTCTTGCTCCTTTCAGTATTGAGTTCGGCAATCTCCCTTTTTAGACTCAACATTTCAACTGATACATCAGTTGTTGTCTTATTGTCAGAGGGATCAGTTTGCTCTACTCTGACCTTTTCAAACGATAAGGCAAGCTTTTGATATTCACTAACCATGTCATGAAGAGTCGAAATAAGTTCTTCTCTTGTGAAATCAGTTGAACTGAAGTCAAATACCTGTTGGCTGCTTGAATGAGCTTCTGTATCATCAGCCATCAAGCACTTCACTTCTTCCTCATCTTCACTAGAGCTACAAGAGGTTTCTGGTTCTGACTCTTCGCTGTCAGTCTCTGCCCATTTGGCTTTGCTATCCTCAGCTAGGAGTACTTCATGCTTCTTTTTGTAAGGCTTCTTGTCGTCCTTAGATCTCCTCTTGTGCTCATACACTTTCTTCTTTCTTTCAGTCGAAGCTTGACTATCCTTTTTAGGTTTCGGACAGTCAGCAATAAAATGACCAGGTTTGCCACAGTTGTAGCATGCATTGGACTCTTCTCTGGGATTGTTTCTTTGGTACTGCTTCTGAAAGTTTCCTTGATTCTTCATCATGAATCTTCCGAATTTCCTGATGAACAATGACATGGCGTCATTGCTTAATTGATCTGCGGCTTTCTCAACTGAACCAGTTGGTTCTGATCTCACTGCAGCTAAGGCAGTAGTTGCTGCTGGGGTAGATGGTTCTCCTTCTCGATTTTGCAGTTCAAACTCATATGCTTTTAAGTCAGCAAACAAGTCATGGAGTTTAACTTTGTTCAAGTCTTTAGACTCCCTCATAGCCATGGTTTTCACATCCCATTCTTTGGGAAGACCTCTGATAACCTTCAATGCTACTTCTTTATTTGTATACACCTTTCCAAGTGCATTCAGTTCGTTGATGATGCAGCTGGTTCTCTCATCATATTCATGCATCGTTTCTCCAATTTTCATTCTGATGTTATCGAACTTTTGTACAGCAACAGATAGCTTGTTTTCTTTGTTTTGTTCATTGCCTTCGCAAAGCTGGATTAATTTCTCCCAAATCTCTTTGGCTGTTTTGCACATCTTGATTTTACTGAACGTCACTTTGTCCAGTGTTTTGTACAATATGTCTTTTGCTACATTATCCAAATTTGCTTTTCTCTTGTCTTCAGCAGTCCATTCATCTCTGGGCTTTTCAATACGGTGAGGTGCCCCATCTGTGATTGCAACTGCTGTGTTGGCTTTCAAAATCTTCATGGGTCCGTCAGTTATTACGTACCACATGTCATCATACTGTGCAGCTAGATGAGCCTGCATCCTGATCTTCCAATCGTCAAAATCTTCTCTGGAGAACATGGGGATCTTGTTGAATGAAGACATAATGAGCAATTTGAGTATAGATATTCTTTTGAAAGGATATGACTTGCTCTGATACCACTTGAAAGGATCGGTGAATCGGGTGAAGAGTGTTTAGAAGGGGGGGTTGAATAAACACTGCTCAATTAATATAATTCTTCGACAAACTGATTTCAGTTGTATTACAAACTGAATCTAAAAATATTCTTTCGGTCAACAACAATCAGTTAAACTGAACAAACAGTTGCGGAAAAACTAACTGACTGATGGATAGAGTATCTAACTGAAAATAATAACTGAAGGTAATAACAACACAATTTGTTTCTGGATGTTCGGAGATTTGAACAACTCCTACGTCACCCCTTCTATCACGCAGATAGGATTTTCACTAAAAGACTTTGATCAAATACAAATCAGTGTACTGACCCACTTCAGTTTGGACTTATCACTTTGTCAATACTGAAATTCTTAGCATACAACACTTTTACAGATCGTAACTGATCTTAGCACGATTTAGAAATTCTATCAATCTATTACAATGTGCTATGAAAGCTCAAGAACGTAGTCTAGAATACTACTGATAAAACTGATAAGCGTGAGCTTGATTTTCTGAGTGTGAGCGGATATTTTAGCAGCGTAAGAGCAAGTAAGATAACTGAGAATGCGATTATGCTTCAGTTGCTGCCTTCGACTATTTATAGGCTTCCCTTTCAACGGTAACTTTAAAGATATTTGAATATTCTAACCGTTGATTGCCACGTCGATATATCCTGACAATAGTACACTGTTCATTTCTGAAATGCGGCGAGCCACTACCAGTTGCAGATGGCTGTACTATATGTCGGTTGTCGCTACAGCTGAGAGATCAGCTGATGACGTGTACAGCTGAGAGATCAGCTAGTAAAGATCAGTTGATGAAGAAACATACTTTAGTTGAATCAATCAGTTGATTGATGACATGTTCAGTTACGTCGATCAGTTGGTCCAATTCAGTTGCTAGAATCAGTTGTTCAATCTTTTGTCAAACGCCGGAATTTCGTTTCCAACAGTAATATTAAATAACATTTGAATCTTTAAATTCGTTGATTGCCACGTCAATCTTTACATCCGTGGATTGCCACGTCAATATTATCTGACATTTGTAAACTGCAATCTCTTAAATGCAGCGTTCCACTACTAGTTGCAGTCTGTTGTACTATTTGTCGGTTGTCGTTCTCAACTGATGACGTGTACAGCTGAGAGATCAGCTGAAGGACACTCTGCTGGAAAACTCTTAACTGATTGTTTCAACTTCAGTTAGATTCTGCTTCAACTGATCAGTTTCCAACTGATCAGTTCGACGTAGATAAGATTTAGCTGGTACACATTAATCTTCAGCTAATGACAACTAACAGTTGTAAGATTTTAGCCAGTTAAGCTCGTTTGCCTTTGATTAGTTATTCCAATAAGTTCGATACTTAGTTTGTCAAATCACTTAAATTTAGTTTCCAACAAAGGAACTGCTAATGTGGGTCTTTGGTATCCCAAAGTTTCAAGTCTTAATCTTGTAGGGTACTCAGATGCAGATTATGCGGGGTGCAAAGTTGACAGAAAGAGTACAAGCGGTTCATGTAAATTTTAGGCGAATGGTTGATATCATGGCTTAGTAAGAAACAAACATCAATTGCTACTTCAACCGCTAAAGCAGAATACCTTGCACCTGGAAGTTGTTGTGCTCAAATACTTTGGATACAACAATAATTAAAGGATTACGGCATCCAAGCTACTGAATCACCTATTTTTTGCGATAACACCAGCGCAATAGCAATCACATATAATCCAGTTATGCACTCTCGGACAAAACATATTGATATCAGACATCACTTTATCCGAGAACACGTCGTGAAGAAAGAAATACGGCTCGAATATGTTCATACAGATCAACAAATGGCTGATATTTTCACAAAACCATTACCAGAGGCTAAGTTTTCTCATTTTCTAAATATGCTTGGATTAATTGATCTATCTTAATGTATTGTTAGTTCTTGTGTTTTTTCGGTTTGTTTTGCAGACAATAAAACGAAAATATAAAGAAAAATTCAGTAACATAAAATAAAAATATTTTATTAAAACATCTTGCATCGTACATCCATTATTTCCTCGTCTACCGCCATCGACCATTTGGGCAACCAAGAGGTCAATTCGCCGATGGAGGTACGTAAAAAGTCCTCTGAGGAAGCAATCTTCCTCAGAATCCTCTGCTCTTCCAACAGCATGATGAGGTAAACGCCATCATCAGAAAAGGCGTTTGATGCGTCAGCGACATAATGAGTCGCTGATATTTCGTCAGGAGTGACGTCTCCTTATCAGTAACTCCCCGTTCTCCATCAATGGAGGACCGAAGCCCTTCAATCTTTGTCCAGACTACCAGCGTCTTTTCCAACACGATCTCTTCAAAAGTGGCCTTGCGGGAAGCTATCATTGAGGCCATGAATTCGCTCAAAATATCTGGCTCACTTGAACTGCCTGCTTTCGCCATTTTGATATATTTTGTTTGCAACTAACCTCTCTACATGTATTTATAGATGAAAGATATCTCGCATATGGACAGTCACTAGGAGTTAAAGAGGCTCTTTGTCCAAGCTTTCAACGGTTCATTATCCTGGATTAGTTTTTAATCCACATGCTTAGGGGGAAAAATGGTTAAGTCATTAATTAAATAGACTTCTCAACCGTTTCCTTCTATCTACATTATTCATGCGGTTCATTTTACTTGGGCACGAGACCTCCACGTCATCTCATAAATAATTACGCAAAACTTTTTTTTACTGCCTCTGGTTGACGTGACAGCTTTAATTTCTTGAAAATTAAAATAAAATCTTTTACCGCCGCCCAAGCTGTTCAAAATTTACAAAACACTCTCCACTAACAGTCCTCCACGTGGACTGACTAGTAATCATCTGAACCGCAAATACATACTCTTCATTTGCAACCATACTGAACTTACCTTGCTATTACAAACTCTATCGCATATTCATCTAACTTGTACTTAGTTCGAACACTTGCGATAAATCAAGAAAATGGCTGCCTCAATTGCTTAGAATACAATCGCTGTTAACTTCGCGTCCATATTTGCCATGCCCAACAAAGAAATGAAAGTCATGTTTCGCACAATTGAACAATCTGTGCTTCGCTCTTTTCTGGGCTGTAGCTTCAAATACTCAGACACACTACTTAAGGAATTTTTCGAGTCTGCGCACATGAAGAACGGCGAAATTATTTGCGTCGTTCAAAACAAAAACCTTCTGTTCACACAGAAGATGTTTGCTGAATTGCTTAGCCTACCAACGGAAGGAGTAACTGATTTCTCTACAATACCTAATGGAAATATTGATATCTGGCGTAGTGCCTTCTCAAACACTGACTCTCCAATATCTCATCCAACCTGTCGAAAACGAGACTTAAAGATTGCATTCAGATTGCTGGCAGATATCGTTGCCAAAGGATTGCTTGCCAAAGCTGGTGCTTATGATAAAATCACTTTGGAGAAATTTCTGGTTATGGCCACTATCTCATCCAACCTGCAAGTTAACTGGTTTGACATTCTCTTCAGTACATTGATGGCCATGATCTAAAAAGAAAATCAATCGCAAGGATTTGCAGTTCCAATCTGCCATATGCTGCTTGATGTCGTGGTTAAACCGGTTGATATGATTGAAGTTGGAAAAACTAAGCTCTTCACCTGGGTATCGGTTGAAAAATTTATCAAAAAGAATCAATCGACCGAGGAGATAGTCTCCATCAAAACTGAAACATGAGAAGAGTTTGTCAAACAAAAATCATTCATAACCGCTTCGACCGCCAAGGAAACAAAGAGGAAGCTGGTTCTGAGAACAAGCTCCGATGATGAATCCAAAGATGATGTTCCAGTTGCCCAAGTCTTTAAAAAGAAGAAAACTGCAAAACCAGCAAAGATCAAACTGGTTAAGCATCTTTCTGCCCCTCTGATCCCTGCTTCAAACCCTGCAATCTTTGCCACTAAATTGAAAGGGATTAAAATTATAGAGACAGCAATTGAGTCCTATTATTCTGGACTTCCCATCATTCTCTCCTCCGATAAAGGCAAACAGGTGATGATTGAGAATTCACCTCGAAACAACGCAGTTCATACGCCCATCGTACTTGCAAGCGAACATGTGAATAAGGCTGTTCAAAAAAAGATCAAGATATTTGATAAATGGGTCCAATATCGAATGGCTGTAACTTTTGATTCACTACTTAAAATCGGAAAAATAAAAGCAGCCGCTAAGCTGGAACGGTCCATTTTGGAATGGGCAGAAACGGCTGATATTCAAACCGCTCTTCAACGGTGGGGCTTTTTGGAACTTCAAATGAAAGAAAGCACTCTCCAAATCATCATACAGTTGAAGAGAGATAATTTTGATCCTTTTTGGCCTAATTCCAAGGATGACTCGGCAGTTATCTCTCAACTTGAAATGGACGCATTATCGCTGGCTATGAGAGCTGCTCAAATGCGACAGGATCTCAATCTTCCAGCTGCTACTGAACAGGGCAAGTTCGATTCTCTGATGAATATCAATAAAAATTTAAGTTCAGAACAGTTCTACACGATTTCCACTAAAAAGGACTCATCATCTATATCTCCCAATACATGCACTAAACCTCCTTCCCTAGTATTTACCGTGCCAACTCAATCGGGTGATGCAGAAACACAGAGTCATGAGATTACCACCAATATTCCATCCGAGTCTCCATCAATCTCTGAAATGGATCATTCTACCCAACCGTCTACACATGATCCCTCAGCTGATCAAAAGGTTTCTGTTTATGAGGCAGAAATTTTTTTATCCGACTTTGATAAAGTTGTCACCTTTCAGGATGATCCAATGATCTCTTCACATGTTTCTCCAACCAATGACGATCCAAAATCTCCCTCAGAACAACTATTGTCCTCGCCCAAGGAAGCACAGATAAATTATCATTTGGTGCATATAAATTCTCCTCCTTCCAGTTCTTCGCCACCAAAGCATGAGGCACCAACTGAAACCGGCTCTAAAAGCTGTCTCCACTGAGAATATTGATCAGATAATTGAGAACATTACAAATGAACTCCTCCAGCCAGAACAATCAAAAGATGCTGGTAAAATTTCTTCTACTCAACTAGTTTCTTTCCAAAACATGCTACTATATGAAGAATGAGATCCTGAAAAACAAGAGGATCCAGAAGAAGGTTGCCAGCAGCAGATTCTGACAACATTATATACCATGGATCAATCTATTTCGGCTCTCAATAGAAAACAATTTTCTCTCCAGGAAGACTTTCGGTCAGTCAAGACTGCTTTCCGACATGATCTTTCCACCTTGGAAACAAGTCTTTCTATTTCGCAGGCTAAACATAATTCTGCCCATCTCAACATGTGCCTTGGTCTTTCGGAGCAAATGACTCGTCTGCAAACAAATCTAGAACAACGCCTCGATGCCCAAGGTGCTCAGCTTGTGAAAATTATGACTTTCCTCGTACACAGTGATGTCAAAAAGGGGGAAAGAGATCGGCAATAGGCAATTCAAGATGCAGAACTATCCGTACTGAAGGAATTACGTGAGTCAAGAGAAAAGGAAGACAAAGCTAAAGCTGAGGATCAAAGAAAGGAAATTAGCAATCTCGAACAATTGTGAAATACTTTGAACATTGTAATTTCATTCACTTAATGAAATACAAATCTTTGCTCTTTTAAATCTTATGATAAATAATCTTCCAGCTGGGTTTTGTCATCACCAAAAATAGGGAAATTGTTGAAGCAAGAATTTTTGACGTATGACAAAAACAAGACAGTACTGCGGTTCATATATGTGACATATATCAGTTCAACCTTTCAGCTCAAATTATGGTATATCTTTCTAACCGGCCAAAGCTAAAAGGAGTTTCAACCGCTTATTAGAACCGGATCATTTAAAGGACCATTTACTGATCAAAGACATTCTCTGACCGGTTTAATGCATTCAAAGTATTACATCATCATGAAGTCTACATATATACATCTGCTCCAAGATTGATCTGCATTTATGATCCTATCCCGAAAAAGAGAGACCAAGTGTAGACTGCATGTTCTGATGCTTAATACAGTTTCTATAAAAATAACTCCTCGGGAAAAGTGCTTCGGAACGGTGATGAGCAAAAGGAAAATTAAATGCGCTCAATAAAGAACATTTAATGCTCATAAAGACGATAGAGACTCATGTGTTCAGAGAATCAGGTTAACGTTGCTATGTCCTTCCCGAACGTTAAAGAAATCGTGTATATTAACAGAAGAGTGTGCCAAGCAGAAGTTAGTTCTTTTCAGCTCACAATTGAATCACAACAGCTTGCTTGCATACTTGAAAAGATCTCCGAGCACTCTTAAAGTCCATATACCTCATTGCTCAATCAGCACGCACAAAAACAAAAATTTAGTTGATCATTCTTAGGATCATTTTCGTGCTACTCACACCAAACCTTTATTTTCATCAGTAACTTGTTGGTTATTTGATCAAGTCTTGTTATCTGGTGAACTGAGTGTTCTTAATATCCAGAAGTGTAAAGTGATTACTAAGAGTTCCAATACAGACAATGTGATAAGTCCTGATTGGAGTGGTGTGTTGCAAATACGTTGTAAAGCCAAAGTCTTTTAGTGGAATCCTTCCTGGAAAAGGAAGAAGGGGTGACATAAGAATGTTAAATCTCCGAACATCCATAAAAATCTTGTGTTGTTTACTTATTGCAATCTCTTACCTTCTTAACTGCAACTTGTTAAGTCTGCTTAAAGTGTGTGAACCGTCATTGGAAATTGTGAACTGTTTTCCGCACTCATCAATGGTTCAACTTTCCAACCGTTTGAGAAAGAATTTTCAACCGCCTAAAAACGTTTGAAGAAAAACTTATTTTAAACAAGAAAATTTGAAAGAGTTCGTTCACCCCTCCCCACTCTAAACTCTTTCCCGATCCTAACACACTCGTTTCTACAATTGATATTATAGTCAATGTCACAAGTTTGATTCTCGGTGATTGCAATGCATTCAATTATTGAGATGATGATTTTTAGTTTGCGATAGTTATCTATGCCGAGAGAGCAATCAAAACGTTGTGTTTTTACTACTATGCAGTTTAATATATTGGAATTGCACGATTACAATCAGTTATATATTTTGATAAAATGGGAAATGCTAGTCCTATGATGGATAAATTGACTTCAAATCCCCAAACCCAAAATCAAGTTTTTGTCAAGAAAAAAATTATGTACTTCCTAAACCCAAAGAAAATGTATTCTTATTTTATTCAAGTATTATTTCGATAATGACAATGTATTATTATTTTTAATAATGACAATGTATTTTATTTACTTACAACGAATTGTAATATTTGAGTTATCCTTGTCTAATTTACTCTAATTTAGTGTTAGAGTTCCAAGTATTTTGTTGTCTTTATAGGTTACTAATTTGAGATTAATTATTTAATTATTCTTTAAAATTATTGATCTGGAAATAAGAAATGCAAAAACTTGTGTGAGACGGTCTCACGGGTCGTATTTTGTGAGACAGATCTCTTATTTTGGTCATCCATGAAAAAAAATATTAATTTTTACGCTAAAAGTGTTACTTTTCTTATGAATATCGGTAGGGTTGACCCATCTCACAGATAAAGATTCATGAGATCATCTCACAAAAAACCTACTCAATAAAAAATGAATGCCCTCTATCATACGTACACCCAATAGGATCATCGAGAAAGAGGAAACTTGCCTATGTTTAACCAATTAGGGGTCTTTTTCGGTTGCCTTTTAAGAAATATATATATATATATATATATATATATATATATATATATATATATATATATATATAATAATATATATAATATTATATATACATATATATATATATAATATTATATATACATATATATATATAATATCTGAGGCTTGGAATCAAAATTGAATCTGATACATGGCATTGTTTTACCAAACTTTTCCAGAGTCTACCCGGACCCGTACACGGACCCCTACACGGGGTCCGTGTACACCCTTTTAAAAAAAAAATTTTAAAAAAAAGAAAATTTTTTTTTTCTTAGGATTTGCTTCGGGGTTTTATATCATGGTTTAGCACCTTGGTTAAAATTTATTTATGTAAAATATAGGATTTGTTTTGTGGTTTTATGTCATGGTTTAGTACGATGATTATGCGAGGTCAAGTCCTGAGCGAACTAGAATATCATAAGCTACTTATTCACTTTGGTGGTGAGCTCGAGTACCTACGTCTAAGACATGCAAGTTAAGTATTTAAAAATTCATGTTAGTATGTGCAGCAACGGCCCCAGTCGAAGTCCAACGAATCCCTCAACGCCAAGTAAGTAAGTATGATGACGTGCAAAGAAAATATTTTAAGTTTTGGAGGTATGCTAAATGTCTTGTGACCAAAGTATGTTTAGGATTGGAAAGCGTTAAATTATGAACGGGGACCAATCCGCCCGTTAAATTATGAACGGGTTAGATCGAGGTTGGAAAGCGTTAAATTATGAACGGGGACCAACCAGCCCGTTAAATTATGAACGGGGATCTCATGTATGTGGTAGTGGATACGTCTCTGTCGGCCCAGTACTGTGGTTTGTCTGATCAGGCATTTATTATGTTATGGGTCACTTGCTTTGAAACATCCTCTACGCAAAATGATGAAGTTATGTATGTTCAAGTATGTTCATGTATGCAAGCACGTTTAAGAAAGTTTATGTTGATGGCACGTCTAAGTATGTATGTACGTATGTTCAAGTTTCGTTATGCAAGTTCAAGTTTTAAGTATGTATGTCCTATTTTAAAGTTGCATGTGATTTTATTATGTACTACTCGTTACTACCAGTTTATACGTGTTGAGTCTTTAGACTCACTAGACTTGATCGATGCAGGTGAGTATGTTGATGAGGAGACAGGAGGTGGTGATCAAGGGGCAGGCTTGGACTGAGCGGGAGGCTAAACCCGAGGACCGCCATGTTTAAGTTTTATGCAAAAGTTAAATTACTCTGATTTCATATTTTGATGGAAATACTTTGAGCAACCTTTTGTGAGCAAATTTTTATTGTAGTTATTTTGAACAACCATGTCTTATGGGGGACTTGGTTGAGATATTTTATGGCAGACATTGAAAGTATTTTTACATTCAAGAAAATTTTTAATTTTTCCGCAAATTTTGAGTATGGAAAGTACGGTACGTTACAGTTGGTATCAGAGCGGTGTTCTTGTAAAGGGTTACGCCTACTGCCAGTCGCTAGAAGCTCACGAAGTCACACCTCAAGTCTGTAAGTTTTAAAATTTTAAATTATTTCATGTATTAAGCATTCAAGTCATGATTTCCGCATGTGCATGTTTTAATGCAACCACCTGTATGTTTACATGACATACGTTTTAGAGTACAGGTTTATCTGTCGTTATGAATTGAGGTTGGATCCTTAAAACTTTTATGCATGTTACGACATGAAATGAGAAATTTTTTTTATTTTCTTGCATGCTGGTGTGGTGGAAATGGGACATGAGCAAGAATTTTGCTTTTGGGCGTCTGGAAAAGTTGGAGATGATTTGTCTATATTAATTTTTGGTTAGTAGTACTGATGTTATACTTGTGGGTCATAAGTTAAACTTGACAATTACGAATGCTTTTGGGACTTGTAGATTTTCTAAGAAATTACTGATGGTTTGTGGTTGCTAGCTGAGTTGCTTTTTGAGAACTCCATGTAAGGATTAAATATTTGAGGCTACGACAATATTTGGAAATATACAAGAATAAAATTTATTTAGGATGCATGCTCCCCCTAGTTGGATTTAAGGATTTAATTGCACGAATTGAGAATTTTAAGGACCTAGTGGTAATGACCCATAGTTTCAGGACCTAAGTACAAAGATAAAAATCCTAAGAGACTAGTTTCGAAGTTATCGTTTGGGATTAAATTCCGAGTTTCGAGGATTTTAAGGTTTAATGAGACTAAAATCGAAGATTTTATTGGGGACCGGAAATGCAAATTTCGTGTGGTTGTAGGATTAAAATGGTAATTCTCGAGAACTTTAAGGGCCAAATTACAAATTTCGAAGTTTTTGAGGATTAAGTTCGAACTTTTGAGGAACACTTGAGTAAGATCAGCAGCTTTTCGAGGTTATGGAATTGATTTTGGGTTTAATAAGCTTAAAATTATTGAACTTTATGTTACGAGAAATCTATAAGATGGAATTAGGAACGCCAAGGACTTATGGGTAATTGTAGGATTTTCAAAATTATGGACAAGGTTGAGTAATTATCAAGGAAATTAGGAATTGATTTTGTAATTGTTAAGAAATTGGGGAAACTAGTTTAGCGACAAGTGAGAATTGAATGGTTTAAATGATAGGAATTTTCGGGGATTTAGGCTAGAAGGATATTTAGAACCTTTATATATCTGGGTTATAATGTTATAAAGAATGATAATCAAGGACATTATTGGATGAATCAATCTTAGGCTTGAAAGTTAAACGTTTGTGAAATAATGCTGTGGCAAATTAGGAATTCAGAGTGATGAAGATTTAAGGTAAAGTTGATCGGTTAGCTAAGTTATAAGAGTAGACATTGAACTAGCAAATTTTTGGGAAATTAAGTTTGACGTGTCATAAGTTTTAGTCATGATCTTAACAGTTAGGACTATATTTTTGTTGGAATATGGTTTTTCTAGAAATTTGGGTATGATTGATGGTTAGGCTACTCGATAGACGCATGTAAGAATGGAGGTAGACATCCTGTCTTGAGAAGTTTTTGTAAGTTATTAAGAAACTTGAGAATAAGTGAATATGTGTGTTGAAATTATGTTATCCAAAACTAATTGGGTTGCGTAAGGTTGAATTTTAAATTTATCGGGTATGTGTTCATACGAAAACTTTGGGAGAAATAAAAATAAAAAGGAATTATTTGTGTTCAACATGGGTTACTGATGGACGAATATTAAGGTTTTTATCGGATAAGAAATCTAAAATCTTGACATGAGGATTCTAGAACTCCATGATTTATAAGTAAAGTTGATTTATTAAAGTTAGTCTAAAGCTACTATGGGATAACTTATTAAGTTTTACACGCTAGAATTAATTAAGCATTGAGGATACTTAAGAATGCGACATTTGTTTCAATGAGAAAGGTTCATAGTCCTAGGCCTCAACTTTATTGTAATTGGGAAGAGAATAGTTTAAGCATGTAATCGATGTTAGAGAGATTTTATATAAGAGGTAGAAGATTGGTATCGGATATTTTGGGTTTTATGGATTAACAATACTCAAATTTAAGACTTGCAACAATTTTGTAATTGGGATGTACTTGTAAAAAAAAAGCTAAATTACGTAAGGTTGGTGTCGTAAGATAAAGATTTGATTCAAGGATATTGGGCTAATATTATTATGGAGTTAAGATAAGGTGTATCTTTTAAGTGTATTGCCGAGGATAGAAGTTGATCAGTAACCTTTGGTGCTAAGAGTTCTTAAGTTGAACTGCGTAAATGCTATTGTAATAGGTCGTTGACATTACAGGTATAGTATAAAGAAGGTAAGATACGATAAGTTTGAACCTCCATTTCTAATATTGGGAACGACGAGAAAAGTCAGAATTCGAGGTCGTAGTAAAGTAAACTAAGTTACCATAAGTCGTTTAAGTTGTATTTCGCAAACGAGGTTTTTGGTAGGCAATTTAATTAGGATTGAAGAGACGTAAGGACAACATAAAGCTTAATTTATCAGAGTAGCGTAGCGGTAGCGTGGATTGTTGGGATACTAGAATTAAGAATCTAATTTTTGGATTATCAAGGATAAGCGAATTTCGAGGACGAAATTTAAATTAAGGGGGATAGATTGTGACGTCCCGAAAATTTGAGGTCTACATGAACCACATGTGTGCAATTCATTAAATTCCTTATGTATTTTTATTAAATGGTTTTAATGCATGTTTATTTCATTAATTTGTGTTTTAATTCATTATTTATTTATTTGCATCATTTTAAATTAACTATGTTTATGCGATGCACGTTAAAATGTTTTCTTGAGTTTCATGATTCAGGCGAATATTCGATGCGGGATCGCAAGGAAAAGACCGGTGACGATTTTGGCAATTTTAACGTGGTATTTTATTTTTAAGTTGAGGTTGGGGTATTTTAACTAACTTATTAAGTTGTTAGTATTTTAAATCCAAATTTATCTATCTAGTGATTTAAAAGTTTGAACTTTTAAAGTTAGCATTTTGTGTGTGTTATTTTAATTAAAGGATTTAATTAAGGGTGTGTAGTGAATTACTATTTTATTGACTTGTTAAGGAAGTTAGCATTTTAAATAGCTTGATTAATTATTTAATTAAGCAAATTGTTCCCCTAATTACTCACTCACACACAGTTACATATTTTTACACACACCAAAACACACACATTCAGATTTTATATTTTTAAAAGAGAAAATCCTAGGGTTCTAAGAACCAAGAGCAGCCGCCCCACTCTCTGAAAAGTTCCAGCAACTTTCATGAATTTTATTACAAGATTTTAGCGCCACGTTCGTCCCGGATCGACCCACACGCCATATCCGCTTCGGTATCGTCGTTACGGTATTTTAAATATCAAAATGCACGTATATTCTGTTCTTTCTGCATCGATCTTGTCATAGTATGCGTTGGGTTATTTTTATGCGTGAAAACTCATGTGTGACGTTCGTCGTTTGAGCGGAAAATGATTTGAATGCGTTTGAAATATTTTTACATCTGAAATCTCGTAACTTACTGTTTTGTTGAAAACTGAGATTTTCCTGTCGGGATTTTGAGAAAACTTTTAACTAGAAAATTGTATAACTTTTCGATGCCTTCGATTTGATATAAAATTCGAGATTTTTGGATGAAAATTGAATGAGTTATGACGTTTTTCGTGGGACTGCTCAAGCTGCGACTTTTATGTAAAATGTGTTCTTGAAGTTATTTGTTGCAGGTTTCGTTGGACATCGTCGGGCTTGTGCCACTGCATTTATATATGTTACAAGATGTATTTAGGTGTTATTTGGTGGTTCGTTCGGGTCGGGTTTGGCTTGGGATGTAATAGAAGTCGTAGGAAGCGAAACGATGCCTAATTACGAGTTATTGTTGTGTTGGAATTCATTATTGATGCTTAGGGACGTTTGGGGCGTTTTCATGGGTTTGAATCAATGTAATAACATCCTAAGATGAGTCTAGAGGTGTTGGTTCATGGTCCTTAGGCTTGGATTGAATGGGTGAAAGGTTAAGTTAGCGAATTTTCGTGAATTTGCAAAGACAGAGAGTACCCGGACCCCGGCACGGAGTCCGTGTCCTTTTTCCTTCAAAAATGCGAATTTCCAGAGTCTACCCGGACCCGTACACGTACCCCTTGTAATGCCCGGAAATTAATCACTGTAATTGACGTTGATTGATTTATAATGTCATGTGATTATGAATGGACCAATCGGGATACCGAAAAGAGTGTTTAAAATGAAAGTAGGGATTTTTGGTGCGAACCAAGACCGCACCCGTGGTCCCTACGACACAGCACCCACGGTGTAGATGATGAAAAATGGATAGGGTTGCCGTGGGGTGACCGCACCCGCGGTGCTTACGAGACCGCACCCGCGGTGCAGGACCGCACCCGCGGCGCAGCACGACCGCGCCCGCGGTGTTGCGTGTTGCGCGGAAATGAGCCACCTCTTAGCATGCATGCAAGGATATATATAAACCGTTCTTTCCGTCGAAATTAGTAGGAAAAGAATAGGAAAGCTCAGGGGAGATTTGCGAAATCCTTACGCCTTTATATTTCAATCCGTCCATCTGATTTTGATTCCGACTTCGGTATTGAGTTCCTAGCGACGTAGGCTACAACTTGACGTAAGTTTTGCTACGTTTGACATGCTTTGAAATTATGCTATTGTTAGAATTGAATGGAATTCATATATGGTGTTCTTGATATGTTAGACATCGTAGAATCGAAGTCAGATTAAGAAATAGACTGATTATGGAATTGTTATGATTTTCTGATTATAATCAGTTGATACCGGACAGATTTGGATTATGGATTGATTATAGATTGTATTGGATATGAGTTATGGATTGTAACTGTTATCTGGTGATATGGTATTGACGGGAATATGGAGATTGTACCGTTATGCCGTTGATTTTGAATTAAATCAAGGTTTATCAGATTGTTAGTGATTCGAGTGGTATATTGACATAAGATTATTGATATTGTCATTACCAGACAGACTGTGAATTCAAGACTTCGACTGAGCCAGACACCGACGAAAGAAAGGTATAAGTCAATGTGGTATTGGGAGATGGACTTGAGTCGGTTTAGACTTGGGTTTCCCTAAATCACATACTTTATTTTATTGCATGGATATTTGCATTACATTGATTAATGTACTTGTTCTCTTGAATTTAGATGACAGGTATTAGACGAGTTATCTTGTGACAGAAGTGCCGGATAGTGGTGGTATCGCCATGGCACATTGCACAATGTCACAAGATAGGATGCTAGCGATAGAGCTACAGTCCATGACGGTTAGGTCAGGACACTGGATGTATGGTTATATCGAGTAATGGAATCCATTACGGAATTCGATATAGGAACACCATATTTGGTTATATCGAGTAAAGGGTTGGAATTCTTCTATTACGGAATTCGATATAGGAATACCGGGGCACTGGTTATATCGAGTAATAGAGATTATGGTTCCATCCTTTACGGAATTCGATATAGGAATACCACATCTGGAAACCGGGATCCCTAGACTAGGATTGAGTCTAGTCTGAATTATGATTGATGTCGACAGTTGATTTGATATTGTTTATGTTTCAGATTTGTGATACATATTCATGTTACCTGATTACATGCTTTATATTGTTTATATGATTGCATGTTTCGTTGATTTATACTGGGATTATATTCTCACCGGAGTTATCCGGCTGTTGTCTTGTCTGTATGTGTACTTGACAACAGGTGGGACAGGATCAGGGTCCAGGAGATGAGAGAGATCGTGATTAGAGTGGAGGCTCCGGACTTGGATTAGAGATAGGGTTGGACACTTGACATTAGTTGTTTAAACCTTCGTTTTATTTAGATGTTTGCAGTACAGGACTTGTATTGTATTTTATATACTGAGATGTATATATGTTTGATGTCACTACGTTCCGCATTTTAAAAAAAAATTTAGACCCTGTTTTATAATTGATTAATTAGTCCCAATTATGATTAAGAACTTGATTAGCGTCCGGGTCCCCACAACAGGTGGTATCAGAGCGATAGATCCTTGAGATTGAGATAGGAAGCTAGTGAGCGGGGTAGAATGTGTTTTCTTTCCTGCTTTTGATTGCTAGCATGATTTACTGCTTTATAATGCATGTTTATCTGTTTATCTGATTTGATTTGAAAACATGTATTATTGAGATTGAATCAGAACCGATTCTGGATCAGCAGTAAGATGATCCGAGGAGGCTTGAAACAGGATTATTGTTGGAATTGCTAACCCTTTTGGTTATCAGATATGCCTCCGAGGAGAATGCCAGAACAGGGGAGTACCTCGAATCCTCCCATGGATGTGACACCTACAGCAATGGAGAAATTGCTGAAAAGGTTTCAGTCATTTCATCCACCGACTTTGAAAGGAACGGAGAACTCCGTGGAATGTGAAAGTTGGTTGGACGACATTGAATCACTGTTTGAATCTTTGGAGTATACTGAGGAAAAGAGGGTGAAACTGATAATACACCAGTTGCATGACGTTGCTAAACACTGGTGGATCACGACTAAAAGGACATTGGAACAGCGAGGTACGGCCATTACCTGGAATGTGTTCAAATCTGAATTTTATCTACGGTTCTTTCCAGTTTCTTATAGGAAGGACAAGGGAGCCGAGTTTGCAAACCTGAAACAAGGCCAGTTGAACATTGAGGATTATGTGGCTAAGTTTTCGACATTGCTCCGATTTGCTCCCCACGTAGCTGAACATGATGAGGCCGTAGCAGATCAGTTCATAAATGGCCTAAATCCTGAGATTTTTACGCTGGTAAATACTGGGAGGCCCAACAACTTCACCGATGCCCTGAACAGAGCCAAGGGAGCCGAGGCAGGCTTGATGAGGCAGAGAGAGGCTTCATTTGTGCTTCCAGCACCGGGACAGCAACAACCACCTCCTCGATTTGAAGGTGGCAGCAGCGGTAGCGGAAAGAAGGATTTCTTGAAGGCTAGAGGGAAGCAATTCAAGAAATCAGGGACTACCTCGTCCAGTTCGAGTGGCTCTAGACAGACCGGTCAGAGCCAGAGCTATGCAGGATCGTACTGTGGTACTTGTGGAGGGAGGCATTCCACAGATCAGTGCCGAGGAGTAGTTGGCAGCTGTCGTATCTGTAGACAGCAGGGACACTTTGCCCGAGTGTGTCCACAGCGAGGTGCCCAGGGATCGCAGGCAGCTGAGTCATCTGGATCAGTGGCTCAGGCAGGTAGACGACCATCTGCCGTTCATTCCTTTCAGCCAGTACCGTCTACTCTGTCACAGCAGAGGCCAGGAGGGGGCCAGACCGCGAGCCAGCCTCCTAGACAGCAGGCCCGATTGTTTGCTTTGACTGAGGAGCAAGCACAGGATGCACCTGATGATGTAGTTGCAGGTAACTGTTTTATTTCTGGTTATCCTGCATATGTACTGATTGATACTGGTGCATCACATACTTTTATGTCTGAGCGATTTGCTTTAATGCATGCATTGCCTGTTGAGTCCTTAGCTACTGTAGTATCTGTCACGTCTCCGATAGGAACAGGTTTAATATCGGTGAAATCTGTGAAATCG
Source organism: Primulina eburnea (assembly GCF_022965805.1). NCBI lineage: Eukaryota > Viridiplantae > Streptophyta > Magnoliopsida > Lamiales > Gesneriaceae > Primulina > Primulina eburnea. Next base: position 2,989,876 of record NC_133106.1, on the reverse strand, counting down.
TGTATACTGCAGTACGACGGGCATACGATTGATTTAGACTGTATTGTTCTTGGTTTATCTGATTTTGATTGTATTGTCGGCATCGACATGTTGACCAAGTACCGAGCTACAGTCGATTGTTTCCACAAGATAGTTCGATTCAGACCTGAGATGGCTGAGGAGTGGAAATTTTATGGTAAGGGTTCTAGAGCTAGAATTCCTTTGATATCTGCCATAAATATGACTCGATTATTGCAGAAGGGAGCGGATGGATTCCTGGTATATTCAGTTGATTTACTGAAGACGAGCCCATCATTGGCGGACTTGCCAGTGGTGTGTGAGTTTGCTGATGTCTTTCCAGATGAGATTCCTGGATTGCCTCCGATTCGAGAGATAGACTTCGGCATTGAGTTAATGCCAGGAACAGTTCCGATTTCGAGAGCTCCTTACAGGATGGCACCGATCGAGTTGAAAGAGTTGAAAGAACAGTTGGAGGATTTATTGGCCAAGGGTTACATTAGACCTAGTGTATCTCCTTGGGGTGCTCCAGTACTGTTCGTGAGAAAGAAGGATGGGTCGATGAGACTTTGTATCGACTACAGGCAACTGAACAAGGCAACGGTAAAGAATAAATACCCCTTGCCTCGTATTGATGATTTATTTGATCAGTTGCAGGGTTCATCGGTATATTCCAAGATCGACTTGAGATCTGGATACCATCAATTGAGAGTCAGGGATTCTGATATCTCAAAGACAGCATTCAGAACCAGGTATGGACACTATGAGTTTATTGTCATGCCTTTTGGTTTGACGAATGCACCTGCGGTATTTATGGGATTGATGAACCGCGTATTTCAGAAATACTTGGATGATTTTGTTATCATATTCATTGATGATATATTGATTTATTCAAAGAATATGATTGAGCATGCTAATCATCTGAGGACTGTGTTGAGAATTTTGAGGGCAGAGAAACTGTATGCTAAATTGTCGAAATGCGAGTTTTGGCTGAAACAGGTTGTGTTTTTGGGTCACATTATATCGGGAGACGGTATATCAGTTGATCCTAGTAAGGTTGAAGCCGTGATGAGTTGGCCGAGACCTATATCTGTACCAGAAATTCGCAGTTTTATGGGTTTGGCAGGATATTATCGACGATTTATTAAAGATTTCTCGAGTATTGCCAAACCGATTACGCAGTTAACTCAGAAGAATGCTCCATTCGTGTGGACAGAAGACTGTGAATCCAGTTTTCTTGAGTTGAAAAAGAGACTGACCAGTGCGCCTGTGTTGACGATTCCTTCAGGCACTGGTGGATTTGTTGTTTATTGTGATGCATCTCACCGAGGATTGGGTTGTGTTTTGATGCAGCGAGGGCATGTGATTGCTTATGCCTCAAGACAGTTGAAACCCCATGAAACTCGTTACCCAATTCATGATCTTGAATTGGCAGCCATAGTCTTTGCATTGAAGATATGGCGGCATTATCTGTACGGTGAAAAATTTGAAATATATTCTGATCATAAAAGCTTGAAATATCTGTTTTCGCAATCAGAGCTGAATATGAGACAGCGGAGATGGCTGGATTTACTGAAAGACTTTGATTGTGAGATTAAATATTATCCAGGGAAGTCCAATGCAGCAGCAGATGCGTTGAGTCGAAAGGTATGTGCACTATCCTTATCGACGATAGGTGTCTCGAATTTGATAGAAGACTGCTGTTTGTCTGGATTAGCTTTTGAGACGGATTGTCAGCCTCTAAGATTATATGCAATTCGAGCTGAACCAGAATTGATATTGAGAATCAAAGAGGCGCAGAAAATTGATCAGAACGTACAGAATTCGATTGCGATGGTTAGATCTGGACATCAATCGGAATATCAGGCTCGTGACAATGTCTTGTATGTGAATAATCGTCTTGTTGTGCCAAATGTTTCAGATTTGAGACAGCGGATATTGACAGAAGCGCACAACAGTCGTTTTAGCATTCATCCTGGTGGCAGGAAAATGTATAATGATTTAAAGACACAGTATTGGTGGAAACAAATGAAATCTGATGTGACTGAATTTGTAGCCAAGTGTCTGAATTGCCAACAGGTGAAGGCTGAAAGAAAGAAACCAGGAGGATTGTTACAGAGTTTGTCCATTCCTGAATGGAAATGGGATCACATTTCCATGGATTTTGTGACACAGTTGCCGAGATCCTCCCGAGGTTGTGATGCGATTTGGGTCGTGATTGATCGATTGACCAAATCTGCATGTTTTATTCCATACAAGATGACGTATAGATATGATCAGATGGCCGATATCTATGTCCGAGAAGTGATTAGATTGCACGGAGTGCCGAAGTCGATTGTTTCAGATCGTGATCCTCGATTCACTTCGCACTTCTGGCAGAGTTTACAGCAGGCTCTAGGTACGAAGTTACATCTGAGTACCGCATATCATCCACAGACCGATGGACAGTCAGAGCGGACTATCCAGACACTGGAGGATATGCTGAGAGCCGTAGTGCTCGATTTTAGCACTAGCTGGCAAGATGCATTGCCACTGTGTGAGTTTTCGTACAACAATAGCTATCAGACGAGTATTGAGATGGCACCTTTTGAAGCGTTGTACGGAAAGAAATGCAGATCCCCATTATATTGGGATGATATCTCTGAAGTTCCTGAGACTGGACCGGATATGATCAGAGATATGACCGAGAAAGTTAAATTGATTCAAAAGAAAATGAAGGCAGCTCAGGACAGACAAGCCAAATATGCCAACCTTCGACGACGACCGTTGGTATTTGAGACTGGAGACCGAGTATTCCTGAAGATTTCTCCTTTCAGAGGTGTTGTCAGATTTGGCAAGAAAGGGAAATTGTCTCCAAGATATGTAGGTCCATATGAGATTCTTGAAAAAATAGGAGATCGTGCCTATCGACTAGCATTGCCGCCTTCATTATCTGGAATACATGATGTTTTTCATGTATCGATGCTGCGGAAATATCTCCCTGATGATTCACACGTGATTCAACCAGATGAGACCGAGCTGGATGAGACATTGAGTTATGTCGAGAAACCGATCAGGATTATTGATCGTAAAGAAAAACAGCTCAGAACGAAAATGATTCCCCTGGTAAAAGTTCAATGGACTCGTCATGGCGTTGAAGAAGCCACTTGGGAGACTGAATCTGATATGAGACAAGAATTCCCAGCATTGTTTCATTAATGTAAATTTCTTATACAGTGTTTGTATATACTCCTTATTGATACGAATGAAATGCTCGTGATTTCGAGGACGAAATCGTATCTAAGGGGGGGAGGAATGTAATGCCCGGAAATTAATCACTGTAATTGACGTTGATTGATTTATAATGTCATGTGATTATGAATGGACCAATCGGGATACCGAAAAGAGTATTTAAAATGAAAGTAGGGATTTTTGGTGCGAACCAAGACCGCACCCGCGGTCCCTACGACACAGCACCCGCGGTGTAGATGATGAAAAATGGATAGGATTGCCGTGGGGTGACCGCACCCGCGGTGCTTACGAGACCGCACCCGCGGTGCAGGACCGCACCCGCGGCGCAGCAACGACCGCACCCGCGGTGTTGCGTGTTGCGCGGAAAATGAGCCACCTCTTAGAATGCATGCAAGGATATATATAAACCGTTCTTCCGTCGAAATTAGTAGGAAAAGAATAGGAAAGCTCAGGGAGATTTGCGAAATCCTTATGCCTTTATATTTCAATCCGTCCATCTGATTTTGATTCCGACTTCGGTATTGAGTTCCTAGCGACGTAGGCTACAACTTGACGTAAGTTTTGCTACGTTTTGACATGCTTTGAAATTATGCTATTGTCAGAATTGAATGGAATTCATATATGGTGTTCTTGATATGTTAGACATCGTAGAATCGAAGTCAGATTAAGAAATAGACTGATTATGGAATTGTTATGATTTTCTGATTATAATCAGTTGATACCGGACAGATTTGGATTATGGATTGATTATAGATTGTATTGGATATGAGTTATGGATAGTAACTGTTATCTGTTGATATGGTATTGACGGGAATATGGAGATTGTACCGTTATGCCGTTGATTTTGAATTAAATCAAGGTTTATCAGATTGTTAGTGATTCGAGTGGTATATTGACATAAGATTATTGATATTGTCATTACCAGACAGACTGTGAATTCAAGACTTCGACTGAGCCAGACACCGACGAAAGAAAGGTATAAGTCAATGTGGTATTGGGAGATGGACTTGAGTCGGTTTAGACTTGGGTTTCCCTAAATCACATACTTTACTTTATTGCATGGATATTTGCATTGATTTGATTAATATACTTGTTCTCTTGATATTTAGACAACAGGTATTGGTTGAATTGTCTTGTGACACACCGTGCCGGATAGTGGTGGTATCGCCATGGCACATTGCACAATGTCACAAGATAGGATGCTAGCGATAGAGCTACAGTCCATGACGGTTAGGTCAGGACACTGGATGTATGGTTATATCGAGTAATGGAATCCATTACGGAATTCGATATAGGAACACCATATTTGGTTATATCGAGTAAAGGGGTTGGAATTCTTCTATTACGGAATTCGATATAGGAATACCGGGGCACTGGTTATATCGAGTAATAGAGATTATGGTTCCATCCTTTACGGAATTCGATATAGGAATACCACATCTGGAAACCGGGATCTCTAGACTAGGATTGAGTCTAGTCTGAATTACGAGTTATGTCGACAGATTGATATTGATTATGTTTCAGATTTTGATACATATATCTGTTACCTGATTACATGCTTTATATTGTTTATATGATTGCATGTTTCATTGATTTATACTGGGATTATATTCTCACCGGTATATCCGGCTGTTGTCTTGTCTGTATGTGTACTTGAACAGGTGGGACAGGATCAGGGTCCAGGAGATGAGGAGAGATCGTGATTAGAGTAGAGGCTCCGGACTTGGATTAGAGATAGGGTGGAACACTTGACATTAGTTGTTAAACCTTAGTTTATTTTGAATGCATGCAGTACAGGACTCGTATTGTATTTTATACGGATATGTATATGAGTTTGATTTCACTACGTTCCGCATTTTAAAAAAAAAAAATTAGACCCTGTTTTTAATTGATTAATTAGTCCCAATTATGATTAAGAACTTGATTAGCGTCCGGGTCCCCACAACAGGTGGTATCAGAGCCATAGATCCTTGAGATTGAGATAGGAGCTAGTGAGCGGGGTAGAATGTGTTTTCTTTCCTGCTTTTGATTGCTAGCATGATTTACTGCTTTATAATGCATGTTTATCTGTTTATCTGATTTGATTTGAAAACATGTATTATTGAGATTGAATCAGAACCGATTCTGGATCAGCAGTAAGATGATCCGAGGAGGCTTGAAACAGGATTATTGTTGGAATTGCTAACCCTTTTGGTTATCAGATATGCCTCCGAGGAGAATGCCAGAACAGGGGAGTACCTCGAATCCTCCCATGGATGTGACACCTACAGCAATGGAGAAATTGCTGAAAAGGTTTCAGTCATTTCATCCACCGACTTTGAAAGGAACGGAGAACTCCGTGGAATGTGAAAGTTGGTTGGACGACATTGAATCACTGTTTGAATCTTTGGAGTATACTGAGGAAAAGAGGGTGAAACTGATAATACACCAGTTGCATGACGTTGCTAAACAATGGTGGATCACGACTAAAAGGGCATTGGAACAGCGAGGTACGGCCATTACCTGGAATGTGTTCAAATCTGAATTTTATCTACGGTTCTTTCCAGTTTCTTATAGGAAGGACAAGGGAGCCGAGTTTGCAAACCTGAAACAAGGCCAGTTGAACATTGAGGATTATGTGGCTAAGTTTTCGACATTGCTCCGATTTGCTCCCCACGTAGCTGAACATGATGAGGCCGTAGCAGATCAGTTCATAAATGGCCTAAATCCTGAGATTTTTACGCTGGTAAATACTGGGAGGCCCAACAACTTCACCGATGCCCTGAACAGAGCCAAGGGAGCCGAGGCAGGCTTGATGAGGCAGAGAGAGGCTTCATTTGTGCTTCCAGCACCGGGACAGCAACAACCACCTCCTCGATTTGAAGGTGGCAGCAGCGGTAGCGGAAAGAAGGATTTCTTGAAGGCTAGAGGGAAGCAATTCAAGAAATCAGGGACTACCTCGTCCAGTTCGAGTGGCTCTAGACAGACCAGTCAGAGCCAGAGCTATGCAGGATCGTACTGTGGTACTTGTGGAGGGAGGCATTCCACAGATCAGTGCCGAGGAGTAGTTGGCAGCTGTCGTATCTGTAGACAGCAGGGACACTTTGCCCGAGTGTGTCCACAGCAAGGTGCCCAGGGATCGCAGGCAGCTGAGTCATCTGGATCAGTGGCTCAGGCAGGTAGACGACCATCTGCCGTTCATTCCTTTCAGCCAGTACCGTCTACTCTGTCACAGCAGAGGCCAGGAGGGGGCCAGACCGCGAGCCAGCCTCCTAGACAGCAGGCCCGATTGTTTGCTTTGACTGAGGAGCAAGCACAGGATGCACCTGATGATGTAGTTGCAGGTAACTGTTTTATTTCTGGTTATCCTGCATATGTACTGATTGATACTGGTGCATCACATACTTTTATGTCTGAGCGATTTGCTTTAATGCATGCACTGCCTGTTGAGTCCTTAGCTACTGTAGTATCTGTCACGTCTCCGATAGGAACAGGTTTAATATCGGTGAAATCTGTGAAATCTTGTATACTGCGGTACGACGGGAATACGATTGATTTAGACTGTATTGTTCTTGGTTTATCTGATTTTGATTGTATTGTCGGCATCGACATGTTGACCAAGTACCGAGCTACAGTCGATTGTTTCCACAAGATAGTTCGATTCAGACCTGAGATGGCTGAGGAGTGGAAATTTTATGGTAAGGGTTCTAGAGCTAGAATTCCTTTGATATCTGCCATAAATATGACTCGATTATTGCAGAAGGGAGCGGATGGATTCCTGGTATATTCAGTTGATTTACTGAAGACGAGCCCATCATTGGCGGACTTGCCAGTGGTGTGTGAGTTTGCTGATGTCTTTCCAGATGAGATTCCTGGATTGCCTCCGATTCGAGAGATAGACTTCGGCATTGAGTTAATGCCAGGAACAGTTCCGATTTCGAGAGCTCCTTACAGGATGGCACCGATCGAGTTGAAAGAGTTGAAAGAACAGTTGGAGGATTTATTGGCCAAGGGTTACATTAGACCTAGTGTATCTCCTTGGGGTGCTCCAGTACTGTTCGTGAGAAAGAAGGATGGGTCGATGAGACTTTGTATCGACTACAGGCAACTGAACAAGGCAACGGTAAAGAATAAATACCCCTTGCCTCGTATTGATGATTTATTTGATCAGTTGCAGGGTTCATCGGTATATTCCAAGATCGACTTGAGATCTGGATACCATCAATTGAGAGTCAGGGATTCTGATATCTCAAAGACAGCATTCAAAACCAGGTATGGACACTATGAGTTTATTGTCATGCCTTTTGGTTTGACGAATGCACCTGCGGTATTTATGGGATTGATGAACCGCGTATTTCAGAAATACTTGGATGATTTTGTTATCATATTCATTGATGATATATTGATTTATTCAAAGAATATGATTGAGCATGCTAATCATCTGAGGACTGTGTTGAGAATTTTGAGGGCAGAGAAACTGTATGCTAAATTGTCGAATTGCGAGTTTTGGCTGAAACAGGTTGTGTTTTTGGGTCACATTATATCGGGAGACGGTATATCAGTTGATCCTAGTAAGGTTGAAGCCGTGATGAGTTGGCCGAAACCTATATCTGTACCAGAAATTCGCAGTTTTATGGGTTTGGCAGGATATTATCGACGATTTATTAAAGATTTCTCGAGTATTGCCAAACCGATTACGCAGTTAACTCAGAAGAATGCTCCATTCGTGTGGACAGAAGACTGTGAATCCAGTTTTCTTGAGTTGAAAAAGAGACTGACCAGTGCGCCTGTGTTGACGATTCCTTCAGGCACTGGTGGATTTGTTGTTTATTGTGATGCATCTCATAGAGGACTTGGGTTGTGTATTTGATGCAGCGAGGGCATGTGATTGCTATGCCTCAAGACAGTTGAAACCACATGAAACTCGTTACCCAATTCATGATCTTGAATTGGCAGCCATAGTCTTTGCATTGAAGATATGGCGGACATTATCTGTACGGTGAAAAATTTGAAATATATTCTGATCATAAAAGCTTGAAATATCTGTTTTCGCAATCAGAGCTGAATATGAGACAGCGGAGATGGCTGGATTTACTGAAAGACTTTGATTGTGAGATTAAATATTATCCAGGGAAGTCCAATGCAGCAGCAGATGCGTTGAGTCGAAAGGTATGTGCACTATCCTTATCGACGATAGGTGTCTCGAATTTGATAGAAGACTGCTGTTTGTCTGGATTAGCTTTTGAGACGGATTGTCAGCCTCTAAGATTATATGCAATTCGAGCTGAACCAGAATTGATATTGAGAATCAAAGAGGCGCAGAAAATTGATCAGAACGTACAGAATTCGATTGCGATGGTTAGATCTGGACATCAATCGGAATATCAGGCTCGTGACAATGTCTTGTATGTGAATAATCGTCTTGTTGTGCCAAATGTTTCAGATTTGAGACAGCGGATATTGACAGAAGCGCACAACAGTCGTTTTAGCATTCATCCTGGTGGCAGGAAAATGTATAATGATTTAAAGACACAGTATTGGTGGAAACAAATGAAATCTGATGTGACTGAATTTGTAGCCAAGTGTCTGAATTGCCAACAGGTGAAGGCTGAAAGAAAGAAACCAGGAGGATTGTTACAGAGTTTGTCGATTCCTGAATGGAAATGGGATCACATTTCCATGGATTTTGTGACACAGTTGCCGAGATCCTCCCGAGGTTGTGATGCGATTTGGGTCGTGATTGATCGATTGACCAAATCTGCATGTTTTATTCCATACAAGATGACGTATAGATATGATCAGATGGCCGATATCTATGTCCGAGAAGTGATTAGATTGCACTGGAGTGCCGAAGTCGATTGTTTCAGATCGTGATCCTCGATTTACTTCGCACTTCTGGCAGAGTTTGCAGCAGGCTCTTAGGTACGAAGTTACATTTGAGTACCGCATATCATCCACAAACTGATGGACAGTCAGAGCGGACTATCCAGACACTGGAGGATATGCTGAGAGCGATAGTGCTCGATTTTAGCACTAGCTGGCAAGATGCATTGCCACTGTGTGAGTTTTCGTACAACAATAGCTATCAGACGAGTATTGAGATGGCACCTTTTGAAGCGTTGTACGGAAAGAAATGCAGATCCCCATTATATTGGGATGATATCTCTGAAGTTCCTGAGACTGGACCGGATATGATCAGAGATATGACCGAGAAAGTTAAATTGATTCAAAAGAAAATGAAGGCAGCTCAGGACAGACAAGCCAAATATGCCAACCTTCGACGACGACCGTTGGTATTTGAGACTGGAGACCGAGTATTCCTGAAGATTTCTCCTTTCAGAGGTGTTGTCAGATTTGGCAAGAAAGGGAAATTGTCTCCAAGATATGTAGGTCCATATGAGATTCTTGAAAAAATAGGAGATCGTGCCTATCGACTAGCATTGCCGCCTTCATTATCTGGAATACATGATGTTTTTCATGTATCGATGCTGCGGAAATATCTCCCTGATGATTCACACGTGATTCAACCAGATGAGACCGAGCTGGATGAGACATTGAGTTATGTCGAGAAACCGATCAGGATTATTGATCGTAAAGAAAAACAGCTCAGAACGAAAATGATTCCCCTGGTAAAAGTTCAATGGACTCGTCATGGCGTTGAAGAAGCCACTTGGGAGACTGAATCTGATATGAGACAAGAATTCCCAGCATTGTTTCATTAATGTAAATTTCTTATACAGTGTTTGTATATACTCCTTATTGATACGAATGAAATGCTCGTGATTTCGAGGACGAAATCGTATCTTAGGGGGGGAGGAATGTAATGCCCGGAAATTAATCACTGTAATTGACGTTGATTGATTTATAATGTCATGTGATTATGAATGGACCAATCGGGATACCGAAAAGAGTATTTAAAATGAAAGTAGGGATTTTTGGTGCGAACCAAGACCGCACCCGCGGTCCCTACGACACAGCACCCGCGGTGTAGATGATGAAAAATGGATAGGATTGCCGTGGGGTGACCGCACCCGCAGTGCTTACGAGACCGCACCCGCGGTGCAGCAAAGACCGCACCCGCGGTGCTGCGTGTTGCACGGAAAATGTGCCACCTCGTTGAATACATGCACGGATATATATAAACTGAAACCCTTCGGAAATTCAGCAGAATTCGAGAAAAGGTCTGAGGAAAGTTTCTGAAAATCCTTACGCCTTTATATTTCAATCCGTCCGTCTGATTTTGAATCCGACTTCGGTATTGAGTTCCTGGCAACGTAGGCTACAACTGGACGTAAGTTTTACTATGTTTTGACATGTTTTAGAATTATGATATTGGCAGAATTGAATGGAACTCATATATGCCGTTCTTGACATATGAGACATTATAGAATCGAAGTCAGACTAAGAAACGGACTGATTATAGAATTGTTATGAATTTTTAGGGTATATTGATTTATACCAGACAGATCTGAATTGTGATTGGATTACAGATTGTATTGGATATGAGTTAGGGATTGTAACTATTATCTGTTGAATTGGTATTGACGGGGATATTGAAATTGTACCGTTATACCGTTGATTTGAATAAAATCCAGATTCATCAGATTGTTATTGATTTGAACGGTATATTGACATGAGATTATTGATATTGTCAGTACCAGACAGATTGTGAGTTCAGGACTTCGACTGAGCCAGACACCGACGAAAGAAAGGTATAAGTCAATGTGGTATTGGGAGATGGACTTGAGTCGGTTTAGACTTGGGTTTCCCTAAATCACATACTTTACTTTATTGCATGGATATTTGCATTGATTTGATTAATATACTTGTTCTCTTGATATTTAGACAACAGGTATTGGTTGAATTGTCTTGTGACACACCGTGCCGGATAGTGGTGGTATCGCCATGGCACATTGCACAATGTCACAAGATAGGATGCTAGCGATAGAGCTACAGTCCATGACGGTTAGGTCAGGACACTGGATGTATGGTTATATCGAGTAATGGAATCCATTACGGAATTCGATATAGGAACACCATATTTGGTTATATCGAGTAAAGGGGTTGGAATTCTTCTATTACGGAATTCGATATAGGAATACCGGGGCACTGGTTATATCGAGTAATAGAGATTATGGTTCCATCCTTTACGGAATTCGATATAGGAATACCACATCTGGAAACCGGGATCCCTAGACTAGGATTGAGTCTAGTCTGAATTATGATTGATGTCGACAGTTTGATTGATATTGTTTATGTTTCAGATTTGTGATACATATTCATGTTACCTGATTACATGCTTTATATTGTTTATATGATTGCATGTTTCGTTGATTTATACTGGGATTTATTCTCACCGGAGTTATCCGGCTGTTGTCTTGTCTGTATGTGTACTTGACAACAGGTGGGACAGGATCAGGGTCCAGGAGATGAGAGAGATCGTGATTAGAGTGGAGGCTCCGGACTTGGATTAGAGATAGGGTTGGACACTTGACATTAGTTGTTTAAACCTTCGTTTTATTTAGATGTTTGCAGTACAGGACTTGTATTGTATTTTATATACTGAGATGTATATATGTTTGATGTCACTACGTTCCGCATTTTAAAAAAAAAAATTAGACCCCGTTTTATAATTGGTTAATTAGTCCCAATTATGATTAAGAACTTGATTAGCGTCCGAGTCCCCACAACAGGTGGTATCAGAGCCATAGATCCTTGAGATTGAGATAGGAGCTAGTGAGCGGGGTAGAATGTGTTTTCTTTCCTGCTTTTGATTGCTAGCATGATTTACTGCTTTATAATGCATGTTTATCTGTTTATCTGATTTGATTTGAAAACATGTATTATTGAGATTGAATCAGAACCGATTCTGGATCAGCAGTAAGATGATCCGAGGAGGCTTGAAACAGGATTATTGTTGGAATTGCTAACCCTTTTGGTTATCAGATATGCCTCCGAGGAGAATGCCAGAACAGGGGAGTACCTCGAATCCTCCCATGGATGTGACACCTACAGCAATGGAGAAATTGCTGAAAAGGTTTCAGTCATTTCATCCACCGACTTTGAAAGGAACGGAGAACTCCGTGGAATGTGAAAGTTGGTTGGACGACATTGAATCACTGTTTGAATCTTTGGAGTATACTGAGGAAAAGAGGGTGAAACTGATAATACACCAGTTGCATGACGTTGCTAAACAATGGTGGATCACGACTAAAAGGGCATTGGAACAGCGAGGTACGGCCATTACCTGGAATGTGTTCAAATCTGAATTTTATCTACGGTTCTTTCCAGTTTCTTATAGGAAGGACAAGGGAGCCGAGTTTGCAAACCTGAAACAAGGCCAGTTGAACATTGAGGATTATGTGGCTAAGTTTTCGACATTGCTCCGATTTGCTCCCCACGTAGCTGAACATGATGAGGCCGTAGCAGATCAGTTCATAAATGGCCTAAATCCTGAGATTTTTACGCTGGTAAATACTGGGAGGCCCAACAACTTCACCGATGCCCTGAACAGAGCCAAGGGAGCCGAGGCAGGCTTGATGAGGCAGAGAGAGGCTTCATTTGTGCTTCCAGCACCGGGACAGCAACAACCACCTCCTCGATTTGAAGGTGGCAGCAGCAGGTAGCGGAAAGAAGGATTTCTTGAAGGCTAGAGGGAAGCAATTCAAGAAATCAGGGACTACCTCGTCCAGTTCGAGTGGCTCTAGACAGACCAGTCAGAGCCAGAGCTATGCAGGATCGTACTGTAGTACTTGTGGAGGGAGGCATTCCACAGATCAGTGCCGAGGAGTAGTTGGCAGCTGTCGTATCTGTAGACAGCAGGGACACTTTGCCCGAGTGTGTCCACAGCAAGGTGCCCAGGGATCGCAGGCAGCTGAGTCATCTGGATCAGTGGCTCAGGCAGGTAGACGACCATCTGCCGTTCATTCCTTTCAGCCAGTACCGTCTACTCTGTCACAGCAGAGGCCAGGAGGGGGCCAGACCGCGAGCCAGCCTCCTAGACAGCAGGCCCGATTGTTTGCTTTGACTGAGGAGCAAGCACAGGATGCACCTGATGATGTAGTTGCAGGTAACTGTTTTATTTCTGGTTATCCTGCATATGTACTGATTGATACTGGTGCATCACATACTTTTATGTCTGAGCGATTTGCTTTAATGCATGCACTGCCTGTTGAGTCCTTAGCTACTGTAGTATCTGTCACGTCTCCGATAGGAACAGGTTTAATATCGGTGAAATCTGTGAAATCTTGTATACTGCGGTACGACGGGAATACGATTGATTTAGACTGTATTGTTCTTGGTTTATCTGATTTTGATTGTATTGTCGGCATCGACATGTTGACCAAGTACCGAGCTACAGTCGATTGTTTCCACAAGATAGTTCGATTCAGACCTGAGATGGCTGAGGAGTGGAAATTTTATGGTAAGGGTTCTAGAGCTAGAATTCCTTTGATATCTGCCATAAATATGACTCGATTATTGCAGAAGGGAGCGGATGGATTCCTGGTATATTCAGTTTATTTACTGAAGACGAGCCCATCATTGGCGGACTTGCCAGTGGTGTGTGAGTTTGCTGATGTCTTTCCAGATGAGATTCCTGGATTGCCTCCGATTCGAGAGATAGACTTCGGCATTGAGTTAATGCCAGGAACAGTTCCGATTTCGAGAGCTCCTTACAGGATGGCACCGATCGAGTTGAAAGAGTTGAAAGAACAGTTGGAGGATTTATTGGCCAAGGGTTACATTAGACCTAGTGTATCTCCTTGGGGTGCTCCAGTACTGTTCGTGAGAAAGAAGGATGGGTCGATGAGACTTTGTATCGACTACAGGCAACTGAACAAGGCAACGGTAAAGAATAAATACCCCTTGCCTCGTATTGATGATTTATTTGATCAGTTGCAGGGTTCATCGGTATATTCCAAGATCGACTTGAGATCTGGATACCATCAATTGAGAGTCAGGGATTCTGATATCTCAAAGACAGCATTCAAAACCAGGTATGGACACTATGAGTTTATTGTCATGCCTTTTGGTTTGACGAATGCACCTGCGGTATTTATGGGATTGATGAACCGCGTATTTCAGAAATACTTGGATGATTTTGTTATCATATTCATTGATGATATATTGATTTATTCAAAGAATATGATTGAGCATGCTAATCATCTGAGGACTGTGTTGAGAATTTTGAGGGCAGAGAAACTGTATGCTAAATTGTCGAAATGCGAGTTTTGGCTGAAACAGGTTGTGTTTTTGGGTCACATTATATCGGGAGACGGTATATCAGTTGATCCTAGTAAGGTTGAAGCCGTGATGAGTTGGCCGAAACCTATATCTGTACCAGAAATTCGCAGTTTTATGGGTTTGGCAGGATATTATCGACGATTTATTAAAGATTTCTCGAGTATTGCCAAACCGATTACGCAGTTAACTCAGAAGAATGCTCCATTCGTGTGGACAGAAGACTGTGAATCCAGTTTTCTTGAGTTGAAAAAGAGACTGACCAGTGCGCCTGTGTTGACGATTCCTTCAGGCACGGGTGGATTTGTTGTTTATTGTGATGCATCTCACCGAGGATTGGGTTGTGTTTTGATGCAGCGAGGGCATGTGATTGCTTATGCCTCAAGACAGTTGAAACCCCATGAAACTCGTTACCCAATTCATGATCTTGAATTGGCAGCCATAGTCTTTGCATTGAAGATATGGCGGCATTATCTGTACGGTGAAAAATTTGAAATATATTCTGATCATAAAAGCTTGAAATATCTGTTTTCGCAATCAGAGCTGAATATGAGACAGCGGAGATGGCTGGATTTACTGAAAGACTTTGATTGTGAGATTAAATATTATCCAGGGAAGTCCAATGCAGCAGCAGATGCGTTGAGTCGAAAGGTATGTGCACTATCCTTATCGACGATAGGTGTCTCGAATTTGATAGAAGACTGCTGTTTGTCTGGATTAGCTTTTGAGACGGATTGTCAGCCTCTAAGATTATATGCAATTCGAGCTGAACCAGAATTGATATTGAGAATCAAAGAGGCGCAGAAAATTGATCAGAACGTACAGAATTCGATTGCGATGGTTAGATCTGGACATCAATCGGAATATCAGGCTCGTGACAATGTCTTGTATGTGAATAATCGTCTTGTTGTGCCAAATGTTTCAGATTTGAGACAGCGGATATTGACAGAAGCGCACAACAGTCGTTTTAGCATTCATCCTGGTGGCAGGAAAATGTATAATGATTTAAAGACACAGTATTGGTGGAAACAAATGAAATCTGATGTGACTGAATTTGTAGCCAAGTGTCTGAATTGCCAACAGGTGAAGGCTGAAAGAAAGAAACCAGGAGGATTGTTACAGAGTTTGTCCATTCCTGAATGGAAATGGGATCACATTTCCATGGATTTTGTGACACAGTTGCCGAGATCCTCCCGAGGTTGTGATGCGATTTGGGTCGTGATTGATCGATTGACCAAATATGCATGTTTTATTCCATACAAGATGACGTATAGATATGATCAGATGGCCGATATCTATGTCCGAGAAGTGATTAGATTGCACGGAGTGCCGAAGTCGATTGTTTCAGATCGTGATCCTCGATTCACTTCGCACTTCTGGCAGAGTTTACAGCAGGCTCTAGGTACGAAGTTACATCTGAGTACCGCATATCATCCACAGACCGATGGACAGTCAGAGCGGACTATCCAGACACTGGAGGATATGCTGAGAGCCGTAGTGCTCGATTTTAGCACTAGCTGGCAAGATGCATTGCCACTGTGTGAGTTTTCGTACAACAATAGCTATCAGACGAGTATTGAGATGGCACCTTTTGAAGCGTTGTACGGAAAGAAATGCAGATCCCCATTATATTGGGATGATATCTCTGAAGTTCCTGAGACTGGACCGGATATGATCAGAGATATGACCGAGAAAGTTAAATTGATTCAAAAGAAAATGAAGGCAGCTCAGGACAGACAAGCCAAATATGCCAACCTTCGACGACGACCGTTGGTATTTGAGACTGGAGACCGAGTATTCCTGAAGATTTCTCCTTTCAGAGGTGTTGTCAGATTTGGCAAGAAAGGGAAATTGTCTCCAAGATATGTAGGTCCATATGAGATTCTTGAAAAAATAGGAGATCGTGCCTATCGACTAGCATTGCCGCCTTCATTATCTGGAATACATGATGTTTTTCATGTATCGATGCTGCGGAAATATCTCCCTGATGATTCACACGTGATTCAACCAGATGATACCGAGCTGGATGAGACATTGAGTTATGTCGAGAAACCGATCAGGATTATTGATCGTAAAGAAAAACAGCTCAGAACGAAAATGATTCCCCTGGTAAAAGTTCAATGGACTCGTCATGGCGTTGAAGAAGCCACTTGGGAGACTGAATCTGATATGAGACAAGAATTCCCAGCATTGTTTCATTAATGTAAATTTCTTATACAGTGTTTGTATATACTCCTTATTGATACGAATGAAATGCTCGTGATTTCGAGGACGAAATCGTATCTTAGGGGGGGAGGAATGTAATGCCCGGAAATTAATCACTGTAATTGACGTTGATTGATTTATAATGTCATGTGATTATGAATGGACCAATCGGGATACCGAAAAGAGTATTTAAAATGAAAGTAGGGATTTTTGGTGCGAACCAAGACCGCACCCGCGGTCCCTACGACACAGCACCCGCGGTGTAGATGATGAAAAATGGATAGGATTGCCGTGGGGTGACCGCACCCGCAGTGCTTACGAGACCGCACCCGCGGTGCAGCAAAGACCGCACCCGCGGTGCTGCGTGTTGCACGGAAAATGTGCCACCTCGTTGAATACATGCACGGATATATATAAACTGAAACCCTTCGGAAATTCAGAAGAATTCGAGAAAAGGTCTGAGGAAAGTTTCTGAAAATCCTTACGCCTTTATATTTCAATCCGTCCGTCTGATTTTGAATCCGACTTCGGTATTGAGTTCCTGGCAACGTAGGCTACAACTGGACGTAAGTTTTACTACGTTTTGACATGTTTTAGAATTATGATATTGGCAGAATTGAATGGAACTCATATATGCCGTTCTTGACATATGAGACATTATAGAATCGAAGTCAGACTAAGAAACGGACTGATTATAGAATTGTTATGAATTTTTAGGGTATATTGATTTATACCAGACAGATCTGAATTGTGATTGGATTACAGATTGTATTGGATATGAGTTAGGGATTGTAACTATTATCTGTTGAATTGGTATTGACGGGGATATTGAAATTGTACCGTTATACCGTTGATTTGAATAAAATCCAGATTCATCAGATTGTTATTGAGTTGAACGGTATATTGACATGAGATTATTGATATTGTCAGTACCAGACAGATTGTGAGTTCAGGACTTCGACTGAGCCAGACACCGACGAAAGAAAGGTATAAGTCAATGTGGTATTGGGAGATGGACTTGAGTCGGTCTAGACTTGGGTTTCCCTAAATCACATACTTTACTTTATTGCATGGATATTTGCATTGATTTGATTAATATACTTGTTCTCTTGATATTTAGACAACAGGTATTGGTTGAATTGTCTTGTGACACACCGTGCCGGATAGTGGTGGTATCGCCATGGCACATTGCACAATGTCACAAGATAGGATGCTAGCGATAGAGCTACAGTCCATGACGGTTAGGTCAGGACACTGGATGTATGGTTATATCGAGTAATGGAATCCATTACGGAATTCGATATAGGAACACCATATTTGGTTATATCGAGTAAAGGGGTTGGAATTCTTCTATTACGGAATTCGATATAGGAATACCGGGGCACTGGTTATATCGAGTAATAGAGATTATGGTTCCATCCTTTACGGAATTCGATATAGGAATACCACATCTGGAAACCGGGATCCCTAGACTAGGATTGAGTCTAGTCTGAATTATGATTGATGTCGACAGTTTGATTTGATATTGTTTATGTTTCAGATTTGTGATACATATTCATGTTACCTGATTACATGCTTTATATTGTTTATATGATTGCATGTTTCGTTGATTTATACTGGGATTTATTCTCACCGGAGTTATCCGGCTGTTGTCTTGTCTGTATGTGTACTTGACAACAGGTGGGACAGGATCAGGGTCCAGGAGATGAGAGAGATCGTGATTAGAGTGGAGGCTCCGGACTTGGATTAGAGATAGGGTTGGACACTTGACATTAGTTGTTTAAACCTTCGTTTTATTTAGATGTTTGCAGTACAGGACTTGTATTGTATTTTATATACTGAGATGTATATATGTTTGATGTCACTACGTTCCGCATTTTAAAAAAAAAATTAGACCCCGTTTTATAATTGGTTAATTAGTCCCAATTATGATTAAGAACTTGATTAGCGTCCGGGTCCCCACACCCCTACTCCGTGTACACCCTTTTAAAAAAAAAATTTTAAAAAAAAGAAAAAAAATTTTAATATTTTTTTTTCTTAGGATTTGCTTCGGGGTTTTATATCATGGTTTAACACCTTGGTTAAAATTTATTTATGTAAAATATAGGATTTTTTTTGTGGTTTTATGCCATGGTTTAGTATGATGATTATGCGAGGTCAAGTCCTGAGCGAACTAGAATGTCATAAGCTACTTATTCACTTTGATGGTGAGCTCGAGTACCTACGTCTAAGACATGCAAGTTAAGTATTTAAAAATTCATGTTAGTATGTGCAGCAACGGCCCCAGTCGAAGTCCAACGAATCCCTCAACGCCAAGTAAGTAAGTATGATGACGTGCAAAGAAAATATTTTAAGTTTTGGAGGTATGCTAAATGTCTTATGACCAAAGTATGTTTAGGATTGGAAAGCGTTAAATTATGAACGGGGACCAATCCTCCCGTTAAATTATGAACGGGTTAGATCGAGGTTGGAAAGCGTTAAATTATGAACGGGGACCAACCAGCCCGTTAAATTATGAACGGGGATCTCATGTATGTGGCAGTGGATACGTCCCTGTCGGCCCAGTACTGTAGTTTGTCTGATCAGGCATTTATTATGTTATGGGTCACTTGCTTTGAAACATCATCTACGCAAAATGATGAAGTTATGTATGTTCATGTATGCAAGCACGTTTAAGAAAGTTTATGTTGATGGCACGTCTAAGTATGTATGTACGTATGTTCAAGTTTCGTTATGCAAGTTCAAGTTTTAAGTATGTATGTCCTATTTTAAAGTTGCATGTGATTTTATTATGTACTACTCGTTACTACCAGTTTATACGTGTTGAGTCTTTAGACTCACTAGACTTGATCGATGCAGGTGAGTATGTTGATGAGGAGACAGGAGGTGGTGATCAAAGGGCAAGCTTGGACTGAGCGGGAGGCTAAACCCGAGGACCGCCATGTTTAAGTTTTATGCAAAGTTAAATTACTCTGATTTCATATTTTGATGGGAATACTTTGAGCAACCTTTTGTGAGCAAATTTTTATTGTAGTTGTTTTGAACAACCATGTCTTATGGGGGACCTTGGTTGAGATATTTTATGGCAGACATTGAAAGTATTTTTACATTCAAGAAAATTTTTAATTTTTCCGCAAATTTTGAGTATGAAAAGTACGGTACGTTACACATTCCATCAATCCAATGTTCAGAAAAGGATTTTTTAATGCTTGGAGAAATATTTAACCAAGTATTCATGGGTATAAAAACCTCGGGCAAAATTTTGCTGATGGACCAAAAATCTTCCACCATATGAAAAACCAATTTGGAATAAGATAAGGAAAACATTTTCACAAATTTTTAGAACCATGTATGTTTCCTCTTCTCATTTTCATAAAACAGAGTTTTATTAAAACTCTCAGTATAGTCCCAAAAATTGAATTTAAAACTCATTTTATGAGTATCAGAATAAAACTCTTTTTCAACCAATGGAGATATACCTCTTCAATAGATATTATCTTTTTGATAATGAACTTGGAGAAGTTATAACTTCATTTTTGCTGAGTATTACTGAAAAAGTGAATTATATCAACACTTTTTATAGATAAAAAAATATTTTCATAAAATCCTCTTTGCTTATAAGAATCATATACATATGATGTATTGATTAAGTATCTTTCCATGAGTCCATGGATTTTTTTCCCATTGGGTATCTTTTTCTTCTATAAAAAGAATTAATTCTCGATATTTTGTCTCCTATAAAGAGCAGAATCATTATCATCTTCTTTCATGATATTAGCATATGATGCTGAAGCTTGAGAATCTGTATTATTTTTCTGCTTTTGTTTCAAGAATTTTTGAAATTCATTGTATAATTCATTTTGCTCAGTATTACAGGCTGGTGAACTAGATAAGTTCTAGGCTATTAGCTTCTGTTTGCCATGCCGTGCTATTCTATTAGAGGGTTTTCCCCTACCACCTCGTCCTCTATAAGAGGACTCTCCTCTGCCTTGAGAATTCATATCTGTAATTAAAGTCATTAAGATAAATATTTCCGAGTTAAAAAATCAGGTAAGAGATTATCTTCACTTTTTTTATAAATAATTTCAAAATCGAAAGAAGCTAAATGAGCCTGCCATCTCGCAAATATTTGCTTAGAAACATCATGTTTAAAAGTTTTATTAAACATAAATTTTGCAGATTTGCAATTAATTTTTATAATAAACTTTTGATTATATAAGTCATCTTGAAATTTTAAAATACATCTCACAATAGCTAAAATTTCTTTTGTCACTGTTGAATAATTTTTCTGTGCATTATTTCATTTCCCAGAATAAAATCAAATAAGATATTCTTGTTTTGATTGAGAATCTATCTGTTTTAAGATTCTTCCAAAGCCTATATCTAATGCATATGTTTCTACAATTTTATCCCATTGGGGATTTGCAAGCATACGACAAGAGAGATTTTTAACTTTTTCTTTAATATTTTTAAATGCCTTGGTATGGTTTTCGGACCAAGGTAAAGAATTTTCTTTAATCTATCATATAAGATAGCAGAATCATTTGTTAAATTATTAATATAAGGAGAAATATAATTTAAACTTTCTAAAAATCTTTGTAACTGAGTTTTATCAGTTATTATATCATGAAATTTTTAATCAAATTATATACTTCTTTGTATATGAATTATTTTTCCTTTTTCAATTATATGACCAAGAAATATGATATTAGTTTGAAACAAAATCATTTTAGATTTTGATATAACAAGACCATTTTGAATAACAATATTTTTAAACATATCTAAATGTTTAAAATGTGTTTCAATATCATTAGAAAATACTAGAATATCATTTATGTAAACAATTATAAAAATGCTATATGAATAAAGAATATCATTCATAATTTGTTGAAATTCTGAAGGGGCATTTTTAAGGCCAAATGACATTACTGTCCATTCATAATGTCCTATTGGAACATTAAAAGCAGTTTTATATCTATTAGATTCTTTTATTTGAATCTGCCAAAATCCTGATTTTAAATCAAATTTTGAAAATATGATTGCATGAACTAATCTATCTAATAAATTTTTTTTATTAGGAATAGGATGCCTAATCCATTTTAAAACCTTATTAAGGGGTTTCTAGTTTATGACTAATCTAGGAACTCCTCTTTCCTGCTCAGAAAGTTTATTAACATAAAAAGCAGTACATGACGAAGGAGATTGAGAAGGTTTTATTAAACTTTTTTCTAACAAAGAATGAATTTCATTCTTACATAATTCTAAATATTCAGAATTCATATGACAAGGCCTAGCCTTGGTAGGAATATTCTTTTCATCAAAATTCTCTTCATATGGAAGAGAAATAATATGCTTCTTACGATTCCAAAAAGCATTTGAGAGATCATTACATATTTCTAATGAAAATTTACTATAAATAATTTTAATTTTTTCTTGTAATTTAGGATTTTTTTTAATGTATCTTTTATAGTTAGAAATTTTACTTCTTCTTTTGAAGAATTTATTTGAAAAGTTTTCTTTCAATCTTTTCTTGTAATTCATTTAAAATTTTATGAGCTGGTTTAGTTATAAAATGAAAGGAAATATGATTATCTTGAAAAGTTCCTATAATACATGTTTCATCAACATAGGTTAAGGATAAATTTGATAAATAAAAGGGAGACCAAGTATAAGTTGGCTAGAAATATCTTTCGCTAATAAAAAATTGGTTTGAATACAGTTTTTATCTTTGCAAATATAAGCTTTTGGTCATTTATAATTTATTTCTAATGTTTCTCCTCCTGTATGAGAAAAAGAATGAGTAGTTTTATGAAAATATTTTGTAGGAATTAACCCTTCCTGTATAACATTTAAATATGCACCACTATCAATCATAGCAATGAAATTTTTCTTATAAGAATTATCAATTAATAAATTAATATTAATATACCATTTTTGAGATATTATCATACTTAAAACAGATAAATGTTTTTTTATTAGTATCAGGAAAAGAAATGTCTTGAATATTTTCAAAAGTTTCATAAATTGAATTATTATTTTCAATAACTGAAATATGAAAATTTAAACTATTATTATTGTGTTGTAAAATTTTACTTGTTATTTAAGATTATCTATCTCTTTAACTAAATCCTGTATAGTAACTGGATTTTTTTTATTATACTTATTATGTAAAATATTTTAACTTCTTTCATCGAATAAGCTTGTTCTTGTTTTACAAGAATGTTATTATTGCTTGTAGAAGCAGTATTTTCCATTTGGTCAATAATTGCAGATTTTAACATTGGATTCTTAATCATTTTAAGGAATTCTAAAATATTATTATTGGTTAAAACATTTATGTTTATATCTTTAAATTGAGACATAAGTTTATAAAAAAAATCATCATTTTTATCATTATTATCATTTATATGATTAGTACAAGATTTCCTTGTATACAGTTATTACATTCTTCTAAATCTGTAATATCTGATTCATTATGTGGAGTATCTTCGGAATTATATGATTCTGAAGAATTCTCAGTTTCACTATCTGAAATTATTCGAATTCATTATTATTTTAAATAATATTTCTTTTAGATTTTCATCTATGTCCAAATTATTAATTTTGTTTTTAGCCCAACATTGATTAGCATAATGTCCTGGTTTTTTACATTTTCTACAAATTATGAATTTATTTTTATCTTTATAATTTTCAGCTTTCCGTAATTAATCACGGCTTTCTTTTCTTTTCTTCTTTTTCTTTTTTAGTCTTTCAGACAAATGTCTTTTCTTTCTATAAAGTTTTTCATCTTTTTCTATTATTTTCTTCTTACCTTTATTAGGTAAGTCCATACCAAATTGATCACAAAATTTACCTAATTGTTTTTTCTCAAATAAATTATGTCTTTTAATTTGATTATTCGATTTAATTCATTACAGAGAGCTAAACCCTCTTGAATACAAGTACTTATTAATTTTTCATAAGTATAATTTTCATATGGAATATAAATATCATTTTTCTTATAATTTTTCTAATTCTTTCAGGAAATATAAAAGGTAAGGCATCTATAAATTTTGCTTTCCAAAGACTATTATTACAGTCTTGAATATCATATATTCGAGATAAAAATGTATCTTTATACCATCTAAAATCAGTAAGAGTTTTACATTTTAGATTACTTAATAAATACAAATTTGTTCACCATTATAAGTTAATCTATCAGTAAAATGTTCAATCATTGTCATTATTAATGAATAAACTGAATTTTCTAATTGAATTTGATTTCGATTTTAATTGAATTAAGAATTTCTTCTTTATGATATTGATTCAAATAATCATCTCATCATCTTTTAAGTTGGCCAGTAAATATTGCTATAATTTTTTTAGCAATATTTTTATCATTATTGTCTTAAGTTTTACAAGCAATAATATACATAAGCATTCTATGTGCAATATTATAAATTTGTATATCACTAAATCCATCAATATTCCGCTCATAAATATTTTTCTCATTATAACTATTAGAGAAAATGTATATTGTTCTTTTAAAGAACATCCATTGGAGTGAGTTTATCATAATAATATTTGGTTTGGGTAGGTTTATCTGCCCATTAGATTTTATTAATTTCTCCATCAGAAGAATTATTAATTTTTTCAAACTCTTCATTAAGATTTTTAAATTTGAAACAAAAAACTTAAATTTAAAATCCTTTATATCAAAAGAGGATTGTATAGAAGAAGTAGCAATAGAAACAAAATTAGTTTCTTCCTTAGTTTGTATATGAACATCAGGTTTAATCTGATTGATAGCTAAAATAATTTTGTCAATACGATCCTTAAGAGAAATTATTTCTTCTCCTATTATCGTAAGATTAAATTTGTATAATTCTGTTTTTCAATTATCTGATTAATATGTTTGACAGTTATTTGTAACATATCATTGTCAAATAATTTTGAAAAAGCAGTAAAATTTAAAATTTTATTATTTTTTTCTTTAATAAAAGATTGTTGAGGAGGGTAAACAGATTTTTGAATCTGTCCTGAGGAAACTTTATAATTTCTTTCAAGTATAGAAATATAATCTATAATAAATGTTTTAAAAAACCAAGAAACAAAATTTATTAATTTATTTTGGTTTCCAAATATTTATAAAATTTTGAAACAATATATTCAAATTCTTTTTCAGAGAAGCTTTTAAAATACCAATTTCTGAAAGATTCTCATTTGGGTAAATAAAATTCTGCATTAATCTTGGCCCTAGCAAGAGAACCTTTAGTAAAATCTATTTTAGATTTACTATCCATTAAATACTAAAATTCATTTCTGAAACTGTATCAGTTTCTCTAACTTTTTGAAAGTTACTTTTATGAACTATATTATTTGATTTATGATTAAATCTTCTGCTGTATCAGTGGATTCTAAATCTTCTCTTACTTGAGAAGTAGATGCTCTAAAAGTTTGTGGTATATCAACCATATAATCTATAGGTTAAATAAAAAATGACTATATCTTGATCTAGCATAAACAGAAAAGGATAATAATTTTCTTTGTTCATTATTAAACTGTATTTGAACAGATCCTTCATTAGTTTGAATAACTTGTTGTAAATCCCTATTTATTATAGGATTTTTAGGAACATCTTGCTAAATTATCCAATTTTCTGAAAATTCAATTTCTTCCCATTTTATAGATCTACGAGTTGTAATATTAGATATATTAAAATTAGTTTCTATAAGAATACTTTCATTCAATTTTTTTATCTATTCTTTTACACATAGGATTTAGTGTAAATAATGGTTTATAATGAATACGATAACAGATACATAGCACTTCTGTTCCAAGAGTATAATTGTAACCATGTGTTTTAACATTTAATGTTAAAGAATCTAATATATTTATATCAGATAGAGATAATGATAAATTAGGATAAATATCAAAATATATTGGACCATGTGCCAGATTAGATTGAATTATTCCCATAAGGGATTGTTTCTAATTTAAATTTCTACCATATCTTAAAGCTGCTATGAAGCTTTCTGGTAAACCTTCTAAAGTTAAAGGTCTAAAGGCAATTTGTATTAAACCTATATGAATAAATTTGTAATTTTTCATTATGAAGAGGTATCGAAGATTCTATAGTTTTAACTATTTGTTTGAAACCAAATTTTTCAAAGGTTCCTAACTTATAGATCATTTTAGATTCTATCTTAGGGATAGTCTATTTATTCAATAAATCTAAATTTTTTGGTAAATCATATTCTTCATTTAAACTGTTTTGAACAGTTTCTTTTATACCGAAAATATTTATTTGAATAAATGCGCTAAATTATTAACCAGGCTATTTCCATGGCTCTGATACCATCTGAGGCTTGGAATCAAAATTGAATCTGATACGTGACATTGTTTTACCAAACTTTTTGTTAGTGGCTTTCGCACGCATTGAGGTTATTGCTTTCCAGCCTATATACCATCTCAACTCAAACTGAGCTAAGAAAAGGAGAAATTTAAATTCCAGAATAATAATGAATATAAGGTTCTTATTTGAAACTTTTATAAAACATAAAGGATTTATGAAAGATATACCAAAGAAATTAAACAACAGAGGATTTTGTTGAGGATCGAAGTTGAGTTTAGAGGGGGGTGAATAAACTCTACTCGTTTTTCGTTCTGATGAGGTACTAAATCCTGTTAAGGATAGTAGTTGATCTTGTGCGAATACTTTCACCTGATTACAATAAGACGTGCGGAAACAATCTGATGAAGTAATTGAAAAACAATAAAACAGTAGGCAGCAGTTGTTTATGGAAGTTCGAAGATAAACTCTTCTACGTCTCCCCTTCTTCTGTTTCCAGAAGGTATAACTAAAAGACTTTGGATACACACCCACTTCAGAAGGACTTACACCTCAGCCTACTGAAACTCTTAGTTTCTCAACTCACAAAAATGCGAAACACAAAGTTCTGAAAAGACTCTTTCAGATTACAGACTCTTCTGATAAAGTATAAGTGCAGTAAAGATAGTGAAGAGTGTAAGAATTAGTAGCACAAGATAATCTACAAAAGATCAGATATAAGCTATGAAGCGTGTGCTACTTTTCTTTGTGTTGAACTTTTAAAATGCTCAAGGAATTCTGATATTCGTCTGATAGAGAGTAGCTTTGTTCCTTGAAAATGATATTATGCGAAGTGTCGTATCGAACAAGGATTTGATCCAAGTATATATAATCGACTGAGTTCAACGTTCACAATCAGAGAAGTCTTCAGATAACTGATACAATCAGCTTTATTACCGAAACAAGCTCCTGCCGAAAAGCTATAAAACAATCAGTCTTGTTTTATACTTAATTGGGTAATATGCATTAAATGACTCCGTATAGTATTTAATGCTGCAATTAATACTAGTACTAGGAACTCTTTAACGGTAACAATTAAGATAGCAACGTTAGAAAACTTCTCTACTGGTTTTGATTTGTTATCCCTTTTCTACTGGTTTAGTTTTACTAGAACAGCAGCTACTGATAAGTTATTCTGTTGTTCTGGTCTGCTGGTCTGCTGGTTTTAGTTATCATCGCCACAATAAAATTCATGTCTAACAATTTCCCCCTTTGTGGTGATGCCAAAACCTAAACAGTAGAAAGTCGTTAAGTAAAACAGATAATCATTTAAACAAACGGATAATGTTAATAACGCATTAAAGTAAACAAATCAATCGGTTCCAATGTCCCTGTAAATGATTTCTTCATTTTGAGGTTCTTGATCTCTTCTGTTAGAAGGTTCAGCCTCATCTTCTGTTTGTCTAGCTCCTGCTTGATCTCTTCTATCTCCTCTATCTTCCCCCTTTTTGGCATCAGCGGCCACCACATGGGTAAAGAGATCATTCAGTCTGCCGGAAATATTTTGAATGTAATCGGTTAGCATCTCCAGATACGGGGTCTGAGAAGAGATGCGATTATCTAATGTAGTGATAGATTGATTTTGAGATTCAATCTTGGCATCCAAAAGTTTCACAGAAGTAGAGAGTGATCGAAAAAGATCATCATGCTCAGTGATTCGAGTGAGTATATCATTTTGAGCAAGCATGATGGTGCCGTGAGTCCTTGATAATGCTTGTTGAAAACGGAGGGTTTTCAGCATTACATCTGTCCGTGGGTCTCTGAGTGAGATAGATGTATTTCCCATTCGCCCCGGAAAGATTTAGCACCTATGCATTCCGAAGGTTTACAAGTATAGTTCACGAAATCAAGACGTTGTTGAGTTCGGTTTGTAAGAAACCGAATCTGAGTTCCAGGTCAAAGGTATCTTATTCCGGGGAGGGATGTCCGCGCCAGAATGCGTTTGTTTAATCTGCAGAAAGACGAGGAGTTCGTCTCGTCAAAACAGGAGGAGTGAGACAGGCAACGCAGTCAGTTGAAAGTAGAACACGGGGAGCGACCATCAATGCAGTAGAAGGAGCAGGGTTTCGTGCTTTCTGCTGGAACCTTGCAGAGAAATCAGTAGGTTCAAACAGACAAACAAGAGGAAGAGTAATATTACTTCAGTAGGAATGGCCAAGTCAGAGGCCAAAGCTTCTCCATTGGGTTACAGTAACAGCCATGGGAACTGAAGATGCTTCAAGAGAAGGTGCAGAAGGCTGTTCCAGAAGAATGGTCATTTCTGTTGATGTGCAGCAGAAAACAACTCTAAATTCGGCAGCAAAGAAGTAGCATCTGGTTTGCTTGAAATGTTGCCCTGGGTAGGAGGAAACCAGAAGGGGGCAAGGAAAATAGCCGGTTTGCTGCCTTCCTCCAAATGGTAGGACAGTAGGGACAATCGATTACATGACTCCTCAACTTGAAGCCGTTCATGCGGACGGACAATAGTGATGAGGTACTGAATGCGCCTAGTCGGAGATTGCAGGAGGAGTACTAAGAACACAGCCTTTGGGGAGCTTTTTGTGTAGTCCTTTCCTCAACTGTTGATTCTGTTGCAAAAATCGGGAAATGCCAAACATGATAAACAGTAGGGCTCGAAAAAGCCTTGTTCTTGAGCACAAGAAGTGGCTCACTCATCTGCTTAATCTGTCAGAATAGAATCAAATAACATTTGGATCTGAACAGAAGTAGTAGGAAACGGCACGGCGGATCAAAAATTCGATGAAGCAACCTTTCAGAACCTAATTCTAATTTCTGACATTGCGAGCTGATCGAGGATGAAGTTCCTTCTGCGCCAAGGCCTCCGGATTGACATTTTGTTTTTGCCAGACATTG
This sequence comes from Primulina eburnea, assembly GCF_022965805.1. Lineage (NCBI taxonomy): Eukaryota > Viridiplantae > Streptophyta > Magnoliopsida > Lamiales > Gesneriaceae > Primulina > Primulina eburnea. The sequence continues at coordinate 2,961,000 of NC_133106.1, read as the reverse complement.
AAAATTCTCTTTCCGAATCATCATTTGCCATAAGCCCTTTTGTTTGAAGTAAGGCAAAGGAATGAAAACACAAAGGACGTATGTCATTCATCAACAGAAATTCATGTCATCGTTTGCAGATGTCAACTCTCGGCTAGATGAAGCTCAAATCGTCGGTGGTGATAGTGGTCTGGTGACCAAAAAATAGGTGGTTCTTCAACCATTTTCCTTTGCCTTTGTCAGAAGATGAAATAGGCGCAATAGGTCGGGAAGCAGAAAGAGAGAAAAGACCCGCTTGTTGTTCCCGAATAACGATTCCAGATTGGCTTAAAAATAGTAGCAGGAGAAGGGCGGGGGGTTGGACAACAGACGTAAGTTTTTTTATGTTTTTGCAGTCAAAGAAGCAGTGATCGAGAAGAAGGAAACCGCTTCTGGAAAGAGAGCCGAATAGAGTACTTTCGTTCAATTTCAGACAGTGCGCCGGTCTTTTTAAGCTTAAGAATGGTGCGCGGTTTCTTCTGGGGGGTTGGCACTGCTGGTTGAACAGAAGCAAAGCAGGGACTCTTCTGATGTTGTTTTCCGGAATCCGTCGAAATAATCACGCGTTTCTTTTTGAAATTTTCTTTTGAGGTTTGGGGAGCCCAGAAGCAGTTTCCCACAATTCCTTCTCATCCAACAAAACTCCGCCACTGTTGGCTTAGGCCTTAGGCCAATACATTTGCTGCATCAATCATGGTAACGGAAAGTAGCACGAGATACTGGAGATGCGAAACCAGCATCTTGAGCAAAACCAATGTCTGAACCAGCGAAAACAAGAACTTCTCCTAACAACCATATCCTTCATAATCTGAAAATAAAATGACTCCAGGTCGACTAATCCCGCTTAGAGATGGCCGTCACTTGAACTTTCTCCGTTCGTCAACTTGTCGAAGGGCTTGCCAGCCTTGATCAAAATGAGCTTTAGCCACAATATGGCCAGAATCTGATACTCTATTTTGAGCAATTCTTGTGGCAGGGGCAGGAAGGAGACACTCTTCTCCAGATGCGAGAAAGAGCTGAGTGCAACGACAATCTGTCTTGGAAATAGCAGAGAGTTCAGATTGTACCTGAAAGTGGAGGAGGAAGGTGGAAGGTGTGCTCTAGGTGTGCGGACATCAATGGACATAGAAGCATTCTCCTTGCGTGGAACAAATCCTTCCTTCATGCAATGTTTGTCTTTAGCGTAAAATTCCATGAGAGCATTTTTGTAGTAGATAACTGCTGGTGCTCCAGGAATTTCGGGTCCCGATTCTCAAATCCTAAAATATTTTCAAGAGATTTCATCACTTGATGGTTGAGACGGGAAGCAAAGTTAACTTGATAAAGCGTTAAGAGTGTATGCTCCAGCCATTTCTGTAGCAGATGAGATCAAAAAAAAAATTTGTTGGGTTTGCAAGTAGTTGAGGTGAATGATATAGTTAGGAAAGCAGTAGCTGTAAATAGAGATAGTTATGAAACAGTAGAGGAAAATGTGAAATATGAAATAGATATTACAAGCCGTCAAAAAAACATGAAACGGGACACATTGTCAGTATTGTTCTGGTTGAGTGTTTGAAAGTTTTGCAGAAAATGCAGAGAGACGAATGATTGAACATTTTGAAAAAGAGCGGGCTGTCCAGGACGGTTACCTAAAATAAATCAGAAAAGGATTTGTCATTTTATGATTAACGTCTGGCCTGGAAGTTTATCAGGCGGCGTGGTGCTGAAAAATATCGAGCACTTTGTCAAAACACAGCATGTAGCAGACTTGTAGTTTGTATCGAAAAGGACAAACATCCTATCTGTTTTCTTGAAAAGGTGTCAAATCTGTGTATGATTAAGATGACTGTTCCCCCTCGGTAAATGCAATTAATAAGTGAGTCATAATGCGGGACAAGTGACTCTGGGCCATCCTCAATCTGTAGCGGTGAAAATGAAACAGTCGGCAATCTTGAACGATTCACACGAGGTTCTTGTTCCCTCTATAAAACCTGCAAGCTTGAACGAAGAGTAAACAAAAAAAATGAAAATCGAAGTGGGTAAAAGAGAGAGTTAGAGTTGATTCAGGAGATGAAGCAAAATTGTCAGAGAGAAGTTGAGGTATCTAAATTTCGTAATGATCCTTGAAAATTACACTCCTGGAGATTGTTTAGTTGCCACAGTCAAGCAGATTTTTGCTAGATGAGTTTGAAATGTAGCATGCGATTTCTTCCAGAAGCATGCTAATGCAATAAGAGAGTGCTGGTGATTGATGATGCTGAAAATCCTCGCTGATGCCCGTAAGGCATCTAAAAATTACATAGTGATGGCAAAAGAACTAAGTTGCTAGGATATTTCTAGGGACTTTCTCTTCGAAGAAGTGACCATCTTTTACCTGTTGAAGTACTTTGCAAGGCAAATATCAGAGAGCTCATTACAGAAGACAAAACGTACATGTAACGCTACTGGTTAATAGCAAAAGAAGAAATATACGTTTTTACTGTTTGCATCGGGGTGTAAAGTGACTTGAATGGTTTCTAATAAAATTCCAGTTGCTTATCTGACTTTTCTCTTCTGCTTTTCTGCAAATATCTTCTGTTTAGTTCATTACGTTAAATAAGCGAGTAGAATAAAAGTTAACTAAGTTACAGAAAATAATCAAGTTAAATCTTATGCAAACACCAAGAGAAGTTACGAAAATAAGAAAACTTATTTCTGGTAAGGATTTCGTGAAGGATATCTGCTTGTTTGTTGTATCAGTAGAAACGTTTATTCCAGACGGAAGGTTCTTCTTCTACAACTGAATCGCTAATAACGTGATGTTCTGATGGCTAGGTGCTTCGTTCTGAATGAAGTTACTGGATTTGGTGTGTGATTGCAATTTGCAGGTATTGTCACAGAATATAGGTGAGTCGAGGCTTGAATCCCATAGTCTCTGAACTGTTGTTGAAGCACAGGATCTGAGCGCAGCAGCTTCCAGCAGCCAGGATTATTCTGCTTATGCAGTAGATGTGGCTATGGAGTCGGTTTTTTGCTAAACCAGGATATCAACCATCACCAAGAAAAGAAATTGACCAAAAACCACTGTGCTTTTCGGTCTAGTTTGCACCTGCATAACAGCATCTGACTATCCAATAAGATTTAACGATTGATCAATTGGGATTACCATAAGCCGAAGTTTTGAGTTCCTTTCAAGTTACTTTCAAAATACGGTTAGCAGCAATTATAATGGAGATTGTTGGGGTTTTAGATTGAATCTACCCACAAATGCCAAATATCAAAAACATGATATCTGGTCTACGGGCTAGTTAATATAATAAAGAACCAATAAGACAGCGATACTGGAGTTTACCTCTACTGGAATACCACTTTCATCTTATCAAGCTTAATAGATTAGCTCATTGGAGTAGAAGCCAGCAGACATGTTCCATTCCGAACTTTTTAAGAAGAAGCTCCTTGGGGTGTACATTGGATGATTATAAAGATTCCAGTCTATGAGTTTAAACTGTAATCCTAGGAAGAATGTTAATTCTCCCATCATACTCATTTCAAATTTATCTCTGCATTCAATTTTCCAAAACTTTGCAATAATTTGGGGGTTAGGTTGATCCAAAAATAATAATCATCAAATTAGATTGTTACTAAAAGAATGTGCTGTATCTTTACTAAAGGAAATAAGTTTGATCTACTGCTCCGATGGTAAAATCATGATCAAATGAGAAATTGTGATAAAGTGTCATATCAAGCTCTAGGTGCCTGTTTTTAGACCATATAATGGCTTTGTGTAATGTTAAATACATGATGCGGAGAAGAAAAGATCGATAAAAACCGGAGGTTGTTCGAGCTATACTTCTTCTGTGTAAACAGACCATTAGAAAAACCACTTTTCCACATCCATTTGATTATACTTGAAATTCTTGAAAGCAGCAAACCGCTAAGAATATTCTGATTGCTTCGAGCCTTGCTACTGGTGCATAGTATCATCAGTCTATGCCTTCTTCTTGTCTAAAGCCTTGAAGCTACCAATCTAGCTTATTTCTCACCACTGTTCCTTTTTCATTGAGTTTGTTTCGGAATACCCAGCCGAGTTCCAATGACAGCGTGAGGAGTGGTCTAGGTACTAGAAAACCAAACTTCATTACGTTTGCCCCCACCCCCCACCCTTGATTCAAGCTCTTCTGTGCATGGCTTCAATCCAAACTAGATCCAAAAGAGGAATCTTCAATTCTTCTTGGTTCATCATGGAGAATAAAGCACCCGCAGCATGTATTCAGTAAGCATTTGCCTTCCGCCGTTCTCAATGGCCGCTGCTGGATTACCAATAACCAAGATGGAGGATGAGATTTTCTCCAGATAACGGAATTGAATGGGGCATATTCCTGATGTTGGTGATGTTAAGATTGTCTGCTACAGAACAGTAGTAGTTCTGAAACTATCTTCTGGTGGTATTGGTGAGATCCAAGTGCTGTACTTCTGGTTACATATTAGTGAATTCAGTCCCCCCGATCACTTCTGATTTTAATGATGGTAGTAGATTTTCAGTTTGAATCCTTTTCAGAAGCTTGATAAAGAGAGACTTACTGGTTTGATCTTTTCCTTGCGAGAAAGATTACCCAAGTGAATCTAGAAAAAATCATCAATAACCCGAGAGTAAATTTCATTTCCCCCTAAGTTCGGATGGGATAGGACCCAAATAGATTCATATGCAGTCGTTCCCCAGACATATTGAAGTTGAATTTGAGATTCTTTGCGTCTTGATGTGAAAACTGGATCTGAGCTGTTTCCCGAGTGACAAGCCAGAGAACAAACATGATTTTAACGAAATTAATGTAGGTATCCATTCAAACGATATTCGTTCTTGAGATAATTGTTGACTTGAAATTCAGATGATTCAGTTTCTTGTGCCATAGGACAGTGTTTATTGCTAAGAGAAGCAACTAAGCATGTAGGGTATTTGACAGGATTTGAGTTTCCAAGAGACTCTGTAAGTAGTGGCCTTTTCTCTTTCGGTTTAACAAAGTAGTTTCAGTAGAATCTCAACATACATGAATGCTTTGAAAGTCATAGAATACCCATTATCACATAGTGGATAATGGAGAGTAGATTGTAACAAGATTGTCAACTAAATCAATCGTAATAGATATACTTACCATGATAATCTTACCCTTACCCAGGTTTGACCTTTGAGTGTCTCCAAAAGTTTATATTGGTCCAGTACAGCTCATATCTAGGAAAGTAGGTTTCGTGTCTAGTTCCTGTGTCTGGCACATCACTGTACAGATACCATGTAGAGGTACTGATTTCTGCTTCCGTAGATGTTCTGGAAACACCAAATTTTAGTATCTGGACCCAATCATTTGGGTCCAAGCCTATCAGTCTTGGGAACCCACATTTGTTTACATTCTTGGTGAAGTTGTACTTCGGGTTCCAAAGATGTGTGTGCAACAGAGGGTCGTGTATTGCTAACAGATGCATACCAAAATGTGTGTTCTCTTCCGTTTCGTTTTTAGTCTGTATCTCTTCTGAACAGGTTTAGAGTTGTAGTACTGGTAGTTTTTAACCTTATAGGATGTGTCTTCCAGAGTTGAATCTTTTCGGAATCTAGAACTCTGGTCAACTTTTTACTTAGGTTCAAACGTAAACCCAGACCATAGTGCATCTTCTGTCGTCAGATTTACATTCTTTCAATGAAGCGTAGGTACGTCTGGGTTCTTGTACCAAACTGGATGTCACAAAGTGAATGTATGTCCCTTTGAAATAGCCAGTGTTGGCTTAGTATTTGTTTCGAAGTGCCTTCATTATTACTAAAAACGAGCTAACTCCTTCTCTGACTGTTTGTGTTAAGTCTTGATTCTTTTCCAAGGAAACAGAAGAAGAAGGTTACAAGTTGATTAACCCAGTAGCCCGACAAACTTCTGGTTTCAGAAAAGCACCTTCTGGCGTAATCTGCTTGGCTATTCATTCTCAGTTATAATTGACTTCATCTGAACTGTAAATCAGTGCAGAGGTCTACTGCCAGCAAGTGAAATACTTATTCTGATTTTAAATTATGCTTTTCAATTCCTTACTGATCAAACGATTGAGAAAGTCGGGGAATACTTTTTACCAGTTATCCGTGCATCAATCAAGTCATTTCGTGTTTGTCAATTCATTACGAGTCAAAATCAAATACCTTTCAGATGTAGAGGGTGAGTCATTGGTCTTTTCCATTTAGACATTTGACTTCTCTGCATCACTGTCACTGTGGAATACTTAAGAGTCAGATGACTAAGAACTAGAGTCGCCCACTTAGATGTGCTTTCTTCGGCAATCATTTCGCTTTCGAAGCTCTCTGGACTTTTTGTCATCCTCTTGTGATCCTTCTCCTTTGGTCATCCTTCGTTGGTTTAGGAAACAATCAGCAATGAAGTGACCATCTTTCCACAGTGAGCGCATCCCATATCACCAGATGGTGATGAATCGTTCTTGAAATAGCGTGGGGACCCTGATAGGGTCGATGAGTTATCTTCATGAACCTGGAGAATTTCTTTTACAAATAAGGACATTAGCATCACTACTGATTTGGTCAGCAGCTTCTCCATTGTATTTCATGATCACAGCAGGTGGTAATGCCTGAGGTAAAACTCAGCGAAGAAAGAAAGTAGAAAGAAGAGAGGGGTAAGGGCAAACGTAGCAGTTAAAAGCAGTTAGTTCAAAGTAGTAGAAGTAGCAGCAAGAGCCTGGGGGGGTAGGATTGCACGGCTTTCTCCACTTCTCACTTCCAATTCGAACTCGTAGGCCTTTAGATCGGCAAATAGGGAGTGAGTTCCATTGTAAAAGTCTTTGGACACTCTCATAGACAATTGTTTAACATCCCATCTCTGGGTAAGGGCTTCTAATCACCTGAGGGCTAATTCTCGTTGCATGCTCTTACCCAGAGCAGCTAGCTATTGACAAAAGCTAATGAAATCGTCATCAAACTCATTTCGCAGGTGTCAGCCAGCTCTCTTTTCAGATTTTTCAAACTTCTGCATACTACAGACAGTTTATTTCTTCGTTGACTTCATTCTTACATTATTGGAGAGGCTTTTCCCAAATTCCTGCAGTAGAACACATTTAATCTTATGAAAAGGTTCTTGTCGAGAGAGGTTTTATACAAAATCCTTTGCCACATTATCAAGATTGGGCCTTTTCTATTTCAGGTAATCATTCTTAATTTTTGAACCATATGTGGTGCACGTCAGTAGTGGGGGGCACCGGCGAAGACGCTGCGCGTTGCCCTCTCGCGCTCCTGGCCCTTGTGTTAGGCTGTTAAGATTTCATACGGGGCGGCGCACGGTCGGGTGAGTGCAGCAGATATAATAAACACATTTAGCAGTAGTCATAGAGAGTTGTAGCAGTTCGACTTTTCTTGACATAATTGACTCCATGCTGTCGACCCGTCGGTTAATAGAGTTTTGAGTGCAGTCAAGCTTGAAATAATTCCTCTATTTTTCTGAATGTCGTTGACGGCGAAAGAAAGAGCGGAAACAGCAGATTTAATATCCTTCAGACTTTTTAACGATTCCTGATTATCTTCCAACTTCAGAGTATGCGAAAGTTGAGTGTTTGAATCTTCGAGATGGCAGAAATCATTGACTCATACTGTCTTGCATATTTTGAACCTCTTCAAAAATAAGATCAAAATCTGCGGAGATGGAGGATGAGATTGTCGAGAAGTGCTGGGTTCACTTGTAGTGTGTTCAGAAATATCAAGGCTTGATCAGTTGAGATTGTTTCAGCAGCGTCTCGAACTGAAGTATCAGCAGTAGTAATTTCTCCTTGATCCCGTGGTGGTGAAGGAGGGTTTGGTTCAGCAGATGGTGACACAGCAGAAACTGGTGCCTCTAAAGGTTGATCAATGGAATTGACTGGCACATCAGTTGAAGAATTGAAGAATCAACTGGCACATCAGTTGAGATAACTTGATCAGTTGAGGGATCTGACTGAACATGTTCTTCTGTAGAAAAAGTGCTTCGGATGGATTTGATCAGCAGATGGATCAACTTTGTCAGAAATGGGGGCACTGATCTGATTCTTCCACAACGGCCTGAATGACTTCATCGATGTGCGAAGGAAAGCTCAGCATCAGTATACATTTGTTGTTCAACAGTGGGTGAAAGAGGCTTATCATGAGCTGGCTCTTCAGTTGGAACAAGAGCTAAGGCTGATGATGGTTCTGTTCTTTCAGAGGGAGCTTCCTCCAATATTTCCTCGTCATCATCATCAATCTTCTTGATAGAGAACCAGTTCTTGATCCATTTCCCAGAACTTGATTTGGGAAGCAGTCCTATGAGATCAGTGTCGAGCTGAGTGATTACAGCTTGATCAGCGTAGGCAGTAGGACTGGTAGGTAAGTAGTTGGCCTTTAGCTTGGCAACAATTTGAGCCAACTTCTTCGCTCTGTCTGATCAAACAGATAATTTTCCTCTCCATGCTTGAGCAATCGAGGCAGCTTTGACTGTCCTAGCACAAAGGCCTCCAGCTTGATGAATTTGCTCAGTTCGATTCTTTCTCAATTGCTTGGCGAAACTTCAGGCGGTGGTAAGCTGTCCAAGCCTCATAGGACTTAATTTTGAGGCAGCAAAACTGTTAACTTTCGCCCAACAAGATCAATATGAGTCTGAATCGATTGGGGGTCTGGACTCTGCAATCAACTTTCCTTTCCCTTTATCAGTACTCAAAGATGAGGAATTTCCAGTCCTGTTCGAGTGATTCCACCTGCTCTACAAATTTTATGCCTTTAGGTCTAGCAGGTGCCACAACAGTAGGACGAGATATCTGAATCAGAGGAGCTTTGATCCTAACTGATTCCTTTGGTATTAATTGAAGCTTCTTGTGGAATGACCTGCAGAGGAACTGCTTCTATAGGCTGCTGATCAGTCGAAGAAATCATTGCGTCAATGGGAATGGAGACCTCCGAAGTTTTTAACCCTTTGGGTTCTTGGTTTCTTCGTAATCTGTGGAGATGGAGTCTTTTCTGACTCAGATGTACTCAACACTAATTTTATTTTGGTGGCCTTCAGTTGACCCAAGGTTTTGGCCTTCTTAACTGATTTAGGAGCTGCTAACTGAGTCCCAATCTCCTGTTTGATTTGCACAAACTTACCAGGAGTTATATCCATTTTGGTTTTGGGTGGCATTGTATTCTTTGCATTGAACACTTTAAATTTTGACCTTTCAGAATCATCAGCCACAAATCCCTTGACTTTCAATAGATAACTGATTTGAACAGCAAATCCTTTGGACTGTTTTGAGGATAAAAACATATTCTTCAGAATGGTAAAGATAAGGTGCTTCCAGTTAAGCTTGCGGTCAGCCATAATAGCAGAAATGGCTTGAAATTTTTCCAAGGTGAGCAGCAAATGATCCAGCTTTTGCCAAAAGCCCCTTAGCAACTACATCAGCAAGCAACTGAATTTCATGCTTCAGTTCCTTCTTAGGATCGGAAACCTTAATCTTCCGTCCATCAGCAGAAGAAGAGTTTGCATCTCTTCAATATCAGATGCCTTAACATCCGAAGTTGTGCCACACCATCAGAGGGTAAAGAAAATACATCCCCAAGAAGTCTTCAGAGATGGTCAGCGACTGACCATTGACAGTAGAGATAATGTTACCTTCAGAATCAATCATCCCAGTGGAGTAGAAATCCTGAAGTTCTTTGGGATAAATGTCCTGCGAGGATTGCCTAAAAATGTTTTGAGTCCAGCAGCTTCAGTTTCTGAAACACCTTCTTGACTTCAGCATCGCCGAAGGATAAGATGGATCCAAAATTAATGGCCATAGCGTTCAGCATAAAGCGGGAATTTGGGTTGCCATTGATAACTGATTGAGTTCCTGAAAGAAAATTCGAAGGATGAAATAGTTCTTGCTCTCAAAAGTTTGTGGATAAATGTAAGGTGAAACTGAATCAAGGCGGGTAATGGTACATATGTACGTGACCATTCAAATCTGGACACGTGTCAGTCCATAGAAATTTTGAAAAATAGAGTGTGTACGTGTGCTATAAGCGTGTGTACAATTTGAGCGGTAAAAATTGAGTCCACGTCATAGACTGAAATTCATCATGAGTTTAGCAGACAGTCACGTCATTGATTTGGAATAAAATAGATTTAATTAGTTAACTTATATGAGAAGATTAGTGAATATTCAACTGAATGATCAGTTAGTAAAACTGAGTCCTTTCAGTTGAAAATGCACTAACAACTGTCTTCTCAGTTAACCTCTTAGACCATTATTCCCCCTTAATAAATGCAAAAGAAAAATATTACGGCGATAGACAGAAATGATTAAAGGAGAGCCTGGTGCTTGGCAGAGTAATCGACACTTAAGAAATGTCCTTTCATTTCCCTCATCTTGGCCTATAAATAAGAGTAATATGGTTAGTCACAGCTATCTCAGCAATAATTCATAGAGAAGAAGAATGGCCGGTACTGGAAGCTCAAGCGTCTCTCCGTTTTCACTGCAGGCCAAAAAGGAGGCCATAGAGGACGAAGTCTTTACTCAAGTCTTTCCTACTGGGAGGAGTTGCAGGAGTTGGATTTCCGGTACTACTCTGGACAGGTCACCACCTTCAAGCGGATGGCCCACCTAAGAGAGGTGCGGGAGCTCTTGAATATTCCTGCAGGGGTGAACGTCTTCAAGGATGGGCATCTCTATCAACTCTTTCTTCGGAAGGAGCTGGAGATCCTCCACCGCATCGCTTCCTCCCACAGTTTCTGCAAAACCTCTTCTTCAGCACTAGCTGCTTGGTTGAGTATGTGGATAGCTGATGTGGAGGAAAAGATTATGAAAATGTAACCCTCCATTAATAAAATGGTTATTTTGTTTTATCGTTGTTCTCCTTTGTTCTTTCTTGCAATGTTCTGTATGAGACAAAAGAAAACACAAGAACTACTGAAACGCTAACTGACATCAGTTAAAAATTCATAGAATAAGCAACTCACTTAAGCAATTAGTAAGAAGACAGTAAGGCTAACATATGAATTACAAGCAATAATAATTAATTAGAATAAATCAATTAATCCAAGTATATTGCGGAAATGAGAAAACTTAGTCTCAGCCAGAGGTTTTGTGAAGATGTCAGCCGCTGTTTGTTCAGTTGATACGTATTCCAATCTGATGTTCTTCTTTAAAGCATGATCTCTGATGAAGTGATGTCTAACATCTATGTGCTTGGTCCTGGAGTGAAGAACTGGATTATATGTAATAGCAATTGTACTCGTGTTGTCACAGAAGATTGGAGATTCCTTTGCTTCAACACCATAATCTTTCAGTTGTTGTTGAATCCAGAGCAGTTGGGCACAGCAGCTTCCAGCAGCAAGATATTCTGCTTCAGTTGTGGAAGTTGCTATGGATGTTTGCTTCTTACTGAACCAAGAAATCAGTCTGTCTCCTAGAAACCGACATGATCCACTTGTGCTTTTTCGATCAAGCTTACATCCTGCATAGTCTGCATCTGAATAGCCAACTAAATTGAACGATGAATCTTTAGAGTACCATAAACCAACATTTTGCGTGCCTTTAAGATATTTCAAGATACGTTTGGCAGCAGAAAAATGTGATTGTTTAGGGTTAGCTTGAAATCTTGCACACATACATACAGCAAACACAATATCAGGACGACTAGCAGTTAGGTACAGTAATGAACCTATTAAACCTCTGTAAAGTGTCGTCTCGACTGACATTCCCCCTTGATCAGTGTCTAATTTAACTGATGAGCTCATAGGGGTGTTTGCAGCTGAACATGATTCCATGCCAAATTTCTTCAGCAATTCCTTCGTGTATTTAGTTTGACTGATAAAAGTTCCTGAATCAAGTTGTTTCACTTGTAGACCAAGGAAGAATGTTAGTTCACCCATCATGCTCATCTCGAATTTTTCCTGCATTAACTTAGAAAACTTCTCGCATAATTTGGGGTTAGTTGACCCAAAAATAATATCATCAACATAGATTTGAACAAGTAAGATATGATTATTCTTGAAAAATTTGAACAATGTCTTATCAACTGATCCAACTGAAAAGTCATGATCAGTTAGAAATTTTGAAAGAGTTTCGTACCAAGCTCTTGGAGCTTGTTTAAGACCGTATAAGGCTTTGTTCAAATGATAGACATGATCAGGAAAGTGATAATTGACAAAACCTGGGGGTTGTTCAACGTAGACTTCTTCCTGCAACTGGCCGTTCAGAAATTCACTTTTTACGTCCATTTGGTAGACTTTGAAGTTTTTGAATGAGGCGTAGGCTAGGAATATTCTGATTGCCTCCAGTCTTGCAACTGGTGCATAAGTCTCATCGTAATCAATTCCTTCTTCCTGTCTATATCCTTGTGCTACCAACCTTGCTTTATTGCGCACAACTGATCCATCTTCGTTTAGTTTGTTCATGTATACCCACTTTGTACCTATCACAGTTTTTGAGAGTTTTCTTGGAACTAAGTTCCAGACATTGTTATGGATAAACTGATTTAGCTCTTCTTGCATTGCATTTATCCAGGTAGGATCGGAAAGAGCTTCATCAGTTTTCTTTGGCTCCAGTTGAGACACAAAAGCTGAATGTATAAATAAATTAAGCATTTGATTTCTTGTTCTTACTGGATCAGATGGTTTACCTATCACTAATTCTGGAGGATGTGACTTCTTCCATCTGAGTTCAGAATGTGTTTCTTCTGTATCAGCAATTTCCTCAGTAGGCAACTGAATGTTTTCAGTTTCAGTTGGAGCTAATTCAGTTGGAAACTGATTCTCATTAGTATGCTCCACTAACTGATTGTCAATATTTTTTTCTAATTCAGCTGATTGATCCAATATGTCAGGTTCGGGTGTTTGGAGATTGTTTTGGTTATTGTGGATATCTTCTTCATCATCATCATCGTCTAAGCTTATATCTGTAAATCTATCAGCTAGCTCAACTGTATCAGTTGGCTTAGAGGTTAGTGTAGACTCATCAAACACAACATAAATGGATTCTTCAACATTCAAAGTATTTTTGTTGAAGACTCTATAAGCTTTACTTACTGAAGAGTAACCAAGAAATATTCCTTCTGCAGATTTAGCGTCAAAGGCTGTTAAATGGGTTTTACTATTGACAAGTATAAAACATCTGCAGCCGAATATTTTGAAGTAAGAAACCACACTTTTTCTTCCATGCCAGATCTCATAAGGTGTTTTTCATATGATTCTTATTAATCATTGATCTGTTTTGAGTATAACACGCAGTGTTCACTGCCTCTGCCCAAAACCTTTGAGAGATAGAGGAATCAGCAAGCATTGTTCTAGAAGCCTCCTTGAGGGTCCGATTTCTCCTTTCAGCTACACCATTTTGCTGAGGAGTTCTGGCTGCTGAGAGCTCATGCTTGATTCCGGTATTCTCTAAATAATTTGAAAGAATTTGATTGATAAATTCAGTTCCACGATCGGACCTGATTCTCTCAATTCCAACTGATTTTTCATTTAATAATCTTTTGAAAAGCTTAATCAGTTGAGCTGCAGTTTGGTCTTTGGACTTGAGAAATATAACCCAAGTGAATCTCGAAAAATCGTCCACAACCACCAAGGTGTATTTCATTCCCCCTAAGCTCATGACTGGTATAGGACCAAATAGATCCATATGTAACAGTTCTAAGCATCGGGAAGAGGATTTACGACCCTTGTTCTTAAAAGAGGATTTGATTTGTTTACCAAACTGACATGCTGAGCAAATTTTGTCTTTGATAAAATCCATTTTGGGCAATCCAGTAACAAGATCGTGGTTACTCAAATATGCAATAGATTTGAAATTTAGGTGGTTCAATCTCTTATGCCACAACCAGTTTTTAGAAGATTTGAGGCAATAAAACATACTGGTGCATAAGGCTGATCATTCCAACTAACTTTATAAGTGTTTCCACACCTTTTGCCAGTTAGGATGATCTCTTCAGTTAAGTTTTTGACTGAACAAGAATGTTTGTCAAACTGAACTGAGAATCCATTATCGCATAACTGACTAATACTGATCAGATTATACTTGAGATTCTCAACTAATAAAACATCATTAATGGTGAAACTACCATGGATAAGCTTACCCTTACCCACAGTTTTACCTTTAGAGTTATCTCCAAAACTGATGTTTAGTCCAGTGTACTTAGTCAGTTGAGATAATAAATTTGAATCTCTAGTCATGTGGCGTGAACATCCACTGTCCAAATACCATATAGATCCAATGCTTGTACCTGTTACCTGCAATCAAACACAAGATAAGATTGTGGTACCCTTTTCTATTTGGGTCCAAAGTTGATTAGTCCTTTAGGAATCCAAACTTGGATCAGTCTAACTGACTGTCCAGTTGATGTATTCCAAATTGTCTTTCCCGACCTGTGTGTGTGTGATGTATGGCATGTAGAAGATACAGCATGTGATTTGTCCTTTTTCGACTGATTGTTCAGCCAGTATCTTTTCTGAACTGGCCTGCTGTTATAGTAATTTGAATAGCCACTTGAATGGTTTTTGCTGAAAAATTTTGGTGGCTGACTTCGTGAGTCAGTCACAACTCTTGGACTATAACCAATACCACATCTTTTGCCCTTGCTCATATTATGAGTCGGCTGTTCAATCAGTTTACTCGGCTCAACTTGTTCTTGTACCATAATTGATTTGACAAAGTGAATATATTTCCCTTTGTCCATACTCAGTTTTGGTTGAATATCTTTGGAGGGTATTTCATCCTGGTTACTGAACCCTAAGCCAGTTTTATCAGTAAATGATTTCTGAGAGTTCTGTATATCAGTCAATGCAACGGATGATTTATTCCAAGCCTGAATGAGCTCAGTTTGCTTTGCATTTTCAAGCATTAACTTTTGAATCGTTAATTGATTCTTGCTCCTTTCAGTATTGAGTTCGGCAATCTCCCTTTTTAGACTCAACATTTCAACTGATACATCAGTTGTTGTCTTATTGTCAGAGGGATCAGTTTGCTCTACTCTGACCTTTTCAAACGATAAGGCAAGCTTTTGATATTCACTAACTATGTCATGAAGAGTTGAAATAAGTTCTTCTCTTGTGAAATCAGTTGAACTGAAGTCAAATACCTGTTGGCTGCTTGAATGAGCTTCTGTATCATCAGCCATCAAGCACTTCACATCTTCACTAGAGCTACAAGAGGTTTCTGGTTCTGACTCTTCGCTGTCAGTCTCTGCCCATTTGGCTTTGCTATCCTCAGCTAGGAGTACTTCATGCTTCTTTTTGTAAGGCTTCTTGTCGTCCTTAGATCTCCTCTTGTGCTCATACACTTTCTTCTTTCTTTCAGTCGAAGCTTGACTATCCTTTTTAGGTTTCGGACAGTCAGCAATAAAATGACCAGGTTTGCCACAGTTGTAGCATGCATTGGACTCTTCTCTGGGATTGTTTCTTTGGTACTGCTTCTGAAAGTTTCCTTGATTCTTCCTCATGAATCTTCCGAATTTCCTGATGAACAATGACATGGCGTCATTGCTTAATTGATCTGCGGCTTTCTCAACTGAACCAGTTGGTTCTGATCTCACTGCAGCTAAGGCAGTAGTTGCTGCTGGGGTAGATGGTTCTCCTTCTCGAGTTTGCAGTTCAAACTCATATGCTTTTAAGTCAGCAAACAAGTCATGGAGTTCAACTTTGTTCAAGTCTTTAGACTCCCTCATAGCCATGGTTTTCACATCCCATTCTTTGGGAAGACCTCTGATAACCTTCAATGCTACTTCTTTATTTGTATACACCTTTCCAAGTGCATTCAGTTCGTTGATGATGCAGCTGGTTCTATCATCATATTCATGCATCGTTTCTCCAATTTTCATTCTGATGTTATCGAACTTTTGTACAGCAACAGATAGCTTGTATTCTTTGTTTTGTTCATTGCCTTCGCAAAGCTGGATTAATTTCTCCCAAATCTCTTTGGCTGTTTTGCACATCTTGATTTTACTGAACGTCACTTTGTCCAGTGTTTTGTACAATATGTCTTTTGCTACATTATCCAAATTTGCTTTTCTCTTGTCTTCAGCAGTCCATTCATCTCTGGGCTTTTCAATACGGTGAGGTGCCCCATCTGTGATTGCAACTGCTGTGTTGGCTTTCAAAATCTTCATGGGTCCGTCAGTTATTACGTACCACATGTCATCATACTGTGCAGCTAGATGAGCCTGCATCCTGATCTTCCAATCGTCAAAATCTTCTCTGGAGAACATGGGGATCTTGTTGAATGAAGACATAATGAGCAATTTGAGTATAGATATTCTTTTGAAAGGATATGACTTGCTCTGATACCACTTGAAAGGATCGGTGAATCGGGTGAAGAGTGTTTAGAAGGGGGGTTGAATAAACACTGCTCAATTAATATAATTCTTCGACAAACTGATTTCAGTTGTATTACAAACTGAATCTAAAAATATTCTTTCGGTCAACAACAATCAGTTAAACTGAACAAACAGTTGCGGAAAAACTAACTGACTGATGGATAGAGTATCTAACTGAAAATAATAACTGAAGGTAATAACAACACAATTTGTTTCTGGATGTTCGGAGATTTGAACAACTCCTACGTCACCCCTTCTATCACGCAGATAGGATTTTCACTAAAAGACTTTGATCAAATACAAATCAGTGTACTGACCCACTTCAGTTTGGACTTATCACTTTGTCAATACTGAAACTCTTAGCATACAACACTTTTACAGATCGTAACTGATCTTAGCACGATTTAGAAATTCTATCAATCTATTACAATGTGCTATGAAAGCTCAAGAACGTAGTCTAGAATACTACTGATAAAACTGATAAGCGTGAGCTTGATTTTCTGAGTGTGAGCGGATATTTTAGCAGCATAATAGCAAGTAAGATAACTGAGAATGCGATTATGCTTCAGTTGCTGCCTTCGACTATTTATAGGCTTCCCTTTCAACGGTAACTTTAAAGATATTTGAATATTCTAACCGTTGATTGCTCTGAAATGCGGCGAGCCACTACCAGTTGCAGATGGCTGTACTATATGTCGGTTGTCACTGTCAGCTGATGACGTGTACAGCTGAGAGATCAGCTAGTAAAGATCAGTTGATGAAGAAACATACTTTAGTTGAAGCAATCAGTTGATTGATGACGTGTTCAGTTACGTCGATCAGTTGGTCCAATTCAGTTGCTAGAATCAGTTGTTCAATCTTTTGTCAAACGCCGGAATTTCGTTTCCAACAGTAATATTAAATAACATTTGAATCTTTAAATTCGTTGATTGCCACGTCAATCTTTACATCCGTGGATTGTCACGTCAATATTATCTGACATTCGTAAACTGCAATCTCTTAAATGCAGCGTTCCACTACTAGTTGCAGTCTGTTGTACTATTTGTCGGTTGTCGTTCTCAACTGATGACGTGTACAGCTGAGAGATCAGCTGAAGGACACTCTGCTGGAAAACTCTTAACTGATTGTTTCAACTTCAGTTAGATTCTGCTTCAACTGATCAGTTTCCAACTGATCAGTTCGACGTAGATAAGATTTAGCTGGTACACATTAATCTTCAGCTAATGACAACTAACAGTTGTAAGATTTTAGCCAGTTAAGCTTGTTTGCCTTTGATTAGTTATTCCAATAAGTTCGATACTTAGTTTGTCAAATCACTTAAATTTAGTTTCCAACAAAGGAACTGCTAATGTGGGTCTTTGGTATCCCAAAGTTTCAAGTCTTAATCTTGTAGGGTACTCAGATGCAGATTATGCGGGGTGCAAAGTTGACAGAAAGAGTACAAGCGGTTCATGTCAATTTTAGGCGAATGGTTGATATCATGGCTTAGTAAGAAACAAACATCAATTGCTACTTCAACCGCTAAAGCAGAATACCTTGCACCTGGAAGTTGTTGTGCTCAAATACTTTGGATACAACAACAATTAAAGGATTACGGCATCCAAGCTACTGAATCACCTATTTTTTGCGATAACACCAGCGCAATAGCAATCACATATAATCCAGTTATGCACTCTCGGACAAAACATATTGATATCAGACATCACTTTATCCGAGAACACGTCGTGAAGAAAGAAATACGGCTCGAATATGTTCATACAGATCAACAAATGGCTGATATTTTCACAAAACCATTACCAGAGGCTAAGTTTTCTCATTTTCTAAATATGCTTGGATTAATTGATCTATCTTAATGTATTGTTAGTTCTTGTGTTTTTTCGGTTTGTTTTGCAGACAATAAAACGAAAATATAAAGAAAAATTCAGTAACATAAAATAAAAATATTTTATTAAAACATCTTGCATCGTACATCCCTTATTTCCTCGTCTACCGCCATCGACCATTTGGGCAACCAAGAGGTCAACTCGCCGATGGAGGTACGTAAAAAGTCCTCTGAGGAAGCAATCTTCCTCAGAATCCTCTGCTCTTCCAACAGCATGATGAGGTAAACGCCATCATCAGAAAAGGCGTTTGATGCGTCAGCGACATAATGAGTCGCTGATATTTCATCAGGAGTGACGTCTCCTTATCAGTAACACCCCGTTCTCCATCAATGGAGGACCGAAGCCCTTCAATCTTTGTCCAGACTACCAGCGTCTTTTCCAACACGATCTCTTCAAAAGTGGCCTTGCGGGAAGCTATCATTGAGGCCATGAATTCGCTCAAAATATCTGGCTCACTTGAACTGCCTGCTTTCGCCATTTTGATATATTTTGTTTGCAACTAACCTCTCTACATGTATTTATAGATGAAAGATATCTCGCATATGGACAGTCACTAGGAGTTAAAGAGGCTCTTTGTCCAAGCTTTCAACGGTTCATTATCCTGGATTAGTTTTTAATCCACATGCTTAGGGGGAAAAATGGTTAAGTCATTAATTAAATAGACTTCTCAACCGTTTCCTTCTATCTACATTATTCATGCGGTTCATTTTACTTGGGCACGAGACCTCCACGTCATCTCATAAATAATTACGCAAAACTTTTTTTTACTGCCTCTGGTTGACGTGACAGCTTTAATTTCTTGAAAATTCAAATAAAATCTTTTACCGCCGCCCAAGCTGTTCAAAATTTACAAAACACTCTCCACTAACAGTCCTCCACGTGGACTGACTAGTAATCATCTGAACCGCAAATACATACTCTTCATTTGCAACCATACCGAGCTTACCTTACAAACTCTATCGCATATTCATCTAACTTGTACTTAGTTCGAACACTTGCGATAAATCAAGAAAATGGCTTCCTCAATTGCTTAGAATACAATCGCTGTTAACTTCGCGTCCATATTTGCCATGCCCAACAAAGAAATGAAAGTCATGTTTCGCACAATTGAACAATCTGTGCTTCGCTCTTTTCTGGGCTGTAGCTTCAAATACTCAGACACACTACTTAAGGAATTTTTCGAGTCTGCGCACATGAAGAACGGCGAAATTATTTGCGTCGTTCAAAACAAAAACCTTTTGTTCACACAGAAGATGTTTGCTGAATTGCTTAGCCTACCAACGGAAGGAGTAACTGATTTCTCTACAATACCTAATGGAAATATTGATATCTGGCGTAGTGCCTTCTCAAACACTGACTCTCCAATATCTCATCCAACCTGTCGAAAACGAGAGTTAAAGATTGCATTCAGATTGCTGGCAGATATCGTTGCCAAAGGATTGCTTGCCAAAGCTGGTGCTTATGATAAAATCACTTTGGAGAAATTTCTGGTTATGGCCACTATCTCATCCAACTTGCAAGTTAACTGGTTTGACATTCTCTTCAGTACATTGGTGGCCATGATCTAAAAAGAAAATCAATCGCAAGGATTTGCAGTTCCAATCTGCCATATGATGCTTGATGTCGTGGTTAAACCGGTTGATATGATTGAAGTTGGAAAAACTAAGCTCTTCACCTGGGTATCGGTTGAAAAATTTATCAAAAAGAATCAATCGACCGAGGAGATAGTCTCCATCAAAACTGAAACATGAGAAGAGTTTGTCAAACAAAAATCATTCATAACCGCTTCGACCGCCAAGGAAACAAAGAGGAAGCTGGTTCTGAGAACAAGCTCCGATGATGAATCCAAAGATGATGTTCCAGTTGCCCAAGTCTTTAAAAAGAAGAAAACTGCAAAACCAGCAAAGATCAAACTGGTTAAGCATCTTTCTGCCCCTCTGATCCCTGCTTCAAACCCTGCAATCTTTGCCACTAAATTGAAAGGGATTAAAATTATAGAGACAGCAATTGAGTCCTATTATTCTGGACTTCCCATCATTCTCTCCTCCGATAAAGGCAAACAGGTGATGATTGAGAATTCACCTCCAAACAACGCAGTTCATACGCCCATCGTACTTGCAAGCGAACATGTGAATAAGGCTGTTCAAAAAAAGATCAAGATATTTGATAAATGGGTCCAATATCGAATGGCTGTAACTTTTGATTCACTACTTAAAATCGGAAAAATAAAAGCAGCCGCTAAGCTGGAACGGTCCATTTTGGAATGGGCAGAAACGGCTGATATTCAAACCGCTCTTCAACGGTGGGGCTTTTTGGAACTTCAAATGAAAGAAAGCACTCTCCAAATCATCATACAGTTGAAGAGAGATAATTTTGATCCTTTTTGGCCTAATTCCAAGGATGACTCGGCAGTTATCTCTCAACTTGAAATGGACGCATTATCGCTGGCTATGAGAGCCGCTCAAATGCGACAGGATCTCAATCTTCCAGCTGCTACTGAACAGGGCAAGTTCGATTCTCTGATGAATATCAATGAAAATTTAAGTTCAGAACAGTTCTACACGATTTCCACTAAAAAGGACTCATCATCTATATCTCCCAATACATGCACTAAACCTCCTTCCCCAGTATTTACCGTGCCAACTCAATCGGGTGATGCAGAAACACAGAGTCATGAGATTACCACCAATATTCCATCCGAGTCTCCATCAATCTTTGAAATGGATCATTCTACCCAACCGTCTACACATGATCCCTCAGCTGATCAAAAGGTTTCTGTTTATGAGGCAGAAATTTTTTTATCCGACTTTGATAAAGTTGTCACCTTTCAGGATGATCCAATGATCTCTTCACATGTTTCTCCAACCAATGACGATCCAAAATCTCCCTCAGAACAACTATTGTCCTCGCCCAAGGAAGCACAGATAAATTATCATTTGGTGCATATAAATTCTCCTCCTTCCAGTTCTTCGCCACCAAAGCATGAGGCACCAACTGAAACCGGCTCTAAAAGCTGTCTCCACTGAGAATATTGATCAGATAATTGAGAACATTACAAATGAACTCCTCCAGCCAGAACAATCAAAAGATGCTGGTAAAATTTCTTCTACTCAACTAGTTTCTTTCCAAAACATGCTACTATATGAAGAATGAGATCCTGAACAACAAGAGGATCCAGAAGAAGGTTGCCAGCAGCAGATTCTGACAACATTATATACCATGGATCAATCTATTTCGGCTCTCAATAGAAAACAATTTTCTCTCCAGGAAGACTTTCGGTCAGTCAAGACTGCTTTCCGACATGATCTTTCCACCTTGGAAACAAGTCTTTCTATTTCACAGGCTAAACATAATTCTGCCCATCTCAACATGTGCCTTGGTCTTTCGGAGCAAATGACTCGTCTGCAAACAAATCTAGAACAACGCCTCGATGCCCAACGTGCTCAGCTTGTGAAAATTATGACTTTCCTCGTACACAGTGATGTCAAAAAGGGGGAAAGAGATCGGCAATAGGCAATTCAAGATGCAGAACTATCCGTACTGAAGGAATTACGTGAGTCAAGAGAAAAGGAAGACAAAGCTAAAGCTGAGGATCAAAGAAAGGAAATTAGCAATCTCGAACAATTGTGAAATACTTTGAACATTGTAATTTCATTCACTTAATGAAATACAAATCTTTGCTCTTTTAAATCTTATGATAAATAATCTTCCAGCAGGGTTTTGTCATCACCAAAAAGAGGGAAATTGTTGAAGCAAGAATTTTTGACGTATGACAAAAACAAGACAGTACTGCGGTTCATATATGTGACATATATCAGTTCAACCTTTCAGCTCAAATTATGGTATATCTTTCTAACCGGCCAAAGCTAAAAGGAGTTTCAACCGCTTATTAGAACCGGATCATTTAAAGGACCATTTACTGATCAAAGACATTCTCTGACCGGTTTAATGCATTCAAAGTATTACATCATCATGAAGTCTACATATATACATCTGCTCCAAGATTGATCTGCATTTATGATCCTATCCCGAAAAAGAGAGACCAAGTGTAGACTGCATGTTCTGATGCTTAATACAGTTTCTATAAAAATAACTCCTCGGGAAAAGTGCTTCGGAACGGTGATGAGCAAAAGGAAAATTAAATGCGCTCAATAAAGAACATTTAATGCTCATAAAGACGATAGAGACTCATGTGTTCAGAGAATCAGGTTAACGTTGCTATGTCCTTCCCGAACGTTAAAGAAATCGTGTATATTAACAGAAGAGTGTGCCAAGCAGAAGTTAGTTCTTTTCAGCTCACAATTGAATCACAACAGCTTGCTTGCATACTTGAAAAGATCTCCGAGCACTCTTAAAGTCCATATACCTCATTGCTCAATCAGCACGCACAAAAACAAAAATTTAGTTGATCATTCTTAGGATCATTTTCGTGCTACTCACACCAAACCTTTATTTTCATCAGTAACTTGTTGGTTATTTGATCAAGTCTTGTTATCTGGTGAACTGAGTGTTCTTAATATCCAGAAGTGTAAAGTGATTACTAAGAGTTCCAATACAGACAATGTGATAAGTCCTGATTGGAGTGGTCTGTTGCAAATACGTTGTAAAGCCAAAGTCTTTTAGTGGAATCCTTCCTGGAAAAGGAAGAAGGGGTGACGTAAGAATGTTAAATCTCCGAACATCCATAAAAATCTTGTGTTGTTTACTTATTGCAATCTCTTACCTTCTTAACTGCAACTTGTTAAGTCTGCTTAAAGTGTGTGAACCGTCATTGGAAATTGTAAACTGTTTTCCGCACTCATCAATGGTTCAACTTTCCAACCGTTTGAGAAAGAATTTTCAACCGCCTAAAAACGTTTGAAGAAAAACTTATTTTAAACAAGAAAATTTGAAAGAGTTCGTTCACCCCTCCCCCCTCTAAACTCTTTCCCGATCCTAACACACTCGTTCCTACAATTGATATTATAGTCAATGTCACAAGTTTGATTCTCGGTGATTGCAATGCATGCAATTATTGAGATGATGATTTTTAGTTTGCGATAGTTATCTATGCCGAGAGAGCAATCAAAACGTTGTGTTTTTACTACTATGCAGTTTAATCTATTGGAATTGCACGATTACAATCAGTTATATATTTTGATAAAATGGGAAATGCTAGTCCTATAATAGATAAATTGACTTCAAATCCCCAAACCCAAAATCAAGTTTTTGTCAAGAAAAAAATTATGTACTTCCTGAACCCAAAGAAAATGTATTCTTATTTTATTCAAGTATTATTTCGATAATGACAATGTATTATTATTTTTAATAATGACAATGTATTTTATTTACTTACAACGAATTGTAATATTTGAGTTATCCTTGTCTAATTTACTCTAATTTAGTGTTAGAGTTCCAAGTATTTTGTTGTCTTTATAGGTTACTAATTTGAGATTAATTATTTAATTATTCTTTAAAATTATTGATCTGGAAATAAGAAATGCAAAAACTTGTGTGAGACGGTCTCACGGGTCGTATTTTGTGAGACAGATCTCTTATTTTGGTCATCCATGAAAAAAAATATTAATTTTTACGCTAAAAGTGTTACTTTTCTTATGAATATCGGTAGGGTTGACCCATCTCACAGATAAAGATTCATGAGATCATCTCACAAAAAACCTACTCAATAAAAAATGAATGCCCTCTATCATACGTACACCCAATAGGATCATCGAGAAAGAGGAAACTTGCCTATGTTTAACCAATTAGGGGTCTTTTTCGGTTGCCTTTCAAGAATTTTATATATATATATATATATATATATATATATATATATATATATATATATATATATATATATATATATATATATATATATATATATATATATATATATATATTATATATATATATATATATATATAATATCTGAGGCTTGGAATCAAAATTGAATCTGATACATGGCATTGTTTTACCAAACTTTTCTAGAGTCTATCCGGACCCGTACACGGACCCCTACACGGGGTCCGTGTACACCCTTTTAAAAAAAAAATTTAAAAAAAAGAAAATTTTTTTTTTCTTAGGATTTATTTCGGGGTTTTATATCATGGTTTAGCACCTTGGTTAAAATTTATTTATGTAAAATATAGGATTTGTTTTGTGGTTTTATGTCATGGTTTAGTACGATGATTATGCGAGGTCAAGTCCTGAGCGAACTAGAATGTCATAAGCTACTTATTCACTTTGGTAGTGAGCTCGAGTACCTACGTCTAAGACATGCAAGTTAAGTATTTAAAAATTCATGTTAGTATGTGCAGCAACGGCCCTAGTCGAAGTCCAACGAATCCCTCAACGCCAAGTAAGTAAGTATGATGACGTGCAAAGAAAATATTTTAAGTTTTGGAGGTATGCTAAATGTCTTGTGACCAAAGTATGTTTAGGATTGGAAAGCGTTAAATTATGAACGGGGACCAATCCGCCCGTTAAATTATGAACGGGTTAGATCGAGGTTGGAAAGCGTTAAATTATGAACGGGGACCAACCAGCCCGTTAAATTATGAACGGGGATCTCATGTATGTGGCAGTGGATACGTCCCTGTCGGCCCAGTACTGTGGTTTGTCTGATCAGGCATTTATTATGTTATGGGTCACTTGCTTTGAAACATCCTCTACGCAAAATGATGAAGTTATGTATGTTCAAGTATGTTCATGTATGCAAGCACGTTTAAGAAAGTTTATGTTGATGGCACGTCTAAGTATGTATGTACGTATGTTCAAGTTTCGTTATGCAAGTTCAAGTTTTAAGTATGTATGTCCTATTTTAAAGTTGCATGTGATTTTATTATGTACTACTCGTTACTACCAGTTTATACGTGTTGAGTCTTTAGATTCACTAGACTTGATCGATGCAGGTGAGTATGTTGATGAGGAGACAGGAGGTGGTGATCAAGGGGCAGGCTTGGACTGAGCGGGAGGCTAAACCCGAGGACCGCCATGTTTAAGTTTTATGCAAAAGTTAAATTACTCTGATTTCATATTTTGATGGGAATACTTTGAGCAACCTTTTGTGAGCAAATTTTTATTGTAGTTATTTTGAACAACCATGTCTTATGGGGGACTTGGTTGAGATATTTTATGGCAGACATTGAAAGTATTTTTACATTCAAGAAATTTTTTAATTTTTCCGCAAATTTTGAGTATGAAAAGTACGGTACGTTACAGTTGGTATCAGAGCGGTGTTCTTGTAAAGGGTTACGCCTACTGCCAGTCGCTAGAAGCTCACGAAGTCACACCTCAAGTCTGTAAGTTTTAAAATTTTAAATTATTTCATGTATTAAGCATTCAAGTCATGATTTCCGCATGTGCATGTTTTAATGCAACCACCTGTATGTTTACATGACATACGTTTTAGAGTACAGGTTTATCTGTCGTTATGAATTGAGGTTGGATCCTTAAAACTTTTAATGCATGTTACGACATGAAATGAGAAATTTTTTTTATTTTCTTGCATGCTGGTGTGGTGGAAATGGGACATGAGCAAGAATTTTGCTTTTGGGCGTCTGGAAAAGTTGGAGATGATTTGTCTATATTAATTTTTGGTTAGTAGTACTGATGTTATACTTGTGGGTCATAAGTTAAACTTGACAATTACGAATGCTTTTGGGACTTGTAGATTTTCTAAGAAATTACTGATGGTTTGTGGTTGCTAGCTGAGTTGCTTTTTGAGAACTCCATGTAAGGATTAAATATTTGAGGCTACGACAATATTTGGAAATATACAAGAATAAAATTTATTTAGGATGCATGCTCCCCCTAGTTGGATTTAAGGATTTAATTGCACGAATTGAGAATTTTAAGGACCTAGTGGTAATGACCCATAGTTTCAGGACCTAAGTACAAAGATAAAAATCCTAAGGGACTAGTTTCGAAGTTATCGTTTGGGATTAAATTCCGAGTTTCGGGGATTTTAAGGTTTAATGAGACTAAAATCGAAGATTTTATTGGGGACCGGAAATGCAAATTTCGTGTGGTTGTAGGATTAAAATGGTAATTCTCGAGAACTTTAAGGGCCAAATTACAAATTTCGAAGTTTTTGAGGATTAAGTTCGAACTTTTGAGGAACACTTGAGTAAGATCAGCAGCTTTTCGAGGTTATGGAATTGATTTTGGGTTTAATAAGCTTAAAATTATTGAACTTTATGTTACGAGAAATCTATAAGATGGAATTAGGAACGCCAAGGACTTATGGGTAATTGTAGGATTTTCAAAATTATGGACAAGGTTGAGTAATTATCAAGGAAATTAGGAATTGATTTTGTAATTGTTAAGAAATTGGGGAAACTAGTTTAGCGACAAGTGAGAATTGAATGGTTTAAATGATAGGAATTTTCGGGGATTTAGGCTAGAAGGATATTTAGAACCTTTATATATCTGGGTTATAATGTTATAAAGAATGATAATCAAGGACATTGTTGGATGAATCAATCTTAGGCTTGAAAGTTAAACGTTTGTGAAATAATGCTGTGGCAAATTAGGAATTCAGAGCGATGAAGATTTAAGGTAAAGTTGATCGGTTAGCTAAGTTATAAGAGTAGACATTGAACTAGCAAATTTTTGGGAAATTAAGTTTGACGTGTCATAAGTTTTAGTCATGATCTTAACAGTTAGGACTATATTTTTGTTGGAATATGGTTTTTCTAGAAATTTGGGTATGATTGATGGTTAGGCTACTCGATAGACGCATGTAAGAATGGAGGTAGACATCCTGTCTTGAGAAGTTTTTGTAAGTTATTAAGAAACTTGAGAATAAGTGAATATGTGTGTTGAAATTATGTTATCCAAAACTAATTGGGTTGCGTAAGATGAATTTCAAATTTATCGGGTATGTGTTCATACGAAAACTTTGGGAGAAATAAAAACAAAAGGGAATTATTTGTGTTCAACATGGGTTACTGATGGACGAATATTAAGGTTTTTATCGGATAAGAAATCTAAAATCTTGACATGAGGATTCTAGAACTCCATGATTTATAAGTAAAGTTGATTTATTAAAGTTAGTCTAAAGCTACTATAGGATGACTTATTAAGTTTTACACGCTAGAATTAATTAAGCATTGAGGATACTTAAGAATGCGACATTTGTTTCAATGAGAAAGGTTCATAGTCCTAGGCCTCAACTTTATTGTAATTGGGAAGAGAATAGTTTAAGCATGTAATCGATGTTAGAGAGATTTTATATAACAGGTAGAAGATTGGTATCGGATATTTTGGGTTTTATGGATTAACAATACTCAAATTTAAGACTTGCAACAATTTTGTAATTGGGATGTACTTGTAAAAAAAAAAGCTAAATTACGTAAGGTTGGTGTCGTAAGATAAAGATTTGATTCAAGGATATTGGGCTAATATTATTATGGAGTTAAGATAAGGTGTATCTTTTAAGTGTATTGCCGAGGATAGAAGTTGATCAGTAATCTTTGGTGCTAAGAGTTCTTAAGTTGAACTGCGTAAATGCTATTGTAATAGGTCGTTGACATTACAGGTATAGTATAAAGAAGGTAAGATACGATAAGTTTGAACCTCCATTTCTAATATTGGGAACGACGAGAAAAGTCAGAATTCGAGGTCGTAGTAAAGTAAACTAAGTTACCATAAGTCGTTTAAGTTTTATTTCGCAAACGAGGTTTTTGGTAGGCAATTTAATTAGGATTGAAGAGACGTAAGGACAACATAAAGCTTAATTTATCAGAGTAGCGCAGCGGTAGCGTGGATTGTTGGGATACTAGAATTAAGAATCTAATTTTCGGATTATCAAGGATAAGCGAATTTCGAGGACGAAATTCAAATTAAGGGGGATAGATTGTGACGTCCCGAAAATTTGAGGTCTACATGAACCACATGTGTGCAATTCATTAAATTCCTTATGTATTTTTATTAAATGGTTTTAATGCATGTTTATTTCATTAATTTGTGTTTTAATTCATTATTTATTTATTTGCATCATTTTAAATTAACTATGATTATGCGATGCACGTTAAAATGTTTTCTTGAGTTTCATGATTCAGGCGAATATTCGATGCGGGATCGCGAGGAAAAGACCGGTGACGATTTTGGCAATTTTAACGTGGTATTTTATTTTTAAGTTGAGGTTGGGGTATTTTAACTAACTTATTAAGTTGTTAGTATTTTAAATCCAAATTTATCTATCTAGTGATTTAAAAATTTGAACTTTTAAAGTTAGCATTTTGTGTGTGTTATTTTAATTAAAGGATTTAATTAAGGGTGTGTAGTGAATTACTATTTTATTGACTTGTTAAGGAAGTTAGCATTTTAAATACTTGATTAATTATTTAATTAAGCAAATTGTTCCCCTAATTACTCACTCACACACAGTTACACGTTTTTACACACACCAAAACACACACATTCAGATTTTATATTTTTAAAAGAGAAAATCCTAGGGTTCTAAGAACAAGAGCAGCCGCCCCACTCTCTGAAAAGTTCCAGCAACTTTCATGAATTTTATTACAAGATTTTAGCGCCACGTTCGTCCCGGATCGACCCTCACGCCATATCCGCTTCGGTATCGTCGTTACGGTATTTTAAATATCAAAATGCACGTATATTCTGTTCTTTCTGCGTCGATCTTGTCATAGTATGCGTTGGGTTATTTTTATGCGTAAAAACTCATGTGTGACGTTCGTCGTTTGAGCGGAAAATGATTTGAATGCGTTTGAAATATTTTTAGATCTGAAATCTCGTAACTTACTGTTTTGTTGAAAACTGAGATTTTCCTGTCGGGATTTTGAGAAAACTTTTAACTAGAAAATTGTAGAACTTTTTGATGCCTTCGATTTGATATAAAATTCGAGATTTTTGGATGAAAATTGAATGAGTTATGACGTTTTTCGTGGGACTGCTCAAGCTGCGACTTTTATGTAAAATGTGTTCTTGAAGTTATTTGTTGCAGGTTTCGTTGGACATCGTCGGGCTTGTGCTACTGCATTTATATATGTTACAAGATGTATTTAGGTGTTATTTGGTGGTTCGCTCGGGTCGGGTTTGGCTTGGGATGTAATAGAAGTCGTAGGAAGCGAAACGATGCCTAATTACGAGTTATTGTTGTGTTGGAATTCATTATTGATGCTTAGGGACGTTTGGGGCGTTTTCATGGGTTTGAATCAATGTAATAACATCCTAGGATGAGTCTAGAGGTGTTGATTCATGGTCCTTAGGCTTGGATAGAATGGGTGAAAGGTTAAGTTAGCGAATTTTCGTGAATTTGCAAAGACAGAGAGTACCCGGACCCCGGCACGGAGTCCGTGTCCTTTTTCCTTCAAAAATGCGAATTTCCAGAGTCTACCCGGACCCGTACACGTATCCCTACTCCGTGTACACCCTTTTAAAAAAAAAATTTTAAAAAAAAGAAAAAAAATTTTAAAATTTTTTTTTCTTAGGATTTGCTTCGGGGTTTTATATCATGGTTTAGCACCTTGGTTAAAATTTATTTATGTAAAATATAGGATTTGTTTTGTGGTTTTATGCCATGGTTTAGTATGATGATTATGCGAGGTCAAGTCTTGAGCGAACTAGAATGTCATAAGCTACTTATTCACTTTGATGGTGAGCTCGAGTACCTACGTCTAAGACATGCAAGTTAAGTATTTAAAAATTCATGTTAGTATGTGCAGCAACGGCCCCAGTCGAAGTCCAACGAATCCCTCAACGTCAAGTAAGTAAGTATGATGACGTGCAAAGAAAATATTTTAAGTTTTGGAGGTATGCTAAATGTCTTATGACCAAAGTATGTTTAGGATTGGAAAGCGTTAAATTATGAACGGGGACCAATCCTCCCGTTAAATTATGAACGGGTTAGATCGAGGTTGGAAAGCGTTAAATTATGAACGGGGACCAACCAGCCCGTTAAATTATGAACGGGGATCTCATGTATGTGGCAGTGGATACGTCCCTGTCGGCCCAGTACTGTAGTTTGTCTGATCAGGCATTTATTATGTTATGGGTCACTTGCTTTGAAACATCCTCTACGCAAAATGATGAAGTTATGTATGTTCATGTATGCAAGCACGTTTAAGAAAGTTTATGTTGATGGCACGTCTAAGTATGTATGTACGTATGTTCAAGTTTCGTTATGCAAGTTCAAGTTTTAAGTATGTATGTCCTATTTTAAAGTTGCATGTGATTTTATTATGTACTACTCGTTACTACCAGTTTATACGTGTTGAGTCTTTAGACTCACTAGACTTGATCGATGCAGGTGAGTATGTTGATGAGGAGACAGGAGGTGGTGATCAAAGGGCAGGCTTGGACTGAGCGGGAGGCTAAACCCGAGGACCGCCATGTTTAAGTTTTATGCAAAAGTTAAATTACTCTGATTTCATATTTTGATGGGAATACTTTGAGCAACCTTTTGTGAGCAAATTTTTATTGTAGTTATTTTGAACAACCATGTCTTATGGGGGACTTGGTTGAGATATTTTATGGCAGACATTGAAAGTATTTTTACATTCAAGAAAATTTTTAATTTTTCCGCAAATTTTGAGTATGAAAAGTACGGTACGTTACACATTCCATCAATCCAATGTTCAGAAAAGGATTTTTTAATGCTTGGAGAAATATTTAACCAAGTATTCATAGGTATAAAAACCTCGGGCAAAATTTTTGCTGATGGACCAAAAATCTTCACCATATGAAAAACCAATTTGGAATAAGATAATGGAAAACATTTTCACAAATTTTTAGAACCATGTATGTTTCCTTTTCTCATTTTCATAAAACAGAGTTTTATTAAAACTCTCAGTATAGTCCCAAAAATTGAATTTAAAACTCATTTTATGAGTATCAGAATAAAACTCTTTTTCAACCAATGGAGATATACCTCTTCAATAGATATTATCTTTTTGGTAATGAACTTGGAGAAGTTATAACTTCATTTTTGCTGAGTATTACTGAAAAAGTGAATTATATCAACACTTTTTATAGATAAGAAAATATTTTAATAAAATCCTCTTTGCTTATAAGAATCATATACATATGATGTATTGATTAAGTATCTTTCCATGAGTCCATGGAGTTTTTTCCCATTGGGTATCTTTTTCTTCTATAAAAAGAATTAATTCTCGATATTTTGTCTCCTATAAAGAGCAGAATCATTATCATCTTCTTTCATGATATTAGCATATGATGCTGAAGCTTGAGAATCTGTATTATTTTTCTGCTTTTGTTTCAAGAATTTTTGAAATACATTGTATAATTCATTTTGCTCAGTATTACAGGCTGGTGAACTAGATAAGTTCTAGGCTATTAGCTTCTGCTTGCCATGCCGTGCTATTCTATTAGAGGGTTTTCCCCTACCACCTCGTCCTCTATAAGAGGACTCTCCTCTGCCTGGAGAATTCATATCTGTAATTAAAGTCATTAAGATAAATATTTCCGAGTTAAAAAATCAGGTAAGATATTATCTTCACTTTTTTTATAAATAATTTCAAAATCAAAAGAAGCTAAATGAGCCTGCCATCTCGCAAATATTTGCTTAGAAACATCATGTTTAAAAGTTTTATTAAACATAAATTTTGCAGATTTGCAATTAATTTTTATAATAAACTTTTGATTATATAAGTCATCTTGAAATTTTAAAATACATCTCACAATAGCTAAAATTTCTTTTGTCACTGTTGAATAATTTTTCTGTGCATTATTTCATTTCCCAGAATAAAATCAAATAAGATATTCTTGTTTTGATTGAGAATCTATCTGCTTTAAGATTCTTCCAAAGCCTATATCTAATGCATATGTTTCTACAATTTTATCCCATTGGGGATTTGCAAGCATACGACAAGAGAGATTTTTAACCTTTTCTTTAATATTTTTAAATGCCTTGGTATGGTTTTCGGACCAAGGTAAAGAATTTTCTTTAATCTATCATATAAGATAGCAGAATCATTTGTTAAATTTTTAATATAAAGAGAAATATAATTTAAACTTTCTAAAAATCTTTGTAACTGAGTTTTATCAGTTATTATATCATGAAATTTTTAATCAAATTATATACTTCTTTGTATATGAATTATTTTTCCTTTTTCAATTATATGAACAAGAAATATGATATTAGTTTGAAACAAAATCATTTTAGATTTTGATATAACAAGATCATTTTGAATAACAATATTTTTAAACATATCTAAATGTTTAAAATGTGTTTCAATATCATTAGAAAATACTAGAATATCATTTATGTAAACAATTATAAAAATGCTATATGAATAAAGAATATCATTCATAATTTGTTGAAATTCTGAAGGGGCATTTTTAAGGCCAAATGACATTACTGTCCATTCATAAAGTCCTATTGGAACATTAAAAGCAGTTTTATATCTATTAGATTCTTTTATTTGAATCTGCCAAAATCCTGATTTTAAATCAAATTTTGAAAATATGATTGCATGAACTAATCTATCTAATAAATTATTTTTATTAGGAATAGGATGCCTAATCCATTTTAAAACCTTATTAAGGGGTTTCTATTTTATGACTAATCTAGGAACTCCTCTTTCCTGCTCAGAAAGTTTATTAACATAAAAAGCAGTACATGACGAAGGAGATTGAGAAGGTTTTATTAAACTTTTTTCTAACAAAGAATGAATTTCATTCTTACATAATTCTAAATATTCAGAATTCATATGACAAGGCCTAGCCTTGGTAGGAATATTCTTTTCATCAAAATTCTCTTCATATGGAAGAGAAATAATATGCTTCTTACGATTCCAAAAAGCATTTGAGAGATCATTACATATTTCTAATGAAAATTTATTATAAATAATTTTAATTTTTTCTTGTAATTTAGGATTTTTTTAATGTATCTTTTATAGTTAGAAATTTTACTTCTTCTTTTGAAGAATTTATTTGAAAAGTTTTCTTTCAATCTTTACTTGTAATTCATTTAAAATTATATGAGCTGGTTTAGTTATAAAATGAAAGGAAATATGATTATCTTGAAAAGTTCCTATAATACATGTTTCATCAACATAGGTTAAGGATAAATTTGATAAATAAAAGGGAGACCAAGTATAAGTTGGCTAAAAATATCTTTCGCTAATAAAAAATTGGTTTGAATACAGTTTTTATCTTTGCAAATATAAGCTTTTGGTCATTTATAATTTATTTCTAATGTTTCTCCTCCTGTATGAGAAAAAGAATGAGTAGTTTTATGAAAATATTTTGTAGGAATTAACCCTTCCTGTATAACATTTAAATATGCACCACTATCAATCATAGCAATGAAATTTTTCTTATAAGAATTATCAATTAATAAAGTAATATTAATATACCATTTTTGAGATATTATCATACTTAAAACAGATAAATGTTTTTTTATTAGTATCAGGAAAAGAAATGTCTTGAATAATTTCAAAAGTTTCATAAATTGAATTATTATTTTCAATAACTGAAATATGAAAATTTAAACTATTATTATTGTGTTGTAAAATTTTTACTTGTTATTTAAGATTATCTATCTCTTTAACTAAATCCTGTATAGTAACTGGATTTTTTTTATTATACTTATTATGTAAAATATTTTTAACTTCTTTCATCGAATAAGCTTGTTCTTGTTTTACAAGAATGTTATTATTGCTTGTAGAAGCAGTATTTTCCATTTGGTCAATAATTGCAGATTTTAACATTGGATTCTTAATCATTTTAAGGAATTCTAAAATATTATTATTGGTTAAAACATTTATGTTTATATCTTTAAATTGAGACAAAAGTTTATAAAAAAAATCATCATTTTTATCATTATTATCATTTATATGATTAGTACAAGATTTTCCTTGTATACAGTTATTACATTCTTCTAAATCTGAAATATCTGATTCATTATGTGGAGTATCTTCGGAATTATATGATTCTGAAGAATTCTCAGTTTCACTATCTGAAATTATTCGAATTCATTATTATTTTAAATAATATTTCTTTTAGATTTTCATCTATGTCCAAATTATTAAATTTGTTTTTAGCCCAACATTGATTAGCATAATGTCCTGGTTTTTTACATTTTCTACAAATTACGAATTTATTTTTATCTTTATAATTTTCAGCTTTCCGTAATTAATCACGGCTTTCTTTTCTTTTCTTCTTTTTCTCTTTTAGTCTTTCAGACAAATGTCTTTTCTTTCTATAAAGTTTTTCATCTTTTTCTATTATTTTCTTCTTACCTTTATTAGGTAAGTCCATACCAAATTGATCACAAAATTTACCTAATTGTTTTTTCTCAAATAAATTTTGTCTTTTAATTTGATTATTCGATTTTAATTCATTACAGAGAGCTAAACCCTCTTGAATACATGTACTTATTAATTTTTCATAAGTATAATTTTCATATGGAATATAAATATCATTTTTCTTATAATTTTTCTAATTCTTTCAGGAAATATAAAAGGTAAGGCATCTATAAATTTTGCTTTCCAAAGACTATTATTACAGTCTTGAATATCATATATTCGAGATAAAAATGTATCTTTATACCATCTAAAATCAGTAAGAGTTTTACATTTTAGATTACTTAATAAATACAAATTTGTTCACCATTATAAGTTAATCTATCAGTAAAATGTTCAATCATTGTCATTATTAATGAATAAACTGAATTTTCTAATTGAATTTGATTTTCGATTTTAATTGAATTATGAATTTCTTCTTTATGATATTGATTCAAATAATCATCTCATCATCTTTTAAGTTGGCCAGTAAATATTGCTATAATTTTTTTAGCAATATTTTTATCATTATTGTCTTAAGTTTTACAAGCAATAATATACATAAGCATTCTATGTGCAATATTATAAATTTGTATATCACTAAATCCATCAATATTCCGCTCATAAATACTTTTCTCATTATAACTATTAGGGAAAATGTATATTGTTCTTTTAAAGAACATCCATTGGAGTGAGTTTATCATAATAATATTTGGTTTGGGTAGGTTTATCTGCCCATTTGATTTATTAATTTCTCCATCAGAAGAATTATTAATTTTTTCAAACTCTTCATTAAGATTTTTAAATTTGAAACAAAAAACTTAAATTTAAAATCCTTTATATCAAAAGAGGATTGTATAGAAGAAGTAGCAATAGAAACAAAATTAGTTTCTTCCTTAGTTTGTATATGAACATCAGGTTTAATCTGATTGATAGCTAAAATAATTTTGTCAATACGATCCTTAAGAGAAATTATTTCTTCTCCTATTATCGTAAGATTAAATTTGTATAATTCTGTTTTTCAATTATCTGATTAATATGTTTGACAGTTATTTGTAACATATCATTGTCAAATAACTTTGAAAAAGCAGTAAAATTTAAAATTTTATTATTTTTTTCTTTAATAAAAGATTGTTGAGGAGGGTAAACAGATTTTTGAATCTGTCCTGAGGAAACTTTATAATTTCTTTCAAGTATAGAAATATAATCTATAATAAATGTTTTAAAAAACCAAGAAACAAAATTTATTAATTTATTTTGGTTTCCAAATATTTATAAAATTATAAACAATATATTCAAATTCTTTTTCAGAGAAGCTTTTAAAATACCAATTTCTGAAAGATTCTCATTTGGGTAAATAAAATTCTGCATTAATCTTGGCCCTAGCAAGAGAACCTTTAGTAAAATCTATTTTAGATTTACTATCCATTAAATACTAAAATTCATTTCTGAAACTGTATCAGTTTCTCAACTTTTTGAAAGTTACTTTTATGAACTATATTATTTTGATTTATGATTAAATCTTCTGCTGTATCAGTGGATTCTAAATCTTCTCTTACTTGAGAAGTAGATGCTCTAAAAGTTTGTGGTATATCAACCATATAATCTAGAGGTTAAATAAAAAATGACTAGATCTTGATCTAGCATAAACAGAAAAGGATAATAATTTTCTTTGTTCATTATTAAACTGTATTTGAACAGATCCTTCATTAGTTTGAATAACTTGTTGTAAATCCCTATTTATTATAGGATTTTTAGGAACAGCTTGCTAAATTATCCAATTTTCTGAAAATTCAATTTCTTCACATTTTATAGATCTACGAGTTGTAATATTAGATATATTAAAATTAGTTTCTATAAGAATACTTTCATTCAATTTTTTTATCTATTCTTTTACACATAGGATTTAGTGTAAATAATGGTTTATAATGAATACGATAACAGATACATAGCACTTCTGTTCCAAGAGTATAATTGTAACCATGTGTTTTAACATTTAATGTTAAAGAATCTAATATATTTATATCAGATAGAGATAATGATAAATTAGGATAAATATCAAAATATATTGGACCATGTGCCAGATTAGATTGAATTATTCCCATAAGGGATTGTTTCTAATTTAAATTTCTACCATATCTTAAAGCTGCTATGAAGCTTTCTGGTAAACCTTCTAAAGTTAAAGGTCTAAAGGCAATTTGTATTAAACCTATATGAATAAATTTGTAATTTTTCTTATAAGATAAAATGTCTTTATTATTTAATAATCATTTCTTCATTATGAAGAGGTATCGAAGATTCTATAGTTTTAACTATTTGTTTGAAACCAAATTTTTCAAAGGTTCCTAACTTATAGATCATTTTAGATTCTATCTTAGGGATAGTCTATTTATTCAATAAATCTAAATTTTTTGGTAAATCATATTCTTCATTTAAACTGTTTTGAACAGTTTCTTTTATACCGAAAATATTCATTTGAATAAATGCGCTAAATTATTAACCAGGCTATTTCCATGGCTCTGATACCATCTGAGGCTTGGAATCAAAATTGAATCTGATACGTGACATTGTTTTACCAAACTTTTTCTTAGTGGCTTTCGCACGCATTGAGGTTATTGCTTTCCAGCCTATATACCATCTCAACTCAAACTGAGCTAAGAAAAGGAGAAATTTAAATTCCAGAATAATAATGAATATAATGTTCTTATTTGAAACTTTTATAAAACATAAAGGATTTATGAAAGATATACCAAAGAAATTAAACAACAGAGGATTTTGTTGAGGATCGAAGTTGAGTTTAGAGGGGGGTGAATAAACTCTACTCGTTTTTCGTTCTGATGAGGTACTAAATCCTGTTAAGGATAGTAGTTGATCTTGTGCGAATACTTTCACCTGATTACAATAAGACGTGCGGAAACAATCTGATCGAACAAGGATTTGATCCAAGTATATATAATCGACTGAGTTCAACGTTCACAATCAGAGAAGTCTTCAGATAACTGATACAATCAGCTTTATTACCGAAACAAGTTCCTGCCGAAAAGTTATAAAACAATCAGTCTTGTTTTATACTTAATTGGGTAATATGCATTAAATGACTCCGTATAGTATTTAATGCTGCAATTAATACTAGTATTAGGAACTATTTAACGGTAACAATTAAGATAGCAACGTTAGAAAACGTTCTCTACTGGTTTTGATTTGTTATCCCTTTTCTACTGGTTTAGTTTTACTAGAACAGCAGCTACTGATAAGTTATTCTGTTGTTCTGGTCTGCTGGTCTACTGGTTTTAGTTATCATCGCCACAATAAAATTCATGTCTAACAATTTCCCCTTTTGTGGTGATGCCAAAACCTAAACAGTAGAAAGTCGTTAAGTAAAACAGATAATCATTTAAACAAACGGATAATGTTAATAACGCATTAAAGTAAACAAATCAATCGGTTCCAATGTCCCTGTAAATGATTTCTTCATTTTGAGGTTCTTGATCTCTTCTGTTAGAAGGTTCAGCCTCATCTTCTGTTTGTCTAGCTCCTGCTTGATCTCTTCTATCTCCTCTATCTTCCCCCTTTTTGGCATCAGCGGCCACCACATGGGTAAAGAGATCATTCAGTCTATCGGAAATATTTTGAATGTAATCGGTTAGCATCTCCAGATACGGGGTCTGAGAAGAGATGCGATTATCTAATGTAGTGATAGATTGATTTTGAGAGTCAATCTTGGCATCCAAAAGTTCCACAGAAGTAGAGAGTGATCGAAAAAGATCATCATGCTCAGTGATTCGAGTGAGTATATCATTTTGAGCAAGCATGATGGTGCCGTGAGTCCTTGATATAGCTTGTCTAAAAACGGAGGTTTCAGCATACATCTTGTCCGTGGTCTCCTTAGTGAGATAGATGTATTTCCCCATTCGCCCTCGGAAAGATTTAGCACCTCTGAATTCCGCAAGGTTTTCACAAGATATACGTTTCACTAAATCAAAGACGTTGTTGAGTTCGGTTTGTAGAAACCGAATCTGATGTTCCAGGTCAAAGGTATCTGATTCCGGGGAGGGAGTCCGCACCAGAATGCGTTGTTTAATCTCAGAAAGACGAGAGTTTGTCTCAGTCAAAACAGGGAGGGAGACAGTCAACGCAGTAGAAACAGGAGGAGCATCCATCAATGCAGTAGAAGGAGCAGGGTCTGCTGTGCTTTCTGCTGGAATTGCAGAAACAGTAGGTTCAACAGCAACCAGAGGAAGAGTAATATCTTCAGTAGGAATGGCCAAGTCAGAGGCCAAAGCTTCTTCCATTGGTACAGTAACAGCCTGTGAAACTGAAGATGCTTCAAGAGAAGGTGCAGAAGGCTGTTCCAGAAGAATGTTCATTTCTGCTTGATGTGCAGCAGAAAACAACTCTAAATTCGACAGCAAAGAAGTAGCATCTGGTTCTGCTAATTGTTGCCCTGGGGTAGGAGAACCAGAAGGGGGCAAGGAAATAGCCGGTGCTGCTTCCAAAGTGGTAGAGACAGTAGGGACAATCGATTCAATGACTTCCTCAACTGAAGCCAGTTCATGCACGGACAATAGTGATGAGGACTGAATGGGCCTAGTCGGAGATGCAGGAGTACTAAGAACAGCAGCCTTTGGGGAGGCTGTAGTCCTTTCCTCAACTGTCTGATTCTGTTGAAAAATCGGGACAAGGCCAACATGATAAACAGTAGGCTCTCCAAAGCCTTGTTCTTGAGCAAGAAGTTGCTCACTCATCTGCTTTAATCTGTCAGATAGAATCAAAATAACATTTTGATCCTGAACAGCAGTAGGAACGGCAGGATCAAAATTCGATTGAAGAACTTTCAGAACTAATTCTAATTTCTGACATTTCAGCTGATCGAGGATGAAGTTCCTTCTGCGCAAGGCCTCGATGACATTTTCTGTTTTTGCCAGCTGAAAAATTCTCTTTTCCGCATTCATCATTTTGCCATAAGCCCCTTTTGTTTTGAAGTAAGCAAAGGAATGAAACAAACGGACAGTATGCCATTCATCAAAGAAATTCATGTCATCGTTTGCAGAGGTCTCAATCTCGGCTAGATGAAGATCAACGTCGGTGGTGATAGTGGTCTTGTGACCAAAAATAGGTGGTTCTTCAACCATTTTCCCTTTGCCTTTGTCAGAAGATGAAATAGGCGCAATAGGTCGGAAAGCAAAAGACCCGCTTGCTGGTTCCCGAATAACGATTCCAGATGTTGGATTAAAAATAGTAGCAGTAGAAGGTGCTGAAACAGACGTAGTAGCGTTTGCAGTCGAAGAAGCAGTTGATCGAGCAGAAGGAACCGCTTCTGGAAAGACCTGACGAATAGATACTTTCTCAATTTCAGACAGTGCTGCTGTCTTTTTAATCTTAAGAATGGTGCGCGGTTTCTTCTTGACTGGGGTTGGCACTGCTGGTTGAACAGCAGCAGCAGACTCTTCTGATGTTGTTTTATCGGAATCCGTCGAAATAATCAATCGTTTCTTTGAAATTTTCTTTTGAGGTTTGGGAGCCTCAGAAGCAGTTTCCCCAATTTCCTTCTTCATCGCAACAAACTCCGCCACTGTTGGCTTAGGCCTTAGAGCCAATACATTTGCTGCATCAATCATGGTAACGGAAGTAGCATCGAGATCACTGGTAGATGCGAAACCAGCATCCTTGAGCAAAACACTGATCTGAACCGCGAAACCAGAACTTCTCCTGACAACCATATCCTTCATAATTCTGAAAATAAAATGACTCCAGTCCACCTTAATCCCCTTAGAGATGGCAGTCATTACTTGAACTTTCTCCTTCGTCAACTTGTCGAAGATGCCAGCCTTGATCAAAATAGCTTTAGCCACAATATCGGCCAGAATCTGATACTCTATTTTGAGCAATTTCTTGTGGCAGGAAGGAGACACTTCTTCTCCAGATGCCGAGAAAGAGCTGAGTGCAACAGACATATCTGTCTTGGAAATATCAGAGAGTTCAGATGTACCTGAAAGTGGAAGGAGGAAGGTTGCTCCTAGGTGTGCGACATCAATGGATATAGAAGCATCTCCTTGAGTATGAACAATCCTTCCTTCATGCACTGTTGCTTTAGCGTAAAATTCCAGGAGAGCATTTTTGTAGATAACTGCTGGTGCTTCCAGGAATTTCCGGAGTCCCGATTTCTCAATATCCTGAAATATTTTCAAGAGATTCTCATCCTTGATGTTGAGAACGGAAGCAAAGTTAACTTGATAAGCGTTAAGAGTGTATGCTCCAGCCATTTCTGTATGTAGATGAGATCAAAAAAATTTTGCAGTAGTTAGTTGATGATATAGAGAAAGCAGTAGCTGAATAGCGATAGTTATGAAACAGTAAAGATGAAAATGTGAAATATGAAATAGATATACAGCCGTCAAATAAACATAAAGACACATGTCAGTATGTTCTTGGTTGAGTGTTTGAAAAGTTTTGCAGAAACTGTCAGAGAGACGAATGATTTTGAAAATTTTGAAAAAGAGCGGGCTGTCCAGACGGTTACTAAAATAAATCAGAAAAGGATTTGTCATTTTATGATAACGTCTGCTGGAAGTTTCAGGGTGCTGAAATATGCGAGCACTTTGTCAAAACCAGCAGACTTGTAGTTTTATCGAAAAGACAAACATCCTATCTGTTTTCTGAAAAGGTGTCAAACTCTTAGTCTGATTAAGATACTGTTCCCCCTCGGTAAATGCAATTAATAAGTGGTCATAATTGCGACAAGTGACTCTTGGCCATCTCTCAATCTGAGCCGTTGAAAATGAACAGTCGCAATCTTGCGATTCACAAGAGTCTTTGTTCCCTCTATAAATACCTGCAAAGCTTGAACGAAGTTAAACAAAAACAATGAAAACTCAAGTAAAAAGAGAGTTAGAGTTTGATTCAGGAGATGAAGCAAAATTGTCCAGAGAGAAGTTTGAGGGTATCATAAATTTCGTAATGATCCTTGAAATACACTCCTGGAGATGTAGTTTCCACAGTCAAGCAGATCTTTTGCTTAGATTGAGTTTGAAATGTAGCATCGATTTCTTCCAGAAGCATGCTAATGTAATAAGAGAGTGCTGGTGGATTGATGATGCTGAAATCCTCTCTGATGCCCTGTAAGGCATCTAAAAATTACATTAGTGCTGGCAAGACCTAAGCTTGCTAGATTCTTTCTAGGCCTTTCTCTTCGAAGAAGACCATCTTTTACCTGTTGAAGTACTTTGCAAGCAAATATCAGAGAGCTCCTATTACAGAAGACAAACGCTACATGTAACGCTACTGGTTAAATAGCAAAGAAGATCTACTGTTTTTACTTTTGCATCGTGTAAAGTACTGAAATGGTTTCTAATAAAATTCCAGTTTTGCTTATCTGACTTTTCTCTTCTGCTTTTCTGCAAATATCTTACTGTTAGTTCCATACGATAAATAAGCGAGTAAGAATAAAAGTTAACTAATTTAACAGAAAATAATCAAGTTAAATCTATCAAACCAAGAGAATTACGAAAGTAAGAAAACTTATTTTCTGGTAAGGGTTTCGTGAAGATATCTGCTGTTTGTTGATCAGTAGAAACGTATTTCAGACGGAATGTTCTTCTTCTGCACATGATCTCTAATAAAGTGATGTCTGATGTCTATGTGCTTCGTTTTGGAATGAAGTACTGGATTTTGTGTGATTGCAATTGCAATGGTATTGTCACAGAATATAGGTGATTCAGAGGCTTGAATCCCATAGTCTCTTAACTGTTGTTGAATCCACAGTATCTGAGAGCAGCAGCTTCCAGCAGCCAGATATTCTGCTTCTGCAGTAGACGTGGCTATGGAAGTCTGTTTCTTGCTAAACCAGGATATCAACCTATCACCAAGAAATTGACAAAAACCACTTGTGCTTTTTCGGTCTAGTTTGCAACCTGCATAATCAGCATCTGAATATCCAATAAGATTTAACGATGAATCATTGGGATACCATAAGCCGACGTTTTGAGTTCCTTTCAAGTACTTCAAAATACGTTTAGCAGCAATATAATGAGATTGTTTGGGGTTAGATTGAAATCTAGCACAAATGCAAATATCAAACATGATATCTGGTCTAC
Organism: Primulina eburnea; assembly: GCF_022965805.1. Taxonomy (NCBI): domain Eukaryota; kingdom Viridiplantae; phylum Streptophyta; class Magnoliopsida; order Lamiales; family Gesneriaceae; genus Primulina; species Primulina eburnea. The sequence continues at coordinate 2,918,483 of NC_133106.1, read as the reverse complement.
TGGCAGTTAAATATAATAAAGAACCAATAAGACCTCGATACTGAGTTACCTCTACTGGAATACCACTTTCATCTTTATCAAGCTTAATAGATGAGCTCATTGGAGTAGAAGCAGCAGAGCATGCTTCCATTCCGAACTTTTTCAGAAGCTCCTTGGTGTACTTGGCTTGATTTATAAAGATTCCAGTCTCTGATTGTTTAATCTGTAATCCTAGGAAGAATGTTAATTCTCCCATCATACTCATTTCAAATTTATCCTGCATCAATTTTCCAAACTTTGCACATAATTTGGGGTTAGTTGATCCAAAAATAATATCATCAACATAGATCTGTACTAAAAGAATGTGCTTATCTTTGACTAAAGTAAATAAAGTTTTATCTACTGCTCCGATGGTAAAATCATGATCAATGAGAAATTGTGATAAAGTGTCATATCAAGCTCTAGGTGCCTGTTTTAGACCATATAATGCTTTGTGTAATTTAAATACATGATGCGGAGAGAAATGATCGATAAAACCTGGAGGTTGTTCGACGTATACTTCTTCTTGTAAAAGACCATTTAGAAAACCACTTTTCACATCCATTTGATATACTTTGAAATTCTTGAAAGCAGCAAAGGCTAAGAATATTCTGATTGCTTCGAGCCTTGCTACTGGTGCATAAGTCTCATCAAAGTCTATGCCTTTTTCTTGTCTAAAGCCTTGAGCTACCAATCTAGCTTTATTTCTCACCACTGTTCCTTCTTCATTGAGTTTGTTTCTGAATACCCACTTAGTTCCAATGACAGCTTGATGAGATGGTCTAGGTACTAGAAACCAAACTTCATTACGTTTGAATTGATTCAGCTCTTCTTGCATGGCTTCAATCCAACTAGGATCCAGAAGAGCTTCTTCAATCTTCTTTGGTTCATCCTGAGATATAAAAGCAGCATGCATGTATTCATTAAGCATTTGCCTTCTGGTTCTCAACGGCGCTGCTGGATTACCAATAACCAATGATGGAGGATGAGATTTTCTCCAGATAAACGGATTTGAATGGGCATCTTCCTGATTTGTTATGTTAAGATTGTCTTCTACAGAACCAGTAGTAGGTTCTTGAACATCTTCTGCTGGTATTGATAGATCCAAGTTCTGTACTTCTGGTTCCACTATTAGTGAATTCAGTCCCCCGATCACTTCTGATTTTAATGATGGTAGTAGATTTTTCATTTTGAATCCTTTTCAGAAGCTTGATCAAGAGACTACTGGTTTGATCTTTTCCTGCGAGAAAGATTACCCAAGTGAATCTAGAAAAATCATCAATAACAACGAGAGTATATTTCATTCCCCCTAAGTTCATGATGGGGATAGGACCAAATAGATTCATATGCAGTAGTTCCAGACATCTTGAAGTTGATTTGCTATCTTTGGTCTTGAAACTGGATCTTATCTGTTTCCCGAGCTGACAAGCAGAACAAACATGATTTTTAACGAAATTAATGTCAGGTAATCCATCAACTATATTCTGCTTCTTGAGATAATTGTTTGACTTGAAATTCAGATGATTCAGTTTCTTGTGCCATAGCCAGTGTTTATTGCTAAGAGAAGCAACTAAGCATGTAGGAGTATTGACATGATTTGAGTTCCAAGAGACTCTGTAAGTATTGCCTTTTCTCTTTCTGGTTAACACAGTAGTTTCAGTAGAATCTCTAACTATACATGAATGCTTTTGAAAAGTCATAGAATACCCATTATCACATAGTTGACTAATGGAGATTAGATTGTAACAAAGATTGTCAACTAATAACACATCGTTAATAGTTATATTACCATGGATAATCTTACCCTTACCCATGGTTTTACCTTTTGAGTTGTCTCCAAAAGTTATCTTTGGTCCAGTACAGCTCACTATCTCGGAAAGTAGGTTTCTTTGTCCAGTCATGTGTCTGGAACATCCACTGTCCAGATACCATGTAGAGTTACTGATTTCTGCTTCCTTCTGCTGTTCCTGCAAACACAAATTTTAGTATCTGGTACCCAAATCTATTTGGGTCCAAGCCTTATCAGTCCTTTGGGAACCCACATTTGTACAATTCTTGGTGACTTTGTACTTCGGGTATCCAAAGATGTGTGTGCAACAGAAGGTCTGTTATTTCTAACAGTATGCATACCAAAATGTTGTTCTTCCCTTCTGTTTCTGTTTTCTAGTCTGTATCTCTTCTGAACAGGTTTAGAGTTGTAGTACTGGTAGTTTTTAACCTTCATAGGATGTTGTCTTCCAGAGTTGAATTCTTTTCTGAATCTAGAACTCTGGTCAACTTTTTCCTTAGGTTCAACGTAACCCAGACCATAGTGCATTCTTCTGTTCGTCAGATTTACATTCCTTTCAACTGAAGCAGTAGGTACTTCTGGTTCCTGTACCACACTGGATTTCACAAAGTGAATGTATTTCCCTTTGCACATATCCAGTGTTGGCTTAGTATTCGTTTCAGAAGTGCCTTCATTATTACAAAAACCGAGACTACTCCTATCTCCTGACTGTTTTTGTAATTCTTGCATCTTTTCCAATGAAACAGAAGACTTGTTCCAAGCATTTACCAGTAGCGACAACTTCTGGTTTTCAGAAAGCACCTTCTGGTAATCTGCTTTGGCTATTTCATTCTCAGTTATTAATTTACTCATCTTAACTTGTAAATCATTCCAGCTGTCTACTTGCAAGCAAGTTAACTTACTGTTCTGATTCTTTAAGTTCTGATTTTCAATCTTAACTTCTTCAAACGATTGAGAAAGTCTGGAATACTCTTTTACCATTTCATGCCGTGCATCAATCAAGTCATTTCGTGTAAATTCATTAGAGTCAAAATCAAATACCTCTCCAGATGTCGAGGTTGAGTCATTGTCTGCCATTAGACATTTGACTTCTTCTGCATCACTGTCACTAGAATACTTTCTGAGTCAGATGACTCAGAACTAGAGTCCGCCCACTTAGATTTGCTTTCTTCGGCAATCATCGCTTTTCGATCTCTTCTGGACTTTTTGTCATTCCTCTTGTGATCCTTTCTCTTTTGGTCATCCTTCTTTGGTTTAGGACAATCAGCAATGAAGTGACCTATCTTTCCACAGTTGAAGCATCCCATATCACCAGATGGTGAATCTTTCTTGAAATTGCGATTGGGACCCTGATAGGTTCGATGGTTCTTCTTCATGAACCTGGAGAATTTCTTTACAAATAAGGACATAGCATCACTACTGATTTGTTCAGCAGTCTTCTCCATTGTATTGTCAATGATCACAGCAGGTAATGCCTGAGGTACAACTGCAGCAGCAGTAGAAGAGGTAGAGGCAGTAGCAGTAAAAGCAGTAGCAGTAGCAGCAAGAGCCTTGGTGGGTAGGCTTGAAGGCTCTTCTCCACTTCTCACTTCCAATTCGAACTCGTAGGCCTTTAGATCTGCAAATAAGTCGTGCAGTTCCAATTTGTTAAAGTCTTTGGACACTCTCATAGCCATTGTTTTAACATCCCATTCTCTGGGTAAGGCTCTCATCACCTTGAGGGCTATTTCTCTGTTGCTATGCTCTTTACCCAGAGCAGCTAGCTCATTGACCAAGCTACTGAATCTTTCATCAAACTCATTTAGAGTTTCACCAGCTCTCATTTTCAGATTTTCAAACTTCTGCATTACTACAGACAGTTTATTTTCTTTCGTTTGCTCATTTCCTTCACATATCTGGATGAGCTTTTCCCAAATATCCTTTGCAGTAGAACACATTTTAATCTTGCTGAAAGTGTTCTTGTCGAGAGTTTTATACAATATATCCTTTGCCACATTATCAAGTTTGGCCTTTTTCTTATCTTCACTGGTCCATTCACTTCTTAATTTTTCGACCATCTGTGGTGCACCGTCAGTAACAGCAACAGCTGTGTTAGGCTTTAAGATTTTCAGTGGACCATCTGTGATGACATACCACATTTCATCATCTTGTGCTACAAGATGAGCTTACATTCTTATCTTCCAGTCGTCAAAATCTTCCTTAGAGAACATAGGGATCTTGCTGAAGTGTGCCATTTGTTGTAGTTTTTCACAAACAAGAATAACCTGCTCTGATACCAATTGTTGAGGATCGAAGTTAAGTTTAGAGAGGGGTGAATAAACTCTACTCGTTTTTCGTTCTGATGAGGTACTAAAATCCTGTTAAGGATAGTAGTTGATCTTGTGCGAATACTTTCACCTGATTACAATAAGACGTGCGGAAACAATCTGATGAAGTAATTGAAAAACAATAAAACAGTAGGCAGCAGTTGTTTATGGAAGTTCGAAGATAAACTCTTCTACGTCTCCCCTTCTTCTGTTTCCAGAAGGTATAACTAAAAGACTTTGGATATTACAGTACAACACTTGTACACACCCACTTCAGAAGGACTTACACCTCAGCCTACTGCAACGCTTAGTTTCTCAACTCACAAAAATGCGAAACACAAAGTTCTGAAAAGACTCTTTTCAGATTACAGACTCTTCTGATAAAGTATAAGTGCAGTAAAGATCGTGAAGAGTGTAAGAATTAGTAGCACAAGATGATCTACAAAAGATCAGATATAAGCTATGAAGCGTGTGCTACTTTTCTTTGTGTTGAACTTTTAAAATGCTCAAGGAATTCTGATATTCGTCTGATAAGAGAGTAGCTTTGTTCCTTGAAAATGATATTATGCAAAGTGTCGTATCGAACAAGGATTTGATCCAAGTATATATAATCGACTGAGTTCAACGTTCACAATCAGAGAAGTATTCAGATAACTGATACAATCAGCTTTATTACCGAAACAAGTTCCTGCAGAAAAGCTATAAAACAATCAGTCTTGTTTTATACTTAATTGGGTAATATGCATTAAATGACTCCGTATAGTATTTAATGCTGCAATTAATACTAGTACTAGGAACTCTTTAACGGTAACAATTAAGATAGCAACGTTAGAAAACGTTCTCTACTGGTTTTGAATTGTTATCCCTTTTCTACTGGTTTAGTTTTACTAGAACAGCAGCTACTGATAAGTTATTCTGTTGTTCTGGTCTGCTGGTCTACTGGTTTTAGTTATTATCGTCACAATAAAATTCATGTCTAACAGATTTTACCGAGGGGCATAGAATCATAAATTCATAAAAAGCACCTATAAAAGCCTTAATTTATAGAAAATGCAAAAAGTTAGGACATTATGCTAATCAATGTTGGGCTAAAAACAAAATTAATAATTTAGACATAGATGAAAATCTAAAAGAAACATTATTTAAAATAATAATGAATTTGAATAATAATTCTGATAGTGAAACTTAGAATTCTTCATAATCTTATATTTCCGAAGAAATAATAGATAATGAATCTGATATTTCAGATTTAGACGATTGTAATAACTGTATACAAGAAAAATCTTGTATAAATCATATAGATGATAGTAATGATAAAAATGATGATTTTTAGAAACGTATGTCTCAATTTCAAGATTTAAACATAAATGTTTTAACCAATAATACTATTTTAGAATTCCTTAAAATAATTAAGGATCTTATAATAAAATCTACAATTATTGATCAAATGAAAAATACTGCTTCTACAATCAATAATAACATTCTTGTTAAACAAGAACAAGCTTACTCGATGAAAGAAGTTAAAAATATTTTACATAATAAGTATAATCAACAAAATCCAGTTACTATACATGATTTAGTTAAAGAGATAGATAATCTTAAAAAACAAGTAAAAATTTACAACACAATAATAATAATTTAAATTTTTGTATTTCAGTTATTGAAAATAATTATTCAATTTCTGCAAGTTTTGAAAATATTCAAGACATTTCTTTTCCTGATACTAATAAAAAACATTTATATATTTTAAGTATGATAATATCTCAAAAATGACATATTAATATTAATTTATTAATTGATAATTCTTATAAGAAAAATTTCATTGCAATGATTGATAGTGGTGCAGATTTAAATGTTATACAGGAAGAGTTAATTCTTACAAAATATTTTCATAAAACTACTCATTCTTTTTCTCATGCAGGAGGAGAAACATTAGAAATAAATTATAAATGACCAAAAGCTTATATTTGCAAAGATAAAAACTGTATTCAAACCAATTTTTTATTAGCGAAAGATATTTCTACTCAACTTATACTTGGTCTCCTTTTATTTATCAAATTTATCCTTTAACCTATGTTGATGAAACAAGTACTATAGGAACTTTTCAAGGTAATCCTATTTTTTTTAAGTTTATAACTAAACTAGTTCACAGAATTTTAAATGAATTACAAGAAAAGATTGAAAGAAAACTTTTCAAATAAATTCTTCAAAAAAGAAGTAAAATTTCTAACTATAGAAGATACATTAAAAAATTCTAAATTACAAGAAAAAATTAAAAATATTTATAATAAATTTTCATTAGAAATATGTAATGATCTTTCAAATGCTTTTTGGAAGCGTAAGAAGCATATTATTTCTCTTCCATATGAAAAGAATTTTGATGAAAAGAATATTCTTACCAAGGCTAGGTATTGTCAAATGAATTCTGAATATCTAGAATTATGTAAGAATGAAATTCATTCTTTGTTAGAAAAAGGTTTAATAAAACCTTCTCAATCTCCTTCGTCATGTACTGCCTTTTATGTTAAAAAACATTTTGAGCAGGAAAGAGGAGTTCTTAGATTAGTCATAAACTAGAAACCCCTTAATAAGGTTTTAAAATGGATTAGGCATTCTATTCCTAATAAAAAAGATTTATTAGATAGATTAGTTCATGCAATCATATTTTCAAAATTTTATTTAAAATCAAGATTTTGGAAGATTGAAATAAAAGAATCTGATAGATATAAAACTGCTTTTAATATTCCAATATGACATTATGAATGGACATTAATTCCATTTGGCCTTAAAAATGCCCCTTCAGAATTTCAAAAAATTATGAATGATATTCTTTATTCATATAGCAATTTTATAATTGTTTACATAGATGATATTCTAATATTTTTAAATCATATTGAAACACATTTTAAACATTTAGATATGTTTAAAAATATTGTTATTCAAAATGGTCTTGTTATATCAAAATATAAAATGATTTTGTTTCAAACTAATATCAGATTTCTTGGTCATATGATTGAAAAATGAAAAATAATTCCTATACAAATAAGTATAGAATTTGGTTCAAAATTCATGATATAATAACTGATAAAACTCAGTTACAAAGATTTTTAGAAAGTTTAAATTATATTTCTCCTTATATTAAAATTTTAACAAATGATTCTGCTATCTTATATGATAGATTAAATAAAAATTATTTACCTTGGTCTGAAAATCATACTAAGGCATTTAAAAATATTATAGAAAAGGTTAAAAAATTTTCCTTGTCTTATGCTTGCAAATCCCCAATGAGATAAAATTGTATAAACATATGCTTTAGATATAGGCTTTGGAGGAATCTTAAAACAGATAGATCGTCAATCAAAACAATCTTATTCGATTTTATTCTGGGAAATGGAATAATGCCCAGAAAAAATATTCCACAGTGGAAAAATTTTTTTTAGCTATTGTGAGATGTATTTTAAAATTTCAAGATGATTTATATAATCAAAAGTTTATTATAAAAACTGATTGCAAATCTGCAAAATTTAAGTTTAATAAAAATTTTAAACATGATATTTCTAAGAAAATGTTTGCGAGATGGCAGGCTCATTTAGCTCCTTTTGATTTTGAAATCATTTATAAAAAAACTGAAGATAAACAATTACCTGATTCTTTAACTCGTAAATATTTATCTTAATGACTTTATTTAAAGATATGAATTCTTGAGTGTAATGCCCGAGATTTTAATTAGATTAATATGAGATTATGGATTATGACTTAATGTGGTTATAGCCAGGCCAGTCCGAGATTTTATTGGACCAAGAAATAGGAAGAGCCAAGATGTGGGCCGAAAGTGTCTCGCCCGGGCGGAAGTTTTTGTCCGCTCGAGCGAGACGGAATTATGCAAGAGGGCCGAAAGTGTCTCGCCCGGGCGGAAGTTTTTGTCCGCCCGAGCGAGACTGAATCGCGCAGAAGGGCCGAGAGTTGCTCGCCCGGGCGGAAATTTATGTCCGCCCGAGCGAGAGACGTGTTTTGAAAAGGAAGAGGCCACGTTTCTTGTTCATGCAATTGGATATATATATAAGCGTTGTTCCTTCAGATTTCTTCAAAGGAAAGAAAAATAAATCGAGAAAGGCTCTTGTGATAGTGTTGAAAATCCTTACGCCTTTATATTTCAATCCGTCCGTCAGATTTTAAATCCGACTTCGATACCGTATTCCTAGCAACGTAGGCTACAACTGGACGTAAGTTTTACTACGTTTTAACATGTTGTGAAATTATGATGTTGTTAGAATTGAGTACACGTCATATATGTTGTTCTTGACATGTTAGACAGCGTAGAATCGAAGTCAGATTAAGAAACGGACTGAATATGGAATTGTTATGATTTTCAGAATGAAATTGAATGAGATGTGATATCAGATTTGTACAGGGATTGATTATAAATTATTAGAACTGGTATATACTGGTTTGGTATCGCCGGTATCGCAAGATTGTACGGTTGTACCGTCAGAATTTGATAAAACAGAGATGTTGTGATTTGATTAGAATATTGATACAGAATATATTGATATGTCATTGCCAGATTGAGTATTGACAGACCTTGTGTTCGAGACTTCGACAGATTCAGAAAGACAGCAAGAAAGGTATAAATAAATGTTGATTCGGGATTGCACAACTCGAGTTAGGTTTGACTTGAGTTTCCCTAAATCACATACTTTACTTTATTGCATTGATATTTGCAGATTATCAGATTGATATGTGCATGTATTGACTTAGAACAGGGTCAGAGTCCGAGTCTAGGGCAGACAGCCTAGCTAGGGCAGAACCGCCGAGTCTTTCTCAGAACCGATAAGACTCTAGACTTACGGTGTATCGACGAGCTTCAGATGTAGATCGACGTCTATCTCAGACACACTCGATACAGCATACCAAAGTCTAAATTAGATTGGGATCCCTAGATTTGAGATAAGATAAGATTAGATCACGAGTTATTAATTCATGTAATCAGATTAGATACATGTTTTGATGTTTGTTTATGCTTTTATATATGTTTTATATGATTGCATATAATACATTGTTTATACTGGGATATTTATATCTCACCGGAGTTATCCGGCTGTTGTCTTGTTTGTATGTGTGCATGGAAACAGGTGGGACAGGTACAGGGTCACAGAGATGAGGACAGATCGAGATTAGAGTGGTGATACCGGACTTGGACTAGAGCTAGGGTTTAAATACTTGATAATAGTTGTTGAACCTGAGTGTGTATGTTTGTATATTTTATCAGATTTATGTTTTTATACTGATATGTATAGGAGTTTGATTCCATTACCTTCCGCATTTTAAAAAAAAAATTTAGACCCTGTTTATGATACTTGATTAATTAGTCCCAATCATGATTAAAAAGATGATTAGCGTCCGGGTCCCCACAACAGGTGGTATCAGAGCGATAGATCCTTCAGATTGAGATAGAAGAGGCTAGTGAGCGGGGTAGATTGAGGTTTTCTTTCCTGCTTTTGAATGCTAGCATGTCTTCCTGCTTTATTACATGTTACTTGTTTATCTGATTGATAGTAATATGTTTTATTGAAATTGGATCAGTACTGATTCTAGATCAGCAGTAAGATGATCAGAGAAGGATTGAAACAGAATTGTTGTACTTGTTACTAATCTATTTGATTATTAGTTATGCCTCCGAGACGAGTACCAGAACAGGGAAGTACATCAAATACTCCAATGGATGTCACACCAACTCCAATGGAAACGTTATTGAAACGATTTCAGTCATTTCATCCGCCGACCTTGAAAGGCACAGAGAACGCTGTAGAGTGCGAGAGTTGGCTCGATGATATAGAGATGTTGTTCGAATCCTTGGAGTATACAGATGAGAAGAGAGTGAAATTGATTGGACACCAGCTACACGACATTGCCAAAGACTGGTGGATTACGAGGAAGAGAGCCATGGAGCATAGAGGTACGAATATTACCTGGAATATATTTAGAACTGAATTCTATCAACGTTTCTTTCCAGTGTCGTACCGGAAGGACAAGGGGGCGGAGTTTGCCAATTTAAAGCAAGGACCGATGAACATAGAAGAGTACGTGTCAAAGTTCTCCTCCTTGCTGAAATTTGCTCCACATGTGGCTGATAGCGAAGAAGCTACTGCTGACCAGTTCATCAATGGCCTGAACCCCGACATTTTCACATTGGTGAACACCGGGCGACCGGATAATTTTACTGATGCCCTGAACAGAGCTAAGGGAGCAGAAGCCGGTCTGATGAGACAGAAAGGGGCTTCATTCGTGCCTCCAGCACCGAGACCACAGCAACCACCTCCCAGATTTGAGAGTGGCAGCAGTAGTGGAGGAAAGAAAGAATTTCTGAAAGCCAGGGGAAAGCAATTCAAGAAATCGGAGAGTAGTTCTTCCAGCTCCTGTGGTTCCAGACTGAGCCAGAGTTACACTGGAGTTTATTGCAAGACTTGCGGAGGAAGACATGCAACCGAGCAATGCCAGGGAGTGACTGGTAGTTGCAACTTCTATAAACAGCCGGGACACTTTGCTAAAGTGTGTCCATAGAGAGGTTCGCAGAGAACTCAGGGGGCCGAGTCGTCAGGATCAGCAACACAGACTGAGAGACGATCAGCTGCTGTTTACACATTTCAGCCAGCGCCAGCTCAGTCACAGCAGAGGCCCGGAGGAAGCCAGACAGTTGGTCAGCCTCCGAGACAGCAGGCCAGAGTCTTCGCTTTGACAGAGGAGCAGGCCCAGGAAGCCCCAGATGACGTTGTAGCAGGTAACTGTTCTTTATGTGGTTACTCTGCTTACGTATTTATTGATACCGGTGCTTCACACACATTTATTTCTGAGCGATTTGCATTGAGTCATGCTACTGTAGTGTCTGTTTCTTCTCCGTTGGGGATGAGTTTGATATCCGTAAATGCGGTTAACCGTTGTGTACTACAGTATGACGGGCATAAGATTGAGTTAGATTGCATTGTACTTGGGTTGTCTGACTTTGACTGTATTATAGGTATTGATATGCTAACCAAGTACAGAGCGATTGTTGATTGTTTCCACAAGATAGTGAGATTCAGACCAGATATGGTTGAAGAGTGGAAATTTTACGGTAAGGGTTCTAGATCGAGAATTCCTTTAGTATCCGTATTATCTATGACTCGATTATTACAGAAAGGAGCAGAAGGATTCCTTGTATATTCAGTAGATGTACTGAAGTCGAGTCCAGCATTGGCAGATCTGCCAGTGGTACGTGAGTTTGCTGACGTCTTCCCAGATGAGATCCCGGGATTACCTCCAGTTAGAGAGATAGACTTCAGCATTGAACTGATGCCAGGTACAGTACCGATTTCTAGAGCTCCGTACAGAATGGCACCAGTTGAATTGAAAGAATTAAAAGATCAGCTGGAAGATTTACTGGCCAAGGGGTACATTAGACCCAGTGTGTCTCCTTGGGGTGCGCCAGTATTATTTGTAAGAAAGAAAGACGGTTCGATGAGACTCTGCATCGACTATCGGCAATTGAACAAGGCAACAGTAAAGAATAAATATCCTTTGCCTCGTATAGATGATTTATTCGATCAGTTGTTGCAGTTCTTCTGTATATTCCAAGATCGATTTGAGATCGGGATATCATCAGTTGAGAGTCAGAGATTCTGATATCTCAAAGACAGCATTTAGAACCAGGTATGGACACTATGAATTTATTGTCATGCCGTTTGGTCTGACGAATGCTCCAGCTGTATTCATGGGATTGATGAACCGTGTATCCCAGAAATATCTCGATGAATTTGTGATTATTTTCATCGATGATATCTTGATTTATTCAAAGAATATGAGTGAGCATGCTGAGCATCTAAGAATTGTGTTGCGAATTTTAAGAGCTGAGAAATTATATGCTAAACTGTCGAAATGTGAGTTTTGGCTAAAACATGTAGTATTTCTAGGTCATATTATATCAGGAGATGGTATATCAGTTGATCTCAGTAAAGTAGAAGCCGTGATTTCTTGGCCAAGACCGACATCAGTACCTGAAATTCGCAGTTTTATGGGTTTAGCGGGATACTACCGTCGTTTCATTAAAGATTTCTCGAGTATAGCTAAACCAATTACTCAGCTGACTCAGAAGAATGCTCCATTTGTTTGGTCTGAAGAATGTGAGACCAGTTTTCTGGAATTGAAGAAGAGATTGACCAGTGCACCGGTGTTGACTATTCCCTCCGGTACTGGTGATTTTGTGGTTTATTGCGACGCTTCTCACAGAGGGTTGGGATGTGTGCTGATGCAACGAGGGCATGTTATTGCCTATGCCTCAAGACAGCTTAAACCACATGAGACTCGTTATCCAATTCACGATTTAGAATTGGCAGCCATTGTCTTTGCATTAAAGATATGGCGACATTATCTTTATGGGGAAAAGTTTGAGATATATTCTGATCATAAGAGTTTGAAATATCTGTTTTCACAATCTGAATTGAATATGAGACAGCGAAGATGGCTTGATTTGCTTAAAGATTTTGATTGTGAAATCAAATACTATCCAGGGAAGTCTAATGCAGCAGCGGATGCACTAAGTCGCAAGGTATGTTCTTTATCCTTGTCGACGATTGGTGTTTCAAATATGATAGAAGACTGCTGTTTGTCTGGATTAGAATTTGAAACAGATTATAGACCGTTAAGACTTTATACGGTGCAAGTAGAACCCGAGCTGATACTGAAGGTAAAGGCAGCTCAGAAAGTGGATCAGAATATACAGAAATCAGTATCGATGGTCAGAGCAGGACATCGATCAGAGTATCAGGTACGTGATAACGTCTTGTATGTCAATAATCGTCTAGTTGTGCCAAATGTTTCAGATTTGAGACGACGGATATTGTCAGAAGCGCACAACAGTCGATTTAGTATTCATCCTGGTGGCAGAAAGATGTATAACAATTTAAAAAGACAGTTCTGGTGGAAACAAATGAAGACTGACATTGCCGAATTTGTTTCTAGATGTCTGAATTGCCAGCAGGTGAAGGCAGAAAGAAAGAAACCAGGAGGTTTATTACAGAGTTTGTCCATTCCCGAATGGAAATGGGATCACATTTCCATGGACTTTGTGACGCAATTTCCGCGTTCCTCCAAAGGTTGTGATGCGATTTGGGTCGTAATTGACAGATTTACCAAATCCGCATGTTTTATGCCGTACAAGATGACGTACAGCTTTGACCAGATGGCAGAGATCTATGTCAGAGAAGTGGTCAGATTGCATGGAGTGCCGAAGTCGATTGTATCAGATCGTGATCCTCGATTTACTTCGCACTTCTGGCAGAGTTTGCAGCAGGCTCTCGGTACGAAGTTACATCTGAGTACCGCATATCATCCACAGACCGACGGGCAGTCAGAGCGGACTATCCAGACACTGGAAGATATGCTGAGAGCGGTGGTGCTAGATTTTAGCACTACTTGGCAAGATGCATTGCCTCTTTGTGAGTTTTCGTACAACAACAGCTATCAGACGAGTATCGAGATGGCACCATTTGAAGCGTTGTAGGGAAAGAAGTGTAGATCCCCTCTCTATTGGGATGATATCTCTGAAGTGCCTGAAATTGGACCAGATATGATCAGAGATATGACAGAAAAAGTGAAGCTAATTCGAAAGAAAATGAAGGCAGCACAAGACAGGCAGGCCAAATATGCCAATGTTCGACGTAGACCATTGGTATTTGACGTAGGAGACCGAGTATTTTTGAAGATTTCACCTTTTAGAGGAGTTGTCAGATTTGGCAAGAAAGGAAAATTATCTCCACGATATATTGGGCCTTATGAGATTCTCGAGAAGATAGGAGATCGTGCCTATCGACTAGCCTTACCGCCTTCATTATCAGGAATACATGATGTCTTTCATGTATCGTTACTAAGAAAGTATCTTCCTGATGCTTCACATGCTATTCAACCAGACGAGGCCGAACTGGATGAGACGTTGAGCTATATTGAAAAACCGATTCAGATTATCGATCGTAAAGAAAAACAGCTCAGAACGAAGACTATTCCACTTGTAAAAGTTCAATGGACTCGTCATGGTGATGAAGAAGCAACTTGGGAGACTGAATCAGATATGAGACAAGAATTCCCAGAGTTGTTTAGATGATATAAATTTCTTATACAGTCTTGTATATATACTCCTTAATGATACGAATAAAATACCTGTGATTTCGAGGACGAAATCGTATCTTAGGAGGGGAGAAATGTAATGCCCGAGATTTTAATTAGATTAATATGAGATTATGGATTATGACTTAATGTGGTTATAGCCGGGCCAGTCCGAGATTTTATTGGACCAAGAAATAGGAAGAGCCAAGATGTGGGCCGAAAGTGTCTCGCCCGGGCGGAAGTTTTTGTCCGCTCGAGCGAGACGGAATTATGCAAGAGGGCCGAAAGTGTCTCGCCCGGGCGGAAGTTTTTGTCCGCCCGAGCGAGACTGAATCGCGCAGAAGGGCCGAGAGTTGCTCGCCCGGGCGGAAATTTATGTCCGCCCGAGCGAGAGACGTGTTTTGAAAAGGAAGAGGCCACGTTTCTTGTTCATGCAATTGGATATATATATAAGCGTTGTTCCTTCAGATTTCTTCAAAGGAAAGAAAAATAAATCGAGAAAGGCTCTTGTGATAGTGTTGAAAATCCTTACGCCTTTATATTTCAATCCGTCCGTCAGATTTTAAATCCGACTTCGATACCGTATTCCTAGCAACGTAGGCTACAACTGGACGTAAGTTTTACTACGTTTTAACATGTTGTGAAATTATGATGTTGTTAGAATTGAGTACACGTCATATATGTTGTTCTTGACATGTTAGACAGCGTAGAATCGAAGTCAGATTAAGAAACGGACTGAATATGGAATTGTTATGATTTTCAGAATGAAATTGAATGAGATGTGATATCAGATTTGTACAGGGATTGATTATAAATTATTAGAACTGGTATATACTGGTTTGGTATCGCCGGTATCGCAAGATTGTACGGTTGTACCGTCAGAATTTGATAAAACAGAGATGTTGTGATTTGATTAGAATATTGATACAGAATATATTGATATGTCATTGCCAGATTGAGTATTGACAGACCTTGTGTTCGAGACTTCGACAGATTCAGAAAGACAGCAAGAAAGGTATAAATAAATGTTGATTCGGGATTGCACAACTCGAGTTAAGTTTGACTTGAGTTTCCCTAAATCACATACTTTACTTTATTGCATTGATATTTGCAGATTATCAGATTGATATGTGCATGTATTGACTTAGAACATGGTCAGAGTCCGAGTCTAGGGCAGACAGCCTAGCTAGGGCAGAACCGCCGAGTCTTTCTCAGAACCGATAAGACTCTAGACTTACGATGTATCGACGAGCTTCAGATGTAGATCGACGTCTATCTCAGACACACTCGATACAGCATACCAAAGTCTAAATTAGATTGGGATCCCTAGATTTGAGATAAGATAAGATTAGATCACGAGTCATTAATTCATGTAATCAGATTAGATACATGTTTTGATGTTTGTTTATGCTTTTATATATGTTTTATATGATTGCATATAATACATTGTTTATACTGGGATATTTATATCTCACCGGAGTTATCCGGCTGTTGTCTTGTTTGTATGTGTGCATGGCAACAGGTGGGACAGGTACAGGGTCACAGAGATGAGGACAGATCGAGATTAGAGTGGTGATACCGGACTTGGACTAGAGCTAGGGTTTAAACACTTGATAATAGTTGTTGAACCTGAGTGTGTATGTTTGTATATTTTATCAGATTTATGCTTTTATACTGATATGTATAGGAGTTTGATTCCATTACCTTCCGCATTTTAAAAAAAAAAAAAAAATTTAGACCCTGTTTATGATACTTGATTAATTAGTCCCAATCATGATTAAAAAGATGATTAGCGTCCGGGTCCCCACATTGAGGCAGATGAGAGTCCTTTTATAGAGGACGAGGTGGTAGTGGAAAATCCCCTAATACAATAGCACAGCATGGCAAGCAGAGGTTAATAGCCCAGAACTTATCTAGTTCATCAGCCAGTAATACTGCGCAAAATGAATTATACAATGAATTTCAAGAATTCTTGAAACAAAAGCAGAGAAATAATACAGATTCTCAAGCTTCAGCATCATATGCTATCATATGCTAATATCATGAAAGAAGATGATAATGATTCTGCTCTATATAAGAGACAAAATATCGAGAATTAATTCTTCTTATAGAAGAAAAAGATACCCAATGGGAAAAACTCCATGGAATATCATGGAAAGATACTTAACCAATACATCATATGTATATGATTCTTATAAGCAAAGATGATTTTATAAAAATATTCTTTTATCTACAAAAAGTGTTGATATAACTCATTTTTTCAGTAATATTCAGCAAAAATGTAGTTATAACTTCTCCTAGGTTCATTATCAAAAAGATAATATCTATTGAAAGAATGAGGTATATCTCCTTTGTTTGAAAAAGAGTTTTATTCCGATACTCATAAAATGAGTTTTAAATTCAATTTTTGGGATTATATTGAAAGTTTTAATAAAACTCTGTTTTATGAAAATGAAAAAAAGTAACATACATGGTTTCTAAAAATTTGTGAAAATATTTTCCAGTATCCTATTCCAAATTGGTTTTTCATATGGTGGAAGATTTTTGGCCCATCAGCGAAAATTTTGCCCGAGATTTTTATAAAACCCATGAATACTTGGTTAAATGTTTCTCCAAGTATTAAAAAATCCTTTTCTGAACATTGGATTGATGGAAGACTCTATGTCTATTTTTCATGGAATTTGGAATGTCATGGATCTGGAAATGACAACCAGAATTCGGTTACGCTGACGAAAGTATCCCTTGCCTATGGAGAGTTAGTTCTACTAAATTCTGGGATAAATTATTAAGAGAAGATCCAGCAACTGGAAAGCCTTATGGCACTGAAACTCTTCATCAAATGGAAGAAAAAATTTCATTATACCAGACAGAATTCAATAATCAACAAGAGAAGGTAAAATCTTCTATGAGTCCTTTTAAGATTCTGACTCAGAAATAATGAGATATATTCAAAAGAAAAAATGATTGAAGTTTATATCGAAGAAATGAAGAAGGACTTTTATAAGAATATTGGATGTTCCGATTCAAAATCTGATCAATCTATGGCATCTGAATCCAGTGCAAATCAATTTATTCATCTAATGTAGATGTAAGATGCAAAAGATCCAGAGAATAATATCCCTCGGTTCTCTAAGATAAATGATATTTTTGAGAATCTAAAGAATTTAATAAAAGATAATATTAAAGGTAATTAAATCATTCATCTTTAATTATGATCGTTGGAAGTGAAATCTCACTATTCAGAGCTGGTGGAATATTACATCAACAAGATAATGATCACTATAGATTTTTGAATTTTGTAACAATATTACTATTTGTTTTAATAAAGTATTTTACTATTTATATTTTGAGATGGAATCCGGGGTTTAATGTCCGGCTCTTCTATCTATTTATATGATCATTTTGTGCTTTTAGAAGGCACGGTCGAGCTTGCTTCCCTCTATTCTCTCTTGTAAACAACTCTTCTGAAGTTTATCAATAAAAGTTTGAAGTTTTGATAATAACTTTGTAAGTTTATTGTTTTTATTTTATGTTTTAATTTTTTATATTTCATAAGATTAGTCTGAATGACAGGCTAAAGCATTCGTGCTAAATTATTAACTAACTATGACATGATCTATATTTATTTGTAACTTCAAATTAAATTGAGATAATAAAAGATATATTTAAATTTTTGGAATTTAATGCAATATAAGCGTCTTTGGTTAGAACAAAAGATAAAAAGATGAACCATGAAATGGTAAATATAAAGTTCGAGTTTATCTAGAAAAAATAAATTCATATTGTAGTCCTTCAATCTGCTTATCCGAGAAATGATGTTTAAGAAGTTAAGAGTGATTTTTATGAATTTATGATTTCATTGGTTGTCGTTAAAATTCTCTGTGTTTAATTTCTTTCATCTATATATATATATATATATATATACGAAACAAAATCGAAAATCTTTTAACAAAATATCTCTGTAACCTCACTCTCTTTTAGTACTGTCTTGCTCCGCCGACTCCCAATCTTCTCTGCACGAAGCGTCTCCCTCGGTTATTCTCTCAATTTGTCGTAGCTTCTCGTGATTACACACAAAAAGACTGCTCCTTTTGGTAAATTCATTTTTTATCTCGCAGGAATGTGTTCGAGTAATAGGGCTCAGGGGTTTGTGAATGGAAGATTGTAATTCCCGTGCATTGTTCTTTCTATGATTTTGATGTTTCTAACGGTTTTTTTTTCGCTTTTTTGCTAACGAATGTTCAATTTCTCTCGTCCTCTAAATTAGTAGTTGTGTTTTATGGTTTATGATTCTGGGCTCAAGGGTTTATGCTTTCTTGATGTCACCTACTGTTATGTGCTTCTGGGTACAGCTATCTACTTAAAAAGTACCTTTTTTCGTGTTTTCCTTACATTCCCTTTCTCTCATTTTTTATTGCTGCCAATAGTTTGCATTTTCATTTCATCATTGTTGTTCATACCAATTATTTTTTTCTTATTTGTGAGCACCAAGTGCTGCTTTAATTCTTCTTTATTCGTTGCTAACAACTCAGAATTATGTATGAGGAACTCTTAGAACACGTGATACTCTTTAATTGTTTTTGAAGTATCGCAGCCCCTGCTCGAGTGATTGAATGTCTATTGACTTGGTGATATATGTGGGACACGCCTATGAAATTTGATTCAATATCGTTTGTTTTCTCATAGTGTTTTGTGGAGAAACTATGAAGGGAGAAACTATGAAGAAAATAGATAATCCACTAGTTTACTTGGATGTATCCATCAATGGAGGCCCTGCAGAAAGAATTGTTATTGAGGTGATTCCTTTACCATAAGGCCTTCAATAACCTCGTAGTTTTGTATATCATCTTACCTGTTTTTGATTCATTCTTTCTATTTTTTGATGGAATGTAGTTGTTTGCCAACATTGTCCCCAAGACAGCAGAAAATTTTCGGGCGCTTTGCACTGGTATACTGCTGATTTGCACTGTTAACGTTAAAGTTCTGTCTAATTTTTGTTTGGATGATAGCATTAGCAGTACCTTTTAGAGATACGATTTAAACAATTTTGTATACAGGTGTCTTGATGCATACTAATACTTGAATGCCAACATCATTCTTCACCAAACCTATATTTCTGCATGCCCAACTTAAAGTTGAAAGAAAAGCAATAACTAAAACCTCTGCTATCTCTGGTCTTTGATTCAAAAGAGTGCACTCGTTAAATACACATCAAAAGTGGATGTTTGGGGAATTGCATTTTGAATTTCATAGTTATACTTATATCTATTTCAAAATCACATGCTGAAGTGAAAGGAAATGGTTATGCTTTTTAAGCGAGCAATACCCGCAAGTTGCTATATTACGTTCCTAATACAGTGAAAGATAAACCTCACATGAAATTTTGATTCATTTACTATAAAATGACACTTTATCGTTGATGGCTGTATGAAATGTAGTTTCATAATCATAAAAGTTGTTTGCTTTGTTTATAACATGTTCGTGCCTGCAAATTAATATATGATTAGAATCATTGCACAACATATAAATTCTCCATCAATCAGTACTCCACAGGAGATTTGTCTTCTTGAAAATATCTAGGACAATGGGGAGCAAGAATAAAAATGAACTGTTACTTTAAAAGTAGTAAGGCACAATAGAACTTTTGATTGTCTAAGATTGATAAATTCTCCCAAATTTACATACTCGAATCATATGGTAAGTAGTCAATGTCAATTCTTCTTTGGGACTAATTTTCATGGATGTTGAATGTGTTTTTCTCCTTATTCTTTCCCATATCTTCTCTTTCTATTTTGAGATTTGATTGGAGTTGACATTAATAGGGTTCACTGAAAGTTTTTTGATTGGTCAATCACATTTCTGTCACGCAGGTGAGAAAGGCACTGGAGTCTCAACAGGGAAACCTCTGCACTATAAGGGTTCCACATTTCATAGGATAATTAGAGGATTCATGGCACAAGTATGGTCTCGATGTTTAAAAACTAGCAGCTATTCACAGAAAAGCATATTCATGTTTCCTGTTTTCTGTTGCCTTTTCGTTGTTTTTCATGGATGCAGATTAATCTTGTTTTGCTTTTGCAGTAGCTAACTCCGATTGATATTTGTTAAATGTATCCCAGTGTCCGAGAGGATTATGATGTTCTTCTGTAGTCCTAATCTTGTTAAGACTGATTCTTCTATTTAGACCTAAAAGGGGCCCTTAAGACTAACTCTTGCATTTATTGTCCTATCTATTAGTTACTTTGTTTGATTTGCAAATAGTGTTCATTTCTTGGATTTCTATTGTTTATTGTGGTTGAAACATATTGCAATTTTTGGTAGCAAGAACAAGTTTTTCATATGATTCGGTTGTTCCCAGTATGTGACCATAGTGGTAATTTTCACTCTCTCTCATCCAGTTCTACTGGTATTGTACCATCCCTGTGCTCCCTTTCGATACTTCTGCGACCTTTTTTTTTCCTTCACGCTGGCCTTATATGACCTTTTATCGCCATCCTTCTTTTTTTAGGCAATCTAGTGCACAGAAGTTTACAATACTTTGTCAACCGACTGCTATTGCTCTTGATTGTGACACTCCTTACCTTTCTGGCCTCTTATATCACCATTATCTTCCTCTTATTCCATGGATATAATATGAGCCAAAAGAAAGGGGATAAATGAAAAAACAGAGAGAGGAGAGGAGCGACGGAAACAGTACAAAAAGGAAATAGGAAATCCAACTGATTATATTTTTTTAGGATTATTCCTATGTAGAGCATTTAAGATGTTTTGTACATTAACTGGTTCTTTTTCTCAGCATTTCTCAAATCTTCATGTCATGTGAAATTCTTGTCAATGCAACGAATGTATAGGAAGTATGCTGGTGATGTTTTGTTTCAAAATCCTCTTTCGTCGTCTTGTCAAGGGGACATAATTGGTGATAGAAGAAAATGATTTCTATTTTTTGCTGGTATCTTGAATATTTTTCAGAATCTTGACTGGGGGAAATTCATGCTTATTTTCATTTTCCGTGGTTGCATGCTTTTGTCTTTACAAACAATGTCAATAGTATTTGGAATTGTAATCTACATTTTTTTCTTTTTTCAGGGTGGGGATTTTTCCCAAGGAAATGGTGCGTTTTTTCTTCTCATTTCAGTTTTTCATATTTTTAATTGAGATGGATGCTTGGTAGTTTGCATAACTTCCTTCTTCATTCCTAGACTTGTAAGGCACAACCTTTTAGTGGTTTGCAGGCACTGGTGGAGAAAGCATTTATGGAGGGAAATTCTCTGGTGAGGTTTTTGTATGCTTGAACTTATTTAGTTTTCCTGTTTCTTTTTGATGATTTACTTATTTAATCTTTGTTTGCAGATGAAAACTTTAGGTTGGATCATAGTGAGCCAGGCTTCCTCTCCATGGCTAATAGTGGCCCAAACACAAATGGATCTCAATTCTTTATAATATTTAAACGCCAACCTCATCTGGATGGGTACGTGAGTTTTGCTTCGTTAGTCAAATATGTTGTGTTGATTTCCTTCGTCCTCGTTTGTTCTTGGGGTATGCGAAATCGGATGTGATTGCAAAACTGATTTGTGATCGTTTCCTTGTATGTCATAGGAAACATGTAGTTTTTGGAAAGGTTGTGAAAGGAATGGAAATTGTTAAGAAAGTTGAGCAGATAGGAACAGCAGATGGAAAACCATCTGGATTTGTAAAAATTGTGGATTGTGGTGAGACATCTGGGACTGAGAAGCGAAATTCAGTTGGTTCAAAAAAGGTTGAAGTAAAGAAAGGTATCTGTTCGATTTTGAGTTAGTAGTGATGGACTGTTAGATTCTTTAGCATTTTTATTTTTGAAATGTTAGCTTGTGACACCATGTAGGAAGAGGTAATCAGAAAGCATCTCCTAAAGACCCTAGAAGAAAGAGAAGGCGACAATACTCTTCCTCTGATTCTTCTGATACAGACTCTGATTCATCTTCATCAGAGACAGATTCCTCTTCAGCATCTGATTCCGAGTCTGACACTTACTCTTCTAGTTCATCCAGTGATAGGAGACGGAAGAAGAAGAGGAAGTTAACAACAAGGGAAAGACACCAACGTGGGAAAAAAAAGAAAATAGCCGAACGCAATGGAAAAGCAAAACGGAAGTCCAAAAGGTGTTTTTGAGTATAGTTTTTTCATAATTTTATCAGGCAAGCATGAGAATAATGTTTCCCCCTGATCCTTTGGAATATGACAAACTGATTTTAAATTTTGGATATAAAGCAAAATATGTGACTAATACAAAAAAGTAGTTAGAGAAAAGGATGGTGGAACGGTTCTAACTTTGCATCTCCTTCACGATCTTGGATTCAAATATTTTAGGCACAAATTTATCTACCATTAATATTACCGATCTAGTTCTATGATTGCCTCAAATCTTTGAGGTACAGTTTTTATCTACCATTAATCTTTGAGGATGCGACTAATGCATAAAAGTAGTTAGAGAAAAGGATGGTGGAACGGTTCTACTGTTGCATCTCCTTCATGATCTTGGATTCAAATCTTTGAGGCACAGTTTATCTACCATTGATTTATGTGTTCCGTCAAATTCATTCTCAGGAATGTGGAAAGTTCCAGTGATACTGATAGTAGCAGTAGTAGTAGCATGAGCACTAGCAGTAGCGAAAGCGCCAGCTCTGATGCAAAAGATACGAGTAGGGGCAAATCATCAGATAAAATTAAGGTGTCGAGCAAAGAAGGGGAGAAGCCAGCTGGTCAAAGTCTTGGTATCTTACTTTTTGCTGCTGTGAATAAATGATTTCATAGTTTTAAATCTCTCGATTTATGAAAGGAAACAAATTTAGTTTTGGATCAATATAAGTAGTATCTGTCTTCTTTTATGATGAGACTCGATATTTGAAGGCAGAGAGAGAAAATTAAGCTCTTCCTTTCTTTGGATTTACAGTGCAGCTAAATGATGTGAAACAGAAACACACGAGGGATACATCAAGTGATGAAGAGGGACAGTTTTCTCTGAAGAATAATAATCTCTTGAATAATGGACATGGGGCAGATCTCAACAAGAGTGAAATTTCCCGAGAAATTCACAAAACTGATGGGTCAGTCAGATCCAGGTAGCTGATCAACTCACGCTTTCACGGCTATTCATGATTCACTGGGTTATACAATGTTCAACACCAAATAACATAAATTATTAAATTGTTGTTGACCTTCTGTGATATTGATCAATGATCACAACTACTTTTGATTTTTTAATGATTCTTAGTCCTGGTGGAAGGCAAAGATCTAGTATGCATGGCATTCGGAGCAGAAGTCCTAGACTCCGAAAAAGCGTTGAATTTCCTCGAGCTTCTGATCAGCAAGGTGAGAAAAATACTTCAAGAACTCCTGTGGAAAGTCCTTCAAACAAAGGATCTCAACCTTCTGCATCTAGTCGAGGTCGAAATTTGTCCAGAAGCCGCTCTCCAGGTGGAACTCAGAAGCGCATTAAAAAGGGGCGGGGATTTACTGAACGGTACTCCTTTGTGAGAAAATATCGCACACCATCTCCAGAAAATAGATCTTATAGTTACAGTGGAAGAAACACTCGAAGATACCATGACAGGTAATTTTCTGATGCCTGGTGAAAATTTAGGTTTGTGATGTTACATTTATAGCCCATCGTTTCTTATAAAAAAAAATGTTACATTTATGGCCCCTGCTTAGCATATTCTACAATTTTGTAGATTTAAAAGTTATCAAGATGAACTTGAGTGTTGGCCGCTAATTATGGATTAAAGCAATTGCAAACCTGGCCTATTCGTCTCTTCGTGGCTATTTACATGCTCAAGGGTTATTTGGTCTCACAATTTCTATATTATGTTCTTGGACCTGTGCTGTTTTTCAGATATTCAGAACGCTCACCACCAAGAAATTACAGGAGCCCACCAAGAAGGCGCAGGAGCCCGCCCAGGTCTGTCTATCCCTTCCTCCTTCCACACACCTTTTTCGCTCACAACACTCTTTCCCCATTTTGTATGCATTATCGCATGGCGCATGCTGTTTACACTCTTAACGGAAAGGTCAACGCGGTGGTCTGTTGGCAAAGTTTTGGTCTTTCCGAAATGTTATGATTTACTTAGGCAGGTATAGATTTTTAATGTCATCCATTTTAGATATGAAAGGAGGAGCCGGAGCAGGTCTGGTTCTCGAAGCCCTGTTTCCTACCGTGGTCGTGACAGGAACCATAACAGAAATCCTGTTCGCAGTCCCAGTCCTGCAGATAGGCTCCCTGTAATCAGTGACAAATTAAAGTCCCGTCTTGGCCCAAAAATGGATGATGTACACGCACGTGTCAGGGGAAGGTCTCCTTCAGGCTCCAGGAGCCGTAGTTCATCGCCATCTAGATCTTCTGGAGCAGCGGCTCCTAGAAACCGTGCAGTGAAGCCATCATCCCCTTCACTTAGTCCCAGTGGACAAAGGGGTTTAGTATCATATGACGATTTGAGTCCACATGAAGCAGTAAGTTAGCGATTCAGGGTGCTCGGATAAATTATCGTCGACTTTAGTACTTGGTTTGTGTTGTGATATTGATACCTAAGTTATATTTCGTCTCTGAGAATTCACTTCCTTAGTTTTCTGGGTTGCTGATTTTGTGTCTGGTGTGGAGATTTCGTGGTATTTTCCCCTCTAAATTGTCTTTAACCATTTTTCCAGTTTTCTAACTCCTGATTTTCGTTTTTATGCGTCAAATGCGAAAAGAAGGATCAGGAATGTTGAAACAATACAAATTAAATTGTAAGATATTTTATATACATAACAGGATTACATGAATATGAAAAGCACACCAAATCCATTAACGGGCTTTAATGTTGAAGATTTATTTATTTTATTTTATTTTTTACAAGTAAATGCTAGTGGACGAGTCCACTTGGGATTAATAGACATATCTCATTAAAGTAAAAAAAAAAAACTATTTATTCCAACAAATCTTGGTACATAACCCACAAAACCGATGAATAAACACAAAACAGGCTTCTTGTCGTTAGCCTTGGATAGCTGGTGAGGTGACTAGTCAAAAGAAGTATGACATTCTAACTTCCACAACATTAACCATTCTTGAGTAAGCCCTGTGCCTCCAAAACGCGGTGACCAGCGGCCAAAAGTCCTAGCCTGTCTAAACTCGCTTCTAGACGGGTTGGTTAATTCGGTTTCGAAATTTTCAAATATCGGTTAATTCGGTTAATTCGGTTCGGTTTCGGTTTTTGTAAAAAAATATCGGTTTAACCGAATTAACCGAATTATTAAATAAATAATTTTAATTTTATTTTATTTTGTTTTAAATATAATTTATAATATTTTTATATTTAATATTGTATATTATTATTAATTTTTTTATGAATAAAGTGTTTTCTTATGATTAAAATAGAATATTAATTATTAATTTTATATATAATTTTTAAAATTTTAATTTTTTTAGAATATTAATTATTAATTATATATATAATTTTTAAAATTTTAATTTTTTTTTAAAAAAAATCGGTTAATTCGGTTACCGACCGAAATAACCGATTTTAATTCGGTTCGGTTAATTCGGTTTTTGTGAAAATTCGGTTCGGTTCGGTTAGTCAAAAAAATTTCGGTTAAATCGGTTTTCGGTTAATTCGGTTCGGTTTGTAACCGAATTAACCGAATACTCACCCCTAATCGCCAACCCCGCCATTTGTAGTGACGAGGGAAGTTGGTACAATGAGTCAAACCCAAATCGACATAGTTAAAAGTATCAAACGAATTATTTCTATAATTGATATTAGAGTCAAGATCACGTATCATCGTGAATTGTAATTAAGACAATATAATTATTGGGCATGTAACAATTGTCTCTTTTAAGATAATTATGGATACACGTTGGATTATATGATTTAATATAGTTTTGTTGCGTTGTTATTGCCATATATATCTTATGATATATATAGTATATTCTGTGTTCTTAATTTAAAAATATGATAGTATATTTAGACACACACACACACAATAATATACCTAGATATGCATTGAAAAGGCATGAAAAAACGTAGATCATAGTGTGAATAAATATTTTGATTTGGGTGAAAGCGTAAAAACAATTCAACCACCAAGTGTACAAAAAAGGTTAACCTTAACCACTAAGTGTAAAACAAGCGAAATGTGATTAATCATGATTTTTTTATAGATAAAATTAAATTTAAGTTGAGATTTAACTTTTTATTTTTAATTAAAATTTTATTATTATTATTTTATAAAATTTAACTTTTAAATATTTGATACTTAAAATATATATATATATATATATATATATTATTATATATATTATTCATAAATAGTGAATAATACAGAGAGAGAGAATGAATAGAAATGCTTTATTTATAATTGGAGACCTTATTTACAGAGTACATTCACAGAGTTTGAATAGTTGATAACATGATAAAATGAAAATCTTATATCAATAATAATCTAAACACTTTATCTATAACTCTCGCTTAGATGATTATCAACTCAACGAATTATTTCTAAGAGACGTGAGGGTTCAAATTTTGCCTCGTTAAAACCTTGTAAGTAAAACCAATGGGTAACCTAAACGAAAGGAAAAAAAAAACTATAACAATAAATACTCTCCCAGCTAAATCATGCATATCTATTTCAGGCACCAATTTTTTGAATGTTGAAGTTGACAATCCCTTTGTGAACAACTCAATTACATTGTCTCTTGAATGAGTTTTATGTACACAAGTATCATCATTTTCTTAAAGATCACGCATATAGAAGAATTTTGGTGAAATATTACTTTTAAATGTACAATACAAGAAGCATTATATTCAAATATTACTGTCGAGCTATCATATATGTTATGTCATGGATCTCAACGATACACATTCTCGACTTGTTTCATACATTGCAATGATCTCATAGTAATTAGAAGACGTCGTTGTTAAAGATTGCTTTACCGACCTCCATGATATAGCAGTTTCTCCTCGTGTAAACACATAATCGGTCTGGGATTAGCTGTATGTGAATCAAAAAGATATCCTACATCTGTATAACCAACTAAAGAATGATTTGATTTTTTTGAATAAAATAATCTCATATCAGTCGTACCACGAAGCTAACTAAATATGTATTTTACATCATTCCAATGTTTTCGTGAGATTGTGATTTTTCAAGAATAATATTATCCATGTTTGATTCATTTATTTCACTTAATATGTCATTCATGGCTGATTCTTCTGGAGCTTTTGAATTTTATTTCTCACGTAATTTTCTTTTTCGACGTACAATATACTTTGAATTAATTAGTTGACCACACTTCTGGCGTATTCTAGATTCATTTGTAGGTTGAATAGTAGCTGGTCCTACATGGACATAAAATTTTAAAGGGGCATTCTCTCCATGTATATGTGACTTTGTTACATTCTTTGTATAAGCAAAAGCATCGAAAAATTGATTTGTAATTCACTGCAAGTGAATAATTCTTTCAACTTCTAGCTCACATTGATTATTTTGAGGATCATAATTAAATAATTTTTCTCATTCCAAAAGTCTTTTCGTTACTCTTCTGATTACAAATGTATTTCCCCTAAATTTGGAAATTTCAACTCATCAATGTAGCAATCTGCAACCTCGCAGTAAACAAATCACCTGTTGAATGTTCCAAATATATAATAATAGATGATAAATCATATCATCAAATAAATCCTAAGTCTACGTTGTGAACCATTTTGGTTTGTTGTGTAGGTGGGAGATAGACTTGTAATACACAAACAAATACTCGAAAGTGAGAAACATTAAGTTCTCCACCATAGGCAAGTTGTAAGGGTGAGTATTGGTGATAATTAGTCGGCATTATACAAATCATTTATGCATAATGTATTATTACACGACCCCACGCAGATGATGGAAGTTTTGTTCTCATTAGGTAATGGTCTAACAATTAATTCCAATTTTTTAATAAATGAATCTGCTAAGCTAGTACTTTATTATGTGGTTTCAGATACTTGTTTTTGTTATTTGAATACTTCAAATGTGTAAAAAAATACTATATTTTTGAACAATCACCATAAATTCAGTCGTTGGTTTTTCATTAAAAATACATTATGATACTTATTCATGTCATTTTATTTTAAAAAAAATAATTCATCAATCATCATTAAAATAAGATTAAGTACTTATTTTGACATAAAAAATATCTATTTTAAGTTTCAGATACTTGATTTGGCTCTTTAAATATTCCAAATATGTAAGAAAATATTGGATCTTGAACGATCACTATAAATTCAGTCATTGTTTGTCTTTTCATGAAATGTGTATTTGGATGATATATTCATCTCATTTAATATTTCTTTGTAAAAAAAAAAAAATCAAATTCCCAATTGAGCATGTAAATTTTAAAGTACTTAGTTTTACTTGAGAAATGCCTATTTTCAGTTTGCAAATACTTGATTTCGTAAATGAGATACTCACAATATGTATTAAAATACTGGATATTCGAATAGACAACGTAAATTCATCAAGTATTGGTATTTCAATGAAAAATGCATTCGGATGACATATTAATCTCATTTAATATTTTTTTGTTAAAAAACTAAATTCTCAAATAAGTATGCAAATTTTAAAGTACTTAGTTTTACTGAGAAGTACCTAATTTGAGTTCACAAATACTTGATTTCGTAAATGAGATACTCACGATATGTATTAAAATATTGGATATTCGAATAAACAACGTAATTAAGTTCTCCAAGTGTTGGTATTTCCATGAAATATGCATGCATTTGGATGAGAAGTACCTAATTTGAGTTTGCAAATACTCGATTTGGTACAAAAGATACTCATAATATTTAATAGAGTATTGAATATTCAAATATGCAACGTAAGTTCACCAAGTGTTGGCTTTCCATGGAAGATTCGTTTGGATGACATATTTATCTCATTTAATATATTTTCTGTAAAAAAAATCTCAAATAAGCATGAAAATTTTAAAATACTTAGTTTTACTTGAGAAGTACATAATTTCATATTTCAAATACTTGATTTAGTACATGAGATACTCATAATATGTAATAGAATATTGGATATTCGAATATGCAATGTAAGTTCACCAAGTGTTGGTATTTCTGTAAAAAATGCATTTGGATGACATATTTATCTCATTTAATATTTTTTTGTAAAAAAAAAACCAAATTCTTAAATAAGCATGAATATTTAAAAATACTTAATTTTACTTGAGAAGTACCTAATTTCATATTGCAAATATTTTATTTGGTACACGAGATACTCATAATATGTAATAGACTATTGGATATTCGAATATGCAACGTAAGTTTACCAAGTATTGGTCTTTCCATGGAACATGCATTTGGATTACATATTCACCTTATTTAATATTTTTTTGGTAAAAAATATTCTCAAATAAGTATGAAAATTTTAAAGTACTTACTTTTATCTGAGAACTATCTAATTTGAGTTTGCAAATTCTTGATTTCGTAAATGAGATACTCACAATATGTATTAAAATACTGGATATTCGAATATGCAACCTTTCCATGAAAAATTCATTAGGATACTTATTCATGTCATTTAAATAAATAAACATAGTTCATTGTTCATCATTGACTAATTGGGAGATACATTATGAACATAGTTCGTAAATGAGCTTGAAGTTTGCACTTCAAGTATAGCTATCGATTCTAAGATTAAATATTTATAAAATACTCATCAATATTAATTTACAATACTTTTGATTTTCATTGAATGATTTATTTGACAATTATACTTATTTGACATAATACTTATTGGTAATTATTCATTATACTTATTAGTATTTTTTTCTTTATACTTATGAGTATTAATTTATAATACCATTAATATTCATTCACAATACTTGTTGATATTCATTAAATGACAAGGCAATACTTCGTTGTATATCATCTTCGTTATTATTCATTCATAATATTTATTGGTAATCATTCAATATATGTCACTACAAGAAAAAATGGCTATACTGACATTTTCTTAGTGACATTTTTAAAATAATGTCGTTATTACATACATATCATGACATTGGTTACACATAAATTTTTTTTTAAAAAAATATTAAATTAGATATGTTATAATGACGTTTTTAATGAATGTCACTAAAAGTTCTTATTTTTCCCGCTCATTTCCAATTTTTTAATCTCTCACTCTCATTAAAAAAACTAAAAAAAAAAATAATTAAAAGGAAAAAAAAGGAAAGAACGATGGATTCATTTATACAGTGTGCCAAATCTCTCTCGTGCTCTTTCTCCCAAATCTCTTGTTCCCTTCTCTTTTCCCTCGTTCAGCCGCTAATCCTTCCTTCTTATTTCTTTTTTCTATTGTCACGGTTTGAGATTTGTCTAGCCACTTCTCAGTTTCAGATTTGTCCAGCCGCTCATCTCCGGTAAGTTCCGAATCCCTTGTTTTGTGAGAGATTTTGGTCACGGTTTTTTGTTAAGAGTGTTCGATTCATAGAGAAGAGGAGTTCTATTCATTTGATTTTATAAGAGGAGTTCGATTTTATAAGAGTGTTCGATTTTAGAAGAGGAGTTCGATTTTATAAGTGTGTTCGATTCATTTGATTCGCTTGATTGATTTATTGAGAATAGAGGAGTGTTTGATTTGAGTCACAATTTTTGTGATTACAAAGTTGATTCATAACATAAATATTGTTCTGTGTTCTTCTTTGTCGCTAAATATTCGCTTGATTGGTTTATGATATGGCTTGATTGGTTTATGATATTCTCTTGATTGAGAACAGAGGAGTGTTCGAATACAGTGTTTTGTGTTTTGTGTTCTTCTTTGTGGGGACCCGGACGCTAATCAAGTTCTTAATCATTATTGGGACTAATAAATCAATTATAAAACAGGGTCTAAATTATTATTTTTTAAAATACAAAGCGAAAACGTAATGTAATTTACTCAAATTACATATTAAACATGAACATACAAATCTTGTGTTATCTACAAGAATTCAACTAGGTTCAACTACATATCAGTGCTGAATCCTATGTTGCTTCGAAGCCCGGATCTCCACGCTATCTAATCTTCTCTCATCCTCTTCTTGACCCTGATCCAGCCCCACCTGTTGTCATGCACACATACAAAACAAGACAACAGCCGAATAACTCCGGTGAGATATAAATATCCCAGTATAAACAATGTATACATGCAATCATATAAAAGCATATACGAAAGCATATAAGAATTATTCATAACATGTCTCAAATCAGAAACATAAATCAATATCAAGCATTCAATAAACATGAATGATATAACCAATGTAAATCAACATGGCGTATCAGACTCAACTCAACCGACGCGTCGTCTCAGACTCGACTCCACTGACGCGTCGTCTCAGACTCGACTCAACTCTAACCTAGGGATCCCGATGTCTGAAT
The DNA here is from genome assembly GCF_022965805.1 of Primulina eburnea. Lineage (NCBI taxonomy): Eukaryota > Viridiplantae > Streptophyta > Magnoliopsida > Lamiales > Gesneriaceae > Primulina > Primulina eburnea. Next base: position 2,886,822 of record NC_133106.1, on the reverse strand, counting down.
ATAGGTAATTATATCGAATCTCAGTCGATAGGAATGAATCAATCCCTAAACGGCATCGATATAATTCATATATCAGTGTCTGGGCGAATCAGCCGCAGAATTGACGAATCAGTCAAGAATTAGGCGAATCAGCCAATAACCAGACGAATCAGCCTGTAATTAAGCGAATCAGATTAAGTTTAGACGAATCAGTCAATAACCAGACGAATCAGCCGGTGACTAGGCGAATCAGCCAATGACTCAACGACTCAGTAATCAATACATGCATTCAGTATCTAAGCAAATCAATCGATGACTAGCGAATCAGCGGTCATTACATGCAGTGGCTATAAATCAATAGACTACAATCATAAGTCTCATCAATTGCAAATATCAATGCAATAAATGGAAGTATGTGATTTAGGGAGACTCGAGTCAAACCTCACTCGAGTTGTGCAATCCCAACTCAACATTAATTTATACCTTTCTTTCTGATACTCTGACTCGGTCGCAGTCTCGAACCCCAATCCTGTCAATACTCAATCTGATAATAACAATATCAATGGTACGGTATCAATACACCATTCAATCCATACTGGATATAATCAGAATTCAGTCAAATTCTGTTCCAACAACATAACATCATAATTTCAATATATCCAGCACTACCATATCAATCAGATATCAATCCCAACATCTCATAATCAATAACAATTCAATTCTGATATCAAATCAACTCCAAAACTACTCCGAAAACCATAACAATTCCATATGGTATTTGTTCTTCAATCCGGTTTCAATTATACTATGTCTAACATGACAAGAACATCATATATGAATCCTATCAGATTCTGACTATACCATAATTTCAGAACATATCAAAACGTAGTAAAACTTACGTCCAGTCGTAGCCTACGTCGATAGGAATTCAATACCGAAGTCGGATTCAAAATCGGACGGGCTGATTTCTCACAAAAGGCGTAAGGATTTTTCACAACCTTCCTCGGCCCTTTTCTCGATTTCCTTTCGTTTCTCCTCTTTCTGAGAATTGCAATATGTGTATATATATATATACATACACGTAACATGCAACGAGCCAAATGTCAAGTTCTTATTTCGCATGCCTCGCGCTCGGGCGGTAAGAAAGTACCGCTCGGGCGCGGCACTTTCTGCCCGGATGCTTGGCTTATCACACATTGGCGCTCGGGCGGTAATATTCTACCGCTCGGGCGCCAAACGTTCTGCCCGAGACATATATCTGTTGAACATTGGCGCTTGGGCGGTCAGAAACTACCGCTCGGGCGCCAATAGTTCTGTCCAATTTTGTATAATTCATACACTTGGCCCCATTCGGTCTCAGCATAATGCATCTATAATCATATCAGATCCAAAATCAATAATCTCAAATTATTCCGGATTACAATAATCAAAATCTTGGGCCTTACATTTCTCCCCCCCTAAGATACGATTTCGTCCCCGAAATCACAGTCAGTCAAATCATATCATAAGAAGGTATATCAGAAGAAGCTAAATCAAATAACTCATATCAATGAATTAACTCTGGGACTCATTGTCTCATATCGGACTCAGTTTTCCAAGTAGCTTCTTCAATGCCATAACGATTCCACTGAACTTTTACAAGTGGAATAGTCTTTATTCTGAGTCATCTGTCTTTCACAGATTTCTCATTTTAATCTGTAATAATGCTTCAAGAAGTATAATCCCATAATATCACTTGAATAACTGCTGCTAGAATCAATCTCACAATATTGGCTTTACAATATCCTGTATATACCAATTAACAATCCGCCACAACTCAACACCAGCAGCTGTTACCGAATCTGTTTATCCCAAATCAAAGATATATTCGATCTTTAGTCTCAAATATCAACAGTCATCATCCGACGTTGGCATATTCAATCGGTTTATTATGAGCTGTTTTCATTTTCTTCTGAATTAGCTTCACTTTTTCAATCATCTCTCAGATTATATTAGGTCCAATCTCAGGGATCTTAGAGATATTGCCCCAATACAGAAGGAATCTGTAATTTTTACCGTACAATGCTTCGAAAGGGCCATCTCAATACTCCTCTGACAGCTGTTGTTGTACGATAATTCACAAATGACAATAAATCATGTCAACTAGTGCTAAAATCTAGCACTACAGTTCCTGGATATCCTCCAGTATCCGGATAACTCGCTCTGATTATCCGTCAATCTATAGACGATATGTGGAAGAGTTTGTGATCTATTCTGCCAAAAATACAAAATCAACCAAAAATCATGGTATGATATAGTCAATTTTGGCATTCCGTGCAGTCTAATCACTCTTCTGACATAACTCTTGATCGTCTGATCTTATCTGTACATCATCCTGTACATATAATATATGCAAATTCAAGCATTCTATCAATTAAAATCATAATCCCAATACAGTCCTAGGAAGATTTCAATAGTTTTGTCATCAATCCATAGAAATGTACTCCCATTTCTATTTAAGTATCAATAATCTGTAGAACCAATCTCCTGGTTTCTATCTTTCTGTCTTTATCTATCGGTGATTAGATATTTCAGTACTAACTCCGTCGTATCTAATCTCATCTGTTTCTATCAAAACATTTTCTGCTATCAGGATGTTTACGAAATCAAGTATTGCACCCTTCTGACCATCTCTGTCATTTCAAATTAGAAATATAGGGCACCAACAAGTCAGTTATTAACATACAATACAGTATTTCTTACCTGATTCAAGCATGAATTCAGAACAACAGCAATATTCAATCAGATTCAAAACATCACACATCGGTACTGATCTGTTAAACTCATAAGCCGCAAATATCTGATATTGATAATCACCTCGGCCAACTAATTACTGTTTAATTCTGTTAAAATCAACACATATGTCATCTTCAGATATAACACATCCTGAATGCAATATGTCTCAATCAGGATTCAAAATTTCAACAATTTCTAATATCAGTTCAAGGCTAAAATCAATCTCTCTTACTGAAATTAGATCTGAAGTCTTATTTGGGGAAAACATTAATAACTTTCTTATCATTGGTAAATCAGCCAATGATAAAATCAACTTCAGTTAATCAACTGAATACATAAGGAGTCCCTCTGCTCTTTTCTGTAACCATCGACTCATAGCTAGTACGAATATCAAAGGAATTCTCAGTCTAGAATTCTTATCGTACAATATTCATCCCTTGGCCATCTCAGGTCCGATTATCACCATCTTCTGGAATTAATCTAGGTTAACTCTGTACTTGGTCAGCATATCAATATCAATAATGCAGTCCCAAAATCATAGAACACTAGCACAACACAAGCTACCACACGATCTAACTTGATCTCATTCTCATCCTACTGTAGTATATGAAAGCGGACCGGTTACGGTGGCCGGAAGCGCAACGGAAGTTTGAAATCTAAAATTTTTAGCTTAAAATTTCGGCCACCCCATTTCCTTGTGCAACAAATACAAAAACACACAAAATGACATTCATAGGGTGTAAGAAAGTGTACCTATCAACCTCTTGAGGTTGATGTATGGCTCCAACTAAGATTTAAAAACCTTAGCTCTTGAATGGAAGAAGATCTACAAGCTTTCCTTCCTTTCCTTCAAAATTAGGCCCACCACTAACTAGGAAGATCCCCTCATATTTTGCACTAGAAAAACATGAGGATTTTCCAAAGAGAAGTGTGTGTTTTCTCCAACAAATTGAAGAACACAAAAGGAAGAAAAATATAGGAGAGAATATGCAAGAAGTTTCGGCCAAGTGCATTGCTAGAATGGGGAAGGAAGACTAGTCTTGGATGTCCAAAAAGCAAAAAGCAAAAACACCTTTTTGCATGCCATGCCTTGATATCCCAAAAAGTAGTCTCCAACTCTTGACCTCCCATGCATGCATATTATATAATATGGTTTTTTTTAATCAAATTAAAAACCTTGGACTAAATTTAATTATCTCAAACATATTTGAGACTAATTAAACATTACTTGAATTTACCCAAGTCCCACTAGTTAAATAATTATTTTAATTGAGCTCTACAAGACTCAATATTATTTAATTAATTCAACACTTGAATTAATTTAATTATTTGGACTTTACTAGGTCCACTAGTGTTTAATTAATTCAACACTTGAATTAATTTATTTAGTCCATAATAATGTTTATGAAAATCACAATTTTCAATTACATTATTCACTTGGCCAAATTTTAATTTAGGAACACTTCCATAAATCAAAATTTACATTTCTCTCATAGAAGTCATACTTCTATTTTTTTCCTTACACTTATAAACTCATTTATAAGTCGTTCAACACTTTGAACTATTTTCTCCATTATAGAAGTCATACTTCTAATTTTCCTTACGCTTATAAACTCCTTTATAAGCCGTTCAACACATTGAACTATTTTTTACTTCTCAACGGGATCTAGAAAGCTAGTACTTGTGTGGCCCTCAATGGTTCATTGATACAACTAGCCGTGGGTTCACATCACCATGTGATTCGGACTAAACATGTCCTTATACGAGCATACCCCAATTGCTCCATTCTTATTTATCAACACCTTGATAATAAGAACGTCAGAACTCAAGTCTGATAGTACCCAACCAATCATGTTAAACGCCTAGCAGCATCGCTTACATGATTCCCTAGGTATCAAATGATAGTGCCTGCAAGAACCATTCAATTATGGTTAGCGTACAGTACGGTCCCTTCAACTCATATATCCCGACCGATTCGACAACCATTGGTTTATCGAGAGTTGTCAATGAATCGATACTATGTGTCATGTTGTAGTTGCATCAATGGTGTAATCTATGAAACCCCTTTCATAATTACAACCATACTCTGGCCAGAGATTTCAACCTACATACACATGATAACACATAGGATATCCATACCCGAAGGTAAGCGGTGAATCCCCGACTACAATGCATCGACTCCTATGTGTTTCGACAGAACACCCAACCTTGCCACCTGATGACCCCATGAGAGTCGGTAAACAAGTCAAAGTGTAATTCTAGCACATAGAGTCTCAATGTTGTCCCGGGTCATAAGGACTAATTCTGTACAACCATAAACCAGGACTTTTCCACTCGATAAGTGAGAACCACTTGGAAAGTCCTTTTATGGAGGGTTGTTCAGTGCACTCTACAAGGAGCACCTATCTGCATGTTCGGACATCACAATGTCCCCTACCAATGAAACATGGTACTCACATCGCAGATACTAGTCTCTAACTCGAGCGGCCTATATCCTTCTTAGTGGCGGCTGAATCGACTAGGAACCGTTTAGAATATACAGTATTACAAATATGAGTTTCATGATACTCATCATATGAGCATCTCATATTCTTTCTACTATTTGTATATTCAAGGGCTTTATCTATGCAACTAGCATGTGTATACAGATAAAGATTTGCCAAAATAATAATTTCAAATATTATTAAAATAAAGACTGCTTATACATAGAGTTTCATTGTGAACACTCGGCCAACACTTGGCTCGACGGGCACCTACTCTAACAATCTCCCACTTGCACTAGAGCCAACTACCCTTATGCATCTAACCCATTGATTCGCGATGCTTGTCGAATAATGGTCCAGGTAAAGGCTTAGCTAGTGGATCAATCAACATTATCGGCGGAGCCGACCGTGTCAAAAGACACATCTCCTCTTTCCACAATCTCTCCGAGGATGTGGTACTTTCTCAATACTAGTTTGGATTTCTGATGAGACCTAGGCTCCTTTGCTTGAGCTATAGCTCCCGTGTTGTCACACAACACCGGGACAGGAGCAACTCCATTAGGAATGACGCCCAACTCTTGGACGAAATTCCTTATCCAAACAGCCTCCCTTGCTGCATCTGATGCAGCAATGTATTCGGCCTCTGTGCTGGAATCCGTAATATTGTCTTGCTTGGAACTCTTCCAAGAGACTGCAGCACCATTGAGCATGAATACAAAACCAGAGGTTGACTTCGAGTCATCGATATCGCTTTGGAAGTTAGAGTCGGTATAGCCTTCCAATTTTAGTTCTCCACTCCATAGACCAAGAACACTTTATTGGTCCTTCTCAACTACTTGAGGATGTCTTTCACAGCTTTCCAGTGTGGAAGACCAGGGTTCGATTGATATCTACTCACTACACTTAGTGCGAAAGCCACGTCAAGACGTGTAGATATCATCCCATACATGATGCTACCAATTGCCGAAGCATACGGAATGCGTGTCATCGCCACTATCTCTGCATCAGTCTTGGGAGACAGACTTGGATAGGGACACGCCATGACACATTGGTAGGTGTCCTCCCTTGGACTCATCCATCGAGAACGGCTTCACGATGGTATCAATGTATGTGGACTGGGTGAGACCAAGCAATCTTCTCGATCTATCTCAATAGATCTGTATTCACAATACAAAAGATGCTTCACCCAAGTCGTGCATCGAGAACTTACTCGCTAACCATATATTAGTTGATTGCAACATTCCTACATCATTTTCAATGAGTAGAATGTCATCAACATACAACACAAGGAATGTCACAACACTCCCACTGACCTTCTTATACACAAAGGGTTCCTCAGGATTCTTAGTAAATCAAACTATTTGATTGTACTGTCGAATCTGAGGTTCCAACTCCTAGATGCCTGCTTTAGATCATAAATAGATCTCTGAAGTTTGCATACCATATGCTCACTTCCGATAGATGTAAACCCTTCAGGTTAAGACATGTAAATAACTTTCTTAAAATCCCCATTAAGAAAGTTTGTCTTGACATCCATCTGCCATATCTCACAGTCATACCATGCAGCTATGGCTAGCAAAATCCTTATGGACTTGAACATTGCGACTGGGAAAAGGTTTCCTCAAAGTTAACTCCTTGTCTTTGAGTACATCCTTTTGCCACCAATCGCGCCTTGAAGGTCAATACCTTCCCATCCGCCCCAAGTCCCTATGGGAACAGTTCCCTCAGGTGGATCCACAAGATCCTACACTTGGTTCGAATGCATGGAATTCATCTCAGATTCCATTGCTTCAAGCCACTTGGATGAATCGGCATCAGATAACGCTTCCTTGAAGGTCCATGGATCACATCCATGGTTAGGCTCATCATGACCCTCTTCAAGAAGCTGACCATACCTCATAGGTGGTCTCGAGACTTTCTCGTATCTGCTAGGAGCTTGTATCTCCTCTCTTGGCTCTTCGGGTGTGGGTTCTATAATTGTGGGTGTCTCTCGAACTTCTTCGAGTTCTATCATCTCCCTTTTTCTATCCAATAGAAAACCCTTTTCCAAAAAGGTTGCATTCCTAGAAACAAACACCTTTGTTTCTTGGGGATGATAGAAATAATATCCAACTTAATTCCTTGGATATCCCACAAAGTAACATAAAATGGATCAACTATCCAATTTATCTCCCACTACCTGCTTCACATATGCAGGGCTCCCCATATTCTAAGATAAGAATATTTGGGAGGCTTACCCATCCATATCTCATATGGTGTCTGCCTTTGAATGGACATTTAACGGAATATCTTTTAATTTTAAGTTATAGAGATCGTTTTCAAGTTCTCAAGTACCAATCAAACATTCATTCATGTAAATGTTGCAAACACCTTTGCAAAATAAACAAGAATATCCATCTTTATCACAATAGAAATGGAAATAATGTTTTTCATCAAAAAGGTACAAACAAAACATCTCTTAATTAACTTAAAACTATTGTTCAACAATAAGTAAACATCTCTTAAGGTCTTGGCAGCAACTCTTGCTCCATTGCCCATCCTCAAGAAGGTCACACCTCCCTAAGCTTCCTACTTCTTCCCATCACCTGTAACACATTACAGAGATGTGATCAACATTTGGTATCCAATACCCAAGAAGTAGAGTTAATTGAAATGCTTACTTCAATTTAGAACATACCATTTCCAGAACTTTTCTGGGCAAGATATTCTTTGCAATTACGCCTCCAATGTCCAGGCTTCTTGCAGTGATGACATACATCATCAGTCTTGTCAGCCTTAACTGCTCTGGCTGCCTCAACGGGATTCGGAGATTGCCTCAACGAGGGCACGTTCTTCTTGGGATGTTGGAAAGAACGCTTCTTTTCATTCCCATGTGGATCAATCTTCGTACCAGATGAAGAACCCACATAAAGGACCAACTTCTCTTTCTTGATGGTGGATTCAAACGTAACAAGCATGTTCACCAACTCCTCAAGGGTCGGTTCCATTTTGTTCATGTTGAAGTTCACCACAAAAGGATCAAATGAGCTAGGCAGCGATAACAGCAACACGTCGGTGGTCAACTCCGAAGGCAAGATCAGATCCATGCCAACGAGCTTGTCCACGAGCCCGATCACCTTTAGGCCATGCTCATGGACCGAGGCCCCATCTCGCATGCGCAAAGTGATCAGCTCCTTGACGGTAGCATGCCTTAGTGGTCGTGTTTGCTCACCAAAGAGCTCTTTGAGATGCAAATGAATGTCAGCAGCACTCTTTGCACCCTCAAAACGCCTCTGCAGCTCATCATTCATAGAAGTCAGCATATAACACCTGGCTATCAAGTCATGGTCACACCATTCCTTGTAAGCCTGCAATTCCTCAGGATTGCAGTGAGTCGGAGCCTCAACAGGGGGCGACTCAGTCAGTGTATATGCTACCCTTTCCGAATTCAAGACTATTTTTAGGTTTCTTAGCCAAGTGAGGTAATTAGGTCCGGTTAACATGTGTTTGTCGAGTATTGCAGATATCGGATTGCGAATCGAAGACATTGTCAAAATTTGTACTGAAAAGTAAAACAGATAAATGTTGATGACTATTTAATATATTTGGTAAGATATAAAGTATGGACTTTTACTTCATAAATATTTACTCCCACTGTTTTGACATCTTTCACTACCCTCTAGTGAAAACGGGAAACCCCTTTCCTCAGTAGGTACGTAAGGTCCAATTAGCGAATTATGATCCCGAATAATATCAGCCAATCACAATTCCTAAAAGGTAGTTTCCAATTGCATCACAATGCAACCCTCTACGTAAACTTTTGTCTCACGTTTGATTAGGACCCAATAATATGACGTCGTTCATCTTTACGTGTCAAGCCTAACCCATCGATGTTGAACCTTAATGGACGGTCGCCATGAGTTCCCTCAATAATATGAGCCGAAATCATGGTAGTTCCACGTAGTTCACATCACCATGTCAATGGATGTCACAGCTTTCCGGCACCCAGGGCTCCCCCAATAATATGAGCCGAGCCCCGAGTACGGGTAGCGTTCATCATGCACCCATTGTCGATGGAAGACAAGGAAATTATAAACAAATTTATAATTCCCCTTTTCGGGCTTGATATTAATTTTGAATCTTATTCAAAATGAGGGTTTTTAATTTTGAAAGGTCTCATCATTAATTTTATTTTAAAAGCTCGCCATGTTTGATCGTATGTTTGCCGGATTCATGCAACTTTGTTATTATCATAATAATAACGCACATACTCATTATTTATAACATATCATGCATATATTATAAACAGTAAACAAACAAGGATGATCAATCGCCCCAATACTAACGGTCCGTGTGAGCTAAACACGGACCTAGGTCCAATCCTAGGGTAAATGCACGGGATGCAAATGCAACATTTACATAAGCTTCCAATATTTACATGTCTTCGATCTTCATAATCATCATGGCCACCATCTTCCAATCTTGATCATCCACTATACTAATATTTACAAATAAATATCCATGGCAAATAGGGATACATCTCATGGGGTGGGAACGGGCCATAAACCAAGCCCACTTGATAAATTGATAATTATTACAATCATTCAACACAAAATATCCTAGCATACACCTAGCAAATTGGGCTTGGGCTTTTGATCATCCTTCATGCATAATATCACATATCATACACCATCAATTAATTATCACAATAATTAATTGATCCAATATTATATATCTTGATCCAATCACTAACCGCCACGATTATAAACTAAATAAACAAAGTATACAAACACCTTTGTCTACTTTCAAATTAATTTATTTATGACCGAATTTCTTGTAAATCACAATTTACTATAAATAATCAAAGTCCAACTTAAATTATTTATTTCATGAGAAAATATTTGCAACTTTTGTAATTTTAAACTTAAGGGCCCAAAAATCATTTTTCACCAAAAACATTTTCGGCCCATTTAAAATTCACAAATATGTTAGCCATCCAATGGCCCAACAACTCAAGGCCCATGACACTTTGATAATCCAAAACACTTTTGGAAACCCTAGTCGTCATCGCCGTCGCCGGAGCTCCGTCGCCGGATTCCGGCCAACTTACCAAAAAATTTTTTTTTTTTATTTAAAATGATGGGGCTGTTCGGGCAGCCCCTCGGGCTGCCCTAGCTGCCCGAAACGGGCAGCCCCTCGGGCAGCCCGAGCTGCCCGACACGGGCAGCAACTTGCTGCCCGAATTTTTCCCCAAAAACGGCCCTCGATTTGTTGCAAAAACACACTCATGCGGTTAGAAATCGATCTCAACATAATATATATTGTATTTTCTACACAAAAACGTAACCATAGCTCGGATACCACTTGAAAGCGGACCGGTTACAGTGGTCGGAAGCGCAACGGAAGTTTGAAATCTAAAATTTTTAGCTTAAAATTTCGGCCACCCCATTTCCTTGTGCAACAAATACAAAAACACACAAAATGACATTCATAGGGTGTAAGAAAGTGTACCTATCAACCTCTTGAGGTTGATGTATGGCTCCAACTAAGATTTAAAAACCTTAGCTCTTGAATGGAAGAAGATCTACAAGCTTTCCTTCCTTTCCTTCAAAATTAGGCCCACCACTAACTAGGAAGATCCCCTCATATTTTGCACTAGAAAAACATGAGGATTTTCCAAAGAGAAGTGTGTGTTTTCTCCAACAAATTGAAGAACACAAAAGGAAGAAAAATATGGAGAGAATATGCAAGAAGTTTCGGCCAAGTGCATTGCTAGAATGGGGAAGGAAGACTAGTCTTGGATGTCCAAAAAGCAAAAAGCAAAAACACCTTTTTGCATGCCATGCCTTGATATCCCAAAAAGTAGTCTCCAACTCTTGACCTCCCATGCATGCATAATATATAATATGGTTTTTTTAATCAAATTAAAAACCTTGGACTAAATTTAATTATCTCAAACATATTTGAGACTAATTAAACATTACTTGAATTTACCCAAGTCCCACTAGTTAAATAATTATTTTAATTGAGCTCTACAAGACTCAATATTATTTAATTAATTCAACACTTGAATTAATTTAATTATTTGGACTTTACTAGGTCCACTAGTGTTTAATTAATTCAACACTTGAATTAATTTATTTAGTCCATAATAATGTTTATGAAAATCACAATTTTCAATTACATTATTCACTTGGCCAAATTTTAATTTAGGAACACTTCCATAAATCAAAATTTACATTTCTCTCATAGAAGTCATACTTCTATTTTTTTCCTTACACTTATAAACTCATTTATAAGTCGTTCAACACTTTGAACTATTTTCTCCATTATAGAAGTCATACTTCTAATTTTCCTTACGCTTATAAACTCCTTTATAAGCCGTTCAACACATTGAACTATTTTTTACTTCTCAACGGGATCTAGAAAGCTAGTACTTGTGTGGCCCTCAATGGTTCATTGATACAACTAGCCGTGGGTTCACATCACCATGTGATTCGGACTAAACATGTCCTTATACGAGCATACCCCAATTGCTCCATTCTTATTTATCAACACCTTGATAATAAGAACGTCAGAACTCAAGTCTGATAGTACCCAACCAATCATGTTAAACGCCTAGCAGCATCGCTTACATGATTCCCTAGGTATCAAATGATAGTGCCTGCAAGAACCATTCAATTATGGTTAGCGTACAGTACGGTCCCTTCAACTCATATATCCCGACCGATTCGACAACCATTGGTTTATCGAGAGTTGTCAATGAATCGATACTATGTGTCATGTTGTAGTTGCATCAATGGTGTAATCTATGAAACCCCTTTCATAATTACAACCATACTCTGGCCAGAGATTTCAACCTACATACACATGATAACACATAGGATATCCATACCCGAAGGTAAGCGGTGAATCCCCGACTACAATGCATCGACTCCTATGTGTTTCGACAGAACACCCAACCTTGCCACCTGATGACCCCATGAGAGTCGGTAAACAAGTCAAAGTGTAATTCTAGCACATAGAGTCTCAATGTTGTCCCGGGTCATAAGGACTAATTCTGTACAACCATAAACCAGGACTTTTCCACTCGATAAGTGAGAACCACTTGGAAAGTCCTTTTATGGAGGGTTGTTCAGTGCACTCTACAAGGAGCACCTATCTGCATGTTCGGACATCACAATGTCCCCTACCAATGAAACATGGTACTCACATCGCAGATACTAGTCTCTAACTCGAGCGGCCTATATCCTTCTTAGTGGCGGCTGAATCGACTAGGAACCGTTTAGAATATACAGTATTACAAATATGAGTTTCATGATACTCATCATATGAGCATCTCATATTCTTTCTACTATTTGTATATTCAAGGGCTTTATCTATGCAACTAGCATGGGTATACAGATAAAGATTTGCCAAAATAATAATTTCAAATATTATTAAAATAAAGACTGCTTATACATAGAGTTTCATTGTGAACACTCGGCCAACACTTGGCTCGACGGGCACCTACTCTAACAGTATATAAGATCTAACAGAAATCACTGATACAAGATCTTTTCCCAAAAGAAAAGAAACAAATACTACAGTAAATAGGGACTCAACAGATAATGCATGCATCAATGCAAATCTTTCAGAAATAAAAATATGTGAGGCACCGGTATCCCTCCATATATATATATATATATATATATACAGGATAATCAAACAAATCAGTTACCTGCAACATCATCATCTGGTGCTTCCTGAGCCTGCTCCTCGGTCAAAGCAAATACTCTGGCCTGCTGTCTAGGAGGCTGGCCAACTGTCTGGCTTCCTCCTGGCCTCTGCTGTGACTGAGATGGTGCTGGCTGAAATGAAGGAACGGCAGCTGATCGTCTACTCCACTGTGCCGCTGGTCCAGATGGTTCGGCTCCCTGGGATCTTTGGGAACCCCTCTGTGGACATACTCTGGCAAAATGTCCCTGTTGCTTGCAGAAGTGGCAACTACCAAGTACTCCTTGGCATTGCTCAGTGGAATGTCTCCCTCCACAATTTCCGCAGTAAACGCTGGTATAACTCTGCTGAGAACCACTGGAGCTAGAAAAACTGCCCGCCAGACTTCTTAAACTGCTTTCCTCTAGCCTTCAGAAAATCTTTCCTGCCACCACTGCTACTGCCACTCTCGAATCGGGGAGGTGGTTGCGGTGGTCTCGACACTGGAGGAACAAATTCAGCTCCTCTCTGCCTTATCAGGCCCGCTTCAGCGCCCTTTGCTTTATTCATGGCATCAGCAAAGTTATTTGGTCGCCCTGTGTTCACCAATGTAAATATATCGGGATTCAAGCCATTGATGAACTGATCGGCAACGGCTTCGTCATTTCCAGCCACATGTGGAGCAAATTTCAACAAGGTAGAGAACTTGGTCACATATTCTTCAATGTTCAGCTGACCCTGTCTCAAATTGGCAAACTCCGCCCCCTTGTCTTTCCTGTACGATACTGGGAAAAATCTCTGATAAAACTCAGTTTTAAATACATCCCAAGTAATAATCATACCTCGTTGCTCCAAGGCCCTTTTCATCGTAATCCACCAGCTTTTTGCAACATCAAGCAACTGGTGCCCAATCAATTTAATTCGGCACTCATCATTGTACTCCAGTGAATCAAACAGCATCTCAATGTTACCTAACCAACTCTCACACTCAACTGATGTCTCAGTACCCTTAAGAGTCGGTGGTTTGAATGACTGAAACCTCTTCAGCAAGGTTTCCATTGGAGTCGGTGTTACATCCATTGGAGGATTCGATGTACTACCCTGTTCAGGTACTCTTCTCGGAGGCATGTCTGATAATCACAAGGATTAGTAACCCAATCCAACAAACCTGTTTCACTTCAATTCCCTCCTCCGATCATCTTACTGCTGATCGAGGATCAGTTCAAATTCATTCCCAATAATACATATTACAAATCAAATCAGATAAGTCAAGTAACATGTATTATATACAGCAGTAAGCATGATAGCATTCACAAGCAAGGAAAGAAAATTCAATCTACCCCGCTCACCAGCTCCTATCTCAGTGTCAAGGATCTATCGCTCTGATACCACCTGTTGTGAGGACCCGGAAGCTAATCAAGTTCTTAATCATTATTGGGACTAATAAATCAATTATAAAACAGGGTCTAAATTTTTTTTTTTAAAATACAAAGCAGAAACGTAATGTAATCTACTCAAATTACATATTAAACATGAACATACAAATCTTGTGTTATCTACAAGAATTCAACTAGGTTCAACTACATATCAGTGCTGAATCTTATGTTGCTTCGAAGCCCGGATCACCACGCTATCTAATCTTCTCTCATCCTCTTCTTGACCCTGATCCAGCCCCACCTGTTGTCATGCACACATACAAAACAAGACAACAGCTGGATAACTCTGGTGAGATATAAATATCCCAGTATAAACAATGTATACATGCAATCATATAAAAGCATATACGAAAGCATATAAGAATTATTCATAACATGTCTCAAATCAGAAACATAAATCAATATCAAGCATTCAATAAACATGAATGATATAACCAATGTAAATCAACATGGCGTATCAGACTCGACTCAACCGACGCGTCGTCACAGACTCGACTCCACTGACGCGTCGTCTCAGACTCGACTCAACTCTAACCTAGGGATCCCGATGTCTGGATATAGGTAATTATATCGAATCTCAGTCGATATGAATGAATCAATCCCTAAACGGCATCGATATAATTCATATATCAGTGTCTGGGCGAATCAGCCGCAGAATTGACGAATCAGTCAAGAATTAGGCGAATCAGCCAATAACCAGACGAATCAGCCTGTAATTAAGCGAATCAGCTTAAGTTTAGACGAATCAGTCAATAACCAGACGAATCAGCCGGTGACTAGGCGAATCAGCCAATGACTCAACGACTCAGTAATCAATACATGCATTCAGTATCTAAGCAAATCAATCGATGACTAGCGAATCAGCGGTCATTACATGCAGTGGCTATAAATCAATAGACTACAATCGTAAGTCTCATCAATTGCAAACATCAATGCAATAAATGGAAGTATGTGATTTAGGGAGACTCGAGTCAAACCTCACTCGAGTTGTGCAATCCCAACTCAACATTAATTTATACCTTTCTTTCTGATACTCTGACTCGGTCGCAGTCTCGAACCCCAAGCCTGTCAATACTCAATCTGATAATAACAATATCAAGGGTACGGTATCAATACACCATTCAATCCATACTGGATATAATCAGAATTCAGTCAAATTCTGTTTCAACAACATAACATCATAATTTCAATATATCCAGCACTACCATATCAATCAGATATCAATCCCAACATCTCATAATCAATAACAATTCAATTCTGATATCAAATCAACTCCAAAACTACTCCGAAAACCATAACAATTCCATATGGTATTTGTTCTTCAATCCGAGTTTCAATTATACGATGTCTAACATGACAAGAACATCATATATGAATCCTATCAGATTCTGACTATACCATAATTTCAGAACATATCAAAACGTAGTAAAACTTACGTCCAGTCGTAGCCTACGTCGATAGGAATTCAATACCGAAGTCGGATTCAAAATCGGACGGGCGGATTTCTCACAAAAGGCGTAAGGATTTTTCACAACCTTCCTCGGCCCTTTTCTCGATTTCCTTTCGTTTCTCCTCTTTCTGAGAATTGCAATATGTGTATATATATATATATACATACACGTAACATGCAACGAGCCAAATGTCAAGTTCTTATTTCGCATGTCTTGCGCTCGGGCGGTAAGAAAGTACTGCTCGGGCGCGACACTTTCTGCCCGGATGCTTGGATTATCACACATTGGCGCTCGGGCGGTAATATTATACCGCTCGGGCGCCAAACGTTCTGCCCGAGACATATATCTGTTGAACATTGGCGCTCGGGCGGTCAGAAACTACCGCTCGGGCGCCAATAGTTCTGTCCAATTTTGTATAATTCATACACTTGGCCCCATTCGGTCTCGGCATAATGCATCTATAATCATATCAGATCCAAAATCAATAATCTCAAATTATTCCGGATTACAATAATCAAAATCTTGGGCCTTACATTCTTTATAAATATTTGCTTGATTGGTTTATGATATCTCGTTGTAAATCCGAGAGAACACAGAGTTGCGAAGACATTCCAATGCAATAGCTCAGAACACAAAACAAGACTTATTTAGAAACTTAATTTCCTGTACAGAGCCGTGAGGTTGGGCTTCTTGAAAGGAAAATATCCAGCCATTAAAACAACAGGTGCACAGTTGTGAGAATAAGTATGGAGATGTCTAGGAATTGGCACACACGTGCACAGTTGTGAGAATAAGCTCTTTTTCGAGGCAAAGCACAAAGACTTAAGACTGTAAAGGCAAAATACAGCCGGGACAAAGTTCCTGGATGATGACTATTTAAGGTTTCTTGAAATTTAGTTAACCTTTATTCTCATTCATTTTAAATGACGAATGAATCAACATTATTTTGAATATGATTTCTGGATTATGTTTCGAGAAGATAGTTGAGAATATCAAACTTATATTCTAAATATGATTATATAAGATTTAAACATGGACAATACAACTTATACTCCATCAGTCGACAATTGATCTGTCACACACACACATATGTACATATATATATAGATGGATATTCCAAGAACAAAAAATTGAATACTGAAAGGCAAAAGCTGATCAGATTCTTTGAACTAATGTAAACCCTTTTAATATATACTTCTTAACTTTGATTAATGTTTCCTTTTTCTCAAACACTCCCACTCCATATGTAAGAAAAAAGTACTTGAAGCTTAACTGTTTTTCCACTTCTGGAATGAACACTATATGTTAGCTTTCCTTCTCTTTTAGATTTTAATAAAACATAATGACCATTATCTGACTTCTTTGGTTTCATGAGATTTTTATTTTTAGCCAATAAAAATATTGGTGGTCAATAGCAACAATGCTCGCACCTATTGCAGCAAAGCTTGGATTGCCTATGTTACTCGTGGTTCGTGCTTTCATGGGTGTTGGTGAGGTAAGTATTCTAAGCATTGCAGATTAACATTTATCGTTCCTATGAGTTTTTCTTTGGAATGCTGTTATCATCAGGATGTCCCTAGGTTATAATGTTTTGTTGCGAACTTAGTCACAACGAATTGCGCTTTGCCAGTTTTCTGTTGAATTCAGCCAGATCACTTTCTAACAGGGTGTTGCGATGCCTGCTATGAATAATATTCTGTCAAAATGGGTACCTGTGTCAGAGAGGAGTAGATCGTTGGCATTGGTTTACAGTCGGATGTATATTGGATCCGTAACTGGTCTATCATTTTCGCCAATTTTGATCCATAAATTTGGCTGGCCATCCGTCTTCTTTTCATTTGGTTCTCTGGGTACAATTTGTTTCACTTGGTGGCTCAGCCAGGTCAATTCTTTACTAGTATATGATTTGGTTGCAAATTTTCAATTTGCATTTAAATTGATACGTTTTTTATCGCAAGAAATTATTCTGCCATCAATTGCTTACCCATTTGGTTTTGACAAGGAGTACTGGATGTAGGCATACAGCTCACCACTTGAGGACCCCCAGTTATCGCCTGATGAAAAGAAGCTAATTCTTGGCAATAGTAAAGTGATTGAACCTGTAAAGTAAAGTCTATACCATGGAAATTGATATTGACAAAAAAACCAGTATGGGCTCTGATAGTGTCTCATTTTTGTCACAACTGGGGAACTTTCATCTTTCTTACATGGATGCCAACCTATTATCACCAGGTATATATTTAATTATTTTCGATCAAAGGTAGTAGTACAATACTAGGTAATAGTACGATACTGATTTAATTTGGGAAAAAAAGTAAGTCTAAAGTTGTTACTAACAAAGACTGCTGTTTTGGAATTCCTGGGTAGTGATATCAGTGCGCTGATTTTGGGAGTTGTTCCTTGCTTTTGTTGACAGTCATTATAGGAAGTCTGATTATAGCTACAGCTCAAGAATCCACCCGTCAGCTGTGATCCATCCAAATTATGTTGATTATCCATGTATGCAGTATTCTTGAATTTAATAGTAAACTCAATTAGCATATATTTTGTTGAAATAATGCTTGTGCAGATTGTCCTAGAACCGGAAGAGAGTTTGATTAGGCCATATGATCTTTTACAAAAGGTTGGGGATACACTTGGAGGAATGATAGCAT
The DNA here is from genome assembly GCF_022965805.1 of Primulina eburnea. Lineage (NCBI taxonomy): Eukaryota > Viridiplantae > Streptophyta > Magnoliopsida > Lamiales > Gesneriaceae > Primulina > Primulina eburnea. The sequence continues at coordinate 2,868,370 of NC_133106.1, read as the reverse complement.
GGCCTTGTCATTTGGTATGATGTTCAACTTTTCAATTAACTAGTATTTATTGTTATGTTCGTCATGTTAGTATCTTTTAAAACCAATATCAATTACGTTTGCAGTTGACAGTTAATGAGGAAGATTTCTACTAGGTGCATCTGGATAAAAAATAATTTTCCAGTTTATCATTTGGTATGATATTCACTTCATTTGGTATGATATTCACTAGTTTGAATTAAATTTTAATCTCTTTATTTTGTGCTTCTTTAATTTTATTTCATTCATACAAATATATGAATTTTTATTGTAGGTGACAAGAATATTGGATTTTGCTTAAGATGAGATAGTTGAATAATGAAGATGCGTCACAAGTTTTCTTATGTTTTGCTTTACAAGACTTAATTGTTTGTTAGTTCTTAAACTAAATACATTTGGTACATTTGTTGGGATATAGATGTTTTTCGAGATAACAAATTTGTCAGTCTTATACATTAATGATTACAAAATTAATGACAATTATTTATTAGCAATTTAATTTCTATTTTAAAATTTTGTATTTGTATTTATGTTAATTTGCTATATCTTTGAATATTATATCATGAAAATATTGAAAATCGATGACATTTCATAAAATGTCATTTTTTATGTCACAATAGAACATTAAATCATGTACATAAAAAATGTCATTTTAAAACTCATATAGAGACATTTCAAAAAGTCATTATAAACAACTATTAATGACAATTTTCAATATCCTTATATACTAGTATAGAAGACATTAAGTGTCATTACAGATTACATAATGAGACATTTTAAATTAACCTTATAACATATCATTAGTGACATTTTTTATTGTCAATATAAATAATATACACGACACTTTTAGTTGTCATTATAAATTATGTTAACTGCATATAAATTTGTCATTATTGCTATAATAACAAGGCATGTATAAATGTCTTTAAAACATGATTTTTCCTGACATTTAAAATTTTCATTATATGAATAATTAATAACACGTATGAAGTTATCATTAACATCTTATAATGACATTAAAAAATGTCAGGAAGTTTAAGACGACATTGGAATAGACGACATTTGTTGGAGGTGTCACTAAAACTTAAATGTCACTAAATATTGAATATGATGACATTTATGAATGTCACCATAAGCATTTATTCTTGTAGTGTGTATCAATATTCTTTCATTATACTTATTATCAAATTTGAGTTTTAAAAGTGTAAAATCAATTATCAGTTGAATCTAATTATGTAATACTTGTAACAATTTAGGTATCACATTTTTATTTCACGGATCTCATCATCAAAGGTCACTCAATATTGACTTCAAATTATATATTTTGACATATCAAATAATCGAATTTGAGTATTTAAATAGTAAAATCAAGTATTTGGGAATTCGTATTAGGTATTATTTGTATTAATTTAGGTATCACATTTTTACTTCACGAATGTCATCATCAAAGACAACTTAATATTAACTTCAAAGTATATAATTTGACATCCTCAAATAGTTGGATATAAGAATTTAGGGAGTAAAATCAAGTATTTGCGAACTCGCATTAAATACTCTTTGTACCAATTTAGCTACCATATTTTAACTTCACAAATTTAGATACTCTTCGTATCAATGCATCTTCCATGGAAATATCAACACTTGGTGATATTACGTTGCCTATTCGAATATCCAGTATTTTAATACATATTGTGAGTATCTTATTCAAGATATAAAGTATTTGCAAACTCAAATTAGATATTTCTAAAATAAAACTAAGTATTTTAAAATTTCAATACTTAGTTGAGAATTTGTTTTTGTTTTTTGTTTTTACAAAAAAAAATTAAATGAGATGAATATATCATCCAAATGCATCTTCCAAGAAACGATAAATACTTGGTGAGCTTACGTTCCATATTCGAATATCCAGTATTCTATTACATATTATGAGTATCTCTTATACTAAATCAAATATTTTTAATCTCAATTAGGCACTTCTCAAATAAAAATATGTACTTTAGAATTTCCATGCTTAGTTGGGAATTTGTTTTTTCTTTTACAATTTTTTTTAAATGAGATGAATATGTCATCCAAATACTTATTATATGGAAATATCAATACTTGGTGAACTTACGTTGCATATTCGAATATCCAGTATTTTAATACATATTGTGAGTGTCTCATTTACAAAATCAAGTATTTGCAAACTCAAATTAGGTACTTCTCAAGTAAAAATAAATACTTTAAAATTTTCATGCTTAGTTGAAAATTTGTTTTTTTTATATAAAAAAAATATTAAATGAGATGAATATGTCATCCAAATGTATATTCCATAAAAATACCAACACTTGGTGAACTTACGTTGCTTATTCGAATATCTAGTATTCTAGTACATATTGTGAGTATCTCATTTACGAAATCAAGTATTTGCTCAAATTAAGTACTTCTCGTGTAGGGAGTAAAATTAAGTATTGATAGACTCAAATAGATACTTTTTGTACTAATTTAGGCATCACATTTTAATTTCAAAAATGACACATAAAAAATCACTCAATATTACTTGAAACTATATTCTTTTATATCCCAAAATAATCGAATTTGAGTATTAAAAAGATAAAATCAAGTATATGTGAAATCAAATTAGGTACTATTTGTACCAATTTAGGTAGCACGTTTTTTATTCACAAATATTATCATCAAAGAACATTCAATGTTATCTTCAAACTATATATTTTTACATGCTCAATCGAATTTGAGTATTTAAACGGTAAAATCAAGTATTTGTGGACTCAAATTATGTATTATTTGTATTAATTTAAGTATCACATTTTTATTTCACGAATATCATCATTGGTGTCAATTAATATTAACTTCAAATTATATTTAGGCATCCTCAAATTATTGTATATGATTATTTACGGGGTAAAATCATGTATTTATAGACTCTAATTAGATACTCTTTGTACCAATTTAAGTATCACATTTTAAATTCACAAATGACACCATCAAAAGTCACTTAATATTACTTGAAACTTAAGTATTTTATTAAACATTTGAAGTATTCAAATAGCCAAATCAAATATTTGGAACCCTAAAATAAGTATTTTATCGATCAAAATAAATACTTTTTCTAATTCAACAATGAGTGAGAAACTATGTTTTTTAAAAATTAGATGACATGAATAAGTAATCTTAATGCATTTTCAATGAAAAGACCAACAATTATTGAATTTATTATTCTAACTCGAAGATCCAGTATTTTCTTACACATTTGGATTATTCAAATAGTCAAATCAAGCATTTGAAACTCCAAAATAGGTATTTTGTAGGTCAAAATAAATATTTAATTTTATTTCAACATGAGTGATGACCTATGTTTTTTCTAAAAAAATAAAATGACATGAATAAGTCATCCTAATGCATTTTTCATGAAAAGACTAACAATGAGAGAATTTATGGTGAATGCTCGAAAATATAGTATTTTCTTATATATTTGGAGTATTCAAAGTGCGAAATCAAGTATCTGAAACCCCGTAATAGGTACTTTATATATCAAAATATGTATTTAATTTTATTCCATGATAATTGAGAAACAAATTTTTTATAAATTATATTTTAAATGGAGAAGATACATGTAATTTTTGTGACTAAAATAATATATTTATTTAAATAATAAAGGGTAAAAATGTAACTTTTGCTTTGTGAGGAGTTAAAACTAAAAGCATAGATTTGCCAGGTACTGATTTCTAAAAAATTATGACTAGGTACTGATTCTTAATTGAAAGATGGGCAGATGTATTTTTTTGGAATTTACCGTAAAATAAATCAAAGTACAATTAGAATTATAACATTCACAAAAACTATTGTCCGGTGGTCTCATGAGTCAATTTTAAGAAACGAATATTCTATTTGAGTCACTCACCAAAAAATATTTTATTTTATGCCAAAAGTATTTTTATTATTGTAAATATGTGCATGGTTGACCCGTCTCACGAAATAAAAAATCCATAAACTATCTCAAAAAGGACCTACGCTCTATAACTTTTATAGATTAAAAGTGTATTACTATCATTGAAAATAGAGTGAGTCTCATGTGAGACCGTCTCACGGATCATAATCTGTGAGACGGGTCAACCATACTCATATTCACAATAAAAAGTAATACTCTTAGTATAAAAAATAATACTTTTTTCATTGGTGACCCAAATAAGAGATCCATCTCACAAATATGATCCGTGAGACCGTCTCACACAAGTTTTTGCCTTGAAAATAAATAGCATAACAAATTACGCAAGAATAACACATGTTTACTACTTTTACTAGGTAATTTTGAAATTTCATTAATCTATTTTTAAAAAAAAAACATCAATGAACATAAATAATGAATTATTTTATCTAATCACGATCTAGTCTCGATTTGTTCAGAGACAATATAAATAAATATGGTATCACGTATGCTATTGAATAAGGTGTACATGTAGATGTTTTAAATGAATAATTTATGTATCCATTCACGACTACATAAAAATTTGAAAACCTACAAATAATTTACTTTGTTAGACAATTAAACTACTAACATAGAAACCAATCAATTTCGAAGCTAATAAAAGGCATACAAGAAAATAGTAGACAATCGTTTTGTCCAATTAATATCAATTAGAATATTGTGATTAACTTAAAATTTGTCATGTTGGTTCATAACTTGTAGTCACACAAAATATTTTAGCGACTAGTTAAAATCATCAAAACTAAACAAATACAAATACTAAACCAGTAAGATAAAATATCAAGAATATATTTCTAGTTCATATTGAATCAATATACTTTAATCAATATTCTCGACATATATAACATTTGTCAAAAATATGTTAAAACTTGGATCCATATTCTTCATTAATACTGATAGATATTATATCTTATATCAATATTGTTGACAAATATTATATCAAAATTATAGAATAATTTCTTTAGAAATAATAACAGACTTTAGATATTAGATCAATATTCTTATGGGATATGATTAGATTTTAAATCAATATTCTTCATAGATATTGATAGATCTTTTAGATAAATATTGTTAACAAATCTTAAATCAAATTTTTTTTAAAGAATTTTGATAAATCTCGGAAGATCAATATTCTTTGAGAATATTGATGAATTTTAGATCTTTATATTTTATTCGTAGATTTGTCAATATTATCTACATAAAGTCGTGTTGTGCTACTTCAGGAGTATCGACATAAAATTAAAAGTTGTAATTCTTTAGGAGCATCAATATAACCTAGAATTTGTGCTGCTTCGAGAACATCAATATCAAGTCTCAAAATTATGCTACTTCAAGAGCATTAATATAAAACTAGAAATATTAATATATAATTAAAATTTGTGTCATTTAGAGAGCATCAACATCAATCTAAATATCGTGCTTCTTCGAAAGTATCCATAAAAAAACAAAGAAAAAATTATTTATGAGTTTTACCTTGAAGTGACTCGTGTTGATAATGATATGATCGGTTGAGTGTTCAGAAAGAGGGTTGAATGAACATTTGCAACAAATTATTTTCTTTAACTTTAATTCAATCGAGTTAGCAACTGAACTATGTACAACACCTTGTACAAACCCGCCCAGCTTAGGACTTACCCACTGCCTAACTGAACTCTTAGTCTAGACTGAAGGCATTATCTTCCGGTCAACACTTGTTTAACGTCTATATGTCAAAGACTCCATACACAAGTTTTACGTCTTGTGCAAGACAGTATATGAGTGGTGGTGTGTCTGTGAGATAGAGAACTGATCTCTGAAAAACTACCCGAATGTGTTCTCACATACTGAGGGAAATATGCTTCTATAACTAAGCTGATAACACATTGAAGTGTTCCATCTGGACTGATTGTTTCTTCAAAGCAGATAAGCATTATGCGTGCCTTCTCTTTATTTTATCTTTTCATTTTTCAACTCTCATCATTTTCTTCACCGAGCTTCGGCTTCTATTTACAGGCGTTTGGCTCAATGTACAGTGAGACTCAGTGAATGAATCCGTTGCAGTTTGAATTTGTTCCCCCAAATAGATATCTGGAACATTTGGCTTTAGGCGCTGCTGCAACGTCTCTTATTGTACCTTGATCGTATAATAGCTTTTGTACCTTTGTACACAGCTGGATTAATCTTGTCGTATCTGTAAATTGGTTTGCTCCTAACTGATGTTCTGAACTGGTCAATTGAATTGGTCTTGAACTGGTGAGGTGAAATCAGTTGACTCTTCAACTAAAATGATTTCACTGATTCAGTTGAACTGGTCAGTTGGGATTTTCATCAGTTGAACACTTCATCAGCTGCCCAGGCTTTTGAAGATCTTATGCTGAACCACTTATCAACTGGACAATCAGTTGAACTGCTCTTGATACTTCAGTTGTACTGATTCAGTTCGATCAATCAGTTGGCACTTTCAGTTTACGTCTCGAAGCCTGAGCGCACTTAGGTAAACTAATTAGAAACAAATAAACAAGTTTTTTTTAACATCACAATCAAGATTGCGAACATGAAATGTTCCAACATTCTCCTCATTTTTGATGATCACAAAACTTGAACAGTTAAAGTGATTTAAAATAAATTTGAACAGTTAATAATTTTCCCCTTTTGTGAGAATAAAAACATTTAAAACATTAAAATAAAATAAAATAATTTTCAGTTTGAGGGATAACAGAAAGAAAAGCTCTCCCTCAACAACTGAATAAAAAAAATCCCCCTAAAAAATATAATCACTGCACGATGTTAAAAAGAAGTTTAAGCAATAAACACTCAAGCAGTTAAGGCAACATATAAACTGGAAAAATTAGTTCAGTTAAATGCAAACTAACTGGATACACATGATGTTCATTTAATCCATTACGCGTCCCTTGTATTAATATAAAGCACACAATCTTATATAAGGTAATTGCTACTACACTTAGCAAATATCAAATAACATCAAGTATCAGTCAGTTTATATAAGATAGAATTGAGTGTACCAACAATAGGTCTCCTAGAATGCTTGGAATTCTGCATCGATTTTGAGTTTCTTTTGCCATAAGAATAGCTGATTGCCTAGGACTTTATCTCTGTGCTGGTTAACTGGTCTAACTGATGCAAACTGGACTCAACTGATGATGAACCGCAATGATCAACTACTAGGAATTGATATGAGAATGAAGCGGCGACACTTTTGATGATTAAGCTCCACTTAACTCATCAGTTTTAGCTGGTAGTTGGGTTTCGTCTGTTGATCAGTTGAACTGGTAAGCTGGAAAACTTAATCTTGTTCGCTGATCAGTTTAGTTATTCTACTGTCAGTTGAACTCAAAAATCCTGCAAACAACTAAACAAAAAGTAGCACAACAAACATAAAATATTATCAGAGGGTTTTTAAAGCCATTTAAAAAAAACATTTTAAAACACATTTTAAAAAGACGATCAGTTTTCAAATGTCCTTCTTAGAACAAATAGCTTTGATATCAATTGATGGATCGGTTCGGATACCTGTGATGGTTGGTTCAAACACAATATTCTCAATGAGGTGAAATAGCTCGTATTCTAAGAATGCATACACCGATAAATTAGATCGAGTTTGGTTTTAAACCAAGCGGAATACATTCGAAGTAATCATTCGTTAAGAAAACTGATCAGTTTTATATCTTGTGCTACTGAATAATTGAGAATTACATGGGATCAGTCCTGACTTATATTAGTTTAGTTATGGACAGAACTGAACTGATATCAGCTGAACTGATCAAATCAGTTAAGAAAAAAACGAGCAGTTAAACAAAAATAACAAAAGATATATTTATGGATATTCGGAGACTTCAAATGCTCATACGTCACCCCTTCTACCTCCTTGGGTAGGATACACTAGAAGATTTTGATTTATACAACACCTTGTACAAACTCACCCGGCACAATTTCCTCTTCATGTATGGTAACCTGATGCTATGGAGGGACCTACTCCTATTTCAGCTCTCATCAGAAAGAAAAACAGCAATTGGACCAGAGAATGCGATTGCATTATAAGGTCGTAATTGAACAGATCGAGCAAGCTCGAATTGACGTAACATGAAACCTATTAGTCCGAAAGCGCCATGCAGAGCAACAAAAGTACACAGACCGCCTAATTGACACCAACGAGTAAAATCTCCTTGTGCTTCAGGACCCCATAGTAATAATAAAGAATGCGCTAAACTATTAGCAGGAGTAGAAACTGCGGCCGTTAAGAAATTACAGCCTTCCAAATAGGAACTGGCCAATCCATGGGTATACCATGAAGTTACAAAGGTTGTACCTGTGAACCAACCCCCTAAAGCGAAACAGGCACAAGGAAAGAGCAATAGACCGAACCAGCCTACAAAAACAAAACGGTCTCTCCGTAACCAGTCATCCATAATATCAAATAAATCATTTTCGTCTTTGGTAAATTTACCAAGGGCTATAGTCATAGTGATCCTCCTATTCAACTACTTCGACCACGTAGTGGCTCCCTTCCATGCCTCATTTCAGAGGGAACCTCAAAGTGGCTCTATTTCATTATATTCCATCCATATCCCAATTCCATTCATTTAATACCCGTTTGGTGTCATTGACATAACAGATGTCGTTTCTAGCTTAGGACTTACCCACTGCCTAACTAAACTCCTAGTCTAGACTGAAGGCATTATCTTCCAGTCAACACTTGTTTAACGTCTATATGTCAAAGACTACATACACAAGTTTTACATCTTGTGCAAGACGGTATATGAGTGGTGGTGGTGTGTGTGTGTGAGAGAATTGATCTCTGAAAAGCTACCCGAATGTGTTCTCACACACTGAGAGAAATATGCTTCTAAAACTAAGTTGATAACACGTTGAAGTGTTCCCTCTGTGTTGATTGCTTCTTCAAAGCTGATAAGCATTATGCGTGACCTCTCTGTATTTTATCTTTTCATTTGACAACTCTTGTCATTTTCTTCACTGAGCTTCGGCTTCTATTTATAGGCATTTGGCTCAACGTACAGTGAAACTCAGTGAATGATTCCGTCGCAGTTTGAATTTGTTCCACCAAATAGATATCTGGAACATTTGGCTTTAAGCGCTGCTGCAACGTCTCTTATTGTACCTTGATCGTACAATATCTTTTATACCTTTGTGCACGACTGGATTAAGCTTGTTGTATCTGCAAGCTGGTTCTCTCTTAAATGATGTTCTGAACTAGTATCTGGTGAGGTGAAATTAGTTGATTCGTCAGCTAAACTGATTTCACTGATTCAGTTGAACTAGTAAGTTGAACACTTCATCAGCTGACCGGACTTCTAAAGATCTTCTGCTGAACCACCTATCAACTGGACAATCAGTTGAACTGCTCTTAATACTTCAGTTGTACTGGTTCAGTTCGATCAATCAGTTGGTATTTTCAGTTTGCGTCTCGATAGCTTCAGTTTAAGCTTGGTAACTGATCATTTCAAAACCTGATCAGTTTCAGTTTTTGCGCACTTAGATAAACTCATTTGAAACAAATAAACAAGTTTTGTTAATATCAAAATCAAGATTGCGAACATGAAATGTTCCAACATCGCCCTTTATTCTTTTTCGTTTTTATAAGCAATTTGCAAAAACCCAGTTCATTTTGGATTTAACAATGTCAAAACTGAAACTCATAGTTTACTCAACTGAATGAAGAAAAAATATACAACTGCTCTAGAATATAATCACTTACAAAGAATTCATAGCAATTAATGATCCTCGATGATCAAATAAAATATTTTGTAAAGTTTGCCTTAGTGTATGAGCAGTTTTTTGCTTGAACTTTGAGACTTGATATGTAATGCCCGATAATTTTGTTATTATAATCTGGAATAATTTATTGATAATTGATGTGATTATAGACGGAAAGGATCGGACCGGGAAAGACGAGAGAAGACGTGAATTATGTGCGAGGACTGAACCCCTCGCGCATATGCGCGACCGAGCAAGGAGCATATACGCGAGGTAGGCAGAGAACCTCGCGCATATGCGTGAAGGCTGTGCGCGCATATGCGCGAGCGTGTGCAAGGAAGATATGCCATGTCCAGAGAATTTCGCGCATGTGCGCGGAGGTGGTGTCGTACTCCTCTCGTTACGCCTTTTCATATTTTAGATATGTGATTGTGCAAGATCCGTCTGTCAGAATTTTGATCCGAGCTCGGTACCGTACTCCTCTCGTTACAGGATTCACACAGACGTAAGTTTTCATATGTTTTGATATGATTTGGAAATATGATATTGAAGGAATCAGATATGATTGATATATGGTGTTCTTGCGATATTAGACATCGTATAATGGAAATCGAATTGAAGAGTGGATACCGTATGAAATTGTTATGATTTTTCAGAGTTGATTTGATTGAGATTATACAAATTTTATATCAGATTATGTTTGTTGATCGATTATGAGTTGAGATTGGCATCTATTGATATTTGTAATGCTGGGTATATTGAGATTGTGCAGTTATGCCGTTGAAACAGATTTAGATTGAGTTCTGGTTATATCCAGTATTGATTTGAGTGGTATATTGATATTATACTCCTCGATATTGTCATTGTCAGATTGAGTATTGACAAATTCGAATTCAAGACTTCGACAGAGCCAGAAACCGACAAAAGAAAGATATAAATCAATGTTAATCGGGAGATCTAATGGAGTCAGATTGGACTTGAGTTTCCCAAAAACCACATACTTTATTTCATTGCATTGATGTTTGCAAATCATGAGATTAATAAGCTTAGTCTTTGAGTTATAGAAAAGCATGTATTGAGTCATGGGTGAAGATGTCGAGTCTTTGGCGGAGATGCCAAGTCTTTCGCGGAAATGCCAAGACATTGAATGTTTGGTTTATATCAATGTTGCGTAGGAGCGGATCGGCTTCTATTGCGGAGATTCGGTATATTGTGCCAATGTCCAGGAACCGAGATCCCTAGATTAGAGATGAGTCGAGTCTGAGATGATGAGTCACTAGTTTGATTTACAGTTTTATATCGATTCATGTCTTTCAGATTATGGTACATTTTATTGATATATGTTTCATGTATTAAATCTGTTATATGATTGCATGTAAACGTTGTTTATACTGGAAATGTATTTCTCACCGGAGTTATCCGACTGTTGTTGTGTTTTTATGTGTGCATGATACAAGTGGGACAAGATCAGGGTCAAGAAGAGGATGAGAGATTACAGTTAGCGTGGAGATTCAGACCCAGAAGTAGAATATGCTTCAGCACTTGATATATAGTAGTTGAACCTTAGTTTGATTTTAAAGTAATTGTACAAGACTTGTACTTTTATGTGGATGTTTATATCAGATTGATTCCATTATGTTTCCGCATTTGTATTTAAATACAATTAGACCCAGTTTATTGAATTGATCCAATTATTCCCAAGAACGATTAAGAGATGAATTAGCGTCCGGGTCTCCACATGATAAGTGTTCTTGAAACTTGATAATTTCGTAACTTTTCCACCCTGCTCAATTGAACTGCATCTCTATTTATAGTTTCCGAACTGAAACGGTCATAAACTTCAAAAAAGATCTAGTCCAGATAATGTAGTTTTTTCAGCGTCTTTTGTCCAGGTCATCTGTGAGGCCCTTAACTCTTAATCATTATTATAATGTAATTTGATTAGAGTTAATTAATTACAACAGAAAACAAGTAAAAAATTTCTTTACAATGAGCCTAAAATATGTCAAAAATAATTATAATACTAAAAGTAGTATATGATAAAGACTCGTCTAAGCACATCACATCATAAAATAAGCCCACACATGATTCAAATCAACTACATACGAACAACTCATATCCTCGAGACATGTCCTGGTATATAGATACATATATACACTGGGATACACCACTCAAACTCAACTCAGATGTAACTCTCTCCAGAACTACTCTCCTTGGTCTCCTGATAACCTAGAGTACCTGCCATTGTCCACATACAAAGACAGCAACAGCCCCTCCTTAGGGCTCCCCTTGGGGGTGAGAAAACACTCCATATGGAACAACCTTAATGTATAAAACATGTATCTACACAATGATATATGATATGCAATGTATGCATGTCGTGAAGATATCAGGTTGAATACCCATCCACTGAGCATGTATCTGAACCAATCGAATCGCTATTAAATCAATGCTCGAGCTGGCACACCGGCCGCAGTCAAGTATAAGGGAATATATGCATGATTGCGTAGGAAAAGCGCCAACAAATCCCAAATCTCAACCAATCAATCATAGGTGCCACAAATGACTATGTTTTTTAGGGCCACATAATGTCAAACATAGCATCGTGCTCAAAATCAAAGAATCAAAATCCAATGATATAAAGGTGTCTAAGGATCATAGCTCAACGTGAATATCATGTATCGATGTATGTATAAAATGATGTGTGTTAACAAAATATTTATTTTATACATTGATCTATCAATCATGAATGTCATGTATGCCACATCAACTCAACAAATAAGGCATATAGACACATATTTTTAGTCGAATCAATCAAGCATACATTATATGGCACAGATACATGTCGTATGTTACTCGGCTGCAACATACCTTATTCTTCTTTGTCTATGTCTTTTAGTTGAGCCAACCAATATTCTACGCGCAATTCAATATATATTTAATACTAACAATTCAATTACCACTCATTTTTATTCGTTAATATTTAGCCTCAGAGACTCTAAGCTCAACTGTATTTGTCTATTCATATAAATTCAAAATAGATACTTACGGCCATAACTAATAATTTATTTAATTCACTTGATATTATTTATAAAGTATGACCATCATCATTATTTCATAAGCTTAAAAAATGATTAACCTTAATTTACGCTATAATATGCTCATGCAGAATGCTGCATCAACTTATATATTTCATTAATTAAGCACAACTCATGCTCCCACTAAAATTTACATCCTAAGCTCATTTATCACAACTAATAAATGAATTAATTCAAAATACTTACGAGAATTCAGAGTTACAAAGGAATCGCAGCTAGTTCGAAATGATGGATAAGGGTTCGAAGCTTAACTTCATTGAAAATTTTGCGACGCAATCAGTACATCAAACCAATTAAATATAAGAATTGAGGCGGTGCACTAATCCTCATTATTTGTTTATTAAAAATCCCATCTCCACGTATCTGCACTTCGAGGGAGGCACCAATTTGATTTGTTTTCATAATCACCATTTTGCCATCTTTCATTTATTTCAAATTTTAATTGAGTATTTACCATTTTACCATTAAAATTAATGGACTATTTTTTAAATTTAATTCACTATTTTTAATTAAATGTACCAGTTTAAAATCTAATAAACTATTTCAACTTTCATTCTCAATTATGATTATATTATGAGTTGAATAACGACTTATAATTTACATAAATAACATAAATCAAATAACGTGGTCTCACATCATCATTCTTGACATCCGTAGAAAGGTTGATTCTGGCTGTGTCAGCAAATTAGGGAAAAAATTATCCAAAAACAGTTTAGCCATCTGGTGTAAAATGTTGTGTCAACAAGTTTCTGATAAGAGATATTTTAGTTTGTGTCTGATTCAGTTCTGTTTGAACAGTCCAGTTTATGTAAATCAGTGGTTAGCTTATTTACACAGTTAGTTCTGTTTGATTTGGAGTTCGGTTTATTTTAAATATGTTTGCCTTAATTATTTGTAAACACCAAAACATAAAATTTATGTTCCAACAATTTTTTCTTTTTTGGTGTTAGACAATTTAAGCAATGCGTTCAATTTAGGAAAAAAATAACTTCTAATAAGCTATATCAACTATATATTGTTTCTGAAACTGATAAACTGAAACTCCAACAATTTCTGATAAATCTCATAAACAATATCAACTATCGCTCTCTTTTCAACAGATTTCTTTGTACTAGATTAATCTTTTATACTTTTCTTCTCTTTTTTTTGCTGATAAAACGAAATTCCAACAATTTCTGATAAATTTCATAAACAATATCAACTATCTATTGTTTCTTTTCTTCGCTCTTCTTGGAAGGATCGGTTAGTAGGTGATAAGTGTTTAGAAGGGGGGGATGGGTTTAATAAACACTCACAGATTATAAATTCTTTTCGAAGGTTGGGTTCGGTTTGGTGACAAACTGATACTCGGTATCTCATCAGTCGATAACAATCAGTTTAACTAAAAAACAGTTGCGGAAGTAAACTGACTGAAAGACATAATAACCGATAGTAACTGAAATAAAATATGATTTGTTTCTGGATGTTCGGACAATAGAATAACTCCTACGTCACCCCTTCTATCACGAAGATAGGATTTTCACTAAAAGACTTTGATCGAATAAACACGTTGTACTGACCCACTTCAGTTTGGACTTAACACTGCCAAACTGAAACTCTTAGTTCACAAAAACTTTTACAGTGCGTGACTGAATATAACCCAACTGAATAAATCTAACAAAGATTTCAAAGTGCTAGAAAGCTCGTAAATATAGCCTTGATTGCTACTGATATATCTGATAAGAGTGAGCTCTTGATATTCGAATACGAGTGTTGATTTTAGCAGAGTAACAGCAAGCTTGGATAGAATAGTAGTTCGCGTGTTATTTTCTCGGCAGCCCTCTTAACCTATTTATAGGCTTCCCTCTCAATGGTAATATTAAATAACATTTGAATATTTATATCCGTTGATTGCCACGTCGATATTCTCTGACAATCGTACACTGCAATCTCTGAAATGCGGCGTTCCACTACTAGTTGTAGTCTGTTGTACTATTTGTCGGTTGTCGTTCTCAACTATTTTATAATTTTTTTTCTCTTTTTTTGTGAACACTAGGAACAACCACGTATCTCATCAAAATGTGCACAATCGAAGTTATCTGGGTGGACATAGTGTCGAGTTTGACTAAAATTGATTATGAACTGAATCTGAACGTCCCTCGCTTTTAACTTTAAAATTCTAGTACATTTTTTATAAGCATAATGTCGACAAACACCAATTAAACTAAATTAACATTTTCATAAATCAAAATAACTTAATATTTTAAATCTCAAGTGCATAAAATCCCTAAATCATCAATTAACAAAATTTAACTTCTACCGTTAACCTAGACATAATAAACTTCAAAATAAAGCATAAAATCTCTAATAAAATCCTTAACAAAAATCTTTGATTCCTTTAACTATCAAGCTAATGCGGAAGTAACTATCTTTCGAGAGTGTACTGCTCGACTCGATCCACTCAACCATCAGCGCCTCCAACAACACAATCATTACCTGCAATATTCAAACCTAGTGAATCTAATGACTCAGTACGTTCTAAACATGAATAACAAGTAATACGTATACAGACACACGTATTAAAATCATAATTTTATTTAAAATAATTTTTAAACATAAATAAACCATTTAAAATAATTTTCATCATAAATAAATCAAATACCATAAAATCGTAAAGCTTTGCATCCTTTATCATTTTGGGTGAAGTTTGATCCTTGAAAGTGACTAGCCTTTTATCCTTTGGTAAACTGTAGTCTTAGCTCCACATATGCATGGGGACGGGCACTACGCACCGTCATTGAAATACGATCGTCGGGCTTCCTCTGGAGCCTTGTCCCGTAAATGAGCTTCTTCTGTGGCTTTTTTCCTCATGACATCCTCATAAATAAAATTGTAAGTTCATAGTTCCTTCTTAAAACGGATCCCCCAAAACATTGTAAGTTCACAGTTCCTTCTTAAAACAGATCCTCACATATCCTCTTTGTCACAGTCAATTTACATCCCTCAAAATATTTTTTCTTTTTCTTTTTTAAAGTATGAAATATCGTGACATTCAAAAATAGTATTTTTAACAGAAAAAATTGCAGAGTTTTACCATAAATCATAAAATATAATATTTTCATCAAAATTATCACAATAAATCATTTAACATGCGTTATGATCCTTCGGGATGCTGCGAACATATTACGTATTAACTAAGTGATAAAATAACTGTTTTGCCCTTTGACTCTAAAATTCTCGATTTTGACTTTTGTTTATTTTTATTAACTCTAGATGTTAGGATCGGTTAACGTATCAAGAGTGTTTAGAAAAGGGGGTTGAATAAACACTCTCAATTAAAATTGATCTTTTCAAATTTTGAGTTCAATTTGGTGACAAACTGATTCTCGGAATCTTGTTGATCAATATCAATCAGTTAAACTGAGTCAGTTGCGGAAGGGAACTGACTGAAAGATAGAATACAAAAGTAAAATGCGCAGGGGTTGTTTCTGGATGTTCGGAGATTTCAATTACTCCTACGTCACCCCTTCTATCACAATGATAGGATATCCACTAAAAGACTTTGATCAAATACAAGAATTGTACTGACCCACTTCAGCTTGGACTTAACACTGCCAAAAACTGAAACTTTTAGTATAACAGAATGATCTCAGTGCTTAACTGATCTTAGCACTATCGAATTTCAACGATTGTTACAACTTGCTTGTAAGTTCAAATTGTAGCCTTAACTGCTACAAATAAATCAAGTAAGGAGAGAGCTGAGATTTTGACAGAGTAACAACAAGCTTTTGAATAGTAATCACTTCGTTGTTTTTTTCAGCTGTTCTTCGGTCATATTTATAAACTTCCAACAGTAACTTGAGATGAATTTGAATCTTTGTATCCATTGAATTCTTCTTGATTATTCCTTGGGCATTGTTTACATCATTTATTGTGATGTGGCGTCTTAATTGCTTTCGTCGAAATGCGTTGTTCCAAGCTGTATTGATTGAAGTGCGTCGTTCCACATTCAGTTGCAATCTGCTATGTTTTTTCCCGAAGCATGTTCAGTTGAGGAGTGCTTGCAAACTGATTGAATATATCAACTGATCAGTTTCGAACTGATCAGTAAGTTGTTTTCAGTTATTAAGTCCAGTTGCTGAGTTTGCTCGATCAGTTGGTTCGTATTTTCAGTTGGTTGATTTTGTCAAACTCCAGAATTTAGTTTCCAACAATTTCTCTCTTTATGGTGTTTGACAAAACTAAGTAAATAATATCTGAACGTCTGAACTCATTGTAGATAAAATAAGAAATTGAATTTCTTGAACTGAAGGAAGTCTTGATCTAATAATCTGATTAACTGTTTTTCATCAAGATGATTTCTTCTGCTGTTTCTCAAGATGCTCTTTGATCTTTGATTTCTTCCCCCTTTTTGTCAAACAATTCCATCTTCTCAGATAATTTGCGAACGTCAGTCGAAAGAATTTTGACATCTGTGGAGATACTCGAGACAGCAGTTTGTAAACAGGTTTGCAGTAATTCCATCTTATTAGAAACAGAGGTTTCCAATCGTTGAACTCGTTGACTAACTAAATCCTGAGTTGTAAATAGGCTTTGAGCTAGACCTCTCTTCATTTCATCTACAGTTTGGGTAAGAGACTCCATGTTTGCTTGGATCGCTTTCAGTTTTGCAGAGTTATATTCAATTGAAGAATCCAATTTGACGGTGTGAGAGAATTGTGTAGATTGTCTCTTGACCTCAGTAATTATTTGCTGCATATTGTGCTGCATGTTTTGGATTTCTTCAAGAACAAGATCCATGTCTGTGGATTGAGGAGGAGGTGACTGATGAGAGGATTCCGGTCCTCTTGTGGTTTGATCAAATATAACCAGCTCTTGGTTAGTTGCTACTGTTTCAGCAACATTCTGAACTGAGGTGATTGTTGAGCAATTTCTTCTGGAACTTGAGGCAGAGAAAGATGGATTTTGATCAGCAGATGTGCTTCTTGGAGGAACAATAGAGTCTGATAAAGCCAGAATTGGTACCTCTAGAGGATGATCTTGGGGATCTATTGGCACATCGGTTGAAATAGCTTGGTCAGCAGATGAATTTGGCTGAACTGGTGCTTCTGAAGAGATAGGAACCTCTGGATTGATTTGATCAACGAGGTGATCATTTTTATCAGAGAGAGGTTCATTTAGTTGGGATTCTTGCACCATTACTTGAATGATTTCATCAATGTTTGCGAAGGATAATTCTGCTTCAGTGTACATTTGATGTTCAGCAGTAGGTGATTGAGTCTTATCTTAAACTGGCTCTTCAGTTGGAATAGTAGTGTGTTCTGAGGATGCCTTTTTCTCCTGAGAGGGAGGTTCTTTAATTATTTCCTCCTCATCATCGTCTGACTCTCCGTTATGAAGAACTAACTCTTGATCCATTTCCCAAAACTTTATCCTAGATAGCAAACCAATCAGATCGATGTCTAGCTGAGTAACTACCGCATGATCAACATAGGCAGTAGGGTTTGTTGGAACGTAGTTAGCCCTCAATTTTTCAATGATTTGTGCTAACTTCTTGGCTCTCATCTGATCAAAGAAATATGTTTTTCTTTCCATAGCTTGAGCAATGGTGGCTGCTTTGACTATCTTGAGGAAAAAAGTCTCTAGTTTGATGAATTTTTTTAACTGAGATGTCTTTCTCAATTGCTTGGCAAAAGTATGAGTACGATAGGTTGTCCAAGCATCATAGATTTGAAGTTTCAATGCAGCAAAATTATTAACTTCATCCCAAACAAGATCAATGTGTGTTTGAATCGGATTGGATGGCCTGGGCTCTTCAATCAGTTTGCCCTTGCCTTTATCGGAGCTGAGAATGTGTGGAATTTCCAGACCAGTTCTGGTAGTATCCACCCATTCAATAATATTGATGCCTTTGGGTCGGGCACGTGCCAGAGCAGCAGGATGAATAATATTAACCAAAGGAGCTTTGATCCTAACTGCTTATTTCTTTTCACCAACTGATTTTTCTTTTGGGATAATCTTCAGAGGAACTGCTTCAATTGACTGCTGAGCATCTGAAGATATTGGTTTGTAAATAGGAATGGATTCCTCTGTAGTGGTTGGTTTAATCCTTTGGGTTCTCAGTTTCTTGACAATCTTTGTGGAAAGAGTTTTCTCTGAATCGGATTCTCTCACAATTAATTTCCTTTTTGCTGATACCAGTTGAGCCAATGTCTTGGCCTTTTTCACTGATTTAGGGGCATCTCGTGTAGTCCCAATCTCCTGTTTTACCTTTACAAACTGAGCAGGAGAGATGTCCAATTTGGTCTTGAGTGGCATAGTATTCTTCGCATTGAAGACTTTGAATTTTGATGATTTTTCTGAATCATCTGCCACTAACCCCTTTACTCTCAGCAGATAGCTCAATTGTACTGCAAAGCCTTTGGACTGTTTGGATGATAGAAACATATTTTTTAAAATATTGAATATAAAATGTTTCCAGTTGAATTTACGTTCAGCCATAATTACAGAAATGGCTTGAAATTTTTCCAATGTAAGTGCAGCAAAAGATCCAACTTTCGCCAAAATCCCTTTGGCGACTATATCAGCAAGTAACTGAACTTCGTGCTTCAGTTCCTTCTTTGGGTCGGAAACATTGATTTTCCGTCCTTCAGCAGAAAGTGAGGTTTGCATCTTTTCAATGTCAAATGCCTTAACATCAGATAAATGTGCTAGTCCATCAGATGGTAAAGAAAAGATTTCTCCAAAGGAATATTCAGAAATGGTCAGCAGCTGACCATTGATAGTAAAAGCGATAATTCCATCAGAATTGATCGTACCGTTAGAGTAGATTTCCTGAAGTTCATTGGGGTAGATCTCTTGTGATGATTGACCCAAGAATGTCCTTAACCCAACAATTTCGAGTTTTTGAAAGACGTTCTTGACATTAGTGTCGCCGAAAGATAGAATTGATCCAAAGTTGATAGCCATTGCATTCAGCATGTAAGCGAGAATTTGATTCGCCATTTTGATAGATAAAATGATCTGTAATTTGTAAACGAGAGCTCTGGAATTAGTACGCGTAAGAAGAAAAACTGAATTGAAGCGGGCTTAGTGTAGTTGTTCGTGACTGTTTAAATTCGGGACACGTGTCAGTCCATTAAAATTTTTGTAAAAATGTGTGTACGTGTGCTATAAGCGTGTGTACAATTTAAATGGTTCAAATGCTTCCACGTTTTCAAAATGAGATTCATCATTAGATAATAGACAGTCACGTCACTTGATTTGGAATATAATTAATTTTAATTAGTTAACTTATATGAGAAGATTAGTGAAATTCCCAACTGAACGATTAGTTGTAAAACTGTATCCTTTCAGTGAGAGTTTACTATCATTTGTTTTCTTAGTTAACTTCTTAAAACCATTATTCCCCTTTAATTAGTGCATAAATTAAAGCGAATAAATTTAAAAATCAGAAAGATTATCGTTTTGCTGAAACATTGACGACTCTTCAGCTTCCTTGATATTCTGCTATAAATACACATAACACGGTTAGTTTTAGTCATATTGGTGAAAAATATTCAAGACTAAAGAATGGCATATGCGAGTAGCTCGAGTGCTTCGCCATTTTCTCTGGAAGCTAGGAAGACTGCCATAGAAGACGAAGTCTTCTATAAGAGTCTTCCCTACTGGGAAAGGTTACAGGAGCTGGAGTTCCTGTATAATTCTGGAGAGGCTACTACTCCAAAACTGATGGCAGAGTTGAGAGAAGTGCGGGAGCACTTGCACATTGCTGTGTGGGTGGACGTCTTCAAGGAAGGTCATATCCATCAGCTGATGCTTCAAAAGGAACTGGAGCTCCTTAATCGCATAGCTTCTTCTCATAGCTTTTGCAAAACATCTTCCTCAGCTCTATCTGTTTGGTTGAGAATGTGGATAGATGATATAGAGGAAAAATATGAAAATTTAATCTAGGCAAATATTTACGGATGAATAAAACATTTATTTTGGTTTAACTTTGTTTTTCTTTTTCCTGCAAGTAATTGGTTATTGTGATCACAAACAGATGAACTGATGATTTGTTAATCGTTAAGTAATAACTATCAAACTGATATCAGTTGATAATGAACAACTGATAGTTAAGAAGTCTCGGTAAATGAGAAGAACGTTTTGGTTGACTTGAGTCTCTTCAGCTTCTTCAACATTTAAATTTCATCTATTTATAAATAAGATGATAGAATGTGAGACAATGGAAGTTCAATATGCCGGATTCAAGTGATTCTGATGCGTGCAGCAGTACGCACGTTCATGTTACTGAACAATCGAATCCTCGTTTAGAAGAGATGAAGAGAAATATGGAAGAATATGTTTTTAAAAAGGTGATGTCAACATGGTTTAAGATTCATGAGTTGCAGCGGGTAAGTAGAAGTGGTGTTGTTCCTACTCGTGCTCAAGCAGCAACAGCAAGAAAATACATTGAGCGTTTTGAAGTTAGGCATGTTACAGATTTGATTGAGGAAAATTGTCTGTTGGAAGCAATGTTATGGAAGGAGTGGCATGTGCTTGATAAGATTTCTAAAACTAGGGCATTTTCTAGAATTCGAATTTATAAGATGAATGATTGGGTTAGAGAATGGCTAGATTCGGTTGGTTCTATGATTTCTGCTGTAAACTGGGAGCGGTGGTTTTCTTCATGAATTATTATTTTCAATTTGTTGTGTTCTTATTTTCTGCAAATAATTCTGTTAGTAAAGTAACATTAATAATAATTTTAAGACAAATCAATTAAACCAAGAATATTGCGAAATAAGAAAACTTAGTCTCGGGTAATGGTTTGGTGAAGATGTCAGCTGCTTGTTGTTCAGTTGATATATACTCCAGTCTAATGTTCTTCTTCAAAGCATGATCCCTGATGAAGTGGTGTCTAACATCTATATGATTTGTCCTTGAGTGAAGAACCGGATTATAGGTGATGGCAATTGTACTCGTGTTGTCACAAAATATGGGAGAATTATTAGTAATTTCTCCATAATCTTTCAGTTGTTGCTGGATCCAGATCAGTTGTGCACAGCAACTACCAGCAGCAAGGTATTCTGCTTCAGTTGTTGAAGTAGCTATAGATGTCTGCTTCTTGCTGAACCAAGAGATCGGTCTATCTCCTAGAAACTGACAAGATCCACTTGTGCTTTTGCGATCAATCTTACATCCTGCATAATCTGCATCTGAATATCCAACTAAATTGAAAGTAGATTATTTAGAATACCATAACCCAACATTTTGTGTACCCTTAAGGTATCTTAAAATTCTTTTAGCAGCTGTAAAATGTGACTGCTTAGGATTTGCTTGAAATCTAGCACACATGCAGACAGCAAATACAATATCAGGGCAACTGGCGGTTAGGTATAACAATGACCCAATTAAACCTCGATATAATGTCGCCTCAACTGATATTCCCCCTGGATCAGTGTCCAATTTTACTGATGAGCTCATGGGAGTATTTGCAGCTGAACATGATTCCATGCCAAATTTCTTCAGCAGCTCCTTTGTATATTTAGTTTGACTGATGAATATGCCAGTTTCCAGTTGCTTCACTTGCAGTCCAAGGAAGAATGTCAGTTCACCCATCATGCTCATTTCGAACTTTTCCTGTATCAACTTAGCAAATTTCTCGCATAATTTGGGGTTAGTTGACCCAAATATGATATCATCAATATAAATTTGAGCTAATAAAATGTGATTATTCTTAGTAAATTTGAACAAGATCTTATCAACTGATCCAACAGAAAAATCATGATCAGTTAGAAATTTTGAAAGAGTTTCGTACCAAGCTCTGGGAGCTTGTTAAAGCCATATAATGCTTTGTTCAAATGATATACATGATCAGGAAAGATGTGATTTATAAAACCTGGGAGTTGTTCAACATATACTTCCTCTTGCAACTGGCCATTTATGAATGCACTTTTTACGTCCATCTGAAAGACCTTGAAATTCTTGTATGATGCATAAGCAAGAAACATTCGCTAATTGCTTCCAGTCTTGCAACTGGAGCATATGTCTCATCATAGTCAATTCTTTCTTCTTGTCTGTATCCTTGTGCTACTAATCTTGCTTTGTTGCGTCCAACTGAACCATCTTCGTTCAGTTTGTTCCTGAAAACCCATTTTGTACCTATAACAGATTTTGAAATTGGTCTTGGAACTAAGTTCCAGACATTGTTATGAGTAAACTGATTTAGCTCTTCTTGCATTGCATTTACCCAGTTAGGATCAGCAAGAGCTTCATCAGTTTTCTTTGGTTCCAGTTGTGAAACAAAAGTTGAATGGATAAATAAGTTTAGCATTTGATTTCGAGTTCTTACTGGATCTGATGGATTTCCTATTACCAGTTCTGGTGGATGTGATTTTTTTCATCTGTACTCAGTATTTGTTGTCTCAGCAATTTCTTCAGTTGGTAACTGAACACAATTTTCTGCTTCAGTTGGTGCTTTGTCAACTGGTATTTGAGTGTTATCATTATGCTCTGTTAACTGATCATCTCTGACAACTTCCTGTGCATCTGATTGATCCAGTACTTTTGGTTCAGGTGTTTGAGTTATGTTTTGATTATTATGACATTCCTTTGTGTCATCATCTTCCAGACTGATATCTTAAATCGATCAACTAGCTCAACTTGATCAGTTGGCTTATTAGTTAGTTCAGTTTCATCGAAATCAACATGAGCTGATTCTTCTACATTTAAGGTTTTCTTGTTGAAGACTCTGTAAGCTATACTAACTGCTGAGTATCCAAGAAATATTCCCTCAGCAGATTTAGCATCAAATGTTTTTAAATAATTTTTGTCATTATCAAGGATAAAACATCTGCACCCGAATATTTTGAAATAAGTGATTATGTTTTTTCTTCCATGCCAGATCTCATATGGTGTTTTCATATGATTCTTATTAATCCTTGATCTGTTCTAAGTATAACACGCAGTGTTTACTGCTTCTGCCCAAAATATATGAGAAATACCAGAATCAGCAAGCATTGTTCTAGCAGCTTCTTTAAGGATCCGATTTCTTCTCTCAGCTACACCATTTTGCTGAGGAGTTCTAGCTGCTGAGAGCTCATACTTGATTCCATCATTTTCTAGAAAATTTGAAAGAGTTTGATTGATAAATTCAGTTCCTCGATCTGATTTGATTCGATCAATTCCAACTGATTTTTCATTTAAAAGTCTTTTGAAAAGCTTGATCAGTTGTGCAGCAGTTTGGTCTTTTGATTTGAGAAAGATAATCCAAGTAAATCTTGAAAAATCATCAACAATCACCAAGGTGTATTTCATTCTCCCTAAACTCATGACTGGTAAAGGACCAAAGAGATCCATGTGCAATAGTTCTAAGCATCGGGATGAAGATTTACAGCCCTTGTTTTTAAAAGACGATTTTACTTGTTTTCCAAACTGACATGCTGAGCAAAGTTTTTCTTTTGAAAATTCTATTTTGGACAAACCAGTTACAAGTTCATGTTTACTCAGATAGGCAATGGATTTAAAATTTAAGTGATTTAGTCTCTTGTGCCACAACCAGTTTTTAGATGATTTGGAAGCAATAAAACAAACTGGTGCATTAGTTTGATCATTCCAACTGACTTTATATGTGTTTCCACAACGTTTGCCAGTTAGTATGATTTCATTAGTTGGAGTTTTAACTGAGCATGAGTTTTTGTCAAAATGTACTGAAAATTCACTGTCGCATAATTGACTGATGCTGATAAAGTTATACTTCAGGTTTTCTACTAATAGAACATCTTTAAAAGTAAAATTACCATGGATAAGCTTACCCTTACCCACAGTTTTACCTTTGGAATTGTCCCCGAAACTGATATTTGGACCATTGTATTTGATCAGTCTGTTTTGTGTTCTCAAGCATCAATTTCTGTATTAATGACTGATTTTTGTTTCTTTCTGCTTTTAGCTCAGCAATTTCCCTTTTTAGACTCAACCTTTCAACTGATTCATCAGTTTTGGTTTTATTGTCTGTGGGATCAGTTTGCTTTGCTTTGAGTTTTTCAAATGATGATGCAAGTTTCTGATACTCATCTACCATGTAATGTAATGTGAAAATGAGTTCTTCTCGTGTAAAATCAGTTGAACTAAAATCAAATACCTGTTGGCTAGATGACTCTTCTGCTGCATCATTAGCCATCAAGCACTTTACTTCCTCATCATCACTAGAACTGCATGAGCTTTCTGGTTCCGATTCGTCACTGTCAGTTTCTGCCCATTTTGATTTGTTTTCTTCAGTTAAGAGTACTTCATGTTTCTTTCTGAAGAACTTTTATCTTCCTTGGGTCTTCTTTTGTGTTCATATGATTTCTTTCTTTTATCAGTTGACCCTTGAATATCCTTCTTAGGTTTAGAACAATCAGCAATAAAGTGGCCTGATTTGCCACAGTTGTAGCATGCATTTGATTCATCCTTGGAGTTGTTTCTATGATATGGTTTCTGGAAGTTCCCTTGGTTCTTTCTCATGAACCTTCCAAATTTTTTGATAAACAGTGACATAGCATCGTTACTCAACTGATCAGCAGCTTTTTCAACTGAAATGATTTGTTCAGTTCTGACAGCGACTAGAGCAGTTGTGGCTGCAGAAGTAGATCGTTCTCCTTCTCTGGTCGACAGCTCAAATTCATAGGTTTTTAAATCAGAAAATAGATCATGGAGTTTGATTTGGTTCAGATCTTTGGACTCCCTCATTGCCATGGTCTTGACATCCCATTCTTTGGGAAGACCTCTCATTACCTTTAGTGCAATTTCTTTGTTGGTATACACTTTTCCAAGTGCATTTAGCTCATTGATGATACTACTTACTCTTTCATCATACTCGTGCATCGATTCTCCTGCTTTCATTTTGATGTTATCAAACTTTTGCTTAGCAACATAAAGTTTATTTTCTTTGGTTTGATCATTTCCTTCACACAGATGGATCAGCTTTTCCCAAATTTCTTTGGATGTTTTACACATCTTTATTTTGCTGAAAGTTACTTTGTCCAGCGTTTTGTACAGAATGTCTTTAGCCACATTGTCAAGATTTGTTTTTCTTTTGTCTTCAGTTGTCCATTCGTCTCTGGGCTTTTCTATTCTTTGTGGTGCCCCTTCTGTGATAGCAACTGCTGTATTTGCTTTTAGAATCTTCATGGGTCCATCAGTTATGACATACCACATGTCATCATCTTGTACTGCTAAATGAGCTTGCATTATAATTTTCCAATCATCGAATTCTTCTCTGGAGAACATAGGAATTTTGTTGAATGAAGTCATGCTAGCAAGTTTATATATCAAAAGTATTCAAGAACAAGATTCACCCGCTCTGATACCACTTGTTAGGATCGGTTAACGTATCAAGAGTGTTTAGAAGGGGGGGTTGAATAAACACTCTCAATTAAAATTGATCTTTTCAAATTTTGAGTTCAATTTGGTGACAAACTGATTCTCGGAATCTTGTCAATATCAATCAGTTAAACTGAATCAGTTGCGGAAGGTAACTGACTGAAAGATAGAATACAAAAGTAAAATGCGCAAGTAAAATGTGATTCCAGCCTCGTTTCCCCTTAAGTTTGTTCATTTTCTAACCATAACTCATCCTATGTTGGCAGCTTAACCCTTAGAAATAATAACGTTATAGAAACAAGCGTAAAATTATCAAAACTTTTGAAATATTCGTTCTACCGTTAAAATAATCGAACACCTATATTTTCATGCATAAATAATATAAAAAATCATATTATGATTTGAATTTTGATTCAAAAGAGTTTAATAACGTGCCATTTTAGAACGCTCGAATATGCAATCGTCGGCGTGGGGTGCGAAGAAGAACGAACGGGCGACGAAGACTCCTTGTTTTTCCTCCTCTCCTATTTTCGAATTTTCTGTGATATGTGTGTGCAATGTCTCGGCTGGTAAGTGCTACCCAAAAGCCTATGTAATTTATTTATATATTTTAATTTGCATTTTAATGGGCTTATGTTTTGGGCCTTCAAGTATGGGAACAATTGGGATTACTCAATTTAGTTAAATTGGGCCCAATAAATTTTATTTAATTAAAACATAAAAGTTTCCAAAATAATATTTTTGATCTTTTAAAAATTCTTCGTTTGCTCAAAACCGGCTTCCCGGGTAAAATCGAGCTCGTCTCGTAAAATAATTTGAATTCTATATTTTTTAGAGAAATTTAATCATTTTTAATCATATTAAGAAGCCTTAAAAATATTAAAAAAAAATATTTATTCTTGTCTTGGTCGTCTTCGGTCTCTTTTCATCAACATATTATCGAATATTAGGATAAAAATCTTCAATTCATTAAATCATGCCATATAATCATTTAATCATATAATCATACCTTCAATAACATAATATGCATCAAGAAAGCATTAATTAAATAAAACAATTAAGCAATTCAAATAATTTACATGCATGTGATTTACGTAAGTTGATTTTTCAGACTTTACATAATCAATCTCTAAATTCAAATTTTCATGAACTAAATCCATCTTCGGAGAGATGGCATTATAAGAACTTGATAATTATGATGTTTAAGCACATTTATTTCTCAAGGAGTCTATTTGGATGAACATGGAGTGAACATCTTTGAATAAATTCTTGACCACTGTATTTGAATATTTCAATATCATTATCAGTCAATTTTTCACATGTCTTGACTTATGACAAAAGAGCATTTATACCAGTCAGATTTGAGAAGATGTTGTCCATTATAAGATCATCTCATATATCCAGTTTTGGTGATTCAGAAATGATAGGCGCTTTGGGATCAGAAAAGATTATCAACTGCCTGCTTGGTCCAGCAACATCAACGAGCTCAACTGCGTTAATGACTTCAGTTTCAATTTCTTGAATTACTATTTGGTTTTCTGCTACAACTAAGTCTTCAACTATTGGAGGGTCCGAAGGCAACTAGTTCCTCGTAGATGCATACATGAAAAATGTTTCAGGAACCTCAATTGAAGGAATTTGAACTTAGACTAACTTCACCAGTTTAGTTACATCTGCACTTTGTCCCTCATTTTCCATTTTTGATGAAACAATCATGTCAATTTCTTCATCATGGACTTCATCAATTCCTGAGTTACTATTTTCAAGATTTAATCAATGTTAGCCAGAGATATCTCCTCAACTGGTTCAGTTGCCTTCTGACGTTTTGGTGCTTGAGTGATTGAAGGTTCGGTTTGGTCCAAAATTTGCTTAGAACTGTTTTGGGTCCTGCTTGGCATGATCCTTGTTAATTTTGATTGATATCTTCCTTCAAAACTTGATCTGAAGAGTCCTTCTCATGTTGTTCCTCTTTAGACTTTTCCTCTTGGGCATTTTTCTTTTTTTGTTGAAGTTGTTGGAACATTTCATTTTCGCAATACTAATTTTGATGTTAACAAAACTTTTTATTTGTTTCTAATGAGTTTATCTAAATACACAGAAACTGAAACTGATCAGGCTTCCAACTGATCAATTACCAAGCTTAAATTGAATCTATTGAGACGCAAGCTGAAAGTGCTAACTGATTGATCGAACTGAATCAGTACAACTGAAGTATTAAGAGCATTTCAACTAATTGTCCAGTTGATAAGTGGTTCAGCAGAAGATCTTCAGAAAGTCAGGCTAGCTGATGAAGTGCCCAACTGACCAGTTCAATTGAATTAGTGAAATCAGTCCAGCTAACGAGTCAACTGATTTCACATCACCAGTTCAAGACCAGTTCAGAACATCAGTTAGGAGCGAACTAGTTTACAGATACGACAAGCTTAACCAGCATTGTACAAAGGTACAAAAGTTATTGTACGATCAATGTACAATAAGAGACATTGCAGCAGCACTTAAAGCCAAGTGCAACAGGTTCATTCACTGAGTCTCACTGTACGTTCAGCCAAACGTCTATAAATAAAAGCCGAAGCTCAGTGAAGATGAAAATGAGAGTTGACAAGTGAAAAGATAAAATACAGAGATGACACGCATAATGTTTATCAGCTTTGAAGAAGCCATCAGCCCAAATGAAACACTTCAATGTGTTATCAGCTTAGTTTTAGAAGAATGTTTCTCTCAATGTGTGAGAACAATTTAGGGCAGTTTTCAAAGATCAGTTCTCAAACACACACACACACACACCACCTCTCAAATTACGTCTAGCACAAAGACGTAAAAACATGTGTATGTAGTCTTTGACACACAGACATTAAGCAAGTGTTGGCTGGAAGGTGATGCCTTTAGTCTAGACTAGGATTTCAGTTAGGTAGTGTGTAAGTACTAAGCTGGGTGGGTTATTACACTTGTTGTAATTAATCAAAGTCTTCTAGTGGTACCTACCCGAGGAGTAAAATGGGTGACGTAGGAGCAGTTCAGTCTTCGAACATCCATAAATATATTTTGTGTTATTTCTATTTAACTGCTTGTTTTTGTTCTTAACTGATTTGATCAATTTAGTTGATATCAATTCAGTCCTATCTATAACTGAACTGATATAAGCCAAAATTTATCCCACGTAATTTTCAGTTATTCAGTTGCACAAGTTATAAAACCGATCAGTTTTCTTAATGAATGAGTACTTCGAGTATTTTCAACTTGACTTGTAACCAAACTAGATTTAATTCATCGGTGTGCACATTCTTAGAACACGAGCTATTGTAGCTCATCACGTTTTTAGAGGCTCATCCTGATCCATCAAAATTCCTTGGAGGATCTCTTTCTCTTGTGATCCGCTAGAATGTATAATTGTTGATCCATTTTCTAAACTTCACTTTGCTTTGAAGAGAACTCAAATATATATCCAACCGAGTGAATGTTTCTCTGTCATCATGACCGGTTGGGCATGTAGGCTCATAGTTCTTCTTCAATTCTTCACAAATCAGTGTTAGTTTTTTAATTCTCATAAGATCAAAGAAGTACTCCATTCTCTCCATAGTGTGAGCTACGGTTGCTGATTTAACAGCCTACAAAAGAGTCTTTTCAAAGAAATGAATTTCTTCAATGTCTCTTTATTTTTTAGTTTCCTTGCAAAAGTGTCTGTTCGAAACTGATATCATTCAATGTAGAACTCAAATTTGGTATTTGTATATTCATTTAGCTCGTCCATCAAGAGGTCGATTTGAGTTTGTACAACAGACATGAGTATGAACTTCTCAGCTTCCTCCATATTTTCTTTGCATTTCTCTTTTATCCTTTTTGAATTATATTGTGAGACCAGTCCAGATCTGGTACACTCAATCGGATATCTAATAACTATACCTTTTGGCTGTGCTGCTGGTAGAATGGTGGGTGGACCAACTGTTTGAAGAGGAGCAATTATTCCAACCAGAATCAAATTCTCTATAGGCTTAGCAAAAACTTCCTTTTCAGTTGTATTAGTAGTAATTTCCTTGGAATCAGTTATAAACAACATTGGATGAGTTTACTTCGCTCGGTCTTCTTCTTCTTCTTCTTCTCAATAGACAATTATGCTATCTTGCTTAGTGTTTAGATTGGTTTAGCCTTTGGTGGTTCTAGCTCTCTTAACTGGTGGTGGAGGTGTTGTCTCAGAGTCACTCTCATGAGTGATTAAGTTCCTCTTGGTGTTAGGCTTGAGAGCCTTAGACTGACCTACTTTGGCCTTGGGAGCCCCAATCTTGGAGGGCTTATTGTATTCTTTCTCTTCTTGTATTTGTTTCTTAACTTCCATCAATTGAATTGAGGTCAGTTTTCCAGTGAGACCTTTGGGTCTCAGAGTGAAGATTGACTACACATCCAATAGTCTAGTTTTGTAAAGAGTTTGTGATTCACTCAGAGCAACATCTTGAAGCAGATGACTCAGAGGAATTGCAAAACCAAATGATTGTTTAACAAACTAACCCATCGCCTTCAAAATGCTGAATAGAAGTGAGGACCAATTTACGTTCACACCCTTGACTATTGCAGTCATAACTTAAAATCTCTCCAGGATAAAAGATTTTGGCACAATATCACACTAGATCTGGTACTCCCCAACTTCATCCCTTTATTAGGATCAGAGGTTTTGATTGCTTTCCTAGAAGAAGAGAAAATAATTTTTATATCTTCGATGTCGATGACCACAATAGAAGAGAAATTGATTAACCCATCAGAGGGAACTGAAAGAAATTGGTAAATAAACCCTCGTCCACAATGATTTCATTCCCTCCGACAGAAATGATAAGCTTCCCATCACTGGTCATAGTTCATTTCTTATAGATGGTTAACAACTCATGGACAAGATGTCCTGCGAAGAGCTCAAAAAGGATTTGAATCCAGATAACTCAATCGCCTAGAAGACTCCTGTAATTGAAGCATCTTCTATGGCATAGATGGATTCGAAGTCGACTGCAAGAGAATTCATGATGTAAACAGGTGTCGCGGTTGCTGTCATTGAGATTTTTGCAAATTTTGTAACATATTTGAGAGATTGAAATGACGAATGTGATTGAGAGCAGAAATATTAGAAATGGCAGAGCGATTTGCAGAAAAATGCTCGGTATAAAGAATGTAAATTGTCTAGACTAAATATATGTACAATGACTTTTTGAATTTTTCTGACACGTGGCAGTCTGTCAAAGAAGATAAAGTTTTGAAATAACAACTGCTAATTCTAGAAATTGTTCGAAAAAAAGTCATATATATTAATGACGAACTAAATGGAGTTAAGAATTCAGTCCACTAGATGATAAGATCGGTTAGTTCGAGAATAAAGTGACATATATATTAATGACGAACTAAATGGAGTTAAGAATTCAGTCCACTAGAGGATAAGATCGGTTAGTTCGAGAATAAAGTGACTTAGTTCAGTTGAGATACTAAACTGACATTCAGTTTAGCTCAAGGGTAACTGACTTCTGTCTTATCAGTTGACTTTCTAAAACTCAATATTCATTTTTATAAAAAGAAAACTTATTCTCAGGTAGTGACTTGCTGAATATATAAGGTGCTTGTTTTTCAGTTAAGACATATTCCAACATTATGTCCTTCTTCAGTGCATGATATCTAATGAAATGATGTTTGATATCATTGTGTTTGGCCTTGGAGTGTAAAATTGGATTGTAGTGATTTCTATGGTGCTTGTATTATCACAAAATATTGGTGACTTATGTGCAATGATCTCATAATCTCTCAACTGTTTTTGAATCCAGAGCAGTTGGGTACAACAACTTTCAGTAGGTAAGTATTCTGCTTCAATTGTGGATATTGCAATGGAAGTTTGATTCTTGCTAAACCACGAGATCATTCTATCTCCTAGAAACGGACAATATCAACATGTACTTTTTTGATCAGTCTTTCACTTTGCATAATCTGCATCTGAATATCTTACTAAATTAAAAGAAGAATCTTTAGCATAATATGAGCCCACATTTTTGTGTGTCCTTCATATATTTAAGAATATGTTTGGTAGCTAAATAATGAAATTGCTTAGGATTAGACTGAAACCAAGCACACATACAGACAGTAAATGAAATATCAATTTGATTGGAAGACAATACAATAAAGAACCTATTAAGCCTCGATATATGGTTACCTCAACTGATATTCTCTTTCACTTTTGTCTAGTTTAACTGACGAGCTCATTGGGGTTGTTGATGTGGGGACCTGGACGCTAATTCATTTCTTAATCGTTCTTGGGAATAATTCAATCAATTAAGATAAACAGGGTCTAAATTTTTTTTAATATACAAGTGCGGAACGTAATGGAATCAGTCTAATATAAACATCAATATAAAGTACAAGTCCTATACAATTATATTACAATCCAATTAGGGTTCAACTACTATGTATCAAGTGCTGAATCTCAATTTACTTCTGATCCGGATCTCCACGCTAACTGCAATCTCTCATCCTCTTCTTGACCCTGATCATGCCCCACCTGTTTTCATGTACACATACAAACACGGCAATAGCCAGATAACTCCGGTGAGAAATACATTCCCAGTATAAACCAAGTATACATGCAATCATATAAAAACATATACAACAGCACATAACAATTATCAATAACATGTATAAAATCTGAAAACATGAAATGATATAAAACTGTAAATCCACAAGTGACTCATCGTCTCAGACTCGAATCATCTCTAATCTAGGGATCCTGTT
The DNA here is from genome assembly GCF_022965805.1 of Primulina eburnea. NCBI lineage: Eukaryota > Viridiplantae > Streptophyta > Magnoliopsida > Lamiales > Gesneriaceae > Primulina > Primulina eburnea. The sequence goes on along the minus strand of NC_133106.1, from coordinate 2,835,484 downwards.
GTGAATAAGAACGTAACAAATCTCCCACCTACTCTCCCGTTCGGGGTGGCGGTACGTTCCTATTCCTAGACTTTAGTCCTGCCAATCGAATCTCATCAATAGAAGGCGGTCTACTTCTACGCGACATCGATACCACCAAACGTCCACTGTCTTGGCGACTCAGCCAAAGACTTGGTATCTCCACCGAATACTAGGCACATCCGCCTTGGTACTTCCACCAATGACTAGGCACATCTGCCTATAACTCAATACACGCTTTGTCTATAAATCAATAGACCAAGCATATCAATCTCATAAATTGCAAATATCAATGCAATAAAATAAAGTATGTGATTTAGGGAAACTCAAGTCAGATCTCACTCGATTCGATCTCCCGAATCAACATTGATTTATACCTTTCTTTCTGTCAATCTGACTCTGTCGAAGTCTCGAATTCAAAGCCTGTCAATACTCAATCTGGCAATGACAATCAAATAATACCATATCAATATATACTCCCAGAAAATACCAGATATAATTCAGAATTCAGTCTAATTCTGTTTCAAAGGTATAACGACACAATTTCAATATACACAGCAATACAAATCAACATATGTCGATTCCCACAACTCATAATCGATACAATACAAATCTGATATCAAATCTCAATTAAATCCATTTTGAAATCATAACAATTTCATATGGTATATGTTCTTCAATCCGATTTCGATTATACGATGTCTACTATGTCAAGAACACCATATATAAATCATATCTGATTCTGGCAATATCATAATTTCAAATCATATCAAAAACATAAGAAACTTACGTCCAGTTGAAGCTCTCGTCGATAGAAACACGATACTGAAGTCTTACTAGAAATCATACATAAGACATAGTTTCAACACTTTCTCATTAATCAGTTATAGGTGCAAAATTGGTGTACATGAATAAGCTCAATGAAGATGGAACGATGGTGAGGAATAAAGCAAGACTAGTTTATCAAAGATTTAGGCAAGAAGAAATAATTGATTATAATTAAACATGTGCACATGTACCTAGACTAGAAGTCATCCGTATGTTTCTTACCTATGCCTCTTACAATCATTTCAAAGTTTATCACATGGATGTAAAGAGTGAATTCTTGAATGCACAAGTAATAGAAGAAGTATATGTTAAACAACCACCAGGTTTTATTAACCATTTATTTCCTGATTATGCCTATAATTTAAACAAAGCTTTATATGTTTTAAATAAGGCCCCAGGAGCTTGGCATGAAACACTGTTTAAATACTTAATAACATGATTTGTTTATAGGCATTATTGATAAGACTCTATTTAAAGACCCTCCTCGGAGCAAATGCGCGAGACACTCTATCTCGGCACCTTCCTTCTCGGCAGCTCGCGCATATGCGTGCACCACTTCTGCGCATATGCGCGAGACCTACTGTCTCGATAGTTGGCTTCCCACATAGCTCGTGCATATGCGCGCACTCACTTCGCGCATATGCGCGAGATCCTCTGCCCATCTCACGCATATGCGCGCATCAGTGCCGCGCATATGCGCGAGGTGTACTGTCCTCGCACATTTGTCTTGTCTTTTCTCGTCTTTTCCGGTCTGATCCTTTTCTTCTATAATCACATCAATTATCAATAAATCATTTCAGATTACAATAACAAAATTCTCGGGCATTACAGTTTATGAGGAACATGTTTCAATTCCAAATTTCTTGAGTAATTTCTTTGTGTTATTAGTTTGATTGAATGTAAATACCATTATCCGATTGTTTCACTTGCAGGCCAAGAAAGAATATCACTTCACCCATCATATTCATCTGAATTTTTTCCTGCATCAATTTAGAGAACTTTTCACATAGTTTGGGGTTGATTGACCCAAAAATAATATAATCAACATAAATTTGAACTAATAAAGTATGATCTCCTTTGGTAAATTTAAATAGAGTCTTATCAATAATGCCTATAACAAATCATGTTCAATTAAGTATTTAAACAGTGTTTCATGCCAAGCTCCTGGGGCCTGTTTTAAAACATATAAAGCTTTGTTTAAATGATAGACATAATCAGGAAATAAATGGTTAATAAAACCTGATGGTTGTTTAAAATATACTTCTTCTATTACTTGTGCATTCAAAAATTCACTCTTTACATCCATGTGATAAACTTTGAAATGATTGTAAGAGGCATAGGTAAGAAACATACGGATGACTTCTAGTCTAGGTACATGTGCACATGTTTAATTATAATCAATTATTTCTTCTTGCCTAAATCTTTGATAAACTAGTCTTTCTTTATTCCTCACCATCGTTCCATCTTCATTGAGCTTATTCATGTACACCAATTTTGCACCAATAACTGATTAATGAGAAAGTCTTGAAACTATGTCTTATGTATGATTTCTAGTAAACTGATTGAGCCTTCTTTCATAGAATCAATCCAGTTAATATATGTTAGAGCTTCATAAATCTTTTAAGTTCAATATTAGAAATAAATGCAGCGTGTAAAAACTAATTGATCATCTATTCTCTGGCTCTTATAGGGATAGTTGGGTTACCTATTACCAATCCAGATAGATGATTCTTGTTCTATCTGTTGTAGGGCCCATCAATGTTGTTTTGTGAAATTGAATAAGATGGATTGACTTCATTTTGGTTCTGATTAGTCGAGTTGACATCAGTCTGGTTAACATCAATTGGGATCTCATCAGATTTTTGTGAATCATCACACTGGTCAACTGATTGATCAACCAGCTCATGCTCTGGAGATTGAGATGTCCTTTTGTTGGTACAGATCTCATCCTCACTCTCATTCTCTAGATTGATCTCTTCAAATTGATTGGCCACTTCTGTTGGATCAATTGACTGATTAGTTGACATTGTTTCATAAAAAACAGTAGCACATATTTTTGGAAGTTTTCAAGTTCGCAATCTTAATTTTGATGTTAACAAAAAATTTTATTTTGTGTTACTAATGTTTTACCTTAGTGTGCAGGAGCTAGGATCAGTTACGAGCTGTTTACATCGCAAACTGAAAACCCAACTGATCGCACAAACTGAATCAGGCGAACTGATACGTCAAATGAGTAGTTCAGCTGATTTTCCAGTTGATAAGTGGTTCAGCAGGAGAACTTCAAAAGCCCGGTCAGCCGAAGGAGTTTTCAACTGATGAATAAACCCAGCTGATCAGTTCAACTGAACGAGAGTGAAATCATTTCAACTGAAAAGTCAACTGATTTCACCAGCCCAACTGAAGATCAGTTCAGCTGACTAGTTCGGAGCGTCAGGTAAGAATCTTTCAGTTGTAGATGAATACAAACTCATTTAGTGGATTTCAACTATACACAAAGGTACAAAGCATTTGTCCAGTCAAAGGACAATAATAAACGTTGCATCAAAGCATTAAAGACAAACGTTTCAGAAGGGTAGTCGAAAAGTCGAGACACAGAATCCAAGGAACAAATTCAAGATGCAACAGATACAATAATTTAGTCTGACTGTACGATCAGTTTCCCGCCTATATAAAGAGGAGATCGGTGAAGACGAAAGATTTAGAACAGAAAGAAATGAAAAACAAGAAGAGAGAGCATATCAAGAAAACATCAATTCAAGTGCGAAAAAGGACGCGCTTAATGCTTATCATCTTTCAAGAAGCAATCAGCCGAGAGGGACACTTCAACGTGTTATCAGCTTAGTTTAGAAGCTCATTTCTCTCAGTGTGTGGGAATACCTTTCTGGTGTATTCCTTGTTCAGTTCCCACACACACACACTCACTCACTCTCAATTATAGTCTTGTACAAAGATGTTAAACTTGTGTATATAGTATTTCTCACATAGACGTTAAAGAAGTGTTGGCTGGAAGGTGGTGCCTTCAGTCTACACTAGGAGTTCAGTTAGGTAGTAGGTAAGTCCTAAGCTGAGTGGGTTTGTACAAGTAGTTGTATAAATCAAAGTTTTCTAGTGGATCCTATCTGATGTGGTGAAAGGGTTGACATAGGAGCAGTTGAAGTCTCCGAACATCCATAAACATATCTTGTGTATTTAATTGATTAACTGTTGTTTTGAAACTGACTTGATCAGTTAGAGCATCCGTCAGTTCAGATCTTGCCATAACCGAACTGATATATACGAAAATTGATCCCCCGCTTTTCAATTATTCAGTTTATGTAACTTAAAATGTTATATAATTTAACAGTCTTCTTCACGAATGATTACTTCGAATTTTTTCCGCTTGGTTTTTAACCAAAATCGATTTAATTCATCGGTGTTAATATTTTTACAACACGAGCTATTGTAGCTCATTGGAGAATATTGTGTTTGAAATGCTTTCAAAGGCATCATCACACGATCCTTCACATATTCTTCAACGTTTAGAGTTCTTTTGTTAAATATTTGTTAAGCTTTGTAATTGAAGAGTATCCAAGAAATATACCCTTAACTGACTTAGCATCAAATGCAGTGAGATGATTTTTACCATTGTTGTGGATAAAATACTTGCAACCAAAAATTTTGAAATAGGACACCACATGTTGCTTACCATGCCAGATCTCAAAAGATATCTTTCCATATGTATTGTTAATCATTGATCTGTTCTGAGTATAACATGCAATGTTCACTGCTTCAGCCCCATTGTTCTGATATCATATTTAAGGGTCTTATTCCTTCTCTTAGCAACTTCATTTTGATGATATGTTATAGCTGCTTAGAACTCATGCCTGATTCCATGGCTTTCTTAAAAAATAGACAAAGTTTGGTTGACAAATTTAGTTCCTCTATCAGATCCGATTTTGTCAATCCTTTTATATTTTTCATTTAAAAATCTTGATAAGTTAAGCAGCAATTTGGTCTTTTGATTTTAAAAATATTATCCAAATAAACCTTGAGAAATCGTTAAAAATAACTAGCGTGCATTTCATTTCCCCTAGACTCGTGACTGGTATAGGACCAAACAAGTCATTATGGAACAGTTATAAGCTTCTAGTTGATGAGTTACATCATTTTGTTTTTAAAAAATGAGCTAACTTGCTTCCCAAAATGACAAGCTGAATAGACTTTGTCTTTTGAAAATTCAATTTTCTGCAGACCAATGACCAAATCATTCTTGCTCAGATTTGCAATGGCTCTGAAATTTAAGTGGTTTAACCTCTTGTGTCACGTGCCATTATAATGTATCCAAAAATATCTTTGACAGTATAAATATTCTTATGGAACTCAATTGAGTAGCCATGATCACACGATTGTCTTATGGTAATAAAATTGTATTTAAGATTTTCAACAAGTAGTATACCTTCAATAATATTGTTAACATGAATAAGCTTACTCTTACTCATGGTTATACCTTGAGAATCATCTCCAAAAGTAATCTTAAGTCCAGTAAATTTAGTCAGTTTAGATAGAAGTTTAGCTTCACCGGTCATTTGCCTTGAACATCCACTGTCCAAGTACCAAACTAAATTTTTGATTAGTTTGGTTATTGTGTCCTGCAATCACAAATGAAGAATAACTCTTTATAACCATACCTACTTGGGTCCAGACGAGATTAGTCTTTTTGGAATCCAAACATGGATCAGTTTAACTGATTGATCTCCTGTTGTGTTCCAAATAAGTTGTGTATATGTATGTGTGTGTTGCATTTTGTAAGCAGTGAATACAAAATGTTGTTCACCCTTTCTAACGTCATAGGTCAGCCTATATAATTTCTAAACGGTTTTGCAGTTATAGTATCGGTTGGGCTTGCCTTTCATTAAGTTATTCCTAGCAAAAAGGGTTTGGTTAGGCTTTCAATTTAGTTTATAATTGGAACTTTCAGACATATAACCAATACCAAACTTTTCACCTTTATTAATATTTCAACATGCTTTGCAACTTGAGGGATGAGTTGTATTCATAAAACAAACCGAATTTAACGAAATGAATATAATTTCTTTTGCACAATTCCAGTTTTGGTTAAGAGCTTATCTAAACAATGCTTTCATTGTTGTTGAAGCCAAAACTAGTTTTTTCTCCAAATGATTTCTGCAATTCTTGCATTTCAGTTAAGAAAATTGAAGACTTGTTTCAAGATGAAACTAGTTCAGGTAGCTTCATATTCTCGAATTTTAACCTTTAGTTCTCATCCTGTATTATTTCATTATCAATTTTTTGTTTAGCAAGATCCGTGTTTAGGTTTTTAGTTTAGCAGTCTCTGCATTTAGTCTCAACATTTCAACAGACTGTTCCTGATAAGGTTCAGTTTTATTGTCTAGCAGATAAGTTTACTTAGTTTTAACTTCTTAGAATAAGAGAGAAAGTATTTAGTACTCATTTACCATCCCAAGAAATGCAGTGATAAGATCATCTCTTGTGAAATCAGTTGAGCTAATATCATTGGTAATCAATCACTTCACTTCCTCATCATCACTCGAACTGCTTGAGCTTTCTAGTTCAGATGACTCAGAATCTGAGTCAGCCCAGTTTGTCTTGCTTTCCTCGGCTACCAACACCTTTTGGTCATGCTTCTTCTTGGAAAATTTCTTTTCATTCTTGTATATCCTATTCTCGTCAACTGAAGGTTTCAGTTTCACAGCAGTTAGAGTCTTAGTCAACAGAGAGATAGATTGATCATCATGTATGGTTTGCAATTCGAATTCATTAGCTTTTAATTCTGCAAACAAGCCATGAAGTTCTAGCTTGCTCAAATCTTTGAATTCATGCATCGCTATAGTTTTGACATCTCGTTTTTTTGGGAGTCCTCTCATCACCTTGAAGATAACTTCTCGATTGCTGTACATTTTTGCAAGTTCATTGAGTTCAATCATGATTCCCCTAACTGTCTAATCAAAATCAGACATTGATTCTCCAGGTTTCATCTTGGTATTGTCAAATTTCTATATGGCCACAGAGTGTTTTTTTCTATAGTTTGTTCATTACCTTCGTACAACTTAATCAAATTTTCCCAAATTTATATACCGGTCTTATACATTTTGATTTTGCTAAATGTGTTTTTGTCAAGAGTTTTGTACATAATGTCTTTAACTACATTATCAAGATTTTCTTTCTTCTTTTTATCATTCGTCCATTCATTCCTTGATTTTCTAACATTTGAGGAGCATCTTCAATGATGGCTATTACTCTTTTGGCTTTCAATATTTCATTGGTCCATCCGTGATAACGAACTACATGGCATCATCATGATCAGCTAAATGAGGCTTCATTCTTATCTTTCAGTCATCATAATATTCTTTGGAGAACATCGATATTTTGCTGAACGAAACAATTTGAAAAAAAATGTTCATAGTCGAGAATAAGCCTCGCTCTGATACCACTTGATAGGATCGGTTGAGTCTTCAAAAGGGGATGTTGAATGAATACTTGCAACAAATTTTTTTTCTTTAACTTTAATTCAGTCGAGTTACCAAGTAAACTATGTATTCTCGATTGTCAATGTCAATTGACAAACAAAAATACGTGCAGAAAGAAGTCAAACCGATAGACTAGAACAATTAAAATTATTGGCTTGACTAGGTAAACTGAATTAAAATGTACACAATTTTTTTTCTGGATGTTCGAAGAACTTAAGTTCCTACGTCACCCCTTTATTCCTTTTCGGAAGGTTCAAACTAAAAGACTTTGGATTTTAATATCAATTTGTAAAATCTCAATTTAGTTTGGACATAACACTGTCAAAATTAAAACTCATAATTTACTTAACTGAACAAAAAAACAATATACAAAGTGTTCTCAAATATAACTACTTACAAAGAATTCCTATTAATTAATGATCATCAATGATCATATACAAAACTTTGTATAGTGTATCTTAGTATATGATCAGTTTTTTGCTAAAACTTTGAGACTTGGCAAGTGTTCTTGAAACTTGAGAATTTTCTTAATTTCGTCTCCTTGCTCGATTGAACTACATCTCTATTTATAGTTTCCGAATTACAACGGTCACATTCTTTGTTATGATATTTCTATTTTAATGTCTTCTTAAATTTTTAGTATGAAAAAATGCAAATTTGATTTTTTAATTAAATTTCTGAATAATTCCTTTTTATTAAAAATTTCATTACTTTGAATTATATGTGTGCCACGTGGCAATTTAGTAGGAACTGAGAAGCAGTACAATCCAACCCAAATGTCACTTTTAACTTTTAAGCTTGAACCCGACCCCTGCCATCTCCTCCCCTCTTTAAGAGCGAGAGAGAAAAACCTGCTTGAAAGAATGGCGACTGGGTTCGTTCCTGAACTGAACATGGAGAACCAGATGGGTTGCATGACGGGTATTCTTCAGATATTCGATCGCCACCAGATTTTGGCGGGGAAATCCACGAAGCGCCTCCTTCCCCCGCCGGTTTTATTCTCGGAACTCTTACTTTTTTTACATGTGGTAATATATTTTACGGCATTGTTTCAAGTTTCTTTAATGTTTACTAGGTTTTTGATACGATTACGGATTCGGAGATATCTGTGGAAGCTTCGCCGGTTCATGCGAGAGGGTCGGGAAAGCAGAAAGAGAAGGTACGGCCGAGCCCGGAGCGGCTGAAGCAGTGGTTTCAGCCAGCGGAGTTGCCACTTAAGCTACCTATGTCGGAATCGAAAGAAGGGGCGGCTTCCTCGTGGAAGTCGAGCAAAGAAATTCCGAGGCTTTCACTCGACAGCAGGGCAACCACCGATGATAAGGGTGGACTCCATCCGAAGGAGAAGCGCACAAGTGCTGCCGTTCAGCTGACGTTGAATGGTGCCGCCATTGATTCCCAAGTGTACAGATCGCATAGTCTTATAGCCAAGCTGATGGGCTTGGAGCCAATGCCGAATTCGTTGAATGCTATGGAACACGAAAAGAAGCCAGAGCTCCGGAAATCAGGAGTTTCCAGAGGTTTCCTACACTCTCGCTTCAGCATGGAAAGCAACAATTTCCCCGTCAAGCAGCAAAATCAGTCTCATACTCCCCTTGTTACTCACGAAGTGATAAACAATGTGGCGATGAAGAGTTACTGGAAAAACGACGATAATGGCGTCAACTTATCCCCATGGAAGGCACCTCAGCATGGAAAGAGCTTCTTCGATTCAGCTGACCATTTCCCGGAGCCGAAGCAGAATGTTTCAGCTAAGGGAGAGATCGAAAACAGATTGAAAATGAGAGGAATGGAAGAACACACTAAAGATTTGGAAACCTTGAAAAATATCCTCGAAGCTCTGCAACTCAAGGGGCTCTTGCACTCAACGAAGCCCGCGGAGCGAAATCGTCATACCCGCCACCAGAAATTTATGTACGATCAGTCGCCTATCGTTGTGATAAAACCTTCTAGATCATCAATAACTTCGCCGATTCACCAGCGAACGGAAAACGAGTACCCGCCGGCAAATGGTAGAAGCCCAGAACGGCAATCTCGCCGGAATTACTCTGTTCCAGTCGAACCCTCCCCTCTCCCGATTCCGCCGCGTGTAAGGCTGCCAAACTCGCTGGTGAAACCTAAACCTCTGAGAGTCGAAACTCAGAGAAGAGCAAATGAGTTAACAGATAACCGCCGCATCCTTCCGGCTCTCCCGCCGAATCTTCACACAAGGATAACTGGGTCGGAACCAACTACCCATGCCCGTCCTCCCCGAAGCAAGAAAACAACTGCTAAAGATTATCAGAAGGCAAACAAATCGGGAGAGGATGAATCTGCCTCCATTTCTGGAAGTAGCTCGAGTACATCCCTTGATACAGAGGTGATTCACATTCTTGACTACAATAATAAATCCTGTAATTAATGTTTTTTCACTTGATTAATGTTTGTTACTGAATTCCAGAGGTCAAGAACAGGGGGGAGGAATTTGTTGGAGAGATGTGATAAGCTGCTTCACAGCATAGCAGAGATGACTGCCGCAGCTGATATGCAACCAAGCCCGGTTTCTGTTCTTGACTCCTCCCTTCACAGGGATGATTCCTTTACCGCCTCCCCTATCGCGGCCAAGCGTAAAATTCTTTTCAAAGGTACCAAATTTGTTACTTTTGTTGAATCTCCTACACTAATTATAAAGCTATGATTAGTTTAGTTCTATGGAAAGACTAAAATAAAAGCCCGAAACCATGTTTTTAGTATTTTTAAAGTAAATAAACTTCTGTTTAACTTCTCCTGCTATTCCCAAATGAAAATCCTAAATTTATGAAATTTAATGGAGGGTGGTATGCGACAAGTTTGTTCATAAGTAACATGACGTGGGTCACGACCTGCAATGGGTATCCTTCTTTGCTATCGGTGTTTACCGTCGCAACGACCTTTGCTCCAAAGATCAAGGTCACCCATTGGATTAGCTGCCACTGCCGTCTGGAATTTCAGATTATTCTAGCACATCCGGTGGAGCATCCACGGTTCATTTGTGTGAGCAAGCATAGACTATCCCATCATTATCGATATAGAGTTAAGAAAAAAATTGAGTTTCTTTGGTTGGTGGATAAAAGGAAATGCCTTTACGAGTCGATTGTCGCTCTCTGCCTGGTTCCGGCTTATCGCTTCACCTAAACAATGGCTGGCACAATAATTTTATCCCAAATTTGAATATTTGTCTGGCTTGAGATATTTTAAATGATTGATGTGGATATTGTTTTTGGAATGTGGAACCAAAACTGGTTGTCAATAAATACTCCAATTGTGCATGAATGGGACACCCTGGTGACCACAACTGCTCCTCCCTGTGGTCCTTTGCTGATTGGAATTTTGGTTTGGATTTTGTGAGGGGCCGGGGCAATATATTTCCCGCCTTGTAAAAACAAACTCTTAATATTGATCAATGATTCAAGTTTGACCACGATTCCAGTGGATACATGCCGTTAGTTACATATGTAAAATAGAAGATCGAAAAACATGATGTTTGAACCGTAAAAGATGATGATAGAGTGATCGAAAATCTTGAATATTTCCAAATTTGAGCAAGCGAAGGGCAGTACACAGCAGCTTTCTGTTGAGAAAATGCTTCTATGCTAGTGGGCAGTGGCTTTAAGCTTCTACATTTGGTTATATATTGTTTCCTAAGGAGTTTACAAATGAATATATGTTTATGGATTTTTGAATTTTTCAGATCATTATGGTAATGCGGAAGAAGAAACGTGGAGCACTGGTGTCTCACTAGTTAGCCAAGAAACGTGCGAGGAGTCGGCTTTTCTTTACATCGCGGATATCTTAAGTGCATCCAATCTCTTCCCCGGAGGATCGGACCTTTTTCTTTTCCTAGAAAAGCAACAGCTTCAGAAAGGACAGGACTCGTCCAAGGCCTCCAGGCTTCAAAGAAAGGCGGTCTTTGACACAATCACCGAAATTCTTAAATGGATAAGACGATTGCCTCCTTGGAAGAACGTTTCTTGGACAACCGACGACGTCACAAGCCCTTCCCTTGATAAGGTCTGGTTAGAATTCCAAAGAATTCGTGATCGAAGTGATGCTGAAGATATGTACGATATGGTATGTGGTGTGTTGAGGAAAGACTTATCCGGGGACGAGATCACGGGCTGGAAAGATTACCCGACCGAGATGTCGGAGTCGATTTTGGATCTAGAAAGGTTGGTTTTCAAGGATTTGATAGCCGAGACGTTACGGGATCTCGGAGAATTGGCATCTGAAAACAGATTGTCATGGATGAACAGGAAGAAGGTTTTGTGGAGATGAAAGGCCCTCGGGGGTTTATTTACTCAGGGATTTTACCATGTGAATTTCTTATCTTTGTATTTAACCAAACTCGCTGTTTTCGCAATTCTTTCGGAATCAACTATATTGATGGCTGACTTAAACCACAATATAAATGTCAATATCTTACTAGGGATGGAGCTGTTGAAAATAAGAGTTGGATCATTGAATATTGAAAATTAGTGTGTGATGATTTATGTAATGATGTATTTATTTTTAGATTATTTTCAAAGAAATTTTATAAATAAGCCTTTCAATTTGTGAAGAAAAACACAATAGAGTAGATAAAATTTTATAAAATATGTAATTTAACATATTCTGTGAGTTTGAGATTTTTATTTAAGCAACAATTATTCAAACAAAAATCGTTTGGCTTCATTCTATCCATGGGTCGCAATTCCGCATCATCAAAACAAAAAGGGAAATTGCATTAATTTTTTTTATCTAGTATGTTTTGTCTTTTGTTTCTTTGGTTTTTACGTCGATAAATTTCGATCGTAGTTTTTTTTTTCAAGTTTAGTTATTTTTCCTTATGAACAAAGAATAAATTTTTTGAAAATTTCTAAATTTGATAATAGAGAGAGCCCAAGAATATAAATTTTCAAAAAATTAATAAAGATACAGTACAACTTTGATTTTTCGAAAAAGAGTAGGTATCTTGAGACGGTCTTACGAATCTTTATATATGAGACGGGTTAACCCTATCGATATTCACAATAAAAATTAATATTCTTAGCATAAAAAGTAATATTTTTTCATGGATGACCCAAATAACTAATATTCACAATAAAAAGTAATACTCTTAGCATAAAAAGTAATATTTTTTCATGGATGACTCAAATAAGATATATGTATCATAAAATACGACTCATGAGACCGTCTCACACAAATTTTTGCCTTCGAAAAAATAAAGGTGGACCCACGATTTTCCCAATTATTAGTATGCAATCTCTGAAATATTTTCCAAGAAACGGGGTTGGGGGCTACCATGTGATGAAGAAACAAAAATGCTTTTCAAAGTGGGCAAGCCGAAAGGCACTTTTCATGAACTGTTATTGGTGGCTGTTCTATGCATAGAGTTCCTACATTTTCGAGCCAAAAGATTTGGGATAGACATTTACGACACCCATGTTCATATCTTTCACACATTCATATCCAAACTTCATTTGTTTTACCTTCTAGGGCACCGAATTTTTTGTCTGTCTTTTATAAGCGACTTTTCGAAATCGAAATCATATCCCCAATTTTTTGTCTGTCTTTTATAAACGGCCCTTCAAAATCGAAATCATAAATCTGCTTATGCTTGCAAATCATGCTAACTAAACTATATATAAGTGTACACAACAAAGACTAAACTATATATAAGTGTGTGTGTACATATGCGTGAGAATAATTTTTTGAGTAAATATTTTGTGAGACGATCTGTCTAGTTAGAACCGTGAGTCAACTCATAACTATCATGAATAATAATACTTCTTATATGAAAAAATAAGATTTTTTCATTAGTTGGGTCAGGTCAGAGATCCGTCTCAAAAAATTGACCGATTAGATCGTCTCACGTAAGTTTTTATTGATAGTTTTTGGTGTGTTGTACAAATACTTCTACTTGTAGTTTTTTTTTTTGTTGAAACAGTTACTTGAAGTTAAGTAGCAGTGATTAACAATATTTTATTTATTTTTGGAAAATATATCTAGTATTTATATATAGACTGGAATTATTTTAAAATAATAGTTAATTACATTATAATTATAAAATCAGGATGCTAAAATTGAATCTTCATATCAATTAAATTTTTCTTCAAATTTCTGGAAATATTAAAATGTCTTCATGCTAGATAAGTTAATAATCTAATAAATTAATAATGGATTGCTATATATATTTATGTATATTGAAGGCATAATATTGACTTGCTATTTGAAATAGTATATATTTGCACGTCGGTTAAATTTTGTAGTCAACACAATAATGAGAACATGCTAAATGGCAAAATTTTGAAAAGAAAAAAAAATGTTTGTTTATTTCAATTGACTGAATCGAAATATTATTAAAAAATATTGAATTGGAGGGGATTTTATTTATAATAAAATGTATTTAAAAATATTCGATTTGATATCCTTGATAATGAGTTGCCCAAGCATGAAGTTATCTGTCACAAGCATAAAAAAAACACATACAAATTATGCTAAAATCCAAGTGTTCGTTATTTATATGTTACAATATATCTGACATCAAGAATTTAAATTTAATGTAAAGTCATTGGCTCGAAATTCTTATAAAAAATATCATATAAACTCTTGTGAGATAGTGTCATGTGTCAATTTTTTGTAATATATTATATGACCAAAGTGTAGGTCTTTTGTAAGACGGTCTCACGAATCTTTATCTGTGAGACATGTCAACCCTACTGATATTCACAATAAAAAGTAATACTAAGGCATAGTTTGGTACATGTGATAAGGGAGGGATTGATAAATAATCCTCCTTATCATATGTTTGGTACATTTTTAAAAAGCTCATGATAATATCATGGGCCCTTGATAAATAATTTTTTGAATGATAAAATATCCCTTCTATTAGGTGTGATAGTTTTAATTTAAGGATAAAATACACTACAAATGACTTAATTACCCTTAATTTATAAATGATTTTTATAAATCTATGATATTAGGTAGAAATTAAAATCAAATAAATATTTTTATTTATTTTAATATATTATATAAAATGATAATTATATAAATGAATTCGAGATAATTATATAAATAATTTTTATAAATCTCAATAAAATTATTAGTATCATCCGATTAACCTTAAAAATTGATATTTGACATGACTCACAAAAACAAAGGCTCAATTATCATATTATATAATATATAAAATTAGATAAAAATAAATAAATCATGCAACACTATCGACGCATGAACAAATAAAAAATATGAAGTCAAGCAACAATTTTGAAATTATAAAATTTATTATGATAAGGTTAATTTTGTCATTACAATCTAATATATAAATTTAATCACTCTTATTAAAATCATACCAAACATTAAATATGGTATCTTACATCTTATTTATCCTTAACTTATCCTTATATTATATATCACATGTTTATCCTATCATGTGTACCAAACTATGCCTTAGATAAAAAGTAATATTTTTTCATAGATGACCCAAATACGAGATCTGTCTTACAAAATACGACTCGTGAGACCGTCTTACTCAAGTTTTTACCAACACTCAAATACACACGAAAGAGATAATGTGCCCGCGTTGGATTAATCGATGTCGCGTGATTTAAAATCCAACTTGTAAGGCCCGAGATTATATCAGTTTAATTCAAGATTATTTAATTTACGAATTTTGGAATGATGAATTAAATTCCATGATTTTTGTAATTAATTAGGATTAAAATGGAAGTAAAAAGAGTTTTGAGGACCAAATTGCAAATATTGAAAAGTTGAGGGGCCAAAGTATATATATATATATATATATATATATATATATATATATATATATATATATAATATATATATATATATATATATATATACAACCGAGATTCTTAAGGAGAAATGAAGAAAAAGGCTCCGAGGAAGAAATTGCTTCTTAAATTCAGAATTTGATTTCAAACAATCCGTCCGTTAGATTTTAAATCCGACTTCGGTACTGTGTTCATATCAACGCAGGCTACTACAGGACGTAAGTTTTATTACGTTTTGACATGTTTTGGAATTATGATGTTGTTAGAATTGAATACACGTCATATATGTTGTTCTTGACATGTTAGACAGCGTAGAATCGAAGTCAGATTAAGAAACGGACTGAATATGGAATTGTTATGAATTTCATAATGGAATTGACTAGAAATGATATCAGATTTGTACGGTAGTTGATTGTAAATTATTGGAATTGTTACATACTGATATAGTATTATCAGTATCGCAAGATTGTACTGTTGTACCGCCAGAATTTGATAAAACAGAGATGTTGTGATTTGATTAGAATATTGATACAGAATATTGATATTATCATTGCCAGATTGAACAGTGACAGACTTTGAATCAAGACTTTGATTGTACCAGATCGACAGCAAGAAAGGTATAAATAAATGTTGATTCGGGATTGCACAACTCGAGTTAGGTTTGACTTGAGTTTCCCTAAATCACATACTTTATTTTATTGCATTGATATTTGCAGATTATCAGATTGATATGTTAATCTATTGACTTAGAACAAAGTCAGAGTCCGAGTCTAGGGCAGATCAGCCTAGCTAGGGCAGAACCACCGAGTCTTTCTCAGAACCGATAAGACTCTAGACTTACGGTGTATCTAAGAGCCTTAGATGTAGATCGACGTCTATCTCAGACACTCGATACAGCATACCAAAGTCTAAAAGTAGATTGGGATCCCTAGATTTGAGATAAGATAAGATTAGATCACGAGTCATTGATTCATGTAGTCAGATTGGATATATGTTTTGATGTTTGTTTATGCTTTTATATATGTTTTATATGATTGCATTTAATACATTGTTTATACTGGGATATTTATATCTCACCGGAGTTATCCGGCTGTTGTCTTGTTTGTATGTGTGCATGACAACAGGTGGGACAGGTACATGGTCACAGAGGTGAAGACAGACCGAGATTAGAGTGATGATACCGGACTTGGACTAGAGCTAGGGTTTAAACACTTGATAGTAGTTGTTGAACCTGAGTATGTATGATTGTATATTTTATCAGATTTATACTTTTATACTGATATGTATAGGCGTTTGATTCCATTACCTTCCGCATTTTAAAAAAAAAATTTAGACCCTGATTATTATAATTGATTAGTCCCAATGACGATTAAGAACATGATTAGCGTCCGGGTCCCCACAACAGGTGGTATCAGAGCGATAGATCCTTTAGATTGAGATAGAAGAGGCTAGTGAGCGGGGTAGATTGAGGTTTTCTTTCCTGCTTTTGAATGCTAGCATGTCTTACTGCTTTATTACATGTTACTTGTTTATCTGATTTGATATAGTAATATGTTTTATTGAGATTGGATCAGTACTGAATCTAGATCAGCAGTAAGATGATCAGAGGAGGATTGAAACAGAATTGTGGTATTTGTTGCTAATCTATTTGATTATCAGATATGCCTCCGAGACGAGTACCAGAACAGGGAAGTACATCCAATCCTACAATGGATGTCACTCCGACTCCAATGGAAACGTTACTGAAACGATTTCAGTCATTTCATCCGCCAACCTTGAAAGGCACAGAGAACGCTGTGGAGTGTGAGAGTTGGCTTGATGATATAGAGATGATGTTCGAATCCTTGGAGTATACAGATGAGAAGAGAGTGAAATTAATTGGACACCAGTTACATGACGTTGCCAAGGACTGGTGGATTACGAGGAAGAGAGCCATGGAGCATAGAGGTACAAATATTACCTGGAATATATTTAGAACTGAATTTTATCAACGATTCTTTCCAGTGTCGTACCGGAAGGACAAGGGGGCGGAGTTTTCCAACCTCAAGCAAGGACAGATGAACATAGAAGAATACGTGTCCAAGTTCTCCTCCTTGCTGAAATTTGCTCCACATGTGACTGACAGCGAAGAAGCTACTGCTGACCAGTTCATCAATGGCCTGAACCCCGACATTTTAACATTGGTGAACACAGGGCGACCGAATAATTTTACTGATGCCCTGAACAGAGCTAAGGGAGCAGAAGCCGGTCTGATGAGACAGAAAGGGGCTTCATTTGTGCCTCCAGCACCGAGACCACAGCAACCACCTCCCAGATTTGAGGGTGGCAGCAGTAGTGGAGGAAAGAAAGAATTTTTGAAAGCCAGGGGAAAACAATTCAAGAAATCTGGCAGTAGTTCTTCCAGCTCCGGTGGTTCCAGACCGAGCCAGAGTTACACTGGAGTTTATTGCAAGACTTGCGGAGGAAGACATGCTACTGAGCAATGCCAGGGAGTGACTGGTAGTTGCAATTTCTGTAAACAGCCGGGACACTTTGCTAAAGTGTGTCCACAGAAAGGTTTGCAGAGAGATCAGAGGGCCGAGTCATCAGGATCAGCAGCACAGACTGAGAGACGATCAGCTGCTGTTCATACATTCCAGTCAGCGCCAGCTCAGTCACATCAGAGGCCAGGAGGAAGCCAGACAGTTGGTCAGCCTCCGAGACAGCAGGCCAGAGTCTTCGCTTTGACAAAAGAGCAGGCCCAGGAAGCACCAGATGACGTTGTGGTAGGTAACTATTCTTTATGTGGTTATCCTGCTTACGTATTAATTGATATCGATGCTTCACACACATTTATTTCTGAATGATTTGCATTGAGTCATGCATTGCCTGTAGAGTCTTTAGCTACTGTAGTGTCTGTCTCTTCGCCTTTGGGGACGGGTTTGATATCCGTGAATTCGGTTAAACATTGTATGCTACAGTATGACGGGCATGAGATTGAGTTAGATTGCATCGTACTTGGGTTGTTCGATTTTGACTGTATTATCGGTATTGATATGCTGACCAAGTACAGAGCGACAGTTGATTGTTTCCACAAGATAGTGAGATTTAGACCAGATATGGCTGAAGAGTGGAAATTTTACGGTAAGGGTTCTAGATCGAGAATTCCTTTAGTATCCGTACTATCTATGACTCGATTGTTACAGAAAGGAGCAGAAGGGTTCCTTGTATATTCAGTAGATTTACTGAAGTCGAGTCCAGCATTGGCAGATCTGCCAGTGGTACGTGAGTTTGCTGACGTCTTCCCAGATGAGATTCCGGGATTACCTCCAGTTAGAGAGATAGACTTCAGCATTGAACTGATGCTAGGTATAGTACCGATTTCTAGAGCTCCGTACAGAATGGCACCAGTTGAATTGAAAGAATTAAAAGGTCAGCTGGAAGACTTACTGGCCAAGGGGTACATCAGACCGAGTGTTTCTCCTTGGGGTGCTCCAGTACTATTCGTAAGAAAGAAAGACGGTTCGATGAGACTCTGCATCGACTATCGGCAACTGAACAAGGCAACGATAAAGAATAAATATCCTTTGCCTCGTATAGATGATTTATTCGATCAGTTGCAGGGATTTTCAGTATATTCCAAGATTGATTTAAGATCGGGATATCATCAGCTGAGAGTCAGAGATTCTGATATCTCAAAGACGGCATTCAGAACCAAATATGGACACTATGAATTTATTGTCATGCCGTTTGGTCTGACGAATGCTCCAGTTGTATTCATGGGATTGATGAACCGTATCTTCCAGAAATATCTCGATGATTTTGTGATTATTTTCATCGATGATATTTTGATTTATTCAAAGAATATGAGTGAGCATGCTGAGCATCTAAGAACTGTGTTGCGAATTCTAAGGGCTGAGAAGTTATATGCTAAACTGTCGAAATGTGAGTTTTGGCTAAGACAGGTAGTATTTCTGGGTCATATTATATCCGGAGATGGGATATCAGTTGATTCCAGTAAAGTGGAAGCCGTGATTTCTTGGCCAAGACCGACATCAGTACCTGAAATTCGCAGTTTCATGGGTTTAGCAGGATACTACCGTCGTTTCATTAAAGATTTCTCGAGTATAGCTAAACCAATTACTCAGCTGAGTCAGAAGAATGCTCCATTTGTTTGGTCTGAAGAATGTGAGACCAGTTTTCTAGAGTTGAAGAAAAGGTTGACCAGTGCACCGGTGTTGACTATTCCATCCGGTACCGGTGATTTTGTGGTTTATTGCGACGCTTCTCACAGAGGGTTGAGATGTGTGTTGATGCAACGAGGGCATGTTATCGTTTATGCCTCAAGACAGCTTAAACCACATGAGACTCGTTATCCAATTCATGATCTAGAATTGGCAGCCATTGTCTTTGCATCAAAGATATGGCGACATTATCTTTACGGGGAGAAGTTTGAGATATATTCTGATCATAAGAGTTTGAAATATCTGTTTTCACAATCTGAATTGAATATGAGGCAACGAAGATGGCTTGATTTGCTTAATGACTTTGATTGTGAAATCAAATACTATCCAGGAAAGTCTAATGCAGCAGCTGATGCACTGATTCGAAAGGTATGTTCTTTATCCTTATCGACGATTGGTGTTTCAAATTTGATAGAAGACTGCTGTTTGTCTGGATTAGAATTTGAAACAGATTATAGACCGTTAAGACTTTATACGGTGCAAGTAGAACCAGAGCTGATTAGGAGAATTAAGACAGCTCAGCGAAGTGATCAGAATGTACAGAAATCAGTATCGATGGTTAGAACAGGACATCGATCAGAATATCAAGTACGTGATAATGTCTTGTATGTGAATAATCGTCTGGTTGTGCCAAATAGTTCAGATTTGAAACGACAGATATTGTCAGAAGCGCACAACAGTCGATTCAGTATTCATCCTGGTGGCAGAAAGATGTATAATGATTTGAAAAGACAGTTCTGGTGGAAACAAATGAAGAATGACATTGCTGAATTTGTTTCCAAATGCCTGAATTGCCAACAGGTGAAGGCAGAAAGAAAGAAACCAGGAGGATTATTACAGAGTTTGTCCATTTCTGAATGGAAATGGGATCACATTTCCATGGATTTTGTGACGCAGTTGCCGCGTTCCTCCCGAGGTTGTGATGCGATTTGGGTCGTGATTGACAGATTGACCAAATCCGCATGTTTTATACCGTACAAGATGACGTACAGATTTGACCAGATGGCAGAGATCTATGTCAGAGAAGTGGTCAGATTGCATGGAGTGCCGAAGTCGATTGTATCAGATCGTGATCCTCGATTTACTTCGCACTTCTGGCAGAGTTTGCAGCAGGCTCTCGGTACGAAGTTACATTTGAGTACCGCATATCATCCACAGACCGACGGACAGTCAGAACGGACTATCCAGACACTGGAGGATATGCTGAGAGCAGTAGTGCTAGATTTCAGCACTAATTGGCAAGATGCATTGCCACTTTGTGAGTTTTCGTACAACAATAGCTATCAGACGAGTATTGAGATGGCACCATTTGAAGCGTTGTACGGAAAGAAATGCAGATCCCCTCTGTATTGGGATGATATCTCTGAAGTACCCGAGATTGGACTAGATATGATCAGAGATATGACAGAAAAAGTGAAGCTAATTCGGAAAAAAAATGAAGGCAGCGCAAGATAGACAGGCTAAATATGCCAATGTTCGACGTAGACCGTTGGTATTTGAGGCAGGAGACCGAGTATTCTTGAAGATTTCACCTTTCAGAGGCGTTGTCAGATTTGGCAAGAAAGGGAAACGGTCTCCACGATACATCGGGCCTTATGAGATTATCGAGAAGATAGGAGATCGTGCCTATCGACTCGCTTTACCGTCTTCATTATCTGGGATACATGATGTCTTTCATGTATCGTTATTAAGGATATACCTTCCTGATGCTTCACATGCTATACAACCAGGCGAGGCCGAGCTTGATGAATCTCTGAGCTATGTTGAAAAACCGATTCAGATTATTGATCGTAAAGAAAAACAGCTCAGAACGAAGACTATTCCACTTGTAAAAGTTCAATGGACTCGTCATGGTGTAGAAGAAGCAACCTGGGAAACTGAATCAGATATGAGACAAGAATTCCCAGAGTTATTCCACTGATGTGAGTTTACTATTTCAGTTTATGTTATTTCTGATTTGATTGCATGTGATATGATTGCTTGAGATTTCGAGGACGAAATAATGTCTCAGAGGGGGAGAATTGTAAGGCCCGAGCTTATATCAGTTTAATCCAAGATTATTTAATTTACGAATTTGGGAAAGATGAATTAAATTCCATGATTTTTGTAATTAATGAGGATTAAAATGGAAGTAAAAAGAGTTTTGAGGACCAAATTGCAAATATTGAAAAGTTGAGGGGCCAAAGTGTAATTATGACTTGAGTGACACTTGTCACACATGCAATTGATATATATATATATATATATATATATATATATATATATATATATATATATATATAACCGAGATTCTTAAGGAGAAATGAAGAAAAAGGCTCCGAGGAAGAAATTGCTTCTTAAATTCAGAATTTGATTTCAAACAATCCGTCCGTTAGATTTTAAATCCGACTTCGGTATTGTGTTCATATCAACGCAGGCTACTACAGGACGTAAGTTTTATTACGTTTTGACATGTTTTGGAATTATGATGTTGTTAGAATTGAATACACGTCATATATGTTGTTCTTGACATGTTAGACAGCGTAGAATCGAAGTCAGATTAAGAAACGGACTGAATATGGAATTGTTATGAATTTCAGAATGGAATTGACTAGAAATGATATCAGATTTGTACGGTAGTTGATTGTAAATTATTGGAATTGTTACATACTGATATAGTATTATCAGTATCGCAAGATTGTACTGTTGTACCGCCAGAATTTGATAAAACAGAGATGTTGTGATTTGATTAGAATATTGATACAGAATATTGATATTATCATTGCCAGATTGAACAATGAAAGACTTTGAATCAAGACTTTGATTGTACCAGATCGACAGCAAGAAAGGAATAAATAAATGTTGATTCGGGATTGCACAACTCGAGTTAGGTTTGACTTGAGTTTCCCTAAATCACATACTTTATTTTATTGCATTGATATTTGCAAATTATCGGATTGATATGTTAATCTATTGACTTAGAACAAAGTCAGAGTCCGAGTCTAGGGCAGATCAGCCTAGCTAGGGCAGAACCGCCGAGTCTTTCTCAGAACCGATAAGACTCTAGACTTACGGTGTATCGAAGAGCCTTAGATGTAGATCGACGTCTATCTCAGACACTCGATACAGCATACCAAAGTCTAAAAGTAGATTGGGATCCCTAGATTTGAGATAAGATAAGATTAGATCACGAGTCATTGATTCATGTAGTCAGATTGGATATATGTTTTGATGTTTGTTTATGCTTTTATATATGTTTTATATGATTGCATTTAATACATTGTTTATACTGGATATTTATATCTCACCAGAGTTATCCGGCTGTTGTCTTGTTTGTATGTGTGCATGACAACAGGTGGGACAGGTACATGGTCACAGAGGTGAAGACAGACCGAGATTAGAGTGGTGATACCGGACTTGGACTAGAGCTAGGGTTTAAACACTTGATAGTAGTTGTTGAACCTGAGTATGTATGATTGTATATTTTATCAGATTTATACTTTTATACTGATATGTATAGGAGTTTGATTCCATTACCTTCCGCATTTTAAAAAAAAAAATTAGACCCTGATTATTATAATCGATTAGTCCCAATGACGATTAAGAAAATGATTAGCGTCCGGGTCCCTGCACAACTAAAGTCTTGACTAATTTAATTATGGTTAGAAGATGTGGGAAGCTTCAACTTCTCATTTATTATAATTTATAACCCAAAGTCCCTTTACTTGTAAATTAACAGGTGATTTCTTATGGATAACTATTTGATTAATAAAATTGGATATTAAATCGGGTCAAAATGATTATTAAAACATCTTAAAATTTTAACGATAAATATTTGACTATTAATCTATCCTTATTTAATCCACTCAACCAAACACACCCTAGTATGTTTGGTGTGAGTGATAAAAGAGTGATTGATGAGTAATCACTCATCATCACATGTTTGGTATAAATATTGGTACTCTCAATTATCTTGTGGGCTATCACACGGCCCGTGCATGGCCCGCACTGTACATATAACATAAAAGATTAACTATCACATCTTGTCCAAGTGATTCTTTATACAACCTAAGGACAATAATATATAATTCTTATTTTACCCTTTAATAAGAAGTATGAACTAAATTTATACATATGATTTAATAATATATATGATAAGAATTCGTTCATATTACCTCAATTTTATATATTAATTTTCAATCATCGACAAATTTATTTTCAATTAATTTTTTTAAAATTGAATATTTAATTAAATTTTAACTTTTATTCATGTAAAATTCATTGATATATCCGGTTATTAATTTTATTTCTATATTGAGGTTTACATGCCTGTTATTTATATGTTTAATAATAATAATAATAATAATAATAATAATAATAATAATAATAATAATAATAATAATAAATAAATATAAGATAAGATGTAAAATAATAATAATAAATGAGAAGATACAAATTAATATCAATAATAAAAAATTAAATAATGATAAAAAAATTTAATTAAATTAATAAGAAATTATTGAATAATAAAATTAATGATTAATTATAATTATAATTAATGATGAAACTATAATTAAATTATTGATTAAAATAATATATCATTAATTATAACGAGAATAATTATTGTATAAAAAAATAATTTCAGAAAATAAAGAAAATGAATTTTTATTATTAATATCAAGATTTGTATAATAAAAAAAAGTTATTAATAAATAATAAGAAATAATTTTTGATAAATAATAATAGTTACGAGTCGGAAGAAGAATAATTAGTAAAATAAAAATAAATTAGTAAAAAAATAATAAGAAATAATCAACGTAAAATCAATAAAATCATTATAAGCAATAAGAAATAATTATATAATAATTAATAAGAAAAATAATGATAATGAATGATATTTAACGAATAGGTAATAAAATAATATTAAAAATAATAAGAATTAATCAAATATTTTTAAAATTATTTATTTTTTATTATTATTATTTTATTTTCTATTATTTATTTGTTTTTTGTTTATGTTTATTATATTTAGGTAAGGTGATTATATACACATAGCGAGGATATTTTGGTCATTTCAAAATAATACACAAAATTAATCCATAATTTTAAAATCATACCAAACATCATATATTTTATCTCACTATATTATTTACCATCATCTCTCATTTTTTAATCACTCTAATTATTAATCCTTTAGTTATCATATCCTACACATCAAACATTAAAAAATGAAATAAACAATCCATCTTGGGTAAATTGCCATTAAAATCCCATACTCAAATTTGATTTTGGGATCAATCCCTGTCATAAAAAAAAATGTTTGTATCTCTTAACGACAATAAATTTTTTTTTTATGTATTTATTGGGCTCACGTTTCTTTTCTGATGTGAAAAATAGGTGCAAATAATTGAATATATAATATAAATATATGAATTTTCAATATCAATTATTTTAGATCTGATAAAAAACAAGTATTTGAATTATATAAATATTTGACATATATGTGTTTTACATTTCATCTATCTGTATTTGGAAGTGTAAGTCATGATTTTATATCAAATTTGAGTCAATTAATATCACACACACACACACATATATATGTTGATTCAATATTTTTGTTCCTAAAATTTCTTAAATTAGTGCAAAAACATGTATAGTAAGTGTTGATATTAATAAAGATCTTCCAATTTTATACATAAAATTTTATTTTTTGTACCAAATCTAAAATAATTAGTAGTCAAATATCATATATTAATACTATATTTTCAATATCTTATATCGATTTTTTTCTATGAAAAAAAGATGTGCGTACATAGAGTGCAAAATTTCTTTTTTGATGGATCAGGAGTGTGCATAATCATTTTCTCTCTTACTCAAGTTTCAATTTGAGGATTTAAAGACAATTTATCCGACAATCTTTCAAAAAATCAACATGAAAGGATCTTTATTTTTGCTACTATCCCAGGAAAATGAAATATAAGTTATCCACGTAATCCATTATCGTAAGGAACAAATGCATATTACAACTCCTCACAACTTGAAATAAATCTATGTCGCAAAAATACAATAAAGACTCCTATGTAGGGAAATCTAAATCGACCATAACTCATTTTCTATGAAATTTTAACTCTCATGATGTGATACGATTCTTTGACCACGAAAAGCAAACACACTCAAAATGGAGTCGCGCCCTTGATTCGATGAACAAAGAAACAGTTGTGTTGTCCCGATCTTTTTGAAACAAGTAAATTGTGTGTAATATTCATCTCTAAATTACAAAGAATTTAGCAACAAATATTAACGAAGATAAACAATCGAAATTCAAACGCACATTCAAAGAACTCGTTTTTGACAATCCGAGTGAAGAACAATCGATAAACGCCACAAAATATTAAACTTTGATAAGTTTGATTTGAAAAACACAAAAAGATGTATACAAACCCGAGCTTTGAAATTTGAGAGAAAAACTCACAAAATATGATTAAACTCAATAATCTTTTTTCTACAATGATCAATTTTCGTCCATATATTGTTAAAAAAATCTAAAAGATTGCAAAATCTAGTTACATAATAAATTGAAACTCTAAACTAGGCAAGAAAGATTTTGCTCGTAGCAGGGCGCGCCCAGGCGCGAGATTCTACCGCTCGGGCGTGGGGTCTTCTGGACTGGTCACCTTGGACAGTGAGTATGGCGCTCGGGCGGTAATATCTTACAGCTCGGGCGCGAAGTTTTACCTCTCTAGCGCGGAGCTCTCGGGTCAGGGGCCTTGATTTGGCTTCCTCTTCATAATTTAGCACTTGAATGATATTGAAATATCTTCCAACTTCTTTGTTATGCATGTCGAATTCTTTGAAGCTTTGAATCACAAGATTTAGCACGTCATGCCCGGCCAGATTCATATCATGATATATGGTCCGAACAATAGCCGCCTTCTTGTTGCCTACATTGATGTCTTGTAGGTGATATCATACTATCACTTATGATAATACCATGCATAAGACGCCGTTAGGGCAACTGCTACAGCTCTTATTACAAGATTGGGACTAAAAGGGAGGCACCAAAGGGGATTCTGTCGGCAGAAGACAATAAATGATGATAGTTGAATAAGTTGGCTCACATGTTAAATGTTCGTCAAAATGGCCGAAAAAAATTTGAACCGGAAGTATGCGTTCAGACGAGAAATTGCATCTATCATTCCTTCATAATCCAAGTATTTATTCATCAAGTTCTCTCTCATCTTATAACATTTGTTATTTATTTCTATAATATTTGTGAGATGTTTGCTCTCTTGTATTAAAAGAGTGAGCGTTCTCTTTAGAAACACAGTGAATGGTTGTACATCATAAAATATTATAGTGGAATTCTTTTCACCTTATCCGTGATTTTTATCCTAATAATTTTTAGGGGTTTTCCACGTAAATCTCGGTTTCCAGTTTTATACTTTATTTTCATATTATTATCTCAAGTTGTAGCACGTGAGACCAATAAGTAGTATCAGAGTCTTGGTTAAAAATTTATTAAATTCTGATTTTGCTCTGTGGTTGCAGTCTAGACTGATATTTTACATCATAAAAGTTTTCTAAAGATTTTTGTTAAGGCGAGATTATTTTGTCCAGTCTACTGGATTTTTGTAGACATAATGACGGACAAATATGAGATAATAAAGTTCAATGTAAGCAATTTTATGATGTGAAAAATAAAGATACAAGCAGTTTTAAAAAGAAAAATTACTTGACGGATATTGGAGATAGACCAGTGGAAATGACAGATGATGGAAAGTAGAATGAGATTAATGATAATGTTGTTGCCAATTTACACTTGGTTATAGCAGACAGAATACTGTCAAGTATCTCTGAGATAAAAACAACAAAAGTTACCTGGGATACTCTGACAAAGATGTACGAGGTCAAGTCACTACACAACAAGATTTTCTTTAAGAAAAGACTTTATACTTTTTAGATGGCAGAATTCTCATCGATGACCGACCATATCAACACACTAAATACTCTATTTTCCCAACTTACTTCTATGGGGCATAAAATAGAGGAAAATGAACGTGCAAAGCTTCTGCTTCAAAGTCTAACAGATTCATATGATTAACTTACCATCAACATAACCAACAATATTCTTATGGGCTTTCTAAAATTCGACGATGTCTTCATAGCAGTTGTCGAAGAAGAAAGTCGGCTCAAGAATAAAGAAGATAGATTGGTAACTTCGAAGCAGACAGATGCTTTACCGATGATAAGAGGAAGATTTATGGACCGTAACTCCAGTGGAAACCAAAGACGATGTATATCAAAGTCAAGAAGTAAGAAGAAAAATATTTATAGCTTTAAATGTGACGGTAAAGGATACTTCAAGAAAAAGTATACGAGTATCGAGAAGATTTCTCAAGGAAATGTGGCCAATACTTTAGGCGGTGGTGGAATATTATTCAGTGAAGTGGCAACAGTTGCAGAAGGCATGCACAAATTTTGTGACACATGGATTATGGATTCAGGAGCGACGTGGCATATGGCGTCTCAGAAAGAATGATTTGATCATTATGAACCACTCTCAGGATTCTAGGGATATAAGTTCAGCGAGACATAACTAACAGAAATATTTGCTTTTCTCATAAAAATTGTTTGAAGAAAGTCTTGCAACGCTTCAACATGCTAGATAGTAAGCCAATATCAACCTCTCTTCCTATTAACTTCAAGTTATCCTCCGAGATGTGTCATAGCAGTGAAGCAGAGAGGATAAAGTTGTCTCGAGTATCATATACATCAGCAATGTAAAGTTTGATGTTCGTCATGACCTGTACAAGATCGCACATTGCTCAAGCAGTGGGAGCAGTTAGTCGGTATATGGCGAATCTTGTACGAGAGCATTGGATTACTGTTAAGAGGATCCTTATATATATATTAAGGATACCTCAAATGCTGCATTATGTTATAAAGGATCATATTTTACACTCAGGAGCTATGTCGATTCAGATTATGCAGGTGATCCTGATAAGAGAAAATCTATTATTGGTTATATGTTAAACTTGCAGAGGAAGCAATAAGTTGGATTTCAAAACTACAAACATTTGTGGCGTTATCTACAACAGAAGCAAAATACATGGCAGCTACTCAAGCGTATAAGGAGGCAATATGGATTAAAAGGTTATTGGAGGAGATCGGACACAAACAAGATATTGTTCCTTTGTTTTGTGAGAGTCGGAGTGCCTTGCACATGACAAAGAATCCAGCCTTTCATTCTAGGACGAAACAAATTGGGGTTCAATTTCACTTTGTTTGAGAAGTAATAGAAGAACGAAGCGTGTATATGCAGAAAATCCATACAAAGAACAATGTATCTGATTTTCTGAAAAAGCCTGTAAATACGGATAAGTTTGAATTGTGTATATCTTCAAGTGGCCTAGCAGAAATGTAAGCAGCATAGAATGACAAGATTGAAAAGATGTGTTTGATTCTCAATCAAATATCCAAGTGAGAGAAATGTCGGCAGAAGACCAATAAATGATGATAGTTGAATAAGTTGGCTCACATATTAAATGTTCGTCAAAATGGCCGAAAAAAATTTGAAGCAGAATCATGCGTTCAAATGAGAAATTGCATCTATAAATAGATGCATTCCTTCATAATTCAAGTATACCTTCATCAAGTTATCTATCATCTTATAATATTTGAGTGCTTAGTTCTATAATATTTGTGAAGTGTTTGTTCTCCTGTATTAAGAGAGCATGTGTTCTCTTTGGAAATATGGTGAACGGTTGTACACCATAAGATATTATAGTGAAATTATTTTAATCTGGCCGTGGTTTTTACCCCAATAATTTTTAGGGGTTTTTCACGTAAATCTCGGTGTCTATTTTTATATTTTATTTTCATATTATTATCTCAAGTTGTCGTATGTTGGACTAACATATTCAAAGTCTTTAAATAATGAGCTCAAATACACCAATCACATATTCTACAAATATATACTAAAATCCCCAAACCCCACAAATTTTACATCTCCTAGAAAATGTCCATTTCCTTCGATAACTCCATCAGATTCATAGAGGATGCCCTCTGGCCTTATACTACATTGACCCTAGTAAAAAAAAAGATCATTAGACAACATTTAATCTCTATATTTCAAGATTTCCCTTCTTTTAAGCCATCCGTAGACACATTCACCCACAACGATAACACCAAGGTCACTCATCTCAATGCTACTTGGGAGTTGTATGTCTCCCAAGACGCCCCTTCTGTCTCTTCAACCATTTGGGTACTTGAACCCACAAATAGCTCCCATGATGTACGTGGATTCGAGAAATAGAATGTATCCCATATACCGTTATCATCCATTCGTCGACTCTTTGGGTGCCACCACATCATATTAACTCGAAAATTGTCTTTTCTCCAAGTGTGATCTCCCGAGTTTGGTTTTTAATTTGATCAAACTATTCTCGTACAACCATCTTTTTTACTACTCAAGTGTCCCTGCTTGCGTTCATCCCTCCATGCATGGTCTCGAAAACAAATGATGAACCTATCCGTCCTTGTAGCTAAATTGGAAAAAAGGGGTGAGGTTATGAAAGACTGGGATATTTAGGCTCGAGCTCGAAAAGAAAAGCTTGAATGATAGAAAAATGAGTTGGATGATGGATTTGATAGGCTTTTGAATGGGATAAAGTATAATGATAAGAACTATGTTGTGAATTGTGAAATTGATGAATTTTTTGAAGGTTTGGATCTTTTTGTTGATTTGGATGTGAATGACTTGGCAATCGAGAATTTGCTGTGTGCGTGGGATGGAGCGGTTGGAGAAGGGGTGGTTAGTTTTGAAGTTTATGTTAAGCAAGCGAGGATCGTGGCTAGGGAGCAATTTTTTTTCTGGTAGGGCAAAGAAAGATGAATAAAGAGTTGAACAAAGTAAGAAAATTATCCATTTACATTAGTAAATGAATATTTTATTACCGTTTAAGAGAAATTGATTTTCTGTGATACGATCTCACGGATCTATATCTGTTAGATATATCGATTTAGTCCATATATGCAAGGAAAAATAATACTTTTGACATAAAAAAATTATTAACTTTCATAAGTTGAGCTGAGTCGAGCCGAAAAATTCGCTTAACAAAATTTAACTGTGATGAGCTCACAAGAATGAAAAATAATAATAAAATATAATACGTACCAAAAAGAATTTGATTTATGCATCACACCACGAATTATTTTCAAATTATTCTTTAAAATTTTCCCTTTCTGACGGTGTGCATTTATTTAATCGGATTTCGGCTACCTGTTTATCCAAATGGATCGGTTTATTTTTTACATATATTGGATCAAGAGGGCGGCGTGTTAGTATAACATATTCAGTCACTCTATGAACTGTGAAGTGTAGAGGAGGGAAGTGAAATTTGCAAGAATTTGGTAAATATTCGGTTTCCCCTTCCTTTACATGCAATTTCTCCATTTTTGTTTGTAAGACTTTCTTTTTAATGTTTTTTTACAGGGTGAATTCTAGACTCTGGTATTGTATGTGTTGTTTCTTTAAGGTGTTTGCTTAAATGTCTATTTGAGAGTTCAAATTTCAAAAGAATGTGTTTTGGCTCTCTATTATAATTATTTTCTGTAGAATTTGTGATTCTCAGAATGCCAGAAAAATAAGAGCTTTGAATTATATATGTGGTTAGCTTGAGCATGGGTTCTTCTGATATTAGCTTTCGGATTATTATGAGTTGGAGCTCAATCACTGTAACAGATCGGAACCTTAAAGAGAAAGTTCCGTCATTTTCATTTCGGAAGAGAAATTGGAGAGCCATTCTCTGGAAAATGCTTGGAATTTCTTACGGTGAGCTTTTTCTTATTGTGGGAGCTGCAGCTGCTCTTATTGGTATGCTCTTTCTTCTTAATATATAAGTATAGCGGATTTAGCCTTATTTTTTTTTGAGTGACATTTCTATATTTTAATCCAGGCATACATAAAATCGTGGCCCTATTTGTTAATCTGTGCTTTTACGATTTGGTATATATTTCTCTTGCTATGTTAATGCTGTGACATTTTTAATGGAAATTAGGGCGAAAGGATCTACCGATAATATCAAGAACAATGGGGAGATTGGCTGGGCGTGCGATTGGGTATGTTCAAGTGGCACGCGGCCAGTTTGAAAGTGTTATGGAGCAATCTCAAGCTCGCCAGGTCTGTGTTTCTCACACTCTTACACACCGTAGGCAAGGCATTTAATTGTTTAAATGTGTTGTGCTTGTCCAGCAAGGGTGTATGAAACAAGGGGAATTGAACGCTTGAGAACCGAAGGACTAGTTGAAGTGCATCAATTGTAATTTATAGTTGTGAGATTTATGCTTTGGCTATTGGGTTCAAATGAGAAATTGCATCTATAAATAGATGCATTCCTTCATAATTCAAGTATACCTTCATCAAGTTATCTATCATCTTATAATATTTGAGTGCTTAGTTCTATAATATTTGTGAAGTGTTTGTTCTCCTGTATTAAGAGAGCATGTGTTCTCTTTGGAAATATGGTGAACGGTTGTACACCATAAGATATTATAGTGAAATTATTTTAATCTGGCCGTGGTTTTTACCCCAATAATTTTTAGGGGTTTTTCACGTAAATCTCGGTGTCTATTTTTATATTTTATTTTCATATTATTATCTCAAGTTGTCGTATGTTGGACTAACATATTCAAAGTCTTTAAATAATGAGCTCAAATACACCAATCACATATTCTACAAATATATACTAAAATCCCCAAACCCCACAAATTTTACATCTCCTAGAAAATGTCCATTTCCTTCGATAACTCCATCAGATTCATAGAGGATGCCCTCTGGCCTTATACTACATTGACCCTAGTAAAAAAAAAGATCATTAGACAACATTTAATCTCTATATTTCAAGATTTCCCTTCTTTTAAGCCATCCGTAGGCACATTCACCCACAACGATAACACCAAGGTCACTCATCTCAATGCTACTTGGGAGTTGTATGTCTCCCAAGACGCCCCTTCTGTCTCTTCAACCATTTGGGTACTTGAACCCACAAATAGCTCCCATGATGTACGTGGATTCGAGAAATAGAATGTATCCCATATACCGTTATCATCCATTCGTCGACTCTTTGGGTGCCACCACATCATATTAACTCGAAAATTGTCTTTTCTCCAAGTGTGATCTCCCGAGTTTGGTTTTTAATTTGATCAAACTATTCTCGTACAACCATCTTTTTTACTACTCAAGTGTCCCTGCTTGCGTTCATCCCTCCATGCATGGTCTCGAAAACAAATGATGAACCTATCCGTCCTTGTAGCTAAATTGGAAAAAAGGGGTGAGGTTATGAAAGACTGGGATATTTAGGCTCGAGCTCGAAAAGAAAAGCTTGAATGATAGAAAAATGAGTTGGATGATGGATTTGATAGGCTTTTGAATGGGATAAAGTATAATGATAAGAACTATGTTGTGAATTGTGAAATTGATGAATTTTTTGAAGGTTTGGATCTTTTTGTTGATTTGGATGTGAATGACTTGGCAATCGAGAATTTGCTGTGTGCGTGGGATGGAGCGGTTGGAGAAGGGGTGGTTAGTTTTGAAGTTTATGTTAAGCAAGCGAGGATCGTGGCTAGGGAGCAATTTTTTTTCTGGTAGGGCAAAGAAAGATGAATAAAGAGTTGAACAAAGTAAGAAAATTATCCATTTACATTAGTAAATGAATATTTTATTACCGTTTAAGAGAAATTGATTTTCTGTGATACGATCTCACGGATCTATATCTGTTAGATATATCGATTTAGTCCATATATGCAAGGAAAAATAATACTTTTGACATAAAAAAATTATTAACTTTCATAAGTTGAGCTGAGTCGAGCCGAAAAATTCGCTTAACAAAATTTAACTGTGATGAGCTCACAAGAATGAAAAATAATAATAAAATATAATACGTACCAAAAAGAATTTGATTTATGCATCACACCACGAATTATTTTCAAATTATTCTTTAAAATTTTCCCTTTCTGACGGTGTGCATTTATTTAATCGGATTTCGGCTACCTGTTTATCCAAATGGATCGGTTTATTTTTTACATATATTGGATCAAGAGGGCGGCGTGTTAGTATAACATATTCAGTCACTCTATGAACTGTGAAGTGTAGAGGAGGGAAGTGAAATTTGCAAGAATTTGGTAAATATTCGGTTTCCCCTTCCTTTACATGCAATTTCTCCATTTTTGTTTGTAAGACTTTCTTTTTAATGTTTTTTTACAGGGTGAATTCTAGACTCTGGTATTGTATGTGTTGTTTCTTTAAGGTGTTTGCTTAAATGTCTATTTGAGAGTTCAAATTTCAAAAGAATGTGTTTTGGCTCTCTATTATAATTATTTTCTGTAGAATTTGTGATTCTCAGAATGCCAGAAAAATAAGAGCTTTGAATTATATATGTGGTTAGCTTGAGCATGGGTTCTTCTGATATTAGCTTTCGGATTATTATGAGTTGGAGCTCAATCACTGTAACAGATCGGAACCTTAAAGAGAAAGTTCCGTCATTTTCATTTCGGAAGAGAAATTGGAGAGCCATTCTCTGGAAAATGCTTGGAATTTCTTACGGTGAGCTTTTTCTTATTGTGGGAGCTGCAGCTGCTCTTATTGGTATGCTCTTTCTTCTTAATATATAAGTATAGCGGATTTAGCCTTATTTTTTTTTGAGTGACATTTCTATATTTTAATCCAGGCATACATAAAATCGTGGCCCTATTTGTTAATCTGTGCTTTTACGATTTGGTATATATTTCTCTTGCTATGTTAATGCTGTGACATTTTTAATGGAAATTAGGGCGAAAGGATCTACCGATAATATCAAGAACAATGGGGAGATTGGCTGGGCGTGCGATTGGGTATGTTCAAGTGGCACGCGGCCAGTTTGAAAGTGTTATGGAGCAATCTCAAGCTCGCCAGGTCTGTGTTTCTCACACTCTTACACACCGTAGGCAAGGCATTTAATTGTTTAAATGTGTTGTGCTTGTCCAGCAAGGGTGTATGAAACAAGGGGAATTGAACGCTTGAGAACCGAAGGACTAGTTGAAGTGCATCAATTGTAATTTATAGTTGTGAGATTTATGCTTTGGCTATTGGGTTCTTTTTTTGGGTCATCAAGATGACATTGTTGATTTCTTGATCTGATTGGATTTTATGCCTATAGATCTTTGATATGCATATGGGATTAATTTAATGTTATTGTTTTGATGGGCATTACATTTGGGCACAAGCAGGTTTATGTGAGACTCGTTTTCTTTTACTAGCTGTGATTTTGGACTATCTTGATTCTTGAATATGATTATCTAGGAAAATCTGACAGGTGCATAAAGAACTGCAAGATACAATGGCTCAATTAGAAGCTATACGCCATGAAATTCGCTCCATCTCTTTCATGAATCCTGGTCCATTGACAACGACACTAGTCGACAATATTGCAAAGCCTAAATCTGGTAATGGAAACATTATATTTTTCTTAATTTTTGTGGTTGTGTAGGCCTCTTCTTTTTTAATGACCTTGTATAGTTGTATTGCTGGAGCACAGTTGACACAGAAACTTTGAAACCTCCTGAAGGGGTTGCGGCGGAAGGCGAGACCACAGCAACCATTGCCATGCCCAAGGTATTGTGATAGTTGTGACTTGTGATGCTTGATGATGGTCGACTTTGCAATATTATTTTTAAGTGAATGACTTGCATGTTGTTTCAAGGATCATAGTTCAACTACCTCATCTCCATGTGACACTCATAGGCAAGCAATGACACATTCAAGATTGGCCAACTCTTCGTCCTTGGGTGTGAAAGCTATGGATGAAGTTCTTAATGAATTAACTGATGAGTCTGGTCAGTTTACTGTTCTTCCCATATCTGCTGAAAGTGCCGGATTGTTGCCAAAACCAAAAGGTGACCATCCCTACATTCTTCTGAAAGTCGTTTTTTTATCACTTTGCTGTTTGATTATGTTGCAGTTATTTCATTCTCTTGATTTTTTTAAGCTCATTCATGTATATACGAGGCATATAGAGCGAGACAACGAGAGGGGATCTGACCTATTGTTGGAGGCTGTACTTGAAGAGGATGTAGCACATAACGCCAAGGAATTTTTTGCACAGGCTCAAAAGCAGATGAAAAATGAATGAGAGATCGATGTTTGCATTTTTCTTCTCTTTTTAAACCTTCCACAAGAAGAATGCTGACAAAATGGCTCTTTTTTCGCGGGCCTGCAATATTCAGACCTGGATAAACCTAGTTGGAAAGATCGTTCAAATCCCATCTGCAATTTTTTCCATCCAAGGCACTCTGCTTCTGTTCTTATAGTCTCATGTGCATCTATCTATCCAGAAGTCTCTGTGCCACACCAGATGCGTTACAACTTACACCCGTGTGGTGCATGATGACCATGGGTTTAAGATAAAATGTTAAAAGAGTAAGTCTATTGTGAAACGGTCTCACGAATCTTTATCTGTGAGACGGGTCAATCCTACCGATATTCCAAATAAAAAGTAATATTCTTAGCATAAAAAATAATATTTTTTATGAATGACCTAAATAAGATATCTGTCGCATAAAATATAACATGTGAGATTGTCTCACGCAAATTTTTGTCTTTGTTAAATTCTATGGAAAAGTAGTCTTTTTGAAATTCTAATTTTACGTTCGGACATCTTAAATAATCATAGCTAAGTTTTGGAAATTTACAGTGGCTTTAATGAATTGTCAAGTCTCTGGATATTTAAAGAAAGCTTCGATGTTCGAGTCAAAGAAAGAAATGGCTTTAATGTTTTTTGAGTACGTGCTGAAAAATAATTAATTAGAGATTTCTTATGTTGAATAAAGTATTGTAATTGGAAAGTTTCAAACAGTAACGATTAATTAATTATAATACATGTCAGTCTAAGGGTTTTTTTTTTAAAGAGTTAGTCTCATGTGAGACCGTCTCACGGATCTTAATCCGTGAGACGGGTCAACTCTACCCATATTCACAATAAAAAGTAATACTCTTAGCATAAAAAGTAATACTTTTTCATGGATGACCCAAATAAAATATCCGTCTCACAAATATGACCCGTGAGACCGTCCCACACAAGTTTTTGTCTTTTTTAAAACTAATTTAAATTTTAAATTTTTTTTCAAAAATAATGAAAAAAAAAAATTTTGTAAAATTACGGCAAACCGTGCTTTGTGAGCACGGACGCTGCACACGTGGAGTAGCGCAGCGTCCGTGCTTTGTAAACACGGATTAAAATCCACGTTAGCTTATTAGCGACGGTTTTCAAACTCCGTCGCTAATAGCGACGGTTCTTTAACCGTCGCCACTAGCGACGGTTTATAAACCGTCGCCGATTCAAAGGTTGCGACGGTTTTGTTAATACTGTCGCTATATAATTAATGTACGTCGTTAAAAACATTTTACTATTAACAGCGCACATAAATATGTACGTCGTTATTAGTACTATTAACGGCGTGTCTTTATTGTGCACTGCGAAAATTGCATATGTTATTAACAGCACACATAAATGCAAGCTGCAGATAGTACTATAAATGCACGCCGCGGATAGTAATAACATATGCGATTTTAGCAGCGCACAATAAAGACACGCCACGCCGTTCATAGTATTATCAACGGCGTGCATCTTTATGTGCGCTGTTAATAGTAAAATATTTTTAAAAACATTATGTCTGGACATTAACGGCGTACATTAATCGCACGTCTTCATTTATTATTCACGGCTAGGGCTGGGAAAAAAATACCGAAATACCGAAAAATCGTACCGAAAAAAATATCGAACTTACCGAAAAAATCGGTATACCGAAAATGATACCGTACCGAAAATTTCGGTATCGGTATTGGTATGAAATATTTTTTTTTCGGTATTTCGGTATATATAGAAATACCGAAAAATAATTTTTTATTATTATTATTTTTTTAAACTTAAGTCGGTATACCGAAAATATTTCGGTATACCGAAAATTTCGACAAAATTTTCGGTGTGTACGGTACCGGTATAAACTTTTTTCACATTCGGCATACCGAATTTTCGATACCGGTATCGGTATGGAAACATTCCATATTGGGATAATCAGCACGGCAAATATAGCGACGGTTTTACAAAACTGTCGCAAATTTTGAATTGGCGACGGTTGTGTCAACCGTCGCTATTGGCGACGGTTTATTATCCGTCGCTAGGCGCGACGGAATTGTAAAACCGTCGCTAATAAGCCAACGTGGACTCAATCCGTGCTTACTAAGCACGGACGCTGC
The DNA here is from genome assembly GCF_022965805.1 of Primulina eburnea. Taxonomy (NCBI): domain Eukaryota; kingdom Viridiplantae; phylum Streptophyta; class Magnoliopsida; order Lamiales; family Gesneriaceae; genus Primulina; species Primulina eburnea. Next base: position 2,797,872 of record NC_133106.1, on the reverse strand, counting down.
TCCACGTGTGCAGCGTCCGTGCTCTATAAGCACGGTTTGCCGTAATTTTGCAACATTTTTTTTTTTGCATTATTTTTGAAAAAAAATTTAAAATTTAAATTAGTTTTTAAAAAAAAAACCCAGTCTAAGGCACTCATCGAGAGCCTTAATATTGAATAGAGGTAGAAATATATATTTACTTTGAACCTTGTAGAATATGTTTGGCTTCACTTTGAGAATTTTTTATTTAATTTTTTAAAATATAAAATATCAATAACATTTTAGTCTCAACAATTTATGAACAAATAAAAAAATAACTTGGGTTAAAAGTATATTCATGATTTCATATTCATTTACGTGTATAAGTTTAGCTTGAGTTGGGAATAATTTGTGATTCATTTGAAACTCAAGTATCTGTCAATATAATATTTTATGAAAACAATTATACTTTTTGTTTGGAAAGTAAGACATCGAATCGTAATGTTACAATTTTGGATGCTAATCAAGATTTTGTGGTGTTCTGGTAATAATTTTCGTATTTGGAATTAAGCCTCGATCCATGATTTATTCTTACATATCATGTATTTGTCGTTTTACTAAAAATTATAATTATTGACAACAGACTAAGGCTACGTTTGGTTGGAAGGATAGGTGTAAAGGCCCGAAAATACTTGCTTGAAAATTTGCGGAAAATTAAAAAATTTCTTTTTAAAAGAACTTAAATGGCCTCATTCGTAAAATCGTCTGATAAATCAAGTTCAAAGTTTAAAATAGTAGCAGCAGAAGAAAATAAAGTCTTGCCAAAAATAACAATTTAAAATTATCCAACTACTGATAAAAATTGTTTGCGGAATAAAATAGCAACTGCTGCACTGAGGTCCTCGGGTGCCACTACTGCCGACCCAAGCTGGCTCACTGGTCCCCGCCCTCGGCCCTGACCTCATCAGTACCTACAACAATCAAGTCTAGTGAGTCTAAAGACTCAGCATGCATATATCGCAGGTAACGAGTAAAAATCTGGAGTAAAATATGCATGGGATAAAATATCATGCCATGTGACATGCTGAAAATAATCTGTACTGAGCAATTATAATACGTGCATGCTGAACTGATAATCACAGTGAAAATAATTGCTCCTTGGAGCCTGCACTGAAATAATTGATAAAACTTTTCTGTTGAGATTATGTTTTACGCCTGTGGCCACTGCACTAAGCTGAACTGATCGGTAACTGACTACCGGGGAGCCTGGAACTGAGCTGGCGGTCACTGAAGACCCGATGGTACCAACCTGAACTGAGCGGTCACTGAAGACCCGATGGTACCAACCTGAACTGAGCGGTCACTGGCGACCGTATAAATAATAATAATGCTCCCACATAGTGAATGAACCACAAGCCATATCGCATAAATCTAAAAAATAATCATTTTTCTGTTTTCATGCACGTAAAATAATTAACTGACGATAATGAAAATATCCTGAAATTTTACCAACTGGGATGGATCGTCCCCAGGCTCGCTGCAACCTAAAAATGCCATGAAAATATGCAATGGATTTTTCTTAGGCAAATTTATGCAATTAAATTTCTAAAATGCGACAACTACGTGTAACGACCTCGTATTTAATCATGACTTTAAACCAACCCGAACCAACACTGAACCAATGTGACGTCATGATTAAAATACGTTTAAAATTATGAATTTATGCTCCTAAAATTATGAGGGTCGAAATCTAGGTGAAATGGAGGCCAAAACATGAAACGCTCTTTCGAGAGTCAATTTGGCACATCGCACCGTAAATTCTCGTACGACCTCAAAAATGATCCGAATCACGAACGGTCAAAAACATGACCTTCCTAACTCAATGGGGCACTGTCCAGTCCAAGGCCATAGGCTAAAAGCCAACCAAGAACTCAGACGAGCCCTCGCACCGGCACAGCAACCTGCTGTCAAATTCCAGCAGCTGCGTAGTGCGTTGCTTGCGTCGTTTTCGAGTCCGCCGGCCATTCCAGCAGCAGCTGTATTTCGTTTTTGGCATGGAAGGGTGATCATGAATCATGAAAATAATGTTAATATGACTTGATTGAGGTTTAGAAAAACATATGTACATGCCTGGATTTTTTGTTTGAAAGAAAACGAAAAGAACGAGACGTTACGACGCGGAGGAGTGGAGCGCTTTTCCTTCCTTCTTTTCTCTCTTGGTGCACACGATTTTCTCCCTAAGAACACTACTGAAAACTCACGTTTTCTAGATCTGCAATGGAGCTGCTGTTTTCGTGCAAGGGAGAGGGGAGAAGGTGATCTAGATATGGAGGGGAGATCCAAATAAAAGGGATAAAGGGAGGCCAAGTCTCAACAAACTTTTCTTTGAATTTCAAATGAAGTTGATATCAAATCTGAAATTTTGTGTATCTAGCAAGTGATGGCCGATAATTCTAGTTAACTAGACTAGGAACATGCTAATTAATTAATTAAAATGTGCTCCCAAAAATCCTAGACTTAAATTGCTAATTAAATTCAAATATGGGATAATAAAGTGATAAGGAAATTAATTGTTTAAACAAATCAAGGTGGCCGAAAATTTTAGGATAAATGGGGAGGAAAATATTTTGGCAAAAACTTGTGTGAGACGGTCTCACGGGTCATATTTGTGAGACGGATCTCTTATTTGGGTCATCCATGAAAAAATATTACTTTTTATGCTAAAAGTATTACTTTTTATTGTGGATATGGGTAGGGTTGACCCGTCTCACGGATTAAGATCCGTGAGACGGTCTCACATGAGACCTACTCAAATATTTTCTTAAACCTTGCACTTTAAATCTCTAGTTTTTAATTTACCCAATAAATATTTTATGGAATTAAGAAACTAATTATCTAACTTATTTACTATTCTATCTCAACTTAATTGGATAATCCCATAAACTTTATTTTACACTAGAATCACATATTAATTAGCTTAAATAAATTCTAGTAATAATTCCAAATTATTAAATTTATCTCTATGCTCCAACTCCGGTCCGACCTCACTGAATTTACTGAAAAGCTGAAAATCAAGCTACTGAACTGAAATAATAAAATAATTAACTTCAAAGAAATGCATTAAAATAAACATGCACTGAAGTCAATTAAATTTTAAAATAATAGAATTATGCATGGCTTATACGTAGACTGATTTACGGGTTCTACAATCCTTCCCCCCTTAAAAGAAATTTCGTCCTCGAAATTAGAACTCACCGAATAACTCGGGGTAACGCTCCCTCATCTCTAACTCAGACTCCCACGTAGCTTCCTCCTCTGAATGGTTGAGCCATCGGACTTTGACTCGTTTAACAAGCTTGTTCCGAAGCTGCTTCTCATGTCTGTCTAGGATCTGCACTGGTCTCTCCTCATAAGATAGGTTCGGAGTAAGCTGCAACGGCTCAAAATTCAGCACATGCGAAGGGTTTGCCATGTACTTTCTCAGCATGGAGACGTGAAAGACATTGTGTACTCCGGCCAGATTCGGCGGAAGAGCCACACGATACGCTAGCGTCCCAACTCTGTCGAGGATCTCAAACGGTCCAATAAATCTCGGACTGAGCTTCCCTTTCTTTCCGAACCTCATGACACCCTTCATAGGTGCCACTTTCACGAAGACATGGTCGCCCACTGCAAACTGTAAGTCCCTCCTCCGCTGATCGGCATAACTCTTCTGCCGGCTCTAAGCAGTCCTCATCCTACCACGGATCTTGGCTACTACCTCTGCTGCCTGCTGAACAATCTCTGGACCCAACTCTGCTCTCTCTCCTACTTCATCCCAATGAACAGGAGATCGACACTTACGGCCATACAAAGCTTCATACGGTGCCATACCAATGGAAGACTGGAAGCCGTTGTTATAGGTGAACTCTACCAATGGTAAGTTCGACTCCCAACTCCCAGAGAAATCAATGACGCAAGCGCGAAGAAGATCCTCCAAAATCTGAATAACTCGCTCCGACTGCCCATCTGTCTGCGGATGGAAAGCTGTGCTAAACAGCAACTTCGTACCCAAAGTCGAATGCAAACTCTTCCAAAATGAGGAAGTGAATCTGGGATCTCTGTCGGATACGATAGAAACTGGAATGCCATGGAGTCGGACTATCTCCCGGTTATACAACTCTGCATACTGAACCATGGTGAAAGTCGTCTTAATAGGCAAGAAGTGCGCTGATTTGGTAAGACGATCTACAATCACCCAAATGGCATTCGACCCTCTGGCTGACCTCGGCAATCCGGTCACAAAGTCCATGGTAATGTTCTCCCACTTCCACTCGGGAATAGGAAGAGGCTTGAGCAAACCTGCTGGTCTCTGATGCTCGGCCTTCACCAACTGGCAAGTCAGGCACTCGGATACAAAACGCATGATGTCCTTCTTCATCCCTGGCCACCAATACAATAGCTGCAGATCTTTGTACATCTTTGTACTCCCAGGGTGAATGGAGTACGGGGACGTATGGACCTCCGATAAGATGTCTGCTCGGATAGAATCACTGCTAGGAACCCATATCCTATCTCGGTATCTCACAATACCGTCGCTGACTGAATACAAGACACTGCCCTTGGCTTCATCCCTCTTCTTCCACTGTGCTAACTGCTCATCTGCGGCCTGACCACTGCGAATACGGTCCAAAAGAGAAGACTGAATGGTCCAGGTAGATAGACGAGGAACTCTACCTCGAGGATAAGTCTCAAGACCGAACCTCTGCATCTCAATCTGAAGAGGTTTCTGCATAGTCAAATGAGCCATCACTGCGACTTTTCTGCTCAAAGCATCCGCAACTACATTAGCTTTACCCGGGTGGTAGCTAATGTCACAATTGTAGTCTTTCACAAGCTCCAACCAACGCCTCTGACGCATGTTCAGCTCCTTCTGCGTAAATAAATACTTGAGGCTCTTGTGGTCGGTAAAGATCTGGCATTTCTCTCCATACAGATAGTGCCTCCAAATCTTCAAAGCAAAGACTACGGCCGCTAACTCCAGATCATGGGTGGGGTAGTTCTTCTCGTGGATTTTCAGCTGTCGAGAAGCATATGCTATCACTCTCCCATGCTGCATCAATACTGCGCCAAGACCGAGCTTCGAAGCATCGGTATAAAGAACGAACTCGCCGGGTCCTGACGGTGTGGCCAAAACTGGTGCTGAAATAAGAGCTTGCTTCAAAGTATCGAAGCTCTTCTGGCACTCATCGCTCCACACAAACTTCACATTCTTCTTTGTCAGTGCTGTGAGAGGAACGGCAATGGATGAGAATCCCTGAATGAACTTCCTGTAATATCCTGCCAGCCCAAGAAAACTGCGGATCTCGGATGCATTCTGAGGCACAACCCAATCTCTGACTGCTGCAACTTTTGCGGGGTCTACCTCGATGCCACTGCTGGAGACGATGTGGCCTAGGAACGCCACCTTTTCTAACCAGAATTCGCATTTACTGAACTTCGCGAATAGTTTGTGCTTCTGCAATGTCTGCAACACTGTGGTCAGATGCCTGCTGTGCTCCTCCCGACTCTTGGAGTAGACGAGTATGTCATCTATGAACACTATCACAAACTGGTCGAGGTATGGCTGAAATACGCGATTCATGAGATCCATGAAGATCGCTGGCGCATTCGTCAGACCGAACGGCATCACAAGGAACTCGTAGTGACCATAACGAGTCCTGAAAGCTGTCTTCGAGACATCAGCATCTCTCACTCTCAACTGATGATAACCAGAACGCAGATCAATCTTGGAGAAAATCGAAGCTCCCTGCAACTGGTCAAACAGATCCTCAATCCTCGGTAGTGGGTACTTGTTCTTAACTGTGACCCTGCTCAACTCCCGATAGTCAATGCAAAGCCTCATCGAGCCATCCTTCTTCTTAACAAACAAGACCGGCGCGCCCCATGGTGAAAAGCTCGGGCGAATGAACTCCTTGTCGAGAAGTTCCTGAATCTGCTTCTTAAGCTCTGCCATCTCTGTCGGTGCTAGTCGGTACGGCGCTTTGGATATCGGAGCCGTACCTGGCATAAGCTCAATGGAAAACTCCAGCTCTCTCTCAGGTGGCATACCAGAGACGTCCTCGGGAAAAACGTCTAAGAAATCTCTGACGATCGGAACATCTGAGGCTGACTGGCTGGGTTCCTCGGGGACAGCTAAAAAGGTCGCTAGAAATGCCCGACACCCTCTATGCATGAGTTTCCTAGCCTGAACATATGGAATAATGCGCGGTAACGAAAAGTACCTGTCAGGCTCAAATAAGAACTGCTCCATTCCAGGCGGTCGGACAAGAACAGATCTCCGCTGGAAGTCTATCAACACTCTGTTCTTCAGTAGCCAATCCATCCCTAGGATGATGTCGAATTCCGGCATCGGTAGCAAAATCAGATCCGCATATACAAGCTTACCGTGCAGCTCAAGGTCTATATCTCGGATAACATTGGTGGCTGCCATCTCCTCGCCTGACGGCAACACTACTGAAAAGGCTATTTCTAGCCCAATGGTCTTGATCTTCAGAAAGTTTGCAAAGACCTCCGATATAAACGAGTGAGTGGCCCCTGAATCTATCAAGGCCTTGGTAGCTTTGCCGGCTATGAAAATTCTCCCTGAAAGTTCGGAATACTAAGCAGAACCCAACGATCACAAGAGCTAAGCTTATAGACATGCAAAGGTCAAAGTTCTTCTAACTAAGTCCCGAAAATATCACTAAGTAGAGCATGCAATCCTATCGTGGTTCTATGTTCAAATCTTACTCCCGATAGTCAAAACACGGAATTTCAATGATAACTTAAAGCTTAAAGGTACCTGTCAATAACATGGTCTCAGGGTTGGTTTCCGCGGCATAGAGAGCGAAAACTCGGCCCTGAGTAGGCAGATTCCTCTGAGGGCAATGTGGCAACATGTGGTCTGGACTGCCACACTTAAAACACTTTCCTGAGCCAGCCATGCATGCTCCAGGATGGCGGCGAGAGCACCTCGGACAGACTGGGTACTCCTGAGTCCTCGGGGCTGGGCGTCCCCGCTGCTGCTGCTGCTGCTGCTGGTGGGGCCCTCTGTTCCTAGGCGGTCCATTGAATGGCCTTTTATGCTGCTGCTGATGCTGATGAGGAGGAGGGCGGTGGGGTACCTGGATTGGGCGCTTGCCCTGGCGGTCTCTCTCGATGTCCCGTTGATCCTGCTCAGCGGCTAAAGCTTTGGAGACTGCGATCTCATAAGTGGCAGGGTCAGATACCCTAACATCCCGGCGCAAGATCGGCCGAAGTCCCACCAGAAAGTGCATCAACTTCGCTCTGGCATCATTCGCGATCAGGGGCACAAAGTGACAGCCCCTCTCGAACTTACGGATAAACTCCGTAACCGACATATCCCCCTGCCTCAGACTCATGAACTCTGTGGTCAGTCTGGTGCGAACCTCCTCGGTAAAATACTTGGAGTAGAAAACCTCCGTAAATCGGGTCCAAGAAAGTGTAGCCAAAGTCAAGGCTACTGACGCTGCTTCCCACCATAAGCGGGCGTCTCCAGTAAATAAATAGGTCGCACATCGAACTCGGTCGGCGTCTCCCAGCTCCATGAAATCAAAGATAACCTCGAGGGACTTGATCCATCCCTCGGCAACCATGGGGTCAGATGTCCCGGAGAATTCCTTTGGGCGCATCTTCATAAATCGCTCATAGACGGCCTCGGGCCCTGTCGGCCTAGTCACCACAGCATTGTTCCCCGCAAACTGTGCGAAGAACTGAGTCATCCCAGCTAACATCTGGGCATTCATGTCCGGTGGGGGCGGTGGAGGAGGTGGAGGAGGAGGAGGAGGTGTCTGCCTCTCTTGTCTCTGATCATCGTCCTCGCGACGGTGCTCGCCACCACCTCTCGGGCGTCCAACTTGGCGTCTAGGGGGCATACTGTTCCATACATAACCCGTACGTAACTAACATGCATAATTCCATAATTTATTATAACTGAATACTGAAATACTGAATGTCTGGAAGCATGCTGACAAAATAAATTCATGCTTTAAATAATTGCTGAACAAAATGCTGAACTGAAAACTTACAGACCGAAGACGTGGCTTCGTGAGCTTCTCGCAGTCAGTAGTAGTGAAACCCTATACAGAACCACCGCTCTGATACCAATTGTAAAGGCCCGAAAATACTTGCTTGAAAATTTACGGAAAATTAAAAAATTTCTTTTTAAAAGAACTTAAATGGCCTCATTCGTAAAATCGTCTGATAAATCAAGTTCAAAGTTTAAAATAGTAGCAGCGGAAGAAAATAAAGTCTTGCCAAAAATAACAATTTAAAATTATCCAACTACTGATAAAAATTGTTTGTGGAATAAAATAGCAACTGCTGCACTGAGGTCCTCGGGTGCCACTACTGCCGACCCAAGCTGGCTCACTGGTCCCCGCCCTCGGCCCTGACCTCATCAGTACCTACAACAATCAAGTCTAGTGAGTCTAAAGACTCAGCATGCATATATCGCAGGTAACGAGTAAAAATCTGGAGTAAAATATGCATGGGATAAAATATCATGCCATGTGACATGCTGAAAATAATCTGTACTGAGCAATTATAATACGTGCATGCTGAACTGATAATCACAGTGAAAATAATTGCTCCTTGGAGCCTGCACTGAAATAATTGATAAAACTTTTCTGTTGAGATTATGTTTTACGCCTGTGGCCACTGCACTAAGCTGAACTGATCGGTAACTGACTACCGGGGAGCCTGGAACTGAGCTGGCGGTCACTGAAGACCCGATGGTACCAACCTGAACTGAGCGGTCACTGAAGACCCGATGGTACCAACCTGAACTGAGCGGTCACTGGCGACCGTATAAATAATAATAATGCTCCCACATAGTGAATGAACCACAAGCCATATCGCATAAATCTCAAAAATAATCATTTTTCTGTTTTCATGCACGTAAAATAATTAACTGACGATAATGAAAATATCCTGAAATTTTACCAACTGGGATGGATCGTCCCCAGGCTCGCTGCAACCTAAAAATGCCATGAAAATATGCAATGGATTTTTCTTAGGCAAATTTATGCAATTAAATTTCTAAAATGCGACAACTACGTCTAACTACCTCGTATTTAATCATGACTTTAAACCAACCCGAACCAACACTGAACCAACGTGACATCATGATTAAAATACGTTTAAAATTATGAATTTATGCTCCTAAAATTATGAGGGTCGAAATCTAGGTGAAATGGAGGCCAAAACATGAAACGCTCTTTCGAGAGTCAATTTGGCACATCGCACCGTAAATTCTCGTACGACCTCAAAAATGATCCGAATCACGAACGGTCAAAAACATGACCTTCCTAACTCAATGGGGCACTGTCCAGTCCAAGGCCATAGGCTAAAAGTCAACCAAGAACTCAGACGATCCCTCGCACCGGCACTGCAACCTGCTGTCAAATTCCAGCAGCTGCGTAGTGCGTTGCTTGCGTCGTTTTCGAGTCCGCCGGCCATTGGGGCTTGCACCACCGACCAGGGACCCTTACCAACATCCCAAGGAAGGGTTTGAACCATGGCTAAAGGCCATAGGCCAGCCACAATCCTCCCATTCCAGCAACCAACCGAGAAGATGCACCGAGAGCACATTTGATGCGCGTGTGGTGTGTTTTGCTTAGCTCGCTGTCTTGCGTCGTTCCAGTGGCCATTAATGGACCATGGCACGACCTAGACATCTTGGGGTGTGGTATGGACCATGGCTAAGGGCCATAGGCCAAACCAGATCCACACCAAGCCACCCAAGAACCGAAACCAAATGCTGTCAAATGAAGGGGCCGAGAGGGGCACTTGTGTTGCTTCTGTCCAAACGACTTGGGACATGGCTCAAGCCACTTAGGGCCGACTTGACCACGTCCTATGCTTGCTAGGGAAGGGTCCTAGCCATGGTTACTGGCCCTAGGCCAGCCATGGCTCGAAATCTAACCAAACAAGCCGAGACCCACAAGCTGTCAAAAATCAAGGGCCGAGAAAGGGGAGGGGCTGTTGTGATGTTTTTATTAAAAACCGAGGAGCCATGGACCAAGCCACCAAAAGGGCGACTTAGTCACGTCTTAGACATGCTAGGGGAGTGATCCAACCATGGCTATGAGCCCTAGGGCAGCCAAGATCAGATCCAATCCCCTTGACAGCAAATTCTGAATTTTCGAAGCACATAAGATGCAAGGGGGAGGGTTGCTGTCATTTCTGAATTTCCAGCGGCAAGGGCTTGAACGAATGGACTAATCTGATCCTAATGCATCCTATTACGTATATAGAAGTCGCCATGGGAGCCTGGAGTCGATCCACAACCTGAAACTCACGAACCAACAGAAAACGTGAAGCATGAAGAACAAAAATCTGCATGTGTTTCCTTAAAAATTCTGTGCTGTATTTCGTTTTTGGCATGGAAGGGTGATCATGAATCATGAAAATAATGTTAATATGACTTGATTGAGGTTTAGAAAAACATATGTACATGCCTGGATTTTTCGTTTGAAAGAAAACGAAAAGAACGAGACGTTACGACGCGGAGGAGTGGAGCGCTTTTCCTTCCTTCTTTTCTCTCTTGGTGCACACGATTTTCTCCCTAAGAACACTACTGAAAACTCACGTTTTCTAGATCTGCAATGGAGCTGCTGTTTTCGTGCAAGGGAGAGGGGAGAAGGTGATCTAGATATGGAGGGGAGATCCAAAATAAAAGGGATAAAGAGAGGCCAAGTCTCAACAAACTTTTCTTTGAATTTCAAATGAAGTTGATATCAAATCTGAAATTTTGTGTATCTAGCAAGTGATGGCCGATAATTCTAGTTAACTAGACTAGGAACATGCTAATTAATTAATTAAAATGTGCTCCCAAAAATCCTAGACTTAAATTGCTAATTAAATTCAAATATGGGATAATAAAGTGATAAGGAAATTAATTGTTTAAACAAATCAAGGTGGCCGAAAATTTTAGGATAAATAGGGAGGAAAATATTTTCTTAAACCTTGCACTTTAAATCTCTAGTGTTTAATTTACCCAATAAATATTTTATGGAATTAAGAAACTAATTATCTAACTTATTTACTATTCTATCTCAACTTAATTGGATAATCCCATAAACTTTATTTTACACTAGAATCACATATTAATTAGCTTAAATAAATTCTAGTAATAATTCCAAATTATTAAATTTATCTCTATGCTCCAACTCCGGTCCGACCTCACTGAATTTACTGAAAAGCTAAAAATCAAGCTACTGAACTGAAATAATAAAATAATTAACTTCAAAGAAATGCATTAAAATAAACATGCACTGAAGTCAATTAAATTTTAAAATAATAGAATTATGCATGGCTTATACGTAGACTGATTTACGGGTTCTACAATAGGATTACTAAATGATTGACACGTAAATGATAAAATAAATGACTATTTACAGATTAATATGTTATGCCAAAATCCTTGTCCTGTTTGGTTTGTTTTTTATGTGTGTGATTACCTACTCCATTAACTTTATTGTACCAAAACTACCCTTTCCTATTTTTGTTTCATTACTAAATTCCCACCCACTTCTGTACGCTATTTTCACATTTCCTTCCAAAACATTCGTCCACACAATCTGTTCGAAGAAAACCCTACCACACAGCAACGTAGATATTTCGTCATCGATGTACGCCTTCTTCCCCAAAATGTGTGGATCTTGAATTTCTGCTGCTGAATCATACATCTGAAGGCGTGGATTTCGTATTCCGCACGTTAATCTTCCGTCGATAATCCACCGGAAAATGTAGCAGAAACATTTTTCTGCTTACGCAAAAGATTTAACAGAAAGAAAGTGCATTTAACGAGACGCTGCGCGCTTTCGGATATTTCCGAAAAATTTAGCACGGTATATCAAACAAATGTAATATTCAGAAAATTGCTTTCCGGAAACAGCTACTGCATATTCAATTGGGAGACAAAGAATTTCAATACACAAAGAACCTGATTTCAGAAGAAGAGGAACGGATTCAGTGAGAAACCCTAAAGTGCACTCCGGTCTTCGTCCATACCTTGTTCTTTAGCTGGGCCAGTACTCTGATGTTTTGATTTTGACGTCGGTTGTCAAAGGGTATTATAGGAAAGTGGCGTGTGATAGAGATGAGGACTAATAATAATGTCATTGGACATGGGTTAAAATTAACCTGCCTTGTCCCACTTTGTCCCTTGCACAAGAGATTGAGTTGGTTTAATTAAATTTGAACCAAGCAAGGGATCAGGCTGGAAAAAATTAGTGAATCACACCTAATCATGCCTACCAAGCACAGCATAATAGTATAATTCTAATCTTTTAAATAATATACCTACATAAGATGCATATCAAGTATCTCTCTTCCCAATAAACTTGTTCCTTGCAATCCGCATAAATCGAATATGTGATCTTGACTCTAATATTAATTGTAAGATCAAGCGTTTGACGTTTTACCGCAAACTATATATAACAGTAATGATACTAGCAGTCCAAAGAACGTGAAATAACACTAGAGCCGTTGATTTGCTTGTTTAAAATCATACACCTTTGGTTTAATATAAGATTCTATATGCAATTTATTCCACAAATGGTTGAAAATGAATAAATTGTCACATTGTCATTAAGCATGCTGGAATTCTGACAAAAAGCCCACTTCTTAGTTTGATTTTATTAAGATGTTTTTTCAAATTGTTCTGAATTTTATAATTCATTGGATGGATACTCTATGAAAATGTGGCAAATTTAAAGGCAATAACTATTCCGCAGGAGAAATTATATATAAAATTTGAATTTTTTGATCACAGCAGCATCTATCCCTCTGAGGGAGAATACAACATTTTTGGTTGCAGAGTAAATATTTGAATTTATCTTATTAGAATCTAGTCTATGGAACCTTTGTTGAACAAGAAGAATTGTATTCAAGTTTTTACACCACATGCAAAGGCATAACAAGCCTCGATAAATTGCATGAACTATAATCCAGGTAACATCCTTCCAAGCTAAACAACACACAAGCAAACATTGTTACCCCATTCGACTAACTTGCAACCACCACACAAGGGCGTTTTACGCTCATTCTCCGTTTCTTGTCGTCATCAAAATGCTGCAAAGGCGGACCAGAAGTGAGGCACATTGGAAATTGGTAAATGAGAGATTTTTAACATATTCAAGAAAATACGACAAAATCACTTAAACTTTTACCAGATTGTTACTTGTCAAAACCATTTCAAAGATTATAAGATGGAAGGATTGGAGTTGTACCTGAGGGCTGTAAAAACATGGGACCTGGACTCGTTTCGAGCCATCAGGCATACGTTTTGAAGGAAAATGATTTTCTATAGTATGAGAGCTGTCGTTGACCTACATGAAAGACAGAGTTCAACAAGCAGAATACGAAACAATAACATTTATTCCTTGCTACTGAAACTATAAACAGACTAGTTAATTTTATGTCAAATGACTTATCAAGACAATCTTCCTAGAATTCCTGAAACTATGATTGTACATGGATAATAACTGTGAAAAAGATAGAGTGGTGCATTTGAGTGAGTGAAACAGTAAAAAATAGTATAGGCATTATGTATAGGCATATAGTTGGAGCGCAAGTGATTATCACAAATAAATTTGAAAATAGATGAATGTTTACGCCGATTACTATATCTCGTCGAATTTTTAGCTGCTTTGGTAAATCAGTAAGAGACAAATACATTTTATCCTCCAGTCATATTGCATTGAAAGATTATAATCCACGATGGAGAAACTTAGGTAATCACGTTGCTACCTGATTTTCTATTGTTTTGACCAGCATATCATGGCAATCAGATGCGTGTACACTTTCTAATTCGGGGCATTGAAGTAGCAATCTCTCTGGTGTCAAGTGCAAATTGTTACAACATATAAAAAGAAAACCCTGGCACCTAAACAGTAGTATGTTAAAATGAATGGGATGAACTACCTGGATGTAGATTTCTACAAGAATTGAGGTTCAAATCTTTAAGATGAGGACAGTTCAGATATAAGGCCTGCATATTTCAAAAGAATCATGCTTACTTTAGAATGAAATTCATGCAAGACTTCAGCAAGAGGTAAAAATAAAGTACACTTGCAAGCAGAAGAATCTTACATCCAAGCCAGAACAACCCCATAAGCTTAGCTTCTTCAATCGATCATGTTTGATAATTAGCTTCTGGTATACAAGGTGCAACTTGCTGTTGGGTTTTTCATGTAAACTAGAGTCATAATCCTCTTCATCGGTACAGTTTGGCGAACTGGGATCACATATTGTCATTCCACAGTCCAAGAGTTCCAGACAGGGCAATTGAGCAGCAGCAAATTGAATCCCACCTATAGATGAAGTATCCACAGAGACGTTCAACATAGAACATAAAAAAGTGAATCATTAAATGCAATAATTTTATCACGAAAATTGAGGATTACTTGAAGTGATGTTGGGACATAGAGCAAGTAGAAGTTTTGATAATGTCTCCGGAAAGACGTTGCAGATCATTCCAATGCCACTGTCTGTGATGCTCGACCTAATATAAAGCAAATAAAGACAAGAAAATATACGATTTATTCACTTATCCATTGGGGTAAAAATAAATAAAATACGCATCGACGGAGATATTTGTCCTGTCAGTAACAAAATGCACATTTCCATATTTCAAGCCCATAGTGAAAATACAGCCAGGGCTGGAAATATACCCACTCAGATCAAGTAATTCAAGCTTTGGGTAGCTTGAACATATTGATGCTACTGATCCATCAGTTATTGCTGATCCGAGTAAGAGAGACAGCATCCTCAATGCCCTAGAATTTAAAGCAATGTCACATTTTTCATTGAACTCAATCAGAAGCATTCATTAAACAAATTAATTGTCATGTCATATCTAAACAAAACCAACCTCAAATTTGCAGCTGTTAGAGATAGCACGGCAGCATGTGAAAGCCGAATTGAAGCAATGTGGATGTTTTGCAGCATTGGGCAGCTTCTTCCCAGAGCATCCATAACAGCTGTAAGATCTGTGTTATTATTTTCTTGTTGGGAGAAGCCCAGAGAAATCTCCTTCAAATTTGGTAAATTGAAGGCCTATGCAAGATTGTGAGCAAAAATCGCAATGGTTAAAATGAAACAGATGAAGTAGACATGATCACAAACATACGCTGAATCTGAAGAGTAAGTACCGTTTTCGAGAGCGAGTGAAGATCTGAGAGCCAAAGCGTAGACAGAGTGTTCGAAAAAAATACAAAACTCCCAAGGTTACTGCATCCTTCCATCTTGAGACTGGTGAGGCATCTTTTATCAGCAATAAAACGACTTAACTCCTCCCTGATTTGAGTCATATGATGGATGTTTAGGTAGTTCGAAGATGAATAATCTAAAACTTCTTGAGAAGGATATGCTATCATTATCAACATGTACAGAAACATAGAGATAAATATAATTGGTTTCAATTGTTATCTATACCAGGAAAATATCCAAGCAAGAGTTTGAATCAGTTAGTTGAGCTCTAAACTGGCAAACTAATTAGATTAAACTTTTGTCAACTAAGAAATCTGAAGTTAAATTCTACCGAAAATTAAAAAAAAATACATTATAGATACCTAGAACATCACTTTTTAATAAAACCAACTGCAACCAACCCATAACAATCTCCACTCAAGCCAACTATATAAATCTGTAATTATTATATAGATTCACGCTTTTCTGTGCATCTACATGTCCATAAATGCCATGTAATTTCAGTAAATAACGAAGCGAACTGACAACTTTGAGCCGACAGATAATTGCACAGGGTGAATTCAAGAAGAAATAAAGCACACTGGAGAAAGGTCGGCTCCGGGTCTCAAGAAGCCACGTTCTTCCTTCTCTTACCATTTTGGGTTATGATTTGTGAAGAAATTACAGGTCTTTTCAATGTATAGATCAAGATCAACTATAATACCTAAAAACAATTCCAATGCAAGACATAAGAGATGGAGAAAACCCTTGAACTATTTCAATCACTAAAAGATTGTGAGATTCATACATCAACAACGAAGGCTAGAAATCAATACCCGGAGATCCGATTGACGGAGGTATGAGCTGTGAAAATCTGCATCGACTGCAAATTAGGACATGAGAAGGCAATGCACGCCAGCATTGTTGCAACAAAATCACTGGAAACCAAGAGCAACACACATAATCAAGATCAAGAATCAATCAGTTGGTCAAATATTGTATGAATTACAAGTCGTTAGTCATCATAATTGTTTCAATGAAACATTATCTAGATTTTCCCAACTAATCAATGAGTTTCAAATAAAATTTTTAGATCCAATGATTCCTCATTGAATGTTTTAATTCGCTTACAAAATGTTCTGAATTATGCACTTTTAAGTTAGCATTTCTGTTATATCAAATTATTTTTGAGTTTTCTCGTGTGAAATCTGTACATAAAAGCTTAGATCTGATCATCAGCCACCATGATCCCGACCTTTCGATTCTAAGAATAAGTTTAACGAGTCCAGTGCATTTCTGCATCACGGATCCAAGAAATCCTATCTGGGCTTTCGCCGGCACCCCAAGTCGGAGCTCTTCCGTCCCCCGCCAAATCCTCTGAGTAGCATGCCTCCACCCCTTACACACCCCGGCTGCGGACATCAACCCCGAGGGCGGTAACCTCCGCAGCACCTCCCACATACAAGTCATAGGCAATACCCGACTACAAGCGTTTGGATCGGGATCATCAACCCACTCCGCTTTCGACTCCTCCGCCGAGACAGCTACAGTAACATCGTCAAACGATAGAGCCCGCCGACGCATCGGCGGAGGCAGCGAACGGGCCACGGACAGAGGAGAACTGTCGTCCAGTTTCGCTGACACAACCGCAGAGGCGGATGCGGTAGACGTGTCAGCTCCTGGAGTGCAGACAGAGGGGACTTCCTCCTCGTTTTTCGACAGTTGACACGAGTGTCCCTTCTTGGGGAACCCGCATCGACCGCAGCTATAGTTCCCACGTTTCTTGCCACGTTTAACGGCAAAAACACCGTCGGGGATGGTGGTGGCAGGATGGGGTAGGTGGCCGCGCATTTTCTGCTGTCCCAGAAGTCACAGTAGAGAGGAGTAGGCGGATGAACAAGTGAAGGGACAGAGGAGGGGGTGAGGAAGAGCATACTGTGGGGAGAAATAAAGGGCGGGGAAAGGCGCGCGCGAGGGAAAAAAGCAAACTTGGCGCCTCAGTTTTGAAAATTATGGAGCAACCCTACTATGCTATCACAATTCACACACGGGTGTCCGCATAAGCGTACATAAACTCCAATCCAAGATTTCCGATCGGCCCGTCTATTTTACATATGTAAGAAATGGAAAAAACTTGTGTGAGAAGGTCTCACGGGTCAAATTTGTGAGACGGATCTCTTATTTGGGTTATTCATGAAAAAAGTCAAATTTGTGAGACGGATCTCTTATTTGGGTTATTCATGAAAAAATATAATTTTTTATGCTAAGAGTATTACTTTTTATTGTGAATATGGGTAGGGTTGACTCGTATCACATATTAATCGTGAGACAGTCTCACATGAGACCCACTCGTAAGGAATATATTATTCGACATATAATAAAATATATGTAATATAACCAAATCCGTATAAAATGCAAATTTGTGTTTAATCAGAATTAAGTGTTGTGCCAGATGTAACATCTCGGACAACATACATCGGAAAATTAAAGTTTGTAACACAAATTTACTTGAAATAAATGTGTGGACAAGATTAAATTTGTAAATACTTGTGCGGTGCCTTATGACAAAAATTAATCACTAGAAAACCAAAATGTTTACACAAAAACCAATCACTAACGACTAAGACTAAAATCAATTTTCTCAACACGTTGAGAAAATAAAAGCTTTTTAAAATAACCAAGAGTAATAAAACGTCAACAAGAAAGCAAAAAAGTGATGTCAAAAGAGGAGGCACGAAAACGATCTTCAGCCAACTTCGTCGCGGATGTTGTCTGCAGATGTCATCAACATTCAAGGCAACACACGATCGCCACTTTTCAAAACAACACGATCCTTGATGACTTATTTCTCTGATATTCACGGCGTGCACAAGTGCATGTATATTTGATCAAGAAGAAGAAGCCACCACAAAAATCTCCCACGAAAATCACCTCCACGAAAAACTATCTCCACGAAAAATCCTACACGTGAACTCTCCGAATTTCTCTCTTCTCTATTCTCTCTTTTCTCTTCTCTCTTCTATGATTTTTCTTGACGGAAATCTATAAGATATGATATACAAGAATTCTATTAGAAACAAAATCAATAATATCATATCATGTAAATAATTATCATAAATATTATATCTAGAAGATCTTTATCATAAAGATAATACCTAGAAAGATAAAATTCAATATTTTACACAATCTTAACATAATTATCTAGAAATGCAAAACCATAATTAAATATTAAATATCACATCAACAAAAAAGAATATATCTTGAGAAATAAATTTAATATGGAAAATATATTTCCCTTCAATCTCCCCATTTTTGCCCACAACATCTATGAATGATCAGGCAGAACACATGCTGAGAGATTTTCTAAGGTTGGAGAATCTCTCAAAGTCTAATGCTTTTGTAAATATGTCAGTCAATTGGTCATTTATACCAACAAATTCAATTCGAATCAATATTTTTTCTACTGAGTTTCGAATAAAGTGGTGTCGAATGTCAATGTGTTTAATTCGAGATTGTTGTACTGGATTTTTTGAAATATTGATTTCACTAGAATTATCACAGTACACAATTAAAGTTTCACTCTTAAGCCCATAGTTTTCTATCATTTGGTTCATCCATAAAAGTTGAGAACAAGAACTTCCAGCTGCAACATATTCAGATTAAGCAGTTGAAAGTGACACACAATTTTGTTTCCTATTATGCCATGAGATCAAATTATTTCCAAAATAAAAACAACCTCCAGATGAACTTTTTCTATCATCTAAATCACCAGCCCAATCTGCATCAGAAAATCCTACCAAATTAGAATTGGTTTCTTGAGTGTACCATAATCCTAGGTCAATAGTTCCTGCTATGTAACGTAAAATGCGCTTCACAACTTTCAAATGAGAAATTTTAGGATTAGATTGATATCTAGCACATAAACATACACTAAACATGATGTCAGGGCAACTGGCTGTCAAATACAGGAGGCTACCTATGATGCTGTGGTATAGAGTGTTGTCAACATTTTCGACAACATCATCTTTGCACAATTTTTCACTCGATCCTGTAGGAGTTCTCATGTGTTTGGCGTTTTCATTTGCAAATTTCTTAACCAAATTCTTAGCATACTTACTTTGACACAAAAATATGTCATCATGCACTTTTTTAATTTGCAAGCTAAGAAAAAAACTTAACTCATCAACCATGCTCATTTCAAAGGTAGATGACATACGCTCAACAAAATCATTAGCATGCTTTTGAGATGAAGAACCAAAGATTATATCATCAACATAGACTTGACAAATAAGAATCTCACATTTGGATTTCTGAATAAAAAGAGTTTTTTCTACCTCACCTCGTTTGAAGCCAATTTCAAGAAAATATTATGTCGATCTTACATACCATGCACGTGGTGCTTGCTTCAACCCATAGAGAGCTTCTTCAATTTGTAGACATGATCCAAATGATGTGGATCCTCAAAACTCTTAAGTTGTCTAACATACACTTATGCACTAAAAACCCATTTAAAAACGCACTTTTAACATCCATTTGAAAAGGCTTGATTTTCATGTAGCAGGCAATGGCTAGCAATGGTCGAATTGACTCAATACGGGCTACAGGAGCAAAGTTCTCATCGAAATCAACCCCCTCAACATGTGTGTACCCTTATGCAACTACCTTGCTTTGTTTCTAATGATGTTTCCTGACTCATCGGTTTTATTCTTGAATATCCATTTTGGAGATATGACTGTGGCAGAAGACAGAAGATGGGTATGAAAATTTCTGTGGGGACCCGGACGCTAATCATCTTCTTTAATCGTGATTGGGACTAATTAATCAATTATAATAAACAGAGTCTAATTTTTTTTTTAAAAATGCGGAAGGTAATGGAATCAAACTCCTATACATATCAGTATAAAAATATAAATCTGGTAAAATATACAATCATACATATCTCAGGTTCAACAACTAACTATCAAGTGTTTAAACCCTATCTCTAGTCCAAGTCCGTAGTCTCCACTCTAACTCGATCTTTCTTCACCTCTGTGACCCTGTACCTGTCCCACCTGTTGTCATGCACACATACAAACAAGACAACAGCCGGATAACTCCGGTGAGATATAAATATCCCAATATAAACAATGTATTAAATGCAATCATATAAATCATATATAAAAGCATAAACAAACATCAAAACATGTATCTAATCTGACTACATGAATCAATGACTCGTGATCTATCTTATCTTATCTCAAATCTAGGGATCCCAATCTAATTTAGACTTTGGTATTCTGTATCGAGTGTCTGAGATAGACGTCGATCTACATCTAAGGCTCTTCGATACACCGTAAGTCTAGAGTCTTATCGGTTCTGAGAAAAACTCGGCGGTTCTGTCCTAGCTAGGCTGTCTGCCCTAGACTCGGACTCTGACTCTGTTCTAAGTCAATACATTAACATATCAATCTGATAATCTGCAAATATCAATGCAATAAAGTAAAGTATGTGATTTAGGGAAACTCAAGTCAAACCTAACTCGAGTTGTGCAATCCCGAATCAACATTTATTTATACCTGTCTTGCTGTCGATCTGATACAATCAAAGTCTTGATTCAAAGTGTGTCACTGTTCAATCTGGAAATGACAATATCAATGTATTCTGTATCAATATTCTAATCAAATCACAACGTCTCTGTTTTATCAAATTCTGATAGTACAACAGTACAATCTTGCGATACTGATAATACTATATCAGTCTATATCAATTCCAATAATTTACAATCAACCACTGTACCAATCTGATATCAATTCTAATCAATTTCATTCTGAAATTCATAACAATTCCATATGATATCCGTTTCTCAATCTGACTTCGATTCTACGTTGTCTAACATGTCAAGAACAACATATATGACGTGTATTCAATTCTAACAACATCATAATTTCCAAACATGTCAAAACGTAGTAAAATTACGTCCAGTTGTAGCCTACGTTGCTAGGAACTCGATACCGAAGTCGGATTCAAAATCAGACGGACGGATTTCTCACAAAAGGCGTAAGGATTTTCGATACAATTCCTCAGACCCTTTTTTCGACTTTCCTGACTGATTTTCGAAGAATTTCGTACATATATATATCAATGCATGCAACAGCGAGGTGGCACGATTTTCCGCACAACACGTCGCACCGCGGGTGCGGTAGGTGTAAGACCGCGGGTGCGCTGCGTGTATTAATCCATATCCATTTTCCAGAAGTCAAGACCGCGGGTGCGGTCATGTTTGCACCGCGGGTGCGGTCCTGCACCGCGGGTGCGGTCTTGTTTTTACCGCGGGTGCGGTCTCATCTCGAATAAAATTTCCTACCCTACTGGACATCGACTGCGGGTGCGGTCTAACCATGAACGCGGGTGCGGTGTTGCTTCGGCAACACATTCTAAAATTCAGAATAAATGGCCGCAGATTATCTTAAATCATGTCTAAATTGGCCCTTTCGTAATCACGTTAAATTATAAGTCAATAATCCTTGATTACCAGTGATTAATTCTCGGGCATTACAATTTCGATGTTCTTTTGGTTAGTACAGAGAAGGCAGAAATGGATTGGATCTTGGAATCGAGATGTTCTTTGCACATAAGCCAGTGCAGGGACTGGTTTCAGAATTTTTCTAAAGTGGATGGTGGAAAGGTTCAGATATGCAATAATGTTTCATGCCAGGTGGAAGGATTTGGGACAATTTTGATCAAATTGGCTAATGGAACATTAAAAATATTGATTGTGTAAGATATGCCCTCGGGTGAAAAGTAACTTGGTTTCTTTAGGGATATTGGATCAACTTGGTTATGAGTTCAAAGCCAAGAATGGTGTCTGTATAGTCACAAAAAAAGTGATGAAAGTAATGAAGGAGTCACGAAAAATGAACTTTTACATATTAAAAGGTAATACTTCTAAAGAATTCAATGCTCTCACTGCTCAAACTAACATGGATAAAACCAAGTTATGACATCTGAGATTGAGCCATATCAGTGACATGGACCTTACTCAGCTAAACGAACAAGGAGATTTTAGGAAGGATAAAATAAGCAAATTGGACTTGTGTGAACAATGTCGTTGTGAAACATACAAGGGTCAAGTTCAACTAGTCAAAACATACCACTAAAAGCACTCTTGACTGTATCGGATGTCTGAGACCCCTCAAAGACGACTTATGATGCAAATCTGGTCATGCATGAAAAACAAATACGAACTAGACTTAGTCGAACCCTCACTTCAATGAAGAAAAAGATTCTCGTAGACAACGATTTTTATCTTTGAAACAAGCAATGTGTAAGATATATTGTCCGACATATACTATTAAATAATAAAAACATCAGTATGGGATGTAAAATCGTGAATTTGTGTTTTATCAGAATTAAGTGTTGTGTCAAATGTTACAACATTTAAGACAACATGCAGCGGAATATTATATTTTGTAACACAAATTGACTTTAAATAAATAGATGGATAAGATTAAATTTGCACAAGTATAAATATATGTGATGTGCCTTATGACAAAAATTAATCACTAGAAACCAAATTGTTTACAACAACCTATCACTAGTGATTACTAATAAAAACAATTATCTCAACACTTTGAGAAAATAAAAGCTTTCTAAAACAATCAACAATAATAAAATATCAATTAAGAAAGCAAAAAAAAAAAAAAAAGTGTGATGCCAAAAGAGGAGCCACGAAAACAATCTTCAGACAACTTCGTTACGGATGTTGTCTGCAGATGTCCTCAACATTCACGGCAACACGCGATCACCATTATTCAAAAACAGCACGATCCTTGATAAATTATTTCTCTGATGTTCACGTCGTGCACAAGTGCGTATACATATATGTTCGTGTGGGAAGAGAGAGTTTTCCCAGTGTCCTCGATATCTTAATTATAGGTGTAGAATTTTTCTCCTCAAGGAAACCTCAAGGAAACCTATCACACAAGGAAAATAAGAGTTTAATTAGAAATAAACTCTTTCTAAACATTAATATCATATCTCATTAAATCATAATCATAAATAGCATATCTAAAATATATTTTTTTCTTATTTATCTCATTATCTTATAAAGGCAAAATCCATATTAAATATTATAATCAATTAAGTCAACAAGGAAAAGATATTGCTAGTGAAATAATTTAAACCAAGAAATATATCAACTAAATTCGGAAATATTATTTCCCTTCAAACTCCTCATTTTTGGCTTTCTTGGACAAATGAGATCAGACTCATTTATCCTTGTTTAGCTCAAATCATCTCCTCCTGAGTTAGAGAATTTTTCTCCCCTGGTTAAAATAAAGTTAGCACGGGTGTTGTTAGAATTATTGGCAACACTTGAGACAACACCTGCATCATTCCATTAGCAGTTGACTGAGTAAATACATCAGGCGCAAAAACAAAACATAAACAGAAACATCAGCAAGATAAAACAGCAAGAACATCAACATTAAAACAAAAAAAAACATAAAGTAAAAGCTTTAAACTTCATCATCTCCTCCATCCCATTCATATATCTCCTCTTCTTCATCAGAATCATCAATATCCTCCTCATCACCTTTGGTCCCTGATGGACCAGCCTCCGTTTGATCATCATCTCCCCCTTTTTGTCTGGGAAAGACTCCTACATGCAACAGTAGCCGGAAGTGTGCAGCCACATCTTCATAGTAGGCAATATCGGCCTTTTCTTGCTCAATTTTGGCCATAGCATGATCAGTGTGTGCTTGCACTTCTGAGACAGTGAGCATGATGAAAGCAGTGGTCGTTGGAGGAGCAGGAGTTCTTGGCAGTCCAGTAGGTGCCGCAGAAGTATTATGTGGCTCGCACCAAGGAAGATCAACCTTCCTATTTCCCTTTAGAAGTGCAGGAACGATCTTCAAAAGTTCACTGGAATCCGTGGAGTTTTCAGTGATGTCCTTATTAAATCCTTGTGACTCCAAGATACCGTAAATGAGAGAGGGAAACGGGAGCTTGGACGACTTCAATCCTCCATGTGCATACTGCATAACAGTTTTAAAAACAAGATGCCCAAAGTTCAAGGTGCTGTTGCCAATGGCAAAAAGTGTCAGTGCTTGAAACTTGGTAACTATCGTTGAATTGTCGAGGGAGACCAATTTCTAATAGCTATTTTGTGAAGGACAGAGTATAGTGAGGTCAAGGTGGCTGCAGATAGCTTCTCCGGATGAGAAGGGAATCGGTTGATCATTCCTCCTGTTAGTACAGATGTAACCTGGTGGAGGTCAGGCTGAATCATGTCATCAATATCAGGAGTGCCATAGAAATTATTGATGACCTGGGGGTTGAAGTTGAACACCTATTGCGCAAAAAAACCCGGCCAAATTTAGCCGATCTTTCATCACCAACGCCTGATGAGAGGTTGGCATAGAATTCAAGTACCACTTTACGGCAATAGGGGAGTACAGAAGACACGGTGGAGAACAGACCACGAGATTTGAGAAACTCGATCAGATTGTATCGGGAGAAGGCTTCCATGTCAGCATTTCGTTCTTCAATAAAAGCCCGGTTGGTGTAGAGGGACTAGTTGGAGAACACCTCCTCTTTGTAAACATATTGTTGAAACTGCTTGGCAGTTCATAATCACTGAGGTCGATGTTATCCGAGGTGTCCTCAGCATCTGACACAACATCCATAGGTTCAGGAGCACCTTCGTTAGTGGCATCACCAGAGGCGGTGGCCTCATGAGAAGTTCCCTCAAGGTGAGAAGATGGTGCACCAGAGTCATCACTTACTGAATGTTCATCCGAGGATTCCTCTATAGCAGCAGTTGTAGGTTGGGCAGAAGAAAGATGTGTCAGAGAAGAAAAGGAGGCCTTCTTGGCCTTCTTAAGATTAGCTAGGATTTGAGCCAAGGACACCTCTTCATCATCGGATGGAGTAGCCTCCTGTTGTGTAGTGACTGGTATGGTATCGGATGAAGTGGACGTGCTTGTATTGGAGGAAGAAGATGCCAATTTTGTAGTGGTTGCTGGAGTGGGCTTTTACGGGCCACTAACTCATAGTCGGCATCGTCAGAGTCGTCACCTGAGCTATTGTCTTGATCAACAAGTGAAGGGCGGCTCGGCCCTTCACCTTTTCGGCGGAAACGCTTTGATCTAGTCAAATCAGGGTTGTACCCTGCTTGTCTCTTTGATCGGGGAACAGGGGGATGTGGAGGATTAAAAACCTGTATTATTGGCGAATTGTCAAGATCAATAGCATTTCCAGACTCGCCAGTGGTGTGGGTTGTTCAGTAGCGGGAACTATGTCCATAGGAGAGGCTTCCTGAGGTGTTGCTGGAGATGTTGTCTCTGTGGGGGCAACATCATCCGTGTGACCCATTTCACTCCGTATGTCATGGCGATCATAGTCTTTTCTTGCCATTGAAATTGGTGAAGTTTAGATTGCCAGAAACCGAGAAATGCAAAGACACAGAGAAAAGTTGCGTGAAGGAGACTCGGAAGGGAAAACATCGAGAAACTATAATGCAGATAATGATGAGTTAGCCATTGCAAATTAATAAGATAAGCATGAAATTACAGTGCAACGGTAACAAAAATTCAGTAACTGATTAACTCCAACGGTGAAAACAACAGGCAGAAAAAAATAACCATTAGTCTCTTCAAAAATTATCGAGATAATTATGTGCAATGACTTTTCAAAAATAATTCCAGAAATAAAACCCACATCGAATATAACTCCACTGAGCATCAATAACACATGAATTCGATTTTCTGCAAAAATTGGATGTTTATCGAAATTTTACTTTGTTGAAGTACTCATGACCTCGTGACACAACAATATTCACAGTGTTATGTTTATGCATGATCTATTTATGCCTAGTAACAGAATGTAACAGAATTAGAAACATGAAAATAAATATGAGATATGTTTACAGATGTAATGTTGGCAACATCTTCCGACAACACGCACAATTCCAGAAAGACAATTTTTATTTTCTTCACACTCAGTGACTTAACAATTTTCTGATCATAGAAGTGGTAGCTCTCACACTAGAAGAACAGTCTTCATTGGACTCTTCTAGGTAGCTTTTTTAATTTTCTCCTATTTCTGTGTTAGTATTTAGAAGGGGTAGCTCCCACACTAGAAGAACAACCTTCATTGGGCTCCTTTAGGTAGCTTTTTCCATCTTTCCTTCCAAACACAGACCCAACATTGTTAATGGTTATATTTCACTTTCTCTCGGATTACTTGCCTCAATGCTTAGAGTCAAGTGATCATTTTTCAAAACTTTTTAGACAATGTTCACAAGTATAGGTGTGAAGTTTTAAAATATAACAAGGAATTGTAAGTGCATCAGAAAACTATGCTACACTGTTTCAACACAACATATCATAGTATGAATGTAATGCAGAATGCCTAAATCTTAAAAGTGCACATGCATGTGATGTGTTGTCCAAGATGTTGTAACATCTGGGACAACATCGATGAATGATCAGGCAGAACACATGCTGAGAGATTTCCTAAGATTGGAAAACCTCTCAAAGTCTAATGCTTTTGTGAATATGTCAGTCAATTGGTTATTTGTATCAACAAATTCTATCTGAATCAATCCTTTCTCTACTAGATCTCGAATGAAGTGGTGTCAAATATCAATGTGTTTAGTACGAAAGTGTTGTACTGGGTTTTTTGAAATGTTTATTGCACTAGAATTGTCGCAGTACACAACTAAGGGTTCACTCTTAAGTCCATAATCTTCTGTCATTTGATTCATCCACAAGAGTTGAGTTCACCCACTTCCTGATGCCACATATTCGGATTCAGCAGTTGAAAGTGAAGCACAATTCTGTTTTCTACTACGCCATGATATCAAGTTATTTCCAAGGTAAAAGTAACCTCCAGATATGCTTTTTCCATCATCCAAATCCCCTGCCCAATCAGCATATGAGAACCCTACTAAATTCGAGTTGGTGTCATGGGTATACCATAATCCTAAGTCAATGGTTCCGGCTATGTATCGTAGGATACGTTTTACGACTTTTAAATGAGAAATCTTAGGATTAGATTGATATCTAGCACACAAACACACACTAAATATTAAGTCAGGACGGATAGCAGTCAAGTACAAGAGACTTCCTATGATGCTGCAAAATAAGGTGTTGTCATCATTTTCGACAGCAACATCTTTGGATAATTTTTCATTTGAGCCCATAGGAGTTTTCATGTGCTTGGTGTTCTCACTAGCAAATTTATTTACCAAGTTTTTAGCATACTTACTTTGACACAAAAAGATGTCGTCATGCATTTGTTTAATTTGCAAACTAAAAAAGAAATGTAATTCACAATCATGCTCATTTCAAACGTAGTAGACATGCATTCAACAAAATCATTAGCATGCTTTTGGAATGAGGAACCAAAAATGATATCATCAACATAAATTTGACAAATAAGAATCTCACCTTTGGATTTTTGAATAAAGAGATTTTTATCTACCTCACCTCGTTTGAATCCAATTTCGAGTAGGTATTTAATCAATCTGCCATACCAAGCACGTGGTGCTTGCTTCAAACCATAGAGATCCTCTTTCCCATGATTATTTCATAGGAAGTCATGGTTGAGCCACTTCTTAAATACACCCTATTTGAAATATGACAAGTTGTGTTAAGGGCTTCTGCCCAAAAACGCTTTGCAATGTTCTTTGAAGTTAGCATCACTCTTGCCATTTCTTGCAAAGTCCTGTTCTTGCATTCGGCAATGCCGTTTTTGGTGCTGAAAATTCGTGTGAAATCCCTTTCCTATCACAAAACGATGAGAATGAAGAATTTTCAAATTCTTTACCATGATTAGTCCTGATTCTTCCCACCTTTGTATTATGGAAGTTTGTGATTCTTGTAACCAAATTTTTAAATACATCGAAAGTATCTGATTTCTCCTTAATAAAACTAACCCATGAAAACCGTGAGAGATCATCAACACACACAAACGAATACTTCTTACCTCCAAAGCTTTCCATTTCCATAGGACCCATAAGGTCCATGTGTAGTAACTCCAGACATCGTGTTGTCCCAGATGTTGGCAACACTGGATGCGACACGCGAGTCTGTTTTCTTTTTTGACAATCTCCACACACATATGGTATACCAGAAGAGATATTAGGCATACCTCGTATTGAATCATACTTACTCAAGTTCTTAAAGGTTTTGAAAGTTGCATGTCCGAGTTTTTGATCCCAAAGGTTAAGTTCTGTGATTTGCACATGTTTGCATGAAAGTTCTTCACCTATTTGGTAGCAATTCTCTGAAGACCTTGTACTTGTCATAATACACATGTTAGCTTCATCAAAGACTTCACAAGTATGTTTATCAAACTTGGCAAGAAAATTATCATCACACAATAGGCTTATGCTTATAAGATTTGAATTTAATTCTTCAACATGAAGCACATTGTGGAGCTTTGGTAGTCCTTCAACATTCAATGTTCCTTTTCCAACAATCCTTCCTTTAGCTCCCCCTCCATAGGTCACTCTACCACATTTTTGTTCAACATAATCGGTGAGGTATTCTCGTGATCCTGTCATATGGCGTGAACTTCCACTATCAAAGTACCAATGACCTGCAGTGTTAGTTTTTAAAGAGATATAGACAACTTTACAATGAGGTTTTACCTTTGGTACCCAAAGTTGTCTTACTGTAGGTCGATGGTGGAAGGTGTTGCGGAAAGTGTTGGACAACATTCGGGGCAACATCCGACTCCTCGTTTGATTCATGCGGTCATCCCCGAGTTTGAAGCAGTAGGGCCTGATATGTCCAGGCTTAATACAGTAATGATATACATACTTTTCTTAGGGGTAGGTGTAGTAGGTTGTCCTTTTGGTGGAGAGCTTTTGGTTGAAGATGTAGTTTGTGACGGTGTGAATTTTTCATTTTTTCTTTTCACAAAAACAGTTGCTTTTGAACACTCACCTATTTCAAACACTGTCTTTGAAACCTAAACCTTTCTTGTCATCTCTTCCATCAAGAGTATGGAATCAAGCTTGGATGTGCTTGAGTTGAACTTGGATAAGGTTTCTGTTGCCTTTTGAAGCTCTTCTTTGATATTACCAAGTTCTAAGTCCTTTTTACTCAAAATTACTTCAAGAGTGATTTATTCATCTCGAACTTGGAAGTAACCATCCTCAGTCTTGTTCGCCGCACACTCTCAGAACCTTCATAGTGTCTTTGGAGAATGTCCCATGTATCTTTGGCCGAAACACAATTAGTAATAAGCCCGAACATGTTCGTATCAACTGAAGAAAAGATTGCATTCAGTTCCTTTGAGTTGTAATTTGAAATTTGTACTTCATCAGTAGTCCAGTCACTTTGCGGTTTAATTAGACTATCACCATCTTCGTCCAGTCTCCGTGGTGGAGTCCAACCGCTTAAAACTCGTTGCCATGCTCTCTCATCTATGGATTTTATATGAAACCTGATTTTTAATTTCCATAGACCGTGGTTGGTTCCATCTAAGATTGGTGGATGGAGTGCTGCATTAGCAAGTGATGTATCCATTTAATCAATTCTGTCAAACAAAAACAAAAACCAGAATCAACACTTAGTATATCAAGAATAGGCTCTGATACCACTTGTAAGATATATTGTCCGACATATACTAGTAAATAATAAAAATATCAGTATGGGATGTAAAATCGTGAATTTGTATTTTATCAGAATTAAGTGTTGCGTCAAATGTTACAACATTTAAGACAACATGCAGCGGAATATTATATTTTGTAACACAAATTGACTTTAAATAAATAGATGGATAAGATTAAATTTGCACAATTATAAATATATGTGTGATGCCTTATGGCAAAAATTAATCACTAGAAACCAAACCGTTTACAAAAACCTATCACTAATGATTACTACTAAAAACAATTCTCTCAACACGTTGAAAAAATAAAAGCTTTCTAAAACAATCAACAATAATAAAACATCAATTAAGAAAGAAAAAAAAAGCGTGATGCCAAAAGAGAAGCCACGAAAACAATCTTCAGCCAATTTCGTTACGGATGTTGTCTGCATATGTTCTCAACATTCACGGCAACACGCGATCACCACTCTTCAACATCATGATCCTTGATGACTTATTTCTCTGATGTTCACGGCGTGCACAAGTACGTATATATATATATATATATATATATATATATATATATATATATATATATATATATATATATATATATGTTCGTGTGGGAAGAGAGAGTTTTTCCAGTGTCCTCGATATCTTATTTATAGGTGTAGACTTTTTCTCCTTAAAGAAACCTATCACACAAGGAAATTAAGAGTTTAATTAGAATTAAACTTTTTTTAAACATTAATACCATATCTCATTAAATCATAATCATAAATAGCGTATCTAAAATATATTTGCTTAATTATCTCATTATCTTAGAAAGGCAAAATCCATATTAAATATTATACTCAATTAAATCAACAAGGAAAAGATATTGCTAGGGAAATAATTTAAATCAAGAAATATATCAACTAAATTCGGAAATATTATTTCCCTTCACAATGTGATATTCACTCCTAAACGACTTGGTTTATTAACAAATAATACAAATGAACAATTGATCTCAAGAAAACCTTTAAAGAACTTATCTTTGACAATCCTCGTGAAGGACAATCGACAAAAGCCAAAAATTATTGAAAACTTTGATTAGTTTGATTTTGAAGAACACAAAAAAGATACAAACAAAGTTAAAAAAAATTTGAGAAAAAAACATTCTCAAATATATGATAAAATCAATATTTTGTTCTCCTAATGTTTACGACTTTTGTTTATATAACAGAAAGGCAATAATCATGTAAATCTTGCAAGTTAGGGTTTTGAAATATGTGTCTCGGCGTGCAGTGCATGCTGAAATTGAACTGGTGCGCAGAAGATTCTGCCAATTCATTCCTTATCCAGCCTCATGCGCAGGCCGCACGCTGCTATGAGTGCCTTGCTGCTCATGTGCGCGGTTCTTCTTCCAGACATGCAGTTGCGCGTTCGTGTTGCGCAGCTGCTTGCCTAGTTCATTCCTTATCTAGCCTCATGTGCACGGCCGCACGCTGCTACGAGTGCCTTGCTGCTCATGTGTGTAGTTCTTCTCCCGGGCGTGCAGCTGCGCGTTCGTGTTGCGCAGCTGATTGCCAGCTATTGTTCTCTCGGGGCAATTTGCACTCGAATGCTTGGTCACTCGATACGATTTCACTAAGTGTTTCCTAAACTCCTTTAATAGCTTGAATGTGATTGATTTTCAATCACCATCAAGATATTACGTACAAGACAACAAAGACTCTTGAAATTCCTTATAAATATCCGCATGTAAGTCCATGTCAGATTTATATCATACTCAACTTCTTCACAAAAATTTGTCCTCAAATCTTTTCTAACTACACAAAAACAAAGCAATTTAGTAACACACATAGTTATATTATCAACATGTTTACCTTTCAACTCTATCTTGTAGGCACTATAATCCATGTGCTCCACCAACCCTAGAAACCCCAACTTCATGGTTGTCTTTTCCAGAACTTCATCAATTACACTAAATAATCAATAACAAACGACATCACAAAATAATGATAAAACTTCATTAAGCATCATGAAAATTAAATTACTCTCCTTCTCAGACTAGTTAACACCACAACAAAATTCATGATAGTGTATGGCCCTTGCTTACTAGGAATAAGAATTATTTCATACAATACATAAGAATCTAGCCTAGATGTCATTTTTCTATGTGCACTGCATGTTTCACAATTTTATTCATCATACCTTTTCACATATAACCAACACATATAAACGTGTAACATGTCAATGATCAAATCACAACTACGTGCGTCAATAACTCGTCGCTCGTACAATGAATATAGAATAATAAATTTATTCTTTTTAAACAAATATTCATCGTGAACATAGAAATTTTCATATTCAACCATGCAATTTTCAAAACTTTCATCAAACAAATAACAATAATGCAAATAGAACACATCACATGTGCTACATGCAATCTTTCAATTCCTCACAAGAATTTAAACTCAATGCATACACATCTTTGTAGCCACTAGATCTCACTAATTTGACATCTTCTGATAAATCAAAATCAACAATGTTTAAACGTATTGCACACAATTTCTCACCACTCTCACTTCTATAAAACTTATAAACAAAACCTAAGTTTAAATCATGTCTCTTAACTACCTCATTTGTAACTCATTCTCCAAACTCTTGAAAACAAAAAATCATTCAATTAAGGTAAAGAAGCAAAAGATACCTCATAGTCGTTGCGTGTACAACTAGTCTTACCTCTCCGTGCTTGCTCTCAACTTCATGTTAATTAACCAATGGTATTCCTCCATCACAGACGTTCATTTGTCTCTTCATCGTGACATCTCCATAATCATGCAAAGAATATAAAACAATGCTCGGGATTGAACAAACTATATCATGACAATATGAAAAAACCTCTTCGCACAAAAGTACTTGAAGGGTTTTATGCACAAAATGTTCTCTCAATCTCACTCTTTTACACCATCATTGTATTTTTTTCTCTTTCTTTGACCTCTTTTTCTTTTTAATTTTTTTTCTCTCTATGGATACCTTACTCTTTTTTCACTCTATTTTCGACATTCATTCTTTTCACTATCACTCATCAGTTGAACTTCCAATTGATCCCCGATAAAATCTTTCAGAGTTATTTGAACAAGCGAAGTATATTATTCATCAACACGTGTATGCACCAAAATTTCACTTTGTCCACTCTCATATTCTATATTAGACATATTAGGAACTTTTTCGTCGTCTAATGATTCACCTTCCATCGCATATTGTCAAACATTCGCATCAACAACGGTGGTGTATCATCCTCCTTAACTTCCTCAATATCAACCTTGGGCTCAAAATCAACTTCAAATTTTGATTCAAGAACTACTTAAATTTAATATTCAAGTTCTAATACAACTTTGGATTTAATCCTCACTTGAGAATCTACTAATATCTTCTCCTCACTTGTATATTGGCTAATATCATTTCCAATTTTTTGACACTAAATGCCTCTAATATCACAAGTATGAGTATTGAAGATTTCACATGGACCTCAATATCCATGCTTTGTAGATTCATGTTTCGACAACATCATTGGCCTATCCATGATTTTCTCCTCCACTCTCGACCTTCAGGTGGATGCTAAATATGCCTCATGCAATTCACATTCAACTCTCCTATCATAGTGATTAGGAACAAAATGTTTCCTCATCATAATTTTCATCTCATCCCACATGACTATAGGGTTCTCTCCCCACATCTTCTTACACCCAACACTAATTTATCCCATCAACCAGTAGCATAGTCGGTAAACTTGCTACATGCTCCTTTTACCTTCATAGCTTCCGAATAATTTTGGTTCTCAAAAATACACTCCACCTTCTTCTCTTACTCTAGATATGCCTTTGGGTCGTCTCTCCCATTGAAAGATGAAATTTTAATCTTAGCACCACCAAAACTATACCCTTCATGTTTTCCATATCTAAGACGTTCAACACATCGCCTATCATCATCACAATCTAAGCATGATTTACTATTCTCTTATGATCTTATATCTATGCAACCCCCATTAACTTGTATACACCTTTCACGTAACGACCTTAACTCTTTCTCCAAACTTTTTTCCAACTCTCCAAACCATTCTTAAAATTGAAGGTCGTCAGACATATTGCACCTGCAAGAAAGGTTAGTAGAAAGATAACAAGAGAACTTGGCATTACATTCATGCTCGCCCCTGAATCACAAATAGATTTCCCATTATTTGGCCCCCTCTTGCACACGGTACAACAAATTTCCCAGAGTCTTGCAGCTTCTATGGAAGATTTATTTGTATCTCATCATCGACTCCTTCAGTAAGTGCCACTTCCTCTATATCTGCAGACTGAATGTTAGTGTGTAGGTTTTTGAGATCTTCAAGACCTTTTTTTCTTTTGAAACTCAGCATTCAACTGTATAAATCTGTTGGGGTAAGGAAGTAAAGACATATTATTGCATTGATCCAAATCGTATCTCTTACCTATCTTACCTCAGATTTCTTTGCTTAGAGTTGAATTTTCTTCTCAGATGGGTGTGGGATAAATCTTTTCCTCTTCTCCATCTACCATTCCAATCTGGTCATGCTGTATGAAAATAGTGTTCACTTCTCTCAGGATCTGGTCTCCAGTCTTTGGTACTGCGCTTGACAGTTGAGACGTGAGTTGCCTCGTTATCTGCCCAACTTGCGAATCAAGAATTTTCAAGGAAGCACCAATATTCGCCACGTGTGTCTCTAGGCTGTGAAGCCTAGTCTCTGTCATAGCCATCATCTTACCAGATTCGGCAACAAATGTCCCAACTAAATCTTCAAACGAAGGCTTTCCTCTCCCTTTTTTTTTGTATTGAACCCCCGTGAAAGATTCAACACACTCTTGGCCCAGAACAGCCCCTCACCAGGACCTTAAGGCACGTCCCAAGCCCTTTGCCCAGTCCTTTCAATCATCCCCTTAGCTCTATAACCGCACACACCCAACACAAGGCAACAAGTGAAACTTTTGGAGTCACGAACGCAGAATATAGCAGCTTGTCCAAGCCCTAACCGAACCCCTCCTAGACCGTGGACCCTAAACCTTCCCCCAAGACCCTGACTAGGACCCATGCAGCCCCCTTGACTGATGGAGCCCCAAACCCGATCCTTTTCGTGCAGGGCTGTGAAGCCCCTATCCAACCTCTCTTTTGATTCTTACCCTTCAAAACATACTCCTAAACATTTATTTCTACACTTGAATCCCTTGGTTTGCATCCTTCCTTCAACAATTCTCAAAAGCGTCAAGGAGTTCTTTTTGAAAAACATGAGATGAATATGTATAAAACTTAAAACCATCATCCTTATGAACTTTTCACACAAAATCAAATACATGTATTATTATGGAATGAATGATGCATAAAGAAATGTTTGAAACATGCATTTGCGTTTAAAACGCTCGAAATACGAATACCGAAGCGGTGGAACGTCGGTGACGAACAAAAGACGATTTCTACCATTTTTTCCTGTCAAAACCCTATCAAAAGGCACCTTGGGATGCAAGGGAGTCAGGTGATCATTATTGGAAGGAAGAAAATTGAAGAACGAAGGAGGAAAAAAAATCAAAAACTTCCTTGCCCAAGACTCCCTTGTTTCGGTCAATTCCTTCAATTCACGTAATTGTGTGCGTGTGTGTTTTTTTTTAGGTTTTAGGGCTTAATTATATATAAACAAAATAAAACAAAACAAAAAGACTTTTCTAAATCACTTAATTAATGAGCTTAATTAATCTTAATTTTTAATTAATAAATTAGACCCATTATGATTAATAAAATTATTAGAGCTCAAAATTAAAATATTTAAAAATACATATTTTCAAAAAAAATCTCTTATAAAATACATAATTTCTTTGCTTCAACTAATTAATTTAAATTTGACCTTAAAAATGTAATAATTCTTAAATTATTTAAAATAAATATTTTCTTAGCTAAAAATAAAAAAAATTAGCTTTTAAATCTTTAACATTTTAATCGTCTCTGGTCCTCCGTCTCCGTCCAACCACCGATATTCGCCTGAACATCTTTAAATTATGAAATCAAGCAAAATTACACAATTAATCATTTAGTCACTCAAAACATATTATTCAAACATCCAAAATCATTTAATTAAAATATTTTAGTAATTTAATAATTTTCATATATGAGGTTTATGTGTAATGATTTTCGGGCGTTACACCTACCACCTGAGTCCGGTGTTATATTAGGTTTCTCTCATCCCATTGTATAAAATTTATTTTATAAAAATATAATATATAATGCACTCGAAATAGTTATTGGATCAACACAAAATTATTTTAAGTTATTTACACAAGTAATATGTTCTACAATTATGGTTTTAAAAATAGAAAAAAATAAACATTACTGAATTCACATGTCTAAACCTTATGTTATACAAGTTGAGCCAAGGACGGATCTAGGATTTTTGGTTCAGAGGGTGACGAAAATAATTATTATACGTTGTGTATAAATTTCGATTACAAAACCAAAGGAAGTGTAAAAATTAGATAATTAAGAAGAGTATCTATCTATATCTATATATAAAATAAATTGTACAAATACTCAACACCAGCTTGCGGAGAACACTAGTTAATATATATACACTATATTTGAGGATGTCAACGAAATCAATTTTACCCGATTTTTTACAGAAGATATTGATGTATGTATACATCTATATTATTAATTAAATCTAAACCTTTTTAATATTTAAATGTGTTGGTAAAGACTTTTTCATATTTTATAAAAACACCGTCTAACCACCCAACTTAATATTCCACGATTTTTCCATCACATCTTTCATTTCCTCCTCCATTTTCCCCATGCATCGCGTGGCCAGTTGTTATGTTTAAAAGTAGGAGTGTCAAAATCAGACACGACTCATCAATCCGATACGGTTCAATCTAAAATCCGGGTTGACTCGAAAATTTATTTTTATTAAAAAATATAATTTGTTTGGGGATCGAAAATTTAATTTTATCAAGATTTGATTTCTTTTTATCTTCGCCAGTCCATTCACTTTTGTGCTTTTCAACCATCTGAAGTGCCCCCTCAGTAACGGCAACAGCAGTGTTAGACTTTAAGATCTTCAATAGACCATCTGTGATGACAAACCATATGTCATCGTCTTGAGCTGCAAGATGAGCTTGCATCCGGATCTTCTAGTCATCAACGTCTTCTTTTGAGAACATGAGAACCTTGCTGAAGTGTGCCATATCTGTTATAAATATAGAACAAGAAAAATCTGTTCTGATACCACTTGTTGGGGATCGATATAGAGTTTAGCGGGGAGGTGAATAAACTCTTTCCTTTGTTGGTTGATTTTGCAAAGGGTGCTAGAATCTTGTAAGAGATTATAACTTATCTTGTTCAAGAGTAAGTCCAGCAGATCACAATAATAAGTGCGGAAACGATACAATGGACGGTTAAACACAATAAAACAGTAGGCAGCAGAACAATGGTTGTTTCTGGAAGTTCGATATAAAATCTTCTACGTCTCCCCTTCTTCTGTTTTCAGAAGGTATCACTAAAAGACTTTGGATATTACAGTATAACACTTGTACACACCCACTTTAGTAGGGCTTCCCTTAGCCTACTGAAACTCTTAGTTACAAAACTCAGAAAAAACGAATACAACAAGGTTCTGGAAAAGACTCTTTTACAGTTTACAAACTCTTTTCAAAGATGTAGCAAAGTGTTTAGCTTGAAGAGATCTTATGAAAAATGTGGGGACCCGGACGCTAATCATCTTCTTAATCATCTTTGGGATTTAATTATCAGTTCTGATAAACAGGGTCTAAAAATTTTTCTTTTAATAATGTAACTGCGGAAGGTAATGGAATCTAAATACTATACATGTCTGTATATAAAAATACAAATTCAGTATTAAAATACAATAATGTACAATATGCTAATCTAAGGTTCACTACTAAAGTTCTAGTAGTAAAATCCAATATACTGCAAGTCCGGAATCACCACGCTAACTCGTCTTCTCTTATCGTCATCTCGACCCTGATACAGCCCCACCTGTTGTCATGCACACATACAAAACACGACAACAGCCGGATAACTCCGGTGAGAATAAATCCCAGTATAAAACATGGTAAGCATGTATATAAACACACTAGTTCATAAACCATGCGATCATGCATAAACTCAATATATATTTCATAATCTAGGAAATCAATCAAATAAGCATGCAACTCAAATCAGATAAACATGCATATAAACAATCTAAATCATAAAACATGCTAGCACAACTGAAAGCAATAACGATGGGTCCCATGATCTAGGAGCCACATCCATGTAGGCATGCAGTTCTAATCAAATCATGTCTAGACTTGACTCAATCTATAACTCTAGGGATCCCGGTGTGAATAAGACGTCACTGGCTGTCACCTACCCTACCAATCGAGGTGCTGTACGTCTTATTCCTAGATTTCGGCCTGATCTGTATCCACATCTACAAAGGGGCGGTGATCTTCCCCTAAGCTGAGATATCGCCGAACATCTAGAAGTCTGGATGATCTCGCAGACTTTCCTATCTTAATGCATGAATACACAATCTGTAAACAAGCATAATCATCTTAATGCAATGCAACATGATCTGTAAACAAAGCATAATTAGATAAAACATAAACAAGAATATAGTATGTGATTTATTGGGCAACTCAAATGGTGATCTCAATTGAGTTGTTTCTTCCCGAATATCACATGAATTATACCTTTGTCGTCCCGATCTGACGAAGATGATGATCTGTATTCAACTTTGTCCATATCAATCTGAAAAGACAATATCGAATACGCTGTATCAGTAAATAACTCAATACACAATCTGTTCTGATCAATATTCAAATCAGTGTACAATCTGATCAATATCTGAACAAGATACAATCTGATTCATACCAATAATATCAAAATCTAATCAAAATCATATCTGAATCTGATCAATCTAACTCAACTGATGTTTCGACGGTATAATATTACAGTCTGAATAACCCCGTTAATCTGAATATCACAAATATAATACTGGAACTCATAATCCGTGCAACATAATTCATACTCTGAATATTAACACAATTCTGATATAGAATCTCAGTCAATATCTTTCAAAAATCATAATCTTTAATCTGACTTCAATTCTATAATGTCTACGGTAGCAGAAACGCCATATCTGAATCATATTCAATTCTGACAATATCATAAATTCAAAACATGTCTAAACATAACAAAACTTACGTCCAGTTATAGCCTGCGTTGATA
The DNA here is from genome assembly GCF_022965805.1 of Primulina eburnea. Classification (NCBI taxonomy): domain Eukaryota; kingdom Viridiplantae; phylum Streptophyta; class Magnoliopsida; order Lamiales; family Gesneriaceae; genus Primulina; species Primulina eburnea. Next base: position 2,758,812 of record NC_133106.1, on the reverse strand, counting down.
GGAACACAGTACTGAAGTCGGATTTAAAATCAGACGGACGGATTTTACGTAACACTCAATTTCACGCCCGAGAGAACTTCGAGCATTCTTGCTCAATTCTTTCCTAATCTGAATGCTAGAGAATCACGTTTTGTATATATATATATATATATATATATATATATATATATATATATATATATATATATGGCATGCATAAGAAGCAACGTGGCAACCTCTCAAGTTTTTGCCCTTTTCTTTCAAAATTACGAAAATGTCATTGCCTCCAATAATTACGAAAATGCCATTGCCATCCAATAATTACAAAAATGCCATTGCCTCCAATAATTACGAAAATGCCATTTCCCTCAAATAATTACGAAAATGCCATTTCTCTCAAATAATTACGAAAATGCCATCCGAAATCACAAAAATGCCATTCAATAATTTAAATCAATTATTTAATTTTCGGGTTCTCACAAAAATGATGACATCTCGGGCCTTACATTTCTCCCCCTCTTAGAGCTGAGTTCGTCCTCGAACTCGCCAATAATCTATTCAGATATCTCAGAAGAAATGTATACGAGAGGTAAAATCCAAAATTCAAATATCTGATTCCAGTCTGGAATAAGAATTCAATCAAGTATACTATCATAATACTTCTTAAACTAACTCTGACAGAATTAATCTTGCTCGGTTGGTTATACAACATCCGTATAAACCAATTACAATTCATAACATATCCGTATCATCATCTGTTATCAAATCTGTTTATCTCATACCAAGACATATAAGATCTTCAGTTTCATATACCAATCGTCACCATCCGACGTTGGTTTCTTAAATCTGTCCATTCTGAACTGTCTTCATCTTCCTTCGAATTTCTTCAAAAGAATTAGAACTCTGTAGTATTCACTGTATACTGTCCTGACTAAAACTATCTCATTACCCATCTGATAAGCTGATAGCTATTGTCATGTCATGATAATAAGTTATATCAATTAGTGCTAACATCCAACACTAAAGCTGTACAAAAATCTTCCAATATCGGGCTAATACATTCTGACAGTCTGTCAATCTGTAAAACCATCTAAGAGAAAGTTCATGATATACTCTATCACGAATACAAACTCAAGCAAAATCACAATCTGACATAATCTACTGTGGTATTCTGATCTTTCTGACCACTTTTGTGACATCGATCTGTGACATCTGGTCATGTTTGTACGTTATCTGGTACAAACTATTAGATATAGATTGGATAATCTGTCAATCTTAATCATATCATATTACACAATCTGTAAAAAGGACGGTAATTCATTATGAAGCTATAGAAATGTACTCCCATTTCTATTTAGAACTCTACAATCTGTAATAAATCTTCTGATTTCTATCTTTCTGTCTTTTCTGTTAGCGATTTAGACCTATCAGTATAATTTCTGCCAACATTTCAGTACAAATCTGTCACAACTGAATTAATCTTTCTATATAACAACTGTCTGTTCGAATATAATACATTCTCAATCATCAAACTGAAAAACTGAGTCCACTACGGTACATTTCTGACCCTATCTGTGATTTCAAATCCGAACTACTGATATAGACAATTCAGTTAATAACATAAATTAAAGAAGAAATACCTACCTGATATTCGGCTCTGACTATCGATATCAAGCTTTGCTGTACAATTCTGAAACATATTGACATCATAAGATACTCAGTCTTATACAAAACACAAAATCACATATCTGTTACTCTGTTCTGATTATTTCAATCAAGTTCTAAACATTCTGATCACATTCTTGAATTACTGTAACTCTTGAATTCAACTCTGATTCTGTTGAAACTGTATATACTCTCGCTGGTTCACAATAATCTGTAGCATATACGGATTCAAAACACAGTAATATCAAATCAGAAATGAAATATCAATATCCTATACAGATCTAGTGAGTTCAGTGAACTCATAAAACAAGGATTTCTGATAATTATCTTCGTGTCGTTCTGATCAACTGCTATATCTTATCTGCAAATAAAATATGCTTCCCAAAAAATATAAGATGTCTCAAATACTGATTTAGAATAATAACAATACTCAGCAGATATAAAGCAACAGTCGAATAAGATAATCTGCCAAATCATACAAAATCTATTTCTGACAATTCTGACATTTCTGAACTTTCTGGTCTTTCTGATATCCTATCTGTCACTGATTAAAATCTCAACTGTATCAAAATCAATCTGCATACTAACTTCAGATAACGCATACTCTGAATACAATCTGTTTCAAGCAAGATTCTTATCTGAATATTTCTGTATACAATCACCACAGTTCTCAGAATATTCAATCGAATCTTCAAATATTCGATTCGATCAATTAAATACTGCAAATTTATCAGAATCTCATAGATATAACAAGTATAGAATCATCAGAACATTTCTGACTATACTGAACATACCAAAGAGAAACACTATATCAGATGTAACTCATGGTCGATACTCTTCTACTGATCTTTCAATTCTTTAATTCATTCTGTATCATTCTGTACTGAATCTGACATACAATCAATGTCTGATCTCAATTCAATTCTGTACTCTATCTTTCTAATATCAAACGCATCTGAAATCTTATCTAGGCAAACACCAGTCAACTAATACATTACGGCCAAATCTGTCACCGTTAGACTCGATTTCAGTATATCTACCAAACACATAAGGATACCATCTGTTCCTTTCTGTGATAATCGAGTCATAACAGTACAATGATTTAAGGAATTCTGGATCTAGAATCCTCATTTCTCAACTAGATCTGATCTTAATCTTACCATTTCTGGAACACATTCTACGATATTTCTGTACTTGTTTAGCATTACATGTCAATAATGAAATCAAATCAGGAAAACACAAGTACATCAGAGTCTAACTTGATCTTATTCTTATCTTACTGTAGTATATAATATGTCACATAAATCTCTGATATCAACATATTCCTCAACAACCAAGGAATCAATACTACAGTATACACAGACCCCACAAATATAGCATATCACCATGCTATTCAATCACAGATACTCATGAAGAATGCATTAGTACACATCAATACGTATGCAATATAATCATAAAAGAGTAGTACCTGTTGTAAATTCTGGGTCTGTTCTTCTGTCATTACCACCAATGACTTTGCTCTTTAAGATCTTCGAAAAATGTTTCTGAGGACAAACTTTAACAAAGTGTCCCGTCTGCTTACAGATATTGCACTTCCCAAGCACTCCCTGACATTGTTCTGTGGAGTGTCTCCCTCCACAAGTCCTGCAATACACTCCGGTATAGCTCGGACTAGGACTGCTAGAACTAGAGGAATCACTTCCTAACTTCTTGAACAGTTTCTTTTGAATCTTCAATGGTTCTTTCTTCCTATCACTGCTGCTGCCAATCTCAACTCTAGCAGGCAGTTGCTGTGGATTTGATGTTGGAAGATCATACGAGACTCCCTGTTGGCCTATCAGAACCGTTTCTGCTCTTTTGGCCCTGTTCAGGGTGTCAGCAAAACTACTCGATTGCTTCACATTCACCAATGTACGTATTTCTGGATTTAATCCCTGAATGAACTGACTAGATATAGCATGATCAGTTCTAGCTATAAGAGGGGCAAAACGTAACAAGGTGAAGAACTGTGCTAAGTATTCATCAATACTCATCTGACCATGTTTTAGGTTTGCAAATTCTGCACTTCTGTCCTCTCTATATGACACGGGGAAGAATCTTTGGTAGAACTCAACCTTAAAAATCTTCCATGTAATCACTGAACGACTCTGCTCTAAAGCTCCTTTGGTGAGTATCCACCATCTTCTGGCAGCTTCGTGCAACTGGTTCTCAATAAACCTAATTCTACACTCATCTGTGAAATCTAGGAATTCAAATAACATTTCTATTTCTTCAAGCCACTTTTCACAATCTGCTGACGTCTCATTTCCCTTCAGAACCGGCGGCTGAAACGACTGGAACCTCTGTAACTGTGTTTCCATCTGACTTGCTGACACGTCTATCTGAGGTTCTGACCTACCTGTCTGATCATATGAAGTACTGCCTCTTTCTGGAATTCTTCTGGGCGGTACATCTGAATATCAAACAGATTAGTACCCAATCTATACAGTCTGTCTCAGCCCTCCTCTGATCATATACCTCTGATCCAGACTCGGTTCTGATTCAGGCTTAACCATTACATGCTGCAATCAACTCAGATAACAAACAACATGTAATAGAGAAAGCAATAAATCATGCTAGCACACACAATGTAGTCAACATTGAAATAAATCTCATGCTAGCAATCACATGCAAGGAAAGAAAATTCAATCTACCCCGCTCATTCTCTTCTATCTCAGTCTAAAAGATCTATCAGTTCTGACTATCTCAATCTAAAAAAAAACTATCGCTCTGATAATCTAAGTCTAAAGGAACTATTGGCTCTGATACCACCTGTTGTGGGGACCCGGACGCTAATCATCTTCTTAATCATCTTTGGGATTTAATTATCAGTTCTGATAAACAGGGTCTAAAAATTTTTCTTTTAATAATGTAACTGCGGAAGGTAATGGAATCTAAATACTATACATGTCTGTATATAAAAATACAAATTCAGTATTAAAATACAATAATGTACAATATGCTAATCTAAGGTTCACTACTAAAGTTCTAGTAGTAAAATCCAATCTACTGCAAGTCCGGAATCACCACGCTAACTCGTCTTCTCTTATCGTCATCTCGACCCTGATACAGCCCCACCTGTTGTCATGCACACATACAAAACACGACAACAGCCGGATAACTCCGGTGAGAATAAATCCCAGTATAAAACATGGTAAGCATGTATATAAACACACTAGTTCATAAACCATGCGATCATGCATAAACTCAATATATATTTCATAATCTAGGAAATCAATCAAATAAGCATGCAACTCAAATCAGATAAACATGCATATAAACAATCTAAATCATAAAACATGCTAGCACAACTGAAAGCAATAACGATGGGTCCCATGATCTAGGAGCCACATCCATGTAGGCATGCAGTTCTAATCAAATCATGTCTAGACTTGACTCAATCTATAACTCTAGGGATCCCGGTGTGAATAAGACGTCACTGGCTGTCACCTACCCTACCAATCGAGGTGTTGTACGTCTTATTCCTAGATTTCGGCCTGATCTGTATCCACATCTACAAAGGGGCGGTGATCTTCCCCTAAGCTGAGATATCGCGGAACATCTAGAAGTCTGGATGATCTCGCAGACTTTCCTATCTTAATGCATGAATACACAATCTGTAAACAAGCATAATCATCTTAATGCAATGCAACATGATCTGTAAACAAAGCATAATTAGATAAAACATAAACAAGAATATAGTATGTGATTTATTGGGCAACTCAAATGGTGATCTCAATTGAGTTGTTTCTTCCCGAATATCACATGAATTATATCTTTGTCGTCCCGATCTGACGAAGATGATGATCTGTATTCAACTTTGTCCATATCAATCTGAAAAGACAATATCGAATACGCTGTATCAGTAAATAACTCAATACACAATCTGTTCTGATCAATACTCAAATCAGTGTACAATCTGATCAATATCTGAACAAGATACAATCTGATTCATACCAATAATATCAAAATCTAATCAAAATCATATCTGAATCTGATCAATCTAACTCAACTGATGTTTCGACGGTATAATATTACAGTCTGAATAACCCCGTCAATCTGAATATCACAAATATAATACTGGAACTCATAATCCGTGCAACATAATTCATACTCTGAATATTAACACAATTCTGATATAGAATCTCAGTCAATATCTTTCAAAAATCATAATAATTACAGAAACGGTCTGTTCTTTAATCTGACTTCAATTCTATAATGTCTACGGTAGCAGAAACGCCATATCTGAATCATATTCAATTCTGACAATATCATAAATTCAAAACATGTCTAAACGTAACAAAACTTACGTCCAGTTATAGCCTGCGTTGATAGGAACACAGTACTGAAGTCGGATTTAAAATCAGACGGACGGATTTTACGTGACACTCAATTTCACGCCCGAGAGAACTTCGAGCATTCTTGCTCAATTATTTCCTAATCTGAATGCTAGAGAATCACGTTTTGTATATATATATATATATATATATATATATATATATATATATATATATATATATATATATATATATATATATATATATATATATATATATATATATATGGCATGCATAAGAAGCAACGTGGCAACCTCTCAAGTTTTTGCCCTTTTCTTTCAAAATTACGAAAATGCCATTGCCTCCAATAATTACGAAAATGCCATTGCCATCCAATAATTACGAAAATGCCATTGCCTCCAATAATTACGAAAATGCCATTTCCCTCAAATAATTACGAAAATGCCATTTCCCTCAAATAATTACGAAAATCCCATCCGAAATCACAAAAATGCCATTCAATAATTTAAATCAATTATTTAATTTTCGGGTTCTCACAAAAATGATGACATCTCGGGCCTTACAAAAAAGCAGCACAATATGGTCTCAGAAGATCGGATATTGATAATAAAGCGTGTGCTGCTTTTCTGTATGTTGAGCTTTGAAGATAGCTCAAACTCACGTTGGAATGATCGTTTTGTAGATAAAGATAATAACGTTGTTTTCTATATAGTATTGAACCTAATATATATAGAAAACTAGAGTCCAATGTCTATATTCAGAGACGGCTGCTGAAACTCTTGAGCAATATCAGCTTTAGTGCCTAAAATGGGTCCTGCAGAAAGCTACGAAACAATTAGTCTTGTTTCATACCAAAACTGGTAAGGAGCGTTAAATGTCTTTGTTCAGCATTAATGGTGCAGTAAATACTCGTACTAGATAAAGTAACAGTAACATTTAATATTGTGGGGACCCGGGCTCTAACTCAATTCTTTTGGGATTTATTGGATCTTTGCTCGAAAATGTGGGTCAAAATTTTGCTTTTAACATTAATTCAAATGTATAATTAAAGCATAACATGTCTTTATATTAATTAAACAACATAATGTACATACAAGTCTGTTTAGTACAATCTTACGCTAGTGTTTAAATCCCGACTATAAACATAATTAGTACAAGTCTAATAGGAAAACACTAGAAATCTTCAACGCCCGAGATCTCCACGCTATCGTCAATCTCTCATCTAGCTCGAGACCCAGATCCTTCCCCACCTGTTGCCATGCACACATACAGACACGACAACAGCCGGATAACTCCGGTGAGAACAAATCCCAGTATAAAACATGTATGCATGCAATGTAATAAATCATACACCAATACATAACATATATCAATGCACATGAATATAAAATCTACAACATGTAAAGGAATACAAGTCTGTATTCAACTTCTGATTCTTGACTCGACTCATTTCTACTCTAGGGATCCCGGTGTGAATAAGACGGTCTGTCACCTACCCAACCACTCGGGGTGACGGTACGTCTTATTCCTAGACTTCGGTCAACTCTGTATCGAGGGTCTACACATAGAGTAAATCTGCTCCTATGCGTCGATACACCGAACCGTCTAGTTTTGGCCAATCTGCAAATATCTCCTATCTCAAAACTCGAATATAAATCAATAAATAAAACATTACATAATCAAATGTAATAACAATCTAGTATGTGATTTAGGGAAACTCGTATCAAATCTGAATCGAGTTGTGCAATCCCGTGACCACATGAATTATACTTCTCTTGTCAAATAGTCGGTGTCGTAGTCGAAGTCTTGAGTTCACAATAGCCAATACAAATCTGAAATGGCATAATCAATGTGCACTCTATCAATATACATCTCAAGCAATTCAATATACAAGGCTGAAATCGGTTTCAATACAATTCAACGGCGTAACGGCGTAGTCTCGCGATACCGATAACTCAAACAATATCATAATCAATCCCAATAACTCATAATCTCATCCAACCCAAATATGTATACTGAAGTCTGTATAATCTCATACTCATATACGCTGGAATTTCGAAATAATAGCATACAGTGTCTGAAAAACGATCCGGTAACGAATATACCATGCTCAAGATATCAAGAACACATATTCTAACTCATATCTGAATTCTTCCAACACATAAATATCGAAACATGCTGAAAATAATTGAAACTTACATCCTCGAATAGCAAATGATGAGAGGAGTTCAAAACCGAAGTCGGATCTAAAACCGGATGGCTAAATCTTAAAAAAACATAACTTTAAGCCATGAAGAACTTGAAGAATTTGAGGTGATGCTCTCGGTGCTCTCAGCTGCTGAATGAAGACAATGAATCAGTACCAAATATGTATATATACCTTGCCAAGTGTCAACATAAAAATTGAAGGTGGCATTCTTGCATGCAGCACCGCGGGTGCGGTCACTCTTGCACCGCGGGTGCGCTCGTGCTTCGGAAGCATTTTATTTTCTGAAATTCATCGACCGCGGGTGCGGTCTCTGCAAGACCGCGGGTGCGGTGATGCTACGGCCAAACTTCATAATTCTGAATAATACACCGCGGGTGCGGTCTTGTCCGAGGCGCAGGTGCAGTATGGCTTCGGCCATTCTTTCAAAAATTCTCATTTTTAATGTCATGCATTCTCACCTCCTCAAATCTAACATCAATGACAACTGATAATTCTCGAGCCTTACATTTCTCCCCCTCTTAGACAGGAGTTCGTCCTCGAACTCGTAAGCAGTTAATAATGTAAGTATATACAAAACAGTATAATCAGAACTGAAAGGAATACTTACATCATGTGAATAGCTCGGGGTGTTTCTGTCTCATATCCGATTCTGTCTCCCACGTCGCTTCTGCGATGCCATGACGACTCCATTGAACTTTCACAAGCGGAATGGTTTTGGTTCTAAGCTGTTTCTCCTTCCGATCAAGAATCTGTATCGGTTTTTCAACATAACTCAGAGTTTGATCTAACTCGGCTTCATCAGGCTGCATGACATGAGAATTATCTGGCATATATCTGCGCAACATCGATACATGGAATACATCATGTATATCAGATAATGAAGGAGGAAGAGCAAGTCTGTAAGCTCGATCGCCAATCTTCTCAAGAATCTCATATGGACCGACGTATCTAGGAGAATACTTCCCACGCTTGCCAAATCTGACAACGCCTCTGAAAGGTGAATTTCAAAAATACTCTGTCTCCCTGTTCAAATATCAACGGTCTGCGTCTAATATTGGCGTATTTCTCTTGCCTATCTTGTGCCATCTTCATTCGCTTCTGAATAATCTTCACTTTCTCGGTCATTTCCCGAATCATATCAGGCCCCAACTCTGGTACCTCAGAGATATCAACCCAGTACAACGGAGATCTGCACTTCTTTCCGTATAAAGCTTTGAACGGTGTCATCTCAATGCTATTCTGATAGCTGTTGTTGTATGAAAACTCACACAACGACAATGAATCTTGCCAACTAGTACCAAAGTCTAGTACTACAGCTCTCAGCATGTCCTATAAAGTCTGGATAGTCCGCTCTGACTGTCCGTCTGTCTGAGGATGATAAGCAGTGCTCAGGTGTAAAGTCGTACCCAAAGCCTGCTGCAAACTGTGCCAGAAATGAGAAGTAAATCGTGGATCACGATCTGATACGATCGACTTCGGCACACCGTGCAATCTGACGACCTCTCTGACATACAATTCTGCCATCTGATCGTGTCAATAGGTCATTCTGTATGGAATAAAGTACGCTGACTTGGTCAGTCTGTCTATCACAACCCAAATCGCGTCACAGCCCCGCGAAGATCGAGGTAACTTCGTCACGAAATCCATGGAAATGTGATCCCATTTCCATTCAGAAATAGACAAACTCTGAAGTAAACCTCCGGGCTTCTTTCTTTCTGCCTTCACCTGCTGGCAATTCAAACATTTAGACACAAATTCTGCAATGTCTGTCTTCATCTGCTTCCACCAGAATTGTGTCTTCAGATCATTGTACATCTTCCTGCCACCAGGATGAATGCTGAACCGACTACAGTGTGCCTCTGCCATGATCTGTCGTCTCAAATCGGGAACATCTAGCACTACTAGGCGGTTATTCACATACAGAACAGAATCTCTAACCTGATACTCTGATATATGACCAGCTCTGACCATATCAATCGATCTCTGCACGCTCGGATCAGTTCTCTGCGCCTCTTTGACCCTCAAAATCAAATCTGGCTCAATCTGAATCGTAGCAAGTCGCAACGGTCTACTTTCTGTATCAAATGTCAATCCAGACAAGCAACAATCCTCTACTAAATTCGATACACCTACTGTCGACAAGGAAAGAGCACATACCTTTCGACTCAAGGCATCTGCCGCTGCATTCGACTTCCCTGGATAGTACTTGATCTCGCAATCAAAATCTTTCAGCAGATCAAGCCATCGTCGCTGCCTCATGTTCAACTCTGACTGAGAAAAGAGATACTTCAGGCTCTTATGATCGGAATAGATCTCAAATTTCTCGCCATACAAATAATGACGCCAGATCTTCAAGGCAAATACAATCGCCGCCAATTCAAGATCATGAATCGGATAACGAGTTTCGTGCGGCTTCAACTGTCTAGAGGCGTACGCTATCACGTGCCCTCGTTGCATAAGAACACATCCTAGCCCTCTGTGAGATGCATCACAATATACAACAAACTCACTTGTACCTGAAGGAATCGTCAAGACAGGCGCACTAGTCAGCCTCTTCTTCAACTCTACAAAAATGGCTTCACAATCTTCAGACCATACAAATGGCATATTCTTCTGTGTCAACTGGGTGATAGGCTTCGCTATACTGGAGAAATCTCGAATAAAACGACGATAATACCCTGCTAGACCCATGAAACTGCGTATCTCTGGCACAGAAGTCGGTCTCGGCCAATTGATCACAGCCTCAACTTTACTCGGATCTACCGCAATACCATCTCCAGATATAATGTGACCCAAGAAAACAACCTGTTTCAGCCAGAATTCACACTTGGACAATTTAGCGTATAACTGCTCTTTTCTCAAAGTCTGCAATACAATCCTCAGTTGATCTGCATGTTCAGTCAGACTTTTCGAATACACCAAAATATCATCAATAAACACAATCACAAAATCGTCTAAATATCTCTGAAAGATGTGGTTCATCAAACTCATAAATACCGCGGGTGCATTCGTCAAACCGAAAGGCATAACAATAAACTCGTAATGTCCGTACCTGGTTCGGAATGCTGTCTTCGGTATATCCACATCTCTAACTCTGAGCTGATGATACCCAGATCTCAAATAAATCTTCGAGTAAACCGCAGATCCTTGCAGCTGATCAAATAAGTCGTCGATGCGAGGCAAATGATACTTGTTCTTTACTGTTGCCTTGTTCAACTGTCTGTAATCAATACATAACCACATCGAACCATCTTTCTTCCGAACAAATAGCACCGGAGCACCCCAAGGAAATACACTGGGTCTGATATATCCCTTGGACAGAAGATCTTCCAACTGTGCTTTCAATTCTTTCAGTTCAATAGGCGCCATCCTATACGGAGCTCTCGAAATAGGAACACTGCCTGGCACAAGATCTATGCTGAAATCAACCTCTCGAACTGGGGGCAACCCCGGAATCTCATCAGGGAAAACATCTGCAAACTCGCAAACCACTGGCAGATCTGCCAATGCTGGGCTCGACTTCAGTAGATCTACTGAATATACGAGAAAGCCCTCTGCTCCTCTCTGAAGCAATCTACTCATAGTCAGAGCAGATACTAAGGGAATCCGAGATCTGGAACCCTTTCCGTAGAATTTCCACTCATCTGTCATGTCGGGTCTGAATCTGACAATCTTGTGGAAACAATCTACAGTGGCCCTGTACTTGGTTAACATATCTATGCCAACTATACAGTCAAAATCAGCTAAACCAAGTACTATACAATCTAGATCAATCTCATGCCCCTCAAACTGAAGCATACAGTGTCTAACAGTAGTCACAGATATTAAACCACTTCCCAACGGAGATGTGATAGATACTACAGTAGACATCGATTCGACAGGCAAGGAATGCAATAATGCAAAACGTTTAGAGATGAATGTATGGGATGTACCTGTGTCTATCAACACATATGCAGGATAACCGCAAAGAAAACAGTTACCTGCTATCACGTCATCGGGCGCATCTTGAGCCTGCTCCTCTGTCAAGGCAAAGACACGAGCCTGCTGTCTGGGAGGTTGACTCACTGTCTGACTACCTCCTGGTCTTTGCTGGGTTTGTGCAGATGGTGGCTGGAAAGAGTGTACAGAGGATGCCTGTCTCTCCATCTGTGGCACTGGCGCTGATGACCCTGTACTCTGGAATCGTTGTGCACCTCTCTGGGGACAAACTCTGGCGAAGTGTCCCTGTTGCCTACAGATGTTGCAGCGTCCCATAACTCCTTGACACTGCTCCGTGGCATGTCGCCCTCCGCACGAACTACAATACACGCCACTATAATCTGAACCCTGACCTCTCTGTCGAGATCCACTTGAGCTCGATGAACTACTCCCGGATTTCTTAAACTGCTTGCCCTTAGCCTTCAGAAATTCCTTCTTGCCACTACTACTCGATCCACTATCGAAGCGAGGAGGAGGTGGTGGAAACTGAACGGCGGTAGGCTGTGGCTGTCTCTACCCTTGAGCACTGTAAGAAGCGCCTCGCTGCCTGATCATGCCAGCCTCTGCTCCCTTCGCTCGGTTCAGTGCCTCTGAAAAAGTATTAGGCCGTCCCGTGTTCACCAAGGTAAAGACATCTGGATTCAACCCGTTGATGAACTGATCGGCCACTGCCTCGTCGTTCCCTGCCACATGAGGTGCAAATCGTAGCAAGGAAGAAAATTTTGCAACATACTCCTCGATGTTCCACTGTCCCTGCCTCAGATTCGCAAATTCAGCTCCTTTATCTTTTCGGTAGGAGACGGGGAAGAAGCGCTGATAGAACTCATCCTTGAAGACTTTCCACGTAATGTCAATGCCTCGGTGCTCCAAGGCTCTCTTTGCAGTCAACCACCAGCTCTTTGCAACCTCTTGCAGCTGATGCCCTATCAATTTCACACGTCGCTCGTCAGTATATGCCAAAGACTCAAACAACATCTCGATATCATCAAGCCAGCTCTCGCACTCTACTGCACTCTCTGTGCCCTTCAGCGTAGGAGGATGGAAAGACTGAAACCTCTTCAGTAAGGTCTCCATCGGCGTAGCGGTGACATCCATCTGTGCACCTGATGTGCTACCCTGCTCTGGCTGTGGTATACGTCTAGGCGGCATAAATCTGATTATCAAACTGATTAGTACACAATCAATATCATCTGTCTCAGCCCTCCTCTGATCATAACCTCTGATCGAGAATCGGTTCTGATTCAGGCTTGAAATGCTGTAAATCAATTCAGATACTACAACAACATATAATAGGGAAAGCAATAAATCATAATATGTGCTAGCATAATATAAGCAAGGAAGATGACTCGATCTACCCCGCTCATTCTATTCTATCTCAGTTTACAAAACCTACTGCTCTGATACCACCTGTTGTGGGGACCCGGGCTCTAACTCAATTCTTTTGGGATTTATTGGATCTTTGATCTAAAATGTGGGTCAAAATTTTGCTTTTAACATTAATTCAAATGTATAATTAAAGCATAACATGTCTTTATATTAATTAAACAACATAATGTACATACAAGTCTGTTTAGTACAATCTTACGCTAGTGTTTAAATCCCGACTATAAACATAATTAGTACAAGTCTAATAGGAAAACACTAGAAATCTTCAACGCCCGAGATCTCCACGCTATCGTCAATCTCTCATCTAGCTCGAGACCCAGATCCTGCCCCACCTGTTGCCATGCACACATACAGACACGACAACAGCCGGATAACTCCGGTGAGAACAAATCCCAGTATAAAACATGTATGCATGCAATGTAATAAATCATACACCAATACATAACATATATCAATGCACATGAATATAAAATCTACAACATGTAAAGGAATACAAGTCTGTATTCAACTTCTGATTCTTGACTCGACTCATTTCTACTCTAGGGATCCCGGTGTGAATAAGACGGTCTATCACCTACCCAACCACTCGGGGTGACGGTACGTCTTATTCCTAGACTTCGGTCAACTCTGTATCGAGGGTCTACACATAGAGTAAATCTGCTCCTATGCGTCGATACACCGAACCGTCTAGTTTTGGCCAATCTGCCAATATCTCCTATCTCAGGACTCGAATATAAATCAATAAATAAAACATTACATAATCAAATGTAATAACAATCTAGTATGTGATTTAGGGAAACTCGTATCAAATCTGAATCGAGTTATGCAATCCCGTGACCACATGAATTATACCTTTCTTGTCAAATAGTCGGTGTCGTAGTCGAAGTCTTGAGTTCACAATAGCCAATACAAATCTGAAATGGCATAATCAATGTGCACTCTATCAATATACATCTCAAGCAATTCAATATACAAGGCTGAAATCGGTTTCAATACAATTCAACGGCGTAACGGCGTAGTCTCGCGATACCGATAACTCAAACAATATCATAATCAATCCCAATAACTCATAATCTCATACTCATATACGCTGGAATTTCGAAATAATAGCATACAGTGTCTGAAAAACGATCCGGTAACGAATATACCATGCTCAAGATATCAAGAACACATATTCTAACTCATATCTGAATTCTTCCAACACATAAATATCGAAACATGCTGAAAATAACTGAAACTTACATCCTCAAATAGCAAATGATGAGAGGAGTTCAAAACCGAAGTCGGATCTAAAACCGGATGGCTAAATCTTAAAAAAACATAACTTTAAGCCATGAAGAACTTGAAGAATTTGAGGTGATGCTCTCGGTGCTCTCAGCTGCTGAATGAAGACAATGAATCAGCACCAAATATGTATATATACCCTGCCAAGTGTCAACATAAAAATCGAAGGTGGCATTCTTGCATGCAGCACCGCGGGTGAGGTAACTCTTGCACCGCGGGTGCGCTCGTGTTTCGGCAGCATTTTATTTTCTGAAATTCATCGACCGCGGGTGCGGTCTCTGCAAGACCGCGGGTGCGGTGATGCTACGGCCAAACTTCATAATTCTGAATAATACACCGCGGGTGCGGTCTTGTCCGAGGCGCAGGTGCGGTATGGCTTCGGCCATTCTTTCAAAAATTCTCATTTTTTATGTCATGCATTCTCACCTCCTCAAATCTAACATCAACGACAACTGATAATTCTCGAGCCTTACAAATATTGTAACGATCAAGTAAAAGTCGTTAAGTTCTGATCTTGTATAAGCCGAGTTCTGCTTCTGTTTATCTAAGTTGATAAGTACTCGAAGAGTACTGTTTTGTTAAGGTGATACGAGAACTTCTGCTTTTATACTATCTTCTGGTTTTACTAACGCAATCTACTGGTTTTGACTTTTATCACCACAATTAAATTAAGTCTATCAATTTTATCCTTTGCGGTGATGCCAAAACCTAGAAGTTAGTAAGATGAAGAGAAACAATTATATCAAAAAGACAGATAATTGATAAGTAAATAAACAGTTAAACAGAGTTCAAAAGAGTATTAAATTAGAAGTTCAATCATCAGTTCCAATGTCTCTGAACATTGTATCTTCATCCTGAGGATCTTGGCTTCTAAAAGAAGATTCTGCAACGTGTCCTCCAGTTCTTCCTTCTTCTGTCCTTCGTTCTATCCTACCTACTGCTTCCTCTTTTCTGGCATCAATGCGAGTGAGCTATTTCTCAACTCGTCCAGTAAGATTGATAATGCTATCATTCATCATCTCCAGAAATGGGACTTGAATTGAAACCCGGTCATTAAGGGCTTGAATAGATTGAGATTGGGACTCAATCTTGACATCGATGGATTCAAGTTTCAAATTAGTGGCTTCAACTTTAGTTGAGATTGAGCGAAGAAACGACTCATGACCAGACACGGTTTGAATGACATAATATTGACCAAGAATGGTGTTAGCATGACTAGTCAAAACATTCTTCCTAAAAATGTTGGATTCCACTTCAATCTTAGCCAACGATTCTGCCATGTTAACGACATATTTCGTTCCGCGTTCTCGGAAGAATTTGGTGGCTTCGACTTCACCAGCATGTTCATAGGATAGCTTCTTAACGATCTCTGAAAGTCTGTCAATATTCCGTCTCAATAAATCAATCTCAGATTCAAGATTAAAGTGCTCTTCGTCTGGGGATGGACTTCTTGCAAGCTGTCGTTCTGATATCAACAAGATGAGCAAGATGAGCAATGTGAGTTGTTGAATCAGTAGGAAGAACAATCAAGGCAGTAGATGAAACAAGGTTTGTTGGAGCTGTAGTAACAGCAGTAGAGTGTTCAGCAGAAGATCCTTCAGCAGCAGCTGATGGTTCAGGAAATTCTCTTTCTTCTGGTTGCGCGGCTTCCATGGCCTCCAGTCGCTCAACGACTGGAATGGGTTCAGATTTAACATTCAAGATAGCTACCATTTCCACATGATGTTCAGCAGAGAAAAACTCCAAATTCGACAGTGATTGAGATGGGGCAGCATCTGATTCTGCCATGGGTTGGTCTGCTGGTTGAGCTTTTGGTTGGACCATATCATCAGCATGAGCTGATTTTTGTGGAGCAGAGACAGTAAGAACAATAGATTGAATGACTTCATTCACCGAAGCCAATTCACGAACAGATAGAAGAGATGAAGATTGAGTAGACTGCTTCGGAGATGCAGGAGTACTGGAAACATTAGCTTCTGGGGGAGCTATAGTTCTTTCCTCAACTGACTTATTTTGAGTAAAATCTGGAACGAAGCCTACAAGATACTGAACAGGTTCTCCAAATGCCCGTTCTTGATCAAGAAGTTGCTCATTCACTAATCTCAATCTCTCGGTCAAAATTTGGATCACATTCTGATCCTGAGCAGCAGTCGGAATCATAGCATCAAAATTATACTTAAGAGTCTTTAAAACAGATTCAAGCTTCTGACACTTCAGCTGCTCAAGAATGTAACTTCGCTGTTTCATTGCTTCAATCACATTTTTAGTCTTGGCAAGATCAAACACATTCTTTTCATTCTTCACCATTTTACCAAATGCACCTGGTGTCTTGAAAAATGTGATTGGATGGAAAACTCGAACCTTATGCCAATTTTCAAAGAAGGTCATTCCTTCATTGGGAGATTTCTCAATCTCTTCCAAGTGAAGATCAATACCAGTTAAGACAGATGATTTGGCGCCGTGAAATTGTGATTCTGCAACGAGTTTCCCTTTGCCTTTATCTGAAGATGAGGCAGAATCACGGGTCTAAAAGCAGAAGACCCTGAAGTAGATTCACGAAAGACGACTCCAGATAGGGGTCTGAGAGTTGGAACAGTAGTAGATGTGGTGGCAGTAGATGTGGCTGCTGGTTTTGTGACAGATTCTAGTTTTGAAGATGTGGCTTCTGGAAGCATTTATCTCAACGGGACAGTGTCTAAATCAGCAATGGCTGTTGTTTTCTTGATGCGCAGCAGTTTTGCAAGCCTTCTTCTTGCTAGGGGTTGCAGGGATAGATGCTTGGGTAGGAGCAGCAGACTCCTCAGATATTGTTTTATCAGAATCGGTGGAGATAACTACTCTTTTTCTCTTGATTTTCTTTTGAGGTCCTTGAACCTCAGTCTACGCATCTCCAACCTCCTTCTTTAGAGCAATAAATTCCGTCACAGTTGCCTTTGGACTCAAGGCGAGCACATTATCAGCATCTGCCATTGTCACAAAAGAAGCGTCGTGTTCAGAAGTTAAAAGAAAACCAGCATCCTTTAGCATTGTGCTGATCTGCAATGCAAAACCAGAAATCTTCCTAACAACCATATCCTTCATGATTTTGAACAAGAATCGGCTCCAGTCCACCTTGAAATCGGAAGTGATGGCTATCATCACTTGAACCTTCTCCTTGGTCAATTTATCAAATGTTCCAGCTTTGACCAAAAGTGTCTTTGCGACAATATCATCAAGCACTTGATACTCCATTTTCAGAAGCTTCTTGAAATAGAAGGGAGAGAGATCCTCTCCAGAAGCTGAGAAGGTGAGAAGAGAAGTAGACATCTCCTCCTTAGTGATACCAGAAAATTCAGAGATACCTGAAAACGGGAGAAAGAACGTCGATCCCAGAAGTGCAGCATCGATGGAGATGGGTGCACCTCCTTAAGAGTAAATGATTTTTCCTTCCTATACAGTTGCTTTGGCGTAGAAATCCAAGAGATTAGTTTTGTATATGACAGCAGGTGTTTCCAAAAACTTTCTGAGACCAGATTTTTCGATGGCTTGAAACATCCTAACAAGATTATCGTCCTTGGTTGACAGGACTGATGCAAAGTTAACTTGATAGGAATTGAGTGTGTATGCTCCAGCTATTTCTGCAAATCGAATGAGTTCGAAGTAGATTCTGTAAAAGAGATGAGTGCAAGAGAAATCAGTAGCTTAATAAGCAAAATTCTGGAAACGTAAAAGTGAAATGAGATGGAAGAGGCGGTTAATATTCAAAAATGTATAGTCGTCGGTGAAACATAAGGACACGTGTCAATATGTTTGCGGTTGAGTTTTAGAAAAGTTAAGTAGAGAGTGTCAGATACGCAAAAAATTTGAAAAAGGTAAAGAGATAGGCGGGCTGTCCGAGTGGTTACTGAAAAAAATCAGAAGATGGTTTGTCGTCTTATGATAATATCTACTGGAAATCATGAGGTACTGAAGTATTTTCAGCACCTTGATAAAAGCTAGTAGACACATTGTTTTATCGAAAAGACAAACATCCTTCTGCTTTTGATATATCACGAAAATATCAGACAGAATAAAATAATGTTCCCCCTCAATCAATGCAACTAATTAATGCAAAGATACGAAATCTGAGGGAAAGACATGGGACTCTTTGATATTCGTGCAGGATGTGTTAGGTGTCTCTTGGCTTTCCCGAGACTCTATAAAATACCTGCAAACTCACAAACTAAGACATTTACACAAATAATAGATCAAAAAAATGGATGATACAAATATTCTCTCAGAGTCTTCTCTAGAGTCTGATTCAGCAGAGGGATCTCAAAGGCAACTCCCAGCTTCTCGTAAGATGATGTTTGAAGATACCTTTTTCAAGATATGAAGACTTGGAAGAAATTCATTGACCTGTAATCTGAATAATCAGTTAGATTATTCATTATTAAAAGGATTAAGCTGCGGAATCATCCCTTTCACAAACCATGATCATGCAAAGGGATGGGATTCAAGCAGATCTTAGATTCCTACTGAAGTACTTAGCACTACTAAAGTACTTCAAACTGCTGATATCATAAAATGTAGTAGACAAATACAATGTAACACACCTGGTTTTATGAATGAAATATTCTATTTTGTCATATTTCTGTTTATCTACTACTTTTTACTTAATGCAAATAAATAAAAAGAAAGGATGAGAAAAACTTAGTCTGAATAAATTAAGGCCAGATGACTCTTTGTCTTCCTCCTGTCCCTTCAAGTTTTTTCTATAAATTAAGATCATTTTTGCTCGTAATGACATTTGAACTCCAATGGATTGTGAAAGCAGCACACATGGTCCTCATCCTTCATGGATGCCTCAAAATATTCAGAGATTTAAAGAGGATGTTGAAGAATGCATCTTTAGAAAGATTATGTCCATTTGGATTACTGCTCACTGCATCTAGTCATTCAATGATGGAGAGTTCCCTGCTTCTGCTAAGCAAAGATCCCTTTCAAGGAAGCTCAAGAGGCGTGCACATGTTGATCAAATATCCGAATTGGTCAAGGATGTTGTGCTAAGCCACATGATGCTTTTGAAGGAATGGGACTTGCTTCAGAGGATGGAAAATGCCCAAGCCTTCAAGAATATTAGGAGTCATGACTTGCATAATTGGTTGATGTTGTGGCAAGATGCCATAAGGAGTAGTCTAAGTAGTGTTGTATGGCATCGATTTTATTCTCAATAAAATATCAGCAGCTGCCCCAAATTGTCTCTTTTCCTTATAAACACACTGATATTAGATGAGTAACAAATAACTGATAATAATTAACAAAATGTTAGTAACAATATTGCTCAAGTTAAATCAATTAAACCAAGAACATTACGAAAATAAGAAAACTTATTCTCAGGCAAATGCTTTGTAGATATGTGTGCTGCTTATTGATCAGTAGAAACGTATTCCAGACGAATGTCCTTCTTCTGCACATGATCTCTAATGAAATTATGTTTGATATCTATTTGCTTTGTTCTGGAATGAAATACTGAATTTTGCGTGATTGTTATAGCACTGGTATTGTCACTGAAAATAGGTGATTCAGAGGCTTGAACTCCATAGTCTTAAGTTATTGTTGCATCCACAGTATTTGAGAGCAGCAGCTTCCAGCAGCAAGGTATTTTGCTTTTGCAGTAGATGTAGCTAATGAAGTTTGCTTCTTACTAAACCAGAAGATCAACCTATCACCAGGAAATTGACAAAAACCATTTGTGCTCTTTCTATCCAGTTTGCAACCTGCATAATCAGTATCTGAACTATATGTGATTCGTCCGAAGCAAGATCTTATTATTTTATTGCATAGTATCTCGTTAGATAACTACTATCTATCATATCATTTCTCATAGAAAGCTCGTATACACTTAACAAAACCACTTGTTCTTTGAACAGTAAAAAGGAAAAGCAATCACACAAAAAAAGGGGTCTGGTCTTCCTCAGTATACATCTATAAAGATGGTAAGAGGAAAATATCGAATTGGATCCAATAAGATTGAAAGATGAATCATTGGGATACCATAAGCCGACATTTTGAGTGCCCTTCAAATATTTCAGTATGCGCTTAGCAGCAATGTAATGTGGCTACTTAGGGTTATATTGAAATCTTGCACAAATGCAAACTGCAAACATCATATCAGGTCTCCTGACAGTAAGATATAACAGTGAGCTAATAAGACCATGATACTGAGTTACCTCTACTGAAATTCCATTTTCATCCTTGTCAAGTTTAGTAAATGAGCTCATACGAGTAGAAGCAGCAAATCATGTTTCCATGCCAAACTATTTCAGTAGTTTCTTAGTATACATAGCCTGATTTATGAATATTCCAGTATCAAGTTGCTTGATCTGCAGTCCTAGGAAGAATGTTAATTGTCCCATCATGCTCATTTCAAATTGTTTCTGCATTAATTTAGAAAACGTTGCACACAATTTGGGGTTAGTTGACCCAAAGATAATGTCATCAACATAAATCTGTACTAACAAGATGTGCTTATTCTAAACTAAAGTGAACAAAGTCTTGTCTACTGTGCTGATTGTAAAATCATGATTGACTAGAAATTATGAGAGCGTTTCATACCAAGCTCGATGTGCCTGTTTTAAACTATATAGGGCTTTGTGTGATTTAAATACATGACTCGGTAAGAAATGATCGATAAAACCTGGAGGTTGTTCAACGTAAACCTCTTCTTGCAGTAGACCATTTAGGAAGGCGTTTTTCACGTCCATCTGATAAAATTTGATGTTCTTGAAAGCAGCAAATGCTAAAAATATTCTGATGGCTTCAAGCCCTGCTACTGGTGCATAGGTTTCATAATAGTCTATTCTTTCTTCTTGTCTGAAACCTTGAGCTACCAGTTTTGTTTTATTTCTGACCACAGTTCCTTCTTCATTTAGTTTGTTTCTAAACACCAACCGGGTTCCAATAACAGTTTGATTAGATAGTCTAGGTACAAGAAACCAAACTTAATTTCTTTTAAATTGATACAGATCTTCTTGCATAGATTCTATATATCCAACTGGGATCCAGAAGAGTTTCTTCAATTTTCTTTGGTTCATCCTGAGAGATAAAAGCAGCATGCATATATTCATTAATCATTCGCCTTCTGGTTCTTAATGGAGCTGCTGGGTTACCAATAACCAAAGATGGAGGATGATATTATCTCCAGACAAAAGGGTTTAAAGAAATTTCTTCTTGGTTTAATGGATTCGATTCAGGCTCAGCTAAAGCAGTAGCAGGTTCTGGAATGTTCACTTCTGGTTCTGGTATATCCTGTGTCTGAACAACTGGTTCTACCAGAGGAATGTCTGGTTCTGGATTTTCAGCATCTTTAACACTAGATTCTGCAGCATCTTCACTATCCAGTTCCAGATGAATCCTGTCTAACATGTTACTTAGATTTGACACGTTAGAAATTCCAGGGGTACTACTATCTTCATCAAAATCAATATGAATAGATTCTTCAACATTAAAAGTTCTATTATTGAAGATTCTGAAAGCTTTGCTTACGGCTGAATATCCAAGAAAGTGTCGAGCATCTGATTTTGAGTCGAATGCGGACAAATAATTTTTACCATTATTTTGCACAAAGCATTTACAACCAAATACATGAAAATAAGATACATTAGGCTTACTTTTTTTTCATATCTCATATGAAGTCTGATTATGCCTCTTGTTGATCATAGTTCTGTTTTGTGTGTAACAAGCTGTGTTGATTGCTTCTGCCCAGAAGTGCTGAGAGATGTCTACATCTGCTAGCATTGTTCTAGCAGTTTCTTTAAAAGTTCTGTTTCTCCTCTCAGCCACTCCATTTTGTTAAGGCATTCTGGCAGCTGAATATTCATGATGAATGCCCTGTTTATCCAAATATAACTTAAGAATCTTGTTAGTCCCCATCACTTCTGATTTTAATGACAGAAATTGATTTTTCGTTTTGAATCTTTTTCAGAAACTTGATCAGGAGCCAACTGGTTTGATCTTTTCCAGCAAGAAATATCACCCAAGTAAATCTAGAAAAATTCATCAACAACAACAAGTGTGTACTTCATTCCCCCTGAGCTCATGATAGGGATTGGACCAAATAAGTCCATATGCAATAATTCCAAACACCTTGAAGTTGATTTACTACCCTTATCCTTGAAGCTAGATCTCACTTTCTTACCAAGTTGACATGCAGAACATACATGATTGTTAACGAAGTTTATATCAGGAAAACCATCAACTATGTTCTGCTTCTTGAGGTTATTGATTGATTTGAAGTTCAGGTGATTTAATCTCTTGTGTCATAGCCAATGTTTATCACTAAGAGAAGCAACTAAACATGTAGGAACATTAATATGATCTTTATTCCATGAAACTTTGTATGTGTTGCCTTCTCTTTTTTCAGTTAATAGAGTAGACTTATCAGCATTTTTAACTGTGCATGTGTGCTTCTGAAAAGCTACAGAGTAACCATTATCACACAGTTGGCTAATGCTAATCAAGTTGTAACAAATATTTTCAACTAAGAGTACATCATTAATAGTAATGTTACCATGGATGATCTTACCCTTACCCACGGTTTTACTTCTGATAGTAGATTCTTCTGTCCAATCATGTGTCTGGAACATCCACCGTCCAGATACCATGTGGAGCTGCTGATTTTGGCTTTCTTCTCATGTTCCCGCTAACACAAATTTTAGTATCTGGTACCCATTCTATTTGGGTCCAATCCACTGTTTTCCAAACCGGACCGGACCGGCCGGTCGGACCGGTTCAACCGCGAACCGGCCTCCAGACCGGTCCGGAGATAAGGAAAAAACTGGAAAACCGGTTTAACCGGGAAAAACCGGTTAAAACCCGGTTAAACCGGAAAAAACCGAAAAAACCGGAAACCGGTTAAAACCCGGAAAAACCGGAAAAATCGGAAAAGTGGTGTTTATTTGGATATTTGTTGTAATTTTCATCTTAAAAATTAAGTAAAAACTATAAAAACATAAATAATCAATATTTTACTATTTTATTTATTATATAAAATAAATAAAATATTAATTTTATTGATCTGGTTCGACCGTTCGGTTGAACCGGTTGAACCATTTTTTAAGGCTTGACCGGTTCGATTAACGGTCCGGTTATAAAAACACTGGTCCAATCCTTATCAGTCCTTTAGGAACCCACATTTGTACAATTCTAGGTGACCTTGTACTTCGGGTATCCAAAGAGGTTTGTGCAACATAAGGTATGCTATTTCAAACAGAATGCATCTTAAAATGTTGTTCTTCCCTTCTGTTTTTGTTGTCTGACATGTATCTCTTCTGAACAGGTCTAGAATGATAGTACTGGTAGTTTTTAACCTTCATAGAGGGTTGTCCTCCTGAGCTGAATCATCTGCTGGATCCAGAACTCTGGTGAACTCTTCTCTTAGGTTCAACATAACCCAGACCATAATGCTTCCTTCTGTTCGTCTGATCTACAATCCTTTCAACTCGAACAGTTGGTACTACTAGTTCATATACCACACTAGATTTAACAAAATGAATGCATTTCCCTTTGCTTGTATACAGTTCTGGCTTAGTACCCGTTTCGGAAGTGCTTTCACTATTGCTGAATCCGAGACCACTTTTGTCACCAGATTGCTTCTGCAATTTTTGCATCTTCTCTAAAGAAACATAAGACTTGTTCCATGCATTTACTAGAATAGATAACTTCTGATAGACTTCATCGTCTGGTAATCTGCATTATCCCTATCATTCTCAGTTCTTAACTTATTCATCTCAACTTTTAAATCATTGCATCTATTCTATTGCAAGCAAGGAAACTTACTAACTTGATCCTTTAAGTTTTGATTTTCAATCTTAACTTCCTCGAATGATCGAGAAAGTCTCGAGTACTCTTCCACCATGTCATGCAGTGCTTTAACCAAATCAGTTCGTGTAAATTCATTCGCGTCAAAATCAAATACCTCTCCAGATGTCGAGGTGGATTCAATGTCTGCCATGAGACATTTGATACCTTCTGCATCGCTATCAGTAGAATGACTTTCTGAGTCAGAAGACTCAGAGCTAGAATCCGCCCATTTAGATTTGCTTTCCTCTGTAATCATCGCTTTGCGATCTCTTCTGTATTTCTTGTCATTCTTCTTGTATTCCTTTTTCTTCTGATCATCTTTCTTTGGCTTCGGGCAATCAGCAATGAAGTGCCCAAATTTTCCACAATTGAAATACACCATGTCACCAGATGGTGAATTTTTCTTAAAGTTTCGGTTAAGACCCTGGTAAGCTCGATGATTCTTCTTCATAAATCTGGAAAATTTCTTCACAAATAGAGACATTGCATCGTCGATGATCTGTTCAGCAGTATTTTCAAATGTGCTTTCAATGGCAGTAGCAGGTGATGTACTTGGAACAACTACAGCAGTAGCAGTAGTAGTAGCAGTGAGAGTCTTGGTAGGTAAATTCGTTGAGGGCTCCTCCCCTCTTCTCACTTTTAGTTCAAACTCATAGGCTTCTAAGTCTGCGAACAAGTCATGTAATTCTAACTTGTTCAGATCTTTAGATAGTCTCATAGCCATAGTTTTTACATCTCATTCTCTGGGTAAAGCTCTCATAACTTTGAGTGTTATTTCTCTGTTTCCATATTCTTTCCCAAAAGCTGCCAGCTTATTAATCAAGATGCTGAAATGTTCATTAAACTCATTCAGAGTTTCTCCAGCTTTCATTTGAGATTCTCAAATTTCTGCATTGCTACAGTTCATTTCCTTAACAGATTTGGATGAGTTTTTCCCAAATCTCTTTAGCAGTAGAACACATCTTGATCTTACTGAAGGTATTTTTGTTGAGAGTTTTGTAGAGAATATCCTCCGCAATATTATCAAGATTGACTTTATTTTTATCTTCTCCAGTCCATTCACTTATGTGCTTTTCAACCATCTGAGGTGCCCCCTCAGTAATGACAACAACCGTGTTTAACTTTAAGATCTTCAATAGACCATCTGTGATGACAAACCACATGTCATCGTCTTGAGCTGCAAGATGAGCTTGCATCCGGATCTTCTAGTCATCAACGTCTTCTTTTGAGAACATGGGAACCTTGCCGAAGTGTGCCATATTTGTTGTAAATATAGAAAAAGAAAAATATGCTCTGATACCACTTGTTTGGGAACAATATAGAGTTTAGAGGGGAGGTGAATAAACTCTTTCCATTGTTGGTTGATTTTGCAAAGGGTGCTAGAATCCTGTAAGAGATTATAGCTTATCTTGTTCAAGAGTAAGTCCAGCAGATCACAATAATAAGTGCGGAAACGATTCAATGGAGTACAGTTAAACACAATAAAACAGTAGCCAGTAGAACATTTGTTGTTTCTGGAAGTTCGAAGATAAAATCTTCTACGTCTCCCCTTCTTCTGTTTCCAGAAGGTATCACTAAAACATTTTGGATATTACAGTACAACACTTGTACACACCCACTTTAGTAGGGCTTGTCCTTATCCTACTGAAACTCTTAGTTACACAACTCAATAAAAAACGAATATAACAAGGTTCTTGAAAAGACTCTTTTCCAGTTTACAAACTCTTTTCAAAGATGTAGCAAAGTGTTTAGCTTGAAGAGATTTTACGAAACAGCAGCACAATATGATCTCAGAAGATCGGATCTTGATAATAAAGTGTGTGATGCTTTTCTGTATGTTGAGCTTTGAAGATAAGTAGTTGAAGATAGCTCAAACTCACGTTTGAATGATCGTTGTGTATATAAAGATAATAACGTTGTTTTCTATATAGGATTGAACCTAATATATATAGAAAACTAGAGTCCAATGTCTATATTCAGAGTCGGCTTCTGAAACTCTTGAGCAATATCAGCTTTAGTACCTAAAATGGGTCCTGCAGAAAGCTACGAAACAATCAGTCTTGTTTCATACCAAAACTGGTAAGGAGCGTTAAATGTCTTTGTTCAGCATTAATGATGCAATAAATACTCGTACTAGATAAAGTAACGGTAACATTTAACATTGTAACGATCAAGTAAAAGTCGTTAAAATCTGATTTTGTATAAGCCGATTCTTCTTCTGTTTATCTAAGTAGTTCGAGTACTGCTTTGTTAAGGTGATACGAGAACTTCTGCTTTTATACAATCTTCTGGTTTGACTAATGCGATCTACTGGTTTTGACTTTCATCACCACAATTAAATTAAGTCTATCATAATTAATAAATATTGGCTACATTTTTATATATTGTATTTTTGAAAAAATATTTATTGTATATTTATATCATAAATTTTCATAATTTAATATTAGTTTGAACATTTTAAATTTTTTAAACAATTGTTTATTTGATTTAGTAAATATACTTTATTTTTCTACAATTAGATCTTCAAATTTAAATCATATATATGAGAGAAATTTTGTTATTATATATTTAAATTAATTTTTATAATTCTATTTAATTTTCTTTAAAAAAAAATTCAAAATCAGGTTAATCGGGTTGCTCGGGTTGATTTGGGTTCGGTTTCGGGTTGAAAGTTTTCAGTTTGACTCGGTTCGGATTGAACAATTTTTTAAGTAATATTAATGTTCAATCCGACCCGACCCACCTAACCCACCCGAATTGACATATTTTTTTAAAGACAATACCTTCTATTATTTTAATTACATCCAAATTTTATTTTCTTCAAAAAAAAAAATTTATTTTGGTTTTAATTTGAAAGAAAAATTAATGAAAAAATGTTGGAGATTAAATATATTTTACATTTTGTGTCCACTTATAAAAAATTATAAATATAATCATAATATTTTAATTCTACACTTTTATATTATAATAATAATATAATTACCAAGTGAAACAACCCAAACTAATTGTTTTTAGTTTCTAAAATATATATAATTTTCTTTCAAAAATATAATCACTATATTTTTTATTTTTACTAAAATTCGGAAAGAAAATATATAGTGGAACAGGTTATTATCTTACATAAAAAAATGACAAAAACTTGTGTGGGACGGTCTCACTGGTAGTACATATTTTGTGAGACATATCTCTTATTTGGGTTATCAATAAAAAAAATATTATTTTTTATGTTAAGAGTTTTACTTTTTATTGTGAATATCGGTAGGATTGACTCGTCTCATAGATAAAGATCTTTGAGACCATCTCACAAGAGATCTATTCTACAAAAAATTATATAACAAATTATATTCCATGTTAAAATTTATTGTAATTATCCTCACCTGTCAACATTATCGCAAAAATTTGTGTGAGACGGTTTCACGGATCGTATTTTGTGAGACAAATATCTTATTTGGGTTATCCATGAAAAAATATTACATTTTTATGCTAAAAATATTACTTTCTATTGTGAATATTAATAGGGTTGACGGTCTCACAGATAAAGATTCGTGAGACCGTCTCGCAAGAAACATACTCCAATATTATTATAATGAATATTATATAATTGCTGATGATTGATGAAGCATAACATCTACGCGTCTAGCTGCACTCATGAATTAAATCGAGTGAGGGGAAATAAATGGAAAGAGAAATTTTTTTTAAATATTTAATAATATTAATTTTTTTAAAAAATAAATCTTCAAAACACCAAAATATTCTTTATTTTTAAATTTTGTATATTTATATATATTTGAAATATTGATTGATGTGAAATTATAGTAAAACTAAAAGATTTATTCTTGTATTAAACTTGTTTAATCTTGTAAAACTTGAAATCTGATCTCATCGCATCGTCATATTTCATACTTTCTACAACTTTACTTGCAATGCGAAATGTAACACTTGTTGATGATTTGACGGTTGCAGATCAATCTCAAACTTTAAAAATTTAAATAAAATTCTTCATAAAAAAATTTAGTTAGTAATTTGTTTAGTTCATAACTAATGATATTTAATTATTTTTATTTTTCTTTTCTTTTTGATTTTTTAGTTACATGCATGTTTTTTTTTTGAAAAATTAGTCGTAAGTTTGAAATTTTAGTTATATGTATTATTAATCTTTTTTAGTCATGTGTAATTTTGTTTTTAAATACCGAGTAATTAATAAAAAAATTAATATTTCAACGTCATCTTACTCTTAAACATGTTTTTACTTTTTATTGGACACAAAAGACTCGAATTAGTTTTATTCAATTCGACTTCGATCTGAAATTCGAAAATTTTAAAACTTTTGGATCGAATCCGGTTAGAACTAAAGTTCGAAAGATTCGAACATGTTCATGAATTATTTGAATTATCGTTCAAAAATCAGTTGGTCCCGAGTTCGACTCGAAAAAAATTCAAACATGTTCAAAATTTGCTCAAACTCAATAAAATCAAATATGAATCAAATATTTTTCTAATCAGTTCGAAAATTATATCAATTGGTTTTTAGGGAAAAATCGTCCAACAACCTATGCTAGCGTGGGCCTTAACCCCAAAGTTCCCCACAAACATCTTGACGGGTGCATATGAGGATTTTATTTTGGCCCCCACAAATTAGGGGTAATTACATTTTCTGCCACAACATTCACATATGCGGGTGTGTAGTGTGTGTATATATATAATATACACATATGCGTGTGTGTAGTGTCTGTGTATATATATACATACTTGTTCTTCGCTCCTACTCTGTCTTTCTCGATTTCGACTCACACCCCAGCTATATAGCCAGAGCCAGTTCTCAGATCATCCGCGAGAGTCAATCCCTCGAACCCACGTCCAGCTTTCCCCCATATCAGCTGTTTATACTCGGATTTGCTGGTCAGTTGATGTAGCAATCCCACCTTGTAATCACACGCGTGTGGTTATTATTACGGTGCCTGACGTTTGCTTTTGCTGTAATAATCTTGCTTTGGTTTATGGGTTTCTTGCAGATGCTATAGAGCCAGTGGATATGGACGTAAATCCCATGCCTCATGCGGTGGCGATAGCATGCACCCCATAGGATGTTGGTCCCACGTGCGGAATTTGAGATAATAAAACCCGAAAATAAAGAATAAACTGGACACCGAGATTTACGTGGAAAACCCCTAAAAATTATTAGGGTAAAAAACCACGGGCAAGATGAAAAGAATTCCACTATAATATTTTGTGGTGTACAACTCACTCACTGTGTTTCCAAAGAGAACACACTCTCTTAATACAGGAGAACAAATACCTCACAAATAATATAGAACTAATAGAAGAGAAGAGAGAAAACTCAAGATATTACTTGAGATTGGGATGCATAAGAATTGCAAAATGAGCACCTATTTATAGGTGCATGTCTATGTGTGAACAAAGAAATCACACAATATCATCACGCAATGTTCACCCACCTATATTGACCAATGCTCACCCACGTTTTTCATTTAGGCCATTCCCGACATGCAAAGTATGACACCCCTTTGGCTCCATCTCATTTAATATCTTTGTCTCTCTGTCAACATTTCTCCCACTTGGAGATTTGATTGAGAATCAAACACATCTCCACACATCCTTTCAATCTTGCCATTCCCTGCTGCTTACGTTTCCGCAAGACCACTTGAGGATCTACACCACTCAAACTTTTCAATGTTTACTGGCTTGGTCAGAAAATCAGCTATGTTTTCCTTTGTATGGATCTTCTGCATATCCACACTTCCTTCTTCTACTACTTCTCGCACAAAGTGAAATTGTACTCCAATGTGTTTCGTCCTGGAATGAAAGGCTGGATTCCTTGCAATGTGCAAGGCACTCTGACTGTCACAAAACAAAGGAACATTATCTTGTTTGTGCCCGATCTCCTCCAGTAACCTTTTAATCCATATTGCCTCTTTGCAAGCTTGAGTAGCTGCCATGTATTCTGCCTCTGTTGTAGATAACGCCACAACTGTCTGCAGTTTTGAAACCCAGCTTACTGCTCCTCCTGCAAGTGTAAACACATAACCAGTAGTAGATTTTCTCTTGTCAGGATCACCTGCATAATCTGAATCGACATAGCCCCTGAGTGTAAAATCCGATCCTCCATAACATAATGCAGCATTCGAGGTACCCTTGATGTATCTAAGGATCCTCTTGACAGTGCTCCAATGCTCTCGTCCAGGATTCGCCATATACCGACTAACTGCTCCCACTGCTTGAGCAATGTCCGGTCTTGTACATATCATGGCGAACATCAAACTCCCCACTGCTGATGCATATGGTACTCGAAACATCTCCATCCTCTCTGCTTCACTGCTAGGACACATCTCGGAGGATAACTTGAAGTTAACAGGAAGAGGGGTCGATATTGGCTTACTATCTTGCATGTTGAAGCGTTGCAAGACTTTCTTCAAATAATTTTTCTGGGAAAGCCAAATCTTTCTGTTACTTCTGTCTCGGTGAACTTGCATCCCTAGAATCTTGTTTGCTGGTCCCAAGTCCTTCATATCAAATTCCCTAGCCAACTGTGCCTTCAATCCTTGGACCTGATCTTTGTTGGGGCCTGCTACCAACATGTCGTCCACATACAACAGCAAAATGATATAATCATCACCAGACCTCTTGAAATACGTACAAGGGTCTGCACTCAGTCTGTTGTATCCAAGGCTCATGATATAGGAATCAAATCTCTTGTACCAACACCTCGGCGCCTGTTTGAGACCGTACAGAGATTTCTTCAACCTGCAAACCAAGTTCTCTTTGCCTTTTTCCGCAAAACCTTCTGGCTGGAGCATATAGATTTCTTCTTCAAGATCTCCATGAAGAAACGCCGTTTTTACATCTAGCTGTTCTAGATGTAGGTCAAACACCGCACACAATGCCAACACTACTCTGACTGTTGTAAGCCGAACCACAGGAGAAAATATCTCATTGAAGTCAATACCTTCTTTCTGAGCATACCCTTTTACTACCAATCTAGCACGATACCGTTCCACTTGATTATTGCCATCTCGCTTGATCTTATAGACCCATCTGTTACCGATGGCTTTCCTCCCTCGTGGTAGTGTAACAAGATCCCAAGTTTTATTCCTGTCTAATGCCTCCAATTCTTCTTGCATTGCTATCATCCACAAAGATACATCCGAGCTTTGAGTAGCCTCGTCGAAACTCGATGGCTCACCATCTTCTGATAATAGACAATATGCAATGTTGCTTTCAGTGACATAATCTGAAAGCCAACCTGGTGGTCTTCTGTCTCGAGTTGACTGCCTCACATTGGAAACCTCAGACTCAACTTGTACTTGTTCTTCGTGCTCTGGTACTGCTTCACAAGAAACTTGACCTTCGTCTGTCTTATTTTCTACCTGAAAAATAGTAGTTTCTAAATTCTGTGTGCCTTTGTCTCCCTTTACTTTATCTTCCTCGAAGATAACATCCCTGCTGATGACAAGCTTGTGAACAGTAGGATCCCACAAGCGAAACCCCTTTACTCCATCAGCATAACCCAAGAAGATACATTTTCTGGATTTCGAATCCAACTTCGATCTTTCTTGCTCATTGTACAGAACGTACACCGGACTTCCAAATGTATGCAAATGAGAATAATCTGTCGGCTTCCCAGTCCACATCTCCATCGGAGTCTTCAGATCAATCGCCACTGAAGGAGAACGATTGATAATATAACAAGCGGTTTTGACTGCTTCCGCCCAAAATGACTTTTCTAGACCCGCAGTCCTCAACATAGCTCTTGTTCTGTCCAACAAGGTCCTGTTCATCCGCTCCGCCACTCCATTCTGTTGAGGTGTGTAAGCCGTCGTGAACTGTCTTTTGATGCCCTCATGTTGACAAAATGCATCAAACTCGTCACTGGTATATTCTCCTCCATTGTCAGTCCTCAAACACTTGATTTTCTTTTCAGAATCAAGTTCAACCCGCGCTTTGAATTCTTTGAAGATCTGGAAAACATCTGATTTCTTCTTGATTAGATACACCCAACATCTCCTAGAAAAATCATCAATGAACGAGACAAAGTATCTCGCTCCTCCTAGGGATACAACCGGTGCTTGCCAAACATCTGAATGAATCAGCTCCAATATGCTTTTGCTCCTGGCAGTAGAAGTGCCAAACTTTAATCTGTGTTGTTTACTGGTAACACAATGCTCACAAAAGGGTAGTGACACTTTTGTAAGTCCCGGCAGCAGCTTCCGTTCTGAGAGAATTTTCAAACCCCGTTCTGACATATGCCCGAGCTTTCTATGCCATAACACTGTTAATTCTTCTCCTGAACCATTTGATGCAACAGCTAGCTCCGCCTCTTTGTATGTTTCTCCCAAAAGTACATACAGATTTGCAGCAACCTTTTCCGCCTTCATAACCACAAGCGCGCCTTTCACAATTTTCATGATCCCATTCTCGATACGAGTTTTGCACCCGATGTCATCCAATTGCCCCAAGGACAAAAGATTTTTCGTCAGTCCTTTCACATGTCGTACCTCCTGTATGGTGCGAATGGTGCCATCAAACATTTTAATTTTGATAGTACCGACCCCAGCGATTTCCAAGGCATGATCATTTCCCATGAATACAGATCCTCCTGAGACTGGTTCATAATGATCAAACCATTCTCTCCGAGACGTCATATGCCACGTCGCTCCTGAATCCATAATCCATGTGTCACAAAATTTGTGTCTGCCTTCTGCAACAGTTGCTGCTTCGCTGAATAATATTTCACCACTGTCTGAAGTACTGGCCACATTTCCTTGAGAACTTTTATCGATACTCGTACACTCTCTCTTGAAGTGGCCTTTACCGCCACATTTAAAGCAGTAAATATTTTTCTTCTTACTTCTCGACTTTGATCTACCGTGCCTGTGGCTCCCACTGGAGTCACGTTCTATAAACCTCCCTCTTATCATCGGTAAAGCCTCCGCCTGCTTCGAAGTCACCAACCTATCTTCCTTATTCTTCCGCCTGCTTTCTTCTCCGAGAACCGCCGTTAAGACATCATCGAATTTTAGCGAGCCCATAAGGATGTTGTTGGTTAGGTTGATGATAAGTTGATCATATGAATCTGGTAGACTTTGAAGTAGAAGCTCCGCACGTTCATTTTCCCCTATTTTATGCCCCATGGAAGTGAGTTGGGCAAATAGAGTATTTAGTGTATTGATATGGTCGGTCATCGATGAAGATTCCGCCATCCGAAGAGTATAAAGCCTTCTCTTTAGGAAAATCATGTTGTGTAGCGACTTGACCTCGTACATCTTTGTCAGAGTATCCCAGATATCTTTTGCCGTTTTTATCTCGGAGATACTTGACAATACTTCGTCTGCTATGGCCAAGTGTAAATTGGCAACAGCATTATCACTCATCTCATTCCACTTTACATCGTCCGTCATTTCCTCCGGTCTATCTCCAATAGCCGCCAAACAATTTTCTTTTCTTAAAATTGCTTGCATCTTTATTTTCCACAACAGAAAATTACTTCCATTGAACTTTGTTATCTCGTACCTTCCCGCCATTATGTCTACAACAATTTTATAGACTGGACAAAATAATCCCGCCTTAAAAAATCTCAAAAAATCTTTTCTGATGTGGAAGATCAGTCTAGGCTGCAACCACAGAGCATACTCAGAATTTTAAGAAATTTTAAACCAAGGCTCTGATACCACTTGTTGGTCCCACGTGCGGAATTTGAGATAATAAAACCCGAAAATAAAGAATAAACTGGACACCGAGATTTACGTGGAAAACCCCTAAAAATTATTAGGGTAAAAAACCACGGGCAAGATGAAAAGAATTCCACTATAATATTTTGTGGTGTACAACTCACTCACTGTGTTTCCAAAGAGAACACACTTTCTTAATACAGGAGAACAAATACCTCACAAATAATATAGAACTAATAGAAGAGAAGAGAGAAAACTCAAGATATTACTTGAGATTGGGATGCATAAGAATTGCAAAATGAACACCTATTTATAGGTGCATGTCTATGTGTGAACAAAGAAATCACACAATATCATCACGCAATGTTCACCCACCTATATTGACCAATGCTCACCCACGTTTTTCATTTAGGCCATTCCCGACATGCAAAGTATGACACCCCTTTGGCTCCATCTCATTTAATATCTTTGTCTCTCTGTCAACATAGGATACGTGGTGGCTTTCGTTCGTGGTTTTTCTTGCGTTGATTTTCGGGGAATTCGATCGTGCGATGCCGAATCAAGTTGTGAAAGCGAGGCGGGAGTCGGTGGCGTCATGCATGACGTGTCCTCTCTGCCACAAGCTGTTTCGCGATGCTACTACGATTATTGAATGCCTTCATACGTGTGAGTGGCTTCTCTCTTGTCGTAATTGTTTGGATTCGTGGATTTCTCTTGTAATTTGGTGCGAGTTCGTCAAATTGTCACCTGTTCTGGGGTGTGATGGTGGTTGTTTCATCTGGGTTTTTTGCTTTGAGTTTGTGATATTCGAATTTCGATTTTTCGTTTTGTGGGATGGGCTGTCAGCGATCTGAGAGCTACACGTGTTAATGGGTTGTTTGTGTAAATTTTTGTATCCATATTCGGCTTGTTGGGAACTTTATTTATCTGTGGATAAATGATTAGATATATATATATGTGAGCTGAATTGCGATTACAATCAGGTGAGATTCCTGTTTCATTGATCCTATCATTTTAGTGTTGAAGTGTGTTCTTGATTTCAGTTAACTCGTTACGCCTATATTTGAAATATCCGATGATTGATCAAGTTGGAAAACTTCCTAATTTTTAAAATTCTTTTTCATGAAATCTTGTTTAAGGAATCTGATATTCTTTTATCTTTGAATATTATCCAGTTTGCAGGAAATGCATATTCAAGAAGCTATTGGATGAGGAAATGGACTGCTGTCCAGTTTGCGAGATTGATCTGGATGTGCTCCTTTAGACAAATTAAGGTAGCTAGCTGTCAGCATTGATGGCTCTCTCTCACACACTAGCTCGCACTGATACAGCACTTCTCTTCGTGCTCTTTCTTTCTTTTCATTAGCGTAAAATACAATACAGGAATTTTGTTGCATTTTCTTGTAAATTTTCCTACGTATGGTGAACATCACATTGCTTCTTGTATATATGCCATGTGCCTCGTTTTTCAATCAGACTTGCTGCAGTAAAATTGAAAAAAGAACCTTTTTGTCCGTGCACTTCATGTGCAATCACATTTCTTCATTTGACCGTGGGCTGCATCATTTTTCACTGTCATTTTCCTTAAATCGTTTATCAGGCCTGATCATGATTTGCAAGATATAAGGGCGAGATTATTCCCTTATAAGAGGACACATGTGAATTCTCCGGAGGTTGTGACTCCTGTCACGTTTCCAGCCAAAAGAAAGGAAAGATCCCTCTCATCATTGGTGGTTAGCACTCCAAGAGTTTCGACGCAGAGTGGGATTACTGGTAGAAGATCAAAATCCATTGCTAGAAAAGTATCAAGAGATTCAAGTTTCATCATAGAGAAACATTTTAGAAAAGAGGAATCCTCGAGTGACCACCTTGAGAGCTCTAGCTCACAGGAGATTTTGACAAAATTTACTCAGAATGCAAGGCAGGTGAAGTATAGAGTTATAATTAGTTTGAATATTACCAAATTCGTGAACTGTGTAGATTTTTGCATTTGCTACAACTACGATTCCATGTGCTGCAGAACCATACTGCTGCTGAGTCGTCTAATCATCCTAATTCTGATAAAGGAAGGGAGAATGATTCTGAACTTTGGGAGGGAAAACTTGATCTTTGGAAATCATTAACGTGCTTGGTGGAAGC
Source organism: Primulina eburnea (assembly GCF_022965805.1). Lineage (NCBI taxonomy): Eukaryota > Viridiplantae > Streptophyta > Magnoliopsida > Lamiales > Gesneriaceae > Primulina > Primulina eburnea. Next base: position 2,722,327 of record NC_133106.1, on the reverse strand, counting down.
AGCGAGTAGGAGCAAATCTTCAAAGTTTACGACTCAAGGATCTGTTGCTGAGTCCGAATCCCATGACAATGAGAGAGATCTTGCTAATAAGACCAAACATAAGGAAAACAGGCTGAAATCGAAGGTTCAAGCTGAGAACTCTGCTGTTCACACTTCACAAGAATCAGAAAGACCTGACAAATTGCGGAGAGGTCGCCAAAAAAAGAAGGGCGAAAAGCTTGGAGAATTCAGGGTTCCACCTCCGGTTGTGCTTGATGCTGCCTGTGCTAAATTTGACCGAAAGAATAGTCCTATTTGGTTCTCAATAGTGGCCTCTGATGTGCAGTAAGCAGTCACCTATATCCTTAGAACAATGTGAAATAAAATTTTAATTGGAAGCCAACTACCTTTGTAATTTTCTGTATTATATCTTCAGAGATGGAGATGCACCCTTACCTCAGATCGCTTCTAGTTACCTAAGAATAAAGTAAGTGCTTGATAACTATTATTACTTTTAACTTTTTAGTGAAAAAGTGTTCCTGTTGGGATGTTTATCCCTTACATTCTCCACCAGAATCGCACTACATTATTAGTGGCTTATAACTTCAATTATCTGGATGCATGTCAACAAAATGTCAGCCAATGGTATATGAGAAGAATCAACTTAACACATATAGAAGTCATAGCTCAAGCAATCCCTAATTATTAAAATCTCGTGGTATTGGGAATTCCTCTGAAATGTTTCCGTGCTACTGTGGTTGAGAGTTTCTATTTCTGTGTAAATTCAAACTTTACATAGCGTCTTACCATTTTATGAAGATATAGTTGACTGTCAATTGCAGATCTTAATCAGCAGTGAAAATTTCCCCGGATGTGAGCCTCTTTTCTTGGGAAGGTGGACTAGTGTTGGTGCCGGGCTAGTCTAAATGAGTACTGCTTGGTGGGCGCGAGTTTGAAAATAATAATGTGTAAACAACATAGATTTCAGTGTTCTTTGATGCTTTTCAGAACTCTTTTCTTGATCCAAGGATGTACTGGCCTTACTCATCTCATAGACTAAGTTCAAGGTGTAGCAGAAACAGATATGTTTAGAGTCGTAACCGTTTGGGTCCACGCCATCTCTTTTTGAGACATTGGTGTTTCTATGTTTCCGTTTGTCCATCACCCCTAGATCCGTTAATGATCTAACACACCCATAGGCAAATAAATACAAGGCTGATGAGGAACCAGCACCTACTTACTGATCTCACACCTTCGTAAGCAGATCCTTGAGTACGTGTGGGCCGGTAATACCATTAATGATTTTAGATTTTCATTGTGGTTCTATGAAGGTTGCCACAGTTGAATTTTATTACGGAACTATGTTGTGGAATTACTGCAGATAGTTTTTTATATATTCTCTTTTGGAGTCTCTGCGATTCAAACTGAATAATTGAACTCATGCTCACATATCCCTTGAATATTATAACGTGGTTATTATACTTTCCACTCTTTTTGTTTAGCTGAATTGTTAACTGTTGGAATTTTGATGCTTAATGAATGAAAATTAAGCAAGTAAATCAATGTGTTTGATTTGGAAAAATTCGAAAAGAAAAACGAAGCTTAATGAACGAATATTAAGTTCGATTGTTCTGAATAAAACTCGAAAGAGTTCATCATCATAAATCGAGTAGTCGGAACGTGTAAGGGACGGAAAAAAAAAAAAGAAGCTCGGTGAACAGTGCCATGCGCGCGGCCGCGCGGGCATGCGCGCAGCCGTGCGCGCTCGCCTGCCGAGACAGTGGCAGGCGCTGCCGAGCGCTGCTCGGCAGCGTGCGCACGGACGCGTCCCTTCGAAATTTTTCTGACATTTTTTCATTCCTTTGGCATTGTTTGATGCTTGTGATCAGTTACAAGTGCCAAGGGACACCCCTATAATTGAAAGATCATGTCTCTTACATGGAAAACATTAAATGCATGATTATTTAAAAATCAAAAACACATTCAAACACATACAAGCATAAGCATATTCTCCTTCTTCCTTTCTTCAACAAGAGAGAGTTTCTTCATTTCCTTGTGATAGAACTTGAATATTTGAGTGCTCATTATTCAAGTGTTGTAGTTGTATCTTGGGAGAAGATTGCCACAAACTCTAGCACATTGTGAGGGCAAATTCTTCTTAAGGAGAAAGTGTTCAACACTTGCCTCTACAAAGCCATTTTCATTGTTTTCTTCTTGCTTTTCCTCTCATTTTGAATACCCCAAACAACAATCTTAAGAAGAATTTTGGTATTTTGATCATTTGCAAGAAGAATCTCAATGGCATCATCATCTACAACACCACATGCTACCATTGCTCAAGGAGAGAAACTGGAGAAATTTTCTGGTGCGGACTTAAAAAGATGGCAACAAAAGATGCTTTTCTATCTCACAACCTTGAGTTTGTCAAGGTTCTTGAAGGAGGATCCTCCCACCATTGCTGAAAACGAGACAGATACCAACATGAGGGCCGCTTTGGATGCTTGGAACCAAAGTGATTTCTTGTGCAAGAACTATATCCTCAATGGACTTGACAATGCATTGTACAATGTGTATTGTCAAGTCAAAACCGCCAAGGAACTTTGGGATATGCTTGATAAGAAATACAGGGCGGAGGATGCGGGTTTGAAGAAATTCATTGTTGGGAGATTTCTGGACTTCAAGATGATAGACTCAAAATTTGTGATGAGTCAAGTGCAAGAACTACAGCTTCTCTTGCACGAGATTCATGCGGAAGGAATGAGTCTAAGCGAATCCTTCCAAGTTGCTGCATTGATCGAGAAACTCCCTCCATTGTGGAAGGATTTCAAGAACTATTTGAAGCATAAAAGGAAGGAGATGGGATTGGAGGATCTCATTGTGAGATTGAGGATAGAAGAGGACAACAAGAACACCGAGGCCAAGACAAGTAAGATGGCACCAAGGGTGAACATTGTTGAATCAAGTGTCCAAGGAAAGAAAAGGAAGTTTGAGAAGCAACCACAACAAGGCTAACAACCACCAAACAAGAAGAAGTTTAAAGGCACTTGTTATAACTGCGGAAAACCGAATCACATGGCGAAGGATTGTAGGAAGCCAAAGAAGGGAAATCCTCAAGCCAGTGTAGTTCAAGAAAGGTCGGTACCATTTGATTTTTCTGAACTTAATTTATCTGCAGTTATTTTGGAAGCCAATTTGGTGGAAAACTCCAATGAGTGGTGGGTTGATACGGGAGCAACTCGACACATATGCTCCAACAAGGGGATGTTCTCCACATACACTCCATCGACCGGGAGAAAACTATACATGGGGAACTCCGCAACATCTGAGGTGGTGGGCACCGGAAATGTGGTATTGAAGATGATATCGGGTTTGGAAGTAACCCTTGTTGATGTACTTCATGTACCGGACATAAGAAAGAACCTCGTGTCGGGGTCTCTGTTGGTCAAACATGGGTTTAGACTAGTATTTGAGTCTAACAAGTTTGTATTGACTAAAAATGGTCATTTTATTGGAAAAGGATATCTCGATGAGAACCTTTTCAAGTTGAACGTAATGGCTATACGCCAAAAATGTGTTGAAAGTAATAAAGGAAAAAGTTCTATTTACTTGCTTGAGTGTTCTTATTTATGGCATGTTCTTTTAGGACACGTAAATTTTAATACATTGCAACGTTTAATGAAACTTGAATTATTGCCTAAACACAACGTCGATCCAACACACAAATGCGAGATATGTGTTGAAGCAAAAATGACCAAAGCGCCTTACCACTCGATTGAAAGATGTACAACTCCTCTAGAACTAATACACACCGATCTTGGTGATTTAAAGTTTGTACAAACTAGAGGAGGAAAAAGATACTACGTGACATTTATTGATGATAATACAAGGTAATGTTACGTATATCTTTTGAGGTCAAAAGATGAAGCTCTTGAAGCATTCAAATGTTATAAGACCGAAGTTGAGAATCAACTAGGCAAACAAATAAAGAGAGTTCGAAGCGATAGAGGGGGCGAATACGGAGCACCGTTTGATGAATTCTGCACATCTGTGGGTATAATTCATGAAACGACTGCACCTTATTCACCACAATCGAATGGCATTGCCGAAAGAAAGAATCGAACTCTAAAAGATATGATGAATGCTATGTTGATAAGTTCAGGACTACCCCAAAACTTGTGGGGGGAAGCAATACTATCGGCTAATTACATCCTGAACAAGATACCCCACAAGAAAAATGACAAGTCACCGTATGAATTGTGAAAGGTCACAAACCTTCCTACAAGTACCTCAAAGTGTGGGGGTGTCTAGCTAAGATTGAAATACCAAAGCCTAAACAAGAGTGGATTGGACCAAAGACGGTCGACTGCATATTCATCGGATATGCACATAATAGTAGTGCCTATAGGTTTATAGTGCACAAATCTGAAAATGCAGAAATGAATACGGGCATGACAATTGAGTCAATAAATGCAGTATTTTTAGAAAATATATTTCCTTGTAAAGAAAGGAAAGAAAATGGTTCTAGCAAGCGAAAACTTGAGATGGAGCATGAAGGTCAAGTACCTATACATGAGCCAACTCTAAATGAAAATGCTATACCATTGGAAGACTCTTCGAAAGAGCAAGAGCCAAGAAGAAGCAAAAGGGCTAGAATCTCAAAGTCTTTTGGTCCAGACTTCCACACTTTTATGTTGGAGAATGAACCAAAGAACATACAAGATGCTCTGGCTAGCCCTGACACTCCTTATTGGAAAGAAGCCATCAACTCAGAAATGGATTCCATTTTGCAAAACCATATTTGGGAACTAGTGGATCTTCCACCAGGTACCAAGCCATTGGGATGCAAATGGATATTGAAAATGAAAATGAGAGTTGATGGAAGTATTGAAAAATACAAAGCCAGGCTTATGGCCAAAGGCTATAGACAAAGAGAAGGTCATGATTTCTTCGACACATATTCACCAGTTTCAAGAATAACATCCATTCGTGTACTCATTGCTATTGCAGCTTTGCATAACCTTGAGATACATCAAATGGATGTCAAAACGGCATTCTTAAATGGTGAACTTGAAGAAGAAATATATATGGATCAACCTGAAGGCTTTGTTGTTAAAGGACAAGAAAGAAAGGTCTGTCGCTTAATTAAGTCTCTATACGGACTTAAACAAGCGCCCAAGCAATGGCACTAAAAATTTGACAAAGTGGTATTGTCAAATGGATTTAAGATTAATGAGTGTGACAAATGTGTTTACATTAAAGGCACTCGAGAATCTTATGTGATGGTATATCTATATGTGGATGACATGCTAATAATGGGGAATAACCAAGAGTTGATTAAGGGTACAAAGAAAATGTTGACAAAACATTTTGATATGAAAGATATGGGTATTGCTGATGTAATTCTAGGGATTAAAATCTTTAGAACTCCAGAAGCAATAGTCCTATCTCAGTCTCATTATGTAGAAACAGTGTTAAAGAAGTTTAACGCTTATGACTCTACCCCAGTAAAAACGCCTTTAGACGTGAATGTCCATTTGGAGAAGAATCGTGGAGAACCAGTTTCCCAATTGGAATACTCCAAAATTATTGGAAGCCTTATGTACATCACTAATTGTACTAGACCTGATATCGCTTGTGCGGTTAACAAGTTAAGTCGGTTTACAAGTAATCCTAGTGATGCACATTGGAAGGCGTTGACAAGGGTGCTTAGATATTTAAAGCACACCTCAGAATATGGACTACATTTCACAAAGTATCCAGCAGTACTTGAAGGATACTGTGATGCAAATTGGATTTCTGATACCAATGACTCCAAATCCACCAGTGGCTATGTATTTAGCATTGGTGGAGGAGCAGTCTCTTGGAGGTCATCGAAACAAACTTGCATTGCTAGGTCTACTATGGAATCAGAGTTCATAGCGCTAGATAAAGCTGCTGAAGAAGCTGAGTGGCTTCACAACTTTCTAGAGGACATTCCATGTTGGACAAATCCAGTGCCAGCAATCATGATACATTGCGACAGTCAGTCGGCAATTGCAAGGGCACAAAACAGTATGTACAATGGCAAGTCTCGACATATTCGTCGAAGACATAATACTGTGCGACAGTTGATCTCTAATGGAGTTATATCTGTTGATTATATTAAATCAAAGGATAACTTAGCGGATCCGCTTACAAAAGCATTAAATAGAGATCAAATGTACTGTCTGTCAAGAAGAATGGGTTTAAAACCTACCAAATAAAGTTTTCATAGTGGCAACCCAACCTTGTAGATTGGAGATCCCAAGATCTTGGTTCAATGGGACAACTAAATTATGAAAACTTGTGGAATCACTCCTCATTCCTAAGACGATGAGTGAAGTTGCCTACAAAGGTAGTGAGGTTAAGTATTGTACTTTTAATGATTCCGTAGCTTGCAAAAGTGGGGTAAGTAGGATACCCTTTTACAAGGAGATCACCTATGTACGTGTGAGGACGGGCCGCCTCGATGAAACACGTATGAAGCCAAGATGTGTTCCATGGCCAAAACGGACACAACCGATAAAACAAAATGGAAATGGAAGAAAGGTTATCTTGTGGGTACAGTTGTCTGGTTTTACATGAACCGCCAAGAAGTTCAAGACATCGCGTTCACTTCGTGGCCTAGTAAATCCGATTGTATTCCACTAGGGAAGGTTCAAAGCCAAAAGCCACCTCTCCTGATGAGATAATTTTTCGTATATACTCTCTCTTATGCATCACGAGCATTCATGCATTAATTTCATTCATGTGGGGGATTGTTGGAATTTTGATGCTTAATGAATGAAAATTAAGCAAGTAAATCAATGTGTTTGATTTGGAAAAATTCGAAAATAAAAACGAAGCTTAATGAACGAATATTAAGTTCGATTGTTCTGAATAAAGCTCGAAAGAGTTCATCATCATAAATCGAGTAGTCGGAACGTGTAAGGGACGGGAAAAAAAAAGAAGAAGCTCGGTGAAAAGTGCCATGCGCGCGGCCGCGTGTGCATGCGCGCAGCCGCGCGCGCGCCTGCCGAGACAGTGGCAGGCGCGCGGCCGCGCGTGTCTGCGCGCAGCCGCGAGCGCTGCCGAGAGCTCTCGGCAGGCGCTGCCGAGCGCTGCCGAGCCCTCCGAAATTTTTCTGACATATTTTCATTCCTTTGGCATTGTTTGATGCTTGTGATCAGTTACAAGTGCCAAGGGACACCCCTATGATTGAAAGATCATGTCTCTTACATGGAAAACATTAAATGTATGATTATTTAAAAATCAAAAACACATTCAAACACATACAAGCATAAGCATATTTTCCTTCTTCCTTTTTTCAACAAGAGAGAGTTTCTTCATTTCCTTGTGATAGAACTTGAATATTTGAGTGCTCATTATTCAAGTGTTGTAGTTGTATCTTGGGAGAAGATTGCCACAAACTCTAGCACATTGTGAGGGCAAATTCTTCTTAAGGAGAAAGTGTTCAACACTTGCCTCTACAAAGCCATTTTCATTGTTTTCTTCTTGCTTTTCCTCTCATTTTGAATACCCCAAACAACATTAAGTGCAATGGAAAAAAGACTGGGATCAAGGGATGGTTTGTGGGCTCTTGCACTAAAATTTTTGTACTTGGCAGCGACATTCAGTTTCAAATATAACTTATCATATCCATTCAAGTTTCACAGGGATGGGAGCATACCGGTTTCTCTGATTCAAAAATACCTGAGGGAAGTTGGACCTTGCAAGCGAAAATGAGGTAACTTGATTCATCCCATTCTGATAATTTATCTGTGGTTTCTGCCATCAACCTAGGAAATATTTACTTTCCTTGTCTGTCACTTTTGTACATCAGTAACTTATTAATTCGACTTTCTTTCACTAGCGGCCTTAGTTCTGAGATGGCGATTCTTGTACCTATGAAGTTATTTACAGCAACAATGTTTCTGCTAATCAAAGCTTTGTAGGTCGAAATAAAATGCATGGGACAAACAGTGATCCCCACATTAACATTGCATAATCTTGTGGAACTATGGCTTCAAATGAGTGGCACAGAGAGAGCATCAGCCACCATCGGCTCGTCTGCAAAGGACTTCGTGATGGTATTATGCTATACCCGCAAATTTCCAGACTCCAGTTGACTCTGTCGGGCTCGCATTCTTTTCTCATGTCCTAAGAATCTTGTGTTACATCGTGGTACTTCCGAACGATTTGAGTGTGCTCTCAAAAATTATTTGGAGAGGACGACTCTTGCAAGTTTCTTTGATGACTTGATCTAGGCATGGGATGCCTATCGCATGGAACAATTTGTGGTATTGTGTGCATGTATCATGCATATATATATATATATATATATATATATATATATATATATATATATATGTGTGTGTGTGTGTGTGTGTGTGTGGGCGCGCGCTGAAACTTAACATAATATTTATACCTTATTATTTTGTTGGAATTAAATTGTTTGCTTACATTACTTGAGATTAACAATAAGAAATTAAATTTTTTAGTATTTTGTATTTTTCTATTCTCCTCAAAATAAACTAGGAAATTGCACGCTATAATTTGTTTAAGTTGAAATTATTCCCACGTGCAACGTACGTGCGATGCATTTGGGATGCACGAAGAGTAGTCGCACGTGGGATGCACGATGAATAGTTTTATTTGAAATTGTAAGTGTTTTGTGCGTGTGGCAATTTAATTTTAAACAAAATTATTTAAGCAGTTATTATTAGGTTAATGAGATCCTACCTACGTGGGCACTACCCCAACTGCATTTCAACGGGTAATATCTTGTCACACATATAATTCAAAAAAAGTGGGTCCTATATATACATGAGCAAATCTTTGCCATCTATCCTATAATGGAAATAATATCCACATTGGTAGGATGAAATAAAACTTATAATTAAATGTCAATGACAAATCTATATATTTGAAATTAATGTTAGTCATTCAGTAATGTTGAGGGAAAAAAACATTTAAATTATATATTTTTAAGCACTCTCATATTTGTCAATATTTTTCTTTGAGTAAATACAAATATTTTTCCATATATCATGTTCAATATCAATCATAGTACTCTCATATTTGTCAATAATTTACAAATTATTTTATTTTATTTTTTTAATGAATTTGTTGATTTGTTTTTGTAGTCTAACCGTCGTCGTTCCAAGGTATTATTTTTATCACATTTGGTTTTAAAGATTTTGATAGATATTTTCCAATTGAGTAAAGGCAAAAACTTGTGTGAGACGGTCTTACGGGTCGTATTTGTGATACAGATCTCTTATTTGGGTTATCCATGAAAAAGTATAAATTTTTATGCTAAGAGTATTACTTTTTATTGTGAATATGATGTTTGGGCTAAAATAATTAAATTATGAAGCCCACATTAAATTATAAAGCCGACGTTCAATTATGAAGCCCAATTAAATAATAAGCCCATGTCAGACTAATTCTTAATCGATTCAAAACTGATCACTGAGCGTGGAAGAGGAAGAAGAACGTGGGAGGATAGGTAGAAATCGTGGCATGACTGGGAAAGATCATGGGCTCATGGGGGAGTGGAGAGAAACGGCACAACATTGGGAAGAAAAATATATCGGCAAACAAATCTACAGACAACTCGACAAACACACAACTCAACTCAGCAAAAATCTGCAAAATACTCTCTGCTAAAAATTCAATTTTCAAGCATTAGTTTTTAAGCGTTCCAGCATATTTCTAGCATTCTACGTCTTGTTGTTTCAGATTTCAGCAACTTTACAATTTATTATATTTTTCATGTCTTTGATCAACTCATACAATTTTTGTAAATTCAAAATTATGTCAGGGGTTTATTTCCATCAATTTCCGATAGTTTTCTTCATTTTGGCGTTATAGTTGTTTTAGGAGACTAAAACTGACGGCCGAATTTAGAATTCACGTCGCTTGAATATTTAGAAGTTAGATTTTATCATTTTCACACACACTGGTGCATCTTCGCACCTGGCACGCCCGCAAATCAAATATTGTGCAAACATATTTTTGGCAACGCCCAGTGGGACCATCACTATGCCGCCAAGAAGAAAAGAAAACGTCAATCAAGGGGATGGGGAGTCTCAACCAAGCCAAGAAGAGGTTCATGTTCCACTAACAGAGCAGCCGGTCGTTGAAGTGCCGGCCACGGAGTTGGATTTGCATCCAAGTAATGTTCCAGAGATATATGCTCATATTTCAAACCGTTTGGTTGAAGAATTGACTGCGATGAAAATTGAAGAAATATCACAAGCACTGTCCAAGGTTGTGTCTAATTGCTTGAAGACAGTATTGGGTAAACCAAACCAGTCAACCAACAAAGGGCAGAACATAAGTGAAAAAGAAGGGAACCAAGGAAGCAATCAAGTTCAGGGAAATAACAACGTCCATGAATTTGACCAGGGAGTTGGAAACTTTACTCTCCCAAATCATCCAGAAAGGAGTTATACACCACCTCACAAGAGAGAAGAAATCTTAGGAGGAAGATCCCAACCATATCCACGTGCTCATGGAGTGGGGAGTTCGAAACAACCAGTTACTCAAGTGTACATCGTGACAAATCCTCTATACCAACCAGGAGCTTATGATGACATATCGCACATGGATTATCAAGGAGTGGATGGGGGCTTCCCATGAGGTAATATTGGTTTAAATGCATGGTTTCAAGCTCGGGGGGCAAATTACTACCATCACCAACTCCCCGCTCGAAACATGCACGGGATTGATCCAAAAATTGTGAGAGAGGCTGTTCAAGAGCTATATGGACCGGCCTTCAAACAGATTGGCCACCCAGAATTCCACTAACCCTATCCAGACTACATAGACGTGAATAACCCGTACCCAAGGGGTTATAGAGTTCATGATTTCAGTTTATTCTCCATGGAGGATGGCCAGTCCAGCATGGAACACATAGCCAGATTCACCATCCAGTGCGGGGAATTAGCCAACTTGGAGTACTTCAACAATCTAAAGTTGCGGCTATTCCCGAATTCCCTCACTGGGACTGCATTCGCTTGGTATGCCTCACTCCCCAGAAATTCAGTGATGAGTTGGCAAGAGATGAAAAGACAATTTCACATTCAATTCTATAGAACAGAGCCATAAGTGTGCATTGCCGACTTATCCAGAGTCACTCAAAAGAAAGGAGAGTCTGTGGAATATTTCATAGACATGTTCAAGAAGATAAAGAATAGGTGCAAGGTATTCCTACCTGAGACCGAGTTCGTGAAGATGGCACAAAAAGGGCTGGATTTTGAATTAAGGAAGAAATTCCAGGGAATGGAGTTCAGGGATTTCTTCGAGCTAGCTGCCAAAGTGGCTGAATACGAAGAACTATTGCGGGAAGAGTCGTACAAGAAGAAAACTGCTATGGGGTCTTATTATCAGGAGGTGGAAGATGTGGCATTGGCAGAGATTCGGTCAGCTGGTTCTTGCATAGTCCCCCTACTAAAAAAGAAGCCAGCAGAACCTGAAAAGAAGAACAGCTCCCAACTCCCCAAAGACATGCAGTATACATTTGATGTGTCAAAGACCGAAGAAGTTTTCGATTTCTTGGTAAAAGAAAAATTCATCACATTTTCACCTGATTACAGGATTCCACCTATGGAAGAGCTAAAGGGACGAGAGTATTGTAAATACCACAACTCCTATAATCATGCCACCAAATCTTGTTGGGCGTTCAAGAACATTTTGCAGGATAAAATTAACAAGGGAGTTGTGAAATTCCCTAACAAACAAGAGTCTATGGCGGTGGATGATGATCATTTTCCTCCAGTGGCTTTGGTTAATGTGAATGTGACAGATTTGAGGGATCTTCTCAATGAGAAAGAAGCCGATCCTTTGCAGTGAAAGACCGGATAATCAAGAAATACTGGATTCCAAAAGGTCAATTGTTTGAAGCTCATGGAAGGCATAGTGCCGATCGAATGAGAACAGTTCATCAAAGTTTCCTTAGAAATGTTGGTGAATCCGCGGCCTATCGGTCGAGTAACCAACATTTCCTTGAGAGACCAGTGTTTGAGAATCAAAAGTTCGGAGGGGAATCATCTCATGATCAGCACCAAAGATACTCAGACTGGAGAAACATACGTAGAGTTGAGTCACGAAAGGTGGAAACCAGGAAAATATCAACTGATCAGTGCATGGAGCGGCGTGCATATGAAATCTCAAAAGGAAAATGATTGAGAGCCGGAGAGCAAAGCCGAGAAACGCCCTTCCAGCCAGAGGGAAGTTCAGTGAGTCTTGGAGAGTGGCCTAACACCAAAAAGTTCCCTAGGCCACCGACTAGGACACAAAAGAGATGGCTGTTGAGGGAAACAGCTATTGCAAGAAGAGAGTAGTCCGCTAAGTTGAGAAATGAACCCACAATTGATGTTCCAGTCTCCAGGGAGCCAGTGGGGAGTAAATCTAAGTTTGGATGATCGGATACTGAAGATAAGTTTGTGGAAGATGATGATGATTTGTTAAGCGAAGAGGATGATCAAGCAAGAAAAACAATTAATTTTCGCGTTGGAGAATTTCACATCACCGCGGACTGTGCCACAAGAGTAGTGATACTACTCGAGAGATTTAAAATTATGGAAGAAGAGAATGGGGAGTTGATGCCCCAAGAATCAGTGCAAAAGAAAGAGCATGCAAATAAACTCCCTGAAGGGAGTTCAAGAGTGATTATCAAGGAAGATCAGCCGAATAAGCCTAAAAAAGTGATACTTGAAAAGCCTATACCGGCCATGACCAAGCACATAAGGTCTTTGTACATCAAAGCCCACTTGAATGGGAAGCCAGTGTCTAGGGTGTTGATTGACAATGGCTCAGCTGTAAATGTTCTTCCAGTAAGAATGTTGAAAAGTCTGGGCAAAAATGAAGAAGACTTGATTCCTTCGGAAGTTTTGGTTGCTGCATTTACAGGGAAAACCACCAAGACCATTGGGGTATTCCCTGTTGATGTTACCGTGGGGAGTATTTCATAGTTATGTGCATTTTTCGTGGTAAACTCCTCCGTCAACTTCCAAGCGTTGTTAGGCAGAGATTGGATCCATGCAAACCAGTGCATACCATCCTCAATGCACCAGCTGTTGTTATTTTGGAAAGGGGATGACGTGGAGGTCGTAGAAGCGGATGGACAGCTTTTTCAAACAAGTGCAAGTGCAGTTGAGGCTAGATATTACAATGGGGATTTTGGGCCCATCAAAATCCGTAGCAATAGCAAGAAAAAAATCCACTGTACATGCAAACACCAACTCCAAGCTCGGTGTTGGAAATAATCCTCAAATCTACTGTTATCGTGCCGTCTAGGCCGATAATTCAGCCGCTGATTGAGGAGATTGATGATTGATTTGAACCAAAAAGAAAAAGAGGTAGCTGTAACCTCTATATGGAAGGCACATGTGCAGCAAGTACTGGAAAAACTAAAGGAAGAGGAAGCATGTGACACTTATGGAATTGAAGTTGTCCAAGAAGAAGAATACGAAGATGATGAGCTCCAAGTCGATGAGTTGTTGATGGCACCATCTCAAATGGAAGATGGACAACATGAAGTTCAAGACCCATTGGAAGAGATTAACTTGGGGGAGCTTGAGAATCCAAAATTGGTATATGTGAGTAAGCTACTGGAAGAGCAGTTGAAGTAAGACTTGATCAGCATGTTGAAGGAATACAAAGATTGTTTTGCATGGAGTTAAGATGAAATGCTAGGGTTGGACCGAAAATTGATCGAACACCGACTTCCACTCAAAGAAGGTTTCAAACCATTTCAACAGTCATCTCGTCGCATGTCAAAAGAAGTTGAATTGAAAGTGAAAGAGGAAGCTGAGAAATTGTTAAAGGCCAAGCTTATAAAACCAATCAGATATACCGAATGGCTTTCAAACATTGTGCCAGTCATGAAAAAGAATGGCAAGGTCAGAATATCAATCGACTTGCGAGACTTGAACTGTGCAACTCCCAAAGATGTATATGTGATGCAGATACCTGATATGTTGATTGATTAAGTGGCTAGACATGAGTTGTTGTCTTTCATGGACGGATTTTCGGGTTACAATCAGATCAAAATAGCGGAAACTGACACTCACAAAACAGCATTCAGATGCCCGGGAGCTGTTGGTACGTTTGAATGGCTTGTTATGCCATTCGGGCTAAAGAACGCAGGGGCCACGTATCAAAGAGCTATGAACTCGATCTTTCATGACGTGATACGGTATCATATTGAAGTATATATAGATGATATCATTGTAAAGTCTAAACAAGCTGCTGATCACATTGAACACTTGAGGAAGAGTTTCCAAAGAATGAGGCAACATGAGTTGAAGTTAGATCCATTGAAATGTGCCTTTGGCATGAAAGCATGAAACTTTTTGGGATTTCTGGTGCATCAGATGGGAGTTGAAGTGGATAAAAACAAAGCCAAAGCCATTATGCAAGCAAATCCTCCTAGAAATAAGAAAGAGTTGCAACGCTTCCTTGGGCAAGTGAATTACTTGAGGCGTTTTATTTCTAATCTTGCAGGAAAGACAAAGGAGTTTTCACAGCTGTTGAAGCTCAAAGACAGCGGGGAGTTCAAATGGGAAGAGTCGCATCAGAAAGCTTTTGATGTAATCAAGAGATATTTATCTAACCCACATGTTCTTATGCCTCCCAGTGACAGACTCTTGAAGTAGGCCTTGAGGCCACTTAGAATATGGCAGGAAAGGAACACAGCGAGCGGGGAGTTGAGCTCACCGACGGACAACGAGTAATAAAGGAAGAACTAAAGAGAACAAAGGCGTTATGCGAACCCCAAGAGGACCCAGAAGTTGATTTTGGAAGAAAAATAGGCTAACCAGCCATTTTAGTACGGTTTTAAGCTTTATGTTGTATTTAAGTAGGCCGTAGGGCTACTAATGTAAATATTTTGTTGGTTATGATTCAAAAAACGAGAAAAACAATTAAAGTTGGCAAGTAGGCCACTTTTATCATATTGAATGTATTTTGTTTCGATAGGGAATCAGATGAGGAAATAATCGCGAGCGGGGAGTTTTAGGCCAACCTATGGATTGAAGCTATTGAAGTGAATTGGGTTAATTGAATTAAGGCTTCCCAATATCCAATACACAACATCACATACAAACCCACCTTCATTCCACATCCATCACCCAACAACCACAACACCAAACCAACAGTCAACAAATCAAAGGCGGAATCACCGTATGCAAGAACAGTAAGTAAACGTGTATGCGAGAAATGGGTCCGACTGAAGTGCAAATGCATATACGTGTATGCGGGAAAGTGGTCCGACTGAAGTGAAATGCATAATGTTAGGGACGAGGGAATCGTCTTGAGTGGATGCAGCATGTAAGGGCACATAAGATCACATAAGAGTTTTGAGAGGTACCTGTGTTTCAAGAAGCCCCAAATGATGCCAAAGATTAAGTGTCGAATGCACCGGAGAACTGAGGCCAACCCATGGCTAATTCTCAATCCGGTATTAACTGTGAAGAGCGAACCACATAAACAACAAGAGGCTACATACCTATTCTTTTCACCGCCTATGGAAATGGCACCAGAGGTAAATGTAGAGCCAGTAGATGGGTCTGGATTAAAAATCACTGCAAACATATATTATGCAAGACGTCGGTCTCCGCTGATGCACACAATATAGCCAAGCAATGGTAACCCCAGCACACCCACAAGACAAAGGCTAGTGTATGGCCAAGCAGCCCCCAAATTCTTAACTCCCCAAAAAGTACCACATAAAGGAGTAAAGAAGGACAACTCAAACGAGCCGTACAAATAAGCACAATCATTTATCCTACAATTCTCGGAGAAGAGTCAAGGCAAGAAAAGACCCTTTGTACAAAAATTCACGCTCAATCCTCGCACACCTGAAGACTTCGCACAGGAAGAATGAAATGCAACTCCAACCAAGGCAATAATTAATTATCAGGTAATTTTTGATGCTGTAATTTGCGCATAGATACGAATAGCGTGGCAACCAATTTTGGAGATAAACAAGGAGCAAAGAAATACAGAGTAAAATTCAAGAAAATGAAAAAGATTACCCATGGCAGTAGAGGACGGGTAAAACTCGATTTGATTCCGTGGACAACCTAGAAGCGGCGGAAAAGGAGTTGAAACCAGTAGCAGAGATTGAGATGGCGGCTTGAGAATAAACGGCGACCGCGACGCTGGAATCAGAAAGTTGCGCCGACGTTTGGGCCATACAGTTTCTTCAGACAGCAACGACAACCGCAATACTCGATTCCAGTGAAGGCGCAACGATTGAAGGATGAAGGGGGAGTAGGGCTGGCGAAGCGGCGTCTTCCACACCAGCAAATGAGAGCAATGGGATGAAGCGGCGGCAGAGAAAGATTGAAGAGCTTGAAGGCGCGACGATTGAAGGGCGAAGGGGGAAAGGCGACAATCTTCCACAATAGCAGCGAGGAGCGATCAGACTAAGGGGCGGAGGAAATTAAAAAAAAAAGAAAAAAAGAAAAAAAGCGGGCAGCAGAATTTGAATGGAAGCGGGAAGAAGGGAACCCAGGGATTTAAATCCCAAATGCGAATTGGGCTTGGGTGAGCGGCCCACTACTACAAATCCAAGTCACAGATAAATGATTATGGGCCGCTAAATGAGTCGGACCGGGCTACATACAAGCATTTTGGCCCAATGGGCCAATGCTTGCGGGGGGCAATTGTTTGGGCTAAAATAATTAAATCATGAAGCCCACATTAAATTATAAAGCATGCGTTCAATTATGAAGCCAAATTAAATAATAAGCCCATGTCACACTAATTCTTAATCGATTCAAAACTGATCACTGAGCGCGGAAGAGGAAGAAGAACGTGGGAGGATAGGTAGAAATCGTGGCATGAATGGGAAAGATCATGGGCTCATGGAGGAGTGGAGAGAAACGGCACAACACTGGGAAAAAAAGATATCGGCAAACAAATCTACAGACAACTCGACAAACACACAACTCAACTCAGCAAAAATCTGCAAAATACTCTCGGCTAAAAATTCAATCTTCAAGCATTAGTTTTTAAGCGTTCCAACATATTTCTAGCATTCTACGTCTTGTTGTTTCAGATTTCAGCAACTTTACAATTTATTATATTTTTCATGTCTTTGATCAACTCCTACAATTTTTGTAAATTCAAAATTATGTCAGGGGTTTATTTCCATCAATTTCCGATAGTTTTCTTCATTTTGGTGTTATAGTTGTTTTAGGAGACTATAACTGACGGTCGAATTTAGAATTCACGTTGCTTGAATATTTAGAAGTTAGATTTTATCATTTTCACAAACACTGGTGCATCTTCGCACCTGACACGCCCGCAAATCAAATATTGTACAAACATATGGGTAGGGTTGACCCGTCTCACAGATTAAGATCCGTGAGACGGTCTCACGTGAAACTCACTCTTGAGTAAATTAATTCCATTTAATTTTTTTGTAAGGTTGTTATTGGATTAATGAATTTGAGATGCTGAATTTCAAATTATTTATTTGTTTGGGAAAGTTGTGATTTGATTGATGAACAAATCCATTGATTTTAAAATTCAATTTGATTTCAGATTTACTCCGTACCAAGCTATAAAGTTTTAATGATAACTGCAATGGATTTCAAAGATATCCAAAATAGATATAATTAAAATTCATCCCTCGAATCCTTCGTCAGATCAAATTCATAATCTTTAATTAAATCTAATATATCATTTCAAACGCTAAATAACATTGCGTGATTTAGTGTTATTTGAAACTTTTAATAGAATTCACAATTTTGATGCATCATTGATCTCTTTAATAATAATAATAATAATAATAATAATAACAACAATAAAGGTATAAATATACGGTATACCAGAAAAATTTTATTTACTTAATTTTTAATACATTTTACATATAACACCCCTTTAACAACCAATGTTGATGCTCTAATAATGATAATGATTTATGTTTTTTAATTCAAATAATAATAAGTTTTTAATACATTTAAAATACAATATACAATGTCTTTGAATATGAGGGTCCATAAAACTTTTGTTAGCCTTATATATATATATATCACAGCCTCATAAATTAGAGAATCATTATTTTAATTAGTTATTCAGAATATATATATATATATATATATATATATAAATATATATATATATATATATATTCTGAATAATTATTCTGAATAATTAATTATATTCTGAATATATATATATATATACATATATATTCTGAGGCTGTGACATATATATATATATATATATATATATATATATATATATATATATATATATATATATATATATATAATTAAAATAATGATTCTCTAATTTATGAGGCTGTGATGGTTAATAGAAAAAGGTTATATCCTTCCCATTTATGTTTGACAGTTGCGTTGTTTTTACCTCATACATATAGATGTAACATTAATTAGAAAATAAACTACCAAGATCTGATTTCATATCATAAAAAGATACATTTTAATTTTTTTAATAATAGAAAACAAACATATAAACACTATCATAGTTTGCAAATTTGAACATTCAACATGCTTTTCAATGTCTTTTTCGAGAATTCGTAATTGTTAGTGTACCGTTTTCTCGAAAGTTAAAATTTTTTTTATCTTGACGTTCAAAACACTATTTAGACGTTATGTGATTTAAATTATTCATATGATGTTTTAGAATGATTTACCTTTGCGTATATAACATCGACTCCAATTATTCTGGATTTTAAGTGGAAATAGATCTTGTTATAAATCTCTACGAATAGATCTTTCTCTTTCTTCAATTGTTTAATTTAGTCAGGATCACGATCAGAAAACTGGATTCCTCGTATAGATTGCACTAAAGATCTAAACGAAAGTTATGTTCAGTGTTGATTGCTGGAATTTCAGAAATCCGGTGAGATGGCGGCGGCACAGAAATGTCTGGGCGGCAGCTTCATGAAGGTGATGCGCAGGAAGGTGGTCGGTTTTTGAGGGTGGGAACAAAAACTTGTCTTATAAGTTGTGTATAATTCAACTATTGATTACATATATATATATATAAAAGTCTCTTTATGATCTAACAAGGACTCTCTTTTTATTATTATATTGTTTTATCATTATTAAAAAACTATCATGTTTGTATTTTTCATTCTTGAAACTATCATACATAATGAAATTATTATTAACTTTTGATAATACAATATATATATATATATATATATATATATATTTGTTAATGTTTTAAATTAAATAAATTTTATTTAGTTACTCAATTAATTATTATTTAATCCATTCTAAATTCTTCTAGAATGTTTAATGAGAATTTTGCACTTAGTAGTCACTACTACTAATTTATTATTTAATTAGTATATTTCATATTTATTATACTAAATAAATGATTATGAACTAATTATAATCTAGATCGGCGATAGACATCGTCGATGTGTCGAACACAAAACTCTCGTTCATATAATGAAAAATGAAAATTTCAAATGCCGAAATTTTTCACTGATCTATTTTAGCAGCTGTCAGTTTTGTGAACTCGTTCATTAAAACAGACCGTTCAACTTTCCTCACTTAATTTGTAGTTAAGTTAAATTTCACAATTTTCATTTCATGGAATCAATTTATAAAATCCTTTATAAGTAATCTTTTTGATCATCGTCATACTACAATCGCCAAATTCAACTCCTTGAATTTGACTACCTCAATGCCAATACAAAATCTGATATTTGTGTGATCCCCAATGGTTCAGGGATATAGCTAGCTGTGAGTTCATAACTTTGTGTGATTCAGAACAACATTTGTTCCTATTCTCCATTATTTTCATCAACCATTTGATCAAGAACCTTGGAACTCAAGTCTGATTACACCCAGTATCTAGTAGCATTTCTCCACGATCCTTTAGGTATAACTAATAGTGCCTGTAAGAAACTTAAGTTATGGATAACATACAGTACGGTCCCTCCAACTCATTTATCCCGATATGATCTGCAATCATTGCTGTATCGAGAGTTGCAAATAAATTCGACAACAATGTGATATATCTTTGAGTAATAATAGTGACATGTTATGTGCAACTGAGTAAATGCCTTTCCGAAAAATGTACATGTCTTGTTATGGCTAGAGATTCTTTATACTATTAACTCATCAGATCACGTAAGATATCTTCACCCGTAGGTGAGCGATGAATTCTCGACTACAATACATTGATTTCTACGTATTTCAAAACTACACTCAATCTCGTCACCCGATTACCCTCAATGGAGTTCGTAGACTAACCAAAGTGCATTCTAATATGTAAAGCCTCTAAGTTGTCTCGAGACAAATAACTAATGATGTACAACCATAACCGCAAATTATGCCACTCAATAAGTGATAATCACTCGGAAAGTCTGAGAAGGGTTGTTTAGTGCATCATCAAACGACCACTCATCTATATGAACGTACATCTTCATGCCTTTACCAATGAAACACGGCATTTAAATCACATATGCTATGTTGGAACATTTTCTAATGATTTTACCTAAGTGCGTAGAAACTGAAATTGATCAGGACTCGAATTGATCAGTTATCAAATCAAAAATGAAGTTATCGAGACGCAAACTGAAAGTGTCAACTGAAGTATCAAGAACAGTTCAATTGATTGTCCAGTTGGTAGGAGATTCAGCAGAAAATCTTCAAAAGTTCGATCATCTGATGAAGTGTTCAAGTGATGAAGAGCCCAACTAACCAGTTCAACTAATGAAGTGAAATCAGTTTAGCTGATGAGTCAACTAATTTTAACCCGTTCAGAACATCAATTAGAATCAATTAGTTGTAGAATCGACAAGCTTATTCAATGAGATCCAGCTGTGCACAAAGGTACAAAAGCATATGTACTATCAATAGTACAATAATGGAAGTTGCAGCAAAGTTTAAAGACAAAATGTTCCAAAATGGCTGTCGGAAAAGTCGAGAAACAAATTTCAAAGAACGCATTCTAGCTGCAATGATCACATGTTATGAGTCTTGATGTACGGTCGCATTACTGCTATAAATACAGACCAAGACCATCATCAAACATACATGAACGAGAGGTGAAAACAAGAGAGAAAAGAAAGGGCACGTTTATTGCATATCAGCTTTGAAGAAGCAATCAGCCCAGAGGGAACACTTCAACGTGTTAAAATTTTAGTTTTAGAAGCATATTTCTCTCCGTGTGTGAGAACACTTTTGGGTAGTTTTCAGAGATTAGTTCTCACACATACTCACCTCCACTCATATACCGTCTTGCACAATACGTAAAACTTGTGTATGTAATATTTGACACATAGACGTTAAACAAGTGTTGGCTGAAAGGTAATGCCTTCAGTTTAGACTAGGAGTTCAGTTAGGCAGTGTGTAAATCCTAAACTGTGTGGGTTTGTACAAGGTGTTGTATAAACCAAATTATTCTAGTGGATCTTACCTGAGGTGGTTTGTGTATTAATTGTTCAACTGTGTTTCTTAAACTGATTTGATCAGTTGAGCTGATATCAGTTCAGTTCTATTTATAGCTGAGCTGAAAGAAGCCATAACTGATTCCCCGTATTTCAATCGATCTGTAACGCCCCGAAAATTTTAAAGTTTACGTGAACCTCATGCGCGCAATTATTAAATGCTTTTGTATTTTAATTAATTGTTGGGATTGCATTAATTAATTATGTGTCGTACTTGTTTATTTGCTAAAATAGATTTTC
This sequence comes from Primulina eburnea, assembly GCF_022965805.1. NCBI lineage: Eukaryota > Viridiplantae > Streptophyta > Magnoliopsida > Lamiales > Gesneriaceae > Primulina > Primulina eburnea. Next base: position 2,700,657 of record NC_133106.1, on the reverse strand, counting down.
ATTGTCATCGTGCATAAAATGGCATTTTCAGGGATATTCAAGTCACGATCGAGGAACGGGGATCGAGGGCTGAAAATTGTAAAAAATGATTTTATTAAATAAATGTTTTTAATTATTTAAAATGCGGTGGGCGTTTTTAAGTAAATTTTGAAAGTATCGGATTGTGAGGTGATTTTATACGCCGGAACATATATTTTATCCGTATTGGATTTTTAAATAAAATACGAGCTTTCGAGCTACCCGGCTAATAAATTCACATTTTATTTCAAAAGAAAACTTTTCTAATCCTTTTAATTATTTTATTTAAAAAGTTAGTCAATTTAATTGGGCTTTAATTTTTGGCTTAATAGGCCTAAAATCTAGATTAGGATTTCTTTAGTATTTAATATGCAATTTGGTCAAAACCTAGGCTAATCTTGCACAAGAATAATCGGCCACCCACTTTAGAGTTTTTAAAACTCTCCCTAGTTTTTCAAAGACACACCACACACGGCCAGCAGTCTTCCTTGGGAGAAAATTAAATCGGCAGCAGCTTTGTGAAGGTCTTCACGTGTGGTTCTTGCCCTTCGCCTCCTCCGTTCTTCGTCGTCGTTGATTACTCGAGCGTTAACAATGCAAAGACACCTTCTAATCTCCCTTGCTCATCCATTATACTATATTATGATCGATTTTTGTGTGCATGAAAAGAAATACATGAGTTTGCTGTCCAGTTTTTGCATCATGGCATGAGGCTTGAAATAACTTGATTTTGATTCAAATAAATTGCTTACGATTTGTTAAGGGGCTGCCATGTCCTAGCCTTGATCAAGAGGAGTTTTTACATGAACTAGAATCACCCACTCTCACCCAACACACGGCTAAAAGGAAAGGAGAGAACCAAACCCGTAAAACTGCACCATAGAACTAGTGTTGCTGTCAAAACTGTCGGGAGGTTCCAGGTACTGGTTTTCATGGAAGGGCCGGCCTGGGCTGGGGCTAATGGCTAGCCTAGGGTATGTTGGTGTCTAGGGAGGAGTCCTAGCCAGGCTAGGACTCGTGGGGAGGCTTGGCGAAGAGTCCCACGCGTGAGGGACTCTACCCGAGAAAGTAAGTGAAGCTGCGCGCAGGTTCTGGTCTCGGGCAGGGCTTGGGGCGTGGTCCAGGGGGCCAGGGCAGGGTAGAGTCGAGTCTGTAGGGTCCTTAGGAAGTGCTCCTCACGTTGGTTCAGCAGCTGGACGCATGGGTAGAGCCCTAGGGGCTGGTTCAAGGTTCCTTGTCCAACAAGGATTCTCGGCCAGAATTAGGGCAGTAAGGGAGTCTTCGTTTTTGGGTTTTGAAACGTTTCTTTGTCGAACTTAGAGTCCAGTAGGCAACTTCAACATGTTGGGCAAGTTTTGGCTCGATATGGTTCGGGGGTAACTCGATAAAATTAAGAGATGGCTCGGGGTCGAAGTTTAGGCGTCAAATTGAGTTTCAAAATAAAGAAAATTTGGAAAACGGCTCACGGGGGTCGAGTCGTGGTCCATAAGGGCTTAAATAATATAAAAAGACTAAATCTAGAATTTAGGAATTTTATATTGACGTTTGGTATTTTTCGGGATTTAAACACCGTTAAAATAGCTAATAAAAGATAAATTAAAAAGTCTAAGTTTTAAGCCAAATAAAATTACGAGGAAATTCATATAAGCTTAAATAATTATTTGGGACGTCTTAGTGTCATAAAGTCAAGAAAATAATCGAATTTGTAAAAAGTCGAGTCCAGGGGTAAAACGGTCTTTTTACACCGGAAAACTAGTAAAGGTCATGACAGTGCCCGAAATGCTGTTTTCATGTTATTTATGCTATTTTTAAATGTTTATGAATTTCTCATGATTAAATGATGATTTTTAAATGTCGAAGGAATTTTCATGGTTTAATATAACATTTAAAATACACGTTGCATGCTTGGCTTCGAAAAGGAAAACGTAAACATTATTCATGATTTTTCTAAGTGATGCGAATGAAAACGTTGAAGGATGTGAAGTTATTGTGACTAATTCGTTAATGGTGGTTACGTCGTGAGGGTTATGGTCTCAGTGGGAGCCCGACGATCGTGTTTCTATCATTGCGAATTCATGGTATCAAGTTTTATGGTAACACCAAGAATGGGAATGACGTGAGGGGAAAAGGCCCCAGAGGGAACCCATGTTTTGGGAAAAGGCCCCCGAGGGAGCCCCGACGAGCGTATTTCTATTCGATCATGATAGGGCAGGGCCCAGTTGACCGGTGAGAGTGTTGCTGGTGTCCCCCGCCGCCCAGTACTGAGGTTTACACGTGAGGTATTCACGTTGATGGATCCATCGTCATGTCATGTCATGTCATGTCACGTCAGGAAAGTCATAATTAACGATCTGAATTCAACAAAGGAAAACGATTTTACTCATGATTCATGCTCAAGGATTTATGTCATGTCACGTCATGTTAAAGAAAAAGATATCATGTTTTCAAGTCATGAAATGTTATTTTTACTTAAAAGTATTTTCACTGTTGCATGCGATTTTATTATTACTACTCGTTAACAAGATTATGGGGTGTTGAGTCTTTAGACTCATTAGGTGTGATGGATGCAGGTGGTATTGATGGGGTTCTTGACGGATGATTCTACTGGGCTGAAGGTGCACACAACCCGAGGACCGGCGCGTCATTTCCGCATCATGCTTTTGATTTTAAGTTAAAGATTTTAAAGATTATTTATTTATGCTTATTTTGAGAGATTTTGAGAGGCTTAGTATGGGCTAATACCCTTTCAAACTTATTGCTTTTAAACTTGGTAAAACAGTAGACGTTTTTATGTTACGACTTTTGCACTCGAGTTTTGATATACTAGTGATCGAGGTTTTATTTTAAAGAGAGTAAAATATTTTATGAAAATATTTTCTAGTATTATTTATGTCATTTTCGAAAATGAGGTAAATAAAAAAAAAAAAATTCTAGTACTTTTAAAGCAATAAAAAGGGCAGGCGTTTCAGTTGGTATCAGAGCGGTGGTTCCTGTATAGGGTTGTGCCACCGTCAGCGCCGGGATGATCAGTCGTCAAGCCTCAAAATTTGTAAGTTTTACATGCTTTATGTGATTGTATGATATTACCTGCATTAGTACATGAATTAAATGTTTATGTCACATGTTTAGTAGCTTCATGATAATATATGTTTTATATGCTTTGAATTTTTATATGTGATACAATATGAAATGAAAAAATTATTTTTAGCGCATGTTGGCTTTGTGGTGGAATTGGACGATGTCGATTTTTGGGTTTTAGTATCGATGTTCTATTTTTGGGCTATAAGTTAATCGTGAATATTATGAATGCTTTTGGGATATGTAGATTTTCTAAGAAAATATTTATGATTCATGGTTACTAGTCAAATTAATTTTTGGGAAATAGACGTAAGGAATAATTATTCGAGGATTGCAACGATTTTGGGAATAAGAAAATGTATAAATTGGGATTTTAAGTTTGATGAAAAGTAAGATTGGTTATAGAAATTGATTTTTGGGTTAATAAGTTTAACCTTATTGAAATTATATTATGGGAAGCCTGTAGAAGGAAAATAAGAATGCCAAAAATTTATGGGTTAATTGTAGAATTTTCGAAATTTAGGACCAATTAAGATAATTTTTGAGGAAATTAAGATTTATTTTGCAAATATTAAAGAAATTGGGGACTAATTTAGCAATAAGCGATAATTTGATGGTTTAAAAGATGAGAATTTTGAGGATTTAGACTTTTAAGAATATTCAGAACTTTGAGATATCTTGGCTTTAGTATTATAAGAAAATTTTTATCAAAGGTTTTTAGGACGAATCGATGTCAGGATTGAAAATCTAAGCGTTAACGATTGCGTTTGGGATTTTGAGATTGAAATTTGATAAGTTGGTGAATACTTTGGGTATAAAATAAGGAAAAAAAAATACGATAAGCGTGGTCAGCCACATTTTATTGGGAATTTTAAGAAAAATTGAAAATTCGAGGTTATAATAACATAGCACTAAATCTTTTGGGTTTTTTTTTAGTTGCGATTTGCAAATAAGGATTTAGAAGGAAAATTTAATTGGGATACTAGAATTGAATCTAAACTTTGGGTTATTAAGGATAAGCGAATTTCGAGGACGAAATTCAATTTAAGGGGGGAAGATTGTAACGCCCCGAAAATTTTAAAGTTTACGTGAACCTCATGCGCGCAATTATTAAATGCTTTTGTATTTTAATTAATTGTTGGGATTGCATTAATTAATTATGTGTCGTACTTGTTTATTTGCTAAAATAGATTTTCATTGTCATCGTGCATAAAATGGCATTTTCAGGGATATTCAAGTCACGATCGAGGAACGGGGATCGAGGGCTGAAAATTGTAAAAAATGATTTTATTAAATAAATGTTTTTAATTATTTAAAATGCGGTGGGCGTTTTTAAGTAAATTTTGAAAGTATCGGATTGTGAGGTGATTTTATACGCCGGAACATATATTTTATCCGTATTGGATTTTTAAATAAAATACGAGCTTTCGAGCTACCCGGCTAATAAATTCACATTTTATTTCAAAAGAAAACTTTTCTAATCCTTTTAATTATTTTATTTAAAAAGTTAGTCAATTTAATTGGGCTTTAATTTTTGGCTTAATAGGCCTAAAATCTAGATTAGGATTTCTTTAGTATTTAATATGCAATTTGGTCAAAACCTAGGCTAATCTTGCACAAGAATAATCGGCCACCCACTTTAGAGTTTTTAAAACTCTCCCTAGTTTTTCAAAGACACACCACACACGGCCAGCAGTCTTCCTTGGGAGAAAATTAAATCGGCAGCAGCTTTGTGAAGGTCTTCACGTGTGGTTCTTGCCCTTCGCCTCCTCCGTTCTTCGTCGTCGTTGATTACTCGAGCGTTAACAATGCAAAGACACCTTCTAATCTCCCTTGCTCATCCATTATACTATATTATGATCGATTTTTGTGTGCATGAAAAGAAATACATGAGTTTGCTGTCCAGTTTTTGCATCATGGCATGAGGCTTGAAATAACTTGATTTTGATTCAAATAAATTGCTTACGATTTGTTAAGGGGCTGCCATGTCCTAGCCTTGATCAAGAGGAGTTTTTACATGAACTAGAATCACCCACTCTCACCCAACACACGGCTAAAAGGAAAGGAGAGAACCAAACCCGTAAAACTGCACCATAGAACTAGTGTTGCTGTCAAAACTGTCGGGAGGTTCCAGGTACTGGTTTTCATGGAAGGGCCGGCCTGGGCTGGGGCTAATGGCTAGCCTAGGGTATGTTGGTGTCTAGGGAGGAGTCCTAGCCAGGCTAGGACTCGTGGGGAGGCTTGGCGAAGAGTCCCACGCGTGAGGGACTCTACCCGAGAAAGTAAGTGAAGCTGCGCGCAGGTTCTGGTCTCGGGCAGGGCTTGGGGCGTGGTCCAGGGGGCCAGGGCAGGGTAGAGTCGAGTCTGTAGGGTCCTTAGGAAGTGCTCCTCACGTTGGTTCAGCAGCTGGACGCATGGGTAGAGCCCTAGGGGCTGGTTCAAGGTTCCTTGTCCAACAAGGATTCTCGGCCAGAATTAGGGCAGTAAGGGAGTCTTCGTTTTTGGGTTTTGAAACGTTTCTTTGTCGAACTTAGAGTCCAGTAGGCAACTTCAACATGTTGGGCAAGTTTTGGCTCGATATGGTTCGGGGGTAACTCGATAAAATTAAGAGATGGCTCGGGGTCGAAGTTTAGGCGTCAAATTGAGTTTCAAAATAAAGAAAATTTGGAAAACGGCTCACGGGGGTCGAGTCGTGGTCCATAAGGGCTTAAATAATATAAAAAGACTAAATCTAGAATTTAGGAATTTTATATTGACGTTTGGTATTTTTCGGGATTTAAACACCGTTAAAATAGCTAATAAAAGATAAATTAAAAAGTCTAAGTTTTAAGCCAAATAAAATTACGAGGAAATTCATATAAGCTTAAATAATTATTTGGGACGTCTTAGTGTCATAAAGTCAAGAAAATAATCGAATTTGTAAAAAGTCGAGTCCAGGGGTAAAACGGTCTTTTTACACCGGAAAACTAGTAAAGGTCATGGCAGTGCCCGAAATGCTGTTTTCATGTTATTTATGCTATTTTTAAATGTTTATGAATTTCTCATGATTAAATGATGATTTTTAAATGTCGAAGGAATTTTCATGGTTTAATATAACATTTAAAATACACGTTGCATGCTTGGCTTCGAAAAGGAAAACATAAACATTATTCATGATTTTTCTAAGTGATGCGAATGAAAACGTTGAAGGATGTGAAGTTATTGTGACTAATTCGTTAATGGTGGTTACGTCGTGAGGGTTATGGTCCCAGTGGGAGCCCGACGATCGTGTTTCTATCATTGCGAATTCATGGTATCAAGTTTTATGGTAACACCAAGAATGGGAATGACGTGAGGGGAAAAGGCCCCAGAGGGAACCCATGTTTTGGGAAAAGGCCCCCGAGGGAGCCCCGACGAGCGTATTTCTATTCGATCATGATAGGCCAGGGCCCAGTTGACCGGTGAGAGTGTTGCTGGTGTCCCCCGCCGCCCAGTACTGAGGTTTACACGTGAGGTATTCACGTTGATGGATCCATCGTCATGTCATGTCATGTCACGTCACGTCAGGAAAGTCATAATTAACGATCTGAATTCAACAAAGGAAAACGATTTTACTCATGATTCATGCTCAAGGATTTATGTCATGTCACGTCATGTTAAAGAAAAAGATATCATGTTTTCAAGTCATGAAATGTTATTTTTAATTAAAAGTATTTTCACTGTTGCATGCGATTTTATTATTACTACTCGTTAACAAGATTATGGGGTGTTGAGTCTTTAGACTCATTAGGTGTGATGGATGCAGGTGGTATTGATGGGGTTCTTGACGGATGATTCTACTGGGCTGAAGGTGCACACAACCCGAGGACCGGCGCGTCATTTCCGCATCATGCTTTTGATTTTAAGTTAAAGATTTTAAAGATTATTTATTTATGCTTATTTTGAGAGATTTTGAGAGGCTTAGTATGGGCTAATACCCTTTCAAACTTATTGCTTTTAAACTTGGTAAAACAGTAGACGTTTTTATGTTACGACTTTTGCACTCGAGTTTTGATATACTAGTGATCGAGGTTTTATTTTAAAGAGAGTAAAATATTTTATGAAAATATTTTCTAGTATTATTTATGTCATTTTCGAAAATGAGGTAAATAAAAAAAAAAAAATTCTAGTACTTTTAAAGCAATAAAAAGGGCAGGCGTTTCACGATCAGTTTACACAAGTTTTTAGTTTCAAAATATATCAGTTTTCTTAACGAATGATTATTTCGACTGTTTTCCACTTGGTTTGAAATGAAACTCGATCTAATTCATCGGTGTATGCATTCTTAGAACACGAGCTATTGCAGCTCATTGAGAATATTGTGTTTGAAGCACCCTCGCAGGTGCCCGAACCGATCCATCATGCTAGTTGCTCGAGCGACATTTATCCTTATTTTAGGCAGCTGAATCTCCTAGGAATCAGTTTAGAATATACAGTACATTTCCAAATGAGTTTCATGATCTTACATTGAGAAACAGACCTCATAGTACCTATTATATATTAAAGGACTTTATTTATGCAGCTTGCGTGAGTATACATATCAAATAAATACCATAATTGGATAAAACCATAAAATATTATTAAAATAAAGATTATTTTTTTTTTTTACAAAAGAATGTATAAAGCCTAAGTCACAAGTTGGCTCGTTGAACACCTACCCTAACAATAATTACATGTTCGTATGCGATTATTAGCCTCCCAATTTCTTTTGAATTTTTCATTTAAGTCATATTAATTGTTATCCTACAAGTTTATATGATAAAAACAATAGATACTTAATCTAAAATATACCTTCTATATATTAAGAGTGTTTGCAACAACTTATGAATTTAAAAAAATGACTAAATTTATATATTATTAGAAAGTTTGTAGTGTTTAATTAAAAAAAATGAAAAAAAAGAAGTTGACAGTATTTGACAGATAAGTGATTTTAATTCAAATTTTTTTTTTTTACAATCACATTTTGCAGAATCAAAATCAGCATCTCACCAACTTCTGAACTTCAATTAAATTAAGTAAAAACTTAATGCAAAATCTAGCTTATAAAACACATAAAAACATATTGTAAGTCAAAAGCCAATGACAATTTATTAATTTCTAACACTCTTCGAGTGTCACAAGTTCTAACATTCTAACAAAAGAGTAAATATATAAATTTTAGGATCAAATGTTCCATATTTTACCAAAAATTATATATAATTATAATAGTTTGAACTATAATCTTGTACTGAAATCGAATTGCATATATTGAACTAGCTAATTTAATTCATCATCAGAATCAGAGTCATTGTAAATGAAAACGTTTAACTTAAATTTTAGGACAAGAATTAAGGGAAATTTTGGAAGAATAATAAGTTTCCATAAAAAAGAAAAAATAAATAACTGCCTGTCAAATTTTGTGTATCCTCTTTCTCAATCCAAAATCGAGAGAGATTATAGTTTTTTCCCAAATATATAAATGTATCACAATGTGTTCCTTTTTATTTTCGATTTATCGAGTAATGGAGATGCCCTAATCTATTAATTGCCTCACCTTTGTAAGAATATGTTAAATAGTAGACTTCCAGTTAAATTGATAATATAATATATTATAATATTTGAGGCAAGTGCAGCCTGTGCCTCATGTCCACAAATTTTGGGCACCAGTATCTTAATTTTTTTTAACTAATATGTTATGTCCATAAACTCCTCGTATCAGTCCATTATCTATTCTATATTATTAAGTTTGAGGCCTTTAGAATAACTGCTTTAGTGCACACCAAAATATTTATTTCCATAATTACCCTTCTTATCCTGCTAAAAACCTTCTCAAGTCATTCCATATTTTACATATAAAAAAATATAAACAAAACTTCCGTTTTAAATCGAACAACTCTTTTAAATTGAAAATAATTTGGTGTTAATTGTTTAGTATTGTTTCATTAAATTAAAAATAGTAATAACACATGCAACGATTATGTATTTTTTACTAGTTAATAATGATTAATGACCTTGAATAATGAATCCCATAAGCACGTTTATTCAACAAAATCCCATATTCAACTTTATTTCACACATCAACTAGATATAGAGGATATAAGTAATTCAAATACCTCGGAAGCGAGAAGAAACAGATCAGTAGTTGAAGTATAAAAAATTCACTTCTCTTTTCACCACTCGAGCATATTTGAACTTTCTATTTTCTAGAACACATGATGGGCACTCTGATGTTGATGGATCAGATATATTTTAGAATTAAAGTTGTTAAGAGAAGCAAAAAAAGTCATTGATTTGCTGAATTATTTGAAAACAATGGATGATTTTTATCCAAATGCATTTATTCCTTATCGAGTTTTGCCAACTATACTAGTATAATTGCGGTGATGATAGTCAAAACCAGTAGATCTCGTTAAATGAAACCAAAAGACTATATAAAAACAGAAGATTGCTTATAGCCTTAACTAATCAGTTTCGAAAAACAGAAGCAAACTTGACTCACTGATAGAAACAAAACCTATCATTGTTATATTAAATGTTACCGTTACTTTATCAAGTACGAGTATTTAATGCTTCATTAATGCTGAACAAAGTCATTTAATACGCATTACCTATTTTAGTATGTAACAAGACTGATTGTTCTGAAGCCTTTCTGCAGGAACTACTTTTAACAATAAAGTTGTTTCTATCAGAAGTCAAAGAAGCCGTTTTGATTATAGACGTTGGATTCAGGATATCTATATATATGGATCAAACCCATTTGAAGAACAACGCTGATTATTTTTATTATCTGTCCAACATTACATTGAGCAACCGCGAACAAATCGTTATCTTCCAAGCTCAACTTGCAGAAAACCAGTACACGCTTAATATCTTACATTTGATCTTTGGAGGTCATTTTGTACTGTTGTTTCTTCACCTCTTCTAGTAAAACGTCTTACGATATTCTTTTGAAGAAGATTCTGTAAACTGGAAAAGAGTCTTTTCCAGAAGTTTGTCATATTGAATCATATTGTGTTGAGTTACTAAGAGTTTCAGTAGGCAAGTGATAAGTCCTGTTGAAGTGGGTGTATACAAGTGTTGTACTGTAAAATCCAAAGTCTTTTAGTGATACCTTCTGGAAACAGAAGAAGGGGAGACGTAGAAGATTTTATCTTCGAACTTCCAGAAACAACTACTGTTCTACTGCCTACTGTTATTACTGTTTTCACCATATTCCATCGATTGTTTCTGCACTTATTATTGTGATCTGCTGGACGTAACCTTGAACAAGAACATCTACAATTTCTAACAGGATTCTAGCACCATTTGCAAAATCTATCAGTAAAGGAAAGAGTTTATTCACCTCCCTCTAAACTCTTCATCGATCCCCAACAAGTGGTATCAGAGCAGATTCTCTTGTTCTGAAATATTTACAAACAGTTATGGCACATTTCAGCAAGGTTCCTATGTTCTCAAAAGAAGACTTTGATGATTGGAAGATCCGTATGCAAGCTCATCTTGCAGCCCAAGATGATGACATGTGGTATGTTATCACAGATGGTTCATTAAAGATTTTAAAGCCTAACACAACTGTTGCTGTTACTGATGGTGCACCGCAAATTGCTGAAAAACCAAGAAGCGAATGGACTGACGAAGATAAGAAGAAATCCAATCTCGACAACATCGCGAAGGACATTCTTTATAAAACTCTTGATAAGAACACCCTCAGCAAAATCAAGATGTGTTCTACCGTGAAAGAAATTTGGGAAAGCTCATTCAAATATGTGAAGGAAATGAGAAGACAAAGGAAAATAAACTGTCTGTAGCAATGCAGAAGTTTGAAAATCTGAAAATGAAAGCTGGTTAATGAACTAGCAGCTCTCGGGAAAGAGCATGACAATAGAGAAATAGCACTCAAGGTGATGAGAGCTTTACCCAGGGAATGAGACGTCAAAACAATGGCTATGAGAGTCTCTAAAGATCTAAACAAGTTAGAGCTACATGACTTGTTCGGTAACTTGAAGGCCTATGAGTTCGAATTGGAAGTAAGAAGCGGAGAAGAGCCCTCTACAAATCTACCAACCAAAGCTCTTGCTGCCACTACTGCTACTGTTGCTGCTACAGCTGCTGCAACAACATCACCATCTTCCATTGTTGAGAGCACTTCTGAAAAGACTGCTGAAAAGATCAGCAATGATGCTATGTCTCTCTTTGTGAAGAAATTCTCTAGATTTATGAAAAAGAATCACCAAGCTTACCAAAGTTCTAATCGGAACTTCAAGAAGGATTCACCACCTGGTGATATGGAGTGCTTCAACTGTGGAAAGATTGGTCATTTTATTGCTGATTGTCCAAAGCCCAAGAAAGATGACCAGAAGAAGAAGGAATACAAAAGGAATGACAAGAAGTTCAGAAAAGACCGCAAAACGATGACTGCTAAGGAAAGCAAGTCTAAATGGGCGCATTCTAGTTCTGAGTCCTCTGACTCAGAAAGTCATTCTAGTGAAAGTGATGCAGAAGAGATCAAATGTCTTATGGCGGATGTTGAACCAACCTCGACATCTGAAGAGGTACTTGGCTTTGACTCTGACGAATTTACACGAACTGATTTGATTAAAGCACTGCATGACATGGTAGAGGAGTACTCGAGACTTTCTCAATCATTCGAGGAAATTAAGACTGAAAATCAAAACTTAAAAAATCAAGTCAGTAAGTTCACTTGTTTGCAAGAGAATAGCTGCAATGATTTAAAAGTTGAGATGAGTAAGTTGAGAACTGAGAATGAAAGAGTAAATAAGATTACCAGACAATGAGATCTGAAAATTAGAAGCTGTCAGTTCTGGTAAATGCATGGAACAAATCTTCTATTCTTTAGAGAAGATGCAAGAGTTGCAGAAGCAATCCTGTGACAGAAGTGGTCTCGGATTCAGCAATAATGAAAGCACTTCTGAAACCAGTACCAAGCCAGAACTGGATAAAGGCAAAGGGAAATTCATTCATTTTGTCAAATCCAGTGTGGTATATCAACCTGAAGTACCAACTGTACGAGTTGAAAGGAATGTAAATCAGATGAACAGAAGAAAACATTATGGTCTCGGATATGTTGAACCTAAGGGGAGAGTTCACCAGAGTGATGGATCCAGTAGAGGATTCAACTCAGGAGGAAAACCCCCTATGAAGGTTAAAAACTACCAGTACTATAATTCTAGACTTGTTCAGAAGAGATACAGGCCAGACAACACAAACAGAAGGGAAGAACAACATTCAAATATGCATAATATTAGAAATAACAGACCTTCTATTGCACACACCTCTTTGGATACCCGAAGTACAAGGTCACCAAGAATTGTCCAAATGCGGGTCCCTAAAGGACTGATAAGGCTTGGACCCAAATAGATTTGGGTACCAGATACTAAAATTGGTGTTTGCGGGAAAAACAAAAGAAAATCAAAATCAGCAGTCCACATGGTATCTGGACAGTGGATGCTCAAGATATATGACTGGACAAAAAAAATTACTATCAGAAGTAGTGAGTTGTACTGGACAAAAGATAACTTTTGGGGACAACTCAAAAGGTAAAACCTTGGGTAAGGGTAAGATTATCCATGGTAACATAACAATCAATGATGTATTACAGGTTGAGAATCTCTGTTATAATTTGATTAGCATTAGTCAACTGTGTGATAATGGTTATTCTGTAGCTTTTCAGAAGCACACATGCATAGTTAAAGATTCTGCGGAGTTTACTGTATTAACTGGAAAGAGAGAAGGCAACACCTACAAAGTTTCATGGAACTTGGATCATGCTACTGTTCCTACATGTTTAGTTGCCTCTCTTACTGATAAGCATTGGCTCTGGCACAAGAGATTGAATCACCTGAATTTCAAATCTATCAATAATCTCAAGAAGCAGAACATAGTTGATGGATTGCCCGATATTAACTTTGTTAAAAATCATGTATGTTCTGCATGTCAACTTGGAAAGCAGGTGAGATCTAGCTTCAAGAATAAAGGTAATAAATCAACTTCAAGGTGTTTGGAATTATTGCATATGGACCTGTTCTGTCCAATCCCTATCATGAGCTTAGGGGAATGAAGTATACACTTGTTGTTGTTGATGATTTTTCTAGATTTACATGAGTAATTTTCTTACTGGAAAAGATCAAACCAGTAGTCTCCTGATTAAGCTTTTGAAAAAGATTCAAAATGAAAAATCTATTTCCATCATTAAAATCAGAAATGGTCGGGGTACTGAGTTTACTAACAAGATTCTTGAGTTATACTTAGATGAACATGATATTCATCATGAATATTAAGCTGCCAGAACGCCTCAACAAAATGGAGTGGCTGAGAGGAGAAACAGAACTCTTAAGGAAGCTGCTAGAACGATGCTAGCAGATGCAGACATCTCTCAGCGCTTCTGGGCAGAAGCCGTCAACACAACATGATACACACAAAACAGAACTATGATCAACAAAAGGCACAATCAGACTCCATATTAAATATGGAAATGAAGTAAGCCTAACGTATCTTATTTTCATGTACTTGGTCGCAGATGCTTTTTTCACAACAACGGTAAATATTATTTATCTGGATTTGATTCAAAATAAGATGCTGGATTATTTCTTGGTTATTCAACAGTAAGCAAAGTTTTTAGGATTTTCAACAATAGAACTCTTAATGTTGAAAAATCTATTCACGTTGTTTTTGATGAAGATAGCAGTGCTCTTGGAATCTCTAACTTATCAAATCTGAGTAACAGGTTAGATATGATTCATCTGGAACTGGATAGTGAAGATGATGCAGAACCTAGAGTTAAAGATGCTTAAAATCCTGAACCAGACATTCCTCTAGTAGAACCAATTGTTCTGACAAAAGATTTACCAGAACCAGAAGTGAACATTCCATAACCTGCTACTGCTCCAGCTGAGCCCATTTCGAATACATCAAACCAGGAAGAAATCTCGCTAAACCCCTTTGTTTGGAAGAAATCACATCCTCCCTCCCTGGTTATTGGTAATCCTGCGGCTCCGTTAAGAACTAGAAGGCAAATGATTAATGAATATACGCAAGCTGCCTTTATTTCCCAGGATGAACCAAAGAAAATTGTAGAAGCTCTTCTGGATCCCAGTTGGATAGAAGCTATGCAAGAAGAGCTGAATCAATTCAAAAGAAATGAAGTATGGTTTCTTGTACCCAGACCAACTCATCAAGCCATTATTGGAACTCGGTGGGTATTCGAAAAAAATTAAATGAAGAAGGCAATGTGGTCAGAAATAAAGCAAGGACTGGTAGCTCAAGGTTTTAGACAAGAAGAAGGAATAGACTACGATGAAACCTTTGTACCAGTAGCAAGGCCTGAAGCCATCGAAATATTTTTGGCCTTTCCTGCTTTCAAAAATATCAAAGTTTATCAGATGGACGTGAAAAGCGCATTCCTGAATGGTCTACTGCAAGAAGAGGTCTACGTTGAACAACCTCTAGGTTTTATCGATCATTTCTTACCTCATCATGTATTTAAATTACAAAAGGCCCTGTACGGTTTAAAGCAGGCACCTAGAGCATGGTATGACACCCTCTTGCAATTCCTTGTCAATCATGATATTACAATCGGCACAATAGATAAAAATCTATTTACCCTAGTTAAGAATAAGCACATTTTGTTAATACAGATTTATGTTGATGACATAATTTTTGGGTCAACTAACCCCAAATTATGTGCAAAGTTTGCTAAGTTGATGCAGGATTAGTTTGAAATGAGCATGATGGGAGAATTAACATTCTTCCTAAGATTGCAGATCAAGAAACTTGATACTGGAATTTTCATAAATCAAGCTAAGTACACCAAGGAGCTACTGAAAAAGTTTAGCATGGAAGCATGCTCTGCTACTTCCACTCCAATGAGCTCATATACTAAACTTGATAAGGATGATAGTGGAACTCCAGTAGAGGTGACTCAGTATCGTGGTCTTATTGGTTCTTTGTTATTATCTTACCGCCAGTAGACCTGATATTATGTTTGCTTTTTGTATTTGTGCAAGATTTCAATCTAACCCTAAGCAGTCATATTATATTGCTGCTAAACGTATTCTGAAGTACTTAAAGGGAACTCAAAATGTCGGCTTATGGTATCCCAATGATTCATCTTTTAATCTTATTGGATATTCAGATGCTAATTATGCAGGTTGCAAGCTAGACAGGAAAAGCACAAGTGATTTTTGTCAATTCCTTGGTGATAGGCTGATCTCTTGGTTTAGTAAAAATCAGGCTTCCATAGCTACATCTACTGCAGAAGCAGAATATCTCGCTGCTGGAAGCTGTTGTTCTCAAATACTGTGGATACAACAGCTTAAAGACTATGGAGTTCATGCTTCTGAATCACCTATCTTCTGTGACAATACCAGTGCCATTGCAATTACGCAAAATCCTGTACTTCATTCCAGAACAAATCACATCGACAATAGACATCATTTTGTCAGAGATCATGTGCAGAAGAAGGACATTCGTCTGGAATATTTTTCTACTGATTTACAGGCAGCAAACATCTTTACAAAACTTCTGCCTGAGAATAAGTTTTCTTATTTCCGTAATATACTCGGTTTAATTGATTTAACTTGATTATGTTAAATCTGTTATCTGTTATTTGACTAACATTGATTTATTCGCAGAAGAATAAAAAGACAATTTGTGACAAATACTGATTATTTTATCTAGAATGTAATCGAAACCAGGTTACACTAGATAATTCACTTCCTACAGAATCCTGCCACTCAGAAATCCAGTTATGCAACTCATGACTTCTAATCCTTTTAAAGGATTCTGCACTGGAAATCTTCTCAAGTAGATGCCATTCCTTCCAGAGCATCATCTGAACCAGAACTCTATCAGTAGCAAGCTCAGAAACTTGATCAACTTCAAACTCCCGTTTGTATTTCCTTGCTCTTGCTCTTTGAGCAGTAGTAGAAGTCAAACCATTTTGATACAAATTCTGGAGCTCCTGCACCTTGAACCATGTAGACATGACTTTTATCCAGCCATATTCCTCAATGGTCTTCTTCAAAGCTTCTAGATATGGAAGTGTCTCCGGTGTTACCAAGACATGAGTGCTGCTACACGCATCCGAATTGCTTGAGTCCGACATATCGAATTATTGTTTCCTTAACATTTGTTGTTATCTTATTTATAGACATGTTGCATTTAATGGTGAAGAAATTATAAACTGGGGATTTTCTTCTCAGCCCTCATATCTTGAAAAAGGATGTCTTCAAATATCTTCTTACGAGATGCTAGAAGTTGCTTTTGTAAATACTCTGCTGATTCAGACTCTGGAGAAGACTCCAAGAGATTACTTGTTCTATCATTTGATTTGATTTGATAAAAGTTTATATGACTTAGTTTGTGAACTTGCAGACACTTATATAGAATCTTGGAGAGATGAAGAGACGGCTATCTGACTACTCGAATACCAATAATTATCTATCACTTCCCTCAGATTTTGTATCTTCGCATTTATTAGTTGCAATAATTTAGAGGGAATAGTATCGTTTTCAGACTGTTACTTTCATACTTTGTCAGAAGCAGAAAGGATGTTTGTCTTTTCGATAAAACAATGTGTCTACTGGTTTTGTATCCAAGTGCTAGAAATATTTCAGCACCTTATGACTTCCAGTGGATATTATCATAAATGACAAACTCTCTTCTGGATATTTTCAGTAACCAATTGGACAGCGCGCTCTTTTTGTATTACTTTTCGAATTTTGAAATCATTAGTGTCTCTCTGACACCCTCTGTTTAACTTTTCATATACTCAACCGCAAACATATTGACATGTGTCTTTATGTTTCATTGACGGCTGTACACTTTTTGATTATTAACCGCTCTTTTAATTTCTTTTCACTTTTTACGCTTCCAGAATTTTGGCTGCTAGTTACTGATTTCTCTTGCTCATCTCTTTTACAGATCTTATCTCAAATTTGTCTTGTTCACAGAAATGGCCGGAGCTTACACTTTGAATGCTTATCAAGTTAACTTTGCTTCCGTCCTAACTATCAAGGATGAACCTCTTGTCAAAATGTTTCAAGCTATTGAGAAATCAGGACTCGGAAAATTTTTAGAAGCACCTGCCGTTGTATACAAAACTGCTCTTCTGGATTTCTATGCCAAGGCAACTATATCCATCGACAGTGCCCTATTGGGATCAACCTTTTCGTGCCTTGTTCTGGCTTTTCTGAATTTTCTTGCATTTCTAAGGAGGAATTGTCTACTGCTCTACTTGGTTTCTCAGCTTCTGAAGAGGAACTCTCTCGATCCTGTTTTAAGAAACTTTTGAAGATGGAATTTCAAGTGCTCGCTGACATTGTAGCAAAATCACTGCTGGTGAAAGCCGGAACGTTTGATCGGTTGACCAAAGAAAAGGTTCAGGTGATGATTGTCATCACTTCTAAGTACAAAGTGAATTGGAGCTCTTTCTTGTTTCGATTCATTAAGGATATGGTGCTGCGGAAAATTTCTGGTTTTGCAGTTCAAATCAGCACAATGCTCAAGGATGCTGGTTTTTCTTTCACTACTGATCAGGACGCATCCTACGTCACAATGGCTGATGCTGACAACGTGCTTGCGCTAAGTCCAAAACCAACTGTGGCTGAATTTATCTTCATTAAAAAGGAAGTTGGAGATGAACAAGCTGAGGCTCAAGAACCTCAGAAGAAGATAAAGAGAAAGAAAATGGTTATCTCCACGGATTCTGATAAAACAGTCTCTGAGGAGTTTGATGCTCCTATTCAAGCATCTGTTCCTGCCACCCCTACCAAGAAGAAAGCCCGAACTCTTCTTTGCATCGAGAAAACAACAAAAATTTCTGATTTAGACGCTATCCCAGTGCGTCAAGTATTTCCAGAAGTCGTGTCTTCTGTACCAACAACCATCGCTATTTCCAAACCAGCTGCTACCTCTGTCATCACCACCTCTTCTGTTCCAATTTTCAGACCCTCATCTGGAGTGGTCATCCGTGAATCTACTGCTAGGTCTTCTGCTTTTCGACCCATATTGCCTGCCTCATTCTCAGGTAAAGGCAAAGGTAAAATCATTGAAGAACCACCGATTCACGCCGTCAAATCATTTGTTTCAACTGGTGTTGATCTTCATCTGAGAGATATTGAGAATTTTGCCAATGAAGAAATGACATTTGTTGATGACTGGCACAAGGTTCGAGTATATCATCCTCTTACCTTCTTCAGGACAAAAGGTGCATTCGGAAAAATTGGTCAGAAATGAGGAAAAAGTGTTTGCACTTGACAAAAATGAGAATGCGATCGAAGCAATGAAACGCCGAGGTTTCATTCTTGAGCAGCTTAAACGACAACGACTGGAATCAGTTTTAAAGACTCTTCAGTCTAACTTTGATGCCAAGATTCCAACCGCTGCTCAGGATCAGCACGTGATCCAAATTCTTTCTGACCACTTGAGATTGATGGATGAGCAACTTCTTTCTCAAGAACAGGCATTTGGTGAGCCCGCTCAATATTCAGTAGGCTTTGTTCCAGAACTTGCTCAGAGTAAGCCAGTTGAGGAAAGAACCATGGCTTCTCCAAAAGCTAAAGTTTCTAGTACTCCTGCCTCTCCCAAAATGCCTTCTCACTCATCTCCTCTCCTCTCTGTCCGTGAATTGGCTTCAGGGGATGAAGTCGTTCAATCCATTGTTGTTGATATCTCCGCTGCACCAGAAGCAGCCATGGCTGATGACTTGGTCCAATCGGTAACTTCTCCAGCCGCTCAACAATTAGCAGAATCAGAGGCTGACAAATCTCCGTCACTGCCGAATTTGGAGGTCTTCTCTTCTGAACATCGAAGAGAAATGGTAGCTAACTTGACTGATCAAAATGCAGCTGCTGAACAGTCGGAGGCCATCGAAGCCATGCAAAGAAAACTTCCTGGATCATCTGCTGCTACTGAACTGATTATTGCTGTCTCTACTGGTCCATCAAATCCCTCTACTTCTACTGAATTGGCTGTTCTTCCTACTGAGTCTCCTACTCGCATTGCTCACATTGCGCATCTAGCTGAAATATCTGCGAGCATGCTTGCTACAACTCCATCCCCTGAAGAACACTTTGATCTTGAATTTGAGATTGATTCGCTTAAAAGGAACATTGAAAGAATCTCATAGATTATGAAAAAGATGTCTTTTGAACATGCTGGTGAAGTCGACTCCACAAAATTCTTCTAAGATCGGATAACGAGTAATGTCATTAAAACGACAGAATCGTTGGCTAAGCTTGAAGTTGAATCTGAACTCTTCACGAAGAATGTCTTGACCAGTCATGCCAACATAGTTCTTGGACAATCCGATGTTCTACGAACAATTGCTGATCATGAATCATCTTTACGCTCTATCTCGACTAAAATGGAGGCTACTGATTCGAAACTGGAATCCATTGACACCAAGATTGAGTCCCAATCTCAATCTATTCAGATCATGAATGATTGTGTTTCAAATCAAGTTACCTTCTTGAAAATGATGAATGATAGCATTATTAGTCTGTCATGCCGAATGGATGAGATGCTAACTCGTCTTGATGCCAAAAAGGGGGAAACAGTAAGCAGAACAGAAGTAAGAGCAGATGAAGGATTTGGAAGACATCATCAAGCAGAATCATCCCTCAAAAGCCAGGAACCTCAGTATGACAATGATGCACTTTTCAGAGACATTGAAACCGATGATTAATTCTCTTTTTTAACTCTGATTTACTGTTTATTTACCCTTCAATTTATAATTGTTATCTTTTGTGACTTAACTGTTTTTCTTCTTCTTACTCACTTCTAGGTTTTGGCATCACCGCAAAGGGAGAAATTGATAGACTTAATTTAATTACGGTGATGATAGTCAAAACCAGTAGATCTCGTTAAGTGAAACCAGAAGACTATATAAAAACAGAAGATTGCTTATCGCCTTAACTAAGCAGTACTCTTCGAGTACTTATCACTTTCGAAAAACAGAAGCAGAACTTAACTCATTGATAGGAACAGAATCTATCGTTGTTATATTAAATGTTACCGTTACTTTATCAAGTACGAGTATTAAATGCTTCATTAATGCTGAACAAAGTCATTTAATACGCATTACCTATTTTAGTATGTAATAAGACTGATTCTTCTGAAGCCTTTCTGCAGGAACTACTTTTAGCAATAAAGTTGTTTATATCAGAAGTCAAAGAATCCGTTTGATTATAGACGTTGGATTCAAGATATATATATATATATATATATATATATATATATATATATATATATATATATATATATATATATATATATATATGGATCAAACCCAGAACAACGCTGATAATATTTATTATCTATCCAATGTTACATGGAGCAACCGCGAACAATCATTATCTTCCAAGCTCAACTTGCAGAAAAGCAGTACACGCTTAATATCTTACATCTGATCTTTGGAGATCATTTTGTACTGCTGTTTCTTCACCTCTTCTAGTAAAACGCCTTACGATATTCTTTTGAAGAAGAGTATGTAAACAGGAAAAGAGTCTTTTCCAGAACCTTGTCATATTGAATCATATTGTGTTGAGTTACTAAGAGTTTCAGTAGGCAAATGATAAGTTCTGCTGAAGTGGGTGTGTACTGTAGGCAAAGGATATTGAATCATATTGTGTTGTACTGTAGTAGATGCGGAAAATGATTCTAATTGTGAATTGTTTTGTTATCATTTGATATGTGTCATACTTACGCATCATACCATGGGATTCAACAGATTCACTTTTTTTCTTAGATAGACATCCTGGGATTATCAAGACTATCCAACTTTTATTTCCGGGTAGTCATCATGCGTATTGTTTGAGGCACTTGGTGGATAATTTTGTGAAGACGGCTAGTAATTAATTAATGTTTTGTGTGTGTATTATATGATTAAATAGTTTTAATGTATGTACTGTTATTAGAAAAAAATTATTAATTGTCTTTTGGTCATTATAGGTGTTGCGAAGTTATCCTCTACATAACAAAAAACATTGGTCGTCGGTATTCAAAAAAGTTGCCAATGCCTCATCACAACATGAGTTTTCACAGCACATAAATAATATATTTGAGTCCATGCCACTTGCAATAGCTTTTTTTCAAAAGTCTGAGCCTGAAAGCTGGGCTAATGCTTTGTTTCGTGGAAATCGTTGGGGTGTTATAAATAATAACATCGATGAATGTTGGAATAATTGGGTTAAACCAGCTCGTTATCTCTCTGTTGTTTCTATGGTTTACCATATACATGTGCAAATAATTAATATGATGCACCGACGACGCGAAGCAACATTAGGCATGGTGAAAGAAATAAGCCCAGCAAAGGAGAAGGATGTTATGAGCACATACATTGAATCTCGCACCTTGAGAGTGCACCGTTCATGTGGTTGGAAGTTTGAAGTAGTTGATGATGATAAAACATGTGCTGTTGATTTCAATGAATGGACTTGTTCATGTAGATCCTGGCAGATCCATATGCTCCCTTGCAAACATGCTTGTGCTGCCATAGAATCGAACTCAATGTCGGTATATGCCTTTTGTGATAAATTTTTCAGAATTGATATTTATCGTCAAACATACAAGGGCATTATTAATCTCATACCGACATTTGAGATGTATTAGTTTAATGGCGATGAAGGATACGTAATCAATGCTCTTGATGTGCATAGTCAGCCGGGTCGTAGAAGGACTCAAAGAATACCATCCCAAATTCAATCATGTCTGTCAAAGTGTAGTCGTTGTCGTGTACGAGGACACAACCGAAGAAGCTGCAAAGAAGCTATAAACTAGCTTATTTTGTCTTTTTGGTTATTTAGAGAATTTCAGAGAAGCTATAAACTAGCTCATGTACACGTTTATCATAATGACATTGACGAGCTCACCAAACAAGAAGTCACAAAACAAAGGTCCAGTTAAAAAAATATGCTCATCCATCCAAATTGTAACACTACAGAAATAGAAAACAAAATTCATTACAAACATTGAGAAAAAAATATTATGAACAAAATTAAAATTTCAAATATATACATACTTCAATTCTTCCCTATTCAGAAATTATGTCAACAACTTCCTCTGTTCTACAGAAATTTTCTTCACTCCCACAAAAATTGCTTCTACCTTTGAATTTCATCATGCAAGTCTTAAGAGGTCTACTTCCTTCATTAACAACTTGGACATAATTTCCCTATGTTGCAATATATTTTTAATATAAGATGCAAAAATATTAGCAGTGATATAAATAAGAAAATAGACATATTATTGAGATAAAAATAACTATTCGGGGATTAAATTGTGCACCATTTATCGGCAATCCAGTTTTTTGGAACACCTTTTCCGTTTTGGTGTAGAGCTGGGTGGAGTCACAAAACTCGTGGGTTTTTCCTTTTTCACACGATCACCCCTAGTCCTCACGGTATCTACAATTGAAGATTGAAAATTGGAGATCTTCGGCACTTCTGAAGTACCAATGCCACTGCCAGCATTATTCTCATCATCGTCATATGTTCTCCTCCCGCTATTTGGACCAAACACATAACTGTTTTTATCAATTGAAGCGATTGCAAATTCAAGGCCTAATACTTTGTTGTTTTCTCTCTCAAAATCAACACCAACATCAGGCACCATCAAATTTGCATTAAGTCCAATTGTAATATTATCAGTTGAAGGATTTACAGAATCAGTTCTTTTCACTTCGTTATTCTCTTTATTACCTGAATAATTCCTAGAATCAACTGCCCTCGGTTCATGGTTTTCTTTATGCAAATCAGCAACAACATTCTTCACCATGATGTCAACACCATCATCAAAATTATCATCTATATTTTTTGCAGACTTAGCAGCCCATTCTTTATCAATCTGTCTAGCCTCCTCCAACTTTTCCTCAATAATCTCAGCATTCTTCTCAGAAACATATTCTCTTTTGGATACAAGCAAAATATTTTCTCGTTTTAATTCAACATATCTGCTTTTTAACATCTTCAAACATCCATGCATACATTATGCGTAGAGTCAACATCCAATACTTTATTACTCTCCTCAACATCCTCCAACTTTAAATCAATAATCTCATCATTCTTCTTAGAAACCAATGATCTTCTGGCCACATGTAAAATACTTTCTCGCTCTAATTGAACAGATTTATTTTTCCACATTTTCAGTTCATCCATTTGTTTTTTTAAAAGTTAAAATTTTTACAAATTTCTCACTTCAGATATACCTTTTTCCAGCTTAATTGCATGGTTTATATCCAACAACTTCGTCGCCTCAGAAAATGGTGCAATTGGTAGAACCTGTTCACCAGTACAAAAAAAAAAAAAAAATTCTGTCATTTCATCCATTATATTTACAAAGCGAGATTACTTAAAATGAACTCGGATGAAATAAGAGCAACTTGGGTTGAATATATGGAATTCAAGAGTGATTCAGCTTCAACAAACTTCAATAGAATCTTGCTTTCCACCCATTGAAACAATCGAGGGAAAACATATAAACCGGTTCACACTCTTAATACTGGAACGTTCTCATATACCCATGCCTAAAACAAATAAGAAAATCTGAAAATTATTGAGAACAATTTTTTTTTAATAAAAATAAAACACAATACTAACCATTAAACCAACTGTGCTTACGTCTAAATAAGTTTTACTTCCGAAGTCACGTAAACCTAGTCACAAAAATCGGAAGGCAACATCTCCCCAAGCATACTCGAAAAAAGTCGACAGGTCATCGAGATAAGGGAAAATAAAACCAGGGGTTGAATAATTACAAGTTGGGAATATTATGCGGTTGAAAACAAACAAGATAAAAAACGAACAAAATCATCGACTTCACTGTTATCATCACTGGCAGCAAGCGAAATTAGTTAAAAATATGTGAACGTTTGGCATTAGTCACTTTTCTTTCAAATTGACGAGACAAAAAGTTGAAATCCACTTTCAGGTCCAAATCAACAGGTTTTCCAACATGACACAACCCGAGAATAAGAAAGTCCGTTGAACTAAAAGATATTGAGATATCTTCACCAACAACTAACGAGCAGGAATCAAACTGAAATATATTGAGAACATAATCAATTCTCGAACTACTTATCGTAAGGACAAGGATATCAATCCATTTGGCAAACGACGTATCTTTTATCCGACCAATTTGTTGCTCACCTAAGACAGGCTTCAGTTTTCTCATCACAGATTTAAAGAAATGGGGAGAACAACGTGAAAGTAGCTTTGAACATAATTCATTTTCATTCTTCTGCTCGTTACCATATTCAACAAGGTTCTTCTCAACAGCGAACTCTACATTAGAAAATGAGAAAAAGATAAGAAATTTATCTCTGATGTATATATATATTTATATATCAGAACGTGAATTTTTTTTCAATGAATCTAGGCTAAATATAACAACAAATAAAGAGAGTTGATCAACTATCAATCACATTACTATTAACATAAAAAAATGTGGTAATTGAGGATAATTGGTTCATAAAATCAATACTTTTTAACCTGATTTATAAACTTCATCTATAACCTTCAAAAACAATGCAATATAACTAAAGAACCAACTTGATAACGATATGAAAAAAGAAACCCTAGAAATTGGGGATAAACGTTCCTAATCAATGGGGAAAAATTTAGAGCATTCACTGTCCGAACAAGCAAACTATTACGAAACAAAATAGCAACATCATAACAAGATGGTTATGGTTCAATTTAAAACATACAGAAATATATAAACTTGATTTCCGCGTTCTTTGTTTTTTCTCTTTCACAACTTTTTTCGCTATCTTTTTTTGTGGTGATTTACTCGTCCTTATCTCCTTCGGTTCTATACTCTTCTTCAGATTCTTGTACTCAAGTTTTTTTTACCCATTTTGTCTCTCTGTTGTTCATTTTTCTGCCGAGCTTTCCTCCGATTCACAGTCGCATGAAGTAGATAGAGTTTGGGAGACGTTGGGACTCAAGAGGAGTAATGTCGAGAAGCTTTTAACAAATACAAGAGGGTGTTTCAGGGTTTTGGAAAAACAACAAGGAAAACAACGTAACTTCATGCGAATTAGGTACCTTAAACATATATTATAATGGGTCAGGGAGTTAAACCAATTTATTCTGACATGGGGACTGGAAAAACATTTTAGTTTGCTCTTAGGGATTTTTGAAAAGTTTGCCCTAATATTAATGTGTTTTTGATATTTTAATTAACTTGTTGATAAATATTTTGTGAAATAATTAATTATAGTGAATAAAATAGTTGTAATTACAGAGTTTAGAAGTAATGGATTAAAAATGATTTTTATATTTGATATAAAAATTAGACTAAATTAATTTTAGTGTCAAGATAGCTTAATAAGTTGGAGGCATCCGTGTTAGAGATGTCAACTTTTCTCACGGGTTTGGAGCCTCAAGGGAAAAACTCGACATGGAGAAAACCCGACACGGGGATAAGGATCTCCGATTTTTTCGATTTTGGGTTTGGGTTCGGATATTTTATTAAATCACCGATGTAGTTCGGGACGAATATGAGATTAATATCAACATCCTCGAACCCACTTCGAAAATAATATCAATAATAAAATAATAGTATTATTAGTATCAATAATATATAAATAATTTTTTTTAAATATTAATAATAATATTATTATTATTATTGATATTGATATTATTATTAATATTATCACTAATAATAATATATAATAATAAATTTGGTTTTAAAAAAATTTTATATCCGTCAACATTTTGTAATATTTATTTGAAACTAACTTGGTGACTTTGATAAGAAGTTAATACTCGAAATTTCGGGTTTGGAGATTAACTAAGATCCAGTGTATATGAGATGGAGGTTGAATTTGAGGATCCCTGATAGGGACGCCCCATTGCCATCCCTAATCCGTGCTTAACAAATGGTTGCATTCATTCTCCTGCTTGATAAATTCAGCAAGAAACTGATAGCTAACGGCTTTGATTCTCTTCAAATTTGCCCAAGATGGGATCTTGTTTCTGATATAGTTGAGAATTCCACATGGCTGCCGCAACGCTTCAGGCCGATACAGTGGCTGAGCCGGCTGCTACAGCCACCGGGAAAACCTAAGAAAACAGCCGCTTCTAAGGAAACCAAGCCCAAGAAGCCCGCCGCGCCGAGGAAGCGGGGATCACCCTCTCACCCTCATTACTTCGAGGTAGTGAAATGTTCTCATTTTCGTTTTTGGTGGGTTTTTCGTTTCTTGTGAAACTGGGGTACTGATGATTCTGCGTAAATACAGATTATTCAAGACGCGATCGTGACGCTGAAGGATAAGACGGGGTCGAGCCAATATGCGATCATGAAGTTTATCGAAGAGAAACAGAGGAATCTTCCACCTAACTTCGAGAAGATTTTACTGGTTCAGTTGAGGAAGCTCGTTGCTTCTGGAAAGCTTGTAAAAGTTAAGGCCTCGTATAAGTTGCCTTCTGGCCCTCCTGCTCCTGCTAAGAGGAAACCGGCTCCCGCCACCAAGCCAAAAGATACTGCCAGCAAAACCTCTAAACCTCAAAGCCCGCTTCTAACGCTAAGTCTGCTGCGAAGTCGGTAGCTGCTGCTGATCCCGTCAAGCCAAAGGCCGCGACGAAGAGAAAGGAACAGGAAGACAAAAGTAAAAAGCAACCGGCTACTAAGGTGGGAAAGGTATCAACAAGAGGCACACCGGGGAAGGAGAAAGCCGCGGTTACAGGAGCAAAGAAAACTGTGGCTAAGAAGGCTCCGGTGAAGAGTGTAAAGCCCAAGTCTGTCAAGTCTCCGGCGAAGGAAGCCGCTGCAAGAAAGGGGAAAAAATAAGAGAGATATATATGTTTGGCAAGTGGCGCTTGTTTGTAGTAGTAGTTTTGTAAATGTGTTGTGTGGCCACATTTTTGGGTATTGAAGTTTTTATATATCGTATTCAGGATCAATACAGTTTGCAGATGTTAACATGGTTGAACCTATTTTCCAGAAAGAATCACAAAAGCTCTTTTCTTACGAAGCATTTTCTGAAGAAAATGGAATGGAAGTTCATAATATTGTTCTAAAAGTACTGCACGTGGCTGTTTGTTTTTCATCTTATTAGTGGCTGGTGAAATAATGCACATAAACAGATCACTATGGTGTGTGGGAAGTAGGTATTTTGAATTCAGCTCAACGGGATTTCCAGTTTCACTCGTAAACTATAGTCTTTCGGTATGCTTACGGTTCTTCCTTTCAGTTCTCTACTCCTTTGTTGCTCTAATTATCTTCTGCTATGATTTTTTTGCCAACATTGACATTCTGCTTTATGAAAATTTTACTTGCAATTATGCTAGCTACTAGTGAGGCCCGTTATTGGGGCAGAAATGTTGGATCAACAGTTGAAAACATGCGTTGGATGTTGTTCACTCTTTCTGAACATGGATATTAAAGTTGCATCTAAATGAGTCTGTTTGGAATTCACAACATTGTGAGTATCCTGATATCTAAGGTGAGTTTTGTACTTGAAACTACTTGTGAATTGAGTTCTGGCCTGCATCTGGATCAAATCTCTCTCGATCAACATAAGAGACAATGACTGAAAATGAGTAAGATTTTGTGGGTTATTTTTACGGTTTTACATCAATGAAATGACTGCTGCCCACCAATATGCAACTGCATGCAGGAGATTGCATATGTTCTACTGGTAGCACTCCGTATGTAGCCGCATGCAAGAGAATTGCACATGTTCATGTTGAACTTTTTTCTAAAATCCTCGAGTCAGAGAGTGGATCTTTTCTAGTCTTATTTTTCGAAAAATCTATACAATTGATGTTCCTTAAACCGATATGCCACTAATCCACATCTCGTTTGCTACCTTAGGGAAAGTCAATGAGTTTTGATTGTCAATATGTTGTGTTGGCTAATCGCTCTCTCTGTGTCTTTCAACCTTCTGAATTGAGTACTTGAGTTCTTTCTGAATGTTAAGCCTTGATGGGGACAACACGATGTCTTTCCAAACTGACCCTGCCTCATACGCAGGATTTGTACTTTTGTAGAGCTCAAATATTGAATCTGCTTTGTCATTCAACTTGCTTACAACTTTTAAACAATTTATTTCGTCTGGATCAACCAGCAAAGTCTTGTCTTTGTCTTTCCATCCTATTAACTTCAAAATCATAGCTGTGTTAGTATATGAGACGTTTCAATCTGTATAAATACACCAAAGCAGCTTTGCAATTCCCTTGGCAAGAAAATTGAAATTTCGGGATTGGGTTCATGATATCTATTGTTTCTTGTTGGTTTAGTTGCTACATGTAATAAGATGATGAAATCCATTGAGAACTTTAGAAATCAAGAGTGGTCAATGTACCTTAGGAGGGCCTTCCAAGGCATTGGTACAATAGAGTCGAGCATTGTCTACCAGTTGGCAGTAGGTACTGAAAGCATCTGCAAACCTCCTGTGTGATTTTAGCTGCGAGTTCACTCTCACCGCACGTCTACACATTATAGCCCTCCTGTGGATGAAGCGAGTACTCAGAATATGTTAGTTAATTCATGAAATATGTGCTGCTGGTTTAATGGTTCATTCTTGGAAATAATTATAACCTTAAAGTTGAACCTGCACAATTAAGTTCCTTTTCATGTTATTCGGTTGGATGTTGAACATTAAAAGGAAATGTTGTATCACAATATCCTACTTGTATCAACTCTAGAATAATAGCGGATATCTAGAATAATCCAAATGAAGTATGTCTTGCTGACCTTACTCCTCGAATAACTGCTAAATAAGCATCACAAACAACCCCCACCAGCTCAATTCTGTATGGCCTTCTCTTCTTAGTTTCCCACTGTTCTTGTTCTTCATCTAGCTGTTCCCAGTAGCTTTCAGTCACAACTCCATTTTTATCTTCCTTGTAACCAGCTCCCATGCGGTATCGACGCCTGTGAACATTCCTAGCCATGGTAATTGTCTGAACAACAAATGGAACCCACGACAGGGTTCCATCCATGATCACATCTCGCCCTTCATTCAGTGCAGTTACAAGGAGGGATGATGCTGCATCGGTAGATGACTGGTGCACCTGCAAAATTCAATTATGTTGAATTATTTTCTATTGGAATACTGTGGAAGGCAACCAATAGCCTCATTTTTGTGGTGATAAGCTGCTTGTTTCAATTATCACTTTAATTTTTTTTTTTTCACATATATATTTTTAAAATCTAGCATCCTCAGTCCTTTCTCCTGCCATTTATTTTGGCATAGAGGATGAAGCATTTGTTGGTTGGAAACTGTGCGGGGCGGCAGAAATGCATACCAGTTCAGCAGTTTGAAGCATATCATGGTGTCCTGCAGAGCTTAGGGCTTTGTAAATGACATCTGACTCTTTGAAGGCATCTGCTTCTATAACAACAGCATTCCCAGATGCTCCAACCCAGAATGATCTGTTCCAGTGAGGTAGGAATCTTGATTCAGACGTATAAAAGTCTGCTTTTTTACACCAACTATGATTTTTAAGAACTTCTAGATTATGATCCACTCTTCTATGAAATGAAATTAAACCGATCTAATACTTGTTTTCTTTTCTTTTTTAGCTGATAATGTGATTGATGTGCTTACTCTTTAAGAATTTCCTTTAGTACAGTACTCTTGCCAGCCCCCATTCCACCACCCATGAAGAGGAGAACCGGACTTCTGTCTTTATGAGCCATCGGAACCATCACATCGGTGCACTGTGAATCATCCAGAGATACGAGACCAATGGCTTTCATTTCCTCCACTAACGTGGTAAATACTCTAGCAACCTTCAGATTCTTGGTCACCCTTTCAAATCTCTGTTCTCTTCATCCCGTGAAACACAAGAATAGTAATTTTACCGAAACTCTAAATTGAAAATCTACATATCTTCAACTTGAAAATGGGCATATCATGTGTTTTTAGTTATAAAGTTAATGAGAAAAAAGGTAATATTTATATACGCATACCTAGTGGCTGCCATGACTATGTGTTTAAGCTTCTTTTTTGGCTCTAATTCAGAACCAAGAACCTGAAGATTCACAATGTGGAAAATTTTTTATGATTGCTTGCTTGATTTAAATGTCATTTATCTGCAAACTTGTGGTGTGTGCGGACACACGCGTACCTGACTGATCATATAGGAAGCATGTTTCCAGTGAAATGCGAAATAACTAAGAATACACCTCTCAAACTCTTCTACCATCTTTATAAACAGGGAGTCTGCATCTGGTTCATTAGCAAAAAATGCATATAATTCTTCCTCACACCCTTCGGCTTTTCTTATGTAATCAGAAGCTAATTTACAGAGATTCGGGCATTCTCTTCTATCTGCGAATCCCAGTTGCCTTGCTGCATTAGCACATGTACACACGCACACCACGGTGAGAAAATCCGATATAGATCTATATTGCACGAGAAATGTACATGTGATATGCAAACACCAAGGATATTACAATTTACCTACGTAATGGGAGAATCTTTCAAGCTTCACAACCTGGCCAGTATTGGAAACCTTTATGTACGGAATGATCCGCTGATCTCTTATTTTCTTGAATCGATAATGCATCGCAGCTGCTATGATCAATCCCATGGACGAGGCTAATATGATTTGTGTGTATGTGGGATTAGAACTGATGCTACGATCTGATGAAAGAGGAAAAGATATTGCCATTATTTTCTCTATATTTTGATCCAATATGAGCTTTTATATTGTCATCTGCACAACATATCATTCAAAATATGAAGAATGTACACGTAAAGATTTCACCTTTCTGCATTTCTTGGCTAAGGAAGGAGAATAAAGATGATTATCCTGTGGATTCGGGGATTTTCATGATTGCTGGTTACTCGTTAAGGTTGTTGTTTTGGCTTTGAGAAAACACACGTGTTGTTATGTGTCGTTCCTGTATATATTATAATAATATGATAGATTTGTTTAATTTTGTTTTAGGAGCTATGGACTAAAATTTGTAATTCCCTGTATATAACATTAATGATAGATTTGTTTGATTTTGTTTTAGGAGCTATGAACTAAAATTTGGGTCTGGTTGTGACCAAATGTTTATATATATATATATATATATATATATATATATATATATAGTTACAAAAAATGTATGCGAAATTATAAAATTATAACTGCATTTTATTAAAAAAAAATTCTTAAAAAATGTTTTTTTATATAGTTTTGTAATTTCAAATGCAATTTGTAATCTAATGTAGAAGAAACAAAATGTATGTGAAATTATAAAATTATAACTGCATTTTATTTGGAAATTTTTTCTTCAAAAATGTTTTGTTTTCGAGTATTTTTTTAAAAAAAGACAACAGTTTTCTAACTGTTATTTTTTAGCGTTTTTTAGAGTCAAACACAACGATATAATTATCAATGCATTAACCAGTCTCTATATATACTGATACAGTTAAATAAATTTGTAACAAAAAGGAATGCAGAAAAAATACCAACTATAGAAAACATAGAAGATTTCTGAATCTTTAATCTTATTATACTGTCTAGAAATGAAAGAGCCAATATATCATAAATATTAGAAAATATCCAAAAAATCTCAACAACAAAAAAAACATGTATATCAAGATAAAATCCATTAAATAAAAATAATATTCTATCAGAAAACTTATCCAGCACAATAAACAACCAAAATATGAAAGAAAGTTTACTTATTTAGAACAAAATTTTTACGTCGAGATTAAAACACTATGTAAGAATGTTTCATCAGTGTGCTAACGCAACATCCAACTATGTTGTAACATGACAATGTTATAGCTTGTAGTGATTTACAAGATTGAGCACCAAGAATGGTCTACAACATATTTGGAATTTTTTTTTTAAAAAAAATCTCCAGCTGCCCCGCAATTATTTAAGGCTCGAAAAATGGTGTAATTTACTCAAGTAAGTTGTGTTAATAAACAAGACATTAAATTTTCAAGTACAACACAACTCCTTATAATTTCGAAACTAATGACAAAATACAACAAACATGGTTAAGCTCCATTTAATAGAACTTTAAAAGATCAAACATTTTCACGAGAATACACTAAACATGAATTTGGAAGTGTTCTTGGATCATCATGGGGATATACTACGAAAGTTTGGTACTTACATAGCCACTTTAGCTTATGGAATAGATCAACAAACTTTTCATTTCGGCTTATGAGCGTGCAAGTTACTTTTGCTTTCTAACACTGATTATACTTCAAATTCATAATATTAATGTGTTTATATGAATGACATTGGGACCGACAATAAAGTCAGGTGTTGCGTTTCTACGCTAATGAAAAAACTAAATTAAAATATAAAAAAATCAATAACCACGAACTATCTCGATATTGGGGTCCCACTGGGGCCTTGGCTCACACGAGTTTTCTCATACAATTTTACTCATAGAATATATCATCTTTTTATAATGGTTCATTTAATCTTCCTCAACACTCGAGCCTAAGAGCTTTAGGATAAATATTTAGATTCATGAGAGTTAGTACCAAATATTTATCTTGTAGGTCTTAGATCGAGTGCTGGGGAGTCCAAATAAACCATTGTCATGGATGAGATATTCTATGAATAATGGTGTATGACAAAGTCCATTAGGACAAAGGCCCTTGCCCTCAAAGACCTACTACAGGACAAAAAAAAAAAAAAAGAAATATACCAAGTTAACAAATGAATTTTGTATTTTTTCCATGACAGTCAATTGACCAATTAAGTTAAAGTGTGAAAGTTACCTCCTAGAGTCCTGATAATGGTTTCCAAGGTGTATGAGATAAACCCATTCGTTTTAAAAAAAGTTCCGAGTCCCATCCACGCAAGCGCTACAACTTATCCCTCTACTTCGGTTTTTCCCTCCTCTTTTCCTTATTTGATGTAGCATCACTGCTAATACTAAGCTCGTACATGAGAATCTTGTAAGTACGTGTCATCAATACATCAGGATGAGATATGTAAACATTCTCTAACTTCGTTAGCCCATTTTAATAATTTTTCATCATTGTGGTGATGCGATACCTGTCTATGTTGTAGCTTGTAGAATGTATCGCACTATGTACTCGAATACAAGCTCGATCGAGTTCTATCATTGTTTTTTTTTATATTAGCACGATATGCACATGCATTCTCTGCCGAGACTGTCACGCCCCGAAACTCAGGGTTTACACCAGCGTTATTTAACAATCACACAATCGAAACAACAAGCCTTTGTAGCACAGTGTAAACCGAAACCAGATTATAAATCATAATTCAAACGGAATAAACATTGTCTTTACAATACCGAAATCCAAAAAATGACAGAGTTTAATTGTGGATACGTAAAACTAAATTAAAAGATCAACTTAATCTAAAATCTTGAAGTCTCGCATTCACCAGCCCCAAAACTAGTCTGATTCTTCCTCCTCGAGTTCCTCCTCGGATTTCTCTGGAAAAGGTTGTAAGGAGGGTTAATATTTTAGGAAATACTCATCAAGTAGGGGGCGTATTGAACACAACATAAAAATTTTCCATCATTTTCGAAAATAATATATACATACATCATGTTTTTCATAATCGTAACATCATATCATAACATAACAACACTGCGATTTTTCACCTTCAACGGTTTACTGACGTCAGTCCCTAAGTTTTAATCCTCTAAGGGGGCGAGGCCATAAAACAGTTCTATCCTATTGTAAAGGGCCATATGTTGGAATTCCACTCATTTTCAGGGAATCCTCACAATGCCAACACATAAACGTACCAAGATTTCATTAAAATGTATAGACAAAACGACGGTGCTCGACCGCATTTTTAAAACAACAAAACAAATCACATAGATACTCTTGGAAGTTTGAATATTTAAAACAGCCCACTTACAGTATTTTGAATTGCTAAAAACGTAGGTGCTCGACTTCGGGAAGTGGATGGTTCCTTGTTCCTCAGTCGGTGACACTTCGGCTTGATTTTTTCTTGGACGATCTTGAGCAGAGTTTTGGCTAGGAGATGCTGCTGAAAATTTCGAAAATTGCAGCTAGGGAATTCGAGTTTGTGGTGTGGGAATGGCTAAGGTTGATGCATTATTTATAGGAGAGGAGGATGGGGCTCAATATGGTGGCTAAATCATGCCAAAATTGCTTCAAATCTTGCAATATTTGACCCCAAATTTCCTTGCCCTTTTTTGAAAATTCAGCTACCTAAGTGGTGAGATTATTCTTTGATCTCAATATCCTTCATAAATTCGAAAATATGGTGGCTAGGGTAAGGAATTTTTGTGCACAAGTTTGATGATTTTCTTCCGCTTCTCCTTGTAAGTTACCATGCATCACAATATCTAGGCATATACTCTAGTATAATTTCGAAAATATCATGCCTAATTCTTTAGATCTTGTAGGATATCTCAATCTTGTGAATCCCCTTCCCAAATTTCTATTTTCCAAGTCTTGGTATATTATTCTTGACTTGGCAAAACTATTTCCAACAATTAATTTCCCAAGGTGCATATCTTTTATTATTATTTTATACAACAAATAAAATCCTACAAACATCCTTACAATGATATGGAAAAAAAATCGGTTCTTACATCCTTCCCTCCTTATGGGAAATTTCGTCCTCAAAACTTGGGCCGGCTTGGTCACCAAATAGGTAGGGATATTCCTTTCGCATATTCTCTTCAACTTCCCAAGTTGCTTCTCGCTATGTGTGGTTGTACCACTGCACTTTGATATAAGGAATAATACGTCGCCTAAGAACTTGTTCTTTGGTGTCCACGATTCTGATAGGGACTTCTTCGTATTTCAGTTCTTCTCCCAACTTCCCTTCGATCAAGAGTGGTTCTACCTCCAACACGTGACTCGGGTCTGGAATGTACCTCCTTAGTTGGGATACGTAGAAAACATTGTGGATTCTTGACGTGCTTGGTGGCAGTGCCAGTCTGTATGCTAGTGTGCCCACTTTTTCCAAGATTTCGAATGGTCCAACATATCGAGGGTTCAGTTTCCCGGCTTTACTGAATCGGACAACTCCTCTCATAGGCGAGACTTTCACATAAGCCTTCTCGCCCATGCTGAACTCTACCGGCCTTCTTTTAAGATCTGCCCAGCATTTCTGTCGATCTTGAGCTGCCTTGAGCTTTTCCCGAACGATTTTAACCTTGTCCACGGTCATCTGTACAAGCTCAGGTCCCACCACGGTTCTCTCTCCCACTTCATCCCTGTAAAGTGGTGATCGACATTTTCTTCCATAAAGAGCTTCGTATGTAGCCATTCCAATGTTGTTGTGATAGTTGTTGTTGTAAGCAAACAAAATTAAGGGTAGATGAGTGCTCCAGTTGCTACTGAATTCCAGCGCGCATGCTCGCAGCATATTTTCTAAGGTTTGTATGGTCCTTTCAGTTTGCCCATCAGTCTGAGGATGATAGGTTGTGCTGAGGGTTACTTTCGTTCCCAAGGCCTTTTGAAAGATCCTCCAAAATCGTGAGACGAACCTCGGGTATCTATCAGATAGGATGCTCACTGGCACTCCATGCAGCCTCACAATGTTTTCCATGTACAGTGAATCCAACTTGTCGAGATCGTAATTCATGCGGATGGGTAAGAAGTGAGCAGTCTTCGTGAGTCTGTTTACGATCACCCATATACCGTCGTGGCTTTGCCTAGACTTTGGCAATCCTACCACGAAGTCCATGGAAATATGCTCTCATTTCCACTCGGGGATTTCCAGAGGTTGCAGTAATCCTCCAGGTCACTGGTGTTCTGCTTTGACCTGCTGGCATACTTGACATATGGAGACGAACTCGGCCACATCTTTTTTCATGCCATTCCTCCAGAAATTATTCTTGATGTCTCTTTACATTTTTGTACTTCCTGGATGGACTCGGAATTTTGATTTTTGTGCTTCTGCCATTATCTCTTGGCAAAGGTTATAGCTGTCGCGTACACATAGTCTTCCTTTCATCCATAGGATCCCCTTGTCATCAATCTGGTGATCTTGAGACTTCCCTTCTCTGACTTGCTCTTTAAGTTTGGTCAGTACCGGGTCTCGATCTTGGTTTATCTTGACGGTCTCCTACAGACATGGTTGGGCCGAGAGGGAAGCTAGAGTCACCTTGCTTGGGCCCTTCCGACTTAGCGCATCGACCAATTTGTTTGCTTTACCCGGATGATAGCTTATGGTCAAGTCATAACCCTTCAGAAGTCCGATCCATCGTCGTTTCCTCATATTCAGTTTATTTTGGGTGAACAATTAATTGAGGCTCTAATGGTCTGTGAAGATTTCACATTTAGCACAATAGAGGTAGTGTCTCCAAATCTTTAAGGCGAAGACAACCACTGCCAGTTCCAGATCATGAGTAGGGTAGTTCTGCTCGTGCGGTTTCAACTGCCTCGATGCGTAGGCGATCACCCTTCCTTCTTGCATGAGTACGGATCCTAGACCTTCCTTAGAGGCGTCACTGTAAATAGTGAAATCTTTATTCTCTGTGGGCAGGATCAACACTGGCGTGGACGCGAGTTTCTCTTTTAATGTCTGGAAACTCTTCTTACAATCCTCATTCCAGATAAATTTATAATTCTTTTGTGTGAGCTTCGTCAGTGGCACGGCTATCGAGGAGAACCCTTCGACAAACTTCAGGTAGTAACCTGCCAATCCAAGAAAGCTTCTGATGTCGGTGGCATTCTTAGGTTTCAGCCACTCTGTGATTGCCTCTACTTTCCTTGGATCCACTGGCACTCCTTATTTCGAGATCAAGTGTCCTAGAAATGACACTCCTTAGCCAGAATTCACACTTGCTAAACTTGGCATAGAGCTTATTCTTTCTTAAGATTTGCAGAGCAAGGTGAAGGTGCTCTTCATGGCTCGTCTCGTCAGGAGAATAGACAAGGATATCGTCAATAAATACACTATGAACTGATCAGAAATGGCTTGAATACTCTGTTCATCAGGTCCATAAATGCTGCCGGTGTGTTTATCAGACCAAAAAGCATCACTTTGAATTCATAATGTCCATATCTGGTTCGAAAGGTTGTCTTGGGGATATCTTCAGCCCTGACCTTCAACTAGTGGTAACCTGTCCTCAGATTCAGTTTAGAAAAAACGGAGGCTCCCTTAAGCTGATCAAACAGATCGTCTATCCGAGGTAGAGGGTACATATTATTGATTTTGATCTTGTTCAATTCCCTGTACTCGATGCACAATCTCATACTCTCGTCTTTCTTCTTCACGAAGAGTACTGGAGCTCCCCATAGGGACACACTCGGTCGAATTTGACTTTTATCTAGCAATTCTTGGAGTTTTTCTTTTAGTTCCTTGAGTTCGGCTAGTGCCATTCTATAAGGTGCCTTAGAGATTGGTGCAGCACCGGGAACCAGGTTGATCTCGAACTCCACTTCACGATTCGGGACCGTCCCAGAGAGTTATTCTGGAAAAATGTCTGGGAACTCTCTCACTATATGGATGTCCTCCAGTTTCAGCTCGAATTCTTCTTTTATTTCACTGACCATTGCTAGGTAGATGTATTCTCCGGATTTCATGGCCCTCCAAGCTTGAGATACGGAAAGCAGCGATTTCCGTTCCTTGGATTTACCGTGAAATACGACTTATTCCTGATCTGGGGTTCTGAGATTGACTCTATTTCCCTTACAATCTACTATCGCGCTGTTTCTTGCTAACCATTCCATTCCTAAGATGATGTCGAAATCGACCATGACTAACTGTATCAAGTCGGCGCTAAAAGTCTGGTTACCCATACTGATTTTACAATCTCTGTAAATTTCGTGAGTTTCAATGGCCCTACTTGTAGGTGTGGCTATGCGAAAGGGCTCATTTAGTTTCTCGAGCTTATATCCTAACTTCTTAGAAAATCTCTTAGACATAAAAGAATGTGTAGCACTACAGTCAAATAACACATAAGCAGGCACTTGTTGAATAAATATGGTACATGTCACGACATCGTTTGCTTCGTTTGCCTCCTCTTGAATTATGGCAAACACCCTGGCATTTGGTTTGTTCTCCCGTGGCTTATTTGCATTCACCCCTGAGTTTGAACCGTCTCCTTTACCCGGTCCAGTTGTTCTGTAGGTAGCGTCTGGAAATTCTGCCATACGGTGACCTGGTTTTCCGCATCCAAAGAAGACACCGCTCGCTCTACGGCACTCTCCCAGGTGTCGTAAGTAGCACGTTGGGCAAGGCTTAATGACTTAGTAGTTTGTGGCAGGCGAAGGCCCTTTTGATGGTCCACCAAACTGGTTAGGCCTCATGAAAGTTTGGCCGTTATGTGGGGAATGACTACTCATAGGCCTTTTGTTCTTAAATTCCTTCTCCCTGTGCTGGATATCAGTTTCAACTCGGATAGATGCGCCCATCAGGTCTGAAAAATTCTCCGGTTGGTAGACTGCTAGGGCTGATTGGATCCTGCTGTTCAATCCTTTCTTAAAGCGGTGCAATTTCAAAACTTCGTCCGCCATGATAGCTGGAGCATAAGATCCCAGGGCATTGAACTGGGAGGTGTATTCCACAACCGACATGTCTGGGGCTTGACTGAAATTTTCAAACTCACTCAGTTTCTGCAGTCTGACCTCTGCTGGATAATACTGTTTCAGAAAAACTTATCTAAAATGCTGCCACGTGATTGGTCCTGCAGCTGTTATGGCTGGTGAGATTGCTTCCCACCACTTGACTACTCTATCCTCCAAGAAAGGTACAATCACGTCTACTTTTAGTACCTCAGGGACTTCCAACAGTCGCAGCTGAGTCTCCACGCTTTTTAGCCAACTCTGGCTAACTTCAGGGTCCGCAGCGCCACTGAAAGTTGGACACATGTTCTTGCGCAGTGACTCATAGTGGAACTTGACTCCGTGTTGTGGTGGTTGTTGATTGGCATTCGGGTTCACTAACCCTTGCAGTGTCGTTGCCACGATCGTGGCTATGACCATCAGGTCTGCTTGGTTAAGACTGAACCCAGGTGTTGGTCCATTGTCCCCTTCATTGTCATTGTTGTTGTTTGCATAACGGGGGCTGCGGTTTTGCCTCGGAGGTCTACCGGCCATTTCCTACAATTTAAACGTTTCTAAGAATTTGTTTGTTCATAACGATATGTTTGAATGAATAAGTTATGCTGGAACACTTAAATGAATAAATAACCATAACTTTGTTAATTTTTGAATATAGAGGAACAACTGAATGGAAACAAATAGTACTGAATGAAAACAAATCGTACTGAATAACATAGCAACAATAGTAAAATGACTCCTAGTAGTAAAGAAAAGTTACTAAGACACTCTATCATCTATATCTCCATCCCCAACTACTGCTATAGGCCCATCTATATCTATCGGTTCCTCCTCTGGCTCTTCCTCTTGAAGTATCTCCACCATATGAGTGAGCTGGTCGTTCTCTTCTGTGAGCTGTGCCACCTGTGCCTTAAGTCCCTGTATCTCTGCCTCAGCCGCTTCCTTCTCATCATTCCAATGCTGCTGATACTACAGATGGCACTGTTTCTTCTGCTTGATTTGGTCCTTGAGAGCTTCAACTTGCTGGGTCAGACGTTGGTTCACATACGCCAGGTTGTTCATGGCGTATAATGGTTGGTTCACATAAACCATTGTCATGGATGAGATATTCTATGAATAATGGTGTATGACAAAGTCTATTAGGGCAAAGGCCCTTGCCCTCGAAGACCTACTACATGACAAATAAAAAAAGAAATATAACCAAGTTAACAAATGAATTTTGTATTTTTTCCATGACAGTCAATTGACCAATTAAGTTAAAGTGTGAAAGTTACCTCCTAGAGTCCTAGTAATGGTTTCCAAGGTGTATGAGATAAACTCATTCGTTTCAAAAAATGTTCCGAGTCCCATCCATGCAAGCGCTACAACTTATCCCTCTACATCGGTCTTTCCCTCCTCTTTTCCTTATTTGATGTAGCATCACTACTAATACTAAGCTCGTACATGAGAATCTTGTAAGTCTGTGTCATCAATATATCAGGATGAGATACGTAAACATTCTCTAACTTCGTTAGCCCATTTTAATAATTTTTCATCATTGTGGTGATGCGATACCTGTCTATGTTGTAGCTTGTAGAATGTATCGCACTATGTAATCGAATACAAGCTCGATCGAGTTCTATCATTGTTTTTTTATATTAGCACGATATGCACATGCATTCTCTGCCGAGGCTGTCACGCCCCGAAACTCAGGGTCGACACCAGCGTTGTTTAACAATCACACAATCGAAACAACAAGCCTTTGTAGCACAGTGTAAACCGAAACCAGATTATAAATCATAATTCAAACGGAATAAACATTGTCTTTACAATACCGAAATCCAAAAAACGACAGAGTTTAATTGTGGAATCGTAAAACTAAATTAAAAGATCAACTTAATCTAAAATCTTGATGTCTCGCATTCACCAGCACCAAAACTAGTCCGATTCCTCCTCCTCGAGTTCCTCCTTGGATTTTCTCTGGGAAAGGTTGTAAGGGGGTGAGTATTTTGGGAAATACTCAGCAAGTAGGGGCGTATTGAACACAACATAAAAATTTTCCATCATTTTCGAAAATAACATATACATACATCATGCTTTTGTGGGGACCCGGGCTCTAACTCTTTCCTTTGTGATTCAATGGATCGTTAATATAAAAAGTGGGTCAAATTTTTCGCTTTTCAACATTTATTCTAATGTTATATAAACAAGCATAAAGTCTTTATTTATTTTACAAACATAAGGTACAACATGTCTTGTTCCATCCATTCTCAACAACTAGTAATTAAATACAATATATGTCAAAAGTACAAATACTAGTTCTTCTGCTATGCCCGAGATCACCACGCTATGTCCATCTCTCATCCTCTGCGTGACCCAGATCCTGCCCCACCTGTTGTTATGCACACATACAAACATAACAACAGCCGGAAACTCCGGTGAGAACAAATCCCAGTATAAACATGTATACATGCATATAATCAATCTAAAACAGGAAACATGATATAATGAATGACATCCATATAAACATGCAATGCACTGCGAATCAAACCATGTCTGGACTCGACTCGACTAGAACTCTAGGGATCCCGGTGTGAATAAGACGTCAATGGCTGTCACCTACCCTTTCACTCGGGGTGACTGTACGTCTTATTCCTAGAATTCGGTCTGAGCTGTATCGACGGCTGCAATAGGAGTCAGAGCTGCTCCTAAGCTGAGATACACCGAACATCTAGATATTTGACAATAGCTGTCAACGACTCTCCTATCTTAAATGCAATGAATATCAATCTGTAAACAAAGCATGCTCATATTCATATCTGAATATCACAATGATCTT
This sequence comes from Primulina eburnea, assembly GCF_022965805.1. NCBI lineage: Eukaryota > Viridiplantae > Streptophyta > Magnoliopsida > Lamiales > Gesneriaceae > Primulina > Primulina eburnea. Next base: position 2,659,288 of record NC_133106.1, on the reverse strand, counting down.
ATATGCTTGAATACAATTCTATAATCAAAGCATAATCATGTTACAAGATTTGGATATAATTCTATAAACAAGTCATAAACATGTTATCATATATACAACAATGCTAGTATGTGATTTTGGTTGGGAAACTCAAATGATATCTTATTTGAGTTGTGGCTTCCCAAACAAACATGGCTTATACCTTTCTTGTCGTAGGAAGACTCGAAGTCTCGAAGTCAATATTAAATCTGCCAATCCGAATCTGAAATGAAAATATTGATATATCTTCTATCAATTTCTAACTCAATATAACACATATACAATTCAGTAATTGATTCTGATACAATTCGACGGTATAACGGCTTGATTCTTCAATACCGATCAATCTAAATCTCATCCTATATCAATAATCAATACCCTCAACTCATAATCAGTACCATAACCATTTCAAACTATGAAAATTTGCATAATCTTATGCATATACATGCTGGAAATTATAATAATTGCATCTGATATCCGATATTCAATCCGGTAATGAATATACGATGCTCATTATATCAAGAACACAATATAACCATCATATTATACTTTCCTCAATCCATAAAATCTGAACCATGATGAAATCGAAGGAAACTTACATCACCTTGAAGCCCTTGAAGCAAGGAACAAGAATCTCTACTCGGAATACAAATCGGATGGCTAAATCATTCAAAATCACAAGTTTAAGATCAAAAGGAAATGGAGGTTTTCTCCTTGGCAAGCTCTCGGATGGCTAAATCATTCAAAATCTGACCATTTGAATCGATCTCTGCACACTCTGATCTGTTCTTTGTGCTTCTTTAATCCTCATGATCAAATCTGGCTCAACTTGAATAGCAGCAAGTCGTAGTGGCCTCCTATCTGTATCAAATTCTAATCCAGAGAAACAGCAATTTTCAACTAACTTTGTAACACCTATCGTTGATAAGGATAAGGAGCAAATCTTTCGACTTAAGGCGTCTGCTGCTGCATTTGACTTCCCTGGATAATATTTGATCTCGCAATCAAAGTCTTTTAACAGATCAAGCCATCTACGCTGCCTCATGTTCAACTCCGACTGAGAAAACAAGTATTTTAGGCTTTTATGGTCTGAATAGATCTCAAATTTCTCGCCATAAAGATAATGACGCCAGATCTTTAGTGCAAATACGATAGCCGCCAATTCAAGATCATGAATGGGGTATCGAGTCTCGTGAGTCTTCAACTGTCTTGAGGCATATGCGACCACATGACCTTGCTGCATAAGAACACATCCCAAACCTCTGTGAGAGGCATCACAATATACAATGAAATCACCCGTACCTGAAGGAATCATCAAGACAGGTGCACTGGTCAGCCTCTTCTTCAATTCTAGAAAGCTAGACTCACACCCCTCAGACCATAGGAATGGTGCATTCTTCTGTGTCAATTGTGTAATTGGCTTCGCAATACGGGAGAAATCTTGGATGAATCGTCTATAGTATCCTGCTAGACCCATGAAACTGCGTATCTCTGGCACAGAAGTCGGTCTCGACCAATTGATCACAGCTTTCACTTTACTCGGGTCTACAGAAATACCATCTCCAGATATGATATGTCCCAAAAAGACAACTCGATTTAACCAAAATTCACACTTTGACAATTTAGCATACAATATCTCATTTCTCAGTGTCTGCAAAACAATTCTGAGATGTTCTGCATGCTCATTCCTATTCTTAGAATACACCAGAATATCATCGATAAAGGCAATCACAAAATCATCCAAATACCTCTGAAAGATTTGATTCATCAAGCCCATAAATACCGCCGGAGCATTAGTTAAACCAAAAGGCATGACAATAAATTCGTAATGCCCATACCTGGTTCGAAATGCTGTCTTCGGTATGTCTACATCTCGAACTCGGAGCTGATGATATCCGGATCGCAAATCAATCTTAGAATAAACAGAGGATCCCTGCAACTGATCAAATAAATCATCAATTCTAGGCAAAGGATACTTATTCTTTATCGTTGCCTTATTCAGTTGCCTGTAATCGATACACAACCGCATCGATCCATCTTTCTTTCGCACAAATAGTACCGGAGCGCCCCAAGGAGATACACTAGGTCTGATATATCCCTTGGCTAGCAGATCTTCCAACTGTGCTTTTAATTCTTTCAACTCTATCGGCGCCATCCTATACGGAGCTCTCGAAATAGGAGTGGTACCTGGAATCAAATCAATACTAAAATCTACCTCTCGCATTGGAGGTAACCCTGGAATCTCCTCTGGAAACACATCTGCAAAATCTCGTACTACTGGCAAATCTGCCAATGTCGGGCTAGATTTCTGTACATCTACAGAATACACAAGGAACCTATCTGCTCCTTTCTGCAACAACTTATTCATAGTCAAAGCCGAAATCAAGGGAATCCGAGATCTGGAACCCTTACCGTAGAATTTCCACTCTTCTGCCATTTCTTGTCTGAATCTGACAATCTTGTGGAAACAATCCACGGTGGCTCTGTACTTTGTTAACATATCAATACCCACTATACAATCAAAGTCAGCTAGCCCAAGTACTATGCAATCTAGATCAATTTCATGACCCTCAAATTGTATGATGCAATGTCTAACCGTAGTCACCGATATCAATCCACTTCCTAACGGAGAAGTAATCGACACGACATCCAACAATGACTCAACAGGCAAAGAATGCAATAATGCAAATCGTTCTGAAATGAATGTATGTGATGTACCCGTATCTATCAATATATAAGCAGGATAACCGCAAAGGAAACAGTTACCTGCAATGACATCATCTGGGGCATCCTGTGCTTACTCCTCTGTCAACGCAAACACCTGAGCCTGTTGTCGGGTCTGCTGATTCCCGGTATGACCACCTCTGGCTCGAGGCTGGGTCTGTGCAGGTGGCGGCTGAAAAGAGTGAACAGATGAAGCTTGCCTCTCGGGCTGATGACCCTGCACCCTGAAATCTCTGTGTACCACTTCTCTGAGGACAGACCTTGGCATAATGCCCCGGTTGCTTGCATATGTTACATCTGCCCACTATACCCTGACACTGTTATGTGGCATGCTTACCTCCACAAGTACTGCAATATCCACTTGTCACCTCTAAACTCTGGCCAGGACCTCTCTCTCTTGACTCGCTGGAGCTCGACGAACTGCTCTCTGCCCTCTTAAACTGTTTGCCCTTCGCTTTTAGTTGATCTTTTCGCCCACTACTACTACCACCGCTATCGAATCTAGGAGGAGGTTGTGCTGGAGGTAGTGGCGGTCTCGGACTCGGGGCAACATACAGAACACTCCGTTGTCTCAGCAACCCTGCTTCAGCTCCTTTGGCACGATTCAACGCATCCGCGAAGTTATTGGGTCTCCCAGTATTAACCAATGTAAAGACATCAGGATTTAAGCCGTTTATAAACTGATCTGCTACGGCCTCATCATTACCTGAAACGTGAGGTGCAAAGCGAAGCAAGGAAGAAAATTTAGCAACATACTCTTCAATGTTCAATTGCCCTTGCCTCAAGTTTGCAAACTCAGCGCCTTTATCTTTACGGTAGGATACAGGAAAGAATCGCTGATAAAACTCTGTCTTGAATACTTTTCATGTAATCTCGGTGCCACGCTGTTCTAGTGCTCTCATAATATTCAACCACCAATACTTAGCCACGTCTTGCAGTTGATGGCCAATGAGTTTCACTCGCTTCTCATCACTATATTCCAGAGACTCGAATAACATCTCGATATCCTCCAACCAGCTTTCACATTCAATTGCATTTTCTGTACCCTTTAAGGTCGGTGGTCGGAAAGACTGGAATCGCTTTAATAGAGTCTCCATGGGCGTAGCAGTGACATCCATCGTATCACCAGATGTGCTACCCTGTTCTGGTGCTGGTGGTCGTAAAGGAACGGCTGCTCTTCTAGGAGGCATGTATCTGCTATTCAAACAGTTTAGTATACAATTTATACCAACTGTCTCAGCCCTCCTCTGATCATTTACCTCTGATCCAGAATCGGTTCTGATTCAGTCTTAACCAATACATGCTGCAATCAAATCAGATAACACAACACGTAATAGGGAAAGCAATAAATCATGCTAGCATATCAAAAGCAAGGAAGAAGACTCGATCTACCCCGCTCATTCTATTCTATCACAATCTACAGAACCTACGGCTCTGATACCACCTGTTGTGGGGACCCGGTCTCTAACTCTTTCCTTTGGGATTCAATGGATCGTTAATATAAAAAGTGGGTCAAATTTTCGTTTTTCAACATTTATTCTAATGTTGTATAAACAAGCATAAAGTCTTTATTTATTTTACAAACATAAGGTACAACATGTCTTGTTCCATCCATTCTCAACAACTAGTAATTAAATACAGTATATGTCAAAAGTACAACTACTAGTTCTTCTGCTATGCCCGAGATCACCACGCTATGTCCATCTCTCATCCTCTGCGTGACCCAGATCCTGCCCCACCTGTTGTTATGCACACATACAAACATAACAACAGCCGGAAACTCCGGTGAGAACAAATCCCAGTATAAACATGTATACATGCATATAATCAATCTAAAACAGGAAACATGATATAATGAATGACATCCATATAAACATGCAATGCACTGCAAATCAAACCATGTCTGGACTCGACTCGACTAGAACTCTAGGGATCCCGGTGTGAATAAGACGTCAATGGCTGTCACCTACCCTCCCACTCGGGGTGACTGTACGTCTTATTCCTAGACTTCGGTCTGAGCTGTATCGACGGCTGCAATAGGAGTCAGAGCTGCTCCTAAGCTGAGATACACCGAACATCTAGATATTTGACAATAGCTGTCAACGACTCTCTTATCTTAAATGCAATGAATATCAATCTGTAAACAAAGCATGCTCATATTCATATCTGAATATCACAATGATCTTATATGCTTGAATACAATTCTATAATCAAAGCATAATCATGTTACAAGATTTGGATATAATTCTATAAACAAGTCATAAACATGTTACCATATATACAACAATGCTAGTATGTGATTTTGGTTGGGAAACTCAAATGATATCTTATTTGAGTTGTGGCTTCTCAAACAAACATGGCTTATACCTTTCTTGTCGTAGGAAGACTCGAAGTCTCGAAGTCAATATTAAATCTGTCAATCCGAATCTGAAATGACAATATTGATATATCTTCTATCAATTTCTAACTCAATATAACACATATACAATTCAGTAATTGATTCAAATACAATTCGACGGTATAACGGCTTGATTCTTCAATACCGATCAATCTAAATCTCATCCTATATCAATAATCAATACCCTCAACTCATAATCAGTACCATAACCATTTCAAACTATGACAATCTGCATAATCTTATGCATATACATGCTGGAAATTATAATAAATGCATCTGATATCCGATATTCAATCCGGTAATGAATATACGATGCTCATTATATCAAGAACACAATATAACCATCATATTATAATTTCCTCAATCCATAAAATCTGAACCATGATGAAATCGAAGGAAACTTACATCACCTTGAAGCCCTTGAAGCAAGGAACAAGAATCTCTACTCGGAATACAAATCGGATGGCTAAATCATTCAAAATCACAAGTTTAAGATCAAAAGGAAATGGAGGTTTTCTCCTTGGCAAGCTCTCGGTTTCAGCATTCTAAAATGGAGGAGAAGCAGCCACCACATCATATTGCATGGTTAAGGGCAAGTGTCTTATTTTTGAAATGACACACACGACCGCGGGTGCGGTAACATTATGAGCGCGGGTGCGCTCATGCTTCGGCACCCTATAATTTTTCACGAAGTAGCGACCGCGGGTGCGGTCTCTGCAAGACCGCGGGTGCGGTCTTTCTGCACCGCGGGTGCGGTGATGCTACGAATAAAATCTGCCAACTTACTGTCTATGCACCGCGGGTGCGGTCGAGGTTGCACCGCGGGTGCGGTCTGGCTTCGATTTTTCTTGCTAAATTATATCATTGCATGACCGCGGGTGCACTCCTGTTTTGGGTGCGGGTGCGGTCTTGCAAACTCTTAATTTTCATGTCTTTTCTCCTTTCCTCACACGTCATGCATTCCCATATCTTCCGAATATCATTTTAATGAAAACTAATAATCTCGAGCCTTATAGCTTTTCATAATCGTAACAACATATCATAATATAACAACACCACCGTTGTTTAAAAATCACACAATCGAAACAACAAGCCTTTTTAAAACAGTGTAAACCGAAACCAGTTTATAAATCATAATTCAAACGGAATAAACATTGTCTTTACAATACCAAAATCCAAAAAACGACAGAGTTTAATTGCGGAATCGTAAAACTAAACTAAAAGTTCAACTTAATCTAAAATCTTGAAGTATCGCATTCACCAGCCCCAAAACTGGTCTGATTCCTCCTCCTTGAGTTCCTCCTCGGATTTCTCTGGAAAAGGTTGTAAGGGGGGGTGAGTATTTTGGGAAATACTCAGCAAGTAGGGGCATATTGAACACAACATAAAATTTTCCATCATTTTCGAAAATAACATATACATACATCATGCTTTTCATAATCGTAACATCATATCATAACATAACAACACTGCGATTTTTCACCTTCAACGGTTTACTGACGTCAGTCCCTAAGTTTTAATCCTCTAAGGGGACGAGGCCAAAAAACGGTTCTATCCCACCGTGAAGGGCTATATGTTGAAATTTCACTCATTTTCAGGGAATCCTCACAGTGCCAACTCATAAACGTACCAAGATTTCATAAAAACGTATAGACAAAACAAAGGTGCTCGACCGCATTTTTAAAAAATAACAAAACGAATCACATGCATACTATGGAAGTTTAAATATTTAAAACAGCCCAATTACAGTATTTTGAATTGCTAAAAACATAGGTGCTCGGCTTCGGGAAGTGGATCGTTCCTTGTTCCTCACTCGGCGGCACTTCGGCTTGATTTTTTCTTGGACGATTTTGAGCAGAGTTTTGGCTAGGGGATGCTGCTGAAAATTTCAAAAATTGCAGCTAGGGAATTCGAGTTTGTGGTGTGGGAATGGCTAGGGTTGATGCACTATTTATAGGAGAGGAGAATGAGGCTAAATATGGTGGCTAAATCATGCCAAAATTGCTTCAAATCTTGCAATATTTGACCCCAAATTTCCTTGCCCTTTTTCGAAAATTCTGCTACCTAAGTGGTGAGATTATTCCTTGATCTCAATATCCTTCATAAATTCGAAAATATGGTAGCTAGGGTAAGGAATTTTTGTGCACAAGTTTGATGATTTTCTTCCACTTCTCCTTGTAAGTTACCATGCATCACAATATCTAGGCATATACTCTAGTATAATTTCGAAAATATCATGCCTAATTTAGATCTTGTTGGATATCTCAATCTTCTGAATCCCCTTCACAAATTTCTATTTTTGCATGTCTTGGTATGTTATTCTTGACTTGGCAAAACTATTTCCAACAATTAATTTCCCAAGGTGCATATCTTATTATTATTATTATTTTATACAACAAATAAAATCCTACAAATTTCCTTACAATGATATGGAAAAAAAATCGTTTCTTACAGAGGCTAGCTTAATGTATAAATTATCAAAAATCTCTTGCAAAACAAAGTAGAATCTTTTCACATTGGGATCATGGACATGTACATTGAACATTATGTACAAAACTCCACGGTAGCGACTGTCGATACAGAGAAGCAAGAACCAATGTCATATTGATGCCTAGACTATGATAAATGAGAGTTTTAAGAATTTTTGGCCTTTTATTATATCATTGATATGGCCAAAATATATAGTTGATTGGATTAGGCAGATCGAAGTAGGAAAATATGACTGACATTGAAATTGTTTAAGTAGTTATAGACGTTATGACTTCTTTTACTTGCCATATTTATTTATCATCGCTATGGCTTCTTGTTGTGACTGTAGGTTCATGAAAAATAATGTAATGTTTAATGCGTAGTACTTTGGAGTAGATCAGGTTCCCAAGATTGTTTTCTCAAATGGAAATCATTGACCCACATCTTGGCCGGTGAAGTATCACGGGACTTAATTTTATTGTCATGACCTCTTACGAAGTCGATAGTTTAAATTTCCTATTGGGTTGTTCTGTCCTCTTACACATGGATAACCTTTACCAACTTCATAGGTCTATGAAATTTTGATTAAAAAATCGAAGAGAGAAGTTCGCAAAGAAAAATAAGGGGACTATTTGGAGAACAAAACAGTTTAGTTGGCCTTCAGAACATTGATGATTACACTCAAAGGTGTTGATAAAAGTAAAACAAGAAAAATTTGATAATCTGGTTGTCCAACTTGCATCCTAAGTGCATAATTTTCTGTTTGATCGGCATCATCTTTAGTTTTATGTTGACATTGTGTTCCGCATATTTAGATGATAACACTAGCATTGCTCCTTCGCGCCTTGTACTATGAGAGGGTTATCAAAGTCCTTTCCAATTCAGAGGTTTTCATCGGACTTTCCAAACTCATCTAGTTATTTTGCTCTAGTGAACATGCCGTTTTCCTTATCCTATCTGCTTGTGAGATGCATCATGCTATGACCATAATCATGCACAAGTTTTTGATTTCTCCATGTTAAGGATATTTAATTGTGCTCTCTCTTTCGATTTTTCAAAGATCTTTGCAAAATGATTGTGTGACATTATGTGACCAACTCACTATCTCCAACAACTTCGCTTGTTTCACCGAGATTCGGAATTTCAAGTTGAGGTGATAAGTAGATCATATTGCTCAGAATAGTTGAAGTTCTTTCTTCTTAAATATGTTGTTGCATGAGGAAGGATATTTCACCACAAAAAACATTATCCTCTTTATAGCCTGTTGTGGGCAAGAACACAAGGAAAATGATGAAACAACATCTAATAGAGATTTGACCATTTCAATGGAAAAATCAACAAGTGGAATGTTCACATGTGTTAATTAATCACTATCCATTCTTAACTTCAAGAATAAATAGTTTTCGAAATCCACCAAGACATTCTTCACCCAAAATCTAGATATCACAACCGAGATAATTAGTGTGTTGTCATGTTTTTCATAAGGAACTTCAAATCTTCATCGTTGAAGGATAACTCTTCCTGGACCTTAGCTTTTTGAAACACCAACAGAGATGAGAAGACTGTCGTGACGGGATGTTCTATCCCAACAACTTGTAGAAGAACATATTGGGAAATATATCCAAATTAAATAACTTTACTTACAGCGGCAATGTTGATTCTTTTCCCTTTAGCGGTAATATCATATCAAAATATTTTCACTATATCAACAATTATAATAATTATGAAGAAAACGACACAAGAATTTTTATGTGGAAAATCCAAATTAGGAAAAAACCACGAGACCGAAGTCCAACAAAAGAAATCTCCACTATATCAATAATGAGTAAAAATCATTCCTACAAAAATAGGATATAACAACAACTCTCTTTAGAACATCTTAGGGGACACCAAGAATTTCAAGAATTGTTAAGAAATTATTATTACCCAAAAGTTTTGGTGATCGACAAAATCAAGATAGCACTTCACTATTTCTGGAAACAACTGAATATCTTTTGTGTAACAAGTATCAGTTCAACCGCCCAGCCTAGAAACCGGACTGCTTCACTACCGGCTACAACAAAAAGAGTTTAACCGCTTAAACAAAGGATATACTAAAGAAGTCTGACTACTTGAATTTTAGACCGCTGATAATTCAACCGCTTAAAGTAAAAGAAGATGAACTTCTCAACTGGCTGATTCGAAGACATCATTAAAGAGGGTTATTTATTACCTACTTAATGAAAGACATTCTTTGACCAGTTCAAGATATTCAATAGTTTGCATCGCTTCAAAGTTAACTTGTCCCTACATCAGTCTCGAGAATGATCTGCATTTATATCGCTATTCCAGAAAGGAAAGATCATTTATCTTTCAAAGGTCTGAGGATAAAAGCAATTGCCATAAACGGTAACTCTGCAGCAACTCTTCAAAGAACGGGACTCCAGGCAATATCATCAAAGAGAACATTTAATGCATATCTAAAGAAAATTAAATGCAGTTGTAGCTGATAGTGACACAGCTTCTTTCTGTTACAAGTTAACGTTACTCAATCCTTTTGATCGTTGGAATGATTGCCTATATTAACAAAGAAGAAAGTGTGGAAGAACACACACGATACATTATCAAATTCACAACAGTGAAATCATCACAAGCTTGCATACTTCAAAGATTCAGAGCGCAATCAAAAGTCTACACACTTCATCGCTCATAAGCACGCATTGAACAGAAAGATATCTGATCATTCAAGGATAATCTTTGTGCTACCAAAATCAGTTTGTTTACTTATATCAGTAACATTTTGGTTATTTGTTTAAGTTGTGGTGTCTGGTGAACCGAGTGTAGGAGTAGGTATGGTACGGTACTACGGTACCGTATACCGTACCGAAAATATCGGTATGGAATTTTTCCATATCGATACCAATACCGGAAATTCGGTATACCGCACATTCGGTATACCGAATTTTCGGTATGAAAAAAGTTCATATCGGTACCGTACTGACACCGAAAATTTTGTCGGTATATCGAAAATTGTCGGTATACCGAAAACATATATATACCAACAATTTTTTCGGTATACCGAACTTAAATTTTAAAAAAAATAATAATAAAAAAATATTTTCGGTATATGAAATACCGAAAAAATTATTTCGTACCGATACCAAAAATTTCGAAATTTTCGGTAAGTGCGATATTTTTTTTGTATGGTATTTCGGTATTTTTTCCCACCCCTAACCGAGTGTTCTTAAAATCCATAATTGTAAAGTGCTCACTAAGAATTCCAAAACAGGCCGTGTGATAAGTCCTAATTGGAGTGGGTTGTTGCAAAGATTTTTTGGAAAGCCAAAGTCTTTTATTGGAATCCTTCCTAAAAAAGAAGAAGGGGTGACATAGAAGTTTCCATCTCCGAACATCCATAAAAACATTGTGTCTTAACTTCTGCAAGCACTTACTTTTCACTATATTTGTTGATAAGTTTGCCAACAATTTTTCAGCTGTCATTAGAAATCTTGAACTGTTTTTCCGCATTTTACAATAGTTCATATTTCTAACAAGTTTGAGAAGAATTTTCAACCGCTTCAAAACGGTAGAAAACCAGTTTTAGAAAGCAAAATTTGAAAGAGTTCATCCTCCTCCCCTAAACTCTTTCCCGAGCCCAACAAGAATAATTATTTTTGGATAACATACTTAATCTCACTTTCAAAGTAGATTTCACACAACTCTAATCACATAGAAAATTCTTTCTGATGTGGAAGATCAGACATTGCCGCAACCCCAGAGCATGATAGAGTAGGTGCCCATCGAGCGAACTGTTGGCCGATGGTTCATGTTGAAGCTCTATGTATAAACAATCTTTATTTTAATAATATTTGAAATTATTGTTTTGGCACATCTTTATCTGTATACCCATGCTAGTTGCATAGATAAAGTCCTTAAATACACAAATAGTAGAAAGAATATGATATGCTCATATGATGAGTATCATGAAACTCATATTTGCAATACTGTATATTCTAAACAGTTCCTAGTCGATTCAGCCGTCGCTAAGAAGGATATAGGCTGCTTGAGTTCGAGACTAGTATCTGTGATGTGAGTACCATGTCTCATTGGTAGGGGACATTGTGATGTCCGAATATGCAGATATATGCTCCTTATAGAGTGCACTGAACAACCCTCCATAAAGGACTTTCCAAGTGGTTCTCACTTATTGAGTGGAAACGTCCTAGTTTATGGTTGTATACCATTAGTCTTTATGATCTGGGACAACATTGAGACTCTATATGCTAGCATTGCACTTTGACTTGTTTACCGACTCTCATGGGGTCATCAGGTGGGAAGGTTGGGTGTTTTGTCGAAACATATAAGAGTCGATGCATTGTAGTCAGGGTTTCACCGCTTACCTTCGGGTATGGATATCCTAGGTGATCTCATGTATATGTAGTGTGAAATCTCTGATCAGAGTATAGTGGTAATTATGAAAGGAGTTTCATAGATTACACCATCGATGCAATTACGACATGACACATAGTATCGATTCTTTGACAGCTCTCGATATACCAATAGTTGTCGAATCGGTCGGGATATATGATATGAAGGGACCGTACTGTACGCTAAGCATAATAGAATGGTTCTTGCAGGCACTATCATTTGATACCTAGGGAATCATGTAAGCGATGCAGCTAGGCGTTTAACATGATTGGTTGGGCACTATCAGACTTGAGTTCTGACGTTCTTATTATCAAGGAGTTGATAACTAAGAATGGAGCAATTAGGGTATGCTCATATAAGGACATGTTTAGTCCCGAATCATATTAAGATGTGAACTCACGGCTAGTTGTATCAATTAACCATTGAGGGTCACACAAATGCTAACTTTTTAAATCCCGTTGAGAAGAAAAAATTAGTTCAATGTGTTGAACGGCTTATAAAGGAGTTTATAAACACAAAGAAAAATTAGAAGTATGACTTCTATAAGGGGAATGTAACTTTTAATTTGTGGAAGTGTTCCTAATTAAAAGTTGGCCAAACAAATAATGTATTTGAAAATTGTGATTTTCATAAACATTATTATGGACTAAATTAAATTAATTTAAGTGTTGAATTAATTAAATACTAGAGCACCTAGTAGAGTCCAAATAATTAAATTAATTCAAGTATTGAATTAATTAAACTACATTGGGCGTAGTAGAGCCCAATTAGAGATAATTATTAAACTACTGGACTTAAGTAAAATCAAGTAAAGTTTAATTGGTCTCGAATTTGTTTGAGACAATTTAAATAAAAGTCCATAAGCCTTGTAATTATTACAAGCCCAAGTAGAAAGTATGCATGGGAGACGATGAGTTGGAGGCAACTTTTTCATAAAACAATGCATGGCATGCTCATGCACTTTATCACTTTTTCAAGCACCAAGAAAAGTCTTCCAACCCCTTTTATCTCCCCTCTTGGCCGAAATATTTGAGCCTAATTCCCTTCGATTTTGTTCTTCAATTGTTGAAGAAAATATACTCTTCTCAAAATAAAAATGCCTTACATTTTCTAGTTCATGTGTAAGGTGGATTTAACTTGTTGGTGGTGGACCTTATTTGAAGGAAGGAGTCCAAAAGCAAGGAAAGCTTGTAGACGATCAACCATTCAAGAGCCAAGTTGTTTACAACTTGGTTGGAGCCAACAATCAATCTTTTTGATTGATAGGTAATCTTTCTAAACACATATGAATGTCATTTTGTGTTTTATTGTATTTTCTACACATAGTACATTGAGGTGCTCGGTTTTTGCATTGAAAAATATTTTGAAACTTCTGTTGCGCAAGCGGGCACATTAATCGATCCCCTTTCAAAGCATACTAAAATTTATCTAAATAACTAGGCTATACAACACTCAATTGCTTGTGTTTTTGCTTGTCTTGGGATAGATGGATGAATGCAAATGTGTGGCTATTTATAGGAAAAATTTTGGGTTTGGTGAAGTGTAGATGATGGATGTATTTCAAAGTTTGGTAGCCTAACTTTGAACAAAACTTTGAAAATTGGTTTGAATACAAATTATGCTTGATTGTCAACAGAACATTCCTCGCATTTCCTTTGTCCCCACTAGCAGGCTCCCAATTATCATGGAAATAATGCCGCTAATGGGCGAGTTCTCGTCCTCATTATCATCATTGTGATTGTTGTCTTCCTATTGGTCGTGAGATTCATCCACAAAGTTCCCTAGACATATCTACTTAATTATTTTTTAGCTCGTAAACCGAAAAGATCTTCTGTAGTGTTTCCTCTATCTATGCGGAAGTTACATTATTTCTCTGATTTTTGTTGCTTACAGTTTTTCTTCATTGGAAGCGAGGGCTGTAGGTAGCCCTGTTGTTCAGCCACTACTAGTATGTACGTCAAGCATGCATTGAAAGGAATGTTTAAGGCTACTTTTGTCAAGTCCCTTACATCTTTGATGCCATCGACATCAAAATCTGTAACCCTGACGCTCTTAAAGGTTCAACCTCCAATGCACAATCAAGAATAAAAATATGATATGGTGCAAGATACTATTTGCATTTGTGGGACAGTTAAGTTAGATATTATCTTTTCCATTTTATTGTACAATATCGGTAAAAATAAATTGTGAAACAATATTGGCAATCCAAAGACATTACAAGGAAACCCCAGAACTCATAGACACAACCATATCTATTATGAATTAAAATAAATTTTTTAGAGAAGTTTTATCTTTGAAGATGCCTACTACCAAGATCGAATGATTACAATCTATTTTACATTGCTTTTCACGTTCATGTGGACTGTAACGCCCCAGATTCGATGACTGTCCTCACTGTATCAAGACGGGTCTTTCCAGCGTGCTTATGTCCTCACTCACACGCACCTTGGGAAAATTCTCAGGAGGTCACTCATCCCAAAATTGCTCCAAGTCAAGCACGCTTAATTTTAGAGTTTTTATGTGATGAGCTACCGAAAAGAATATGCACCTTCGTGATATGAGTAGTATCAATCAAATAGTTTAAGCCCTCTTCAACTGTACAGTCCATTACATTGAACAGTCTCGGAATCCATCTCCTTCGGTGTAAGAACGGTTCATTCATATTCTCTCCATCTAAAAGCCTGACAGGAGCCGCTCATTGTCCGTGCTACCTCATGGCATCGGCGATCACCTCCCGCCCTCTTCGGCCCCGGGCTTTACATGCCCACCAGCTTCCGCTTTTTTCGTCCCGAACCACACCGTACTCGGAGAGATCGGCTCTGATACCACTTGTAACGCCCCAGATTCAATGATTGTCCTCACCGTATCAAGATGGGTCTTTCCAGCGTGCTTAGGTCCTCACTCACACGGACCCTGGGAAACTTCCCAGGAGGTCACTCATCCCAAAATTACCCAAGTCAAGCACGCTTAACTTTAGAGTTCTCATGTGATGAGCTACTGAAAATAAGAAGCATTTTCGTGATATGAGTAGTACCAATCAAATCTTTTAAGCCATCTTCAACTGTACAATCCATTACATTGAACAGTCTCGGAATCCCTCTCCTTCCGGTGTAAGAACGGTTCATTCATGTTCCCTCCACCTAGAAGCCTGCCAGGAGCCGCTCATTGTCCGAGCCACCTCATGGCACCGACAACCACCCCCCGCACTCTTCGGCCCCAGGCCTCACATGGATCATCGTATACGGGCTCTTTGTCAGATTTTAAGCTAGAACGGTGAAAAAACACTCTGATCAATGGAAATATTCATGCCCTATGAATTAATCCATCCCTGGTCAAAGGCTTAGTCTCTTTATTCTGTATTTATGTGCCTGTTTAAAAATAATAATAATAATCAATGCATCAACCAAATGTATATATTCTGATATATTAAATAAAGTTATAACAAAAAAAAGATGTTGACAAAAATACCAAAGAATCTTAAGTTTTATTATACTGTTCAAATATGAAAGAAAGATTGCATCACAAACAGTAGAAAATATTCTGAAAAATACAACAGATATAACGTTCATATTGAGATAAAATCCACTAAAAGAAGATGATATTCTATTAGAAAAATAGTTCAATGACAATAAACAAACAAAACAAGACAACAAGTTCCACTAATTTGTAACAAAATTCTTACGTCGAGATTAAAATACTATGTAAAAATGTTACATCACAGTGGTGCACGATATCTGACTATGTTGTAGCCTGACTATATCTACATGTATTGTCTTAGCCTGACTATATCTATCTGTAGTGATTTACAAGATTGAGCACCAGTAATGATCTACAATGTATTATCAATTTTTATGTTTTTAAAAAATAAAAGACTCAAATATAATGTAAGCAATTTTTATATTAGCAAGGTATACACTTGCATTCTCTGTCGAGGAAAACTTTACGTGCAAATTATAAAAAATCTCTTGTAAATCGAAGTAGAATATTTTCACATTGGAATCGTGGACATGTACGTTGAAAATTCTGTACAAAACTTCCACAGTTGTGACGACCAATGCAAAGGAGCAGGAACCGATGTCATATTGATGCCTACACTATGATAAAAGAGAGTCATCTAAGAATTTGTAGCCTCTTATTCTATCATTGATATAGCCAAAACATATAATTGATCGGATTATGTAGACTGACTTGTAAATAGTTCTAGGTAGTCGTAGACGATATTATTTTTTTTACAACTTGGCATATTTTTTTATCATCACTATTACTCCTTGTTGTGATTGTCGCTTATCATAGGTTCATAGACAATAATTTAATGTTTAACACACGGTGCTTTGGAGTGGATCATGTTCCCAAATATTTTATCAAAGAGAATTCATGGACCCACCTCTTGGTATCACGAGACTTAATTTTTATTATTGCGACCTCTTACTGAGTTATCAGTTTAACCTTCCTGTGGGACCGTTCTGGCCTCTTACGCATGGATAACCTTTACAAACTTCACGGGTCTACGACATTTTAGTTAAGCATCATAGAGGGGAGTTAACAAAGCAAAATAAAGTGACTATTCGGAGAACAAAATAATTTAGTTGACCTTAATTCAAAAACATTGGTGATTACACTTGAAAGTGCTGATAAAATGTGAAATAAGAAACATAAAAGTTGATAAACTTTGTGTCCAACTTGTATATTAAGTGCATAACTTTTTCTGTTTAATCGGCTTCATCTTTAATTTCTCAATTAATATGGTTGACCATGTATTCATATATATATATATGGAGGCTTTTTACCCTGCACCCAAGGGGTGCAGGGTAACCGTGGGCACCAGCTGTGCTCTTTTTTTTTTTATTTTTTTTAAATAATTTAAAAACAAAATTAGAAGAAAATGAAAGACACGGACCAGAAGAAATTTAGTTTCCACCTACCAGAAAAATTCGTAAGTCCAAAACTTTCCACCTACCGGAAGAAAATGAAAGATACACACCCGGCGGTCATAAGCTTCAATTGAGCGCAATTCTGGAGATCTCGTGTGGGCTATTTCCAGTCATCTTAAATCATCAGAAGGTAAATCGGTGGCTGTCCTATAAATCTTGATGTATTTTCGTTTTTTTTTATTTTTATTTATAATCTTGAATTGACATTGAGTTGTGCTATGAAGCTGTGCTGGGAATACTTGAGAAAATTGAGAGCTTGTAAATTTGAGACGCCCCGTTTAGGCTTTAGAGTTGGAAGGAGTTGACTTCAGAGCTTAATATTCCCCAAACCACATATTTAAATGGAAAATTAACTAAGTCTTTTTGGAAATCATTTTTTATTATTGTTGTTGTTATCTGCAATTCTCCCTCGTTTGTTCAAATATACATTAGCAAAATATTGCACAAACATTAGAATTAGCATATACTGCTGATAATAATCATATAATAAATCAAAATGTGCCAAAAATTTAAATGTAATAAATGGATATTTAATCTGTTTGTGGCGGAGAATATAAATTCTAGTTCCAACTCATTTTGCTATGCACAGGACCATAATCATTTATGTACTTGTTTTGCTGAGTTTTGACAATGGTGAGTTATAAATTATTAATAGTTGTTTTTTATAATATTTTTTGTCTGCGTGTTGAAAAAGTTCTTGAATTTTTGTACATTTTAGGGGAAAACATATGTTGTCTTTGTTGAACGTGAACCGGGTATTTATGATACGTGGGTAGAAGCATCTTCTAAAGTTACCGGATATAAGGGTGTTGTCCACCAGTCTTTCAAAAATAGAGATGAGCCAGAAAGAGCTTATGACGCATTTATGGTAAAACAAGCTGCAGGCACTTCTTCCAACTCTAGTGCAAATGAAAGTTCAAGTTCACCTACATTTTCGAGTTCAAATACGAGGGGAAAAGTTTCGCAGACAGAAGAAATGAAGAAGTTGCAAGGGATAGAACAAAATTTGGATGAGATAAAGAAGAATTTGGAAGCGATTGTAGAGAATTTGAAATCTCTACAAATTAGTGACCATGATTAATTCATCCAAATTTCATCTACTCAATGGATTACTACAATATATGTTTGATTATGTTCCCGTGTTTAAATATTATGTTGTGGCACTCATGTTATGGAATATCAATATTAGCTATGCAATTCTATATGTCATGCAAAATTAGTGAAGTTGCGTTTTATGGCCACATTTTATGGTACACACCTAATCTCTTGGTCCCATTTCAACATCTTGTGAGCTTCCTCTGTCAACTGAATTAAGAGTCTATTTTTTCTGTCGATGAGAAACGACCACCAAATTTGGAATATCAGGGCTGATAGGGGTTCTCGCCAAGTTCAATCAACTCTAGCATCAATTTTTTTGAAGATGCTTCAATAAGGTCTCTGCCTGGAGGATTCTTTTCAACAGAAATAACAAGTGGATCCAATGCATAAAATGAACATTGCGTGAAAATGAATGACCAACATCGTTTTACTACTGTATATTCACTCAAAGTTCAATCAAAATGTATATTTAACATCGTGAAACTATTGTATATTCAATCAAAGTTCAATCAAAATGAACAATGCGTGAAAGTTCTCAACATCTAGTATAGCTCGCACTTTCTCAGACCAACACAGTATATTCTGATTACAAAAGGAATCCTCTACTATGAAAATGAATGACTAGAAAAATCCTGGCATTTTTCCAGGCACATATCTTCCTCGTTTCCTTGAATTAAACGTCATAAAACAGCACCCTAACCATTCAAGATATGTATTTAGATATTTCATTCGTTCACATATTACATACTAAAACAAAACACCGACGTTCAATAGCTAAAAACCTGCAATAAAGCATAGTGAAACTAAACTTGATACATGCAACGAAATTATGTGTTCTACTGTTTATAGTAGTTTGCAATTGAAGTTAAAAAATTTCAGTAGCACAACATTCCAGCAGATCACGACATTCCAGCAATGTTATTTATCAAAAATCAGCAGATCACGACATTCCAGCAATTCAGTAGCACAACATTCCTCAGCTCGATCAGCCCCATTCCTGCAGAAAATATTGCATCAGAAATCAGCAAAGTACTATCTTATTATTATTTAGCACCATCCAACATAAATACATACAGATTAATTTCAGTCATCAAAGCCCATTCCAGTTGTCCACATGTTTGTACAACCTGTAATTATGAAGACGATGATTAGTGAAATATTATCAAAGAAACAAAATTTGAATGCCAAAAATAATTTATGTATTTGATTTACCATATATTGATCCAAAATCTTCTTCATCTGAGTTCTCATCTGTGTTATAATTATTCAAAGTTTACCTGATAAACAAACTTTGTCATATGTACTAATATTAAAGAAATTATTAACTTTTTTTAAAAATTAATCAATACATACCCGTCTTTCAAATTTGGACAGTTGCGTTTGTCATGTGACACACCTCGACACCCGCATCCACGACACTGTCTGCCCCTTGATGTTGACTTCTCCTTCGATGATTTTAGTCTCTTCCCACGTCCTTTTGTTCTTATTTCTGAAGGATCAATGATACCAATGGCTCCATCCAAGGTTCTCCTACTTTGAATTCCACTGCTTAATGTTCTATTAATATTCATCTCCTTTATTTTGCTATCAATAGAATCAAACTGTTCAGCCAAGAAGTTTGTCCACTCATCACTGAAAGATGCAACATCAATTAAAGCTGAAGCTTTACAAGATAACCTCATATGTCTAGATATCAAACACCTATCTGGATCGTCGACCACATTTTGCTCAGCCATAGAGTATAGTACGCCAATCTTTGCATCTTTTGTCCACCGTTTGAGTATATACTAATCAGGTAAGTGGAACACTTGGTTGATACGAAAGAATGCTAACATATGCCTGCACGGAATACCCTCAAATTGAAATTTCATGCAACTACATGATATATCGTCTCTTTGTATGTCATGCGTAAGCAGCCTATGTTTGGCAGAAGAAGAACCTTGAAAATTAATGACATTGTAAACCCCAAACTCAATTCCGATAGATGCTTGTTGCACATAATAACCATGACTCGGACTAATTTCATTTTGAAACTCCAACCATTTGTTTTTCGCGTATACATTCACCATTTGCAATTCCATTGGCCAGTTCGATTTAACCTTTGGCCGCTCGTTCATATCAGTATGATTGGCAACTAACTCATTGTGTCTTTGGTGTCGAAGTGCCTTATTGAAACGAATTATAAAATCCATCAATGAGTTATTGCTACAAACGTACCTCTTGAAAAATGCATGTGAACTTTCAGACCTCTGACTACTTGACATTCCTGCAGAAAATACATGATTGAAATAAGCCGGCACCCACTTATGCCGCAACTCATACATCAATGACATCCAATCATTTTCTACCAAGTTAGCACAATTCATAACCTCTTCCCATCATCTCTCAAATTCAATAGAAGTCGTAGAATGTACTATGACATTTTTTATGCTTTGATATTGGTCACGGAAGTCACATGGTTCAATTTATCTGGGAATTTGTTTAGAATGTGCCACAAACAATATCGATGTATTGTTTTAGGGAAAACTTCAGGTATGGATATCGTCATAGCAGGATCCTGGTCAGTTATGATCAAGTTTGGTGCTCTTTTAGGCATGGCTTCTAAAAACTTATAAGCAACCAAACAAAAGAATCAGTTGTCTCATCACTCAAAAATCCACAACCAAAAACAATGGTCTGATGATGATGATTAACTCCTACAAATGGTGCAAAAATCATCACATATTTTTTGGTGTTATACGTTGTATCAAACACCACTACATCACCAAATGCAGTGTATGCCCTCCTTGAAACAGGATCCGCCCAAAAACACCGAATAAATCTATTGTCTGAATCAGTCTCGTAATAAAAAAATAAAGTTGAACTCTTGTATTTCTCAGACAGAAAGAAATCAATCAATGTTTCGGCATCAATACACTTGTGCTCATCCCTAAGCGTTTTCTCGTAGTTTCTTATATCTCTTTCTGTGCAACCTAGATGTTCAGGCCCTCCGGATTCTATTTCAAACAATCGCATTTGTCGACAAGTAGGTACATTCGCTTCTGCAAACTGTTGAATAAGTGCTTTCTTCGCTGCAGAAACAGTACGATGTGAGCGTAACAAATGAACCTTTGAAGGAGTTGATAGTGGATGATTATGACTTTCCATTAAGGTACTAACAACCCAACCAAGACCAGTTTGTTCCTTCACAACTGAAATCTTTGACTTACCTCCAGTTCTAATCTCACCACGAGCTCTTTCCTTTATTGGTTCATCACTTTTTGATTGTTTACTCCATCTGATTGCATCTGTATGTCCTTCTTTAAAGCATACAAAATTTTTCCAGATAACTTCTTTTGATTTCTTACTTTTTTTGCTATTGCTCATTCTTGCACTAAAACCAGATTCTCGTGCATATTGGTTGTAGAAAGAAAACGCCTCCTCTAAAGATTCGAATTTCATCCCTATTTTTGGCTTTTTATTGTCTCCAACTTGGGGAATGTATGACAGTTCATCGCCGCTGTTTTCTTCCATTCTATAAATATGGAAATAACAAATTTAAAATTCCTAGCACTGCTTTATAGCGCAGCTCAATGTCAATACAAGATTATAAATACATCGATTTACCTTCTGATTTTGGCTGCATTCTTAAGCAGGTCTTGTATTAGGCACATATATAGTGAGTGATTGTATTACACACAAATATTTCATTTTATGGGCCTTTTTCACTTTGTATCGACGGAAAAAAGTCCAAAAACCTAATTATTCACAAGCAGATATAAAAAGGTATTTGTAATGTTTATGGAGAAACCCACCACTGAATTTTTATATTCCATCATTTTTCTCCTCTCTCTCTTTACATATATACAAAATAATTGACAGCTTGAGAGTTTGATTTTTCACGCACAAGATTTACCTTCAAAATACGAAAATCGAAAAATCTTCAGAATGAGAAATATCCAAATACATCGATTTACCTTCTGATGATTTAAGATGACCGGAAATCGCCCACACGAGATCTCCAGAATTGCGCTCAATTGAAGCTTATGACCGTCGGGTGTGTATCTTTCATTTTCTTCCGGTAGGTGGAAAGTTTTGGACTTACGAATTTCTTCTGGTAGATGGAAACTAAATTACTTCTGGTATGTATGTGTCTTTCATTTTCTTCTAATTTTGTTTTTCAATTATTTTAAAAAAAAATAAAAAAAAAAAAGGGAGCACAAGTGGGCGCCAGCCACGGTTACACTGCATCCCTTGGGTGCAGGGTAACAAGCCTCATATTTATATATATATATATATATATATATATATATATATATATATATATATATATATATATATATATATATTTCATGTGCCGATACTGCTTTTGAATGGTGAAGATCGAGCTAGCTACGTTATGTACGTAAGTAGGACTAAAATATAAATAGTTAGAAATTAGTTATTTATTCATTTTAACAATTAAAATAAAAAATTATTATTTCATTTCTCAATTTGTGTAATTTATTAACCTGTACAACATTCCACGCAAATAAATAAACGTTGAAAGAATGAAAAAGTAGGTATGGGTTTTAATTAGAACAAAGAAAGTACTCTTCTAAATAATTAAGTTATACTACAAAAATTTGTTATTTGTCAAAATATTCATACATAAAAAAAATAAAGTTATGTCATGGCCATGCAGCCTCATTTCTTATCTAGCTTCAACACCTGATTGCATCATTTGCCTTGAAAACCCTTCGTTTTCGGGTAATGGTGCGGGCGAAGTTGTGCGGATGCCGGCGAAGTACCACTCATCGATCGCAGAGAGCTTGCATGGGGGGCCGCCGGTGTCCGGAATCCACGTGCAGCCATTCGGAGCCGGAAGGTTTACAACTAGAAGGCCGCGGTGCTGCACCGATGGAGCCCGCCATAGTTCTTCTTCTCCGCCGAGAATTCGAGCAGCGTCGGTCGGTTTCATGATGATCAGGAGGAAAATTACTGCTAATAAGGCTGTTAAGATCAAATTCTGAGCAGTTTTCTTCATGATGAATGAT
The DNA here is from genome assembly GCF_022965805.1 of Primulina eburnea. Taxonomy (NCBI): domain Eukaryota; kingdom Viridiplantae; phylum Streptophyta; class Magnoliopsida; order Lamiales; family Gesneriaceae; genus Primulina; species Primulina eburnea. The sequence continues at coordinate 2,636,228 of NC_133106.1, read as the reverse complement.
GATTTCGCAATATTTTTCTGATTGAATATCAAGAAATCTGAAAAGTAAAATCGAAAATTGGATATGATTTGAATGCAGAAGATGGAGGGATTGTGTGTATTGATATATATACTGCCGCTGCATGAAATTACTTATTACATGGCAATGTGTGACTTTGAATTTTGGCATATAATTTAAAATTGGACTCGACTTGAATTGGTCGTGAGGTGAGAATATAAGGTTTGATTTGATTTTAAAATTACTTGAAAAATAGAAACAATAAACAATATATACATAAATACTACAAAAACTACTTACAAAATTAAATTGATATTATTATTATAAAATAATTAAGATTTGTATTTTTAAATTTTTATTGTTGGAAAGAACTGATTAATCAAGTTAAATTTTAAAATAAATTGGATAGTTAGTAAATTATAATAATATATGATGCAGCTAAAATAAATGAGTCGAATAGACTGCGTACGCGGAATCCGGCTGATTAGTACACTGATCTATTGGGCCTGTAAATGGGCTCACCAGGCTGGTAAACGGATCCACGTGGGCAATATATCGTTAATTTGTTGGGCGTCACCTGCGTCACGAACACTCGTCAAGTGGGCGTCGGGAGGGTTCCCGACGTAGACACTCCGACGCTCAAGTCAGTAAGCGGTCCAAAGAAAATTCAGAGAACTAAAGAACTTTTATGAAAATGAGAGCATACCTTAAATTGTGTGGGAGTTTCTCTATTTATAGATTTTTAGGAGTGCTAAATGGACTTGGGCTTTCACAATCACAAGCCAAATTTTGGGCTTCAATAATATTACAATTAAACAAATAACTAATTGAATTAGGCTTATTAAATTGGGCTTATTCTAATTAATCCAACAAATAATTAATCGTGTTGAAATAAATAATTATATTAAGCTTGTACCCATCAATATATAATGGCGAATTAATTCATATAAACTTATTGAGCATAATTCCTTGTGATTTATATTATTTTTTGGTGTATAAAATCACCATTAACAAAATATAAAACATAATTCATTACCTTTAAAACAACAACAAATAAATATTAAAAACATCAAGAATTAAATATAATTTATTTAAAAAATTAAGTAATAACACAAAAACTACCCAATCAAATTGAATAAGAATAAAAATTTTATTTAAAAATATATTCATTTTACATAATATTATTAAATGAAAAAATATATATAATTTATATGCACGCCATACGTTAATAAAATACAATTTTTTAAAAAAAAAAATCAGTTTGGTATAACTTATTAATTACATATATATCTTGTTCAATTTTACATAATCAACTGTTTTTAACCAAAAAATTTTACTAATTTAAATTTAATAAATTATATTACGATCTAATTTTAAAATCAAGATCGATTTTGCCTCATGATTTTGAGGGTGACTTTGAATTTGTGAAACACGTACAAAGGCGTATGCAAGAGAATTGAAAATTGACTTCATTTTTTGTCAATTTATTGTTTAAATATATTCTATTTAGTTTCATGTTTTGGCAAAATAAATTAAAATATTATAAAATTAGGAAATAAGAAAATTCAACAAACCCAACTATATATGTAAGTTATACGTACAATTTAAAATTTATATATAATATACACTAAATAAAAAAAAAACAAACAAAATTAGTGATTTTGAGAAAATTATTATCAAAGATGTCATGATGCTTAATTTTCATATCTATTAATCAAAATAGTTTACAATAAATTACTGCTTCTAAGATAACTTGTTTAACCATTTACATAGAGTGAAATCAAATAAAAACTAACGAGTTGCTATAGAAATCAATTATACATACTCATATGTTCGTACGACTATGGATTGTAACGAGTAAATTTGATTATACGCGGATGATACAACAAGTGTGTTGTATCATTTTCTTCCTCATTACTCAAACCTAGAATTAATTAAATTTTAGTCCATTATGCTTTAATTTTGTACTTGTTTCTACGGCACGTTTGGGTTGAACAGCTGCAACAAATTAAATACTATTATATTTACATTTGACTGGACCTTATATAATAAATACAAATTTCTCTCCCAAGAAATGACCACGTCACATATATTTTTTAAATAATTAATAATTAAAAAAAATAACTGAAATATATTCGGAATGAGTGAGTCTCATGTGAGACCGTACCCAAAAGTAATACTCTTAGCATAAAAAGTAATATTTTTTCATGAATGACCCAAATAAAAGATCCGTCTCACAAATACGATCCGTGAGACCGTGTCACACAAGTTTTTGCGATTCAGAATAGTGCTTTTATTGCTTTATTTATCAGATATTGTGAATCTATGCGGTATTGTTTTACTAGAATTGTTAACATTAAGATTTTGGACTTAATAAATTAATATATGAATTATTGCAAACTTACATTAATTGATTTTGAGTACAATCTTTTTTTAAGAAAAATTAATAACAATAATTTAACCATTTTAGCAAGCAAAATTGCCAAGTAGTATTTGAATCATTCAAGAAATAGCAACGTATGCTAACAAGCAACTACTCCATCACAGAGTCGATGGTGCATTAAGACTGCATCGGGTGACCGGAAGGACGGGTGGTTCGACCATAGCTCGTGTTGATCACGACCGACGTTATCAACTGCATTTGTAGGGCTACGACGGTAACTTGAGATTGAGTCATATTTATCTTATTCGTGTGTTTTTTCATTATATACTTAAAATCATATTATATACCTCGTTCGACGAATGAAATGAGCTTCTCCGTGTTGGAAGAACTCGAGTAAACCAGCAAAATTGTGCAAATACAGAAACATCCGATTCACTAGTACATTTGATAAGCAAATTACTGAGCACATAAACATTGAAATTTAACAATACATAAGCTCAAGGATAAGAGTTGCTCCACTGTCAAGAATATAACTCAGCTAAATAAATTTCAAATACTGGGAATTTCCATAGAGCTTATCCCCGATCTTTAGGTTTCTGGCAGAAGCCCTTTCTGCTCCAAACCATTCCCTTACAATTTAAAAGGCAGCTTATTCAGTCCTAGCATGCAGTTGGGTGGAAATATTCTTCACCGTTACTGGCCATTCATCTCTGCATCAATCATTCAAAAGAGGTGGTCCGAGAGGCTGTTCAAAGCTCTGATGATCGGTTGGCATACTCCTCAACCAATGCTCCAAAGAGCGAAGGCCTTTCAAGCAAGTGAGACGGCTTGTCGAATTCTTTCACCCTTCCTGTTTGATAGTGAAGAAAGAATCATACTTCAGATGTACATTGAACAGTTGCATTCGTTTCAATGTGTCAGATTTGTCAAGTTATTTAATGAAGGCAGGAAAATGGACAAGGTACTCACCTGCATCTATTACCAGGACCCTGTCACAGTCCATTACTGTCGGTATTCTGTGAGCAATGCTGATGATGGTGCAGGACATGAAGTCCTCCCGGATTATTCTCTGAATCACTCCATCTGTATATGAATCAACTGATGCAGTTGCTTCGTCCATGAACAGAAGCCGGTTTCTTTTTAGCATCACCCTTCCTAAGCAAAGAAGCTGCCTTTGCCCCACGCTCCAGTTTTCACCGTTTTCGACAACTGCAAAACAACGACGAATAGTTAAGCTAATGCTTGACTACCATTCCAAAGAGCCAAAGAATTGCATTGTCCATTTGTCCTACTGTGAAAAATAAATGGTAAAGCATGTAGATGGTATAAATTACCAGCTGAATCAAGTTTCTCTGGCTTTTCAGCAACCGCATCCTTGAGTTGACACCGCTCTAAGCTCTTCAAAACCAGTCCACGGACCACATAATAAGCATCCAACAAGCGAAAGAAAACAGAGGTAAGAAGAAGAGCGCATCCTTTTATTTTCCCTTTTTAAAAACAGTTGAATTACAGTTCATAACATTTCAGACTGAAGAATTTGGCATTTTAACTAGCATTAAGAAACAACCTTACTTAAGCAATCCACATATTACCTTCCATATTTCATCATCCGAATACAACCCAGTGGGGTCGATGTTTCTTCTCACAGTTCCTTCAAAAAGAACAGGCTCTTGTGGTATGATGCCGAAACGACACCTAAGATCATGAAGCCCCAATGCTGAAATGTCAATGTCATCAATGATTATTCTTCCACCTGATGGCTCCACCAATCTGAATAAAACCTGAATCAGCGTTGATTTCCCACCGCCTGTACGACCAACAACACCTATCTTCTCACCTCCTCTAATGCTTAGTGTAATTCCTTTAAGAACTAACGGAGTATCTGGGCGATATCTGACCTGTTCATCAACAATTGTGACCAAAAACATGTCAGATACAGCTAGTTTGATGAGTTCATGTTTGTTCCAATTTCTTGTGGCATGCTGAAAAGTCGACAGAGATCATAAATAGTATAAAAATAAGTCATCATTTTTTTCACCTGCAAGTTTTTCAGCTCGATATTTCCAAGGGTCGGCCAATTCGGTGGAGGAAAAATGTCATTTTTCTTCCATTCTGCTTCCGACGGTATGACTGTAAACTGTTTTAACCTCTCAACTGAAACCATCTTGTTTTCCAGAAAGCAACTCAAGTACACAGCCCAGTAGAGCACAGAATTAAGAGATAACCCATACGAAAGGGATAAACCCACATTCCCTGCAAAATCATGTCATTGAATAATGTGTCAAAAGATCTCCTTTTTTTATTACTTTGCAAGCATGATTAGTTATCTGATATCATGCTGCATTGTCATGAAATTTGAGGTATGCAACATACCTGGATCAATTATATTGCTAGGTAAAATTATCATAAACAGCACAGACACGCAGAGAATAAAACATCCGATAAGTTCTAAACGAAATCCCAGCCACTCATTGGATCCATTATTGTGGAAGTCCATGCGCAGATTTGAATCTACACGATTGATATTATCCTGAATAAATCTTTCCTGCTTACTGAAACAACGAATAGTCATCACTCCTGAAATACTCTCTGAGAAATCATGAATGACAGAAGCCTTTGTTATAGAGTCCAGTCGAGTCAATTCCCTAGAAGTAGAAAGGTAATATCCCTGGAAAGGAAAGCTCATCAGAAAAAAGTTCACTCGTATGCAAATGAATTGAGATTATAAAATGTGATTAGATGAGCTTGAACAAATAAGAAGATGAAGAAGAATTTCGAGCATAGGGATAAAGACTTACCCTGTACCATATATTTAGCCAAGCAAGTGGAAACAAAAAGATTGTAGTTGGCCAAGCATACTGACAAGTTATGATGATGATAGTAAGAAGTGAAGTATACCCCGAAACCGCAAGACTTAGAAAGAAAGGGATTATAATATCGACGTTGGTCTGATCAGTTGAAGCCTGCACGTATAGAAAACCATTTGAGGGATCAGATTTTGATACAAAAATCTTTAGATATTTAAAAGTTTTGCAATGAAAAGCTGTCATATGAAGATCTACCCGAGTTAGAATTCATCCAGAAGGTGTAGTATCAAAGAACGACATGGGAGCATGCAAGATGCTGTGAAGAATTTGTTTGAAGAAATTTTGAGCAGACCTTAAACCCATTACTGCAAACAAAGTTCCTCTCATTGCAACCAGTATAAAGGAAAGGGAAGCAATTCCAGCATATATTTCAATAAACAGAATAGGGTCGAACGACGCTGAACGTTTTTCTGAAGTTTCATATGCCAACCAGTAGTCATTTGACATTAAAGCTCCTTGCCATGCAAGATTAAAGACCAATGCAGCAACCAATCCTATCCATCCAAAAGACTCGGTGCAATATAACTTATAAACCTGCAAGCTTATTTTCCCGGTTGCTCGCTCTTCGTCCTTGACAAGCCTTGAACTTCCCCCATTCAACTCAGACCTTTCTTGAGAATTAGCTTCACCATTTTCTTCTCCAAACTTAGACGATCTTTGACTAGATAATTTCAGGGAAGATATGTTATCTGAGGTTGTCTCCACCTCTACAAGTTCCATCGATGCCTCATGGGCTGTTACCAAAGCTTTGAAATCCATGCCCATTTTCAGGAGGTCGGTGTATTTTCCAGATTGAACAATCATCCCGTCTCTCATGACCTGGATTGAAGATGCCACCATTGAGTACCCTTTATGTCCAATTTAAAACTCGAAAATTGATGCCATTAAGATTTCGAAAATCAAAGGGTTTCTTACATACCAAAATTTGATCAACGTTATTCAAGAAGTCCACCTGGTTAGTGATAAGTATAGTGGTCTTACCTCTGAGGGTTCCTCTCACACATTCCTGTGAAAGAACAATCAAATGTTTCGATTCAAACTTTTCGATACATTATTCATTTGTGAAAGAAATTCCCAAAATATAGAGGAACAATAATCTGAAAATTGCATGACATTAAAAATTATGTGAATGAGTATAGTCGATTCTTCTTGATAAGATAAGAAGTCTGCACCTTGAATATGTCTGATCCAGTGTGAGCATCAACAGCACTAAACACATCATCAAGTAAATAAATATCACAATCCTGATAAACAGCTCTTGCAAGTTGAATTCGTTGTTTTTGGCCACCACTTAAATTGATACCACGTTCTCCGATTTCAGTTTGGTCGCCAAACTCCATCATTTCCAAGTCTTTCTCCAAGCAGCAGACCCTGATAGTTTCCTTGTATCTTTTTCCATTCATAGGTAAGCCAAATAATATGTTTTTTTGTACTGTCCCACTTTGGATCCATGACATTTGGGCGACATAGGCTGTGGAACCACATACTCTGATCTGTGATGCAGAAAAACCAGTTAAAGTTCAAAAGAGTCTGATACATTTGAAGAAATTGAGGTATAAGTTGAAAAATAGGATCCTCGAAAGATTGAAAATGTCATCCACTAAACATAAGCTTTGAACATTGCACCTTTCCTGATAGTTTGTTCATCTCGCCAAGAATTGCCGCCAGAAGGGAAGACTTCCCTGATCCCACAGTACCAACAATTGCAGCAAGCTCCCCTTTTTTTATCTCAAAATTTAAGTTCTTAACTATCTCTTTCTCACTGTTATCGTCCCAATTAAACGATCCGTTTTCGACCTCCACGGCAATCTCTCCTCGACAATCTTGAACCTTCTCAACTGATTTATCGTCCAACTCCTTGCTGGTCAGGAACTTATCCAGTCGTTCAAAAGAGATTATTGCCTGTGAAATGGCAATCATCGACTGCGGGAAGGACCTCATCGGCTCTTGCAACATCTTTAAGAGCGAGGTTGTTGTAAAGACTGTGCCTACAGTAAGTGGAACCCCGGAAAAAATAGCACATCCAAATGCAATTGTCGCAAGAAAAGCCGACGCACTCCATAGCACGATGATATTGGCAGTTAAGCAATACATAAATTTCGACAGCCATTCATATTCTTTTTCACGAAATGACAGGATTTTCTTGTCAAAGTATTCTTCCCATGCCTGGAACTTTATCACTCTCATGTAGTTGAGTACCTCATTTGTTGCCTTCATTCTCGAATCACGGTTCATCATAATATTAAATTGGAATTTGTTGTTTTTTCGGGTACCATACAACACAAACATGATTAACAAGGCAATTCCACCTAGTACGGCAAATGTTGAGGCGCCCAAGTACTGATAAATGATAACTAAGGCCACGATGATTTGCAATGGCATAAGCCACAAGTTGTTTAGGTGCAACATCATATCCGAGAGCTGCTGAGCATCCACCACCATGTAGTTAACGATTTGTCCAACTCCATGATCTTGTCTAGCTGAACCCGAAAGCCTCAACCCCTTCTCGTATAAAGCAGTAATAAGCGTGGATCGAATAAGCATCCCCAGTTTTTGAGTGTTGAAGTTGAACTGGTGTGAGCTCAAAACTTCCACAAATTTCGCGATCAATAGAATCAATACAAGGTAGTATCCATAGGGAGAACTTCTATCTCCAGATGTAAAATCAACAAACTGCTGTATAAGTGTTGGCCCAACATACATTACACCGAGCCTTAAGATTGCAAGAAATGAAATGCAGGCGATTTGTTTCCAAAAGCATCTCACCAGTGTTTTCACAACAGGTTGCTTCGAGTTCTCTTCAGGCTTAGGCCAATTTTGTGTGAAAATCTCGGCTAATGCTTCAGCTCGGTGCTCTGGTGAAAGTGCTGGCACATCATCTATCTCGAGGGCTGATTTGTAACCTTTCTTCAGGAGGGGATTCAACCAAATCCAAAAGGCTTTTGACACAATAGAGGCCGAAGCGTACCCAGTCACATGAGATTTGTTCAAAAGGGGTTCGTCTGGTTTGCTATCTGAATCCATAATTGGTTCACAGTCCCTAATCACTCCAATCCCAGTGGACCCTTTAGTTCCAGCAACAAGAAGAACAACTGGCAAAGAAAAACAACATCATCAAATTTTGAAAAGAAAAATAAAAGAATCTTTTTAGTGAAAAAAAGATCAAATGTGCGAGGCCTGGAGTAAAGAACAAAGCTACAACAAGAAATTCTACAATCCATTATATTCGAAGTGTCAGGCCAGTGAGTGAGTAAGAGCTTGAGATTTCTTCTCATGAACAATCAGTACAGCAATTGAAACAACCAGTATAAACCAACAACTATATATCTCCCATTGAAGTTCGGAATTTTTACCAAAGGCAATAATGAGTGAAATAGTTGAAAATCAAGAAGCTGCTTTTGGACTGCAAACACAAACATGACAACCAAGAACAACATGTCCACAGGAGATAAAAAGGTGTCCTTTGTGGTAAGCGAGAAAGAAAAATTAACCTTAGACATTGAACAACAGAAAGAAAGTGAAATAATCTGATGCCTGAACCGCAGAACCGGAATAAGAAAGTATGGTAAGCCAATACAAAGATGTCTTTTTTGCTCAAAACTTCAAAATCAAGCGAAGAAATGAAGTGGGATTTCCTCTTTGAACCTGCTTTGGAACACCAGTCTATATCCCCCAGCTTTTGAAGAAAGAAACACCAGCTCGTGCACCGCCGAAAATAGTTGCCGCCCCACAAAACAGTTGGGCCTAATTAATTCCGGCGACAGATTGCAGAATCTCTGGAACGAAATGAATATATTAGTTAAAAATTTGCTGCATTAAAACGATCAAAGAAACCATCTCAATAAAACCACTATCTGATAGAAAACGAAATCAAAATCAGTAAAGGCGATACCTTCTCGATAAACTTAAAGGTGGAATAAATGCATGACGTCAAAATTCAACCCACTGAAGCAAAAAAATTCATTGAATTAATACAAAAACAGAGAGTAATGAAGAAGATGAACATGGAGGAGGACCACTTCCACATGAAAAACCATAGATTCAGGTGGAAGATGAAGGAGCAGAAACACGAGTAAGCGCTAGTAATAAGAAGCAGAACTCTTACTCTAGCATGGCGTCTATGGAGTTCACGACGATTTATAGACAATATTAAATAATAAAAAAAAAACCAATTTTTGAACATCGTCAACAAATTATTATTCTAGTAAAACGTGTTGTTCACCATGATTTATTGTTTTTATTTTAAAAAAAAAAAATTCTTCGACATTGTTCACAAATTATGCTTTTTAGTTGTTTACCTTGATTTTTTGATAATACTATTTTAGAAGGAAAAAAATACCATTTTTATTGTAAATTTTATATTAAGAATAGAGAATTTAGAGAATGGATTCCAACTGTAATTATTTTTAACCTTAAAATATTTTTTTATAATAGATACGAGTCGACTTGATCCATATTTTGAGTCAAAATAATATTTTTAAATAAAAGGTATCGAGTCGGGTAGGATAGAATATCAGCCTAATAAAATTAACTCGTGAGACGATCTCGTAAATTTTTGTTATTGTGTAAAACCATCACATTTAAGTGAGTTACATAAATACCTTCTTTCCTGGGTTCAAATCCATGTAAAGCAAAAAAAAAAAAAAAAAAAACCCCACCCGCATTTCTTATTGATTATTTTTTTGGCATAAAAAAACCCAAAAATAATAATTGGGTCGATATTTTTTTACATTATAAAAAATAAAGTACAAAATTTTACATCGATATCTAACATATTTTCATCTAAGATTATTGGTTACATTATAAAAATATAATAAAATTTCCTTTTATGAATTCAATATTTTGAATATCAGTAAATATATAAATTAATAGCAAGAATGGCTTAATTTATTTAAAATATTTTTAAAAATAAAAATCCCATATCCTCCATTTCACTCACCTTAGAAATTATAATATTTTGTATATATGAAGAAAAATTATGTTATAATATTGAAAATATATAAATTTGCGAAAAATATTGTATTAAATGTTTCTAGAGCAGGTCTCTTGTGAGACAGTCTCACGAATCTTTATCTATGAGACGGGTCAACTCTACCGATATTCATAATAAAAAATAATAATCTTAGCATAAAAAGTAATATTTTTTCATGGATAATTTAAATAAAAGATCTGTCTCACAAAATATGACCCGTGAGACCGTCTCACACAAATCTTTGTCATGTTTTTAATTAAATGCATGCATGTCTTGTCCTCTAGTTGATCCATCGGCGAGCAATTACTTATTATAATTTTGTTGGAACTCTAAATTAAGACGTTGAATAGTTCCGAGGACCATATTAATTGTGTAAAATAAGTCGGCCATAAAATCGTATTTTCTACGATGAATTTATCATTTTTGTATTATTTAATTTTTTAAGAATAAATTTATATAATATAAAATTTATTTTGTTTAGTTTAAATGTTAAACAATTGCATTTAAATTTAGAAAAATTATATTTTTGTTCGGAAAAATTATATTTAGCACCTTTCTGCCACCAGAGGATACTAATATTCTATATTATATATGCAAATCTATACCATAATATATTATTATTATTACTATATTGTAAAACGGTGTAATTTTTTAAATAAAAATAATATCTCAATCCGAAGTATAAAATTACTTCAATTTCATTTAATAAAAACTATCATTAAAATTCTATTTTAGCAAATTTTATTCACACTAGCTAGCCGATAATTACCTTATTTCATAAAGTTTATTATTTGAGCCGATAATCATTAAAAATCATAAATTATTAATTATGATCAATTAATTATTTAGTTATGTTTAGAATTTATTTAAATAAGTTCATAAAATAATTTTTATTGAATAACAAATGTTGCACAATATATCAAATGGTATAGTACAGAAAGCTATTGGTAAAGAAAACCAGCAAAATATAGTGAAGTAAAACAGTATAGAAACACTATAAATGAAGTAAACCAAACCGAGACATGTACCAAGTACAGTGTCCTTAAAACAGATTCGTCCCCTCCTGTATGTGTTTCGAGGATCGTCTTGGACGTCTGCTTCCCAGGATACAACGGAACAACCAGCAGTGACTTAGCACGAGACACTACTACGACGAACTGAAAACGTACTTTTACTTTATCACCGAGATTTACAGAGACCAAATGGAAAGATAACAATATGAAATACAAGAAAGCGCTTGAAAGAGATAAAAATTTCATACATTTGAAATGAGGAAATGAACACACTATTTATAAGCCCCAAAATGCATACCAAGAGTCATACAAGATTAATTAACTCAATTAATCTTCCCACTAACTCAAGAATATGAAGAAGAACCAAAAGTCTTCAAATAACTCAAGAATGTGGAAAGTCAAAAGACGATCCAAAATAATGAGTCACAACCAACTCAAGAATGTAGAGAGTCAAAAGACACTCTCATATTCATGACATATAATTTGTATTCAAATTTCCAACAAGAAAAAGTGTATTTTTGTTCATCTACCAAAATGACCGAGATAATTAATCAAGGGTCCATGTAATGTTTTTCAGTAGTATGGTATTTATGTAAAATTTTAATCTAAATTTGATATTTATTTCCTTTTTCAAAACAAAGAGAGAAATCTTAACTTGACTGCTTTTGGGTGTACATAACCCATATTTAGAAAAGACAATTTTATCGGAATATTTGGAAAAGTGCAGAGCACTTTAGTTTATGACCAAGCAAATTAAAATATTGCAAAAGTTTAACATTATCGCCTTCAATATTAAATGACTTGATTACGTTATCTATCGAGGAAGAAATACTTGAAAAAATTGATTAGGCAAACTTAATCAATATTTTCACTTAAATGACTATTTATTGGTTCGGATATATATAAGTATTTGAAAAACTAGATTAAGAGCGATAACTATGATTAGGGAGTCGACATTTTCGAGATAACACAAAATATATTTGCTTGGTATTTAAAATTATCAAATTTGAGTCAAACTCCAATTTTTTTCCGGAGGCAACTCGAATCTTTATTATTTTATTTGATAATTCGCAAATTGCATTCCCATACAAGCTTTATTTATTCCAAATATTTATTTTCAGCAACAATTCGAATAACTCACAACCATATTCGAAATTTTCACGCATATCTCAAACTCAAGCAATTTTTTAAACTATTCTAGCTTCAAAATTTGAGCTCGAATATATATATTGAATAATCAAATTTTTGCCTCTTTTTCAAATTTATAGTTTGTGACAACGATGTGAATCAAATTTTTTAAATTGTATGGCAACACAAGTATCATTTTGATTTCTTTCATAGTACGGACAATTATTGTGTACCAAAAATCTATATCGTAATAATGCATTCTTTGGAATAAGTGATATGAGCTTTTACCAATTATTAGCATCAAATGTTTGTCATCTTACTTCCAAAACTATATTTTGTGATAATAATGTAATTCAAATCTTTTAATCTGTATAATAACATAAAAATATCATGTTCCAATTGTTATTTTAGTAAGGATCATTATTGCACAATGACATATCAAATTTGCACCATAAAATTTTTATTTTATTCGATTTGGTTTATTTATATCCTTAACTAATTATGAAAATGAACTTTAAAAAGAAAGAAAACAGAAATGTATAATGTTTAGTTATAAATTTTTAAAAAAAAACACGATGATGGAACTACATTACACATTTTAAAAATTTGTATAAATAATGTGTTTAAAATTTGAAAATTAGATGACATAAAATTGACTCGTGAAACAGACGTTAGAAAATACAAAACTTATATTACGGAAGAATAGTTTCTTCAACATTCTCTATTACATCAATAATTAATGGTTATCGCATATCAAAATTCAGCTTATATTTTAACTTCGTCATAATTATAAATTTGTCACATCAATAAAAAATTTACACTTAACAATATTTCGTGGAGAACATTCTGTTGAAAAATAATTTAAAATGTGTGTATTGAATATTTGAATGTTGAAAATAAGAGTTGTAAATATTGAAAATTAGTGTGTGATGATGTAGGTAATTATGTATTTTATTTTTGGATTATTTGTAAAGATTTCCTATAAATAGATCTCTCATTTGTGAAGAAAAACACAATTGAGTAGAGAGAAAAATATTATAAAGTGTGTAGTTTGGTAAATTTTGAGAGTTTGAGATTTTTACTTTTTACCATAAATTTTTACTTTTTCACAACACGTTATCAGCACGAAGCTCTAAAAGTCCTACATACTTTTCCAAGCTCCAAACAGAAGAAAAAGATAACAATAGTAATAATATTTATTTTACTGTTATTTATTTATTGTGTATTTATTTAATATACAATATAATGTTATTATTAAAAATAATAAAAATAAAATTTTCATAAACTTGTTATAAATCCTGGGAGGATGTTAAGACGACATCCCACACTCCCGGTAAGGGATACGACAAATATAAAAGCCTATAAGGTTTTTAAACAAAAAGTAATAATATTTATTTTACTGTTATTTATTTATTGTATATTTATTTAATATACAATATAATGTTATTATTAGAAATAATAAAAATAAATTTTTCATAAACTTGTTATAAATCCTGGGAGGATGTTAAGACGACATCCCACACTCCCGGTAAGGGATACGACAAGTATAAAATCCTATAAGGTTTTTAAACAAAATAAATTATGACACTCATTATAATATTATGATATGATATACATAATTATTTAAACATGTCTAATATTATATATACCATATTATTACCATAAAATTATACAAATACATACCTTTATTTTTTTGTACACCAACGGTCATAAATGATAAAAAAGGGCTAGTTTTTGCTCTATAAATATGATCTCACAAACACATTCAATCACTCCAACTTTCTCTTCTTCTCTAAAAATTATTCATCATCAAATTTTACGAAGAAAAAAGAAGATGGCTTTCTCAAGGATATTTTTAATTATTTTGGTTATTATATTCACGAGTCTTGTATTTATCGGAGAATATCCTCCTCGTGCGTTTTCTTTATTTTTACAAATACTTGTACTTGTTGTTTATCCGTTACTTTGTATTGCAATATATATTAACTAATAAAATGCATCGTAATTTTTTTTAGTACCACCATGTCAAATTTAACAAAGCTCGAATTTATTGCGCTCGACATCACGGAAAGAATTATATGCCATGGACTCTAGATGTAGAAATGCATCTTGAGTCATTGGGTCTAAGCGAGACCATTAAAGAAAAGGACATATGCACGTCACAAGAAAAGGCAAGAGCCATGATATTTTTGCGTCGACATCTCGACGATGGATTGAAATGTGAATATCTGACTGAAAAAAATCTCATTGCTTTGTGAAAGGGATTAAAAGAAAGATTTGAACATATAAGGGAAGTTATACTTCCGACCGCCCGGGATGAATGGAATACACTGAGATTCAAAGATTTTAAAAAAGTCAGTGATTACAATTCGGCGATGTATAGAATAATCTCGCAATTAAAATTTTATGGACATGAGGTCACAGAATCTGAGATGCTTGAAAAAACATTTTCCACATTTCATGCATCAAATATTACTCTACAGCAACAATATAGAGTACGTGGATTTGCGAGATATTCTGAGCTCATCGTCTGTCTTCTTGTGGCGGAAAAGAACAACGAGCTATTAATGAGAAATCATCAGTCCCGACCCACTGGATCAACAGCATTTCCCGAAGTAAATGCTGTAAGTAAAAATGAATTTAAACCTCGGAACCAAAATCAAATTCAAAGACAAGATTTTGGTCGAGGTCGAGGACGTGGACGTGGACGTGGAATTGGCCGTGGTCGTGGTCGAGGTCGTGGTTTTGAAAATAATAGAGATAGTTATTTTTATAACTCATCTCAAAAGAGCGTCCCAAACCATCCACAGAAAAGACATCATGAGAATACAAGTATTAATGAGAATCACTCAGAAAGATATGAAAGTTCTTGTTACAGATGTGGTACTCCAGGACATTGGTCCAAAGTTTGTCGAGCCCCTGAGCATCTTTGTAAACTTTATAAAGAATCATTAAAGGGGAAAGAAAAGGAGACCAACTTCACTGAACGCAGTGACCGTTTGAGTGATTCAACTCATTTTGATGCTGGTGATTTTATGAATGATTTCTCTGGAAATGATCAATATGTTGGTGGGATAGAAATGAACAATATTGATGCTGCAGATTTTCTCAACGATTTCTCTGAAAATGAAAAATATAATGGTAGAATATAAATGTACAATAATTTATTTTTCATGTATTCATAGAATAATATTTTATTGTATAATTATGATATGTGTTATATTTAAATATATATTGCCAGTAATTTATTTCATTGCATATTTTTTTGAAGTTCAAATATGGAAAATGCTATGAGCAAAGCTGAAGTTTGCATACCCGATAGTGGTACAACGCATACTATCCTCCGAGATAAAAGATATTTCTTGGAACTAAAACCAACAAAAACAACGGTGAATATAATATCAGGTCCTGTAGACTTGATTAAAGGATGTGGTAAAGCACAATTTTTGTTACCTAATGGTACAAAATTTTTGATCAATGATGCTTTATATTCACCACAATCGAAAAGAAATTTGTTGAGTTTTAATGATATATATTCCCATGGGTATGATACTCAAACAATGAATGAAGGGAATGAGAAATATATATGTCTTATCACATATAAATCAGGAAAGGAATATGTGATTGAAAAACTACCAATGCTCCCTACTGGATTGCATTATACACATATAAGTCCCATTGAATCAAACATGGTAGTTGATAATTCTTCAATATTAACCAATTGGCATGATCGATTGGAACATCCTGGTTCAACAATGATGCGAAGAATTATAGAAAATACACATGGTCATCCACTGAAAGACCAGAAGATCTTTCAGAATAATAAGTTTCAATGTAAAGCATGTTCTCTTGGAAAACTTATTATAAGACCATCTCTAGTCAAAATCCAAACTGAATCAACAATGTTTCTTGAACGTATTCAGGGTGATATTTGTGGACCAATCCATCCACCATGTGGATCATTCAGATACTTTATGGTATTGATTGATGCCTCCAGCAGATGGTCACATATATGTTTATTGTCAACTCGAAATGTTGCATTTGCAAGATTACTTGCTCAAATAATAAAATTGAGGAATTAGTTTCTCGATTATACAATCAAGAAAATTAGACTTGATAATGCTGGTGAATTTACTTCCCAGACTTTCAATGATTATTGTATGTCTATGAGAATCATTGTTGAGCATCCTGTTGCTCATGTACATACACAGAATGGATTGGCTGAATCATTGATTAAACGTCTGCAAATGATTGCTAGACCAATGATTATGAAAACAAAGTTTCCTATTTCTATATGGGGACATGCAATTTTACATGCTGCTTCATTAATTCGCATCAGACCAAGTGCATATCATAAATACTCCCCATTACAGCTTGCATTTGGTAAAGAACCAGATATTTCTCATCTGAGAATTTTTGGATGTATGGTGTATGTGCCTATTGCACCACCACAACGAAAGAAAATGGGACCTCAAAGAAAGGTTGGAATTTATATCGGTTATGATAGTCCATCAATCATTCGATATCTTGAACCTCAGACAGGCGACGTGTTCACAGCACGTTTTGCTGATTGTCATTTTAATGAGGAAATCTTCCCAATGTTAGGGGGAGAACAGAAACATACCGAAAAAGAAATTACATGGTATGTATCATCATTGTTACATCTGGATCCAAGAACAAAACAATGTGAAAAAGATGTACAAAAATTGTACACTTGCAAAGAATAGCAAATCAAATACCAGATGCATTCGCAGACACAAAAGGGGTAACTAAATCATATATGCATGCTGAAAATGCCCCTGCTCGAATTGAAATTCCAAAGAAACAAATGGAAGATACTCATGATGTCATTAAACGCCTGAAGCGTGGAAGGCCAGTCGGTTCCAAGGATAAAAATCCTCGAAAAAGAAAATTCATAGAGAAACACGATGATCACAAAATAAAGAATGATGTTTCTGAAGAAACACATGATGATCACAAAATAGAGAATGGTGTTCCTTAAGAAACACATGATGATGAAAATATTCTGTCAGAACCACAAACTGACGAGAATCATGAAATCTCTATCAATTACATTAATACTGGAAAAATATGGAACCGAAAAGATATAGATGAAATTGATAATATATTTTCTTATAATGTGGAAATCGACATCATAAATGATAACGAAGATCATGAACCAAAATCTTTTGGTGAATGTAAAAATCGGCAGGATTGGATAAAATGGAAAGAAGCCATCCAGGTTGAATTGGATTCGCTAAATAAACGTAATGTTTTTGGACCTATAATCCTTACACCTGAAGGTGTAAAACCTGTTGGATACAAATGGGTTTTTATTCGAAAGCGAAATGAGAAAAATGAAATAGTAAGATATAAAGCTCGACTTGTTGCACAAGGTTTTTCTCAAAGACCTGGAATTGATTATGAAGAAACGTATTCTCCCGTGATGGATGCAATTACGTTTCGGTATTTGATTAGCTTGGCAGTATCTGAAAATTTAGAAATGGATGTTGTTACAGCTTACTTATATGGATCACTTGATAGTAATATATATATATGAAAATCCCTGAAGGATTTAAGATGCCTGAAGCACAAAGTTCAAAACCCAGAGAATGTTATTCTGTGAAATTACAAAGATCGTTATATGGGTTAAAGCAATCAGGTCGAATGTGGTATAATCGACTAAGTGATCACTTGATGAAAAAGGGATATGTAAATAATTCAATATGCCCTTGTGTTTTCATTAAGAAAACAACATCCGGATGCGTAATTATTGCTGTACATGTTGATGATTTAAACATCATTGGAACGAATAAGGAAATTCAAGAAGTTGTGTCATACTTGAAGGAAGAATTTGAAATGAAGGATCTTGGAAAAACCAAGTATTGTCTGGGTTTACAAATTGAACAAAAAGAATGTGGAATGTTTGTTCATCAGACAAATTATACAGAAAAGATCCTTAAACGTTTTAATATGGATAAAGCAAATCCTTTAAGTACTCCAATGGTTGTTAGAGCATTAAACATAGAAAAGGATCCATTCCGTCCATGTGAAGATGATGAAGATATTCTTGGTCCAGAAGTACCATATCTAAGTGCCATCGGTGCCCTAATGTATCTTAAAAATTGTACAAGGCCTTATATATCTTTTGCCGTAAATTTGTTGGCAAGATTTAGCACATATCCAACAAAGAGACACTAGAACAGAATTAAACATATATTCCGTTATCTACGAGGAACGACAGACTTGGGAATTTTGTATTCAAAAGATGCTAATCCAAGTATAATTGGTTATGCTGATGCTGGATACTTATCTGATCCACACAAGGCACGTTCCCAAACTGGATATGTATTTACTCGTGGAGGCACTGCAATATCTTGGCGTTCACAGAAACAAACGCTCGTAACAACTTCATCAAATCATGCCGAGATTATTGCACTACATGAAGCAAGTCGTGAATGTGTGTGGTTAAAATCAATGACCCAACATATCTAAATCTCATGCGGATTATCATTCGATGAGAAGCCTGTGATACTATATGAAGATAATGCTGCATGTGTTGCTCAAATGAAAGAAGGATACATAAAAAGCGACATAACTAAACATATTCCTCCTAAGTTCTTCGCATTCACCAAGGAGCTTGAGAAGAATAAATGTATTGATGTTCGTCACATTCAATCAAGTGAAAACTCATCAGATCTCTTCACAAAGGCACTTCCTACATCAATATTCAGAAAGCACATATATAATATTGGGATGCGCAATCTACGAAATTTGTGAAGAACTGTTCATGTCAACATCAGGGGGAGTTTACGTGACTGCACTCTTTTTCCCTTACTATGGTTTTTATCCCAATAGGTTTTTCCAAGTAAGGTTTTTAACGAGGAAGTAATTTTTCTATCCTATTAATTTCGACAAATTAAAGGATTTTTTTAAAAAATAATGTAAATTTTAAATCTTTTTTCAAAAATAATGTAAGAAAAAAAAATTTGCAAAACTAAGGCAATCCGCGCTTACCAAGCACGGACGGTGCTCACGTGGAGGACCGTCCACGCTTGGTAAGCGCGGACCATAATATTTTTAGTTTTTTTTTAAAGTTTTTGATTTTTATTGTCCGCTCATTTCGTTTACGTACGCTGCCTCAAAATAATTTCACGTGAAAGCTGAAACTCTGAAATGATAATTTCAGACTCAAAGCTGAGACTGTCGAAAATCACGTTAAGACCAATAATTCAAATATGAATAGTCTTTACATTTCTTCTCCTATATAATTGATGAAATATTCAACGAATGAGTTATCAACTTTCGCCTAAATTTTCTCTCAATTTTCATTGACAAAATGTCTAACATCGATGTACTCTTATATTTTGGTGGTCATGTAGTCAGTGATAATGGATCGATTGAATATAGCATTCCATTTGTTAGACCGATATGAGTATTACGATATATTAATTTGATGGATTTAGTTGAAGCTGTGCATAGAATGTTAGCAATCGATCCAGCGATTTTTTCTCTGAAGATATCAACAAAGTATTCATTCATGGAGAAAGCATCTTGGCATGAAATTCAAGTCATTCTTGTTGATGACGATGCTTTACAGTTTATAATGCAATGTGACAATATGCATGTTTTTCATCTGTACGTGGAAGCAAATTCAATTGAGCATAATGTTGGATTTGATAAGCATGAATCATACGTTCCACATGCATCCGATTCAGGTTTTTATAACCAACCCGGTACATCAACATATGGTGGTTTCCAGGAGCAAGAATCTAATGTTCCACAGATTACTGAAGGAGTCGGTAATATGAGTTTCGATGATGTAAGTGGGCCTTGGTACCAATATATAAATGTCCAGTCGGAACAAAATAATGCTCCATATTGGCCGAATCCAACATTAGATTCAAGTGCTCGTTGTCCGGATCAGGCCAATAATGATGATATTTGGAGGACTGATTCCGAACCAGATATGTCATACAGCGAGTCTGGAGAAGAAGAAGTGAATGTTGATAATTTTACAAATCTTGATGAGGGGACATCATCTCGACAACCACAACGTGACACATTACAGAGGCAGACCGTACCATTTCTGTCAAACATTTCTGAAATGCCATCATTTTTCAATAAATTTTTTGGGGAAGAGCTTCCTGATTCTGTCGATGTTCTTTGTGGAGTGCAATCAAGCTATTACAATCCGGATAGAGGTGAAATATGCGTTAATATGTTATTTAAAGATAAGAATGATATTCTGTCAAGGATTATTCAGTCAGAGTTGTCAGCGTGAGTACCGTGTCGTGGAGAGCACACACAGTTTGTGGAAGTTACGTTGTAAAAATAATTCTTCTACGGCCATTTGTCGATAGGGACTTCGCTCTTCTTTGAAGGCCAAGACTGGTTATTGGAAAATAACTGATACGATCCCGCACATGAGATTTTTGATTTGTCCCGATCTTTGAAACAAGTAATTGATAGGTGTGATAATCGCCTCTAGATCACGCGGTCTAACAACAATTAATCAACGATAGAAACAATCGCGTTCAAGAAAACCTCCAAAGAACTCGTCCTTGGCAACCCTCGTGAAAATCGATAGACGAACGACAAAAGAATCCACCTTTGAAAGTTCGATTTTTGAAAACACCGAAGTGTATTTGAGAGAAAATCTCACAATTTGATATCAAATCAATAATGAACAAAAATTAAAAGTTTACATAATATTCTAGCTTAAATAAAGGTAACGAAAACCTAAATACAGAAAATTGCATATTTAAAGATATCAAATCTACTTGACAAAATAATTAAAACTCTAATTTAGGAAAAATCTTCTCTCCAAGTCATAAAGGACACGGACCTCGTGTACATGTCCGGAAGGGGGTCCGTGTAGGCACGGTATTTCTCGTCCCCAAATGTAGTGGACACGGACCACGTGTACACGTCCGTGTAGCCTCGGTCGTTCACAAAGATGCTTGAAGAATGTTCCTTTGGCCCCCAACGCGCTAAATCGCAAGCTTCCAATTCATCCTCTACTTGATTGTGATGCAACCCGAACCCTTCGAGCCTTGTTTCCAATCTTTCATTGGTTGGATGAAGGGCAACATTCAACATCTTCAAGCGTACTCTCGGGATTGGATTTTGGAACGCATAGTGGCTGGCTAGATTCATATCAATAACAAAATATGACGGGCCTCACACATGTATATCTACCTCGGTTGGTATAGACCATAAGAATTTGAATAGCGATATGGTGGCACATACGCTATTGGGAGTTGTTCGTTGTGATCCTTCGTACGAGATTAAGTATATCATCGAAATTGTGAAAGATAAATATGGATATCAAATCTCGTACACGAAGGCATGGCGAAGTTTGAAACGTGCTATGGAAATTTCGTATGGTACATGGGAGAGCTCCGTTCAATTACTTCCAAAATATGTGTGCTCTTTCCAAATATAATCCGGGAACAGTTGTGGAGTGGAAGCATCTCAGAGCCAACAATGAAATGAGTAAGACACTGAACTATTTTTTTTAGGGCGTTCAGGCCGTGTGTTGATGGGTTTCGACATTGTCGAAAAATAATTAGTGTTGATGGTACACACTTGTATACCAAATACAAGCACAAAATGTTGATTGGTGTCACTCTGGATGCGAACAATCAGGTTCTACCGCTAGCATTTGCTATTGTGGATGAAGAAACAACAGATTCTTGGAAATGGTTCTTGGAGAACCTAGGAAGACATGTTGTTCGTGGTGAAAGTGGCGTGTGTCTTATTTCTGATAGACATAAGGGAATCATGCGTGCAACTGCAGATCTACCATATTATCAACCTCCACATGGTGTGCATCATTTTTGTTTGAGACACGTGTGTTCAAACTTTAACACTCAATTCAAAGTCGTCCATCTGAAAGATTTATGCTGGGCGGCAGGCACACAAAATCAAATTTGTAAGTTTGAATCAATAATGGAGGCAATCAAGAATAAAAACATTTTGGCGCACCACTATTTGGCTGGAATTGAGAAAGAAAAATGGAGTTTGGCTCATGACGGTGGTTGGCGTCGTGGGGTGATGACAACCAATATGTCAGAGTGTTTAAATAGTGTCTTGAAGGGTGCTCGTAGACTTCCTATATCTGCAATAGTACACTTGACACTTCTGAGGTGCGTAAAATATTTTATTGAACGTGTGACTATAGGTGGTCGTATGGTTTGGGAGGATCGATACGTTGGGCCTCTTGTTGGGTTGGAGAGACGCAGATGGGAAAAATTTGGATCTCAACCGAAAGCGGCAGTGTTATCGGTGGTACAAGAATTTTATACAAATGCGGGTGAGAGGACGGATGACAAGGCATTTGTCCGAGGTAAACTTGTGTCATTTGATTCGAGTATAATCAATGTTTTTTTAGAAACGCCCTACGTCGATGATTCCGCCTTCCAGACTTTGGTTGCTAACCCTTATTATAGTGTGATAATCGACACCCTATCTCATCCAGGGGCGATCTGGAAACCAATAGGGGGGTCACCGAGTTGTTTTGATGAAAAATATCTGAGGCCGATAATGCTCTTTGTTATTTATTTTTGGCAAGGAGAATGATGCCGGTCTCACACAAAAGTGAAGTACAAAAGGAGCGGGCCAGGTTCTATATGCTTTATATCAGGGTTACCCAATCAATGTGGGAAAGCTTATCAATTCTCAGATTTTGATGAGCGTTTATAATAGATACATCGGGCATTTCTTTCCTGGTATCATATCAGAGTTGTGTGCGATGGCTGGGGTTGTGTTCCGTGATGATGAAAAGTGGCTGCAACCAATGAAGCCCATTTGTGCACAGGACTTGCAACGAAAATACGCTAAACGACAGTTAGACTTCAGGACGGATGTGGGAGATACAGATGGATCGAGCACCGTCGCCCCGCGTCGCCCACAACCCGACAGATGATCCCTAAACGACAAAGTAGATGAGACTCTTGCCTTCATGGCTCATCAGGAACAAGTTAACTTGAACCACAACGAACATTTTGCATATATCGAGTCCATGATGCATACAACGATGGTCCACATGGGTGTTGACCCAAGGACCATCCCTCCACCTCCACCGTTCATTCCTCCGTTCAATTTTCAGAACGACTATCAGCCGCAAGGGAATGCATCAGGAGTGCCACCACCAGATAATGACAAGGATGAGTCGTGATCAACGATTCATAATTGGACGTCAATTATGAATTTTGATCTTATCTTCCGATTGTGTGTATTCTTCTGTTCAGATGCGAATATTTTTTATTTCACCTTTGTTTATTTGTGTTTTTTCCCTGCACTTTTATTCATCTTATCTTTCGCTTATTAACACTATACTGTAGAACTAATAAAATTTACACGATGCAACAATGCAAAATGTACAAGAATAGAAATTTTATAGTTACAATTAATTAGAAAATTCATCGTCATAATTAAAATGGTACAAATGGCTACCTGTTCCACAATCAGGTGGATTGCGTCTTCTCGTCCCTCTACGCAATCCTACATTTTTAGGAATAGCCTCATTTGAGTAACCTGGATAAGTGATAGGGGAAATAGCATTCCTCTGTGGTCGTGTGTCATGCAAAATATGCTGAGGTCCAACGTTAAGCAAATTCATGAACTTTGTGTGTTCGACCAATAAGGAGTCTGAAAATTCGTCTAACCAAACGAACGAAAGTCACCAAACCCTGAATCACTGGAAAAAACCAGGTTGAGTATTAGAGGTTCCTGCCATATTCATTTCAGCTGACGCAATAATCATAGAGTCTCCTGCAAACCCACTTGGTTGCCTAACCATGTCACTTCTCCATCCTAATTATGACTGATGCGAAAACGGAGAAGGTGTACTAAAATTTTGTTGAACATTAGTTTCTCCAACAAAAGTAGTGTACGGATGTGGCTGAAAACCAACGACAGTAACTGCAGGTGATATGGTGCGTACAATTATTCGATTGTACCATTGGAAGTAGTCTTCGTCAGTTTGCATCGATCGTCCGTGTCACACCCCTTTAAAAACATAGCTCAGCCTATTATTCCACAACTCAATTGAATTCCTATGATAATCTCTCCAATCGGTGTTTCGATGTCATATTCTCATGATATTATGCATATCGTCATTGTCGACGGCAGACCCTGGAATTGATTGTCGTCTTACAAATTGTCGCATTACCCGATTAGGACGATGCATCTCCACGATGTCAAAGCATATAAGTGGACAAACACATCGCTATATTTTGTTGTCGTATGAATCAATAATCGTCTTCACATTTATGTCATTTTTCTTGTATACGCTCCATTAAACTGAAATTTTTTTTTACCATTGAATATTCATTTATTCAATCAAAACAAAATAGTCTTCGTTAAATCACTATTACGTATTAACATTCTATAATATCTCATTATTATTCATACGATCTAGAGAATCCCTTATAATTCTTACAGAATGTGTTGGCGAATGTGTGTAACTAAATCCATATTTCCACCTACAATTATAAAAATAATAAATTACATATCAAGAAAATATACAAGATATATATGATATTACCACCATAAATTTTTAAATATTACCGTGCACCATATGGAGAAACTGGAATGAAACCATCCAGATCAACGTGAGGTACAACTAATATTAACCCATCTCGATCGGGTTTAACACATTTAATCTTGCTACATGCCCATATTTGCTTATAATAATAAAAAAAATTAACATTTACTAAAATAGTGTGTTAAATAATCACATCACATTAATGATACATGCAGGATATATAAAGGTCCAGCCATTGTAGTATTCTCTATACGTGACGCGTTACACAGCTCACGGTATAGAAATGCTAAAACTGCACTACCCCAACTATAAGACTTCACGTTATCAACATCTCGTAGCAGTTGCAAAAATATTAGTCTACATGAACCTCCTTGATAATCAGGAAACATTATTCCTCCAATAATCATTAACGCAACGCAACGAGTAAATTTCACAACATCTACATCTGAAGTTTCATCATTAACAAGGTTAGATATACAATGATCGTGCAGTGCAGTCATAGACAGATGACCACCTGTCAAATATTTAGATGCTGGCAAAAATCCCAACATATCCAAATATATGTGTTGTCATTCCTCAACTTTATGTGATACATCTAATCCAGTTACTGCTTCACCATCAATTGTTAGACCCCAAATGATTGAAATATCTTGTAATGTCACTGTTGCTTCACCACATGTAAAATGAAACGTGTGTGTCTAGCGTCGCCAACTTTCAACAAGCGCAGTAATCAAATGATTATCAAGAACTTGTGACCCACATTCTAAAACTCCATAAAAATCCATATGATTTAAATATGCTAGGACACGCCTATGTAAGTAATTATCAGTATATAACTTCCAAATCAAATTGTCTGACCTCTTCACTTTGACAATATCATCAATGGTTAACGAAGACACTCTTGATGACATATGTGTCGCTTGTAAATAGAGGACACTGAGATCTTCTGGATTTCGATTATCTGTCATTCTGAAATATGTCGTAGATCTTCTCAACTTCGTCTAAAAAAAATTTTCTGCGAGAATTGAGAAACCGAAAAATGGGAGAACGAGAGGGGAAAGATAAGAGGATGAAAGAGGAGGAGAAGGAAAGAAGAAGGAATCACACATAGATAAGGATTAGACGAATGGGAGAGTGCCGCGTGGGAGGTGGAGGAGCATCTGCGCTTCGTAAGCACGGACGGTGCTCCACGTGTGTACCGTCCACGCTTGGTAAGCGTGGATTGCCTTAGTTTTGCCATTTTTTTTATTACATTATTTTTGAAAAAAAAAATTGCAATTTACATTATTTTTAAAAAAACCCCATAAGATATTTTTAGTACTATCAAATGATGTTTACTAACTACATCATGCTAGGGGTGAGAAAAAATATCGAATTTTCGGTATACTGAGACTACCGTATCGAAAAAATATCGAATTTATCGAATTTTCGGTACGGTAACGGCATGCAATTTGAAAATTTCGATATACATCATAATACCGAAATACCGAAAAAATATATAATATTGTAAAACAATAAGTTTATAAAGTTTTAAAAATATAATATTTTTCTGTATAAAACGGTATATACCGATACTATATAGAAATTTTCGGGTACCATACACTTTCGGTATAGTATCGGTATGAATTTTCTTATACCGTAATTTTTGATACGATATACGGTATATAATTTTCGATACGGTACGATATACCACCCTTACATCAAGCAACATAAAATAATTACAAAATATATTATTTATAGAAATAGAAAATATAGCCAATAAATTGAAACCAAACCTCCTCACTTTTGTTTTGGTATGGACAAAAAGTACAAGGTATTATCGCTTTCATCGACTTCCCGAATTAGAACTAAACGTTACACATTTCCATTTTCATTCAATTTCAAATTTATTATCATAATTTATATCGTAAATGAATCAAATGGAGTCGAATGTTATAAAATTTTACCTTTGATTGGCTGTAAAATGAATATTGGTGGATATAATTACTATGTCTAATTTGTCTCATATCATGAGAAAGTTGATTCTAATTCAAAACATTTATTAATTTAAAGTTAAAAGTATTTAAATAAATTAAAATTATTGGCTCAAAATAAATTATCTAGATAAATCGACATTAAACAAATTGAACATCCAATAACATGTGCATAAAGTAAAGGTCAGCGAATTTCAATTTTGAATCAAATCCGAAACTCACACGTTTCTTATTTACATATTAGTAATATAAAATAGAATGATAATGAGATTATTATTCGATGAATTTGAAATTCATTTTAATTTACATGAATACTATATAAAACACGTGAGAAGTGAATTTTAATTTTATGGTTTTACTTCTCTAAAAAACAAAAAATCATTTGAAATACATCAATTTAAATACAATTTAAGGAATAATTGTTGGTAAAAACTTGTGTGAGACGGTCTCATGCGTCGTATTTTGTGAGCTGGATATCTTATTTAGGTCATCCATGAAAAAGTATTGAATTTTATGCCAAGGGTATTAGTTTTTATCGTGAATATCGGTAAGGTTGACTCATCTCACAGATAAAGATTCGTGTGATCGTCTCACAAGAGACCTACTCATAATTGTTTGTTGCTTAGTATTTATTTGACAATTGACTTGCTTTATAAAACAACAAGAAACTCACAAAACGTCTTTCCCAAATTATCATCATAAAAAGTTCGTCAAAAGAACACACATTTCACATATGGAGTAAAGATTGATTATACTTGTGAATTACCAAATTATTATTATGACGATTTAATTAAATATCGTATGAACATGTATGGAACTATGAATTTCGTAAGAGTTTGTTAGAAAATAAATAAAATATGCAGCGATTATTAAAAGGAAATATTTGATATTTGTATTATATCTAAACTGTGAGACTCTTAAAAAGTGTTTGGAGGAGTTTTTACTTATTTTGAAGCGATTCTTTTATATATTGAGCCCGTTTTGTATCAAAAGTTTTTTTGATTAAAAAAATTCTTTTTAAAGTTGGCTTTTAAAAGTGCTTTTTTAAGTAAAAATTGTGTTAATATTGTGTTTGGATGAATAGATAAAAATCACTTTTTAAATTAATAAATGTGTTTGGATACATATCATTAAAGTGCTTTTTTAACTCATTAATTTATATATATATTTTATAACGGATTTCTAAACAAGTGTGATGTATAAATATAAATAATTAAATCCATACAAAAACAATAAAATATACGTAATACACAAGAATTGATGAATATTATATACGTAGTTGCAAAAAAATGGAATAAGCAAATACTTCCCCTTCCTCACTTCCTGGATTTATCGGATCATTGACCGAATTGTAACATAATTATCTAATTCACAATACGTAATACAGACGTAAATGAATAGGGAGTGTAGATTCTGCAGCAAAAAGAAAGCAGAAAAAAATGAACGAACAAAAACCTCGACGGAAAAAAAAAACTGTATCTTGTAGAAGAATGGAGAAAAGATTGAGAGGAGGCTACTGGTGGATGTTTTTTTTAAGGTTATTAAAAAAGCTAGTGAAAAAAGCTCTAAAATAGGGCTTTTAAAAAAGCTCTAATTTCAACTTAAATAAGTGTTTTTTTAAGCACTAGAAGCCCATCCAAACAAGTTAAAAATTTAAAAAGCACTTTTTTTTTAAAAAAACACTTTTTTAAAAAAAAAACATTTTTTTAATTGTAGCTTCTTATACCAAACGGGCTCATTATAAAGAAGTGGGTGTGAAGTAAAACTATGGAGTGTTTGAAAATAAAATTTCAAAATAAATAAATAGTAAAGTTTGAGTGTTTAGAGAAAAACTGTTTTTAAACTTAATTTTTAGTAAAATGTTAACAATATCTTTAAGGAATGTAACATCTATCTCTTTCAATTATCTAAATTTAGGTACAGATACAATCAATGATGTATTTTAAACATTTTTTGTAATTTATCTTGTTACAATATGAATACTTGAACATTTGTATAAGATTAAAAAACAAATGATAATACTAGTACAAATATACAAAATATGTTAAAAAAATACAAAAAAATGAAAATTTAAAAATTACAAAATATTTTTAAAAAATAAATTTTTGTAACAAAACATGAATTGAATTTTATGAACTACATTCCAAAATCTTAAAACTCAGATATAAATAAAATTTTAATTTTTAAAAAATTTCCAAAAATAAAAATTATGGAATATCATAAGTTTTCTGTTTTTTAAGTGTACAAATATCAAATCATAATTTTAAATAATTAACAAAATAACATAAGTAAAAAAATGTATCACAATTTTACTTATAACTTTTGGCTAAAAATACAGTAGTTAAAGCAGAAGCAAATATTCAAAAACACTCCAAAGCACTTATACCAAGTTAGAATCCATTAGGTGCTTCCTATAAACTCTTTTAAATACTCTTTTAGTAGTTAGAACAAGTTGCCACTATTCTCGTATTCAGGTACTCGATCGTTCTGCCAAAGAAAAAGAGCAACACACTATCGATGTTCAAAAGATGGGTAAAAGGTTGCAAGATATTTTGTCTCTCTACTGGTAAAGCTACTCAATATGTCACTCAACTCGACCACTCAAATATTCTTGAGGTATATACAGTCGTTGCTATAACCTAATGTGCTCCACGGATGGTGGAAAAGCACCGGTCGAAATGGACTGCAGATGAAAAAAGGTCGACCTGGATAATGTGAACAAATATAGCATTTATAAAACTTTATATAAAAATATGTAGCAAATTAAAAATTTGTTTTACAGCTAAATAAATATGAGAGAAGTTAATTCAAATATGCGAGGACAATGATCAAACCAAATAAAACAAGTTAACTGTTGCCATCCAGAAATTTGACAATGTTAAGATGAAACCTGGGGGAGCTCTAAATGAGTTTGATGAATGGTTCAGTGGTATCATTATTGAGCTTACATCTCTCGGTAAGGAATATTCTAATCGATAAATTGTCTTGAAGATAATGAGAGCACTGCCCAAAAAATGAGATGTAAATACAGAGAGCATGAGAGAATCTAAGGATTTGAACCAACTGTAATTACATGATTTATTTGCTTATCTCGAGGCCCGTGAGCTTGAACTTGTGATTCGAACTGAAGAAAAAACATCCATCTCCCAACCAACCAATTCTCTGACTGCTATCGCTATTACTCTTCCAATCGAAGAGACCGCAAGTAAGAAGTTGGTTGAGCAATTAAACAATGAAGCGCTATTAGTTACTCGTAAAAAAATTAGTAAATTCATGCGTAAAAATCAGTCTAAATTTACTAAATTATATTATAAAAAGGACCATACATAAGATGTTCAAACTTCAAACATGTTTTAATTGTAGCAAGAAGGGCCACTTTATTGCAGAATGTAATAGACCTAAGAAGGATGAAAGAAACCGTTCGAGAAAAGACGATCAAAGGATGAAAATAAATATTTCAAGAAAGTTTTTTGTTGCTGAGGAAAACAAGAGTAAATGGGTAGATTCGGAGAATGAGTGTAGTGACCCGTTCCAGAATCACCTACTAATCAGAACTTAAGCATGCAAAATTAACACTTAAAACTGAATCAGGTAAACAGCGGAAAAACAGTAATACAACCCAATCGAATCTGTAAGTACAAAATACTTAAACAACCAGATCGAACTAAATACCAAGAACAAATACCAACAACTACAGGTCAACCTCTGCCAGCTCCCTGTCCACTCGCTCCTGGACCGTCCAACCTGAGACCTGCCCCATCGAATAGGGTGTCCAAAACAGAGATAAACCGAGGACGTGAGCATAAAACGCTCAGCACCGAAAGCATGAGTATACAAGACTATGACATGCATGTATGCAAAATGTACTGGATACCAGGATCTGGGTATAACGAAATACTGCTCAGACAAATGACGTCAAGGTATGTAGCACTCTGCGCCGTCGCACCAGGAGGTGGCTCCCATACCAAAATAAACCTGTGGATATACCGGTGACCTGACCACCGTCGGCCAACGGGGTCCAACCATCCACAACAAATGAGGGCTGAGCACCCTCTCAACAGGCTATCTCAAAGATAATCAGGCTCAACATGATTATGCAAATGCCGCATAATAAACCATGCATCATATGACAGATAATAATGCAACATATAAACATGCAACACATAGTAAAGCATACTCAATCCTGCTATCTCGGATAGTACTTTCGTACCTCAAACCAGTAGATCCTAGCAATCAGCCCTAGAATCAAGCCTACAATCCAAGTGATACCATATCACTAAACCACATCTAAAAGCCTTAACTAGACTAATAGATACTCCCAAATCTCAAAGGGAACCCAGAACTATACCTGCGTCCGTAGTCAGCCCACTGATGCCGCTAGCCCCCAACTAGAGCACAGCTCCGCTACAAAACCAGTAGCTCCCCGCTAGTGCCCGAACCTCGGGAAAAGACTAGAAACCCATCAGAAACGACTAAAACGCTCTGGAACTCTCGGAATTGGCGAGTGAAAAGTGAAGCCTCGCGCTTCTATTTATAGACAACGATCGGAAGATCCGATCCACTTCGGAAGATCCGATCCGGTGCACTTCGGAAGATCCGATCCACTTCGGAAGATCCGAACTCTGCATGTCTTCCACGTGTCCAGCCACCTGTCTCGGACGATCCGAACCCCGATCGGACGATCCGAACCCTGACATGACATGACTCGTCTGACTCCGAACAGAACGGTCCATCCGAACCCACTTCGGACGATCCGAACCAACTTCGGACGATCCGAACCCGGTTCGGTCCTTCCGATCCCACCGAAATACAATTAATCCAATAATTAACTCAAATTAGGCATCGGGATACTACATTCTCCCCCTCTAAAAAGGATTTCGTCCGCGAAATCGGGTCTGAAGAATGACAATTCTGAACAACAACACATTCAACTTAAGAATGAATTACAACTGAAGTACGACTGAAATCACAATCATAACTGAAAATACTACAACTAGAACAACTCTGGATGCTCTGACCGCATGCGACTCTCTAGTTCCCAAGTAGCTTCTTCAGTACCTCGACGCTGCCACTGCACTAAGACAAGAGGAATAGTCTTATTCCGCAGTACCTTATCCTTCCGGTCTAAGATCGAAACCGGTCTTTCCACAAAAGACAAATCCGGATTCAGCTGAACTTCTGTCGGATGCAAAACATGAGACTCATCCGCTACGTATCGTCTCAGCAAGGACACATGAAACACATTGTGAACACTAGACAGATACGGTGGCAAAGCTAATCTGTAGGCCAAATCTCCCACACATTCTAAGATCTCAAAAGGATCAATGAATCTCGGAGATAGCTTACCCTTGAGACCAAATCTCAGAATCCTCCGGAAAGGTGATACTTTGAGAAACACTTTCTCGCCTGCATCAAAATGAAGAGGTCTGCGCTTGGTGTTCGCATAACTCGCTTGTCGATCCTGAGCAGTCTTGATCCGCTGTTTGATCACAAGAACTTTGTCCATGGCCTGCTGAATCAATTCTGGACCCTCGACCTGTCGTTCTCCGACTTCCTCCCAGAACAGAGGAGTACGACAACGTCGACCATACAATGCTTCAAACGGAGACATACCAATACTCCTGTGAAAACTGTTGTTGTATGCAAACTCTATCAGTGGCAAATGATCCTGCCAAGCTGGCCCGAAATCCATCACACAAGATCTCAACATATCCTCAAGAGTACAAATAGTTCTCTCTGACTGACCGTCAGTCTCTGGGTGATATGCAGTACTCAAACTCAAGGTAGTGCCCAAAGCTTGCTGAAAGCTGCCCCAAAATCTAGACGTAAATCGAGGATCTCTGTCACTAACGATACTCACGGGCACACCATGAAACCGTACAATCTCCTGAATGTACAACCGTGCCATCCGATCGAAAGTGAAATCTCTGTTATACGGAAGAAAATGGGCAGACTTAGTAAGTCGATCCACTACCACCCAGATAGCATCTCTATTCCCCACAGACATAGGCAAGTGAGTCACGAAGTCCATCGTGATATGCTCCCACTTCCACTCCGGAATAGGAAGATTCTGCAACAAACCTCCAGGTCGTCGATACTCAGCCTTCACCTGCTGACAGACTAGGCACTTGGAGACATACTGATAAACATTACGTTTCATACCTTTCCACCAAAATCGAGTCCTCAAATCCTTATACATCTTGTTGCTCCCCGGATGAACACTCAACTTGCTACGATGAGCCTGGGACAAAATCTCCTCCCTCAAAGTGTCATCCTCCGGTACAACAACACGATCAGATAAGCACAAAAGACCCTCGGACTGATAGTGGAATCCAGAAGTATTATCTCCATCAGCCAACCGGGCTAATTTCTGAACCTTAGAATCAGACATCTGAGCATCTCTGATCCGAGAATACAAAACTGGCTCAGACAAAATAGTGGCTACACGGATACTTTCTGATCCCTTCCGATGCTTACAATTGAATCCCATCGAACAGAAATCCTGAATAATCCCAGATACAGCACAAGTCTGAAGAGCAGACAATCTCACCTTGCGACTAAGAGCATCGGCCGTGAGATTCGCAGATCCTGGATGATACTTGATCTCACAATCATAATCCTTGAGTAGATCCATCCAACGACGCTGACGCATGTTCAACTCAGCCTGAGTGAACAGATATTTCAAACTCTTATGATCAGTGAAAATCTCAAATCGCTCACCATACAGATAATGGCGCCAGATTTTCAAAGCAAAAACGATCGCTGCTAATTCCAGATCACGAACAGGATAGTTCTCCTCATGAGACTTCAACTGTCTCGACGCATAAGCAATCACATGCTCGTTCTGCATCAGAACACACCCTAGTCCCTGTAAAGAGGCATCGGTGTAAACACTGAAACCACCAGATCCAGACGGTAAAGCCAAAACAGGCGCAGATGTCAAACGTCTGCGAAGTTCCAAGAAACTCTCTTCGCACTCTGATGTCCACTCAAAGGAAACATCTTTCCGAGTGAGCTGAGTGAGTGGCTTAGCAATCTGAGAGAAGTTGACAATGAAACGGCGATAATACCCAGCCAATCCCAGAAAACTGCGGATCTCGGCTACTGTCGTCGGACGCGACCAGTTCAATACCGCTTCCACCTTGCTCGGGTCAACTGAAACTCCCTCGCTAGAAATGACATGACCAAGGAATACAACCCTGTCAATCCAAAACTCACATTTACTCAACTTCGCATAAAGCTGATTCTCGCGAAGTGTCTGTAAAATAATCCTTAAGTGTACGTGTTCTTGTTGATCATGCGAATAGATTAATATATCATCTATAAACACCACAACAAACTTATCCAAGAAATCCCGAAATACTCGATTCATCAGACCCATAAAAACTGCTGGTGCATTCGTCACCCCAAAAAGGCATAACCAGAAACTCATAATGCCCATACCGGGTCCTGAATGCAGTCTTCGATATATCTCCCTGATGAACTCGAAGCTGATGATAACCAGACCTTAAATCAATCTTGGAATACACAGAGGTACCTTGCAGTTCATCAATCCGTGGCAACGGATACTTATTCTTTATCGTAGCACGATTCAACTGCCGATAATCTATGCAGAGCCGCATAGAACCATCCTTCTTTTTGACAAAAAGAACTGGTGCTCCCCACGGGGACACACTGGGTCGAATATACCCCTTGTCAAGAAGATCCTGCAACTGCTGTTTCAATTCTTGCATCTCCGATGGAGCTAAACGATAAGGAGCTCTAGAGATTGGTGTCGTGCCTGGCATTAAATCAATGCCGAAATCCACTTCCCGAACGGGAGGAAAACCAGGAATCCTCTCGGGAAAAACATCCGGAAAATCGCAAACCACTGGAATGTCACTGATACCGACACTATCTGCGGACGAATCAATAGCATAGATAAGGTAGCCTTCCCCGCCCGACTCTAAAGCACGACAGGCTTTCAGAGCAGAAACCACAGGCATCGGGGGTCGCGCTCCCTCTCCATAGAAAAACCAACTGTCGCCCTCAACTGGACGAAACTGCACAAACTTCTGATAACAGTCCACAGTAGCTCTAAACACAGTCAGCACATCTATTCCCAGAATGCAATCAAAATCCTCCATCGCAAGAATCATCAAATTAGCAGTTAAAACATTACCCTCAAACTCTAGAGGACAACCCAAAACTAGACGTTTAGCTAGCACCGAATGACCCATCGGCGTGGAAACAGATACCACAACGTCCAAAGAAGTGAAAGGTAACGCATGACGCTTAGCAAATCTCGCCGATATGAATGAATGAGATGTACCAGTATCAATGAGAACGTAAGCAGGTAATCCACATAACTTAAAAATACCTGCGATAACTCTCTCGTTCTCCTCAGCCGCCTGATCCTGGTTAAGAGCAAAGACCTGCCCTTGAGTACGCGGTCGGAGGTTAGAACCCTGAGTAGACTGTCCCTGCTGCGGCCTCTGATGAACTGAAGCCTGAGAACCAGATCCTGATCCTCCGCCCATCTGTGGACAATCTCTCTTCATGTGGCCCATCTCACCGCACTTGTAACAAGCACCCGCAACCCTGCGACAACGCTCCGTCGGGTGATCCTTCCCGCAATGCTGACACGGGCCCTTCTTCTTCCCAAAATGGTGAACTCCTCCAGATCCAGAGGAAGAAGAAGTAGATCCAGCCTTCTTAAATGCTTGGGCGCGGGACCCAAAGAACTAGCAGGACGAGCAGACTGCATGGCTCGACCTCTCAGCAAACTGCCCTCAGCCTGGCGACAACGATTTACAAGGCCCTCATACGATGTCGGATCATCACAGACAACAACCCGATCAAAAATCATCACGACGGTGTTGACGACGTTCTTGATGCTCTCGGCGACGCTCCCGATCGTCGCGGTCTCCCCAGCGTCCAATGCTGCCATGACTACTAGCATCGTCGTCAAAACCAGACATTCTAGCTACAAAAGTTACCAGAGATTAAGCCCAAAAGAACAATTCTAAATCCCAAAATCTTAATGCATGCTCTGATACCATAAATGTAGTGACCCGTTCCAGAATCACCTACTAATCAGAACTTAAGCATGCAAAATTAACACTTAAAACTGAATCAGGTAAACAGCGGAAAAACAGTAATACAACCCAATCGAATCTGTAAGTACAAAATACTTAAACAACCAGATCGAACTAAATACCAAGAACAAATACCAACAACTACAGGTCAACCTCTGCCAGCTCCCTGTCCACTCGCTCCTGGACCGTCCAACCTGAGACCTGCCCCATCGAATAGGGTGTCCAAAACAGAGATAAACCGAGGACGTGAGCATAAAACGCTCAGCACCGAAAGCATGAGTATACAAGACTATGACATGCATGTATGCAAAATGTACTGGATACCAGGATCTGGGTATAACGAAATACTGCTCAGACAAATGACGTCAAGGTATGTAGCACTCTGCGCCGTCGCACCAGGAGGTGGCTCCCATACCAAAATAAACCTGTGGATATACCGGTGACCTGACCACCGTCGGCCAACGAGGTCCAACCATCCACAACAAATGAGGGCTGAGCACCTTCTCAACAGGCTATCTCAAAGATAATCAGGCTCAACATGATTATGCAAATGCCGCATAATAAACCATGCATCATATGACAGATAATAATGCAACATATAAACATGCAACACATAGTAAAGCATACTCAATCCTGCTATCTCGGATAGTACTTTCGTACCTCAAACCAGTAGATCCTAGCAATCAGCCCTAGAATCAAGCCTACAATCCAAGTGATACCATATCACTAAACCACATCTAAAAGCCTTAACTAGACTAATAGATACTCCCAAATCTCAAAGGGAACCCAGAACTATACCTGCGTCCGTAGTCAGCCCACTGATGCCGCTAGCCCCCAACTAGAGCACAGCTCCGCTACAAAACCAGTAGCTCCCCGCTAGTGCCCGAACCTCGGGAAAAGACTAGAAACCCATCAGAAACGACTAAAATGCTCTGGAACTCTCGGAATTGGCGAGTGAAAAGTGAAGCCTCGCGCTTCTATTTATAGACAACGATCGGAAGATCCGATCCACTTCGGAAGATCCGATCCGGTGCACTTCGGAAGATCCGATCCACTTCGGAAGATCCGAACTCTGCATGTCTTCCACGTGTCCAGCCACCTGTCTCGGACGATCCGAACCCCGATCGGACGATCCGAACCCTGACATGACATGACTCGTCTGACTCCGAACAGAACGGTCCATCCGAACCCACTTCGGACGATCCGAACCAACTTCGGACGATCTGAACCCGGTTCGGTCCTTCCGATCCCACCGAAATACAATTAATCCAATAATTAACTCAAATTAGGCATCGGGATACTACAATGAGTCCTCTGAATAACACTAGTTCAAGCGAAAATAATGATGAACCGATCTAATGCTTAATGGCTTACTCAGAAGCAGAAGAGGATATTGATGTATTTGATGTTGTCTTTAGTGAATTTACACGTGAAGATCTTGTCACTGCCCTACATGAAATAACTAATGAGTACATGAAATTTTACGCAATCATTCGAGGAAGTGAAAGAAGAAAAAGTAGGTCTGAGAGAGAAGTAAAGTGAATCTAGTTGCTTGCAACAAAAGGATCTTGAAAGTCATGAGGTGAAACTAACCCTGTTAGCCGTTGAGAATGATAATATGTGCAGAATGTTCAAAGCCACTTTGAATGAAAATCAAAAGTTGATAAAAGTAAGCAATACTTGGAACCAATATTTAGTTTCTATAAGTAAGATGCGAAAATAAAAAAAAATGTTGGTGATAGAACCAGCATTGGTTTTGGCAATAATGATTGATGTTGGAGCTTTTCAAGTTTGCAATCTTGATTTTGATATTAACAAAACTTGTTATTTTGTATTACTAATAATCTACCTTAGTGTGCAGAAGCTAGGATCAGTCACGAGCTGTTTACATCGCAAACTGAAGACTCAACTTATCTCACAAACTGAATCAGTCTAACTGTTATGTCAATTGAGCAGTCCAACTGATTGTCCAGTTGATAGGTGGTCCAGTAAGAGAACCTCAGAAGCCTGGCCAGCCGAAGGAGTGTTCAACTGATGAAGAAACCCAGCTGATCAGTACAACTGAACGAGAGTGAAATCAGTTCCACTGACGAGTCAACTGATTTCATCAGCTCAACTGAAGATCAGTTCAACTGACTAGTTCGAAGCATCAGTCAGAATCTTTCAGTTGTAGATCAAGACAAGCTCTTTCTAGTGGATTCTAGCTATACACAAATGTAAAAAGTAATTGTCCAATCAAAGTACAATAAAGGACGTTGCATCAAAAAATTAAAGACAAACATTTCAGAAGGGCAGTCGAAAAGTCGAGACACAAAGTCCAAGAAATGAATTCAAAATGCAACGGATACAATAAATGAGTCTTACTGTACGATCTAACTTCGAGACTATAAATGGAAGAAGAAAATCAGTGAAGACAAAGAGAGCAACAATGCAAATACCAGAGAGAATGTGGTAAAAGAAAGGACACGCTTATTTGCTCATCAGCTTTCAAGAAGCAATCAGCTCAGAGGGATACCAAAGATTTATCAGCTTAATTTAGAAGCTTATCTCCCTCAGTGTGTGAGAACATCTTTGCTCAGTTCTCACGCACAAACACTCTCACCAACACTCAAATATAGTCTTGCACAAAGACGTTAAACTTGTGTATGTAGTCTTTGACACATAGACGTTAAAAAAATGTTGGCTGGAAGGTGCTGCCTTCAATCGTAGCTAAAAGTTCAGTTTAGGCACTAGTGTAAGTCCTAGCTGAGTGGGTTTGTACAAGTAGTTGTATAAATCAAAGCCTTCTAGTGGATCCTACCCATGGAGGTAGAAGGGGTGACGTAGGAGAAGTTAAAGTCTCCGAAAATCCATAAATATATCTTGTGTATTTAACTGATTAACTGTTGTTTTAAACCTGTTTGGATCGGTTAGAGTATCCGTCAGTTCAGTTATCATCATAACTGAAATGATGAATGCAAAAGGTGTCTTATGAGAAAAAAAACTAAGAATAAAGGACTGTGATACGTTGAACCTCAAAACTCTAAGTCTAAAAATACTTGTCTAAATCTAAGACCAACCAGTCTTGGAACAAGCCATCACAACCTAGACAAAGTGTTTGAAAAGGAAAACCAAGACAGTTCTTCAACTCCAGACCAGTTCAAAAAAGATACCTAATGGATAACAAAGATAAAATGCCCAAACAACATATATTTAAATCTAGAACACTGCATAGCACCACATACACTTTTACTCGACTGCTAGAATTTCTGGATACACATATAGGTAATTGCTTTAGGATGATTCAAGTGTGGGCTCTGAAATCATTAATCCATTATGGACCCAAATAGAGATGAGTACCAAAATCTTTTTGTTTGTTGACATGTACTAAAGACAAAAACGATTGAGTAAAAATCACATTTAGTGACAATTCTAAAGGTAAAACTATGGGTAAATTTAAGATTATCCATGGTAAAGTCATCACTAAAAATTTGTGCTATAATTTAATTAACATTAGCAAGTTACGTGATAACGGTTACAAAGTTGAATTTCACCAACAAACTTGCACTGTGAAATCTAGTAATGATACAATTTGTTAATCGGATTAAGAGAACAAAAAACTTACAAAATAAATTGGAAATATAATCAACTTCTCTCTCCTACATGTTTTGTTTTTCATAATGATGACAAACATTGGTTCTGAAACAAGAAATTGAATCATATAAACTTCAAATCTATTGTCAATCTAAGTAACCAAGGCTTGGTGACTGGTGTGCCCAAATGCACTGTTACTAAAAGTAAGAGCTGCACTACATGTCAGCTGAGCAAACATGTAATGCCCGAGATTTTATATCATGTTAAGCTGAGATTATTGATTTAGAATTGATGTGATAATAGACGGACCGTTTCGAGACTAGATTGGGCAAAGCATATGAATTATGCAATTTTTGGACAGAACTATTGGCGCCCAAGCGGTAGAAAATGATCGCCCGAGCGCCAATGTTCAACAAGGTCATTTCATGGACAGAACGTCTGGCGCCCGAGCGGTAGTTTTTGATCGCTCGAGCGCTAGTGTTCAAAAAAAATATGTCTCGGACAGAAGGTTCCGCGCCCGAGCGGTAATTTATAACCACCCGAGCACCGACTGAAAATCATGGAAAATAAGCCACGTTTCTTTGACATGCAAGTGAGATATATATACAGATATAACCTTGCATTTCTTCAGAAGAAAAGGACCAAAGCTCCCAGGAAGAAAATCCTTACGCTTTTTATCTTGTAGATTTGTGGTTTGTGCAAGATCCGTCCGTCTGATTTTCAATCTGACTTTAGTACTGTATTCCTATCGATGAGAGCTTCAACTGGACGTAAGTTTTACTACGTTTTGATATGTTTTGAAATTTTGATAGTGAAGGAATCAGATATGACATATATGGTGTTCTTGACATAGTAGACATCGTATAATCGAAACAGGATTGAAGAACAGATACCGTATGAAATTGTTATGAATTTTGGAATTGGTTTGATTAAGATTTGATATCAGATTTGTATGGTTATCGATTATGAGTTGTGGGAATTGATACCTATTGATTGGTATTGCTGGGTATATTGAAATGGTGCAGTTATGCCGTTGAAATAAAAATTGATTTAGTTCTGGTTATATCCAGTATTGATTTGAGTGGTGTATTGATATTATACTCCTCGATATTGTCATTTCCAGATTGAGTATTGACAGGCTTTGAGTTCGAGACTTCGACAGAGTCAGATTGACAGAAAGAAATGTATAAATCAATGTTGATCCGGGATTGCACAAATCGAGTTGGATTAGACTTGAGTTTCCCTAAATGACATATCTTATTTTATTGCATTGATATCTGCAATTTATGAGATTGATATGTTTGGTCTATTGATTTATAGGCAAAGTATGTATTGATTCATAGGCTGATTTGCCTAGTCTTTGGCTGATTTTCCAAGTCTTCGGCTGAGTCTCCAAGACACTGAACATTTGGTTTATGTCGATGTTGCTTAGGAATTGATTCATTCCTATTGCCGAGATTCGATATATGAGACAATGTCCAGAAATCGGGATCCCTAGATTAGAGATGAATTGAGTCTGAGATGACGAGTCACGAGTGGATTTACAGTTTTATATCAATTCATGTTTTCGGATTTGATACATGTTATTGATGACTGTTTATGCTTTTATATATGATTTTATATGATTGTATTTATTCATTGTTTTTACTGGGATGTATTTATCACCGGAGTTATCCGGCTGTTGTCTTGTTTGTATGTGTGCATGACAACAGGTGGGACATGATCAGGGTCACGAAGAGAATGAGAGATTCAAGATTAGCGTGGAGATCCGGAATTAGAGTAGATTGATTTTCAGTACTTGATGTAGTGGCTGAACTTTAGTTTGCGATAAAAATATGTTGTACATGACTTGTACTTTATGTTGATATTCATATCAGATTAATTCCATTATGTTTCCGCACATGTATTTTTTTTAAAAAAATAAAAAATTAGACCCGGATTAATTAAATGATCTTAATAATGATTAAGAAATGAATTAGGTTCGGGTCCCCACAAAACAAGTGAGATCTAATTTTAAAAGCAAAGAGTGCAACTCCTATACCAAATGCTTGGATTTACTATACATGGACTTATTTGAGCCAATACCTGTAAAAACATATGGAGAATGAGGTACACCTTAGTCACAGTGGATGCTTACTCCCGATACATTTGGGTAATCTTTCTACCGTCCAAAGATCAACCACTTTAAATTAGATCAAAGTCTTAAAACAGTTGTAAAATGAAAATATTATGTGATAGATAGATAAGAAGTGACAAGGGTACTGAATTTACGAACAAAACTCTTGGATCCTATCTAGATGATCAGAGAATCAAGTGATACGAATCCCTGTACGAAGAAAAGCAAACACGACGAATCGCGCCTTCAATTCAATAAAGAAAAAAGATTGTTTTGTTTTCCCGATCTTTTGAAACAAGTATGACTTTGTGATATTCATCTCTAAGCGTTAAAACTTAGCAACAAATAATGACGACTTAAACAATTGAAGAATCAGACGAACCTTCAAAGAACTTGTCCTTGACAATCCGTATGATATCAATCGACAAACGCCACAAGAACGAATCCTTGATAAGTTTGATTTTGATGAATACAAAGCAAAGCTTTGAAAAAACTTGAGAGAAAAATCTCAAAAGTTTGATAAACTATCAACTAAATCTGAATTGTGTCCAAATTTTCGTCCAATTATGTTTAATTATCATAAAGATACAAAATCTAATTACCAAAATAAAAAAAACTCTATCTTAGGAAAAATCTGCACCAAATCTGCGAGGGGACACGGACCCCGTGTAGAGGTCCGGACGGGGGTCCGTGTACACTGTTTTCGCAGAAAACATAGGACATGGACCCCGTGTACAGGTCCGTGCTCGGGTCCGTGTAGGCACTGGATTTCTTCATTCTTGGGTATAATGGACACAGACCCCATGTACAGGTCTATGTAGCCTCGGTTGTTCAAAAGATGCTTGAATAATGTTCCTTTGGCCCCCAAATGTACTCTCCTGCATCACGAGCCCTTCTTCCTTGATCATCACTCCTTGTAGTGCCTTTTTGAATTTATTTAGTCGTCCTCTCGTGATTGGTCTCTCCAGCAACTCTAAAGGATCCCATGCTTTCCTTGGAGCTTGACCACCCGTGTTCGCATCATCAAGCATGAGTTCTCAATCGTCTAGTCTCCTCAACAAAATAGTGTTGCAGAGAGAAGAAATCAAACTTTAAAGAAATGGCTAGAACAATGACTACACTCAAAACAAATATATGGTTATTAAAGAACAT
Organism: Primulina eburnea; assembly: GCF_022965805.1. Lineage (NCBI taxonomy): Eukaryota > Viridiplantae > Streptophyta > Magnoliopsida > Lamiales > Gesneriaceae > Primulina > Primulina eburnea. The sequence continues at coordinate 2,593,424 of NC_133106.1, read as the reverse complement.
AACAAGACTCCATATGAGATTTGAAATGACATAAAACCAAATATTTCATATTCATGATATTTGGCTGAAAATGTTTTATTCACAATAATGTAAAATTCACGTAACTGCTTTCGATGCTAAAGCTAATGAATGATTATTTATTGGTTACTCATCGATCAGTAAAAATTATAAAGTCTTTAACAAGTCTCTGACTGTTGAAGAAACTGTTCATATTTTCTTTGATGAATCTATTGTATATGCATATCAGGAACTAGTAAACATTAATGAGATAAGTCAAATATAAGATAAAATCAATATAATCTGTGAAAATGACAGTGAGATCAAGCTAAGGAGACACCATGAAGAAAATCTTGAAATAGGTCTAGTAATTTTTGAAGATAACTCTACCGGAGACCAAATCAAGGGCTTGAGGAACCTATCGTGGAGAATGATCCAACAAGTGAAGATGAAGAGCTTATCAATTAAAAGGAAGATCAACTTCAAATGAGTCCACAACATTTGGACCAAGCTACAGACGGAATAAAAATCATCCACCAAATTTAGTCAACGGTAATCCTTCTGCTCCTCTTAGAATTAGGAAGCAAACGATTGATGAGTTATTGCATGCACCTTTCATCTCCCAGACTGAACCCAAAAAGATAGATGAAGCTCTAGAAAATGCTAACTAGATATAATTCATGCGAGAAAAACTCAACCAGTTCGAGCATAACAGAATTTGTCATATATTTCCTCGACCAGACAAGCAAAATGTTATTGGAACTAGATGGATGTTTAGTAACAAACTGATGAAAATGGAATGGTTGTGAGAAACAAGCCTGTCTTGTAGCTCAAGGGTACCGACAAGAGGAATGTATTGACTTTGAAGAGTCATTCGCTCATGTTTCAAGATTTGAAACCATAAGCATATATCTTACATACGCTGCTTTCAAAGATTTCAAAGTTTATCAAATGGATCTGAAGTCAACATTTCTAAATAGTATCCTGCAAGAAGAAGTTTATGTTGAAAAACCATCAAGTTTTATCAATCTTTCTTATCATTGTTATTTTTAAATTAGAAAAGCCTTATATGGACTTAAGCAAGAGCCTAGAGCCCGTTATGATACTCTCCTTAAATTTTTAATTGATCACAATTTTGTGATAGTAATGCTCGACAAGACTTTGTTCAAATTCATCAAGGGAGATCATATTTTGTTTGTTCAAATTGATGCCGATGATATTATTTTGGGGTCAACTAACCCTAAACTTTGTGGGAAATTCTCTAAGCTTGTGAAAGAAAAGTTTGAGATGAGTATGATGGGAGAGCTTAATTTCCTCCTTGGACTACAAGTCAAATAGCTTGACAAATGCATATTTATTAATCCAAGTATACCAAAGAACTCATTAAGAAATTTGGGATGGACAACTATTCGGTTGCATTTACTCTCGTGAGCGTATCAATCAAGTTAGACAAATATGAGGGGGAATTCCAGTTGAGGTAACCATGTATCGTGGTCTTATAGGTTCATTGTTATATCGAACCGCTAGTGGACCGGATGTAATGTTTGCAATTTGTTTGTGTGCTAGATTTCAAGTTGTCCCTAAGCAGTCTCATTACACTGCCACTAAAAGAATTCTTAAGTATCTTAAAAGAACTATTAATGTGGGTATTGGGTATCCCAAAAACTCAAGTTTCAACCTTGTTGGATATTTATATGCAGACTATGCAGGTTGCAAGATTGATTGGAAAAGTACTAGTGGATCATGTCAATTTCTTGGAGACAGATTGATCTCCTAGTTGAGCAAGAAGCAGACATCCACAGCTACTTAAACTGCTGGAGTATAATTTCTAGTGGCCGGAAGTTGTGCACAAATCCTATAGACTCAACAACTCAGAGACTATGAGTTGTGGTAGAATGAAGCTCTTATCTTATGTGATAATATAAATGCAATTGTTATTACACATAATCTAGTGACGCATTCTAGAACAAAGCATATTGATATTAGAAATCGCTTCATAAGGGATCATGTCATGAAAAAAGAGATTTGACAAGAATACATCTCGGCTGATCAACAAGCAACAAACATTCTCACCAAACTACTGTCGGACACTAAGTTTTATTATTTGATAAACATTCTTGGCTTAATTGATTTATTTTAATACATGTATTAGGGGAATAACTATTTTATTTTCATTACATAATAATGAAGCAAAAAGGTGTCGAGCTTGATATAACAATTATCCATCTGGTACAAAGTTGTCAATCAAAACGGTTGATTAATCTTTAAAAAGTTGCGAATTATCCAACTGCTGACATTTAATAACTTCATTATTTATTTTTAATCTAATTTTGAAAAAAATAACGGTTGACATTTTCAAAATATTTACCAATAATGATAATTTATTCACTAAACACGTAATCATTTCGGTGCCTCTTCAAATTCTTTTCAAAATTTGAAATTTCAATCCGCAACATAATTGACATGTGTCCCATTAAATCATATAAATAAGTAATCTTTAAACCGTAGAAATTTTATTTCCGTCTGCCTTAAAATTTATGTGCTTTCAAGTTGTCATTACTCTCAAAATTTCCTGCATTTTTCACGTGTTATTCGAAAGTTTCTTTCACAGATTCAAGATGTCTATCCTAAAGACCTGTGTAGCAATTGATTTTAAAGACATAATCTCCATTAAGAATGAAGTCATTTTCTCTGTTCTTGAGATGCTTGAGGCTTCGGGTCATTAGGAAATTCTCTTTTTCGGATCCATATTCTATCACGCCCCGAAAATTTAAAAGTCCACGCGAACTACATGCATACGAGTTATTAAATTCCTTGGGTATTTCAAATAAATATTTTAATTGCATGAATTAATTATGTTGATTTTACATGTTTAAAATATATTTTTCTACATGATTACATTTAAATGTATTTTTAAAAGGTTATTCGAATTAGGATCGAGAAACGGAGACCGAGGGCTGAAAATAGAAAATGTTTTTATTGGTTATCTATATTTAATTATTTAAAATAAGGGTGATGTTTTTTTATTATTTTTGAAAATAACGGGTTTTGAGGTGATTTATACACGGGGACGTAATTTTTTATTGGTGATGGATTTTCAACAAAAACGCGAACGTTTTAGCAACCCGGCTGATAAATTCACAAACTTTATTAAACAAAATAAATTTTATATTTTAATTAAATACTAGTGAGCCAAGTGGGCTTAATTAAGTTGATTAATGGGCCTAAGCCTTGTTTAGTGATTAATTAAGATATATAATGTACAAAAGCCCACCCTAAACCTCATAAAACTCATGCCACTTTTCCTTGTGCAACACAAACACTTTCCACCAGTAATTCACGACACACACACAATATTTGGTAGAGAAAAGTCGAAGCTTTCAAAGGGAACACAAGCTTAGGCCCTAGTCGTCGTTCTTCGTCGTGAACTTATAATATTGCATTTAAAACGCAAAGGCACGTCATATCTTTTCCTTCAAACATCTATCACACCATAGTACTTATTTAATTGAGTTTTTTTCCTGAAAAACAAGTGCATCATGAAATAATTTCGTTTTTGTGGCATATGTCAATTTTAAAGCTTGTAATTTCATCCAAAATTATGTTTAATATGATCTAAAGGGGATGCCATGATTAGGATAGGTTTTATGGGTGTTTTTACATGTTTTAAAGAGTCCTAAAACACACCAGAAACGTGAAAATCAGTAAGAAAAAAACTGGAACCGTGGGCTAAAGAATGGAGAGAACCGTGAGTTTGTTTTGGTGTGTTCAAGGTGCAAGGGGGTCGTTACTTTGCATGGTCCCTTGGGGCTTGGCCAAGGCTGGATGGAGCTCGATTAGGGTCAGGGTTGAGGTCCTAGTAGAGTCCTAGGGGGCTAGGGCTTGCGCTAAGTTGGGTGGAGAAGAGTCCTTACGAGAAGGGACTCTTCACGTGCAGAAGCTGTTCGGGAAAGAAGAGGGGCTCGCTGCTGGGGCTAGGGCGAACCAGGTGGGTCCTATAGGGTCTAAGGAAGGTGGGCAAAGGTTGGGACAGGGGCTGGAATGGCTCACGTCGAGCCAAAAGCAGAAAACGTGAGGATGGAAGCAAGAACGCACATGTTGTTTCCTAAACTCAGAAGCTTCGCAGGTTGGGTTATGGTGGTTGGGCTGGTATGGCTGGATCTAGGCATGGTCCAGGGATGTTTATGGTCATGATGGGTCAAGTGGTTAAGGGCTGGAGGTGTACTAGTTGGCTAGGAGTTTTGGTGAAGGGAAGGACACTCTACACGCACACACATATGCAAACGGGTCTTCTATCAAGCAAGTTTTTGAGTGGGCCAGGGCTGGTTCTTTGGGCTGAGCTTGGTCGGAAGGGTCCCTAGGTGGGTTGGCTGTGGTTTTGCTCGAGGTGGCTCGGCGTGGCTCGACTATTTTGGAAGATGGCTCGGGTGGTTCGATAATGTGTCAAATTCAAAAATTAAAAGGTTAAAATTGAATCCATGGATCCACGAGTGTGGCTCATGACTTGGAAATGTAGAATAAATGATAAAAATATTATGTTTAAAATTTGGAGTCAAAATAACGAGTTTTGGATTTATTCGGGATTTAATCGTCTCACAGAACGTTAATTAAAGAATTAATTGAAACATCTAGATTTAAGCTTAATAAACTATGAAAAATTATATTTAAACTCAAATAATTATTAAAAGTCTAAGTTTTTAATTTGGGAATTTTATATTATGGTTTGGTTTAATTCGAGATTAAAACGCTATAATACGTCACATTTAAAGATTAATTTAAAAGTCTTCGATTTAAGCTAAATAAAATGTTGGGGATCGAGGAAGAGTTTAGAGGGGGGTGAATGAACTCTTCTCCAATTTCTTCTTTTCTTTCTCGGATAAAGAAGGTGCTAGAATCCTGTTAGAGATAGTAGCTGATCTTGACGTGAATACTTCCAACAGATTACAATATTAAGTGCGGAAACAATCCGATTGATTGAATGAAAATATTAATATCAGTAGACAACAATTGTTTATGGAAGTTCGAAGATAAAGTCTTCTATGTCTCCCCTTCTTCTGTTTCCAGATGGTATCACTAAAAGACTTTGGATTTTACAATACAACTCTGGTACACACCCACTTCAGCAGGGCTTATCCTTTGCCTATTGAAACTCTTAGTTACTCAACACAGTGAAAATACGATACAACAAGTTCTGAAAAGACTCTTTTCAGATTACAAACTTTTCTTGATAAAATATGAGTACTGTGAATAATTATGAAGAGTGTAAGAAACAGTAGCAAAAAATGATCTCAATAGATCAGATATCTGCTATGAAGCGTGTGCTACTTTTCTTTATGTTGAACTTGAAGATATCAAAGATTCGTGGTTTTCTTGTTTTGTGAAATACAATTGATTCTTGAGAAAGATTCAGCGCATACTTCTATATGGGTTTGTTCTATATATATAGGTGACTGAGTTCAACGTCTATAATCAGAAAATGTCTTCTGACTTTTGATAGAATCAGCTTTATTACCGAAATAGGTTCCTGCAGAAAAGCTATAAAACAATCAGTCATGTTTTATTCTAAAATCGGTAAAGCGAATTAAATGACTTCGTACAGTAATTAATACTACAATTAATACTAGTACTAGGTGACCCTTAACAGTAACATTTAAGATTAGTTCTGTTAGAAAACATCTTCTTATGTTTCTGATATTCTATCCATTCTACTGCTTCTATTTTTGACACAGTGATTTTCATATTGTCTACTGTTCTTAACGAATGTTGCTGGTTTTTTATTTTCATCGCCACAATTAATTTAGGTCTATCAATTTCCCCCTTTGTGGTAATGTCAAAACCTGAACAATATAAAAGCATAAAAGCATTATAAACAGATAACAATCAGAAGATAATATTAGTGAAATTAAAGAACAAAGATTGTCAATCATCATTTCCAATATCCTGATCTCTTCTAGCTGATGATTCCGTATGGTCTCCTGTTCTTCTTTGTTCTGCTTCTGTTTGATTTCTTCCTCTTCTTTGTTCTACTTCCTCCTTTTTGTCATCAGTGGCAATAACACGAGCAATGAAATCATCCATTCGTCCAGACAAGCTTTGAATGCCATTAGTCAAGATCTCTAGATATGGAGCCTGAGTAGAAACTCGATCATTAAGAATGGTGAGAGATTGAGATTGAGAATCAATCTTGGCATTCATTAATTCCATGGTGGTGGAAACTGAGCGAATAAGGTCATCATGCTGGGTGAGTCGGTCAAGTATGTCAGATTGAGCGAGCATGAGTTTACTAGAACTTCTGGATATAGCTTGTCGAAAAACAATGGTTTCAGCATACATTTTATGCATAGATTCCGCCGTTCTATATATTTCCTTGGACATACGGTCTCGGAAGAATTGAGCACCGCTGATTTCTACGGCATTTTCAAGAGATAACCGCTTGACTATATCAGAAAGATTCTGGAGCTCGTTTTGTAGAATATCAATCTGAAATTCTAAATTAAATGGTTCCGATTCCGGTGATGGAGTTCGTGCAAGCAAGCGTTGCCTTATCTCGGCAAGTCTGGTATCAGTGTCAGTTGGTACAAGATTGGCGACAACCAATGCAGTAGAGTCTTGAAATTTTGTATGAGGAATAGCATTCGTTGGATCAGTAGAGTGGCCAGGTTCAGCAGAGCTTGCGTCTGGAACAGTAGTAACAAGTGGTTCTGCAGTAGTGTTCTTAGGAACAATCTCTTCAACATGAGCAATAGATGCAGGAACCATATTCTCTTCAGATGGAACAACTTCAGTAGTTCCAAATGGTTGTTCGGCAGACACAGGTTCAGATTGCTGTTTCAAAAGAGCTTACATTTGTGCTTGATGTTCAGCAGAAAAGTTCTCTAGATTTGGCAATAAAGAGGATGGGACAGCATCTGAGTCTGGTATGGGTTGGTCTGCTGTTGGAGAAGATGATTGATCTAAAGCAGTATTTAGATCGGTTTCTGGAGCAGTAGAGAGCGTAGGAACGATTGATTCAATGACTTCTTCCACCAAAGCTAGTTCACGCACAGATAGGAGAGATGATGATTGAATAGGCTTCTTTGGTGATGCAGGAGTACTGAGAGCAGAAGCTTTTGGTGAAGCTGAAGTCTGTTCCTCAACTGTCTGAATCTGAGTAAAGTCTGGAACAAAGCGTACATGATATTGAATGGGCTCTCCAAAGGCTTGTTCTTGAGTAAGAAGTTGCTCGCTTATCTGTCTCAATCTTGCAGCCAGAACATGAATAACATGTTTATCTTGAGCAGCAGTAGGAATTGTAGGATCAAAATTTGATTCGAGAGTTTTCAGAACAGATTCTAACTTCTGACATTTTAGTTTTTCAAAGATGTAGCCTCGTCTACGCATGGCTTCAATCACATTTTCAGTTTTGGCAAACTTAAAAAATTTCCTTTCAGTGTTCATCATTTTCGCATAAGAGCCTTTCCTCTTGAAGTATGAGAAAGAATGAAAAACTCGAACTTTGTGCTATTCATCAAAGAAATATATGTCGTCACTAGCAGAACTTTCTATTTCTGCTAAGTGAAGATCAACACCAGTTGTCACAAATGTCTTGGGTCCAAGAGATTGTGGTTCTTCAGTCAGTTTTTCTTTCCCTTTAGCAGATGATGAGACAGGCAATACGGGTCAAAAAGCAGAAGACCCCGTAGTTGATTCTCGAATAACAATTCCAGACACAGGTCTGAAAGTTGAAGCAGTAGATGTTGTTAGAACAGAGATAGCAGTTGGTAGTGAAATAAGAGCAGTGGGTCGTGCAGAAGAAACAACTTTTGGAAACACTTGCCTTATCGGAGCACTATCTAATTCAGAGAAGGCTGCTGTCTTCTTGATCCGAAGAATAGTTCGAGCTTTCTTTTTGTTGGGAGTATGGGGCAGAGATGGTTGAATGGCGGAAGCAGACTCCTCGAACACTGTCTTGTCAAAATCAGTAGAGATAACCACTCTTTTTCTTTTAATCTTCTTTTGAAATCCTTGATCCTTAGAAATAGTGTCTCCAATCTCCCTTTTTAAAGCAACAAATTCAGCCACAGTTGGCTTGGACCTTAAATCGAGTACATTGCCAGCGTCAATCATTGTCACAGAAGCAGCATCCTATTCACTTGTAAAGGCAAAACCAGCATATTTTAGCATTGTGCTGATCTGAACAGCAAATCCAGAGCTTTTCCTTGTAACCATATCTTTCATCATTCGAAACAAGAAGACTCCAATCCATTTTAATTCCTGAAGTGATGTCAACCATCACTTGGACTTTCTCCTTTGTTATTTTATCAAACGTGCCAGCTTTGACCAGTAAGGCCTTTGCCACAATGTCAGCAAGCACTTGATGTGGGGCCCTTAACTCATAATCGTTATTACAATGCAATCTGATTAGGGTTTAATTAATCACAGCGGAAAACGGGTTTAAAATTTCTTTATAATGAGCTCAAAATATCTCTTCTGATATTTAAATACTAAAAATAGTATCTAAATTCAAATCATAAACACGCCCACACGTAATCAATCACATACAAACAGCTCATATCCTCGTGACATGCCACGGTATATAGATACATATACATATATACTGGGAATCAGACATAAACATAAAACCTCAGCCCAAGCTGTGGCTCCCACCAGAAGTACCCTCTCCGGTCTCCTGATATCCTGGAGTACCTGCCATTGTCCACACACAAAGACAACAACAGCCCCCCTTGGGGGTCAGCAAAGCTCCGTATGGAACAACCAATCATATATACCACAGATATCTAAACAATGATATATGGTATGCAATGCATGTATGTCGTGGAGGTATCAGGTCAAATGCCCATCCACTGAGCACATGTCAGAATCAATCGAATCGCTATCAAATCAAATCAATGCTCGAGCTGGCACACCGACCGATATGGGAATACACATATGATAGCGTCGACAAAGCGCCATCAATCCCATATCTCATATCCAATCATATGGGGCCACAATTGTCTATGATTTACGGGTCATATAATACCGGCATAGCGATTGTGTTCACAAACCCCGGAATCCAATCCAATCATATCAGGGTATCCAAGGATCATAGCTCAACGTGCATGTCTGTATCGATGTATGCATAAAATGATGTGTGTTAACAAAATATTTATTTTGTACATCGATACTCAAATCTCAATGTCATGTATGCCACATCAAATCATCAAATAGGCACATAGACACGTATTCCAATCCAATCAATCCAATCAAACCGACATATATCATATAATACAGATACCTGTCGTATGTTACCCGATCGCAACATACCTCAATTCTTCGTTTCCAATTGATGTAGCCTGAAGATATTGATATAACGCTTTATCTACATCAATTACATACTCATTTCAATCAATAACATACTCCAAAATCATTCATATGAGTTTCAAATATCATTTGAAACTTCAAAAATTCATATCAAATCAAAATCATATCATAATTTAATTCCGACTTCGAATACAAGTTTCTTGTCGGTTATTCTACTACATATCAGAAATTCAACTTCAAATACAAGCTATTCCAGCACTTTAATATTTCAAGCTGCTTAAATCAGAAGAAAATTACCTCAGTCTGAAGCCCTCAACGCGCAGATTACAAATATATAATTTGTTTTGCGTTTAGACGACGTTTCAAAGTCGATTTGGAAGAAAGAAATCAAAATTCCTTCGCGTCTCTCGAATTCTCTGAAATTATCTGACGGAGGAAAAAGGAAAGAAGAATTTATCCTCATCCCACCGCCTCTCGCGCTCGGGCGGTAGAATTCTCGCGCCCGAGCGCGAGACATTCTGCCCCCGGACTTTAAATACACCGCGCTCGGGCGGTCACATATTGCCGCTCGGGCGCGGCATGTTCTGTCCCCGAGAAATCTTTATACCGCGCTCGGGCGGTCAAATATTACCGCTCGGGCGCGGGGTGTTCTGCCCGAATACTCATTTCAGATACCCTGGCGCTCGGGCGGTAATTTTCTACCGCTCGGGCACCACATGTTCTGTACAGACTGTTTGATTTTGTACTTATTGGCATCCGGCCTTTCAAATCAAATTCATACCACATCAATTCATATACAATATTTGTTTCTCAATTCCATTGTCATGATATACATCAAATACATAATCACATGACAATTCCATTAATTATCGATAATCACACAGGATTTACGATAATACGATACACGGTCCTTACATTTCTCCCCCTCTTAAAAGATTTCGTCCTCGAAATCTCAAACATCACTATATACAACACATGGGCAACCATATATATGTTACCAGTTATAGTACATATCAAAGCTATAATCAGAATAAGGATCAGAATACATCGAATACAATGGAATAGATGGATCAGCATCAAATAAATGCGGATATGTATCTCGCATTTTGCTTTCCAACTCCCACGTTGATTCTTCAACACCATGCCGTGTCCATTGCACTCGAACTAGCGGAATCGATTTGTTTCTCAATATCTTTTCCTTTCGATCCATAATGCGAACAGGTTGTTCAACATAGGAAAGAGAAGGATCAAGTTCAACCTCATCAGGTGCAAGTACATGCGATGGATTTGGTTCACATTTCCTCAATATAGAAACATGAAACACATCATGAATATCAGATAAAGCTGGTGGCAATGCCAATCGATACGCAAGATCACCAACTCGATCAAGAATCTCGTATGGACCAACATATCGAGGAGATAACTTCCCTCGCATGCCGAATCGAACAGTGCCTCTAAAGGGAGATATTTTCAAAAACACTCTGTCACCTTTCTGGAATTCCAAGGGTCGTCTTCGTTTATTCGCATAACTCGTTTGACGATCCTGAGCAGCTTTCATCCGCTGCCGAATTAACTGAACCTTATCATTCATTTCCTGTGTCATTTCAGGTCCAGTCAATTGTCTCTCACCAATCTCATCCCAGAATAACGGTGATCTACATCGTCTCCCATATAGAGCCTCAAACGGTGCCATACCGATACTCGTCTGAAAGCTATTATTATAAGAAAATTCAACCAATGGTAAGGCATCTTGCCATCCCATTCTAAAGTCCATCACAATCGCACGTAACATATCCTCTAGAGTCTGAATCGTACGCTCAGTCTGGCCATCAGTTTGAGGATGATAAGCAGTACTCATAGCCAAACGCGTACCCATCGCTTCCTGGAAACTACCCCAGAATTTAGAGGCAAATCTGGGATCACGGTCAGATACAATTGAGACTGGAACACCGTGCAGTCTCACAACATTCTCAATGTATAAACGGGCCATTCTCTTATAGGGATAAGTCCGCTCATACGGAATAAAATGCGCAGATTTTGAAAGCCGATCAATAATCACCCAAATAGCATCGCAGCCCTTGGGCGAACGAGGTAAATGAGTCACGAAATCCATAGCAATATGTTCCCAATTCTATTTCGGGATTTCAAGACTATGGAGCAATCCTCCCGATTTCATTCTCTCGGCTTTCACTTGCTGGCAGACAAGACATTTAGAAATAAATTCAGCAATGTCCTTCTTCATACGTCTCCACCAGAATTGAGGTCTCAATGTCAAATACATCTTCCGATCTCCAGGGTGAATACTGTATTTGCTACAATGTGCTTCTCGAAGAAGGGTAGATCTCAAATCAGAGTCATCAGGAACTACCAGCCGACCATTAAGTCGTAAAGAACCATCAGAAGAAATCTGAAATCCAGACTGATGTCCTGCAGATACAAGTTCTTTCGATTTCTGGATCTGAGCATCGCTTCGTTGGGCCTTTCGAATCTTCGATATCAAATTCGGCTCAATTTGCAATGCTGAGACAGTGACAGAATTCCAATTCAAGTGAAAAGTCCAGCCAGAAGTACATATATCCTCATGTACCTTGGCGACACAAACAGAAGCTAGAACAGAATCATGAACTTTACGGCTCAGGGCATCCGCAGTAACATTCACCGATCCCGGGTGATATTGAATCTCACAATCAAAATCTTTTAGGAGATCCATCCTCCTGCGTTGCCTCATATTCAAATCAGATTGAGAAAAGAGATATTTCAGACTCTTATGGTCCGAATAGATAACAAACTTTTCTCCGTACAAATAATGGCGCCAAATCTTCAAAGCAAACACAATGGCAGCCAATTCAAGATCATGAACAGGATAACGTGTTTCATGAGATTTCAATTGACGAGACGCATAAGCAACCACTTTGCCATGTTGCATCAGAACACAGCCCAACCCTTTACCAGACGCATCTGTACAAACCACAAATCCTCCGGTACCTGAGGGAATAGTAAGCACAGGTGTTGTGGTCAATCTCGTCTTCAATTCAAGAAAACTAGCTTCATATTCATCTGACCAAATGAATCGCTGATTCTTCTGTGTCAGTTGAGTAATCGGTTTAGCTATTTTCGAAAATCCTTCAATAAAACGACGATAATATCCAGCTAAACCCATGAAGCTACGGATCTCAGTAACATTCGTAGGTCTTGGCCAATTCAATACAGCTTCGACCTTCGAAGGATCAACAGATATGCCACGTCTCGAAATGACGTGGCCCAAAAATACCACTTTGTCCATCCAGAATTCACATTTGGACAATTTGGCATACAAATGACTAGTACGGAGAGTTTAAAGTACCAGTCTCAGATGTTCAGCATGCTCCTTTCTCGATTTCAAATACACAAGAATATCATCAATGAAAACAATAACGAATCGGTCTAGATAATCACAGAAGACACGATTCATTAAATCCATAAAGATAGCAGGAGCATTCGTAAGACCAAAAGGCATAACCAGGAATTCATAGTGGCCATACCTCGTACAAAAAGCAGTTTTGGGCACATCTTCGTCTCGAACTCGTACTTGATGATACCCAGAACGAAGATCAATCTTCGAGTAAACAGAAGTACCCTGAAGCTGATCAAACAAATCATCAATACGCGGAAGTGGGTACTTATTTTTCACAGTAGCCCGATTCAGTTGTCTATAGTCGATACACATTCGCATAGTACCATCTTTCTTCCGAACAAATAAAACTGAAGCTCCCCAAGGTGATACACTCGGTCGAATATATCCCTTATCGAGAAGATCCTGTAATTGTTCTTTCAATTCTTTCAATTCCAAGGGTGCCATGCGATAGGGAGCTTTAGATATAGGCGCAGTCCCCGGCACAAGATCAATACCAAATTCAACTTCTCGATGAGGAGGAAAATCAGGAATCTCATCGGGAAATACATCCGGAAACTCTTTCGCAACAGGAATCTCAGATTAAGAAGACTCCTTCTTCGAAATATCAATAGCGTAGATAAGATAACCCTCATCTCCGCTAGCCAACAATCGAGACATTTCCAAGGAAGATACCAATGGAATCTTGGCTAGGGAACCCTTGCCATAAAAATTCCACTTGGGTCCATCAATCGGTCTAAATCGAACCACTCCATGACAACAATCAACAGTAGCTCGATTCGTCATCAAGATATCCATGCCAACAATACAATCAAAGTCGTGCATAGGGAGGACAATCAAATTCAGAAATATCACATTATCTTCATATATCAATACACAATTATGCACAACTTTCTCAGACAAAATAATCTTCCCTGCTGGCGTGGCTATCGACAGAGTATCATACAACGGGGTACACTCAATATCGTGAGATGGAACAAATGCATGAGATATGAATGAATGAGATGCTCCTGTATCAAATAAAACACGTGCAGGATAATCGCAAAGCGTGCAAATACCTGCAATCACACATCCAGGAGCTTCTCTCGCCTGATCCTCAGTCATGGCATACACTCTCACTTGAGGAGGAACTTGGGCACTCTGACCACCCGGTCTCGATATCGTGGGACACTCGACTGCTGAAAAGATGGAACAGGAACAGCAGGTCTCATCATACTAGGGCCACCTCTAAATCCTGGCTGGGGTTGAGCAGAAGTCGTACTCCTGTTTGGACATACTCGAGAGAAATGGCCTTCCTGCCCACATTGATAACAAGTACCAAACATACCTCGACATTGCTCGATAGTATGTTTACCCCCACAATGGCTACAGTAGGGAGCAATCACAGGACTCCCTCTCTGGGATCCACTAGAACTCGATGAAGACGAAGAAGCAGAACCAGTCTTCTTAAACTTCTTACCTCTCGGTCGCAAAGTAGGCTGCTGAGTTGACACCGGTGGTGGAGGAGTATACTGTGGACCTCCCCGCCTAAGTCCAGCCTCGGCTGCCTTAGCTCGTTCAACTGCCTCTGCGTAGCTGGTAGGCAATCCAGAAACAACATAAGTATATAAAACAGGATGTAAACCATTTACAAACCTGTTATATTTTGCTCTCGCATTTCCAGCTACGTGAGGTGCATACTTCAGTAAAGTAGAAAATTTAGAAGCATACTCTGCAACAGACATCGTTCCTGCTGCAGATTATTAAACTCATTCTCCTGAGCAGTATAATACGAAGGAGGAGAATACTGCTCCAAAAATTGGGCCTTGAAGACATCCCAGGTGACTTCAGTCCCGGCCTCTTTCAGTCCAATCTCAGCGGCTTCCCACCAAGATTTAGCTCGGTCTTTCAGCTGATACAAAGCAAGTTTCAGACGCCGAGCCTTGGAATACTCAACAATATTAAACAAGTGCTCGATATCCTTCAGCCAGGCCTCAGCTCTTTCAGCACTCTCAGTGCCAAAGAACCTCGGTGGTTTCAGATCCTGGAATCGAGCCATCACAACATCCATGGACAATCCTTCAAATTGCCCAACAATCCTCTCAGTACTGCTACTCGCAGTTTCATTTGTGTGATCCATCTACAAATTAAAAGATAAATATAACAATTTCATATCAATTTCATAATCTAATCATCTCATATCATCATCTCATATCATCAATCTCATCAGATACTTACTCAAATCAAATCACATAAGAGCAAGTAATACAAATAAGGCAAACACATACGCACAATTCATTTGTGCCTATTCAAGTGTACACAAGACTCAATAGAGCATTCCCAGCTATGCTCTGATACCATCTAGTGTGGGGCCCTTAACTCCTAATCGTTATTACAATGCAATCTGATTAAGGTTTAATTAATCACAGCGGAAAACGGGTTTAAAATTTCTTTACAATGAGCCCAAAATATCTCTTCTGATATTTAAATACTAAAAATAGTATCTAAATTCAAATCATAAACACGCCCACACGTAATCAATCACATACAAACATCTCATATCCTCGGGACATGCCCCGGTATATAGATACATATACATATATACTGGGAATCAGACATAAACATAAAACCTCAGCCCAAGCTGTGGCTCCCACCAGAAGTACCCTCTCCGGTCTCCTGATATCCTGGAGTACCTGCCATTGTCCACACACAAAGACAACAACAGCCCCCCTTGGGGTGAGCAAAGCTCCGTATGGAACAACCAATCATATATACCACAGATATATAAACAATGATATATAGTATGCAATGCATGTATGTCGTGGAGGTATCAGGTCAAATGTCCATCCACTGAGCACATGTCAGAATCAATCGAATCGCTATCAAATCAAATCAATGCTCGAGCTGGCACACCGGCCGATATGGGAATACACATATGATAGCGTCGACGAAGCGCCATCAATCCCAGATCTCATATCCAATCATATGGGGCCACAATTGTCTATGCTTTACGGGTCATATAATACCGGCATAGCGATCGTGTTCACAAACCCCGGAATCCAATCCAATCATATCAGGGTATCCAAGGATCATAGCTCAACGTGCATGTCTGTATCGATGTATGCATAAAATGATGTGTGTTAACAAAACATTTATTTTGTACATCGATACTCAAATCTCAATGTCATGTATGCCACATCAAAGCATCAAATAGGCACATAGACACGTATTCCAATCCAATCAATCCAATCAAACCGACATATATCATATAATACAGATACCTGTCGTATGTGACCCGGTCGCAACATACCTCAATTCTTCGTTTCCAATTGATGTAGCCTGAAGATATTGATATAACGCTTTATCTACATCAATTACATACTCATTTCAATCAATAACATACTCCAAAATCATTAATATGAGTTTCAAATATCATTTGAAACTTCAAAAATTCATATCAAATCAAAATCATATCATAATTTAATTCCGACTTCGAATACAAGTTTCTTGTCGGTTATTCTACTACATATCAGAAATTCAACTTCAAATACAAGCTATTCCAGCACTTTAATATTTCAAGCTGCTGAAATCAGAAGAAAATTACCTCAGTCTGAAGCCCTCAACGCGCAGATTACAAATATATAATTTGTTTTGCGTTTAGACGGCGTTTCAAAGTCGATTTGGAAGAAAGAAATCAAAATTCCTTCGCGTCTCTCGAATTCTCTGAAATTATCTGACGGAGGAAAAAGGAAAGAAGAATTTATCCTCATCCCACCGCCTCTCGCGCTCGGGCGGTAGAATTCTCGCGCTCGAGCGCGAGACATTCTGCCCCCGGACTTCAAATACACCGCGCTCGGGCGGTCACATATTGCCGCTCGGGCGCGGCATGTTCTGTCCCCGAGAAATCTTTATACCGCGCTCGGGCGGTAAAATATTACCGCTCGGGCGCGGGGTGTTCTGCCCGAATACTCATTTCAGATACCCTGGCGCTCGGGCGGTAATTTTCTACCGCTCGGGCGCCACATGTTCTGTACAGACTGTTTGATTTTGTACTTATTGGCGTCCGGCCTTTCAAATCAAATTCATACCACATCAATTCATATACAATATTTGTTTCTCAATTCCATTGTCATGATATACATCAAATACATAATCACATGACAATTCCATTAATTATCGATAATCACACAGGATTTACGATAATACGATACACGGTCCTTACACTTGATACTCTATTTTGATAAGCTTCTTGAAGCAAGATGGAGACAGTTCGTCTCCAGAAGCTGAGAAGGTGCTGAGAGCAGTAGACATATTTTGCTTAGAAATATCGGAGAGTTCAGAAATACCCGAATATGGGAGGAAAAAGGTTGATCCCAATAGTGAGGCATCAATGGAGATGGATGCGTCTCCTTGAGAATGAATGATCTTTCCTTCTTGAATAGTTGCCCTAGCATAGAAATCCAGAAGGGCAGTTTTGTAAATCGCTGCAGGTGCTTCCAAGAATTTTCGGAGTCCTGATTTTTCTAGGGCTTGGAACATTTTGACAAGATTCTCATCTTTGATATTGAGAACTGAAGTAAAGTTGACTTGATAGGCATTAAGAGTATATGCTCCGGCCATTTCTGTAGAAATGAATCAGATATTTTTTGCAGTAGAGAAGAAATATTTAAGAGAAAGCAGTAGGTGAGTAGCAAAAGTTTTGAAGCTGTAACGGTGAAAAGTAAGAAACTGATATATTAAAAGAATGTACAGCCGTCAATGTAAACACAAGGACACGTGTCAATATGTTTACATTTGAGTATTTTGAAATGATAGCCAGATCATATCAGACTGACTAATGATTTTAAAAATTTTGAATCTCAGTGAAAATAGCGAGCTGTCCAAGCAGTTACTTTTGAAATAATCAGAAGAGAAGTTGTCCTTTTATGATAACGTCTACTGGAAGTTTTTAAAGTACTGAAATAATTGAGCACTTTGATAAAACCAGTAGACTTGTTGTTTTATCAAAAGGACAGACATTCTATTTGTTTTCGAAAAAGATACGAAAATCTTAGTCTGACTAAGATATTGTTCCCCCTCGATAAATGCAACCCATAAATGCAGAGATGTGATATTTGAGGACAAGAGGGATGAATCTTGGTATTCGTGTAACCAAATTGCCGTCTCTTCAGCTTCCTGAGACTCTATATAAGTTCCTGCAAGTTCACAAACTAATTCATTTAAGATTTCTTTTATCAAACCAATACACATGATAGGTGCAAGTGATCTCTCGGAGTCTTCTCCAGAGTCAGAATCAGCAGAGGAATTCCCAAGACAACTTTCAGTCTCTCGTAAGCAGATGTTTGAAGACATCTTTTTCAAATACGTTAGTGCTGACAAGACCCAAACTTGCCAGAGTCTTATAAGACCCAAGATTGCTGGAATCTTTTCGAAGAAGACCATCCTTTTCCTGCTGAAGTACTTTGCAACAAGAAAAGTGATAGGATCGGTTCTCGTAATAAGAGTGTTTAGAAGGAGGGGTTGAATAAACACTCACACTTAAAAATGTTCTTTAAGAATATTTTGAGTTCAGTTTGGTGACAAACTGAATCTCGGAATCTTGTTGGTCAATAACAATCAGTTAAACTAAAATAGTTGCAGAAAATAACTAATTGAAAGATAGAATACGAAACTGAAAGAAATATGCAAGAGTTGTTTCTGGATGTTCGGAAATTTAATTACTCCTACGTCACCCCTTCTATCACAAGGATAGGATATTCACTAAAAGACTTTGATCAAGTACAACACCTGTACAGACCCACTTAAGTTTGGACTTACAACTGCCAAAACTGAAACTCTTAGTTCTACACAATATTTTCAGTACGTAACTGATATTAGCACAATTGAGTCTAACAACTTTTAGAGAGTGCTAATAAGCTCAGATTGTAGCCTTGATTGCTACGAATAATTCAAATGAGAGTGAGCTGAGATTTTGACAGAGTAACAGCAAGCTTTAAGATTGAATGATCGTCACTCCTTTATCTGTTGTTCTTCAGTTATATTTATACTTCTTTTTCAACGGTATTTGAATTATAGTATCCGTTGATGGCCACTTCATCATTCCTTGGGCAATGTTCTCTTCATTGATTGTGATGCGGCATCTTAATTGCAATAGCCGAAACACATTGTTCTATGCTGTAATGATTGAAGTGCGAAGTTCTTGTAATCTGTTATGTCTCCTTTGTTCTTTCCCGAGACGTATTCAGTTGAGAGACTGATCAATTTCAACTGATCAGTTTACTTTATATCATTGTATCAACTTACTTCAGTTGCCGAATTTGCTGGTGCACATCAGTTGATTCATATTTTGTTAATCGATTGGTTTATGTTTTGTCAAACTCCAGAATCTAGTTTCCAACAATTTCCCCCTTTATGGTGTTTGACAAAACAAAGTGATTTAGGATCGAATAACTGGGCTCTTCGTAGATTACGCAACTGAATTATAAAATAACTGGGTTCCTTGTAGATAACATAACATCTGAGAATATAATATCTGGATTCCTTGTAGATAATATAAAATCTGAGAATATAATATCTGATCATATAAGTAATCTGATTAAATCTTCTTCAGCTGCTTTGTCCTTCCCCCTTTTTGTCAAACATCTCCATTTTGTCTGATAACTTTCGAACGTCAAGGGATAGTAGTTTTACATCTGCTGAGATACTTGAGGCGACAGTGGTGAAGGAAGTTTGTAGCGATGTTATTCGATTAGAAACAGAGGTTTCCAGTCGCTCAACTCTCTGACTGATTACATTCTGAGTTGTAAAGAACGAGCCAACTAGCCCTTGCTTCATTTCTTGCACAGTCCTGCTGAGAGAGTCCATGTTGGCTTGAAGATTGTTTAGTTTTGCTGAGTCAAATTCAATCGAAGAATCTAATTTGACAGTATGCGACAGCTGTTCGAGTTGAATTTTCTTGATTTCAGCTATCATCTGCTGCATACTATACTGTATGTTCTGAATTTCTTCAAGAACAGTATCCATTTCTGTAGATTGAATTGGAGGTTGCTGGCTGGGTGTATCTGAATGCTTTGATGGTTGTCCAAAAAGAACTAATGCTTGATTAGTTTCCATTGTTCCAACCGTAGATTGAGTTGGAATGTTTTCTTGAATTTGAGATAAGGATGGTTGATTTTGATCAACTGATTGTCTGTCTACCTGAATGATGGAGATGGATGGTTTATGCATAGAGGCTTCCTGTGGAGGATTAACTGGACTATGTTCTTGCTCTTGTGATTGAGTGAGCAACTGACTTTCTTCATGTTCAGCAGTTTCTTGGTCGGATGGTTTTGCTTGTTCGTCAGTTTGAACAACTTGTTCAGCAGAACTTTCGGACTGAACTGGTGCTTCAGTTTGAGCTTTTTCTGATGCAGTTATTTCTTTTTCTGATTTTTGGGTTGGTACTTCAGTTTGGTCTTCTGTTTGAGCAGATATAACCTTTTCATCAATGAGTGACTCAGTTGGTGCTTCAGACGATATCTTAATATCTTGCTCTGGTTGTTCAGCTGAATGAGTAACTGAGTCATACTGAGCTTCTAAGGCAACAGCTTGAATGATTTCATCGATGTTTGCCAAGGATAGTTCTTCTTCAGAGTATAACTGATGTTATTTCTGAGAGGATTTAGGTATTTCCTGAACTGGCTTTTCAGTTGACTGTTGTGGAGATGGTTCTTTTTGTGGAGAGAAGGATAAATCTTTTTCAGTATTTGAGTTGAAGGGTTTTTCATGAATAACTAGTTCCTGATCTTCTTCCCAAAATTTTATTTCCCTTTGCAGGTGATAAACATAAAAATTGTACATTAATTAAATGTTTTATAATATAAATATATAGTTTTTGTTTTATTAAATGTTTAAATATTATATGTTTTATAATAAATTGTATAAAATATAATTTGTTGTGTAATTATAAGTTTTTACTATTTTTTACAGGTTCGATAAAACAAGAATAACCTTGGCGTTGCAAATGGGATTAAGATGATTCTTGGACCTGTATAAAGTTGATTATAAGATCTACAATATTGTTGCCAAGCATGAGATAAAAATCCTCTCACAAGTGGGATCAAATTAAGCAACAATTAAAGTTACCAAAGGAGTGGCAGTTTTACCATGCTCTAGTATTTTGACCATATCTCTCAAATTATTTGGTCAAATATTCTGAAAAAATACCACAACTAGACAACTCAATTATCCACATGTTTCTTTTTATGTGAAGAAGCAAATTCGGAGAAGAAGATTTTCAAAAGTGATGTGTAATATAATATTAATTTCTTGGAACACCAATGAAGACTTATGTGTAAAAAATAATATTTTATTTGTGGTTGTCTCCCCAAATTTGGCTATAAATAGGGGTGCATTGTAATGTATTGTGATATCCCTCATTCTATGAACAAACCTTTGAGTTCATAATATTTCTCTCTATATTTTTCCTTTATTTCTTCATTTAAATACAATTAGCATGTTAATTTCATATTCAAAGTTTTACACTTTGAATAATGAATAGCTAACTTCCTAAAGTTGAGATGATAAGGTGAAACTCTTGGCATGATAATAAGGTTATTAAAAGGTAAGAATCTATGTTTTATATTATTTAATCATTATTTATTGTTTATGTTATATTTACTTCTTTAAGCATTTTTATACTCTACTTATAAGTGGGAGTTTTGATTTATTGTTGCTATATGTTACACTAAATTCTTGGAACCATTTAAATGTTAGTTTGGTATTACCAACCATTTAAAGTGGACGCCTTGATTTATTATATATAAATATATTATAATATTAAATTCTTGGAACCATTTAAATGTTAGTTTGGTTTTACCAACCATTTAACTTGGATTCCTTGATTTACTATATATAAATATATCATAATATATATAGCACAATAAATACTTGACCACATTTATAAGTTTTGGTATATATTATATACTTATAAGATAATAATATATAACATAATATAAATATGATTATTTAATATATTGGAATCATTTTATTAAGTGGATTTCAATATTGTTCATTAATGTTAATTTTATTAAAATGCCAAGAGTGGATCCTTTAATCTCAACTACTTAAATTAAAATTTGAACAATTAAAATTTACCCATTAAAGATTCAATCAAAATTAAAAAGAAACAAAAACAAAAACAAAAAGACATTGTAGTAGATTTGTAATTACCTTTGCTTCCCTGTGGATACGATATTCGGACTCACCGAATTATACTACTTGTGGACAACCTGCTCTTGGGAGTGCAACAATCAAAGTCGCAACAAGTTTTTGGCGCCGTTGCCGGGGAAGTATAATTTAATTTCAAGTCTATTTAATTTTGTTTATAGTTTATTTTTATTTATTTATTTATTGCTTTTGTGTGTTTTTATTCTTTTGCATTTGCATTTGCATTTGCATGAGCATTTGGTCACGTACACTTAGTGGTCGACTCATTCGAAATAACCCTTTATTTTTACAAAACATGGCGGAAGAACCCATCCAAGAAAATGAAGATGAAATTCAATCTCAACATGATCTTGATAGACGAAGAACACTTAGAGATCACATGAATCCTACACGTATTAGTGCACCTTCATGTTTAGTTTTTCCCCCTGATGCATCTCATTTCAATTTTAAGCCTGGTATTATCCAACTTTTACCCAACTTTCATGGCTTAGATTCTGAAAATCCATACATGCATTTACGAGAGTTTGAAGAAGTGTGCAACACATATAATGATCTAAATTGTAGCATGAACACCATTCGCCTTAAGCTTTTTCTTTTTTCTTTAAAAGATAAAGCTAAAACTTGGCTACAAAATCTTAGATCGGGATCAATTCGAACTTGGGATGAATTGCAACAACAATTTTTGAAAAAGTTTTTTCCATCTCATAGAACAAATTCTTTCAAAAGGCAAATCATCACTTTCACTCAAAAACAAGGAGAAACTTTTTATCAGTGTTGGGATAGATACAAAGAATTGCTTAATCTTTGTCCACATCATGGTTTTGAAATTTGGAGAGTTGTTTCTCAATTTTATGAAGGCTTAACACCTAAAGATAGGCAAATGGTTGAATTTATGTGTAATGGAAGATTTGAAGATAAAGATCCAAATGAGGCAATTGAGTATCTCGATTCATTAGCTGAAAATGCTCAAAATTGGGACACTATAGGTACAATCGAACCATCAAACAAGATTCAATCTCCTACATCTGGTGGAGGTATGTACACTCTCAAAGATGAACATGATCTTCAAGCTAGATTTACCTCTTTGGCAAGAAAAGTTGAGGCACTTGAATTGAAAAAGAATAGTCAATTAAAATATGTTCAAGAAATTGCGTGTCACATCTGTGATACAAGTGATCATTTTACAAAAGATTGTTCCACTTTGCCCTCTTTTAAAGAATGTCTCCATGAACAAGCCAATGTTTTGAACAATTTCAAAAGGCCAAATTTTGAACTATTTTCTCAAAATTACAATCCAGGTTGGCGAAATCATCCAAATTTTAGTTGGAGGAATGATAATGCTGCACAATTTTCACAACCACATTTCCAAAATCAACAAAATTTTCAAAATTATGCACCTTATGTTCCTCCGCCGAAAAGAAATTTGGAAGATACATTGAATTCTTTCATTGCAAAGCAAGAGTCTATCAATACTCAAACTGCTCAAACCATGACATATTTGAAAGATACTCTTTCTAAATTTGCATCTGCACTTAATGTTCATGAAAAAGGTAAATTTCCTTCACAACCTCTGCCTAATCCCAAGGATCATCATACGCAAACTGGAACTTCTGGAACTCAACCGATGGATCAGGTAAAATCTGTTATTACCCTTCGAAGTGGTAAGGTTGTGGAAAAATCCATTCTTGAACCTTGTGAAGATGATAAATCAACTCCAAAGGGTAAGGAAGTGGAACCCATAACTTGCGAAGAGGAGGTTCAACAGACAGTGTCACCACCATTCCCTCATGCATTGAAAAATACAAAAAAATCAAATTTGAATTCTGATATATATGATATTTTTAAACAAGTAAAAGTTAATATTCCTTTATTAGATGCAATAAAACAGGTACCATCATATGCTAAATTTTTGAAAGACTTGTGCACTGTGAAAAGAAAATTGAATGTGAAAAAGAAAACATTTTTAGCCGAACAAGTAAGTGCAATCATTCAAAATAATAATACTTTGAAATACAAAGACCCTGGTTGTCCTACTATTTCATGTATTATTGGAGAACGAAAGATTAAAAAAGCCTTGCTTGATCTTGGAGCTAGTGTTTATTTACTTCCATATTCAGTTTATCAAGAACTCAATCTAGGCGTGTTAAAATCTACTTCGGTAACACTTTTACTTGCTGATAGATCTGTTAAAGTGCCAAGAGGTATGGTAGAAGACGTGTTGGTCCAAGTTGATAACTTTGTATATCCTGTCGATTTCATAGTTTTAGATACATAACCTATCGAAGCTTGTAATGCAATTCCTGTAATTCTGGGTCGTCCATTTTTAGCAACTTCTAATACTCTTATAAATTGCAGGAATGGAATAATGAAGTTGTCATTTGGTAACATGACCTTGGAGCTCAATGTTTTTAATCTTTGTAAGCAACCACATGACAAAAGAGATGAAAGTGAAGATGAAAATCTTATTGAAACTCTTGTGGAAGAAAACATTCAAGAAGGGAGCACTCGTGATCAATTAGATATTTGTTCAATTGAAACTGTTAAAGAAAATATTGAAATTGATCTTGATGATTTTATCAGGTATCACTCGTTAATAGGATCAGAGAAAGAATTTGATGCAAAATATGAGTACAAAGACGAACCACCAATATTGGAGTTAAAACCCTTGCCAGAAGAATTGAAGTATGCATTTCTTGGAGAAGATGAAACATATCCAGTGGTAATTTCTTCCAAACTAGAAAGTGATCAAGAAGGTAAATTAGTTGATATGCTTAAAAGACATAAAAATGCAATTGGTTGGACAATAAAAGATCTTAAGGGCATTAATCCACTAATTTGCACACACAAAATTCACTTAGAAAAAAATGCAAAAACATCTCAACAACCACAAAGGAGATTAAATCTACACATGAAAGATGTTGTGAAAACTGAAGTTCTCAAACTACTTGATGTTGGGATTATATACCCTATTTCTGATAGTAAGTGGGTAAGCCCAACACAAGTAGTTCCAAAAAAATCTGGCATCACAGTGATAAAAAATGAAAAAGGTGAATTGTTAACAAGTCGAGTCCCATCTAGTTGGCGGATGTTTATTGATTATAGAAAATTAAATGACGCCACTAGAAAAGATCATTTTCCATTACCATTTTTGGATCAAATTTTAGAAAGAGTAGCAGGTCATCTATACTACTGTTTTCTTGATGGATATTCAGGTTTATTATCAAATTCCCATTGCACTCGAAGATCAAGATAAAACTACATTCACATGTCCTTTTGGAACATTTGCATTTAGAAGGATGCCATTTGGATTATGCAATGCCCCAGCAACATTTCAAAGATGTATGCTAAGCATTTTTTGCGACATGGTTGAAAATTGTTTGGAAATTTTCATGGATGATTTAACTGTCTTTGGGAATACATTTGATAATTGTCTTGAAAATTTGGAAAAAGTTTTAAAAAGATGCGAGGAAAAAGGTCTTATTTTAAATTGGGAAAAATGTCATTACATGATTACTTCTGGAATTGTTTTGGGACATGTCGTGTCATCTCATGGAATTGAAGTTGATAAAGCAAAAGTTGATGTCATTGCCAATTTACCCCCTCCAAAAACTATTAAAGAAATTCGCTCATTTTTGGGACATGCTGGATTTTATAGGAGGTTTATAAAGGACTTTAGTTTAATCTGTAAACCCATTTGTAACCTCTTAACAAAAGACACTGCATTTGAATGGACTCAAGAATGTCAAAATGCTTTTGATAAAATCATTCGACATTTAACATCAGCTCCTATCATGCAACCTCCTGATTGGTCTTTACCATTTGAAATCATGTGCGACGCGAGTGATTATGCAGTCGGTGCAGTACTGAGTCAAAGAAGAAACGGTAAGCCTTATGTGATATATTATGCAAGTAGAACTTTAAACAATGCTCAAATGAATTACTCCACAATTGAAAAAGAACTACTTGCTGTAAT
Source organism: Primulina eburnea (assembly GCF_022965805.1). Lineage (NCBI taxonomy): Eukaryota > Viridiplantae > Streptophyta > Magnoliopsida > Lamiales > Gesneriaceae > Primulina > Primulina eburnea. The sequence continues at coordinate 2,567,577 of NC_133106.1, read as the reverse complement.
ATTTGCATTAGATAAATTTCGTTCTTATTTGATTGGATCAAAGACTATTGTGTTTACTGATCATTCTGCTATTAGATATTTGTTGACGAAACAGGATGCAAAGCCACGACTGATACGATGGATTTTGTTGCTCCAAGAATTTGACATTGTGATCAAAGATAAAAAAAGGAACCGAGAATGTTGTAGCTGATCATTTATCGAGACTAGTAACAGGATCATCTTGTGAAATGACACCAATTAACGATAATTTTCCTGATGAACATCTATTTTCAGTTACTACTACACCTTGGTTTGCTAACATAGTAAATTTTCTTGTGACAGGAAAAATGCCACCGCAATGGAGTTCTCAAGATAAAAGAAAATTTTTGAATGAGGTAAAAAACTTTTATTGGGATGATCCGGATCTGTTCAAGTATTGTCCGGATCAAATTTTTCGACGTTGCATACCCGACAATGAGGTAAGTAGTGTCATTAAATTTTGTCATTCAGAAGCATGCGGAGGACATTTTTCTTCAAAGAAAACGGCTGCAAAAATTTTGCAGTGTGGATTTTATTGGCCCACTTTGTTTAAAGACACCCATGAAATCTGCAAGATCTGTGAAAATTGTCAAAAATTGGGTGCAATTTCAAAAAGAAACATGATGCCTTTGAATCCTATCATTGAAATTGAAATTTTTGACTGTTGGGGAATTGATTTTATGGGACCTTTTCCATCGTCGTTTGGATACTTGTATATTTTAATTGCAGTTGATTATGTTTCCAAATGGATAGAGGCAATTCCATGTCGAACAAATGATCATAAAATCGTCATCAAATTTTTGAAAGAAAATATTTTTAGTAGATTCGGAATTCCTCGGGCTATGATAAGTGATGGGGGAACTCACTTTGTTAATAAACCATTTGCTTCATTAATGAAAAAATATGGTATTACTCACAAAGTAATAACTCCTTATCATCCTCAAACAAATGGACAAGTTGAATTAGCTAATAGGGAGATAAAGCAAATTTTGGAAATAACTGTTAACTCAAATAGAAAAGATTGGTCTCTGCGACTTAATGATGCACTGTGGGCATATCGAACAGCTTTTAAAACATCATTGAATATGTCTCCCTATAGGTTGGTTTATGGAAAACATTGTCATTTGCCTGTGGAATTGGAATATAAAGCTTATTGGGCGATCAAAACTTTAAATTCAAGCATGGATGATGCCAAAAAATTGCGTAAATTGCAACTTAATGAACTTGATGAACTCAGAAATGATGCGTATGAGAATTCGAGGATTTATAAAGCAAAAATCAAATCATTTCATGATAAAACAATTCTTAGAAAATCTTTTGAGATTGGTAAAAAAGTTTTGCTTTATAATTCTCGACTTCACATATTCCCAGGAAAATTACGATCAAGATGGACAGGCCCATATGGTAAAGCATGTGTATCCTTATGGAGCTGTGGATATTGAAAATCCTAAAAATGGTGATGTTTTTAAAGTGAATGGACAAAGGCTTAAACCATTTTTGGAAAATGAAATCTTTCAAGAAGAGTTTATTTCCCTTTCTGATCCTTAAATTTTTATGTTGCATTTAATTTTGTTTGTTTTTATTTCAGGTTTCCTTAATCTTTTTATTTTCCCGGTTAAATGGCGGATAACGGTACTTCGTGACTCTCATAGTCGGTTAAATCAGTTTTCCACAATTGCTGATACAAAAATAAAAAAAAAATCATTTTTTTCTTTTCAAAATGGATGAAATTCTCTCAAAAATTTGTAAATATTTTCCCTCTGTTTCTGAAAATGTTCTAAGAAAAATTTATGCAGGAAGGTGTGAAAGATTGAGATTGCTAATGCAAAAAGGAATTCCAGAAGATATTCGTCTTGTAATAGAAGCTAAGGTCCGATTAGGAGGAGAAGTTCCACAATCATTGCTCATTCGATATTTTCCTGGATTAGGAAAAAGCACTTATGCGAAAAAACGAAGGGCCAAAAGGTTAGGGGTTTGTCATAAGTGTGCAAGATGGACTTGTGACAAACGATGCAGATCTTTGGGATGTGTTTCCGATAACAGAGAAGATAAAATTGGTTTCATTAAGAATGGGCTGAGTAAGGAGTCTTTGGATAACATCTTATTGACTCTGGAGACGCATTCTAGTGGACATGTGCATATTGAACTTCTCCGTTTATGGAAACAATTCCAAGATGAGCGTCATAGTCGTGGGAATCTGACTAAAAAAGACCATGTTTGCCAATTTATAAGAAAATTGGATGGGAAGCATATCCTCGACTCATAGAAGGCGTTGAAGCCGTTTCTGGACGTAAAACCAGAGGAAAATTGTGAGCCACAATCACACTACTGTTTATATGCATGTGTGTCATTATTGTTTTTACTATTTATTCTGTTTACAGCTGTGACCCATAGTTTTGTCATGATAACATATTACCCCTATAAAATCTCTCATCTTTCTCTCTATTTTCGCAGAAAAAAAAAGAAAGTAAAAACATGGCTGGATCCTCTGCACAAACATTGAAAAATATTTGTGTATTTTGTGGGTCGAGTCCTGGAAAAAATGAAGTTTTTTGTAGAAACAGCGAATAATCTTGGAAAGATATTGGCTGAGAGAAAAATTCACTTGGTATATGGGGGAGGTAATATTGGGTTAATGGGATCTGTTTCAACATCTGCTCATCTTGGAGGTAGTCAGGTTTTGGGTATTATTCCTATAGCTTTAGCTGAAGGAAATCTTACAGGTGTTACGATTGGGGAGGAATTAAAAGTTTCTTCTATGTATGAAAGAATCACTCAAATGATTGAAAATTCTGATGCTTTTATCGCACTACCAGGTGGTTTTGGTACATTAGAAGAAATTTTTCACACTGTTTCTTGGGCACAACTTAATATCCATAATAAACCTGTGGGCTTGTTGAATATCAATAATTATTATGACAGTTTGTTGACATTTCTTGATAAAGCTGTGGAACAGAATTTCATTTCAGAAAATTCACGACGGATGCTCATCTGTGCTTCGACTGCCGATCAATTAATTGATGATTTGGAAGCTTTTGTTCATAAGCCTGATCCGATGATAACAAAGATCAATTGGTCGCAATCAAGCAGTAAGAAAAGGAAGTTGGATCATTGATTCAAAAGTCGTGGATTGGTTTGCATTTGTTTCAGTTTGTTATCTTCAATAAAATTCCAGGTGATATCTCTTTCATTATGTACTCTTTATTAATAGCTATTTTGACATTAGGGACAATGTCATATTCTGATTGGGGGAAGAACACATTTTAAAAAAAAAAAACAAATTTTAAAAAAAAATTAAATATTATTTTAAAATAAAACCATGTTTATTGTTTGTACCTTAGTAATTCTTGCAAAAATGTCATACATTACATATTTGAAAGATTTAAATTAGAACATGCATTAATCTATTTAAGAATGTTTAAATTTTTATTTGAAAAAAGGTCATTTTTAATATTCTGATCAATATAAAAATATGATTTATGAAATCTTTTTGAGTGATTAACCATTGCGATAAAATTAGGTATTAAAGTATATGGCCCAAGATATACCTTATATTTGTGTAAAATTTTTGAACTCACACATATTTTGTGAGTGAGTGGAAAGGATTGAGAAAACAGCTTGCGAGCCTTTATTGATCATCGGAGAGGCTATCAATTGTTTAGATCTTGAGTTCTTATTTTGAAAAGAAAATTGATATTTCCTGGAAAAAAAAAAAGCGAAGAAAAAAAAAAGAAAGAAAGATGTTGAAGATTTATGTAATTTAAGTTATATGCTGCGATCCATTTTTCTCTCATAAAAATACAAATTAAAAAAAAGAAAGAGAGAGAGAAATACATTGTACAAATTAAATAAATATGTGGTCAAGAAGCATAAACTTAGTTTGATTCCATGATGTGAAAAAAAATCAGGAAAAAAAAATATATATAATAAGAACAACTGGATTTTAAATCAATGGATTTCCTATCTTTTGATTAGTTTGGCTCGTTTGTCTGTCTGCATTCTGTAAACCATTTTTCTGAGCATTTATCTGTATTCCTACTCCATGAGAGAAATCGTTGTCATAAATTGAAACATTTATTAGCCTGTGAGGATATGGAGTTGAGACTCTTACTAGGAATTTCTGAAGGCCGTGTACATTTAACTACCTGAAATAAGCTTTGAATTAATCATCTCAAATTATTTCATAAATTATAATTATGATGATCTTGATATAACTTTGACAGTTTTCAAATTTAATTTAAACACTTAGATAGTTCTGATTACATTTCTATTTAAATTAATCAATATGTTTTGTATTGCTATTAACGCTTAAATTGCTAGGAACTAGCAATAAGCTGGTTGGGAGGTGTGATAAACATAAATATTGTACATTAATTAAATGTTTTATAATATAAATATTTAGTTTTTGTTTTATTAAATGTTTAAATATTATATGTTTTATAATAAATTGTATAAAATATAAGTTGTTGTGTAATTATAAGTTTTTACTATTTTTTACAGGTTCGATAAAACAAGAATAACCTTGGCGTTGCAAATGGGATTAAGATGATTCTTGGACCTGTATAAAGTTGATTATAAGATCTACAATATTGTCGCCAAGCATGAGATAAAAATCCTCTCACACGTGGGATCAAATTAAGCAACAATTAAAGTTACCAAAGGAGTGGCAGTTTTACCATGCTCTAGTATTTTGATCATATTTCTCAAATTACTTGGCCAAATATTCTGAAAAAAATACCACAACTAGACAATTCAATTATCCACATGTTTCATTTATGTGAAGAAGCAAATTCGGAGAAGAAGATTTTCAAAAGTGATGTGTAATATAATATTAATTTCTTGGAACACCAATGAAGACTTATGTGTAAAAAATAATATTTTATTTGTGGTTGTCTCCCCAAATTTGGCTATAAATAGGGGTGCATTGTAATGTATTGGGATATCCCTCATTCTATGAACAAACCTTTGAGTTCATAATATTTCTCTCTATATTTTTCCTTTATTTCTTCATTTAAATACAATTAGCCTGTTAATTTCATATTCAAAGTTTTACACTTTGAATAATGAATAGCTAACTTCCTAAAGTTGAGATGATAAGGTGAAACTCTTGACATGATAATAAGGTTATTAAAAGATAAGAATCTATGTTTTATATTATTTAATCATTATTTATTGTTTATGTTATATTTATTTCTTTAAGCATTTTTATACTCTACTTATAAGTGGGAGTTTTGATTTATTGTTGCTATATGTTACACTAAATTCTTGGAACCATTTAAATGTTAGTTTGGTATTACCAACCATTTAAAGTGGATGTCTTGATTTATTATATATAAATATATTATAATATTAAATTCTTGGAACCATTTAAATGTTAGTTTGGTTTTACCAACCATTTAACTTGGATACCTTGATTTACTATATATAAATATATCATAATAATATTTTCTTGGTACCATTTAAATGTTAGTTTGGTTTTACCAACCATTTAAAGTGGGAACCTTGATTTAGTGTTTACAAATATATATAGCACAATAAATACTTGACCACATTTATAAGTTTTGGTATATATTATATACTTATAAGATAATAATATATAACATAATATAAATATGATTATTTAATATATTGGAACCATTTTATTAAGTGGATTTCAATATTGTTCATTAATGTTAATTTTATTAAAATGCCAAGAGTGGATCCTTTAATCTCAACTACTTAAATTAAAATTTGAACAATTAAAATTTACCCATTAAAGATTCAATTAAAATTAAAAAGACACAAAAACAAAAACAAAAAGACATTGTAGTGGACTTGTAATTACCTTTGCTTCCCTGTGGATACGATATTCGGACTCACCGAATTATACTACTTGTGGACAACCTGCTCTTGGGAGTGCAACAGTCAAAGTCGCAACTGCAGGCTACTAAGATCTGCGTCCAGTTGAGTGAACACAGCTCTATCATTGTATGCAGTTGGACTTGTTGGATGGTAGTTGGACTTCAGCTGTGCTACCATTCTTGCTAGCTTTTTGACGCGAATCTGATCAAAGAAGTATTTCTGCCTTTTTAATGCTTGTGAAATCGTAGCAGCTTTGACTACTTTCATCACGATTGCTTCCATTTTGATGAACTTTTTCAGTTGAGATCTATGCTTCAGTTCTTTGGCAAAGATTTCTGTTTTGAAGCTTTTCCAACAGTCAAAAGATTTTAATTGTGATGTGGCAAATGCATTGACCTGTTCCCAAACAAGGTCAATGTGTGTTTGAATGGCATTGGATGGCCGGGTTCTTCAACTAGCTGTCCTTTTCCTTTGTCAGTTGAAAGAGTGTGAAGAAGATCCATTCCTGAGTGTGTTGATTGCACTGGTTCCCTTAATATTATACCTTTAGATCTGGCCCTAGGCAAGATGGTAGGGTGATTTACATGGGTTAATGGGGCTTTAACCTTAGCTGTTGTCTTGGCTTTGGTAACTGGTTCATCAGGTGAGAGTATCTGCAAATGTATGGCTTGAATGGATTGTTGATCAGCTGATTGGATAACTTCCATTGTTGTTGTTGTTTTGGTTCTTTTAGTCCTTGGTCTTTTGACAAGCCTAGGTGAAGGAGTTTTATCTACGTCTAATTCACTGAGAATCAGTTTCCTTTTTGCTGTTTTGACCTTCTTGACTGGTGATGGCTCAACTTCCAGTTTGGCTTTTGATTGCAAGATGTTTTTGGCAGTAAAGACTTTGAATTTTGATGATATTTCAGCATTTTCAGCTACTAAACCCTTCAGTTTTAACAGATAACTGATTTGGATAGCAAAACCACATGATTGTTTGGATGACTCGAGCATATTCTTCAAGATGTTAAACAGAATATATCTCCAATTTACTTTCTTTTCACTCATGATTATGGTCATTACTTGGAATTTTTCGAGTGTAAGAGCAGCATATGAACCGGCTTTTGCTAATATTCCCTTTGCTATGATATCAGCTAGCAATTGAATTTCTGGTTTCAGTTCCTTCTTTGGATCGGAAACCTTGATTTTTCGTCCATCAGCAGATAATCGAGACTGCATTTCTTCAATGTCCTGAGTTTTTACTTCAGAAAAATTTACATAACCTTCAGTTGGTAAAGAAAAGATTTCTCCGAAATATTCCTCAGAAAGACGTAGCAGCTGATCATTGATAGTCACAGATATATTGTCATTATTAGTGATAAATCCTTTCCTGTAGAATTCATTGACCTCTTTGAGATATATCTTCTGGGAGGATTGTCCTTAGAACATCCTGAGACCTGTCGACTCAAGCTTTAGAAATACATTCTTAACATCTGCTTCTTGAATCGATAGAGCCGAGTTAAAATCGATGACCATTGCATTTAATATGTGAGCAGGAGTTTGAGTAGCCATTGAAAGCTGAATGATTTCCTGTAGAAACGAAAAATATAGATTTCCTTTGAAAAGTGAGGATAATCGTGATTGTAAGGAAGACGAACTGAATCAAAGCGGGTAAAGTACTTTTGTTTGTGACTGTTTGAATTATCGGACACGTGTCAGTCCAGGAAAATTTTGAGTAAAAAAATGTGTGTACGTGTGCTGTAAACGTGTGTACAATTTTGAGCGGTTAAAAATGTGTCCAAGTTATAAACTGAAATTCATCATGATTTGGCAGACAGTCACGTCATTTGATTTGGAATATGATAGGTTTAATTAGGTAACTTATATGAGAAGATTAGTGGAATTAGCAACTGAACGATCAGTTAGTGAGGCTGAGTCCTTTCAGTTGAGAATACACTAACAACTGTCTTCTCAGTTAACCTCTTAAAACACCATTCCCCGTAAATAGATGCGTTAAAAAAAAATAAAGTCGATTAAATAAAATAATCCTGAGGCTTAATAGAGTAATCATCACTTAAGAAAGTGTCCTTTCATTTTCCCGACTTGGCCTATAAATAAAAATAAAGAAGTTAGTCACAAGTATCAGTAAAAATAATGGAAGGAGCAAGTAGTTCAATCGTCTCTCCACTTTTGCTTGAAGCTCAAAAGGCTGCCATAGAGGACAAGGTTTTTTATGCCAGTCTTCCCTATTGGGAAGAGTTATAGGAGCTGGAGCTTCTGTACAACTCTGGGAGGGTTACCACCTTCAGGCGAATGGCCCAGCTGAGAGAAGTGCGAAGGCACTTAAACATTTCTGTAGAGGTGGATGCTTTCAAGGAGGGCCATCTCTATGAGCTGATGCTTCGCAAGGAGCTGGAGATTCATAATGGCATTGCTTCTTCCCACAGCTTCTGCAAAACTTCTTCCTCAGCTCTAGCTGTTTGGATGAGGATGTGGATAGCTAGTGTAGAAGAAATTTATGAAAATGTAGTTCTCTCCAAAATTTAAGGATAAATAAAATCTTTATTTTGATAATGCGTCGTTTTTCTTTGTTTCTGCACGCAACGATCTGTATGAGATTAAACACATGGAGTAATGACACACTAAGAAACATCAGTTGTGATAAGTAATCAAATGAACTGTTGAGAAACTAATTATCATAAGTTGATGATAAACTGATACTATTTAAACAGCTGTTAAGAATAATCAAACTGGTGTCAGTTGATAATGAACAACTGATAACTTAAAAGTCCTCGGTATATGTGAAAGACTCTTTAATTGATTTGAGACTCTTCAACTTGTCCATCGTCATTTTCCTATAAATAGGATGATAGTGATAAAACATGTGTTTTAATATCAGTTCAAAAATATTTCAATATGTCCGATTCTGATGCATGCAGCAATACTCATGTCCATGTGACTGAACAATCAACCCCTCGTTTAATAAATATCAAAAGAAAGATGGAGATATATGTCCTGCAGAAATTGTTGTCAACATGGGAGAAGATTCATGAATTGAAGAGGATTAGTGACAGTGATGTTGTTCCTACTCGTTCTCAGGAAGCAAGAGCATTGAAGTATCTTGAACGTTTTGAAGTTAGGCATGTTAGAGATTTGGTGGAGGACAACTGTCTTTTGGAGGCATTGCTGTGGAAAGAGTGGCATGTTGTTGATAAGATTTCGAAATCTAGGGCATTTGCTAGAGTTCGAATTTATGAGTTAAATGATTGGGTTAGAGCATGGCTAGATTCAGTTGATGCCATGATATCTTCTGTAAAATGGGAACGTTGGTATTCATAATAAAGTGTTATTTTCTATTTGTTGTGTTCTTATTTTCTGTATATGATTCTGTTAGTATAACAATATTACTAAAAATTTCTAAGATAAGTCGATTAAACCAAGAATATTTAAAAAATAAGAAAACTTAGCCTCAGGTAATGGTTTTGTGAAGATGTCAGCTGCTTGCTGTTCAGTTGAGATATATTCTAGCCGAATATCCCTTTTTAATGCATGATCCCTGATGAAGTGATGCCTGACATCTATATGTTTGGTCCTTGAGTGAAGAACTGGATTGTAGGTGATGGCAATTGTGCTGGTATTATCACAAAATATGGGTGATTCTGTTGATGTTACTCCATAATCCTTCAGTTGTTGTTGAATCCAGATCAGTTGTGCACAACAGCTACCAGTAGCAAGATATTCTGCTTCTGTTGTTGAGGTAGCTATGGATGTCTGCTTCTTGCTGAACCAAGAGATCAGTCTATCTCCTAAGAATTGACAAGATCCACTTGTACTTTTACGATCAAGCTTACATCCTGCATAATCTGCATCTGAGTATCCAACTAAATTGAAGGTGGAGTCTTTGGAATACCATAGCCCTACATTTTGTGTATCCTTAAGATATCTCAGAATTCTTTTGGCAGCTGAGAAATGTGATTGCTTAGGGTTTGCTTGAAATCTGGCACACATACAGACAGCAAAAACAATATCAGGGCGACTGGCTGTTAGGTATAGCAGTGAACCTATTAACCCTCTGTATAATGTCGCCTCTACTGATATTCTCCCTTCGTCAGTGTCTAATTTAACTGATGAGCTCATGGGAGTTGTTGCGGCTGAACATGATTCCATACCAAATTTCTTTAGCAGCTCCTTTGTATATTTTGTTTGACTAATGAATATCCCAGTTTCCAGTTGCTTCACTTGTACTCCAAGAAAGAATGTCAGTTCACCCATCATACTAATTTCAAACTTATCCTGCATTAACTTAGCAAATTTTTCACACAATTTGGGGTTAGTTGACCCAAAAATTATATCATCAACATAAATCTGAACTAATAAGATATGATTATTTTTAGTAAATTTGAACAAGGTCTTATCAACTGATCCAACTGAAAAGTCATGATCAGTTAGGAATTTTGAAAGAGTTTCGTACCAAGCCCTGGGAGCTTGTTTAAGACCATATAATGCTTTGTTCAAATAGTACACATGATCAGGAAATTTGTGGTTTACAAAACCTGGAGGTTGTTCGACATATACTTCTTCTTGTAGCTGACCATTTAGGAATGCACTTTTCACATCCATCTGATAAACTTTGAAGTTTTTGTGAGATGCATAGGCAAGAAATATTCTGATTGCTTCCAATCTTGCAACTGGAGCATACGTCTCATCGTAGTCAATTCTTTCTTCTTGCCTATATCCTTGTGCTACTAGTCTAGCTTTGTTGCGTATAACTGAGCCATCCTCATTTAGCTTATTCTTGTACACCCATTTTGTTCCTATAATGGTTTTTGAAGTTGGTCTTGGAACTAAGTTCCAGACGTTATTGTGAGTGAATTGATTCAGCTCTTCTTGCATTGCATTTACCCAGTTAGGATCAGCAAGAGCTTCATCAGTTTTCTTTGGTTCCAGTTGTGAGACGAAGGCTGAGTGAATAAATAAATTTAACATTTAATTACGAGTTCTTACAGGATCAGATGGATTTCCTATTATCAGATGAGGTGGATGTGATTTTCTCCATCTGTATTCTGTATTTGTTGCATCAGCAACTTCTTCAGTTGGCATCTGAGTGCAATTTTCAGCTTCAGTTGATGTCTCAACAGCTGGTATTTGAATGTTATCAGTTTCCTTTAATAACTGATTGTTGTCATTGACTTCATGCTCATTTAATTGATCTAAGATCTCTGGTTCTGGTGTTTGGAAGATGTCTTGATTGTTATGACTTTCATCTTTATCATCATCGTCCAAACTAATATCTGTCAATCGATCAGCTAGCTCAACTTGATCAGTTGGCTTATCAGTTAGTACATTATCATCAAAATTAACATGCGCAGATTCTTCAACATTTAAAGTTTTCTTATTAAAGACTCTATAAGCTATACTAACTGATTAATATCCAAGGAAAATACCTTCTGCAGATTTGGCATCAAATGCTTTTAAGTAATTTTTACCATTATCATGAATGAAGCATCTACAGCCGAATATTTTAAAATAGGTGATTATACTCTTTCTTCCATGCCAGATCTCATATGGTGTTTTCATATGATTCTTATTAATCATCGATCTGTTCTGAGTATAACACGCAGTGTTTACTGCCTCTGCCCAAAATCTTTGAGAAATCCCAGAATCAGCAAGCATTGTTCTAGCAGCTTCTTTTAGGGTCCGATTTCTTCTCTCAGCTACACCGTTTTGCTGAGGAGTTCTTGCTGCTGAAAGCTCATGCTTGATTCCAGCATTTTCTAGAAAGCTTGAAAGTGTTTGATTGATGAATTCAGTTCCTCGATCAGATCTGATTCGATCAATCCCAACTGATTTTTCATTTAAAAGTCTTTTGAAGAGTTTAATCAGTTGTGCAGCCGTATGGTCTTTGGATTTTAGAAATATAACCCAAGTAAATCTTGAAAAGTCATCTACGACCACCAGGGTGTATTTCATTCCCTCTAAGCTCATGACTGGAATTGGACCGAAGAGATCCATGTGCAATAGTTCTAAGCATCGGGATGAAGATTTACAGCCCTTGTTTTTGAAAGAAGATCGTACTTGTTTTCCATACTGACATGCTGAGCAAAGTTTTTCTTTTGAAAAATTTATTTTGGGCAGACCAGTTACAAGTTCATGTTTACTCAGATAAGCAATAGATTTAAAGTTTAAATGATTTAATCTTTTATGCCATAGCCAGTTTTGAGATGAATTTGAAGCAATGAAGCAAACTGGTGCATGAGGTTGTTCATTCCAACTGACTTTATATGTGTTTCCACATCGTTTGCCAGTTAGTATGATTTCATCAGTTGATGTTTTAACTGAGCATGAGTTTTTATCAAATTGTACCAAAAATCCATTGTCGCATAACTGAATTATACTAATCAAGTTATACTTTAGATTTTCTACCAATAAAACATCTTTAATAGTAAAGTTACCATGGATAATCTTACCCTTCCCCACGGTTTTACCTTTGAAATTATCTCCGAAACTGATGTTTGGACCACTATATTTGGTCAGTTGAGATAGCATACTTGCATCTCCTGTCATATGTCGTGAGCAACCGCTGTCCAAATACCATATTGAATTTTTATCTGTACCTGTTACCTGCAAGCACATACATAATATGATTTGGTACCCATATCTATTTGGGTCCACGACTTATTAGTCCCTTTGGAATCCATACTTGGATTAGTCTAACTGTCTTTCCAGTAGCTGTGTTCCAAATTGTTTTTCTCGGCTTCTGTGTAATAGGTGTGTGTTGTACAGATGACACAGTATGCATTTTGGCTTGGTTCGACTGATTGTTTAGTCTGTATCTTTCTGGACTGGTTTGCAGTTGTGATAATTTGAATAGTTATTTGAACGATTCCTTTCAAACCTTTTTGATGACTGACTTACTGAGTCAGTAGAGATTTTTGGACTGTAACCAACTCCATGTCTTTTGGCCTTATACATATTCTCAATGGATTGTTCATTCATTTTGCTAGGCTCAAATTTTTCTTGATCTACTATTGATCTGACAAATTGAATGTACTTTCCTTTGTTTACTGTCAACTGTGGTTGTGTGTCTTTTGAAAATGTTTCTCCTTGATTACTGAACCCTAAACCAGTTTTGTCAGAAACTGATTTTTGTGAATTATGCATCTCATTCAATGCAGTAGACGACTTATTCCAAGATTTAATGAGTTCAGTCTGTTTTGAATTTTCAAGAATCAATTTCTGGATTAGTGACTGGTCTTTCTTTCTCTCCGCTTTTAGCTCAGCAATTTCCCTTCTTAGACTCAACTCATCAACTGATTTATCAGTTTTGGTTTTGTTGTCTATGGGATCATTTTGCTTTGATTTCATTTCCTCAAATGATGATGCAAGTTTCTGGTACTCATTTACCATATCATGCAATGTCAGAATGAGTTCTTCTCTTGTAAAGTCAATTGAACTAAAATTAAATACCTGTTGACTTGTCGATTCTGCTTCAGTATGATTTACCATTAGACATTTGACTTCCTCTTCATCACTTGAGCTATATGAGCTTTCTGGTTCTGATTCGTCACTATCAGTTTCTGCCCATTTGGATTTGTTCTCTTCAGCTAATAGAACTTCGTGTTTCTTTTTGTAGGTTTTCTTATCATCTCTGGGCCTTCTCTTATGCTCATATGGTTTCTTTCTTCTGTCAGTTGATCCTTGACTGTCCTTTTTAGGTTTAGGACAGTCTGCAATGTAATGACCTTTTTTGCCACAATTGTAGCAAGCATTTGTTTCTTCTTTTGAATTATTTTTCTGGTATTGCTTCTGAAAGTTTCCTTGGTTCTTTCTCATGAACCTCCCGAACTTTTTGATGAATAATGACATTGCATCATTGCTTAACTGATCAGCAGATTTCTCAGCTGAACTGTTTGATTCAGTTCTGACAGCTGCTAAAGCAGTTGTAGTTGTAGGAGTAGATGTTTCTCCTTCTCTGTTCTGCAATTCAAATTCATAAGCTTTTAAGTCAGCAAACAGTTCATGAATTTCGATCTGGTTCAAGTCTTTTGATTCTCATATAGCCATAGTTTTGACGTCCCATTCCTTTGGAAGACCTCTCATTACTTTTGATGCAACCTCTTTGTTAGTATGCACTTTTCCGAGTGCATTTAATTCATTTACAATACTGCTCACCCTTTCATCATACTCATTCATTGACTCTCCAACCTTCATTTTGATATTGTCAAATTTCTGGACAGCAACAGATAGTTTATTTTCTTTTGTTTGGTCATTTCCTTCATACAACTGAATCAACTTCTCCCAAATTTCTTTTGCTGTTTTGCACATCTTTATTTTGTTGAAGGTTGCTTTATCCAGTGTCTTGTATAGAGTATCTTTGGCCACATTGTCAAGATTGGCTTTTCTCTTGTCCTCAGTTGTCCATTCTTCTCTGGGCTTCTGAATTCTCTGTGGTGCCCCTTCAGTTATGGCTATTGCTGTGTTTGCTTTCAGAATCTTCATGGGTCCGTCTGTTATGACAAACCACATATCATCATCTTGTGCAGCTAAGTGAGCCTGCATTCTGATTTTCCAGTCATCAAAATCTTCTCTTGAGAACATAGGAATTTTATTGAAAGAAGTCATGCTAGCAGATTTATAGATCAGAAGTATTCAAAAACAAGATTCAACTGCTCTGATACCACTTGATAGGATCGGTTCTTGTAATAAGAGTGTTTAGAAGGGGGGGTTGAATAAACACTCACACTTAAAAATGTTCTTTAAGAATATTTTGAGTTCAGTTTGGTGACAAACTGAATCTCGGAATCTTGTTGGTCAATAACAATCAGTTAAACTAGAATAGTTGCGGAAAGTAACTAATTGAAAGATAGAATACGAAACTGAAAGAAATATGCAAAAGTTGTTTCTGGATGTTCGGAGAATTTAATTACTCCTACGTCACCCCTTCTATCACAAGGATATGATATTCACTAAAAGACTTTGATCAAGTACAACACCTGTACAGACCCACTTCAGTTTGGACTTACAACTGCCAAAACTGAAACTCTTAGTTCTACCCAATATTTTCAGTACGTAACTGATATTAGCACAATTGAGTCTAACAACTTTTAGAGAGTGCTAATAAGCTCAGATTGTAGCCTTGATTGCTACGAATAATTCAAATGAGAGTGAGCTGAGATTTTGACAGAGTAACAGCAAGCTTTAAGATTGAATGATCGTCACTCCTTTATCTCCTGTTCTTCAGTTATATTTATACATCTTTTTCAACGGTAACTTTGATATGCATTTGAATTATAGTATCCGTTGATTGCCACTTCATCATTCCTTGGGCAATGTTCTCTTCATTGATTGTGATGCGGCATCTTAATTGCAATAGCCGAAACATATTATTCTATGCTGTAATGATTGAAGTGCGAAGTTCTTGTAATCTGTTATGTCTCCTTTGTTCTTTCCCGAGACGTCTTCAGTTGAGAGACTGATCAGTTTCAACTGATCAGTTTACTTTATATCATTGTATCAACTCACTTCAGTTGCCGAATTTGCTTGTGCACATCAGTTGATTCATATTTTGTTAATCAATTGGTTTATGTTTTGTCAAACTCCAGAATCTAATTTCCAACAAAAAGTACTTCAAGCTGCCGATATCAACAAATGTAGTAGATAAACTCAATATAAAACTTCTGGTTAAAGAATATTTTGACATCTTTTGTTTATATACTGCTTTCATTAAATAATAAAATAGTTTGAGTAAGAAAAGCTTAGTCCGATAAATCATAAGACGTTTCGGTTGACTTGAGACTTTTCCACTTCTTCATCGTTTAATGTACCGAAATGGTTCTTTAATAAAATTTCAGTTGAAGTACTTGATGTTTCTTTATTTTTATTTTTTTTTGCAAATAACTCAATGTCAACTGAATAATATATAACTGATAAATGATAAAAAAAAATCATTCAGAAGGGGATTTGTCGTCTAATGATAGCTTCTACTGGAAGAAAGAAACGAATGCCTTGTTTTATGGAAAAGACAAATCACCTTCTGCATCTGACATAAAATCAAGTATAATCAGAATAAAGTTCTCCCTAAATTAATGCAATTATTAAATGATAATTCTTGGTAATTGAACCGACGATAGCTTGACACAGAATGCTTCATATTTCCTACTGCATTCATGATTACCTCGATCTTTGGTACCTGGTTTGTCATCTATAAATACAGGCGTAGAAGTAAGCCATATAGTCACTTTTAAACAGAAAGAATATGGCAAGAGAAAATAGTCCTGATTTGGCCGAGGAGTTCATGAAGGAAGTGATAGTTGCAAGGAAGGAGGCAATTGAAGAGAAGGTGCTGGAAAAGGCACTTGCTACCTGGACTAAGGTCCAGGAGCTTCAGTCCGCCTTTGAAGGTGGGCTGGTGTCTTTCTCCAAGGATTTGTTAGCAATGGAGAAGTATTATCGACATCTTCATAGTGCTGATAGTGCAGACGTCTTCTCTGAAGATGGCGTCTACCTCCTCATGCTCTTAAAGGAGCAGAGGACTCTGAAAAATATTGTTTTTTCAGAGGAGTTCCTGCGTACCTCTACCGGAGAGCTGTCCACTTGGTTGGAAATCTAGAAAGCGTACGTTAAAAAAGAAATAAAGAATGTACGCCCCCGCTTCTATCATTAATGAAATTCTTAAATTCTATTTATTGGTTGTCTCTTTCGCTTAGCTTTTATTTTCTGCAAACTAAAACTGAACAATCACAAGAGAAGAATAAATCACAATACATCAATGGAATGAAGATAACAAACAATTAATTTAAGTCTATCAATCCAAGTGTATTTCGAAAATAAGAAAACTTATTCTCAGGCAGAGGTTTCGTAAAGATATCAATTGTTTGTTGATCAGTAGGGACATATTTCAGACGAATGTCCTTCTTCTGCACGTGATCTCTGATGAAATGATGTCTGATATCTATGTGCTTCGTTCTGGAATGAAGTACTGGATTTTGTGTGATTGCAATGGCACTAGTATTGTCACAGAAGATAGGTGATTCTGAGGCCTGAATTCCGTAGTCTTTTAATTGTTGTTGCATCCATAGTATTTGAGAACAACAGCTTCCAGCAGCCAGATATTCTGCTTCTGCAGTAGATGTGGCTATAGAAGTCTGCTTTTTACTAAACCAGGAGATCAGCCTATCACCAAGGAATTGACAGAAACCACTTGTGCTTTTCCTGTCTAATTTGCAACCTGCATAATCAGCATCTGAAAAACCAATAAGATTGAACTATGAATCATTGTGATACCATAAGCCGACATTTTGAGTTCCTTTCAAGTACTTCAAAATACGTTTAGCAGCAATATAATGAGATTGTTTACAGTTAGATTGAAATATTTCACTAATACAAACAACAAACATAATAACTGGTCTACTGGCAGTAAGATATAACAATGAGCCAATAAAACCACGATACTGAGTTACCTCTACTGGAATTCCACTTTCATCTTTATCAAGCTTGGTAGATGAGCTCATTGGAGTGAAAGCGGCATAACATGCTTCCATACCAAACTTTTTCAGAAGCTCCTTAGTATACTTGGCTTGATTTATGAAAATTCCAGTATCAAGTTGTTTCATATGTAATCCTAGGAAGAATGTTAATTCTCCCATCATGCTCATTTCGAATTGATACTGCATCAACTTAGCAAACTTTGCACATAGTTTGGGGTTAGTTGACCCAAAAATAATATCATCAACGTAAATCTGTACTAATAGGATATGTTTATTCTTGACTAGAGTGAACAGAGTTTTGTCTACTATCCCAATTGTAAAATCATGATTGACAAGAAATTGTGATATAGTATCGTACCACGCTCTAGGTGCCTGTTTTAGACCATACAAGACTTTGTGTAATTTGAATACATGATGAGGTGAGAAAAGATCAATAAAACCTGGAGGTTGTTCGACGTAGACCTCTTCTTGTAGTAGACCATTTAGAAAAAGCATTCTTTACATCCATTTGATAAACTTTGAAATTTTTGAAAGCAGCAAAGGCCAAAAATATTCTGATAGCTTCGATCCTTGCTATTGTGCATAGGTTTCATCATAGTCTATTCCTTCTTCTTGTCTAAAACCTTGAGCCACCAGTCTTGATTTATTTCTAATCACTGTGCCTTCTTCGTTTAGTTTGTTTCTGATTACCCACCGAGTTCCAATGACAGCTTGGTGAGATGGTCTAGGTACTAGAAACCAAACTTTGTTTCTTTTGAATTGGTTCAGCTCTTCTTGCATAGCTTCAATTCAACTAGAATCCAGAAGGGCTTCTTCAATTTTCTTCGGTTCATCCTGAGAAATGAAGGCAGCATGCATATATTCATTAATCCTTTGCCTTCTGGTTCTCAAAGGCGCTGCTGGATTTCCAATAAACAAAGAGGGAGGATGGGATTTTCTCCAAATAAAAGGGTTTAAAGGGATTTCTTCCTGATTTGATATATTTGGATTGATCTCTTCTGAACCAGTAGCAGGTTCTGGATTATCAGCTGCTGGTACTGGTATGTCTAATATTTGTACTTCTGGTTCTGCTAATGAAATGTCTGGTTCTGGATTTTGAACATCTTTTATACCAGCTTCTGCATCATCTTCACTATCCAGTTCCAAGTGAATTTTGTCTAACTTGTTACTCAAATTTGACATATTAGATATTTCAGGAGCAATGCTGTCCTCGTCAAAGACAACATTAACCGATTCTTCAACAGTAAGAGTTCTATTATTGAAGATTCTAAAAGCTTTGCTCACAGCAGAGTAACCAAGGAATAGTCCAGCATCTGATTTTGAATCAAATGCAGTTAAATATTTTTTGCCATTATTGAGCACAAAGCATTTGCAGCCGAAAACATGAAAATAAGATATATTAGGCTTACTCCCTTTCCATATCTCATAAGGAGTCTGGTTATGTCTTTTGTTGATCATTGTTCTGTTTTGCGTATAACATGCAGTGTTGATTGCTTTTGTCCAGAAGCGCTGAGAAATGTCCGCATCTGCTAGCATTGTTCTAGCAGCTTCTTTAAGGGTTCTGTTTCTCCTCTCAGCTACTCCGTTTTGTTGAGGCGTTATGACAGCTGAATATTCATGATGAATCCCCTGTTCATCTAAGTACAACTCAAGAATTCTGTTAGTGAACTCAGTACCCCGATCACTTCTGATTTTAATGATAGAAAAGGATTTTTCATTTTGAATCTTTTTCAGAATCTTGATCAGGAGGCTACTGGTTTGATCTTTTCCAGCAAGAAATATTACTCAAGTAAATCTAGAAAAATCATCAATAACAACAAAGGTATATTTCATTCACCCTAAGCTCATGATGGGGATTGGACCAAATAAGTCCATTTGCAGCAATTCCAAACATCTTGAAGTTGATTTGCTACCTTTGTTCTTGAAGCTGGATGTTATCTGTTTCCCAAGCTGACAAGCAGAACAAACATGATTCTTAACAAAATTAATGTCAGGCAAAGCATCGACTATATTATGCTTTTTGAGATTGTTGATAGATTTGAAATTCAGATGATTCAACCTCTTGTGCCAGAGCCAATGTTTATAACTAAGAGAGGCAACTAAACATGTAGGAGCATTAACATGATCTAGGTTCCAAGAAGCTCTGTAGGTGTTGCCCTCTCTCTTTCCAGTTAATACAGTAGACTCAGCAGAATCTTTAACTATGCATGTGTGCTTCTGAAAAACTACAGAATAACCATTATCACACAGTTGACTAATGCTGCTTAATTTATAACAGAGATTCTCAACCAGTAGTACGTCATTAATAGTTATGTTACCATGGCTAATCTTTCCCTTACCCACGGTTTTACCTTTTTAGTTGTCCCCAAAAGTTATCTTTGGTTCAGTACAACTCATTACTTCTAAAAGTAGATTTTTCTGTCCAGTCATGTGTCTGGAACATCCACTGTCCAGATACCATGTGGAGCTGCTTACTTTAGCTTTCTTTACATGTTCCTGCAAACACAAATTTTAGTATCTGGTACTCAATCTATTTGGGTCCAACCTTATTAGTCCCTTAGGAACCCACATTTGTACAATTTTTGGTGATTTTGTACTTCGGGTATCCATAGAGGTGTGTGCAGCAGAGGGTTTATTATTTATATGCATCTCAGAATGTTGTTCTTCCCTTCTGCTCCTGTTGTCTAGCCTGTATCTCTTCTGAACAGGTCTAGAATTATAGTACTGGTAGTTTTTAACCTTCATAGGGGGTTGTCTTCCTGAGTTGAATCCTCTACTGGATCCAGAACTTTGGTCAACTCTTCCCTTAGGTTCCATATAACCAAGACCATAATTCTTTCTTCTGTTCATCTGATTTACATTTCTTTCAACTTGAACAGTCGGAATTTCCGGTTCATATGCCACACTGGATTTAACAAATCGAATGTATTTTGTTTTGCTGGTATCCAGTTCTGGATGAATACTGATTTCAGAAGTGCTTTCGTCATTGCTGAATCCGAGACCACTTCTATCTCCGGATTGCTTCTGCAATTCTTGCATCTTTTCCAATGAAATGGAAGACTTATTCCAAGCATTTACCAGAACAGACAGCTTCTGATTTTCAGATTTCATTGTCTGGTAATCTGCTTTTACTCTCTCATTCTCGATTTTCAACTTCCTCATCTCCACTTTCAAATCATCGCAGCTATTCTGTTGCAAGCAAGTGAATTTACTGACTTGATCTCTTAAGTTTAGATTTTCAATCTTAACTTCCTCGAATGATTGAGAAAGTCTTGAATATTCCCCTACCATGTCATGTAATGCTTTAATTAAATCAGTTCATGTAAATTCGTCAGAGTCAAAATCGAATACCTCTTCAGATGTTGAGTTTGATTCAACATCTGCCATAAGACATTTAATCTCTTCTACATCACTTTCACGAGAATGACTTTCTGAGTCAGATGACTCGGAGCTGGAATCCGCCCATGTATATTTGCTTTCTTCAGCAATCATCGCTTTGCGGTCTTTTCTGAACCTTTTGTCATTCCATTTGTACTCTTTCTTCTTCTGGTCATCTTTCTTAGGCTTTGGACAGTCAGCAATAAAGTGACCAATCTTTCCACAGTTGAAGCACGCCATATCACCAGATGGTGAATCTTTCTTGAAGTTGCGATTAGGGTTTTGGTAGGCTCGGTGATTCTTTCTCATGAATCTAGAGAACTTTTTCACAAATAAGGACATAGCTTCATTGTTGATTTTTTCAGCAGTCTTTTCAGAAGTACTTTCAGTAAGGGTATTAGGTACTGCTTGTGAAATGAATGCAGCAACGGCAGTAGAAGTAATAGCAGTAGTAGCGGCAAGGGCCTTGGTAGGCAGATTTGTTGAGGGCTATTCTCCACCTCTTACTTCTAGTTCGAACTCATAGGCTTTTAAGTCAGCAAACAAGTCATGTAATTCCAACTTGTTTAGATCTTTAAAGGCTCTCATAGCCATTGTTTTCACGTCTCATTCTCTGGGTAATGCTCTCATTACTTTGAGCGCTATTTCTCGATTGTCGTGCTCTTTGTCCAGAGCTGCTAGCTCATTAACTATGCTACTAAAACGTTCATCAAACTCATTTAGAGTTTCACCAGCCTTCATCTTTAAATTCTCAAACTTCTGCATTGCTACAGACAGTTTATTTCTTTTGTTTGCTCATTTCCTTCACATATCTGAATGAGCTTTTCCCAGATTTCTTTCGCAGTAGAACACATCTTGATTTTGCTGAATGTGTTCTTATCGAGAGTTTTGTAAAGAATGTCCTTCACGACATTATCAAGATTGGCTTTCTTCTAATCTTCGCCAGTCCATTCATTTCGTGGTTTTTCAACCATTTGAGGTGCACCCTCAGTAATAGCAATAGCTGCATTTGGCTTTAAGATCTTTAATGGTCCGTCTATGATGACGTACCACATGTCATCATCATGCGCTGCAAGGTGAGCTTGCATATACGGATCTTCCAGTCATCAAAATATTCTTTCGAGAACATGAGAACCTTGCTGAAGTGTGCCATCTGTATGTATTTTCAGAGACAAGAATAACCTGTTCTGATACCAATTGTTGGGGATCTAGGAAGAGTTTAGAGGGGGGTGAATGAACTCTTCTCCAATTTCTTCTTTTCTTTCTCGGATAAAGAAGGTGCTAGAATCCTGTTAGAGATAGTAGCTGATCTTGTCGTGAATACTTCCAACAGATTACAATATTAAGTGCGGAAACAATCCGATTGAGTGAATGAAAATAGTAATATCAGTAGACAACAATTTTTTATGGAAGTTCGAAGATAAATTCTTCTACGTCTCCCCTTCTTCTGTTTCCAGATGGTATCACTAAAAGACTTTGGATTTTACAATACAACTCTTGTACACACCCACTTCAGCAGGGCTTATCCTTTGCCTACTGAAACTCTTAGTTACTCAACACAGTGAAAATACGATACAACAAAGTTCTGAAAAGACTATTTTCAGATTACAAACTCTTCTTGATAAAATATGAGTACTGTGAATAATTATGAAGAGTGTAAGAAACGTAGCACAAAATGATCTCAATAGATCAGATATCTGCTATGAAGCGTGTGCTACTTTTCTTTATGTTGAACTTGAAGATATCAAAGATTCGTGGTTTTCTTGTTTTGTGAAATACAATTGATTCTTGAGAAAGATTCAGCGCATACTTCTATATGGGTTTGTTCAATATATATAGGTGACTGAGTTCAACGTCTATAATCAGAAAATGTCTTCTGGATTCTGATGGAATCAGCTTTATTACCGAAATAGGTTCCTACAAAAAAGCTATAAAACAATCAGTCCTGTTTTATACTAAAATCGATAAAGCGAATTAAATGACTTCGTACAGTAATTAATACTACAATAAATACTAGTACTAGGTGACCCTTAACGGTAACATTTAAGATTAGTTCCGTTAGAAAACATCTTCTTCTGTTTCTGATATTCTATCCGTTTTACTGCTTCTGTTTTTGACACCGTGCTTTTCATATTGTCTACTGTTCTTAACGAATGCTGCTGGTTTTTTATTTTCATCGCCACAATTAATTTAGGTATATCATAAAAATATGAGAAAATTCATGTTCTTGAGATGCTTGAGGCTTCGGATCATTAGGAAATTTCCCATTTTCGGATCCACATTCAGTCTAGCTACTGTAAGACAATTCTTTTTGTATGCAAGAATGGAGCACGATAGCATCATCTGCACCATCGATGTCAGCAAATATATAATTTCGATGAATTCTTTGTGAAATCACTCGAATTGCCCTCAACCGATTTGGGTAAAGCATTAGAGATCCATGGCGGCAACTCTGGAATCTGGAGCGTTGGTTTCTCTGTGACCAATAATCTGATTACAATTCAAGCAGATAAGCATAGTCTGAAAATTAAATTCAGATTCCTGGCAAGTATTGTGGCTAAAGAACTTTTTGTCAAAGTAGAGGCAAACGACAAGATTAATCTCGAGAAATTTCAATACATGGCATTGATTGGATCTGAAATTGACGTAAACTGATCAGATACACTGTTCAAAACTCTATGTAAAATGGTCAAAGGAAGGGCCAATCGGAAGTATTCAGGATGCAAATATGTTACCTGCGCCAATCCATCAATCGAAATATTTCTGATCTTCAAAGGGCTATTAACTTAAACATGATCGAGTTTCAATCTTCCAAAAGATCCTACAACGAAGCGTTAGTCACTTTATCAGGCCAAATTATGCAAAGTGAGCAAATGATTAACACTCACATTGACAGTTTTCAAGCTATCGTCGGTATCCAAATCCAAGAAATTCTTGATTTTGTACAAAAGGGTGATGCCAAAAAGGGGGAAGATAACTTAATAATAGAGGTATAGACCAAACAAAGGCTGGAAGAGGCCAGAAAAATGGCAGAAAATAAAGTGGCAGAAGAAGAGAGAAATAAGAAAGAAGCTTTTCTAAGAAAAGTGAAGGTCGAGTAGTGGTTGTTCTTGGTTCAGAAGGGAACACAAGATTTAAATTTCTGCTCTTAGATGTACAAGGTTTATCCCCCTTTGGTAATAATGTAATTCATTTTCTCAATACAAATTAATTTTTGGCATAACAATATTTCCGGGGCTTAGATTTTGTCATCACCGAAAAGGGAGAAATTGCAAATCCCTTAGAAAAAGCTACCACTATTCGTGTATTCAGGTGCTTGATCGTTTTACCAAATACAAAGAGCAACACACCACCGATGTCCAAAAATGGGTAAAAGGCCACAAGCTATTTAATCTCTCTATCGGTAAAGCTACTCAACCAATTGCACTAGACTAATTTGTCACTCGACTGCACCGCTCATAGATATACTAAAGTAACACTCGACTGGATAGAGTTAATGGTATTTTTGAAAGTCAACATATCAGCCGACAACTTAAATTACTCCACCAATCCGCCGTCTGACAGCTTTTGCACAAAGATTACTTTAAAAATATAGAAGCATGAAATACATTAAAGTGTATTTAATGAATGTCGAAACACATAATAATGATGTGTCTATATTATCAGATTATTGTACAAAGAGTTGTTAAACAAAAAAAAAAAGACTCCAATACTATATACAAAGAATGTAAGTAAGAACTCCATACACAAAGATACATTTGAAACAACAAATTCAGAAAGAAGGCTTGCATACTTGAAAATTTATAAGTGCAATTCTCATTCTTCAAGACATTATCAGATCTACAAGTATAACTCAGAGTTTGAAAAGAACTACTCGACCATTTTTTGTCAAAGACAGTTTGAATAGTTGCAAACATCTTGAATCTTAGGATTCATTCTTTGTTATATATTTGGTTTTTTGGTTGTTTGAGTGAAATTCTCAACCATCGTAAAAATTAGTAGGAGTTTCAACTAAGTCAGTTGATAAGATCTAAAATTGAAGCAGGTTGTTACAAAATAGTTGTAAAATCAAAGTCTTCTAGTGAATTCCTTCATAAGTGGAAGAAAGATTAACATATAAGGATTTTGTCTTTCAACTTCCATATATTTTGTATCATTTACTCTGCCGCATTTACTAATCTTGTTGGCTATCTATATTTAAATATACAATAATCAAAGGAATCATCATACCATTCTTCCCCACTTTTTTTTTGTCCTACCATTTTCTTAGAATTGAGAAAAACAAGTCTTGTATAGCTAACATTATCAAGACCGCTAGAAAAATTTTAAAAGTGTTTATTCACAATTTTAAACACATCACCAATCTTAAAATAAAACATGAGATCCTCATTAACCCATTGAATTTTTACAAAATAGCTTTTTGTCAACTTAAAAAATAATATTTTTTTCATTTAATAAAAATATATTTTAGCAAAATTTTGTAACTTGCTCATAACTATCATATCTCATTAATTTTTTAAAAGTCACACATTGTTGTGAAAAAGTAAAAATTTATGGTAAAAAGTAAAAATCTCAAACTCTCAAAATTTACCAAACTACACATTTTATAATATTTTTCTCTCTACTCAATTGTGAATTTCTTCACAAATGGTGATGCTAATTATAGAATTTCTTTACAAATAATCCAAAAATAAAATACATCATTACCTACATCATCACACACTAATTTTCAATATTTACAACTCTTATTTTCAACATTCAAATATTCAATACACACATTTTAAATATTATTTTTCAACACTCCCCCTTGTGATGATGATCATAATGATTATCTTCATTACGTGTTTTTATACTGCCTCATTAAAAACTTACTAGGAAAAACCCTTTGGGATAAAAACCATAGTAAGGGAAAAAGAGTGCAGTCACGTAAACTCCCCCTCATGTTGACACGAACAATTCTTCACAAATTTCGTATATTGCGCATCCCAATATTATATAGGTACTTTCTGAATATTGACGTAGGAAATGTCTTTGTGAAGAGATCTGATGAGTTTTCACTTGATTGAATGTGACGAACATCAATACATTTATTCTTCTCAAGCTCCTTGGTGAATGCAAAGAACTTAGGAGGAATATGTTTAGTTCTATCGCTTTTTATGTATCCTTCTTTCATTTGAGCAACATATGCATCATTATGTTCATATAGTATCACATGCTTCTCGTCGAATGATAGTCCGCATGAGATTTGGATATATTTGATGAAGTTGTTAAGAGCGTTTGTTTCTGTGAACGCCAAGAAATTGCAGTGCCTCCACGAGTAAATACATATCCAGTTTGGGAACGTGCCTTGTGTGGATCAGATAAGTATCCAGCATCGTCATAACAAATTATACTTGGATTAGCATCTTTTGAATACAAAAGTCCCAAGTCTGTCGTTCCTCGTAGATAACGGAATATATGTTTAATTCCGTTCCACTGTCTCTTTGTTGGATATGTGCTAAATCTTGCCAACAAATTTACTGCAAAAGATATATCAGGCCTTGTACAATTTATAAGATACATAAAAGCACCGATAGCACTTAGATATGGTACTTCTGGACCAAGAATATCTTCATCATCTTCACATAGACGGAATGGATCTTTTTCTATATTTAATGATCTAACAACCATTGGAGTACTTGAAGGATTTGATTTATCCATATTAAAACGTTTAAGGATCTTTTCTGTATAATATGTCTGGTGAACAAATATTCCATATTCTTTTTGTTCAATTTGTAAACCCAAACAATACTTGGTTTTTCCAAGATCCTTCATTTCAAATTCTTCCTTCAAATATGACACAACTTCTTGAATTTTTTTATTCGTTCCAATGATGTTTAAATCATCAACATATACAACAATAATTACGCATGTTTTCCTAATGAAAACACAAGGGCATATTGAATTATTTACATATCCCTTTTTCATCAAGTGATCACTTAGTCGATTATACCACATTCGACCGGATTGCTTTAACCCATATAATGATCTTTGTAATTTCACAGAATAACATTCTCTGGGTTTTGAACTTTGTGCTTCAGGCATCTTAAATGCTCCAGGGATTTTTATATATATATATATTACTATCAAGTGATCCATATAAGTAAGCTGTAACAACATCCATAAGACGCATTTTTAAATTTTCAGATACCGCCAAGCTAATCAAATATCGAAACGTAATTGCATCCATCACGGGAGAATACGCTTCTTCATAATCAATTCCAGGCCTTTGAGAAAAACTTTGTGCAACAAGTCGAGCTTTATATCTTACTATTTCATTTTTCTCATTTCGCTTTCGAATAAAAACCCATTTGTATCCAACAAGTTTTACACCTTCAGGTGTAAGGACTATAGGTACAAAAACATTATGATTATTTAGCGAATCCAATTCAACCTAGATGGCATCTTTCCATTTTATCCAATCCTGCCGAATTTTACATTCACCAAAAGATTTTGGTTCATGATCTTCGTTAACATTTATGATGTCAATTGCCACAATATAAGAAAATATATCATCAATTTTTCTATATCTTTTCGGTTCCATATTTTTCCAGTAGTAATATAATTGATAGAGATTTCATGATTCTCGTCAGTTTGTGGTTCTGACAGAACATTTTCATCATCATGTGTTTCTTCAGGAATAACATTCTCTATTTTGTGATCATCATGTATTTCTTCAGGAACATCATTCTTTATTTTGTGATCATTGTGTTTCTCTATGAGTTTTCTTTTTCGATGATTTTTATTCTTAGAACCGACTGGCCTTCCACGCTTCAGGCGTTTTACGACATCATGACTTTGTTCAATTTGTTTCTTTGGAATTTCAATTCGAGCAGGAGCATTTACACCATGTATATATGATTTAGTTACCCCTTTTGCATCTGTAAATGCATCTGGATTTGATTTGTTATTCTTTGCAAGTGCACAATTTGTTGTACATCTTTTTCACATTGTTGTGTTCTTGGATCCAGATGTAATAATGATGATACATACCATGTAATTTCTTTTTCGGTATGTTTCTTATCTCCCCCTAACATTGAGAAGATTTCCTCATTAAAATGACAATCAGCAAAACGTGCTGTGAACACGTCGTCTGTCTGAGGTTCAATATATCGAATGATTAATGGACTATCATAACCGATATAAATTCCAACCTTTATTTGAGGTCCCATTTTCTTTTGTTGCGGTGGTGCAATAGGCACATACACCATACATCCAAAAATTCTCAGATGAGAAATGTCTGGTTCTTTACCAAATTCAAGCTGTAATGGGGAGTATTTATGATATGTACTTGGTCTGATACGAATTAATGCAGCAGCATGTAAAATTGCATGTCCCCAAATAGAAATAGGGAGCTTTGTTTTCATAATCATTAGTCTAGCAATCATTTGCAGACGTTTAATCAATGATTTAACCAATCCATTCTGTGTATGTACATGAGCAACATGATGCTCAATAATGATTCTCATATACATACAATAATCATTGAAAGTCTGGGAAGTAAATTCACCAGAATTATCAAGTCTAATTTTCTTGATTGTATAATCGGGAAATTGATTCCTCAATTTTATTATTTGAGCAAGTAATCTTGCAAATGTAACATTTCGAGTTGAAATAAACATACATGTGACCATCTGCTAGAGACATCAATCAAAACCATAAAGTATCTGAATGGTTCACATGGTGCATGGATTGGTTCACAAATATCACCCTGAATACGTTCAAGAAACATTGGTGATTCAGTTTGGATTTTGGCTGGTGATGGTCTTATAATAAGTTTTCCAAGAGAACATGCTTTACATTGAAACTTATCATTCTGAAAGATCTTCTGGTCTTTCAACGGATGACCATGTGTATTTTCTATAATTAATCGCATCATTGTTGAACCAGGATGTCCTAATCGTTCATGCCAATTGGTTAATATCGAAGAATTATCAACTACCATGTTTGATTCAATGGAACCTATATGTGTATAATGCAATCCATTAGGGAGCATTGGTAGTTTTTCAATCACATATTTCTTTCCTGATTTATATGTGGTAAGACACATATATTTCTCATTTCCTTCATTCAGTGTTTGAGTATCATACCCATGGGAGTATATATCATTAAACCTCAACAAATTTCTTTTCGATTGTGGTGAATACAAAGCATCATTGATCAAAAATTTTTTACCATTAGGTAACAAAAATTGTGCTTTACCACATCCTTTAATCAAGTCTACATGACCTGATATTGTATTAACCATTGTTTTTGTTGGTTTTAGTTCCAAGAAATATCTTTTATCTCGAAGAATAGTGTGTGTTGTACCACTATCAGATATGCAAACTTCCATGGGATTAGTTCCTTGTTTAGCTTTGTTCATGACATTTTCCTTATTTGAACTTCAAAAATATGCAATGAAAAAGAATTAATGACAATACATATGTAAATATAACACATATCATAATTGTACAATAAAACATTATTATATGAATACATGAAAAATAAATTATTATACATTTATATTCTACCATTATATTGTTCATTTTCAGAGAAATCATTGAGAAAATATGTAGCATCAATATTGTTCATTTCTATCCCACCAACATATTGATCATTTCCAGAGAAATCATTCATAAAATCAGCAGCATCAAAATGAGTTGAATCACTCAAACGGTCACTGCGTTCAGTGAAGTTGGTCTATTTTTCTTTCCCCTTTATCGATTCTTTATAGAGCTTGCAAAGGTGCTCAGGGGCTCGACAAATACGAGACCAATGTCCTGGAGTGCCGCATCTGAATTAAGAACTTTCAAATCTTTTCGAGTGATTTTCATTAACACTCATGTTCTCATGATGCCTTTTCTGTGGATGGTTCGTGACGCCCTTTTGAGATAAGTTATAAAAATAATTAACTCTATTGTTTTCAAAACCACGGCCTCTGTTAGAGTAGGTGCCCGTCGAGCCAAGTGTTGGCCGAGTATTCACAATGAAACTCTATGAATAAGCAGTCTTTATTTTAATAATATTTGAAATTATTATTTTGGCAAATCTTTATCTGTATACCCATGCTAGCTGCATAGATAAAGCCCTTGAATATACAAATAGTAGAAAGAATATGAGATGCTCATATGATGAGTATCATGAAACTCATATTTGTAATACTGTATATTCTAAACGGTTCCTAGTCGATTCAGCCGCCACTAAGAAGGATATAGGCCGCTCGAGTTAGAGACTAGTATCTGCGATGTGAGTACCATGTTTCATTGGTAGGGGACATTGTGATGTCCGAACATGCAGATAGGTGCTCCTTGTAGAGTGCACTGAACAACCCTCCATAAAAGGACTTTCCAAGTGGTTCTTACTTATCGAGTGGAAAAGTCCTGGTTTATGGTTGTACAGAATTAGTCCTTATGACCCGGGACAACATTGAGACTCTATGTGCTAGAATTACACTTTGACTTGTTTACCGACTCTCATGGGGTCATCAGGTGGCAAGGTTGGGTGTTCTGTCGAAACACATAGGAGTCGATGCATTGTAGTCGGGGATTCACCGCTTACCTTCGGGTATGGATATCCTATGTGTTATCATGTGTATGTAGATCGAAATCTCTGGCCAGAGTATGGTTGTAATTATGAAAGGTGTTTCATAGATTGCACCATCGATGCAACTACGACATGACACATAGTATCGATTCATTGACAACTCTCGATAAACCAATGGTTGTCGAATCGATCGGGATATATGAGTTGAAGGGACCGTACTGTACGCTAACCATAATTGAATGGTTCTTGCAGGCACTATCTTGTGATACCTAGGGAATCACGTAAGCGATGCTGCTAGGCGTTTAACGTGATTGGTTGGGTACTATCAGACTTGAGTTCTGACATTCTTACTATCAAGGAGTTGATAAGTAAGAATGGAGCAATAGGGGTATGCTCGAATAAGGACATGTTTAGTCCGAATCACATGGAGATGTGAACCCACGGCTAGTTGTATCAATGAACCATTGAGGGCCACACAAGTACTAGCTTTGTAAATCCCGATGAGAAGTAAAATAGTTCAATGTGTTGAACGGCTTATAAAGGAGTTTATAAGCGTAAGGAAAATTAGAAGTATGACTTCTATGAGAGAAATGTAAATTTTGATTTATGGAAGTGTTCCTAAATTAAAATTTGGCCAAGAGAATAATGTAATTGAAAATTGTGATTTTCATAAACATTATTATGGACTAAATCAAATTAATTCAAGTGTTGAATTAATTAGACACTAGTGGACCTTGTAGAGTCCAAATAATTAAATTAATTCAAGTGTTGGATTAATTAAATAATATTGAGTCTTGTAGAGCTCAATTAAAATAATTATTTAAACTAGTGGGACTTGAGTAAATTCAAGTAATATTTAATTTGTCTCAAATATGTTTGAGATAATTAAATTTAGTCTATGGTTTTTTATTTGATAGAAAACTATATTATATGAATGCATGGGAGGTGAAGAGTTGGGGAATACTTTTGAATAAAATATTGGCATGGCATGCCACTTTTTGGATCAACTTTTTGCAACCCCAAGAGAACTCTTCCCTCCTCCATTCCACTCCATATGGCCGAAACTTCCATCAAAATTCTCTCCCAAGATTTTTCTCCATTTTGTTCTTCAAATTGTTGAAGAATAAAATACTTCTCTTTGATAAATCTTCTTGTTTTTCTAGTGCAAAACAAGAAGGGATTTACCTAGTTAGTGGTGGGCTTGATTTTGAAGGAAAGAACTCAAAGAAAAGGAGGAGCTTGTAGATTTCTTCATGCCATTCAAGAGCCAAGTTGTTTACAACTTGGTTGGTGCCATCATCAATCTCTTGAGATTGATAGGTAACGATTTTCTAACACCCTATGAATGTCATTATGTGTGTTTTTTGTATTTGTTGCAAAAAGAAATGGGGTGGCCGAAATTTTCCTCATAAAATTCGATTTTTGTGCTTCCGTTGCGCTTCCGGCCACCGTAACCGGTCCGCTTTCAAGTGGTATCCGAGCTATGGTTACGTTTTTGTGTAGCAAATACAATATATATTATGTTGAGATCGATTTCTAACCGCATGAGTGTGTTTTTGCAACAAATCGAGGGCCGTTTTTGGGGAAAAATTCGGGCAGCAAGTTGCTGCCCGTGTCGGGCAGCTCGGGCTGCCCGAGGGGCTGCCCGTTTCGGGCAGCTAGGGCAGCCCGAGGGGCTGCCCGAACAGCCCCATCATTTTAAATAAAAAAAAAAATTTTTGGTAAGTTGGCCGGAATCCGGCGACGGAGCTCCGGCAACGGCGATGACGACTAGGGTTTCCAAAAGTGTTTTGGATTATCAAAGTGTCATGGGCCTTGAGTTGTTGGGCCATTGGATGGCTAACATGTTTGTGAATTTTAAATGGGCCGAAAATGTTTTTGGTGAAAAATGATTTTTGGGCCCTTAAGTTTAAAATTACAAAAGTTGCAAATATTTTCTCATGAAATAAATAATTTAAGTTGGACTTTAATTATTTATAGTAAATGGTGATTTACAAGAAATTCGGTTATAAATAAATTAATTGGAAAGTAGACAAAGGTGTTTGTATACTTTGTTAATTTAGTTTATAATCGTGGCGGTTAGTGATTGGATCAAGATATATAATATTGGATCAATTAATTATTGTGATAATTAATTGATGGTGTATGATATGTGATATTATGCATGAAGGATGATCAAAAGCCCAAGCCCAATTTGCTAGGTGTATGCTAGGATATTTTGTGTTGAATGATTGTAATAATTATCAATTTATAAAGTGGGCTTGGTTTATGGCCCGTTCCCACCCCATGAGATGTATCCCTATTTGCCATGGATATTTATTTGTAAATATTAGTATAGTGGATGATCAAGATTGGAAGATGGTGGCCATGATGATTATGAAGATCGAAGTAAATATTGGAAGCTTATGTAAATGTTGCATTTGCATCCCGTGCATTTACCCTAAGATTGGACCTAGGTCCGTGTTTAGCTCACACGGACCGTTAGTATTGGGGCGATTGATCATCCTTGTTTGTTTACTGTTTATAATATATGCATGATATGTTATAAATAATGAGTATGTGCGTTATTATTATGATAATAACAAAGTTGCATGAATCCGGCAAACATACGATCAAACATGGCGAGCTTTTAAAATAAAATTAATGATGAGACCTTTCAAAATTAAAAACCCTCATTTTGAATAAGATTCAAAATTAATATCAAGCCCGAAAAGGGGAATTATAAATTTGTTTATAATTTCCTTGTCTTCCATCGACAATGGGTGCATGATGAACGCTACCCGTACTCGGGGCTCGGCTCATATTATTGGGGGGGCCCTGGGTGCCGGAAAGCTGTGACATCCATTGACATGGTGATGTGAACTACGTGGAACTCCCATGATTTCGGCTCATATTATTGAGGGAACTCATGGCGACCGTCCATTAAGGTTCAACATCGATGGGTAAGGCTTGACACGTGAAGATGAACGACGTCATATTATTGGGTCCTAATCAAACGTGAGACAAAAGTTTACGTTAAGGGTTGCATTGTGATGCAATTGGAAACTACCTTTTAGGAATTGTGATTGGCTGATATTATTCGGGATCACAATTCGCTAATTGGACCTTACGTACCTACTGAGGAAAGGAGTTTCCCGTTTTCACTAGAGGGTAGTGAAAGATGTCAAAACAGTGGGAGCAAATATTTATGAAGTATAAGTCCAAACTTCATATCTTACTAAATATTTAAAATAGTCATCAACATTTATCTGTTTTTACTTTTCAGTACAAATCGACAATGTCTTCGATGCGCAATTCGATATCTATAATACTCGACAAACACATATTAACTGGACCTAATTACCTCACTTGGCTAAGAAATTTGAAAATAGTCTTAAATTCGGAAAGGGTAACATATACACTAACTCAGTCGCCCCCTGTTGAGGCTCCGACTGACTGCAATCCTGAAGAATTGCAGGCTTACAAGGAATGGTGTGACCATGACTTGATAGCCAGGTGTTATATGCTGACTTCTATGAACGATGAGCTACAGAGGCGTTTTGAGGGTGCAAAGAGTGCTGCTGACATTCATTTGCATCTCAAAGAGCTCTTTGGAGAGCAAACGCATCCTCTTAGGCATGCTACCGTCAAGGAGCTGATCACTTTGCGCATGCGAGAGGGGACCTCGGTCCATGAGCATGGCCTAAAGGTGATCGGGCTCGTGGACAAGCTCGTTGGCATGGATCTGATCCTGCCTTCGGAGTTGACCACCGACATGTTGCTGTTATCGCTGCCTAGCTCATTTGATCCTTTTGTGGTGAACTTCAACATGAACAAGATGGAACCGACCCTTGAGGAGTTGGTGAACATGCTTGTTACGTTTGAATCCACCATCAAGAAAGAGAAGTTGGTTCTTTATGTGGGTTCTTCATCTGGTACGAAGATTGATCCACATGGGAATGGAAAGAAGCGTTCTTTCCAACGTCCCAAGAAGAACGTGCCCTTGTTGAGGCAATCTCCGAATCCCGTTGTGGCAGCCACACCAGTTAGGGCTGACAAGACTAGTGATGTTTGTCATCACTGCAAGAAGCCTGGACATTGGAAGCGTAATTGCAAAGAATATCTTGCCCAGAAGTGTTCTGGAAACGGTATGTTCTAAATTTAAGTAAACATTTTAATTAACTCTACTTCTTGGGTATTAGATACCGGTTGTGACTCACATCTCTGTAATGGGTTACAGGTGATGGGAAGAAGTAGGAAGCTTAAGGAAGGTGTGACCTTCTTGAGGATGGGCAATGGAGCAAGAGTTGCTGCCAAGGCTATTAAGGATGTTTACTTATTGTTGAACAATGACTTTAAGTTAATTTTAAGAGATGTTTTGTTTGTACCTGTTTGGTGTAAAACATTGTTTCCATTTCTATTGTGATAAAAATGGATATTCTTGTTTATTTAGCAAAGGTGTTTGCAACATTTACAAGAATGAATGTTTAATTGGTACTTGAGAACTTGAAAACGATCTCTATAACTTAAAAGTAAAAGATATTCTACTAAATGTCCATTCAAAGGCAGATACCATATGAGATATGGATGGGTAAGCCTCCCAAATATTCTTATCTTATAATATGGGGAGCCCTGCTTATGTGAAGCAGGTAAGTGGGAGATAAATTGGATTGTTGATCCATTTTATGTTACTTTGTGGGATATCCAAGGAATTAAGTTGGATATCATTTCTATCATCCCCAAGAAACAAAAGTGTTTGTTTCTAGGAATGCAACCTTTTTGGAAAGAGATTTTCTATTGGATAGAAAAAGGGAGATGATAGAACTCGAAGAGGTTCGAGAGAAACCCACAATTATAGAACCCACACCCGATGAGCCAAGAGAGGAGATACAAGCTCCTAGCAGATACGAGAAAGTCTCGAGACCACCTATGAGGTATGGTCAGCTTCTTGAAGAAGGCCATGATGAGCCTAACCATGGATGTGATCCATGGACCTTCAAGGAAGCGTTATCTGATGCCAATTCATCCAAGTGACTTGAAGAAATGGAATCTGAGATGAATTCCATGCATTCGAACCAAGTGTAGGATCTTGTGGATCCACCTGTGGGAACTGTTCCCATAGGTACTTGGGGCGGATGGGAAGGTATTGACTTTCAAGGCGCGATTGGTGGCAAAAGGATGTACTCAAAGACAAGGAGTTGACTTTGAGGAAACCTTTTCCCAGTCGTAATGTTCAAGTCCATAAGGATTTTGCTAGCCATAGCTGCATGGTATGACTATGAGATATGGCAGATGGATGTTAAGACAATCTTTCTTAATGGGGATTTTAAGAAAGTGATTTACATGTCTCAACCTGAAGGGTTTACATCTATCGGAAGTGAGCATATGGTATGTAAACTTCAGAGATCTATTTATGATCTAAAGCAGGCATCAAGGAGTTGGAACCTTAGATTCGATAGTACAATCAAAGAGTTTGATTTACTAAGAATCATGAGGGACCCTGTGTGTATAAGAAGGTCAGTGGGAGTGTTGTGACATTCCTGGTGTTATATGTTGATGACATTCTACTCATTGGGAATGATGTAGGAATGTTGCAATCAGCTGAGATATGGTTAGCGAGTAAGTTCTCGATGCAGGACTTGGGTGAAGCATCTTTTGTATTGGGATACATATCTATAGAGATAGATCGAAAAGATGGCTTGGTCTCACCCAGTCCACATACATGATACCATCGTGAAGCGGTTCTCGATGGATGCGTCCTTGAGAGGACATCTACCAATGTGTCATGGCGTGTCCCTATCCAAGTCTGTCTCCTGAGACTGATGCAGAGATAGTGACGATGACACGCATTCCGTATGCTTCGGCAATTGGTAACATCATGTATGGGATGATATCTACACGTCCTGACGTGGCGTTTTCACTATGTGTAGTGAAAAGATATCAATCGAACCCCGGTCTTCCACAACTAGAAAGCTGTGAAAGACATCCTCAAGTTGTGAGAAGGACCAATAAGTTGTTCTTGGTCTATGGGGTAGAGAACTGAAATTGGAAGGCTATACCGACTCTAGCTTCCAAAGCGATATCGATAACTCGAAGTCAACCTCTAGTTTCGTATTCATGCTCAACGGTGCTGCTGTCTCTTGGAAGAGTTCCAAGCAAGACAATATTACGGATTCCAGCACAGAGGCCGAATACATTGCTGCATCAGATGCAGCAAGAGAGGCTGTTTGGATAAGGAATTTCGTCCAAGAGTTGGACGTCATTCCTAATGGAATTGCTCCTATCCCGGTGTTGTGTGACAACACGGGAGCTATAGCTCAAGCAAAGGAGCCAAGGTCTCATCAGAAATCCAAACTAGTATTGAGAAAGTACCACATCCTCGGAGAGATTGTGGAAAGAAGAGTAGTGTCTATTGACAAAGTCGGCTCCACAGATTATGTTGTTGATCCACTAGCTAAGCCTTTACCTGGACCATTGTTCGACAAGCATCGCGAATCAATGGGTTTGAAGCATATGGGTAGTTGGCTCTAGTACAAGTGGGAGATTGTTAGAGTAGGTGCCCGTCGAGCCAAGTGTCGGCCGAGTGTTCACAATGAAACTCTATGTATAAGCAGTCTTTATTTTAATAATATTTGAAATTATTATTTTGGCAAATCTTTATCTGTATACTCATTCTAGTTGCATAGATAAAGCCCTTGAATATACAAATAGTAGAAAGAATATGAGATGCTCATATGATGAGTATCATGAAACTCATATTTGGAATACTGTATATTCTAAACGGTTCCTAGTCGATTCAGCCGCCACTAAGAAGGATATAGGCCGCTCGAGTTCGAGACTAGTATCTGCGATGTGAGTATCATGTTTCATTGGTAGGGGACATTGTGATGTCCGAACATGCAGATAGGTGCTCCTTGTAGAGTGCACTGAACAACCGTCCATAAAAGGACTTTCCAAGTGGTTCTCACTTATCGAGTGGAAAAGTCCTGGTTTATGGTTGTACAGAATTAGTCCTTATGACCCGGGACAACATTGAGACTCTATGTGCTAGAATTACACTTTGACTTGTTTACCGACTCTCATGGGGTCATCAGGTGGCAAGGTTGGGTGTTCTGTCGAAACACATAGGAGTCGATGCATTGTAGTCGGGGATTCACCGCTTACCTTCGGGTATGGATATCCTATGTGTTATCATGTGTATGTAGATCGAAATCTCTGGCCAGAGTATGGTTGTAATTATGAAAGGTGTTTCATAGATTGCACCATCGATGCAACTACGACATGACACATAGTATCGATTCATTGACAACTCTCGATAAACCAATGGTTGTCGAATCGATCGGGATATATGAGTTGAAGGGACCGTACTGTACGCTAACCATAATTGAATGGTTCTTGCAGGCACTATCTTGTGATACCTAGGGAATCACGTAAGCGATGCTGCTAGGCGTTTAACGTGATTGGTTGGGTACTATCAGACTTGAGTTCTGACGTTCTTACTATCAAGGAGTTGATAAGTAAGAATGGAGCAATAGGGGTATGCTCGAATAAGGACATGTTTAGTCCGAATCACATGGAGATGTGAACCCACGGCTAGTTGTATCAATGAACTATTGAGGGCCACACAAGTACTAGCTTTGTAAATCCCGATGAGAAGTAAAATAGTTCAATGTGTTGAACGGCTTATAAAGGAGTTTATAAGCGTAAGGAAAATTAGAAGTATGACTTCTATGAGAGAAATGTAAATTTTGATTTATGGAAGTGTTCCTAAATTAAAATTTGGCCAAGAGAATAATGTAATTGAAAATTGTGATTTTCATAAACATTATTATGGACTAAATCAAATTAATTCAAGTGTTGAATTAATTAGACACTAGTGGACCTTGTAGAGTCCAAATAATTAAATTAATTCAAGTGTTGGATTAATTAAATAATATTGAGTCTTGTAGAGCTCAATTAAAATAATTATTTAAACTAGTGGGACTTGAGTAAATTCAAGTAATATTTAATTTGTCTCAAATATGTTTGAGATAATTAAATTTAGTCTATGGTTTTTTATTTGATAGAAAACTATATTATATGAATGCATGGGAGGTGAAGAGTTGGGGAATACTTTTGAATAAAATATTGGCATGGCATGCCACTTTTTGGATCAACTTTTTGCAACCCCAAGAGAACTCTTCCCTCCTCCATTCCACTCCATATGGCCGAAACTTCCATCAAAATTCTCTCCCAAGATTTTTCTCCATTTTGTTCTTCAAATTGTTGAAGAATAAAATACTTCTCTTTGATAAATCTTCTTGTTTTTCTAGTGCAAAACAAGAAGGGATTTACCTAGTTAGTGGTGGGCTTGATTTTGAAGGAAAGAACTCAAAGAAAAGGAGGAGCTTGTAGATTTCTTCATGCCATTCAAGAGCCAAGTTGTTTACAACTTGGTTGGTGCCATCATCAATCTCTTGAGATTGATAGGTAACGATTTTCTAACACCCTATGAATGTCATTATGTGTGTTTTTTTGTATTTGTTGCAAAAAGAAATGGGGTGGCCGAAATTTTCCTCATAAAATTCGATTTTTGTGCTTCCGTTGCGCTTCCGGCCACCGTAACCGGTCCGCTTTCAGCCTCGACCACGACCACGACCAATTCCACGTCCACGTCCACGACCTCGACCTCGACCAAAACCTTGTCTTTGAATTTGATTTTGGTTTTTAGGTTTAAATTCATTTTTACTTACAACATTTACTTCTGGAAATGTTGTTGATCCAGTGGGTTGGGACTGATGATTTCTCATTAGCAGCTCGTTGTTTTTTTCCGCCACAAGAAGACATGCGATGAGTTCAGAATATCTCGCAAATCCATGCACTCTATATTGTTGTTGTAAAGTTATATTTGATGTGTGAAACGTGGAAACTGTTTTTTCAAGCATTTCCGATTCTGTAACCTCATGTCCACAAAATTTTAGCTGCGAGATTATTCGATACATCACTGAATTATATCACTGACTTTCTTAAAATCATGGAATCTTAACCTATTCCATTCATCACGGGCGGTCGGAAGTATAACTTCCCTTATATGTTCAAATCTTTCTTTCAATCCTTTCCACAGAGCCATGTGATTCTTTTCGATGAGATATTCACATTTTAAACCATCATCATGATGTCGACGCAAAAATATTATAGCTTTTGCTTTTTCTTGTGATGAAGATATACTATTTTCTTTAATGGTCTCGCTTAGACCCAATGACTCAAGATGCATTTCTACATCGAGAGTCCATGGCATATAATTTTTTCCCGTGATGTCGAGCGCAACAAATTCGATCTTTGTCAAATTTGACATGGTGGTACTAAAAAAAATTACGATGCATTTTATTAGTTAATGAATATTGCAATACAAAGTAATGGATAAACAAAAATTACAAGCATTTGTAAAAATAAAGAAAACACACGAGGAGGATATTCTCCGATAAATAAAAGACTCGTGAGTATGATAACCAAAATAATTAAAAATAACCTTGAGAAAGTCATCTTTTTTTTCCTTCGAAAATTTGATGAAGAATAATTTTTAGAGAATAGGAGAAAGTTGGAGTGATTGAAAGAGTTTGTGAGATCATATTTATAGGGCAAAAACTAGCCGTTTTGTTACCGTTTATGACCGTTGGTGTAAAAAAAAATGTATGTATTTATATAATTTTATGGTAATAATATGGTGTATATAATATTAGTCGTGTTTAAATAATTATGTTATCATATCACATTATTATAATGAGGCGTCATAAGTTATTTTGTTTAAAAATCTTATAGGCTTTTATACTGGTCGTATTCCTTAACGGGAGTGAGGGATGTCGTCTTAACATCCTCCCAAGATTTATAACAAGTTTTTGAAAAATTTATTTTTATTATTTTTAATAATAACATTATATTATATATTAAATATATACACAATAAATAAATAACAGTAAAATAAATATTATTACTTTTGTTATCTTTTTCTTCTGTTTGGAGCTTGGAAAAGTATGGAGGACTTTTAGGGCTTCATGCTGATAACGTGTTGTGAAAAAATAAAAAATTATGGTAAAAAGTAAAAATCTCAAACTCTCAAAATTTACCAAACTACACACTTTATAATATTTTTCTCTCTACTCAATTGTGAATTTCTTCACAAATGGTTATTTATAGAATTTCTTCACAAATAATCCAAAAATAAAATACATCATTACCTACATCATCACACATTAATTTTCAATATCTGCAACTCTTATTTTCAACATTCAAATATTCAACATTCAAATATTCAATACACACATTTTAAACATTATTTTTCAACACACATAATATTATACGATTTATAAATATATTTAATATCCTTCAATTTTACTTTAAAAACCATAAATTATCTCAACAATAATTACAACAATAACAATATAATCACGAATAATTTTGTATAAAATCAAATAAACTCGAAAAATAATTAAATTGCTATTGAGATCATAAAATTTTTAGAAGGAACATTTTGGGGAAAAATGCATGAATAATAAACAATATTTTCTTTTATGATACTATATAATATAATGTTATAAAATATAGAGTGATATAATTTTACTAAAGAGACTTAAAATTCAAAAGAGCAAGTTCGATGATGTGACGATGTTGATGTGATGAAGTCAGTAACTTCATCTCATGGTTATGCAAGTGCGAGATGAATATTACAGAGATGATGAAGAAATATTAATTTTTTATTTCATTTGTCAGGGCCCGTGCTCTTAAATAATATTTAATTACCAAACAACAATGACTTAATGGTGTAAACAGCAAAAATGAGTTTAAAACATTCATTAGGGCCTACATAAATTTCGGCATGACCTCTCCGTAAGTAGGAGATCCCAAAATTTCAAAACACAACAACATCAATATACGCTCAAAAATAACATCAGGTTCACAATCACCAATCAAATATCTTAGAGCCGCACTGGCCAGGACTAGACACAACATACCACAAATAAAATCCAAACAACATTAAAACATAACCATACAGCTACACAGGGCATCTCCCTGGAAAATGTATCAAACCAGCATAATATATAGATATCTGATAACTCTGACACAAACCAACTGACTACTGGATACCACTCGCTGACGCTCCACCAGACGCGTCAAAACCCCTGGAATGACCTGCTATGGCATCAAAAACAACCACAACATAAAAAAGATAACAGGGGTCGGACCTCAGTACGACAAACCAGTAAAATCACGACGTATATAAAAGTCATGTAATAATATCATGTAAATGCAATGCTATACGATGGATGAATGATAACAACGGAATAATGGATACCAAATGGAGTCCAAACGAATAGCATCATGAACAATAACAATGGCCGCATGTGCCAGGAATGCAGCATCAAATCGCCGCTCGTCCATGCAAGTAGCATCGGGAATGCGAGTAGCTAAGTCGTTCGTCCCTAGCTGTCATCTGGGAATGTGGCTAATCCTAACCCACTCGTCCCTCTGATGACTAAATATATCTCAACAGAATCAACATAAATAGCCGTCAAAGGATTCAAGGCTCAATATTTTATGCCAATACAATTAATGCATGGATACATCAGATTAAACATTCAAGACACATAATAGCAAACAAAATTCACCGAATATTCTTACACGCCAATATATGCGCCATAATAATATAGGTTTGAGCGTACCTAATATAGGTTTGAGCGTACCTCAATTACAAATTATAATACCACAGATTCTTAAGAACTTTCTGATGGCCCGTCCAAAAACAGAACCTACAATATAAATTCACTACATACCTCAATACAATGTATACCAAACGACTAAACCAAAACAAATCGGCTCGTTAAAATTAGAAATCCGGACAGCCTATTAAACCTATACAAATTCTGAAATTCCAAGCTTAATACCTCAAGAAACGAAGCTTAAACACACAATGGTAATCTCGAGAAGATGGCTCGCCGGAAAAGTCGCTGGAAACACTGTTCACGATATGAAAACCTAGCTGGAAATTAAGGGAAAAGCTCAATACTACAGTATACAAACTAATCCACCAAAACACCACTAAGAATTGAAGCCAAAAATCTTACCTAGAACCGAATCGAAGCTCACGCACAGTGCTGGAAAACAAGACCGATCGAGCTCGATAACTACAGATTCATTGCAGGAAATACTCTAATATACTGAAGGAAGAAGATTGATAACCTACTGCACACAAAAATCTGGCTGCTGGGACGCTGCACGCTTGCTGCAGAAAAGAAGATAACGACGGGCAAGGCTAGGGAAGAACTTCTGGATTGAGCGATCTGATTCTTGCATCAAATGGGTTGGGTTATTTATTATTAAATGAAATGGGATGGGCCTTGCTCATTGTTACTGGGCCTCACATTCTCCCCCACTAATAAAAGATTTTGTCCTCGAAATCTAACAAACACAACACTGATATCCACAACATTACGACTGATAATACATAGGAAATTCAGAATACATCGCGTAATTCATTACATTCTCAAACAAATGAGGCCATTCTTGTCGCATCTTTACCTCTAATTCCCATGTAGATTCTTCTCTTCCATGTCTACCTCCACTGTACCAAAATTATGGGAATCGTCTTGCTCATGAGCTGTCTTTCCTTGCGGTCCAAAATTTGCACTGGATGTTCAACATAGCTAAGAGAACTGTCCAACTCCACATCTTTGACATTCAAAAAATGAGACGGATCTGGCTCATACTTCCGCAACATAGATACATGAAACACATTATGTATCAAAGACAAACTCTGCGGCAAATCTAAATGATAAGCCAATGTTCCAATCCTCTCAACAATCACATACGGACCAACATAACGCGGAGCTAACTTCCCTTTATGTCCAAATCTCATAGAATGGTGATAGTTTCAAGAAAACATAATTGCCCACTTGGAACTCTAAAGGTCTACGCCTTTTATTACCATAACTGGCTTGACGATATTGGGCTGCTTTCATCATTTTCCTGATAAATTCAACTTTATCTTTCATCTCTTAAATAAATTCTGGTTTTGACATCTGTCTTTCTCCTACATCTTCCCAACATATCGGCGATCTGCACTTTCTTCCATACAAAGCTTCAAATGGTGCCATACCGATTGTTGCCTGGAAACTATTATTGTAAGAAAATTCAACCAAAGACAATGATTCTTTCCAACCACCTTTGAAATCCATCACTATTGCCCGTAACCCGTCTTCAAGTGCTTGAATGGTTCTTTCTGACTGACCATCTGTTCGTGGGTGATAGGCAGTACTCATAGCCAACTTTGAACCCAAATTTGATTGCAAACTTTCCCAAAACTTCGAAGCAAACCTTGGATCACGATCGGATACTATGGTTACTGGCACACCATGCAATCTCACTATATGATCAATGTACAGTTTCTCCATTTTCAAATAAGTACAAGTACGATCATAATGAATAAATGAGCTGATTTAGACAATCTATCACACAACCACGATTAGAACGAGGTAAATGTGTCACAAAATCCATCGCAATGTGCTCTCAGTTCCACTGTGGCACTTCAAGACTATGTAACATTCCACCAGATCTCATTCTCTCGGCTTTAACTTGTTCACACGTTAAACATTTAGCCACAAAATGAGAAATATCTTTCTTCATACCTTCCCATTAATAATGAGCTCTCAA
Organism: Primulina eburnea; assembly: GCF_022965805.1. NCBI lineage: Eukaryota > Viridiplantae > Streptophyta > Magnoliopsida > Lamiales > Gesneriaceae > Primulina > Primulina eburnea. The sequence goes on along the minus strand of NC_133106.1, from coordinate 2,523,647 downwards.
GGTATGATACATCTTTCGAATTCCTGGATGAATACTGTGCCGACTACAATGTGCTTCTCAAAGTATAGCTTCTTTCAAATCTATCAAATTAGGAACCACAAGTCAACCATTAAAGTGTAGACTACCATATGAGGCAACACTAAACTTTTCTGTTTGACCTGTTCGAGACAATTCTTTTAATCAATGAATATGCGGATCAGTCTTCTGTGCTGCTTTGATTCTGGACAAAATCTGTGGCTCAACTTGAATAGATGATGCTATAAAGTAGTCTCCACTGATCTGATAAGCTCATCCTGAAGTTCCCAAGTCCTTGTGAACTTTAGAGATAGTCAAAGATGTCAACATAGCATTCTGAATTTTCCTGCTGAGAGCATCTGCAACAAGATTCATTCGACCTGGTTGATACTGAATCTCACAATCAAAGTCTTTAAGCAACTCCATCCATCGACGATGTCTCATGTTCAAGTCAGGCTGTGAGAAAAGATATTTAAGACTCTTGTGATCCGAATAAATCACAAACTGCTCACCGTATATGTAATGCCCGGGAATTTTAGAATTGTTAAACCAAGATTATTAATCTTCATTAACGGGAGACTGGGAAGATATGAGAATGCATGACATGCAATGAGGGAAGGAAAGACTTGAGAAACCAGGTGTGGCATGATCAGAAAACTAGAATTTAGAAGTTTGCACAACCGCACCCGCGGTGCTAGCACGACCGCCCCGCGGTGCGTGTGCAGAAAATGTAGTGCAAAGCCCGTAGCCACACCGCACCTGCGGTATTAGATGGAGCGCACCCGCGCTGATGACACCGCACCCGCTGTCTTGTAGGCAGCGCACCCGCGGTCTTTGCTTCGAACATTTTGGATATAGACCACCGCTTGAGCGCACCCGCGCTGCTACTCTCACCGCACCCGCGGTCATGCGTGTTGCATGAAGAAATAAGCCACGTTTACCAGCTTTTGCATGCAGTATATATAGACGAAGGACACGTTGTTTACCTCAGAAAATTTAGAAAAAGGGGCGAGGCTTTGGAGAGAAATATCCTTACGCCTTTTGTGAGAAATCCGTGTATTAGAATTCGAAGCTGAACGCAGCAGCGTGTTCCTCTCGACTAGAGCTACACAAGGACGTAAGTTTTATTACGTTTTGCAGTGTTTTGAAAATATGATGTTGCTAGAATTGCATGGGATTCAGATATGGTGTTTCTACTACCGTAGACAATGTAGAATTGAAGACAGATTAAAGAACAGACTGTTTCTGTAATTGTTATGATTTTCAGAAGATATTGATTTAGATTAAACACTAGATTTGTATTGTTCTTGATTGAAGAATGAATAGATGATTATTCTTGTATGTCTGGATAGATTATTCAGTAGATATGTGAAGTCAGATCAAAGAAAGAATATCGTATGTCGGTGCTTTGTATTTCAGCATCTCTGAAGATGTATTTGTTAGATATTCATATGCTGGAACAGATTAATCAGATTCAGATATGATTTAGATTATATCGGGATATTATTGATACGACTCAGATTGTATTTTGTTCAGATATTGATCAGATTTTGTACTGAGTTGAGTATTGATCAGAACAGATTGTGTTTGGAGTTACACATTGATACAGTGTATTTATATTGTCATGTCAGATCGGATATGGACAGACTGAACTTCGAGACTTCGTCTTTCTCAGACAGGGACGACAAAGGTATAATTCATGTGATATTCGGGAAGAAACAACTCAATTGAGATCACCATTTGAGTTGCCCAATAAATCACATACTATATCCTTGTTTATAAATTTTTTTATAGAACTTGTATGCAAATCTTGCTATGCTTTGTTTACAGATCATGTTGCATTGCATTAAGATGATTATGCTTGTTTACAGATTGTGTATTCATGCATTAAGATAGGAAAGTCTGCGAGATCATCCAGACTTCTAGACGTTCGGCGATATCACAGCTTAGGGGAAGATCATCGCCCCTATTGTAGACGTGGATACAGATCAGGCCGAAGTCTAGGAATAAGACGGACAGCACCTCGATTGGGAGGGTAGGTGACAGACAGTGCCGTCTTATTCACCCCGGGATCCCTAGAGTTATAGTCGAGTTGAGTCTAGACATGATTTGACTAGAACTGCATGTGTTTAGAGATGTGGTTTCATAGATTATGAAACCCATGGTTATTGCTTTCAGTCATGATAGCATGTTTATCTAAATTGAGTTGAATTGCATGTTTATCTGAATTGAGTTGCATGCTTATTTTGATTTGACTTCATAGATTATGAAATCTATTACTTTTGAATATGAACATGATAGCATGTTTTATGATTTAGATATTTTCTATACATGCTTACCATGTTTTATACTGGGATTTATTCTCACCGGAGTTATCCGGCTGTTGTCTTGTTTTGTATGTGTGCATGACAACAGGTGGGGCTGGATCGGGGTCAAGAAGATGATGAGAGAAGACGAGGTTAGCGTGGTGATTCCGGACTTATTGTAGATTTGATTTTAGTACTTGAAATTAGTATTTGAATCTTAGATTTAGGTTGTACAGTGTTGTACCTTTATACTGAAATGTAGTTTTATATAGATATGTATATTATTAGATGCCATTACCTTCCGCACTTATAATTTAAAAAGAAAAATTTTAGACCCTGTTTTATCTTAATTGATAATTAAATCCCAAAGATGATTAAGAAGATGATTAGCGTCCGGGTCCCCACAGTATAGATAATGACGCCATAACTTCAATGCAAACACAATGGCAGTCACTCTAAGTCATGAACTGGATATCGGGTCTCGTGCGGCTTCAACTGACGAGAAGCATATGCAATCACTCGCCCATTTTGCATTAGAACACAACCAAGTCCATTTAGAGATGCATTTGAACAAACAACATATCCACCTGAGCCTGATGGCAAAGCTAGCACTGGAGCTGTTGTCAATTTTTTCTTCAAAGTCTGAAAACTTGACTCACATTCATCAGTCCACACGAAACGTTGATCTTTTTGCGTTAATTGGGTCATAGGACTTGCTATAATAGAAAATCCTTCAATAACAGCTTCCCAAAAATTTTGCACTGATAGAAAATCCTCCAATCCCAAAAAACTGCGAACATCGGAAATATTCGTCGGTGTTGACCAATTGATAACAGCTTCCACTTTACTAGGATCCACTGATACTCTTTGAACTGATATAACATGACCCAGAAATACTACTCTGTCCAGCCAGAATTCACATTTAGAAAATCTTGCATACAATTGCGCTGCTCTGAGTGTTTGGAGGACTAACCTTAAATGTTCTCTGAATAAATCAGAATGTCATCTATGAATACAATAACAAATATGTCTATAAATTCTCGAAAAACACGATTCATAAAATCCATAAAAACCGCAGGAGCATTAGTCAATCCATAAGGCATGACTAGAAATTCATAATGTCCATAACGTGTTCGAAATGCTCTCATCGGAACATCTTCCTCTCGAACTCTAGGCTGATGGTAGCCAGAATGAAGATCGATCTTTGAATACACTGATGTACCATGTAACTGATCAAACAAGTCATCTATACGCGGCAGAGGATACTGATTCTTCACAGTAGCTTTGTTCAACTGCCTGTAATCAATGTACATTCTCATCGTTCCGTCTTTCTTCTTTACAAATAATATCGGAGCTCCCCAAAGTGACATACTTGGTCTAATATAGCCTTTTCCCAGTAAGTCCTATAATTGCTCTTTGAGTTCTTTCAATTCCGCTAGAGTCAACCGGTATGGTGCTCTAGAAATAGGATTTGTCCCGGACACCAACTCAATGCTAAAATCGATTGCCCTCTGGGTGGAAATCCAGGAATTTCATCGGAAAATACATCAGGAAATTCATTGACAACATGAATATCTGAAACTTCAAATCTTTTTCCATGTGTCGCATCAACTGCATAGATCATGAATCCTTCATTTCCTCTTGACAAGATTCTAAACATTTTCATTGCTGATACTAATGGAATACGTGATTGCAAATCACTACCGTAAAAATTCCATTTACTGCCATAATACGGTCTGAATCTGACAACTCCATGGACACAATCAACGGTAGCTCGATAATTTGACAGAGTATCCATTTCCAGAATACAGTCGAAGTCAGACATATCTAGCTTGATGAGATTAGTAATCATAATATTATCCTTGAATCTAATCAAACAATTCAGAATTATCTCATGAGACATCAAACACACACCGGCAGGTGTATAGACTGACACAGTGTCTATCAACGCAGTAGTAGAAATCTCATGCTCATCAACAAATATAGCAGATACAAATGAATGAGATGCTCCTGTGTCTATCAGTATACGAGCAGAATGATTAAAAATAAAGCAGATACCTGCAATAACTCCGCCTGGTGCGTCTTGAACTTGATCTTGAGTTAAAGCATGAACTCGAGCCTGCTGTGGCCCTGGAAAACGTTGTTGTGTAGAACCTCTAGGCTGAGGATAGCTAGACTGGTGAAAAGACTGAGTCGGAACAAAAGGTCTAGTTGCTTGTCCTCTAAAACCCTGACCAAACTGAGGTTTCTGAAATTGTTGTCTCACTGCATTCGGACATACTCTAGCATAATGTCCAACTTGCCCACAGATATTACAAGATCCATGAACTCCCGTACACTGAGTACTGAAATGCTTACAACCACAACGATCACAAATACTCCAACTGGTGACCCAACTGAACTTCCACGATGAATGTCGGAACTAGAAGAACTACTACGAGTCTGTTTCTTGAACTGTTTTCCTTTGGCCTTAAAGTTTTGCTGCTTTGGTTGCTGATAAGACTGCGAAGGCTTATACGACAGTAAAGGACGGTATAGTGGTGCACCCACTGGCATCGGCACATTGCCCCAGAAACTCTGAGGAAAACCTGGTTGAACTGACTGTGGTTCTGCCAAAAGTATACTCGCCTCCACATTCTTGGCTTTCTCTAGAAAATCGGCATAATTAACAAGTGCTCTAGCTACTCCTAAAGTGCAAATGGTTCGATTCAATCCTTGCATAAAATGCGATAGCTTGTTCCGATCACTGCTAGCAACATGAGAAACATAGGCAAGAAGCGCTGAAAATTGAGAGGCATACTCCACTACAGTCATGTTACCTTGAGTCAATCTATTGAATTCAGCTTCCTTGGCCGAATAATATGAAGGCGGTAAATACTCTCGAGCAAACTGAGCACAAAATACATCCCAAGTAACTCTTTCACCCGATTCTTTCAAAGCTTCCTCTGTAGTTTCCCACCATAACTGAGCTCGGTCTTTTATATGAAAAATATCCAACTTATGCTGCAAATCAGGAGTGTACTCCAACATATTAAACAAACGCTTCATACTTTTTAACCATGCTGTAGCTTTCTCACCATCTTCATTCCCAAAGAATCGAGGAGGACGCATGTTCTGAAATCGGGATATCACTAGTTCTATTTCACCCATTCCTCTAGTCAATTGATCCACTTCATTCTCAACGTTAACATTTCATGCTTTAACGCGAGGATGACGACCTCGTCTTCCCCCATCAGTATCGTTAAGTCATCTCACATTAGGAGCTTCAGATTCTTGAGCAACTTCCTTTTCTTTTCTACCATTACGTCCCGGTGCCATCTACAAGACACAAGGATTTAATCCACAGGCAGAAAATAAAATATTCGGTTGAGTATAAGAGCATAAACTTAAAGTAATATGCTCTAGTCATGCTGATACAATTGATTCAAAACATAGAAACAAATAAGAGCAAATAATCAAACACATGCATAATAATTTTATTTGTGTCTAAACTCGAGTGTCCTAGACTCTAATTCGAGTGTATCCTAGTTACGCTCACCAAACTGTCAGGGCCCGTGCTCTTAAATAATATTTAATTACCAAACAAATGATTTAATGGCGTAAACAGCGAAAACGAGTTTAAAACGTTCATTAGGGTCTACAGAAATTTCGGCATGACCTCCCCGTAAGTAGGACATCCCAAAATTTCAAAACAAAACAACATCAATATACGCTCGAAAATAACATTAGGTTCACAATAACCAACCAAGTATCCTACAGCCGCACTGGCCAGGACTATACACAACATACCACAAATAAAATCCAAACAACATTAAAACATAACCATACAGCTACACAGGGCATCTCCCTGGAAAATGTATCAAACCAGCATAATATATAGATATCTGGGAACTCTGACACAAACCAACTGATTACTGGATACCAATCGCTGACGCTCCACCAGACGCGTCACAACCCCTGGAATGACCTGCTCTGGCATCAAAAACAACCACAACATAAAAAAGAAAACAGGGGTTGGACCCCAGTACGACAAACCAGTAAAATCACTACGTATATTAAAGTCATGGAATAATATCAAGTAAATGCAATGCTATGCGATGGATGAATGATAACAACGAAATATGGATACCAAATGGAATCCAAACGAATAGCATCATCAACAATAACAGTGGCCACCTGTGCCAGGAATGCAGCATCAAATCGCCGCTCGTCCATGCACGTAGCATCGGGAATGCGAGTAGCTAAGTCGCTCGTCCCTAGATGTCATCTGGGAATGTGGCTAATCCTAACCCACTCGTCCCTCTGATGACTCAATATATCTCAACAGAATCAACATAAATAGCCGTCAAAGGAGTCAAGGCTCAATATTTTATGCCAATACAATTAATGCATGAAAACATCAGATTAAACATTCAAGACACATAATAGCAAACAAAATTCACCCAATATTCTTACACGCCAATATACCCGCCATAATAATATAGGTTTGAGCGTAACTCAATTACAAATTATAATACCACAGATTCTTAAGAACTTTCTGATGGCCCGTCCAAAAATAGAACCTACAATATAAATTCACTATATACCTTGTTCGAACTTTTCAAGTTCGCAATCTTGATTTCGATGTTAACAAAACTTGTTATTCTGTTTCTAACATATTTACTCAAGTGTGAAGTTGCAAACACAAGAAGCAAGCTGAAACTGAATTCTGCACAAACTGAATTTCTGGCAAGCTTCGGTGTTTTCAAATGACAATCCTCCAATTGGACTGATTAGAAAACTCGATTGGGAAGAAGTCGTATTTCACGTCAGTTGGGCAAAATCGCGGATGTTATCATGGTCTAAGTGATCGCTCAATTTGAAAGCGGACCGGTTACGGTGGCCGGAAGCGCAACGGAAGTCAAAATCGAAATTTTTAAGGCAAAAATTCGGCCACCCCATAATCTTGTGCAATATTTACAAAAACATAAACATACATTCATAGGATGTTAAAGAAATGTACCTATCAACTTTAAAAAGTTGATTGTGGCTCCAACTTTGTTGACTAGCAACAAAGCTCTTGAATGGATGAAGATCTTCAAGCCTCCTCCTTACTCCAAAATTAAGCCCACCACCAACTAGGTAAATCCCCTCACAATTTGCACTAGAAAGATGTGAGGATTTATCAAAGAGAAGTGTGTGTTCTTAAACAATTCAAGAACACAAAATGGAGAAGAAAAACTTGAGAGAAAGGATGTGAATATTTTCGGCCATTCCATAGTGGGAGGGAAGGAGAATGAGTTAATTCATTGTCTTGGTGTTGCAAAAAGCAAAAATGAAAAGTAGCATGCCATGCCATTATTTTATTCAAAAGTAATCTCCAACCCTTCACCTCCCATGCATGCATACTATATAGTTTTTAATCAAATTAAAAACTTTGGACTAAATTTAATTATCTCAAACATATTTGAGACTAATTAAACATTACTTGAATTTACTCAAGTCCCACTAGTTTAAATAATTATTTTAATTGAGCTCTACAAGACTCAATATTATTTAATTAATCCAACACTTGAATTAATTTAATTATTTGGGCTCTACTAGGCCCACTAGTGTTTAATTAATTCAACACTTGAATTAATTTATTTAGTCCATAATAATGTCTATGAAAATCACAATTTTCAATTACATTATTCACTTGGCCAAATTTTAATTTAGGAACACTTCCATAAATCAAAATTTATATTTCTCTCATAGAAGTCATACTTCTATTTTTCTTTACACTTATAAACTCATTTATAAGTTGTTCAACACATTGAACTATTTTCTCCTTTATAGAAGTCATACTTCTAATTTTCCTTTACGCTTATAAACTCCTTTATAAGCCGTTCAACACATTGAACTATTTTACTTCTCATCGGGATTTACAAAGCTAGTACTTGTGTGGCCCTCAATGGTTCATTGATACAACTAGCCGTGGGTTCACATCTCAATGTGATTCGGACTAAACATGTCCTTATTCGAGCATACCCCAATCGCTCCATTCTTACTTATCAACTCCTTGATAGTAAGAACGTCAGAACTCAAGTCTGATAGTACCCAACCAATCACGTTAAACGCCTAGCAGCATCGCTTACGTGATTCCCTAGGTATCACATGATAGTGCCTGCAAGAACCATTCAATTATGGTTAGCGTACAGTACGGTCCCTTCAACTCATATATCCCGACCGATTCGACAACCATTGGTTTATCGAGAGTTGTCTATGAATCGATACTATGTGTCATGTCGTAGTTGCATCGATGGTGTAATCTATGAAACACCTTTCATAATTACAACCATACTCTGGCCAGAGATTTCGATCTACATACACATGATAACACATAGGATATCCATACCCGAAGGTAAGCGGTGAATCCCCGACTACAATGCATCGACTCCTATGTGTTTCGACAGAACACCCAACCTTGCCACCTGATGACCCCATGAGAGTCGGTAAACAAGTCAAAGTGTAATTCTAGCACATAGAGTCTCAATGTTGTCCCGGGTCATAAGGACTAATTCTGTACAACCATAAACCAGGACTTTTCCACTCGATAAGTGAGAACCACTTGGAAAGTCCTTTTATGGAGGGTTGTTCAGTGCACTCTACAAGGAGCACCTATCTGCATGTTCGGACATCACAATGTCCCCTACCAATGAAACATGGTACTCACATCGCAGATACTAGTCTCTAACTCGAGCGGCCTATATCCTTCTTAGTGGCGGCTGAATCGACTAGGAACTGTTTAGAATATACAGTATTACAAATATGAGTTTCATGATACTCATCATATGAGCATCCCATATTCTTTCTACTATTTGTATATTCAAGGGCTTTATCTATGCAGCTAGCATGGGTATACAGATAAAGATTTGCCAAAATAATAATTTCAAATATTATTAAAATAAAGACTGCTTATACATAGAGTTTCATTGTGAACACTCGGCCAACACTTGGCTCGACGTGCACCTACTCTAACACAATTACCAAACTGATCACACAAAAACAACAATCAGTTGGGTTTGAGCAGCTGCGGTATTTTGGTCATATCTCTCAGCTCGGTTATCCAAATGAAGCGATTCAGTATGCGTTGGAAAGATAAGACAAAGATCTACAAATCATCTTCAGAAGTCAAACTCTGAATCGAAGCTTATGATGCTGATAAATGACGATGAAGCTACTGGTTCTGCACAAACTGAAATCAGCTAGACTGATTTCAGCACACCAGCTGAAACTGAACCAACTGAACCAGCTGACCAACCAACTGAACTGAACCAGCTGAACGGAAACTGAACCAACTGCTGAACAACTGAACTGAACTGAACTGAACTGAACCAGCTGTTGACCAGATAAACTGAACCAGCTGCTGACCAACTGAACTGAACTGAACTAAACCAGCTGCTGACCAGTTGAACAGAACGACCAGTTGAGTTGATCAGAGTTGACCATTCGGGAAAATACCCAGCAAGCTGAATTTGACCGTTTCAATCTCAAAAACAGTACAGAAACTTTTGAAACGGTCATATTCTTGTGTCTAACGTACATATAATTGTTGAGGCTTATAAATACAACACATTGAAGATCAAACAAGAGCTTTTGAAGTGGATTCAAAGCATGGGCAGTTAGCATGAAAAAATCAGCTAGTTGAGAGCACAAGCCCTTGTGTGAGGATACATTTGATATGTACACTGTAACTGATATATTCCTCACACACGATCACTCACACATATACAAGAGAGTTGAAGTTCAAAGATTAGTTGAGTGAGTCTTGCACAAAGACGTAAAACTTGTGTATGAGACATTAAACAATATGCTAATTGTGAGGTGCTGCATACAATCGTGAGTGCTAGGAGTTCAGTTTAGGCAGTGGGTAAGTCTTAGCTAAATGAGTTTGTACAAAGTGTTGTATAAATCAAAGTCTTCTAATGAATTCTTCCCAAGGGGAAGAAGGGTGACGTAGGAGTATTTAAATCTCTGAACATTCATAAACAAATTCGTGTCTATTTGTTTATTGCATTTACTTATCATTTCCTTAGTTTTAAAGAAGCATTGTTGAAGCATTTTATGTGTTCTTCAAATACCAAAATAAGGCATACAAGTGTTCGATAAAATGCTTCAACTAAAATATTTTTATTCATTCAACTTGCATATATTTTAAATGTTTTACAAAATAAATAATCGATTTCTACGAAGGACTATTTCGAGTATTTTCCGCTTGATTTGAACACCAAACTCGATTTAATTCATCGGTGTTCAATATTTCAAGAACCGAGCTATTGTACCACAACGGTGATCCCCCTAACCGATCCTAACAATTGGTATCTGAGCGGGTTGTTCTTGAAATAACATTAAACTGATTTTGATGTTTAAAATTCGAAATTTCAGATTTTTTTACACATATATATGCAAAACTGAATTTTCGTGCAGCTTGTAGCGACCATGGGAAAAATGGCATATCTCCTTGTTCGAGTGTCCAAATGACGAACCGCTTTTTGCATTGCAAACTAGACTCGTAGAGGTTTACAAGATATAAAATTTGCAGCCTAATTATGCACGATAAAATACAGTTTATTTGTTGAAGACAGAGCATATGTGCTGCAGCAAAAAATGAGCCATGGAGAAAATTGGTTAGTTATCCCTTTTCTTTTACATTTTTCAAAATTTCAAAAATATAGGGGGAGAACTCATTATAATTTTAATGAGTAGATTATTTTTAAATATTGAGGGGGAGAAAATTTTGTTTAAAATGTTTTGAAATATGACTTTTTGATTCACACAAAAAGGGGGAGAATAATGTTAGTTCAGTTGATTGTTTATCCAAGTTTTGTGATCATAAAAAATGGGGAGGTTGTTGGAACTTTTCAAGTTCGCAATCTTGGTTTTGATGTTAACAAAACTTGTTATTGTGTTTCTAACATATTTACTCGAGTGTGAAGTTGCAAACACAAGAAGTAAGCTAAAACTGGATTCTGCACAAACTGAATTTCTGGCAAGCTTTGGTGTTTTGATGATATCTCTTAACTGGATGATTCAAATGACAATCCGCCAATTGGAATGATCATAAAACTCAATTTGGAACAAGTCGTATTTCACGTCAGTGGGGCAAAATCGGATGTTATCATGGTCTAACCGATCGCTCAATTATCAAACTGATCACACAAAAACAGAATCAGTTGGGTTTGAGCAGCTGCGGTATTTTGGTCATATCTCTCAGCTCGGTTATCCAAATGAAGCGATTCAGTAAGCGTTGTAAAGATAAGACAAAGATCTACAAATCATCTTGAGAAGTCAAAGTCTGAATCGAAGCGTATGATGCTGATAAATGACGATGAAGCTACTGGTTCTGCACAAGCTGATTTCAGCACACCAGCTGAAACTGAACCAACTGAACCAGCTGCTGACCAGCTGACCAACCAACTGAACTGAACGAGCTGCTGACCAGCTGAACTGAAACTGAACCAGCTGCTGAACAACTGAACTGAACTGAACTGAACCAGCTGTTGACCAGATAAACTGAACTAGCTGCTGATCAACTGAACTGAACTGAACCAGCTGCTGACCAGTTGAACTGAACGACCAGTTGAGTTGACCAGAGTTGACTAGTTGACCAGAGTGGACTAGTCGGGAAAATGCCCAGCAAGCTGAATTTGACCGTTGCAATCTCAGAAACAGTACAGAAACTTTTCAAACGATCATATTCTTGTGTCTAACGTATATATCATTGTTGAGGCTTATAAATACAACATATTGAAGATCAAACAAGAGCTTTTGAAGTAGATTCAAAGCATGGGCAGTTAGCATGAAAAAATCAGCTAGTTGAGAGCACAAGCCCTTGTGTGAGGATACATTTGATATGTACACTGTAACTGATATATTCCTCACACACGATCACTCACACATATACAAGAGAGTTGAATTTCAAATATTAGTTGAGTGAGTCTTGCACAAAGACGTAAAACTTGTGTATGTAGTCTTTGCATATGAGACATTAAACAATATGCTGATTGTGAGGTGCTGCCTACAATCGTGAGTGATAGGAGTTCAGTTTAGGCAGTGGGTAAGTCTTAGCTGAATGGGTTTGTACAAAGTGTTGTATAAATCAAAGTCTTCTAATGAATTCTTCCCAAGGGGAAGAAGGGGTGACGTAGGAATATTTAAATCTCCGAACACCCATAAACAAATTCGTGTCTATTTGTTTATTGCATTTACTTATCATTTCCTTAGTTTTAAAGAAGCATTGTTGAAACATTTTATGTGTTTTTCAAATACCAAAATATTGCTTACAAACTGTTTATAAAATGCTTCAACTAAAATATTTTTTATTCATTCAACTTGCATATATTTTAAATGTTTTACAAAATAAATAATCGATTTCTACGAAGGATTATTTCGAGTATTTTCCGCTTGGTTTGAACACCAAACTCGATTTAATTCATCGGTGTTCAATATTTCAAAAATCGAGCTATTGTAGCTCAACGGTGATCCCCCTAACCGATCCTAACATACCTCAATACAATGCATACCAAACGACTAAGCCAAAATAAATCGGCTCGGTTAAAATTCAAAATCCGGGCAGCCTATTAAACCCATACAAATTTTGAAATTCCAAGCTTAATACCTCAAGAAACGAAGCTTAAACACACAATGGTAATCTCGCGAAGATGGCTCGCCGGAAAAAGTCACCGAAAACACTGTTCACGATCTGAAAACCTAGCTGGAAATTAAGTGAAAAGCTCAATACTACACTATACAAACTAATCCACCTAAACACCACTAAGAATTGAAGCCAAAAATCTTACCTAGAACCGAATCGATGCTCACGCACAGTGCTGGAAAACAGGACCGATCGAGCTCGATAACTACCGATTCAATGCAGGAAATACTATAATATACTGAAGGAAGAAGATTGCTAACCTACTGCACAAAAAAATCCGTCCACTGGGGCGCTGCACGCTTGCTGCAGAAAAGGAGAACGACGGGCAAGGCTGGGGAAGAACTTCTGTATTGAGCGATCTGATTCTTGTATCAAATGGGTTGGGTTATTTATTATTAAATGAAATGGGCTGGGCCTTGCTTATTGTTATTGGGCCTCACATCATTAATCATATGAGTATTTAAACACAAATGCATATAATTGAACTTTTTTAAAGTTACACATAATTAAAATTTAAAACTTACACATAATTTTTAAAACATAATTAATAAAATAACAGAAATAAATATTTAAATACACATAATTAAGAGGCTAAGATGATTTTAATTTTTTTAATAATTTTTAAAATATTTTTATTATTTTTAAAAATGTTTTATTATTAATTTTATTTTTTTTAGACATTTTTATTATTAATTTTAATAACTTAAAATCAGATTTTTTTTTTTCCTAAAAAAAGGTTGCAGACTTGCAGGTTCCGCGCGGTGAAGCCCGCCTGCATTATCGGGGACATTCAGGGGGAGATAAATTAAATGGGCTTGTAAGGCCCAATTGTATGATATTCCCTACCGCTTTTCAAGTAAACCTATTTTCTTTGGGGTTTTAAAGGCGCGGTGCATTCTCCGAGACGCTTACTCTGCCTCTGCGACCAGCTAGGGTTTTGGTTTCACGCTGTTTCTCGACTCTACGAATCAAAATCGAAGATGAGGTATCTTTTTCTGGTTTCGCGTTATCTTACTTTCGATGAATTGTGGGTAAGTGGATACGCAATGAGGCTGATTTGGGAAATAAAATTGAGTTTTGTATTGGATTATTAGGTATTTTTTAGAAATGTTGATTCATGGATCGAAACTAATCGGAGGTGTAGGAGCCTGAGTTAACGGGTAATAGTTACAATTTGTATAGATTTTAGTGTTTGTTACTGGCGCTGTAGGAATTTGCTGCCTGCTGGTGGTGTGTTTTGTGTACGAGCCTTGCCATGTGTAGAATCTGCATATACTTTGTTCTAGATATATTAAATTTATATTAACTGACGGGAACTGATTGCAGAACCAGGATTGGTCTAGTTTAAAGAAACTTAAGAAGATCTAAAAATACAATCAGTTTATCACAACGAATGAACACGAGCATATTTATTTATGTATTTTTTTTAACTATTTTCTAGCTCCAGAATAGTTGTTGAATATTGAAGTGGTTTTGAGGTTGTTTCCCGCAATTATATAAAATTGGCTAGCAGTCTAAAAGACTCTAATACATGTATCTTGTAGCCGACATCCTGAAGTTAAGTGGGCTGAAAGGGAGGACAAGGTCTATCTGACAGTGCAGTTGGCAGATGCTAAAAATCCAAAGGTCAACCTTGACCCAGAAGGGGTTTTTACTTTTTCCGCATCTGCTGGGACCGACGATAATCTCTATGAACTCAAACTTGATCTTCTTGACAAAGTTAATGTAGAGGTGAGATAATATTTGCTCTTTGTATGTCGAGCTCTTGATGGAACATATATGAATGAGTTCCGCTTTTAACTGTTTTGCACTGATTGTATGTTGTATATTTTTTATGCATTTGAAGTATTTCTCTTGTATTGTACATATTTACTATTGTTCTTGGCTTGCGAGCACTAAGACAAGAAAGAAGAACTCTTGTCCTTTGTCTGCAGTTGATGCATTTTTTAATCATTTTTAGTCAAGCACTCGGTTGTTCGAATCGTAATCTATGGTTTCTTAAAAAAATATAAGTATGTCATTTCCATAGAAATACCAGCAAATTGGCATGATATAACATTTAAAATTTGGGAGATTCAAAACATTCAGGAAACAATCTGTTAACAGATAGGGCTATAAATTGAATACACTCATTATAGTCTCAAATGTGTAGCTTCATTTGTTTCTGTTTCTTGATAAATCAATCTCACCCTTAAGCTTTTTTAATATTCCTCATCTGTTCCATTTCTCAGGAGAGCAAAATAAACATCGGGGTGAGAAGTATTTTCTGTGTTATAGAAAAAACTGAGGCAAAATGGTGGAATAAATTATTGCGTGGAGGTGAGAAGACGCCTCACTATGTGAAAGTAGATTGGGATAAATGGGTCGATGAAGATGATGATAGTGGTACGTTTCATGTTTTTTCGTATATTTTATTCATTTTGACAACTTTCACTAGAGATTATTCAGACTCATGATTGATTAGGTGGGCCTGCGGATTTGGACATGGGTGGTATGGATTTCTCGGTAAGCTTTTCCCTGTTTTTTCTCCTGATTCTGGGTATTTGCTGTTACGGTTGCATTTAACAATACCTTTTCCTGTAACATGTTATGCAGAAATTTGGAGACATGGGCGGCATGGGCGGCTTAGGAGGCATGGGCGGCATGGGAGGCATGGGTGGCTTAGGAGGCATGGGTGGCATGGGTGGCTTAGGAGGCATGGGAGGCATGGGTGGCTTAGGAGGCATGGATGGCCTGGGAGACATGAGTGGCCTTGGAGATGATCCCATTGGAGATGACACTGAGGACAGCGATGACGAAGGTACTTTTGCATTTTCACTTGGTTTTATGCCTGAAAAAAGTGTTATGAAGTTCTTTTGCAACCTCTTAAATTTGTTAGCATTTGATTTGTAAATAGATTCATAGCGGTGATACACGTGCCTGGTTTATTTTGTGTCCGCACACACAAGGCAGGCGTTAACTGTATCTAGTACGAGAATGTTGGTGAAGAAGAGGATAAACTTACTCTTGTCATTTTTCTGAATTAGAAAAGATTTGGCTGCGAGTTCGATTGACCGGTTAAAAATGTTACAGAGGGGCTGTTTTCCAGCTGTGATGTTAAATTCGAGAGCACCATACCACAGGGCTCAATGGTTTTTGGAAACAGTGGTGTAGCTTCAAATTTTATGCACCTTTTGTCTTTGTTTTCTGTTTTTCCGGTTTTATAAACACATGCACCCACCCAAGATTCATTTGCCAACCATGGGTCTATAATAGTTGGATTTATGTGTTCCAAGTCTAATAAATCTATTGTTATCATCCAATTTCTTGGCAGAGCAAATCAAGATGCCAGAAGGAAAGGCTCATGACAAGACAGAGAGAGAAACAACCAAAGACAGCTGAATGTCTGACAGTCTAATGTCTGTAACATAGAGAGCCTATGCCATTTGCTGGAGTTACTCTTCGGTGACAAAAGCGTGCTTTATATGGCGTAAAGTCTCTCTTTACTTGATTTATTTATGCACCCTGACACTACATGTTTGTGCTTTTGTACCATCTTGGCAGAACTATATTTATCCAATCATGGTGTTAAAATTTCAGCTAACTCAAGTCCATCCCCGAGTTAATATGGATTTGAAAATACCGAAGCAATTGTCCATTCAAGAAACTGATTCTAATGAAAATGCATAAAACAGATTACATGGCTTGTATGGCGAGCAAGAATGCAAGTGAAATGAATCTCATCCCCTAGGCGAGTGAAATCACTGCATCCTTGTGCTCCGTCTATGATGACCTATTTTTACTAGTTGAAACGTAAAGGCGGCGGAGTTGTCCTTCTGTTAAATAATGTGCATTTTACGAAACCAATTCAACAAGAGATCGTTCCTATCGGTATTTCCCTATAAATTGATGATAATAATAATAATAAATAAATAAATAAAATTATATAGTCTTAAAAAAGAATTGTACATAAATAATTTGCATACGTATTGATCTACTTAAATTTTAAAATATTTGTGATGAAATAAATAAATAAAAATACTTCTAAATAAGAACAATTTAAATAAATAAATAAATTTTATTCTCCTACAAATAAAAATTTAAAAGTTGAACACTGCGAAATATAATATATGTTTCTAAAATATTATAACTTAAATAAATAAGTAAATAAAACAATATAATATAAAAATATGAAACAAAAATCTAAAAAAGATTGATTAATTCATATTTGTCTATTAATTATAAAATTAAGGGTGAGTATGTGTCACTAATTTAATGGAAATAAATGTCACCAAGCTAGGACAATAGTTGTCAAATTATGCTGAAATAAGTTTGACATGCATTAGTAATTGGTGACTTAGCTAAGTGTCAAGAAACGAGCCTTACATTTGTTGGGAAATAATGACTCATCCACTCAACTTCTTTGCAATAAATAGGTCTAATTCCAAGCATATTATCAGATTATATTAATCAAATTCGTGAGTTTAAAAAAAAAAAATTGATAAGCAAATATTGAAAATATGAGAAAATAACAAACCATCTCCAAAAATTCCGAAAAATTTACATAACACTCCTATTTAACCCAGAAATCAAAGTGTATAAGTGGTGTAACAAAATCATCCATCCAATTTTCCCAGAAAATCAAGATTCATGAAGAACAATTATGGAAAAATTCCAAAAAATTGTTCTCAGGTAACTACTTATAGTTTTAATTACTTTATCTTCTTGAATCCCTCTGTGTGGTGACTGTTATCTTCATCAGAACTTGAAGGATGTATAAACAATATTTCTATTATGAGATAGTGACATTAATGTAGATATTTATCGGGACTCGTGTAAGATATGGTTGACTTGAAGTGGTGCAAAATCATTGAATATCATGAGCCGGTCCGAGAATATCTTTCATTAAGTGAGCAATAAATATCTCTTTAATGAAGTGGCCGAAATTCTTCTAGCTGTTGATGCTCTTATGCTCTCTGATGGTTGAAGAGTATGCGGTTTGAAGATCAAGCGGTTGAAATGGTTCCTGCAATACAAGGAAGATTGCAGCTGTTTTCTAAAACGGTGATGTGTTTTTTTGATTTTGTCAATCACCAAAACTTTAGGGTAAACATAATTTCTTCATAATTTCCCCCTTTTTTTGGTGATGACAATACCCAACTGCAGAACTATACAACAGTTTAAAGATAATTAAGAAAGCTAAATGAAGCAAAGATTTTATTTCATTGAGTGAATGAAATTACAAACTCTAATCAGTAAAATAGCAATCAAAACAGCTTAAACAAAACAAATACAATACATTAACCTTTCTATTGTTCTTCAAGTTGTTTAGCTTCATCCGCTTTGGCACGCTCTGCAACTTTTTTTCTTACCACTTCTTCTGTTTTCTTAAGTTCCTTTTGCTTCCCTCTTTCTCCTTTTTTGACATCACCATGCATAAGGAATTGCATGATTTCAGTAAGTTGTGCTCCTTGGGCATCCATACGCTGATCAACATGTGCTCTAAGTCTAGTCATTTGGCCCAAATGCTCAGTGAAAATATTGAGATTCGAGGAATTATGCCTTTCTTGTAGGAGGGTAATGCTTATATTCATGACAAGAAATTCCTTGCCGATGTCATATTTCATCGATTGAAAAGCTTCCTTAAGATCAAATTGCTTCCGATTGAGGTCCAGAACTGATTGATCCATAGTCTTCAGACGATCCAAAACCTTCTTCTGGCTGTCTTCTTACACAAATTCTTCTTCTCGGAGTTCAAGTAGATTGGATGAAGAGAGTAGTCTAGCCTTGAAGGAGGCCATTTGAGAAGAAGATTATTTTTCGGTAGACTTGGAAGGCTGAGGTTCATCGATTTCAGAAGCTAAAGTATCAACCGTAGTGTCAAATGCTATAGACGAATCAGGGATTGCTTCGCTGGGGGCTTATTGTGGTACCAAACTGGTGGATGGATCCTCAGCAACTGAGGAGACTAGAGGTAGAGAAACAATAGTTACATTGGCATCCTTGGATTCAGCAGGTGAAGATAATAACGGTTCTTGGAAAGTGCCTTGAGCAGTATCATCAGCAAATACAAACTTTGAAGGAGAAGAGACTCTATGTGAGTTGTGCCCTGATCAAAGTCTGAAAGAGATTGCACAACTTCTTCGACAGAAATAAGATGGACTTATGAGAGATTGATATGTACCGAGAGAGGAAGCACAATTGAGTCAAATTTTTGAACAGATATATCTTCCTCATGGATCTCTTGAGGAGCTTTGAAAGATGCCCGGTTCATCTTGTTGACAGATGGCCTCAATGATTGAAACATTCTTTGTCACAATTATTTCAGCGGTTGGGATAGTGGAGTCCATATAACTGGGCGTAGCGGTTTCAACTGGTATCTCAGAAACAAGCGAAGCAGTGCCAGATAAAGATGGTGGTACCTGATCAGTAGGTAAGTCGTTGATCGTCTCAAGCTCCAGCACTTCATCAATGTTCAGGTCTGAGTGAAACTTGCCTTTTTCTCCAACCGCGGGCAGTTGAAGTTCCTACCGTTTTTGAGCGACGATCATGGAGAATGAGAGAATTTCCATCTCAAGTTGAGAAATGACAGATGAGTCATCATTTGCTGTTGGGCAAATAGGAACAAAATTGTTCCTCTTCAGTTGAATCAGTGATCAGAGTGCTCTTTCCTTCATCTATAATTCTAAGAAGTTTCTATGAAGCAGAGCTGTTTGAACATCAGATGCTTTTGTCCATTCCAATATGGAAAGTTCAAGTTTGGCGCCTGCTTTGATCTTGTCGGTTTGAATAAGTGAGTCAAAGGTTGTGACCATTCGAAATTCAACCCACTAATCAAACATTTTCAATTTCTGCCGAACGATCTCATTGACTCGTTTGCTTGTCAACACAATAGCAGTTTGAACATTTTTGTGTTTCGATGGATCCTCGAGCAGAGCTTTCTTCCCTTTTTCTGTAGGATGAAGGAGATGAATACTAGAGAAAGAGGATGTAATCTCTTATTCAGTGGTCATAATCCCTTTGAGTTTTGTTGTTTTAATTGCGGGGATCGGAGAAGGAACCAACGGTGCAGAAAGATGGTTGATCATCTTGATTTTTGTAGCTTTGGCCTTTTCTGACCGTTTCTTCTTAAGTACTTGTGAGACCGGTACATCATCCTTCAATTTGTCATCAGAACTATATTTCAAACCAGCTTTCTCTTAGTGCCCTTGGCAGGCTCTTGCGTCTTCTTTTGCTTAACAAACTCAATTCCAGTATCTGTTTTGACAGAGACAATCTCCTAATCGGTTGGAGCATTTTTCTTTATGAAATTTTCAACCGTTGTCCAGTTGAATAACTTGGTCTTTCCAACTTCAACCATGTCTATTGGTTGGACTCCTTACTGAATCAGTAGATGGCAAATTTCAAATGTGAATCCTTGAGACTGATTCTATTTCTTTATCATGGCAACCAGTGTCTGGAACAAGACATCTGGCAACCAGTGTCTTGAACAAGACATCAGACCAGTTGATTTTAAGATTTTATGCAATGGCGGCCATGACAAGAAACTTTTTCGGAGTTATTTTGTCAAATGCACCGGCCTTGGCGAGAATCCCCTTCGCCACTATATCATCCAACAGTCTGAATTCAATTTTCAGAGAGAGAGAGAGAGAGAGAGAGAGAGAGAGAGAGAAATCATTCTCCAAAGCTCAATGTTGCCCTCTGGAAGAGAAGTAAAGTCGGTGTTCAGACAACCGATAGCTTAAACAAATCAGCGAACATCTTCTGGGTGATGCGAAGGTTCTTTCCTTGAATGACGCAGAGGATTTTCCCATTTTTCATATAGGATGTGTCGAAAAATTTCTTCAAAAATGGTTTATGAGAATTGTTCACTGCAACCCAAAAATGAGCAAAGGCCACAGTTCACGAGCTTTCGGAACATAGATTGCATCGGCTTATTGGTCATGGCTAGCACAGATGCGAAGTTGATGGCAAGGGTGTTGTGAGCAATAGATGCAGCTATTTGCGCAGTGAATAGAATAGGTTGAAATGATAAAATCTGCAAGACAATCTTGACAAGAAAAAATCTTAGAATAAACAAGTGCGAAGATAGTAAGTGATTGTAGTAGAGTAAAATGATAATACAAAGTTCATGTGTGTATCTCTGGCTCGGAAAAGTACAGATCAATCCACGTGTAGGACTGTAAGTGGATGGATTTTAAAATTTTGAAAATTTTCAGACTGCGGTATATTAAGTTATTTCAAATTTTAAGACGATAATTCTCACGTCATATAGGGCAATCAGAGAGTTGAGTGATTTTTACGCAATGACGTGGAGAAACGTGTCATGCACAAAGAAACGAACCAGTTGCTTAAATGTGATTAGAGGGTAAGCGGTTAAGTCACGCAATAAACATGGGTTGTCCATTTGTCAACCGCAATGGTTGAAAACACGTTTATTTTAACTCATTAATTTGTCGACTTAATCAATATTTCTCCCTAAATATATGCATTAAATAGGGTTATATGAGCTTATCCTCGGAGAACGAATAGTCGATGGTTGACAAAGATCTCTTCATATTCTCCTGTCAACGAGTCATAATAATGATCGCGGCCCTTTATATGGTTCGAGTCTATAAATAAGCAAACTAGCTAGTCACAAAATCACTTGAAAATTTTGTAAAACAGATAATACACCATCAAAGCAGTAGCAATGGATGGGGCAGGAGCTGAAGCTTGAGGATGACGTCTTGGACAAGACGCTGTCCACCTGGAGAAATCTTTACCGAGATTGCAAGACAGGATTGTATGTGATTGCTATTGCACTCGTGTTGTCACAGAAGATAGGAGATTAAGTGGTTTGAATTCATTAGTCTTTAAGCTGCTGTTGCATCAACAATATTTGAACAAAGCAACTTCCAGCCGCAAGGTACTCTACTTCAGCGGTTGATGTAACAATATACGTTTGTTTTTTGCTAAACCAAGATATTAGTCTACCCGCCAAGAACTGACATGAATCGTTGGTGCTCTTTCGATCAATTTTGCATCCAGCATAATCCACGTCTGAATATACTACAAGATTCAAACTTGAATATTTGGATACCAAAGACCCACATTAGCTGTACCTTTAAGATATTTAAGAATACGTTTAACAACAGTATAATGCGATTGCATAGGATTGGCTTGAAAACCTACACATAAACAAACTGTAAACATGATGTCTGGCGGCAAGCGGACAGATAAAACAGTGAACCAATTAATCCTCGATACATGGTTGTGTCTACTGAGATTCCCCTTTCATATTTGTCCAATTTGATTGATGAGCTTTTTGGGATAGCCGCTTTAGATCAATTTTCTATACCAAACTTCTTTAGCATGTCTTTTGTGTATTTATCTTGGTTAATGAAGATATCATTTTTTGACTGCTTGACGTGCAACCTAAAAAGAAGTTTAATTCTTTCATAATGCTCATTTCAAACTGATCCTGCATTAGCTTGGAGAATCTCTCACACAATGTAGGATTAGTTTATCCAAAGATAATATCATCAACATATATTTGCACAAATAAATAAAGATCATCTTTTGAAAATCTAAAATGTGTCTTATCAACCGTTCTAATCGAGAAGTCATGATCAAGTAAAAATTTAGTTAATGTATCATACCATGCCCTTGGAGCTTGTTTTAGTCCATATAATGCTTTATCTAGTTTATAAACATGATTGGGATGAGTGTAACTGACGAAGCCAGGTGGTTGTTCAACGTATACCTCCTCATTAAGCAAACCATTTAAGAATGCAAGAAATATTCTAATTGTTTCTAGTCTGGCAACGTGGACAAATGATCCATCAAAGTCAATATCTTCCTCATGTCTATATCTTTGAGCAACTAGTCTGGCTTTGTTTCTAACTATTGAACCGTTCTCATCCATCTTGTTTCTAAAAACCTATCTAGTACCAATTACATGCAGATTAGCAGGTCGAGGAACTAAATGCCAAACTGTGCTTCTTTCGAATTGATTAAGTTATTTCTGCATGGCATCTATCCAATTGGTATCATTTATTGCATCACCAATTTTCTTAAGTTCTAACTGAGAAACAAAAGCAGCATGCATAAATTCATCAATCATTTGTTTTCTGGTTCTAAGAGGAGGGTTGGGTTACCGATGACCAGCCGAGTGGATGATCTTTTTTCCACCGGAGACATGGTCCATATGGACTGGGCTCTGTTGGTTAAGCCGTTGCATGTTCGTGTTCCACCATTTCCTCCTCCATCTGATTAGTTTCATGTGGGTGATTATTCACCGGTTCATCTTCCTGATGAAGTTGTTCTTGTACGGTTGGACTTTGTTCAGAAGTATTCTCAACTGTTCTTCTAAAATCCATCATCACTGCTATATTCAAGGTTAGTAGCATCTAATTTATTGATTAAATCATGAATTTTGTTACCACTATTTTCGTGACAGATGTATGATTCATCAAATACAATATGTATGGATTCTTCAACAGTGAGAGTTCTTTGATTGTATACTCTATATGCTTTGCTCACTGCTGAATATCCCAGGAAGACACCATTATCAGATTTTTAATGTCAAATCTAGATAAATGTGTCTTGCCATTATTGTGAATAAAACACTTACAACCAAATATTTGGAAGTATCCAATTTCGGGCTGCTTGCCGGTCGAGATCTCATATGGAGTCTTTTCATGATTTTTGTTGATCATGGACCGGTTCTGAGTATAATAGGCAGTGTTGACAGCCTCTGCCCAAAATCGCTGAGAGATTCCAGATTCTGCTAGTATGATCCTAGCTCCTTCCTTGAGAGTGCAGTTTCTTTTTTTAGCAACTCCATTATGTTGTGGTGATCTGGCAGCTGAGAGCTCAGGCTTGATGTCGTGATCTTCAAGATAAGTTTACAGGAGTTGATTTAGAAATTTTGTTCTTTTATCACTCTTGATCATGTCCTCCACTATAGTATTTTCATTTTGGAGTCTCTTAAGGAGCTTGATGAGCTGAGCGGAGGTTTGATCTTCGGAACTCAAGAATATTACTCACGTGAACCGGGAGAAGTCATCAATTACCACTAAGGTGTATTTTCTTCCCCCTAAGTTCATTACTGGCATGGGTCCAAATAGGTCCATGTGGAGTAGTTCCAGGCAATGAGCTGATGAATTTCTTCCTCTGTTTTGAATGTTGAGCGAACCTGTTTACCTATATGACAAGAATTGTAGATTCTATCTTTTTCAAAATCTAGGCAAATCAGATACCAACTTAAGCTTGCTAATAATGACAATGGATTTGAAGGTGATTGAGCCATTTGTGTCAAAGCCAATTTTTGTTTCCATTTAAGGGGATGAAGCAAGTAGAAACATTTAAACTATCATCATTCCATTTCACCTATTATGTATTATGCTCTTTAAGATCAGTCAGTATAATATTGCCAGCAACAGATTTAATAGTGCATGTGTGTTTGTGAAACTCAATGGTGTAACCTATGTCACATAATTGGCTTACACTAATCAAGTCATAACACAAATTTTCAACTAAGAGCACATCTTTAATGATAATTTTTTCATGGGTAATCTTACCTTTACCCACAGCTTTCTTTACCTTTCGAATTATCACCAAAAACTCTTTAAAAATATTTGTTTTTTTAAAATTGGTTTTCAATCATTTTTAGGCGGTTGAAAGTTTTTCTTGAACGGTTAGAAATATGAACCACTTGAAAAGTGCGGAGAACGGTTCACAATTTCTAATAATAGCTTTAACTGGTTGATTGGCTTATTAACAAGAAACGATTCAAAAAGTAAGTGCATGCAAAAAGTAAGGACATAGGATTTTTATGGATGTTCGGATATAAAAACTCTTACGTCACCCCTTTTTCCTCTTTAGGAAGAATTCCACTAAAAGACTTTGGCTTTACAAACATATTGCAATAGCCCACTCCAATCAGGACTTATCACACTGCATGTTTTGAAACTCTTAGTGATCACTTTACACTTTTGGATTGAAGAACCATCGGTTGACCAGACAACACAATCAATCAAATAACCAAAAAGTTACTGATAAAAGAAAACTGTATATTTTGAATAGCATGAAATTGGACATTGAATGATCAGATATATTTCTGCTGAGTGTGTGCTTGATGAGCGATGAAGTATATGAACTTTAAGAGTGCTTAGATCTTTAAATAAGAAAGCTTCAGTAGTATGTCGATCGCGTGGTTGAAAAGCTTAAAGTGATCGAGCTTGTATCTGCATTTTTCAGCTCTTCTTTTATAAAATGTCATTCCAACGGTCGGAAAAGATGAATAACATAAACCTGTATAGCTGGATTGATGTGTCATTATCAACTGCAACTTCATTAAATGTTCTTCAGCAAACATTTAATTATCTCTTTACTTGTGTAACTTTGAATCCCGTTCATTGAAGAGTTGCTACTGAGCATCCCTTTGTGGTGACTGTTATCTTTATCCGAACTTAAAGGATGTATAAACAATCTTTCTATTCTGGGATAGTAACATTAATGCAGATCTTTATCGAGACTCGTGCAGGATATGATTGACTTGTAGCGGTGCAAAACCATTGAATATCCTGAGTCGTAGGAGAATGTCTTTCATTAAGTGAACAATAAATTGTTAGAGTAGGTGCACGTCGAGCCAAGTGTTGGCCGACTGTTCACAATGAAACTCTTTGTATAAACGATCTTTATTTTAATAATATTTCAATTTATTAATTTGGCGCATCTTTATCTTTATACCCATGCTAGTTGCATAGATAAAGTCCTTGAATATACAAATAGTAGAAAGAATATGAGATGCTCATATGATGAGTATCATGAAACTCATATTTGGAATACTGTATATTCTAAACCGTTCCTAGTCGATTCAGCCGCCACTAAGAAGGATAAAGGCCGCTCGAGTTAGAGACTAGTATCTGCGATGTGAGTACCATGTTTCATTGGTAGGGGACATTGTGATGTCCGAGCATGCAGATAGGTGCTCCTGGTAGAGTGCACTGAACAACCCTCTATAAAGGACTTTCCAAGTGGTTCTCACTTATCGAGTGGAAAAGTCCTAGTTTATGGTTGTACACCATTAGTCCTTATGACCCGGGACAACATTGAGACTCTATATGCTAGCGTTTCACTTTGACTTGTTTACCGACTCTTATGGGATCATCAGGTGGCAAGGTTGGGTGTTACGGCGAAACATATAGGAGTCGATGCATTGTAGCTGGGGATTCACCGCTTACCTACGGGTATGGATATCCTATGTGTTTTGCATGTATGTGTTGGTTGAAATCTCTGATCAGAGTATGGTAGTAATTATGAAAAGGGTTTCATAGATTACACCATCGATGCAACCACAACATGACACATAGTATCGATTCATTGACAACTCTCGATAAACCAATAGTTGTCGAATCGGTCGGGATATATGAGTTGAAAGGACCGTACTGTACGCTAACCATAATTGAATGGTTCTTGCAGGCACTATCATGTGATACCTAGGGAATTACGTAAGCGATGCTGCTAGGCGTTTAACGTGATTGGTTGGGTACTATCAGACTTGAGTTCTGACGTTCTTACTATCAAAGAGTTGATAAGTAAGAATGGGGCAATTGGGGTATGCTCGTATAAGGACATGTTTAGTCCGAATCACATGGAGATGTGAACCCACGGCTAGTTGTATCAATGAACCATTGAGGGCCACACAAGTACTAGCTTTGTAAATCCCGATGAGAAGTAAAATAGTTCAATGTGTTGAACGGCTTATAAATGTGTTTATAAGCGTAAAGAAAAAATAGAAGTATGACTTCTATGAGGGAAATATAAATTTTAATTTATGGAAGTGTTCCTAAGATTAAAATTTGGCCAAGTAAATAATGTAGTTGAAAATTGTGATTTTCATAAACATTATTGAGGACTAAATTAAATTAATTCAAGTGTTGAATTAATTAAACACTAGTGGACCTAGTAGAGTCTAAATAATTAAGTTAAATCAAGTGTTGAATTAATTAAATAATATTGAGCCTTGTAGAGCTCAATTAAAATAATTATTTAACTAGTGGGACTTGAATAAATTCAAGTAGTATTTATTTAATCTCAAATGTGTTTGAGATAATCAAAATTTAGTCCATGGTTTTTAATGTGTTAAAAACCATATAATATATATGTGAGACATGCTAGGGTTTGCATGCTTGGGAGGTGAAGAGCCTTGATTACTTTTTATTAAAAAAATTCAAAAGGCATGCAACTTTTGAGAGACAACTTTTGACAATACCTAGGCTAGTCTCCCACACTCTCCCAACTCTCACTTGGCCGAAATCAAGAGGGATTTTCTCTCCCAATTTTCTTCCATTTTTGTTCTTCATTTCTTGGAGAATAAAAATCTTCTCT
This sequence comes from Primulina eburnea, assembly GCF_022965805.1. NCBI lineage: Eukaryota > Viridiplantae > Streptophyta > Magnoliopsida > Lamiales > Gesneriaceae > Primulina > Primulina eburnea. Next base: position 2,496,296 of record NC_133106.1, on the reverse strand, counting down.
TTGAAAAATCCTTAAGTTTTTCTAGTGCAAAACTTGAGGGGATTTGCCTTGCTAGTGGTGGGCCTTATTTCTTGAAGAAAAGAAGGAGGAGCTTGTAGATTTGCCTACCAAAGAAGAGCTAAAGTGTTTACACTTTAGTTGGTGCCATTCATCAACTCTAAGGGGTTGATAGGTAAATTTTTAACACCCTATGTATGTGTTGTTTTGTAAATATTATGCAAAAACCAAGGTGGCCGAAAATTCTAGCATGAAAAATAAAATTTTTGACTTCCGTTGCGCTTCCGGCCACCGTAACCGGTCCGCTTTCATAAATATCTCTTTAATGAAGCAGTCCAAATTTGTCTTGGAACATCCGGTTGGAATTCTTCTAGCAGTTGACACTCTTCTTCTCTCTGATGATTGAAGAGTAGGCGGTTTGAAGATCAAGCGGTTGAAATGATTCCTGTAATACAAGGAAGATTGCAGATGTTTCCTAAAACAGTTAAATGTTGTTTTGATTTTGTCAATTACCAAAACTTTAGGGTTAAAAATTTCTTAACAGGATTTTCACTTCATTTTTAAATAAATAGTGTTCAAAATATTTTTTAGTTTACAAATGTATCGGCCGATCATCCTCACAGTCGTTAGAAAAATTGTTTTGGATGGCTGAACTAAGCCAATCATCCATCATGAATTTCAAAATGTTCAATACAAAATTTTTAGTGAAGGCCAAAACGAAGGCACCATAAAATTTTGACCGTGCGTGGTGGCTAATGCTTCTCCACGCGCCGACACGGTGTTGCGTGAGTTTCACACGCCACTCCATCGTCTGGATTTCACCGACTCTGATCATTTCTGCATTCCTATACATTTTGGAAAGTTTCATGATTTTATGACATGTATTATAATTATTATGAATTTTTAAAGTTTTAACCAAAACTACCCAGTATAAATTTTGTACAAAAAAATATTTTTAAGATTCCAACACTTGTACTTGTCCTAACCAGTGTCAAATCACTTACATTATATTTATTGAAAATTATCTTAGATTGAGATTGAAATCGAAACAAAAAAGTTAGATATCAAGGCGAGGTTTACTACTAATTCTTTTAATTATGACCTTTTTGACAGTCAACCTGAATTTACCGTAAAATTTCATATCTATCGATTTATTGATATATATTGCATTATATCATGTATTTATCATTTTATTAATCATATTGTATTTCTGGATTTATTAATTTTTGATTGGTTATCGATCGACTATGAATGACTGAACAAACGAATAAAGGAATGAATGACTGCAGCACTAAACAATGGTCTATACCGAATTGCTAGTCCACTGGACAACGCGGCTTCGACCCGAAAATATGAATCCAATGAACAACATGTTTAAGACCTAGTATATTGTTCATGTGAACGTGACTTCGATTCGGAAATGTAGTTCATCTTGGCTCGTAAATGATATATTGTACGGAATCTTATTTGAATAAGTGGAGAAAAGTGCTACATCGAATATTGGTGGGAGTCACCTCTTTAGCTCACAATATTCACTTCACAGTCCTGAATAGTCACTGCATTTCATTTGACAAAATATTTCTATAACCATACGTTACTACTGATCGATATCATCTCATATTGAATTATTGCAATGAGATATTACTGTTTGACTTGTTATAAATATAAAAACCCAATTTTATTCTCTCACTAAGTATCTAAAGACTTAATTTCTATTTTTCTTCTATTTATTGTAAATTTTATATACATGATTTCATGACTTCAAATAGCATAAAAATTGAGAAAATGGAAATGTCGGCTTAGCAAGACCGCAAACTTATGCTTGTATTTTATTCGAGATCGAAGTGATAGAATTTGGTTTATAAGTTGTAAAATCAAGGATTACACATGCTTCTGCTACTGTAAGTAGGATATAATGAATTAATGATTATATTATGATTTGAGGTCCACGGTTTCAATAAAGCTGAACATATGATAATTTTTAGAAACACAAGAAGTCTATACAAAAGCATGTGATTTTAAGCACAACACGATGTTGAAAAACTAAGCAAATTATATAAAAAAAATCTCATTAAAACCTAATTATTTTAAAGAAATATTTCAAATATATGACCATTGTGTTGAAAGTAGATTATTTGAAATGTAAGACGATATATTCAAATTTCAATTGTTTTTTTTTTTTTTTTTGTGTTTATTTCCTTGATTAGTGAAGGGATCGGATTAACAATACTTGTCACATTTTTAATTCAAAATAGCTTGTTTTATCTAACCTCATGACAAATGACTCAAAAAAACGACAATTTCCATGAAACCTTTAAAAATGGTAGATTAATCCACCAATGTATAAGAAAAAATAATATTTTATATAAAAATATATAATTTGTTATGAGTCATGTCCTGTCAATGACTCGTCCTGTAAAATTGATCTATAGGAAGATCTCATAAATTTTTTTTATGTTGTAAATGCTGTTAACAAAATATAATTCATATTCTTCATAATGACTTTATTCCCCATTTTGATTAAGAAAACCAAATAAATAAATTTTAAATAATAAACATGTAAAAGAATCAATTCATTTTTCAATTATAATAATATTTATAAATTTTAAATAATAGGCCTGTAAAAGAATTAATTCATTTTTCAATCATACTAATATTCTCAAATCAACTATTCGAAACCATTATTATTCATAATTGTCAAATGGTAATAGTGCAGTCGATCAATTCTGATAATCTTAATCAAAACAAACATTACATTTCTGTCTAGGAATTGGTTGGGATCTCGAGTAGAGAGCCTCAGCATCCCAACAAAACATGGCCTTGGATTTCTTAGGTTGGAGGTGTGTCTACACGCACATAAAATATGTAGGCATTTACAATTCTTTTGGGAACAAAGGCTCCTGGCTGAGAATCAACAATGAAAAAAATAAAGATTCCCACTGATCAAATTTCAAGTTTCTGATATCGATAAAACCATATACTTACAGGCGACGACTATGCAGATAAACTAACAAAACACCACAAAGCATGGTACCTATGAAGAAAGAGACTCGAAGGCCGGAACTTCGTCAATTAGTCTATTTACAGTTCTTAGGTCAACTAAGTGTCGCATTGTTGGTCTTCCATGCGGACAATTCCAAGGGGACCTGAGGTTTGCCAAATGTCTTAATATCTGTAATGATCAGACAAAACGAAATCAATATCGCCATCCAATGATTCCAACTCTTCATTGTTCAAAGTTCACAGATCAAAAAATGGGTTTAAGAGGGCAAAAGATCAAAGATTGATTTTCTTTATAACACAGATACATCAACATTCTCAAGTACCTTCTGCATCTCACTCCTTCCAAGAGAATCTCCAATCATAACAGATGATCTGCACGCACGTGACGCTAGCATTGCACGTACTTTAGGTGGACAAACTGAATCGGTAGAGTCTTCTCTATAACTGCCAATCGTGGAGTATTCTCCATGATTATCGGATAGAATTGATATAAGCTCCTTGATATCTGTGAAACTACCAAAGTACAGGTTATCTTGTTTTAACAGAATTAACCACCATGCTTGCTGCTCTCTGCATGCAAGAATTTTGGTGAAATTATAAATTTACACGGCAGACTTTATTATATTACCTGCAACCCCAAAAGTTATGTTTTTACTGAAAGGAACTGCTTTTAGTTTAAAGCGGTTTCCTGGAGGTGCGTGCATGTCCTCCTCCAATAAAAAACCATTTTTCCTGAAAGTCAAGCATAACAAAACACACATCAATTTTTACTAAGTTGGAAGAAACTGTATCCAGCAAGAAAGTAAGGTTATCAGGAAAATAAATAATGAATGTGGGATGTGATTGTTACTACTTCACACGAAATGAATAAAGCCAAAACACATCTGTGTCATTATGTTTTGTTTTTTTCAAAAAAAAATTCATCAATAGGTCAAAAAGAAATATTCTATAATCCAAACCACATAAACAATAATAATTATATCCATCATAATTCATAAGAATACAAAAAAAGGGTTAACATTGATTAGAGATCAATACCGAAGACAAACAATATTAAACGAATATAGAAAATTTCTGTTATGCACAAAGCCCTGGGTCAATTGCAAAGCTGTCAAAGCGCTCGCCTCGGTCGCTTTAGCGCAAATCAACTCGAGGCGAACTCCAAAGCACAGCAGGTCTGTGAAGCACTTTTGTCCACTTCACTTTGATGCGCAAGGTGCTTAGTTGTGCGCTTCATAGATGTCGCACATGCCTTTTTTTTAAGCTTTGAAAGTGCGATTTTAAGTCTGCTTAAAAAATAAAAAAAAATGTAAAGCCCCTAAAAGCGGCCTGCTGTCTGGCTTCTCAGTTCTCACCGCCAGCCTTCGCCTCTCACTGCCTCGCCTCTGCCTTGCCGCCCCGTCTGCTGTGTTCCCACTTCCCCTCCGCTCCTCTTTGCTGCCCAAAATTGGTAAATCCCTAATCTTATGAATTTCTGTAAAAAAAATTAACTGTTTTGTTTTTTTATTATTATTATTATTTTAATAGGTAATTGTTATTGATTTTTCAGTAGTCTACGATGTCAAATACAACAATTTCATCAAATCGAAAGGATATTACTTAGAATTATGCAACACTTTCGGATCCTAAAAATCCGAATATTATATGTTGTTTTTGTGATAAAAAAACAAATGGTGGGATTCATCGACACAAGCTACACTTAATAGGGGGCAATAGATATGCAAAAGCATGTCCGAAATGTCCATAACGTGTTAAAGAATGAATTAAAGAGTTCATGCAAAAAAAAAGCAAGTATTAATGAACCACATAGCATTTTTTGGTCCTCACGCTTTTGACAACTATGGTCAATTGTCAATGTGATTGGTTAATGAACCACAAACTCATGCTAAAGGCAAAAATTTATGCAATGGCTGCATGTTAATAGCATTCAGATGCAGAAGAGTACAAATGTTGAACAATGAAAGAGTAAGAGGATGCTCTAATAAAACTTGCACCTGAAGGTATCCATGTGCATGGAGATGACTATCTCTTCCTCTGGAGATAACTCCATGTGCAATGGCCTAAATAAAAGATAATCGTATTAGAAAAAATAATAACACCTTTTCTTTCTACTGCCAGGGTTAGAGATTCTTATACATAGATAGACTTATGCCTGCTACCAAGCCAAATGTCTTACCGAAGTAAAGGTTGCTGGTTCAATATGGTTGTTAGTGACAAACGTTCATAATTGTATTTCTCATCTGCAGCATGCTGATGAAAAATTTCTTAAGCACGGAATATGATTGTTTTGAGAAAAGAATTAAACATGCAACAAGTAAACCATACGATAACCACATTTATTTTTCATCCTTCCATGCCGAAAAGAGGCATATCACCTGGTCTACAATAAAGAGGTCCTGATCCAACTTGCCAATAATGAATCCAAGGTTAAATTGTCCAATGATCTGCATGAAAGAAAAGGATGAGCAAGTGATGGAAGAACAAAAGTTTTCATAATGTGGGGCATAACATAATCATGAAGTAAAGCTAGCGTGCTGTGATAATTGACTTTGCCTTGTAACAAGTAGCTTTGACATACTTTGCCCATGTTACTTTGTAAACTTTATCAAATTCTTTCACAGAATGTCCCTATCAGATTGGATCCCTACAATTTTGTTATTTTGCCCAATTACATTATGCTCCCCTGATGGGACAACAACTGTTTTTTCCAGTTAGACAATGGTAAAAAGGTAGTACACTGCATTTTTAGTACTACATACACACCAAACTAAACGAAAAAACCCTACTTGTGCAGTTACTCATGAAATAAACTCTCGTTAATGTCTTCAAGACCCTAGCCAAAAAAACAAAATTGTTTCGAGACCAGTCCCTAAACTACTGTGAAGTAGTAGGTAACTTTGGAAGAATAAATGGAATTTACACAAGCATCAGAGAGGCTACAGCATTGAACAAGTTTTTTACAAAAACCTTTTAAAAAACAGGGCATAAGAACCTTCATATGATTAAAGTCTTCTTTCTTAAATAGTCTCTCCAACTCCCTGGTAGCAGCAGCTAGAGCCTTAGCCTTCCCCTCCTCATTTGCAAATTGTGAAAGATCCAATGTTGCTGCAGCAAAACCCCTGTATATAACAAAGTTACCGATCCTCAAATAATATCAGTACTAAAATTAATTTGATTTCTTTTAACAGGGTTGACTTGCTAGGTACCCTTTCAAATTCATTCTTCCAGATGAATGGTTTAAGGACCGCAGTCTTGACAGCCTTTGTTTACTCCTTGACATCAAATCTTTAACACTAAATTGCAAGGTAAAACCAATGTTTATACCAGAAGAAACCATTGGGGAGTCTTTACCCAAAGAATGTGATGGCAGGTCAACATATGTAGGTTGTGAATTAGTGCTTTTCAAAGCACCAGGAACACCGGCATCTGATGACGCTCTCTCTTCAATTATTTGCTCCGGTAAGTCAATTGCCTAGACGAAAAATTCCATGTGATTTAGGTATATATATGTGTGCATGTGTGTCCAATAAATTTAGAAGGATATATTTATCCTAGCCACAAACAACCAAATGCAAGGGCCTTTATAAGTAGCATACACAAAAATCTATACCTCTCTTCTTCCGCTTTGCTCTTTGTTTGAAGAGCATAATGAAACGTTTGTCTCTGCATCAACAAAGAAACTACTGATTCTCGGAGTTTTTGCTGGTTGAGGTTCACTGCATGTATTATTTTTATAATCATCATACTTTGTGGAATTGACTGGAGATCTCGGTGATGAAGAATGATTCACTGAGCTATTGTCCCTGAATCTATCAAGAGGTCCACTTCTAAGAAGCGGAACTTCAGACAACGCAGTACCCATGTTTTCTAGTTTTCTCTTATTTACTGTAACAAAATTACTGAGTGATTTCTGGAAGATGTTCGATTGCCGAAGTGAATTATCAGTGCCACCTTTAAGGATCGGCCTTGACTGGAGGGGAGCATCCATAAGTTGGCTTTTCCTATCCCCGTGAACTCTGAGCACAAATTGTTTTTTCATTGAATGAACATCAGCACCGAGCTCCTCAGCAGAAGAATATCTACAGTCCCCTTTAACTGTTGTGAAAGTCGTGCTGTCATTTGTGCATTGTTTATCATCATTTTCCTCTCGAACCACGTTATCTTCTGGAAACAATTGCTTTATGGGCATCTCAGCGCACTCACGTAGAGAATCAACCTTGGAGCCAAGAGTCTCCTCATTAAGTTTCTCTATTGTGTTAACTGTATAAGTAACTTGATTTGATGAATAAATTTTCTCCAGAGTCTCCCTTAAGGACTGCAAAATTGTACTTTCATTGGAGAAATATATTTTCCTTTTATCCGGCGTCACATTCACGTCATATGCCTTAGTTGGAATGGAAAAATCCAAGATTGCAACAGGATATTGTCGGGAATTTGCACCTCTATACAACTCATTCACAAGCTTGCCAACTTTGGGCACGTCAACTGGACGACCATTAGCAAAAAAGAATTGCCGATCTCCTATGTGACGTCCGCTTCCATATCCAGACTTTGAAACAAATCCTTCAACCATACAATCATCTGTAATGCTAACTCTCACAGGTTCTAAACAAGAAAAGGTGCTCATACCAAACACAGTGATGATATTGTCTTTAAGGGATCCACCGCCCTGTGTTTGCAGAACTACAGACCTGGAATTTTTACCAGTTGTGTTGGTGCAAATTAATCTTACTCCTTTGGCAACGAGCGCATAGGCCTAAAAATCAAAATAATCCATGAGAAGGTTTGTTAGGGAAAGTGGGAACATGCTTTCATGATAAAGCCACAAAATGAATGGAATATTGTCATATCATTCCAAAACAGAGTCCAGAGTGTCTTAATTATTAAAATTGCAAGTTCACCATTCTCTTTATGGAAGATTAAAACAAAAGTTAAATCAACTATATATGTTACAAAACTATATTCAGTTTTTCCAATAGATTCTTCTTGTTCATGAAGAAAATGTGCACGGGTTTTATCGGCCAAAGTAAAATTTGGAAGGTTTGAAATACAGAATTCATTGACAAAAGTGAACTCCAAATGATTTGGTCTTGCTAAAATGAAACATTCAATACAGAAGAAACGAATAATGTATGGCGAACTTGAACTCCCTCTCATCCTAAACTCAACATTTTATCACGTCTTTAGCTACTACTGCAAGGCAAATCAATATCTGAAAGAACTCCAAAACACAGTAAACCAAAAAGTATTCGAAATCAGAAACTCACATTCAATAAACCAATCAACTTTCCATATTCTTTACGAATATTTCGCTGGAATTCTTTGCTCCTGACTGGTAAATAGGAAAACAATTTCTTGATAGTGACAGTAGTTCCGACTTGACGAGCAGTCTTCCTCTCGGCGGTCAGAAGACCTGATCTATTGTATGTCAAGTGTGTCGCAACGACCTCACTACTAGAACGTGTCTCTATAGTCAAGTCCCCCAACGCGCACAGCGAACTCAAAGCCTCCCCTCGAAACCCAAAAGTAGTCAGAGACTCAAGGTCTTGAAAACCATTTAGCTTTGACGTATGATGCTTCAAAGCCAAGACCTATATAACAAAATCGAGAAACTCGATATCAAGCATTCAGATACAATTATATGCCAGCAAGAGCTATTTTTTCAATACAAACACGAGAAGAAGCACGAATACTTGACACACATACTCAAATGGCAGTGTTGCAAAACAAGCAAGGAAGCTCGCGAACAACCCGAAGAATCAAATCACACTTCAAGTAAAATAAGATGAAATGAATTAAGGATGATTGGCAGGAAAAATATACCCTGAAATTCTTGGGAGAAATTCCGGAGCCATTGTCAATGACTTGGAAAGACTCCAGACCGTACTCCTTCAGAGCGACCTCGATACTCGTAGCACCAGCATCGAGGCTGTTTTCGACGAGCTCCTTCACCGCAGAAGAGAGGTCCAAAATCACCTGGCCCGCGCAGATTCGGTGAACAACGCCTTTGTTGAGCGGCCTGATGGACGGAGGCTCGGATGCTTCAGAACCTCCGACTTCCATCGGTATTATCAAAATAATTATACACAGACAGAGGCGAGTATATTTCCGGCACAACCATTCGCGGAGCTCGGGGACAGGCAAAAACCTAGGCGGTGCCGCGGTGACTCTTGACTTTTGGACGCCAAAACTGATGGAGTGAGATTTACCGGAGGTAGAGTGGCACCAAAATATTCTTTATATAAATTAAAGTCTCGCACTTAGTCGACAAGGTGTCGTGGTGTAGTTGGTTATCACGTCAGTCTAACACACTGAAGGTCTCCGGTTCGAGTCCGGGCGACGCCATTTTTTTTGGTAAATTTCGGCTGTTTCCCTCAAATTTTTTGGAGAGCCTATTATAAAATGTAATCTTATCTAATTCCTAAAAAGTTCAAACGCAGTGAAATAGTCGTTAGTTCTAATCTCTTCGAATTTTGGTGTCAAACTACATACCTGTATGACAGTTGTTTGTTCCATGTGTGGCAATTTGAGATAATAATATGCAAATAAAGAATAAAAACTGGACACCGAGATTTACGTAGAAAATCCCTAAAAATTATTATGGTAAAAATCACGGGTAAGATGAAAAGAATTTCACTGTAATATTTTACGGTGTACAACCTCTCACTATGTTTCCAAAGAGAACACACACTCTCTTAATACAGGAGAACAAATACATCACAAATATTATAGAATTGCGCACTCAAATGCTATAAGATGAGAGAAAACTCAATGAAGAGATGATTTCAGAATGAGGGGAAATAGAGCTCCTCGTAGGAGTGAAACCGCGTGTAGGAAATATCCTTCTATCTGCAAATTTCAAAATGCGTCTTCCATCTTTTTATGTTTTCAACAAATTTGTGCTCATTAATTGCATCTCCATTATTTCCGACATTTATCTCACTTGGAGATTTGATTGAGAATCGAACACACTTCATACATCCTTTCAATCTTGTCATCACCTGCTACTTACATTTCTGTTAGGCCACTTGAGAATCTACACCATTCAAACTTATCAGTTTTCACTAGCTTGGTCAGAAAATTAGTTATGTTGTCTTTTGTATGGATCTTCTGCATATCCATACTTCTTTCTTCTACTACTTCTCGTACAAAGTGAAATTGTACTCCAATGTGTTTAGTCCTGGAATGAAAGGCCGGATTCCTTGCGATGAGCAAGGCACTTTGAATGTCTCAAAACAAAGGAACATTATTTTGTTTGTGTCTGATCTCCTCCAATAACCTTTTAATCCATATTGTTTCCTTGCAAGCTTGAGTAGTTGTCATGTTTTCTAACTCCGTTGTAGATAATGCCGCAAATGTTTGCAGTTTTGAAACCCAACTTACTACTCCCCTGCAATTGTGAACACATAACCAGTAGTAGATCTTCTCTTATCATGATCACCTGCATAATCTGGATCGATATAACCCCTGAATGAAAATTTTGATCCTCCATAACATAATGCAGTATTTGAAGTACCCTTAATGTATCTAAAGATCCTTTTAACCATGCTCCAATGCTCTCGTTCAGGAATTGTCATATACCGACTAACTGCTCTCACTGCTTGAGCAATGTCCGGTCTTGTACAGATTATGACGAACATCAAACTTCCCACTGCTGATGCATATAGTACTCGAGACTCGATCTTTTCAGCTTCACTACTAGGACACATCTCGGATGATAACTTGAAGTTAACAAGAAGAGGGGTTGAGATTGGCTTACTATCTTGCATGTTGAAGCGTTGCAAGACTTTCTTCAAATAATTTTTCTGTGAAATCCAAATCTTTCTGTTACTTCTGTCTCGGTGAACTTCCATCCCTAAAATCTTATTTGATGGTTCCAAGTACTTCATATCAAATTCTCTAGCCAACTGTGCCTTCAATCCTTGGAATTGATCTTTGTTGGGGCCTACTATCAACATGTCGTCCACAAACAACAACAAAATGATATAATCATCACCAGACCTCTTGAAATATGTACAAAGGTCTGCACACAGTCTGTTGTATCCAATGCTCATGATATAGAAACCAAATCTCTTGTACCAACACATTGGCGCCTATTTGAGTCCGTACAAAGATTTGTTCAACCTGCAAACCAAGTTTTCTTTTCCTTTTTCCACAAAACCTTTTGAGCATACTCTTTTACCACTAATCTAGCACGATATTGCTCACTTGGTTATTGTCATCATGCTTGATCTTATAGACTCATCTGTTACCAATGGATTTCCTTCCTCATGGTAGTGTAACAAGATCTCAAGTATTATTCTTGTCTAATGCCTCCAACTCTTCTTGCAATGCTATCATCCACAAGAATACATTCGAGCTTTGAGTAGCCTCGTGGAAACTTGATGGCTCACCATCTTCTGATAATACACAATATGCAATATTGCTTTCAATGACATAATCTGAAAGCCAACATGGTGGTCTTCTGTCTCGATTTGATTGCCTCGCATTGAAAACCTCGGATTCAACATGTTCTTTACTTCATGCTCTGATAATGCTTCAAAAGAAATTTGACATTCGTCCAACTTATTTTCCACATGAAATATAGCCGTTTCTGATTCAGTATGCCTTTGTCTCTCTTTACTATATCTTCCTCGAAGAAAACATCCCTGCTGATGACAATCTTGTGAACAATAGGATCCTACAAGCGAAACCCCTTTTACTCCATCAGCATAACTCAAAAAGTTACATTTTCTGGATTTCGAATTCAACTTTGATATTTCTTGCTCATTGTACAAAACATACACATGACTTCCAAATATATGCAAATAAGAATAATATGTCGGCTTTCCGGTCCACATCTCTATCAGATTTCTTTAGATCAATCGCCACTGAAGGAAAATGATTGATAATATAACAAGTGGTTTTGATTGCTTCTGCCTAAAATGACTTATCTAGACTCACAGTCCTCAACATAGCTCTTGTTCTGTCTAACAAGGTCATGTTCATCTGCTCCGCCACTCCATTCTGTTGAAGTGTGTAAACCGTCGTGAATTGTCTTTTGACGCCCTCATGTTGACAATATGCATCAAATTCGTCACTGATATATTCTCCTCATTGTCAGTCCTCAAACACTTGATTTTATTTTCAGAATCAAGTTTAACCCGTGCTTTGAAATCTTTGAAGGTCTGGAACGCGTCTGATTTCTTCTTGATTAGATACACCTAACATCTAATAGAGAAATCATCAATGAACGAGACAAAGTATCTCGCTCCTCCTAGGGATAAAACCGGTGCTTGCCAAACATCCGAATTAATCAGCTCCAATATGCTTTTTTCTTTTGGCAGTAAAAATGCCAAACTTTAATCTGTGTTGGTTACTGGTAACACATTGCTCACAAAAGGGTATTGACACTTTTGTAAGTCCCGATAGCAGCTTCCGTTCCGAGAGAATTTTCAACCCCCGTCCTGACATGAAACGTCCTCATCTTTTATTGCTTTAAAAGTACTAGTAAAAAATTTTTTTTTTTTTTAAATCTCTCACATTTTCGGTCATTGCATGCACATGCACATAAAAATAATCTTGCACCCTTTTAAAGTAAATCATCCAACTAGTATTTGAAAATTGAAAGGGGATAGTCAAACCAGAAATCGTAAAACGTTTTACCAAACCTAAAAAGCAATAAATGTTGAAAAGTGTAGCCCATACTAAACTCTCCAAAAACCTCTCAAAAGCGTAAATAAATGGTCTTAAAATCTTTAAAAGAAATCATAAAACGTAATGCGGAAAATAATGCGCTGGTCCTCGGGTTGTGTGCGCCATCAGTCCAGTAGTATCACTCATCAAGACCTTCCTCAGAACCACCTGCATCCATCACACCTAGTGAGTCTAAAGACTCAACACACCATAATCTTTATAACGAGTAATACATAATAAAGTTAACATATAACGGTGAAAAATACTTGTACTTAAAATATCGTTTTCATGAAGATGCATAAACTTTAAACATAAACGTTTTCGTAAACATTTTCGTGATGCATAAAAACATTTTCAAAAGGCATAAACATATCACTTAAACATATTCATATTCATGTCCATATTCGTATCCATATTCATATTCGTATTCATGTTCATGTTCGTGTTTGTTGAATTCAGATCGTTGATTGTGACTTTCATATACGTGTTAGGCGATGGATCCATCTACATGTAACCACAGGTACTGGGCGGCGGGGGACACCAGCAACACTCTCACCCGTCAACTGGGCCCTGGCCTTACGTAATATCATATCATCATATACATATACATGTCCGTGTCCGAGGAAATACGATCGTCGGGCTCCCACTGGGACCATAACCCTCACGATATCTCCAACATATCATCGTGTTAGTCACAATCCATTCACATCATTCAACATGTTATCATCACTGAATAAAAATCATGCGTATAACATTTTTTTTCATTTTAAACCACGCATGCAGCATGTCTTTTACGTTAACGTTTCATCATAAAAAAAATCCATAGACATTTAAAATTCCATAATCCTTTAAAAATAGCATTTTGGCATAAGACATCATAAAAACATCCATATACATTTAAAATTCCATGTTAACATATAAAACAGCAAATAGGGCACTGCCATGACCTTTACTAATTTCCCGGTGTAAAATGACCGTTTTACCCCTGGACTCGACATTTTTCGTTTTCGATACTTTTCTTGATTTCATGACTCTAACATGTCCCAAATAATTATTTAAGCTTACGTGAATTTTTTTGTAATTTTATTTGGCTTACAACTTAGACTTTTTCAATTTATCTTTTATTAGTGATTTTAACAGTGTTTTAATCCCGAAAAATACCAAACGTTAATATAAAATTCCTAAATTCTAAATTTAGTCTTTTTATATTATTTTAGCCCTTATGGATCACGACTCGACCCCCGTGAGTCGTTTTCCAAGAATTCTTTATTTTAAGACTCGTTTTGACACCTAAACTTCAACCCCAAGCCATCTCTTAATTTTATCGAGTTCACCCCGAACCATATCGAGCCAAAAGGTGCCCAACATGTTAAAGTTACCTACTGGACGCTAAGTTTGACAAGGAAACGCCCCAAAACCCAAAAACGTGTCGCCTAAAGCTGCTGTTAGTGATGGCCGAGAGCACCCTTTGCATGCACTTGATGTTCATGCTCGTGTGAGCCCAGCCGCTAACTACCCGATCGAACCCAACCCATGAACCCTTACTTAGGACCCTAGTGAACCTTCCTAGCCCAGCCCCCAAGCCCTGGGCCGAGCCCCATCCCCCTAACCAGTCGCATGAAGACTGCACCGTGAGGTGCAGCTTCTCGGGTAGAGTCCTTCTCGCGAAGGACTCTTCGCCGCCTCTCAGCTCGAGTCCTAGCATGGCTAGGACTCTCGCCCCACCTCTCCCATGATCTTGGCTAGCCCCCTGAACCAGCCAACCAGCCCCAGCCCCTGCACAAACAAAACCCGAAGCCCCTACCCATGACAGCAGTTCACGTAAGTTTTTATTTGCAAGTTCTTGTTTCCCTTTCTTTGTTCCTTACTTCGGTGGTGTTGGGTGTGTCTAGAATTCTCTACCCACGTGAACACATATTACTATAACAAATCTTACCATCATGGCAGCCCCTTATTATACACAAGACATGAGTTTATGCATAAACATCAAAAGTTTAAAGCATGTACAAGGTGAATTCCGAAAATTCTGAATAATATTTCATGATTCTCATGCATACACTAATTCAAGACATAATATGATATGATGGATGAGCAAAGGAGATTAGGGTGTGTCTTTGCGTTAAAAACGCTCGGATAATCGACGACGACGAAGAACGGGAGGGACGACGCAGCAAGGAACTCTCGAACACCCCACAACCTCACGGCTGATGCAAGCTTTTCACTCCAGGGAAAAATATACTGCCGTGTGTGTGTGTGTGTCTTTGAATGAGAGAGTTTCAAATTTGAGAAACTAGGTGGCCGAATTCTTTGTGCCAGATTCGCCTAGGTTTTGATCAAATTGCTTTTTAAATACTAAAGAAATCCTAATCTAGATTTTAGGCCTATTAAGCCAAAATTAAAGCCCAATTAAATTGACTAAACTTTTAAATAAAATAATTAAAAAGATTAAAAAAGTTTTCTTTTGAAAATAAATGTGAATTTATTAGCCGGGTAGCTCGAAAGCTCGCATTTTATTTAAAAATTCAATACCGATAAAATTTACGTTCCGGCGTATAAAATCACCTCACAAAACGATACTTTCAAAATTTACTTAAAAACATCGACCACTTTTTAAATACTTAAAAATAATTACTTAATAAAAATCCTTTAAATAATTAAAAACAAATATTTAATAAAAATCATTTTACATTTTCAGCCCTCGTCCCCGTTCCTCGATCGTCGCTTGAATATTCCTAAAAATACCATTTTATGCAATCATGAAGAAAAATCTATTTTAAACATGTCAATTATGCACCACATAATCAATTAATGCAATCCCAACAATTAATTAAAATACAAAAGCATTTAATAATTGCGCGCATGAGGTTTACGTGAACTTTAAAATTTTCGAGGCGTTACAATCTTCCCCCCTTAAATTGAATTTCGTCCTCGAAATTCGCTTATCCTTAATAACCCAAAGTTATACTTAGTTCTAGTATCCCAAAAATCCACACTTCCGCTGCGCTTATTCTGATAGAACTTAAACTCTAGAATGTCCTTACGTCTCTTTATCCCAATAAATTTTTCTTCGAAATCCTTATTTTCAAATCGCAACTTAAAAAGACCCATAAAGACTAAGTGCCGTTACTATTATAACCTCGAATTTCAATTTTTCTTACGATCCCCAATATTAAAAGATAGACAATCAAACTTATCGTATATTATTTTCCTTATTCTATACCCAAAATATTCATCAACTATCAATTTACATCTTAAAATCCCAAACACACATTCAAATTCTTAGATTTTTCAAGCCTACTATTGTTTCATCCTTAAAATCTTTGATTTAACATTCCTTAAAACATTATAACCCAAGATATCCCTATGTTCCAAATATTCTTAAAAGTCTAAATCCTCAAAATTCTTACTAATTAAACCATTTAATTCGCACTTATTGCTAAACTAGTCCTCAAATTCCTCAATATTTGCAAAATAACATCTTAATTTCCTCAAAAATCATCCTAATTGGTCTTGAATTTCGAAAATCCTAATATTAACCCATAAGTTTTTATCATTTGTAATTTCCTTCTACGGGTTTCCCATAACATAGTTTGAATAAACTTAAACTTATTTACCCAAAAATAAATTTCTATAACCAATCTCGCCTTTCATCAACTTAAAATCCCAATTTATCTATTTTATTATTCTTAAAGTCGTTGTAATCCTCGAATAATCATTCCTTACGTCTAATTCCCAAAAATTAATTCGACTAGTAACCATGAATCATAAATATTTTCTCAGAAAATCTACGTGTCCCAAAGAATTCATTATATTCTCGATTATCTTATAGCCCAAAAATTAGAACGTCAATACTAAAACCCAAAAATCGACATAATCCAATTCCACCACAAACCAACATGCGTTAAAATAAAATAATTTTTCATTTCATATCACGTATAAAAATCATAAAGCATATAAATCAAAAATTATCATAAAACTATTAAACATGTGACGTAAACATATAAGTCATGTACTCATGCAGGTAACATCATAAAATCACATAAAGCATGTAAAACTTACAACTTAGAGGCTTGACGACTGATCTTCCCGGCGCTGATGGTGGCACAACCCTTTACAGGAACCTCTGCTCTGATACCAACTGAAACGTCCTCATCTTTTATTGCTTTAAAAGTACTAGTAAAAAAATTTTTTTTTTTTTTAAATCTCTCACATTTTCGGTCATTGCATGCACATGCACATAAAAATAATCTTGCACCCTTTTAAAGTAAATCATCCAACTAGTATTTGAAAATTGAAAGGGGATAGTCAAACCAGAAATCGTAAAACGTTTTACCAAACCTAAAAAGCAATAAATGTTGAAAAGTGTAGCCCATACTAAACTCTCCAAAAACCTCTCAAAAGCGTAAATAAATGGTCTTAAAATCTTTAAAAGAAATCATAAAACGTAATGCGGAAAATAATGCGCTGGTCCTCGGGTTGTGTGCGCCATCAGTCCAGTAGTATCACTCATCAAGACCTTCCTCAGAACCACCTGCATCCATCACACCTAGTGAGTCTAAAGACTCAACACACCATAATCTTTATAACGAGTAATACATAATAAAGTTAACATATAACGGTGAAAAATACTTATACTTAAAATATCGTTTTCATGAAAATGCATAAACTTTAAACATAAACGTTTTCGTAAACATTTTCGTGATGCATAAAAACATTTTCAAAAGGCATAAACATATCACTTAAACATATTCATATTCATGTCCATATTCGTATCCATATTCATATTCGTATTCATGTTCATGTTCGTGTTTGTTGAATTCAGATCGTTGATTGTGACTTTCATATACGTGTTAGGCGATGGATCCATCTACATGTAACCACAGGTACTGGGCGGCGGGGGACACCAGCAACACTCTCACCCGTCAACTGGGCCCTGGCCTTACGTAATATCATATCATCATATACATATACATGTCCGTGTCCGAGGAAATACGATCGTCGGGCTCCCACTGGGACCATAACCCTCACGATATCTCCAACATATCATCGTGTTAGTCACAATCCATTCACATCATTCAACATGTTATCATCACTGAATAAAAATCATGCGTATAACATTTTTTTTCATTTTAAACCACGCATGCAGCATGTCTTTTACGTTAACGTTTCATCATAAAAAAAATCCATAGACATTTAAAATTCCATAATCCTTTAAAAATAGCATTTTGGCATAAGACATCATAAAAACATCCATATACATTTAAAATTCCATGTTAACATATAAAACAGCAAATAGGGCACTGCCATGACCTTTACTAATTTCCCGGTGTAAAATGACCGTTTTACCCCTGGACTCGACATTTTTCGTTTTCGATACTTTTCTTGATTTCATGACTCTAACATGTCCCAAATAATTATTTAAGCTTACGTGAATTTTTTTGTAATTTTATTTGGCTTACAACTTAGACTTTTTCAATTTATCTTTTATTAGTGATTTTAACAGTGTTTTAATCCCGAAAAATACCAAACGTTAATATAAAATTCCTAAATTCTAAATTTAGTCTTTTTATATTATTTTAGCCCTTATGGATCACGACTCGACCCCCGTGAGTCGTTTTCCAAGAATTCTTTATTTTAAGACTCGTTTTGACACCTAAACTTCAACCCCAAGCCATCTCTTAATTTTATCGAGTTCACCCCGAACCATATCGAGCCAAAAGGTGCCCAACATGTTAAAGTTACCTACTGGACGCTAAGTTTGACAAGGAAACGCCCCAAAACCCAAAAACGTGTCGCCTAAAGCTGCTGTTAGTGATGGCCGAGAGCACCCTTTGCATGCACTTGATGTTCATGCTCGTGTGAGCCCAGCCGCTAACTACCCGATCGAACCCAACCCATGAACCCTTACTTAGGACCCTAGTGAACCTTCCTAGCCCAGCCCCCAAGCCCTGGGCCGAGCCCCATCCCCCTAACCAGTCGCATGAAGACTGCACCGTGAGGTGCAGCTTCTCGGGTAGAGTCCTTCTCGCGAAGGACTCTTCGCCGCCTCTCAGCTCGAGTCCTAGCATGGCTAGGACTCTCGCCCCACCTCTCCCATGATCTTGGCTAGCCCCCTGAACCAGCCAACCAGCCCCAGCCCCTGCACAAACAAAACCCGAAGCCCCTACCCATGACAGCAGTTCACGTAAGTTTTTATTTGCAAGTTCTTGTTTCCCTTTCTTTGTTCCTTACTTCGGTGGTGTTGGGTGTGTCTAGAATTCTCTACCCACGTGAACACATATTACTATAACAAATCTTACCATCATGGCAGCCCCTTATTATACACAAGACATGAGTTTATGCATAAACATCAAAAGTTTAAAGCATGTACAAGGTGAATTCCGAAAATTCTGAATAATATTTCATGATTCTCATGCATACACTAATTCAAGACATAATATGATATGATGGATGAGCAAAGGAGATTAGGGTGTGCCTTTGCGTTAAAAACGCTCGGATAATCGACGACGACGAAGAACGGGAGGGACGACGCAGCAAGGAACTCTCGAACACCCCACAACCTCACGGCTGATGCAAGCTTTTCACTCCAGGGAAAAATATACTGCCGTGTGTGTGTGTGTGTCTTTGAATGAGAGAGTTTCAAATTTGAGAAACTAGGTGGCCGAATTCTTTGTGCCAGATTCGCCTAGGTTTTGATCAAATTGCTTTTTAAATACTAAAGAAATCCTAATCTAGATTTTAGGCCTATTAAGCCAAAATTAAAGCCCAATTAAATTGACTAAACTTTTAAATAAAATAATTAAAAAGATTAAAAAAGTTTTCTTTTGAAAATAAATGTGAATTTATTAGCCGGGTAGCTCGAAAGCTCGCATTTTATTTAAAAATCCAATACCGATAAAATTTACGTTCCGGCGTATAAAATCACCTCACAAAACGATACTTTCAAAATTTACTTAAAAACATCGACCACTTTTTAAATACTTAAAAATAATTACTTAATAAAAATCCTTTAAATAATTAAAAACAAATATTTAATAAAAATCATTTTACATTTTCAGCCCTCGTCCCCGTTCCTCGATCGTCGCTTGAATATTCCTAAAAATACCATTTTATGCAATCATGAAGAAAAATCTATTTTAAACATGTCAATTATGCACCACATAATCAATTAATGCAATCCCAACAATTAATTAAAATACAAAAGCATTTAATAATTGCGCGCATGAGGTTTACGTGAACTTTAAAATTTTCGAGGCGTTACAATCTTCCCCCCTTAAATTGAATTTCGTCCTCGAAATTCGCTTATCTTTAATAACCCAAAGTTATACTTAGTTCTAGTATCCCAAAAATCCACAATTCCGCTGCGCTTATTCTGATAGAACTTAAACTCTAGAATGTCCTTACGTCTCTTTATCCCAATAAATTTTTCTTCGAAATCCTTATTTTCAAATCGCAACTTAAAAAGACCCATAAAGACTAAGTGCCGTTACTATTATAACCTCGAATTTCAATTTTTCTTACGATCCCCAATATTAAAAGATAGACAATCAAACTTATCGTATATTATTTTCCTTATTCTATACCCAAAATATTCATCAACTATCAATTTACATCTTAAAATCCCAAACACACATTCAAATTCTTAGATTTTTCAAGCCTACTATTGTTTCATCCTTAAAATCTTTGATTTAACATTCCTTAAAACATTATAACCCAAGATATCTCTATGTTCCAAATATTCTTAAAAGTCTAAATCCTCAAAATTCTTACTAATTAAACCATTTAATTCGCACTTATTGCTAAACTAGTCCTCAAATTCCTCAATATTTGCAAAATAACATCTTAATTTCCTCAAAAATCATCCTAATTGGTCTTGAATTTCGAAAATCCTAATATTAACCCATAAGTTTTTATCATTTGTAATTTCCTTCTACGGTTTCCCATAACATAGTTTGAATAAACTTAAACTTATTTACCCAAAAATAAATTTCTATAACCAATCTCGCCTTTCATCAACTTAAAATCCCAATTTATCTATTTTATTATTCTTAAAGTCGTTGTAATCCTCGAATAATCATTCCTTACGTCTAATTCCCAAAAATTAATTCGACTAGTAACCATGAATCATAAATATTTTCTCAGAAAATCTACGTGTCCCAAAGAATTCATGATATTCTCGATTATCTTATAGCCCAAAAATTAGAACGTCAATACTAAAACCCAAAAATCGACATAATCCAATTCCACCACAAACCAACATGCGTTAAAATAAAATAATTTTTCATTTCATATCACGTATAAAAATCATAAAGCATATAAATCAAAAATTATCATAAAACTATTAAACATGTGACGTAAACATATAAGTCATGTACTCATGCAGGTAACATCATAAAATCACATAAAGCATGTAAAACTTACAACTTAGAGGCTTGACGACTGATCTTCCCGGCGCTGATGGTGGCACAACCCTTTACAGGAACCTCTGCTCTGATACCAACTGAAACGTCCTCATCTTTTATTGCTTTAAAAGTACTAGTAAAAAAATTTTTTTTTTTTTTAAATCTCTCACATTTTCGGTCATTGCATGCACATGCACATAAAAATAATCTTGCACCCTTTTAAAGTAAATCATCCAACTAGTATTTGAAAATTGAAAGGGGATAGTCAAACCAGAAATCGTAAAACGTTTTACCAAACCTAAAAAGCAATAAATGTTGAAAAGTGTAGCCCATACTAAACTCTCCAAAAACCTCTCAAAAGCGTAAATAAATGGTCTTAAAATCTTTAAAAGAAATCATAAAACGTAATGCGGAAAATAATGCGCTGGTCCTCGGGTTGTGTGCGCCATCAGTCCAGTAGTATCACTCATCAAGACCTTCCTCAGAACCACGTGCATCCATCACACCTAGTGAGTCTAAAGACTCAACACACCATAATCTTTATAACGAGTAATACATAATAAAGTTAACATATAACGGTGAAAAATACTTATACTTAAAATATCGTTTTCATGAAAATGCATAAACTTTAAACATAAACGTTTTCGTAAACATTTTCGTGATGCATAAAAACATTTTCAAAAGGCATAAACATATCACTTAAACATATTCATATTCATGTCCATATTCGTATCCATATTCATATTCGTATTCATGTTCATGTTCGTGTTTGTTGAATTCAGATCGTTGATTGTGACTTTCATATACGTGTTAGGCGATGGATCCATCTACATGTAACCACAGTACTGGGCGGCGGGGGACACCAGCAACACTCTCACCGGTCAACTGGGCCCTGGCCTTACGTAATATCATATCATCATATACATATACATGTCCGTGTCCGAGGAAATACGATCGTCGGGCTCCCACTGGGACCATAACCCTCACGATATCTCCAACATATCATCGTGTTAGTCACAATCCATTCACATCATTCAACATGTTATCATCACTGAATAAAAATCATGCGTATAACATTTTTTTTCATTTTAAACCACGCATGCAGCATGTCTTTTACGTTAACGTTTCATCATAAAAAAAATCCATAGACATTTAAAATTCCATAATCCTTTAAAAATAGCATTTTGGCATAAGACATCATAAAAACATCCATATACATTTAAAATTCCATGTTAACATATAAAACAGCAAATAGGGCACTGCCATGACCTTTACTAATTTCCCGGTGTAAAATGACCGTTTTACCCCTGGACTCGACATTTTTCGTTTTCGATACTTTTCTTGATTTCATGACTCTAACATGTCCCAAATAATTATTTAAGCTTACGTGAATTTTTTTGTAATTTTATTTGGCTTACAACTTAGACTTTTTCAATTTATCTTTTATTAGTGATTTTAACAGTGTTTTAATCCCGAAAAATACCAAACGTTAATATAAAATTCCTAAATTCTAAATTTAGTCTTTTTATATTATTTTAGCCCTTATGGATCACGACTCGACCCCCGTGAGTCGTTTTCCAAAAATTCTTTATTTTAAGACTCGTTTTGACACCTAAACTTCAACCCCAAGCCATCTCTTAATTTTATCGAGTTCACCCCGAACCATATCGAGCCAAAAGGTGCCCAACATGTTAAAGTTACCTACTGGACGCTAAGTTTGACAAGGAAACGCCCCAAAACCCAAAAACGTGTCGCCTAAAGCTGCTGTTAGTGATGGCCGAGAGCACCCTTTGCATGCACTTGATGTTCATGCTCGTGTGAGCCCAGCCGCTAACTACCCGATCGAACCCAACCCATGAACCCTTACTTAGGACCCTAGTGAACCTTCCTAGCCCAGCCCCCAAGCCCTGGGCCGAGCCCCATCCCCCTAACCAGTCGCATGAAGACTGCACCGTGAGGTGCAGCTTCTCGGGTAGAGTCCTTCTCGCGAAGGACTCTTCGCCGCCTCTCAGCTCGAGTCCTAGCATGGCTAGGACTCTCGCCCCACCTCTCCCATGATCTTGGCTAGCCCCCTGAACCAGCCAACCAGCCCCAGCCCCTGCACAAACAAAACCCGAAGCCCCTACCCATGACAGCAGTTCACGTAAGTTTTTATTTGCAAGTTCTTGTTTCCCTTTCTTTGTTCCTTACTTCGGTGGTGTTGGGTGTGTCTAGAATTCTCTACCCACGTGAACACATATTACTATAACAAATCTTACCATCATGGCAGCCCCTTATTATACACAAGACATGAGTTTATGCATAAACATCAAAAGTTTAAAGCATGTACAAGGTGAATTCCGAAAATTCTGAATAATATTTCATGATTCTCATGCATACACTAATTCAAGACATAATATGATATGATGGATGAGCAAAGGAGATTAGGGTGTGCCTTTGCGTTAAAAACGCTCGGATAATCGACGACGACGAAGAACGGGAGGGACGACGCAGCAAGGAACTCTCGAACACCCCACAACCTCACGGCTGATGCAAGCTTTTCACTCCAGGGAAAAATATACTGCCGTGTGTGTGTGTGTGTCTTTGAATGAGAGAGTTTCAAATTTGAGAAACTAGGTGGCCGAATTCTTTGTGCCAGATTCGCCTAGGTTTTGATCAAATTGCTTTTTAAATACTAAAGAAATCCTAATCTAGATTTTAGGCCTATTAAGCCAAAATTAAAGCCCAATTAAATTGACTAAACTTTTAAATAAAATAATTAAAAAGATTAAAAAAGTTTTCTTTTGAAAATAAATGTGAATTTATTAGCCGGGTAGCTCGAAAGCTCGCATTTTATTTAAAAATCCAATACCGATAAAATTTACGTTCCGGCGTATAAAATCACCTCACAAAACGATACTTTCAAAATTTACTTAAAAACATCGACCACTTTTTAAATACTTAAAAATAATTACTTAATAAAAATCCTTTAAATAATTAAAAACAAATATTTAATAAAAATCATTTTACATTTTCAGCCCTCGTCCCCGTTCCTCGATCGTCGCTTGAATATTCCTAAAAATACCATTTTATGCAATCATGAAGAAAAATCTATTTTAAACATGTCAATTATGCACCACATAATCAATTAATGCAATCCCAACAATTAATTAAAATACAAAAGCATTTAATAATTGCGCGCATGAGGTTTACGTGAACTTTAAAATTTTCGAGGCGTTACAATCTTCCCCCCTTAAATTGAATTTCGTCCTCGAAATTCGCTTATCCTTAATAACCCAAAGTTATACTTAGTTCTAGTATCCCAAAAATCCACACTTCCGCTGCGCTTATTCTGATAGAACTTAAACTCTAGAATGTCCTTACGTCTCTTTATCCCAATAAATTTTTCTTCGAAATCCTTATTTTCAAATCGCAACTTAAAAAGACCCATAAAGACTAAGTGCCGTTACTATTATAACCTCGAATTTCAATTTTTCTTACGATCCCCAATATTAAAAGATAGACAATCAAACTTATCGTATATTATTTTCCTTATTCTATACCCAAAATATTCATCAACTATCAATTTACATCTTAAAATCCCAAACACACATTCAAATTCTTAGATTTTTCAAGCCTACTATTGTTTCATCCTTAAAATCTTTGATTTAACATTCCTTAAAACATTATAACCCAAGATATCCCTATGTTCCAAATATTCTTAAAAGTCTAAATCCTCAAAATTCTTACTAATTAAACCATTTAATTCGCACTTATTGCTAAACTAGTCCTCAAATTCCTCAATATTTGCAAAATAACATCTTAATTTCCTCAAAAATCATCCTAATTGGTCTTGAATTTCGAAAATCCTAATATTAACCCATAAGTTTTTATCATTTGTAATTTCCTTCTACGGTTTCCCATAACATAGTTTGAATAAACTTAAACTTATTTACCCAAAAATAAATTTCTATAACCAATCTCGCCTTTCATCAACTTAAAATCCCAATTTATCTATTTTATTATTCTTAAAGTCGTTGTAATCCTCGAATAATCATTCCTTACGTCTAATTCCCAAAAATTAATTCGACTAGTAACCATGAATCATAAATATTTTCTCAGAAAATCTACGTGTCCCAAAGAATTCATGATATTCTCGATTATCTTATAGCCCAAAAATTAGAACGTCAATACTAAAACCCAAAAATCGACATAATCCAATTCCACCACAAACCAACATGCGTTAAAATAAAATAATTTTTCATTTCATATCACGTATAAAAATCATAAAGCATATAAATCAAAAATTATCATAAAACTATTAAACATGTGACGTAAACATATAAGTCATGTACTCATGCAGGTAACATCATAAAATCACATAAAGCATGTAAAACTTACAACTTAGAGGCATGACGACTGATCTTCCCGGCGCTGATGGTGGCACAACCCTTTACAGGAACCTCTGCTCTGATACCAACTGAAACGTCCTCATCTTTTATTGCTTTAAAAGTACTAGTAAAAAAAATTTTTTTTTTTTTAAATCTCTCACATTTTCGGTCATTGCATGCACATGCACATAAAAATAATCTTGCACCCTTTTAAAGTAAATCATCCAACTAGTATTTGAAAATTGAAAGGGGATAGTCAAACCAGAAATCGTAAAACGTTTTACCAAACCTAAAAAGCAATAAATGTTGAAAAGTGTAGCCCATACTAAACTCTCCAAAAACCTCTCAAAAGCGTAAATAAATGGTCTTAAAATCTTTAAAAGAAATCATAAAACGTAATGCGGAAAATAATGCGCTGGTCCTCGGGTTGTGTGCGCCATCAGTCCAGTAGTATCACTCATCAAGACCTTCCTCAGAACCACGTGCATCCATCACACCTAGTGAGTCTAAAGACTCAACACACCATAATCTTTATAACGAGTAATACATAATAAAGTTAACATATAACGGTGAAAAATACTTATACTTAAAATATCGTTTTCATGAAAATGCATAAACTTTAAACATAAACGTTTTCGTAAACATTTTCGTGATGCATAAAAACATTTTCAAAAGGCATAAACATATCACTTAAACATATTCATATTCATGTCCATATTCGTATCCATATTCATATTCGTATTCATGTTCATGTTCGTGTTTGTTGAATTCAGATCGTTGATTGTGACTTTCATATACGTGTTAGGCGATGGATCCATCTACATGTAACCACAGTACTGGGCGGCGGGGGACACCAGCAACACTCTCACCGGTCAACTGGGCCCTGGCCTTACGTAATATCATATCATCATATACATATACATGTCCGTGTCCGAGGAAATACGATCGTCGGGCTCCCACTGGGACCATAACCCTCACGATATCTCCAACATATCATCGTGTTAGTCACAATCCATTCACATCATTCAACATGTTATCATCACTGAATAAAAATCATGCGTATAACATTTTTTTTCATTTTAAACCACGCATGCAGCATGTCTTTTACGTTAACGTTTCATCATAAAAAAAATCCATAGACATTTAAAATTCCATAATCCTTTAAAAATAGCATTTTGGCATAAGACATCATAAAAACATCCATATACATTTAAAATTCCATGTTAACATATAAAACAGCAAATAGGGCACTGCCATGACCTTTACTAATTTCCCGGTGTAAAATGACCGTTTTACCCCTGGACTCGACATTTTTCGTTTTCGATACTTTTCTTGATTTCATGACTCTAACATGTCCCAAATAATTATTTAAGCTTACGTGAATTTTTTTGTAATTTTATTTGGCTTACAACTTAGACTTTTTCAATTTATCTTTTATTAGTGATTTTAACAGTGTTTTAATCCCGAAAAATACTAAACGTTAATATAAAATTCCTAAATTCTAAATTTAGTCTTTTTATATTATTTTAGCCCTTATGGATCACGACTCGACCCCCGTGAGTCGTTTTCCAAAAATTCTTTATTTTAAGACTCGTTTTGACACCTAAACTTCAACCCCAAGCCATCTCTTAATTTTATCGAGTTCACCCCGAACCATATCGAGCCAAAAGGTGCCCAACATGTTAAAGTTACCTACTGGACGCTAAGTTTGACAAGGAAACGCCCCAAAACCCAAAAACGTGTCGCCTAAAGCTGCTGTTAGTGATGGCCGAGAGCACCCTTTGCATGCACTTGATGTTCATGCTCGTGTGAGCCCAGCCGCTAACTACCCGATCGAACCCAACCCATGAACCCTTACTTAGGACCCTAGTGAACCTTCCTAGCCCAGCCCCCAAGCCCTGGGCCGAGCCCCATCCCCCTAACCAGTCGCATGAAGACTGCACCGTGAGGTGCAGCTTCTCGGGTAGAGTCCTTCTCGCGAAGGACTCTTCGCCGCCTCTCAGCTCGAGTCCTAGCATGGCTAGGACTCTCGCCCCACCTCTCCCATGATCTTGGCTAGCCCCCTGAACCAGCCAACCAGCCCCAGCCCCTGCACAAACAAAACCCGAAGCCCCTACCCATGACAGCAGTTCACGTAAGTTTTTATTTGCAAGTTCTTGTTTCCCTTTCTTTGTTCCTTACTTCGGTGGTGTTGGGTGTGTCTAGAATTCTCTACCCACGTGAACACATATTACTATAACAAATCTTACCATCATGGCAGCCCCTTATTATACACAAGACATGAGTTTATGCATAAACATCAAAAGTTTAAAGCATGTACAAGGTGAATTCCGAAAATTCTGAATAATATTTCATGATTCTCATGCATACACTAATTCAAGACATAATATGATATGATGGATGAACAAAGGAGATTAGGGTGTGCCTTTGCGTTAAAAACGCTCGGATAATCGACGACGACGAAGAACGGGAGGGACGACGCAGCAAGGAACTCTCGAACACCCCACAACCTCACGGCTGATGCAAGCTTTTCACTCCAGGGAAAAATATACTGCCGTGTGTGTGTGTGTGTCTTTGAATGAGAGAGTTTCAAATTTGAGAAACTAGGTGGCCGAATTCTTTGTGCCAGATTCGCCTAGGTTTTGATCAAATTGCTTTTTAAATACTAAAGAAATCCTAATCTAGATTTTAGGCCTATTAAGCCAAAATTAAAGCCCAATTAAATTGACTAAACTTTTAAATAAAATAATTAAAAAGATTAAAAAAGTTTTCTTTTGAAAATAAATGTGAATTTATTAGCCGGGTAGCTCGAAAGCTCGCATTTTATTTAAAAATCCAATACCGATAAAATTTACGTTCCGACGTATAAAATCACCTCACAAAACGATACTTTCAAAATTTACTTAAAAACATCGACCACTTTTTAAATACTTAAAAATAATTACTTAATAAAAATCCTTTAAATAATTAAAAACAAATATTTAATAAAAATCATTTTACATTTTCAGCCCTCGTCCCCGTTCCTCGATCGTCGCTTGAATATTCCTAAAAATACCATTTTATGCAATCATGAAGAAAAATCTATTTTAAACATGTCAATTATGCACCACATAATCAATTAATGCAATCCCAACAATTAATTAAAATACAAAAGCATTTAATAATTGCACGCATGAGGTTTACGTGAACTTTAAAATTTTCGGGGCGTTACATGACATATGCCCGAGCTTTCTATGCCACAACACTGTTAACTCTTCTCCTGAACCAATTGATGTGACAGCTAGTTCTACCTCTTTGTGTATTTCTCCCAAAAGTGCATACATATTTGCAGCGACTTTTTCCGCCTTCATAACAACAAACACATGTTGCACAATTTTCATGATCTCATTCTCGATAAAAGTTTTGCACCCGATTTCATCCAATTTCCCCAATTACAAAATATTTTTTGTCAGTCCCTTCACATGCCGTACCTTTTGTATGATGCGAATGGTGACATCAAACATTTTTATTTTGATAGTACCGACCCCAGCGATTTCCAAGGCATGGTCATTTCTCATGAATACAGATCCTCCTGAGACAGGTTCATATGGTCAAACCATTCTCTTCGAGATGTCATGTGACACGTTGCTCCTGAATCCATAATCCATGTGTCACAAAATATTTGTCTACCTTCTGTAATTGTTGCCGCTTCGCTGAATAAAATTTCACCATGGCCTGAAGTACTGACAACATTTCCTTGAGAACTCTTATCGATACTCGTACATTCTTTCTTGAAGTACAATTTACCGCCACATTTGAAATAATAAATATTTTTCTTCTTACTTCTTGACTTTTATTTACCTCGTCTTTGGCTCCCACTAGAGTCACGGTCCATAAATCTTCCTCTTATCATCGGTAAAGCCTTTGTCTACTTCGATGTTACCAACCTATCTTCCTTATTCTTGCGCCGGCTTTCTTCTCCGATAACCGCAGTTAAAAAATCGTCGAATTTTAGAAAGCTCATAAAAAATATTGTTGGTTATGTTGATGATAAGTTGATCATATGAATCTGGTAGACTTTGAAGTAAAAGCTCTGCACGTTCATGTTCCTCTATTTTATGCATCATAGAAGTGAGTTGGGCAAATAGAGTATTTAGTCTATTAATATGTCCGGTCATCGATGAAGATTCCACCATCCGAAGAGTATAAAGTCTTCTCTTTAGAAAATCATGTTGTGTAGTGACTTGATATCGTACATCTTTGTCAGAGTATCCTAGATAACTTTTACTGTTTATATCTCAGAGATACTTGACAGTACTTCGTCTGCTATAGCCAAGTGTAAATTGGCAACAACGTTATCATCATCTCATTCCACTTTCCATCGTCCGTAATTTTCACCGATCTATCTCTAATAGCCGCCAAGCAATTGTCCTTTCTGAAAAATGCTTGTATCTTTATTTTTCACAACATAAAATTTCTTCAATTGAAATTTGTTATATCGTACATGTCCGTCATTATGTCTACAACAATTTAGTAAACTGGACAAAATAATCTCGCCTTAATAAAAAAATCTCAAAAAATAATTTCTGATGTGAAAGATCAGTCTAGACTGCAACCACATAACATACTCAGAATTTTAAGAACATACTTAGAATTTTAAGAAATTTTAAACCAAGGCTCTGATATCACTTGTTGGTCCCACGTACGACAACTTGAGATAATAATA
The DNA here is from genome assembly GCF_022965805.1 of Primulina eburnea. Taxonomy (NCBI): domain Eukaryota; kingdom Viridiplantae; phylum Streptophyta; class Magnoliopsida; order Lamiales; family Gesneriaceae; genus Primulina; species Primulina eburnea. The sequence continues at coordinate 2,466,144 of NC_133106.1, read as the reverse complement.
TGAAAATAAAGTATAAAAACTGGACACCGAGATTTTCGTGGAAAACCCTTAAAAATTATTAAAATAAAAATCACATACAAGATGAGAAGAATCCTACTATAATATTTTATGGTGTACAACAAATCACTCTGTTTCTAAAAAGAACACACCCTCTTAATACAATAGAACAAACACCTCACAAATATATAAAAATAAACACTCAAATGCTATAAGATGATAAAAAAAACTCAATGAATAGATGATTTCAGAATGAGGGGTGAAACTACGTGTAGGAAATTTCCTTCCATTTGCAAATTTTCAGAACACGTCTTCTATTTTTTTTTATGTTTTCAACAAATACGTGCTCATTAATTGCACCTCCATTATTGTGACACAGTGAAATTTAATTGTGTCATCTTCGAATGAAATTAGACATTTCTGAAATATAGTGCTAAACGTGTTATGTTACCCGACCAACTTCGTACTACATTAAACCAATTCCAAATTGTAAGGTAGTAGAATCGAACCAGTCTAGTAGTTTTTTGGATTAGACCGGTTTTGGAATAAATGAGTCAAGTTTAGAAGCACAAGTCACAATTATTAGACAATGAATTACTCAAAACAGGTGAATTGTTTCATAATAAAAATAAAAACTAAATATTTTTTGGAATGTATGAAGCGTACAAAGAAGTGCACGAAACATAAAAAGTAGCGCATGAATCTCAAGACTTCGTTTTAAGTCTTCAAAATTTAGACATTTACAAAAGCTACAGATTTTCCCAAAGGAAAAGAAAATGGTTGGCGATTAGATATGCAAAGTCTTTCTCTACATAAAGTAGCTAAGTGATTGCTTCTTTCTTGATCCGCCTTCTCCATACTGGTCGTTCCACTGTAGGAGCTCGATCATGTTTTGTGACTCAGACGAAACGCTTGCATGTACCTGCATTTTGATGACAAAATACCAACATAGTTTTCAGTTCCTCGTACGGGTTTATGAGATACTACATTCTTGTTTAGAAGGACATGGTTTTATTAATGATGCCATCTAGTGTAGATTGAACAACACCAATTGCATTTGGTAAGCAGTGTGGTCTATAACGAGTAACTTTAGATGATGCCCCAACATTCCCTGGTTCTCGTGAATATACCTGATCATGTGCAACTTTAAAATCATCCATACTCAGAGGACGGATATCCGAGCTGCTACGCAATGCTGGCAATGGCCTGTTCTCTGCTTGAGCCAAGGCTTGCTCCTACATTATTTCATATCATTTTGACACATTAGATAGAACATGAAACCCAAATATTGGTATAGCCCTGAAAGCTTCATGAGGACAGAGCACAAACCTTCTTCTCCTTCTCCAAAATTTCTCTAATGGGGCGATGTGCAGTCATTACACACAGATTCTGGGAAAAAAATACGAAAATTAAGGAATTTGTTAAGTAATACATAGAATAGCAGTCGTTGGTAAAATAGTAAGTTTAAATAAAAGTTCCTCCGTGATATACAGTGGTGCTCCAACCTTTAAATCACTTCCCGAATACCCTTCTGTCATTTTAGCAACTGCTTCGATATCAAATTTTGGATCCAACTCTTCCTTGGCTAATATCACCTTTAAAATTTTTTCTCGGTTCCTAGAGTCTGGCAAGTTGACCATCAGCCTGTACAAGATGTAAACAAATTAAGTGAAAGTTGGTTTCCCTTTGCCTAAATACATCAAAACTTATTTCTTTATGGTTTGGTAAATCGCTAAAGAGATTTCAGTGGTCGAGCAGCAAAAGGACCTCCGAGGGAGCCTCCTAATTACAGCCTCGTCAAGATCGAAAGGTCTATTTGTGGCGGCAAGCACTAATACTCGTTCCTTGTCCTTCGTGCGTAAACCATCCCAGTTCACCATAAATTCGTTCTTCATCTTGCGCATTGCTTCATGCTCTCCAGAATTTTCACGTCTGCCTAGCATGCTGTCAACCTATGGCAACATATACAAGTAAGAAGTACGCAAAAGCTGAGGAGAAAAATAAAATAAGCATCGGTGAATTATACCAACCTCATCCACAAAAATAACGCTAGGGGAAATTTTGCTAGCTAACGTGAAGACTGCTTTCACATATTTCTCTGCTTCACCAAACCACTATTTACAAAAATAGAACATGTTGATCATCAAAACCAAAAAAGAAAAACGGGCAAGAAAGATTACAACTCAAGCACAAAAAATAATGTACTTTTGACGTGATGCTTGACATTGATATGTTGATGAAGTTTGCACCAGCTTCAGTTGCAACAGCTTTTGCTAGCATTGTTTTACCAGTGCCAGGTGGTCCAAATAGCAATATTCCCTTGCATGGCTGCGAAAGCAATAGTTGAGGATTGACTAAACTTCTAAAGATGCACTATAAGTACAATTCAATTACTTTTGTCAACTGTCCTTTGCTGAACAATTCTGGCCTTTGAAGTGGCAACATCACCAATTCCTTCAAAATCTCTTTCACATTTTCTAACGCCCCGATGTCATCAAAAGTAACACCAATATCACCAGGTGGGATAACTTCACTGAGGATTCTCTTCTCAAATTCATTTTCAGTAACCACATCCTGAAAATAAAGCAGTCATTCACCTTCTTCCCAGGTTGTATGAAACAACTGGAAACCATCAAGTTAATTATTTTTATATGAGTAAGTTATACAGGGGCAGCAATTTTCACCTTAAGAGATTTTTTCAAACTCTTGTCTTCATTTGGAAGACCCAGCAGAACGCTGAGCCCATAACTGATACTGCAATATAAAGCAAAAGAGAAAAATAAATAAGAGCCTAACCAAACCAGCTAGTCATTTTCCTTTCTTACATCTCCAGTTATTCTGATTTTCAGTTTTGTAATTAAGTGTGAAACTCTTGTAAAAAAAAAAATCACCTCTCACTTGAAATGACAAGTTTTGACTCTTTGAGAGAAACCTTAGAACAATGCATCAAATGATAACATAGAGCCCAGCCAATTATTTTCTCAACACCTATCAACACCAAGTCAATAGTGTTAAAAGAAGATTTTAAGTACAGCATCTCTAATTTGAAGTTATAAGTCGTGTGATGTCAACTGACTTTCACTAGTCAAAGCTTGGTCTTTGATGCTCAAAGTTTCCAAATCAGGGCATAGGAGACCAACTCGACTTATAACCTGAATTCATACAAGAAAATGAATAAGAGATTCAACGTGTAATGTGAACATAGATAACGAGTTTAATCATATAGCTTAAAATCATAAGGTAAATAATTCGGTCATAAAACATAAAACTGGCGAGAGAATTTACAATGTTTTATAATTAAAATTATCAATACTAAAGAGTAGGTATAATACCACCACCCAATTGTTGCGCTATAGATGACAAAATAGAACAACATAACATGCTAAAAAATTATAAAATTCACATCAAAGTGCGAGCATATCCCAGCAAATTGTTAATCAAACAAAATTTCAAAATTATAAACTAATGTCATGTTGCTCTATACAAAAAAAAAACACATGGATCACTCTATGGGTTCTTGCCAATCTATTCTCGTGTAAATGAAGCAACGGGAGTAGCCAAGAAAAAGGGGAAGTAGACAGAGGTGACTTACGGAGCGAATGCTAACAATATTTGACTGTGATTTCATTGTTTCAATGTCTCGATCCAACTGCATTTTCCAGTCCGATAGTACTGTTTCATCCTGTCAAAGTTTAACAACTTTCACAGCCTGCTTAGAATTTAAACAATAGACTTACATATTAAATAGAAACCAACATTTGATTACCTGAGGAATCTGTATGGTCACTTTGTTAGGGAAAAGACGGTTGAGCTGCTTCGCTGTTTTTGGAGTTTCTTTACTTCTATCGTTCAGTCTACCAAAATTATCCTTGAAAAATAAAATAAAATTTAAACTACATCAAGGACAACAACTCATTCAGTTTCATGAGCAATCTAGGATAAGTGAATCAGACGACAAAAACATGCATGGCCAAATATCATCTTCTCAACTTTGTATCTCTGATTGGTTGTTAAATAAACTTAAATACACATTTAAACAGAATGAAAGTAAACATTTTCTATTTGACTTACCGGAAAGGTAAAGTCGAGCAACGCAGTTTGGTTGCTTCCAAATTTTGTGAATAGCAATCCACCAGGATGGGACTGGAGCACATGGTAGGTTGTTTAATGTTAATTCTACGAGACGAATGGAAAATAAAAATGTTAAATAACACTTAACTTACATTCTCCTTTCTGTTGTCTGTCTGAGTATGAGAAGCTATTACCACGAGATTTTCCGGTAAATTTTCGAGTTTAGTTTTGAGCAATGCATAGGCTGCAGAACTTCCCACCACAGACTTTTCAATGTCTTTTACAAACAAAATTAATGGAGAACTTTTACTTTCCAGAGAAGCGACCTGTAAAATTTCAACAATTATTCGTATTTTTTCCCTTCAACAGAGAAGTAGAGCCAAGAATAAGTCTTTTATAGAGTTGCAAAATAAAACTATAAGCAAAATGTTTACCTCGAAGAGTTCATTTATGGCAAACTTATCAAAATCCTCAATGGAGCTATCAAGGCATAATAGGTAGGCTGCATTGAAAAAACCCCCACAAAAACAGGATTGATGATATGTTCAAGGGTATAAAATGAAATATCAGAAACAAAAAAGCAAACAATTACCGGAACAAAGATAACCGTGATCTTCTTCACAAAGACCCCCAAGATTAGTACCATCTGGGATTGTTTTATCGAATCGAACCCCAATTTTTGAAGTACTTCCGTTAGAGGGGAGTACAACCTTGCCTCTGTAACCATAAATTGGACCCCTGCACAGAACATGTGTTATACCAGATGCACATAAGAACACAAGCGTGTCAATTAGTGCAATACCATAATCTGTTCAGGGCATCAAAAAAGTTGTGTAAGTATCAAACATCATACTCATCAAATTACTAAAACTGCATGTTCTAAAAATCAAGAGGTATGACAAGTGAAACACTGAGAAGAAACATTGAATAACCTCCACCTTTTCACCAGCACTCATCACAGATAGGTGCAACTGATAATGAGATCACCTGGAGGGTTTTAATGAAGAAAATTCCAGAACACGCACACACATTGCAGAAAATGAGAATTTTCAAGGAACTTCTAGAATTCAGAATATCCATTGATATTTATGGCCAATTTTGTTAGTGAACACAACATAAACTTAAAAATAGAGATGATATCACTTCAGATTTGTCACATTATGGCTTAGTTTTAGAATGTAGCTTATTTACCTCACTGAAGACCTTGACAATAACGAACCCACATATTTCACCCGATCACCTGCAACAAATAAAGCAATTGATCAAACATAATATGGTTCCCAACTCACACTCTAACAAACCAACAATAAAGGCTTTGAACGAGATACCTTTCTTGAAAACATGGTTTTTCGATGGAGCCGTATATGCTGCTTGCTTAGGTGGAGTCTGGGAGCTTATGATAGAACCACCAGTATTATCTCTCTCTACACTTGATGCTGGTTTCTTTAGCCGTAGTGATGTCCGTCTAGCATATACACGTGCTCTCTCAGGCTTTGAACTTTCCTTTATACAATCAGTCACCCCTGTAGTTGGTACCTGAATAAACTTTATTGTTGTAATGAATATAAAAAGCAAAATTTTACAACAAAATAAGACGAACTGCTTGATCAAGGAAACAGACAGATACACACACTTGCGTATAAGAATGGTGGAAGCTTACCCCAGGCAGGATAAATGAATCAACTACTAGGAGCTTCGCACCAAAATATTGAGCAAGTGCCTTAATCAAGGTTTCCTGATATATTTCAGAACCTGAAAGAAAATCAGACACAATCAAGAAGGAAAAAGAAAATATCGATAATATAACACAAAATGCAGGGCTATACCTGCAGGACCAGATAATAAAATTCTTGGACACACTGTCGGAAGATCTGCAGCAAATTTTGCAAATTCGCTACACTTCAAATGTACGTATGCCGATCCAATGAGGGCATTCTTCGTGGCTTCACTGTCAAAAGTCATACAAATTGCTAAAACCCGCACAACAAAGAAGGAAAAACCAACTATGGTAAAAGGAATAATGACAGTCTACACCAAAGCAAAAGAAAAGGTTAAAAAACAGGGTGCATTAACCACACATTCAAATTACAGTAACAGTAAGTCAGAAATTTTCACGTTCAAACCTTTGAGTCAATAGATCGTTTCATATGTAGAATTAAACAATTCATGTTACACATAGCCATAAATATTGAATATAAACTCCTCTCAATCAAACAACTGGTCTCACTTAGACTTTACAAGCCATTTTTTAAGAAGAAAGCAAGGTTTATACAATGCATTTGTTCACATACTTCAACAGCCAGAACGTTAACAGAAGCCTCAGCCTTTCAACGAGTATTGAAGTTAATATCACATGTTTAATATGCCTACATAACTAAAAATTTGATTGGTTCCATCCATCAGGGGAAGTGCAGACAGAGATGAAGGAAGGTATAAAGATAACAAGACATTGACAAATAACTTGAATGATTTACCTTAGGTAATATGGAAAGTTTTCAAATGAAATGCCACAATTTTTGCAATCAAGCAGTCCTTGTTGTAAGCCATCTTTAAATGCTTGGCGCCTTGATGATACTGAAATAGGAGGGTGAGCACCCTTCTGTCGATCTACAAATTTCCTATGCTCATCGAGGATTTTAGATATGCTGCTACTTATGTCATACTTAGAAACTGTCGAACCAGCGAGAACCTGCATAATTGGTCTAAAGTCATTGTTTTCAATATCAATCTCCCCACTCCGTGTGTCACGATTTAAACTTCCATTGACAACATCAGGAGATGGAACACTTTTCTTCTCACGAACTGATAGCAATGGACCATATTCTCGGTCAGAAGTGTCCTTCATTACGGTATCCTCTAAACAATTATCCTCCTTCATTACGGTATCCTCCAAACGATTCTCTGACACCCCACAAGAAAAAGGCAATGTTGGCGATTCATAATCTTGTTGTACACCTTCGCTGTTATGTAATGGAGGAACAAGAGAAAGCTCTTCCCGAAAATTAGACAGTGATGCAAGTGTTGATGCAACAGCCACAGCAGAAGGATCTCCTGATCTTGCCTCGGTTTGTAATCCTTTTATTGGCTTGCCATGGGATTCTAGCATGCTTGCTGAAGGCAGCAGACTAATAGCAGAACTAGTGTCATTGGAAAGTTGCTGAAAAATCTTATACTAAGTCAAGGAAAACTGTTGCTGATGCAAGTTGAGGAAGCAGTGACAGGTGTAAGGTTAAAAAAATACACAGAACATTCTATCTATTAAGAAATACTGCAACTCAGAAATTATATCTTGGCAAAAGGATACATAAGAATGCTCCCCAGTCGAGCTAAAAACCACCTCATCACCACCATTGAGGTAAATGGTGGAATCCTTAGAATAATTTTTTCCGTTGACTTTGACAGAACCACTCTTTCCAGTAATTTCAAGTAAAGTAAGTGATATCCCTCCCTAAGGATCAACAATAATTGATGTCACAATAGGCATCAAATCAATAAAAATCTGAACAGGGACAAATATTTTCAAATACAAAAACCAAGGTAACCAGGGAAGCGGGTATTCAACGACCTGATGACAAAACTTGCACTTTTAAAACTTTAACACAAAATTTTGAGATTGTTTTTTCAACTGAGGGATGACTGCCAAATCTTCCCGTTGTCACATCCCTGAAGGTAACTACAAGAAAATAATAAAATTTACCTCTGTCTCAATTTGTTTCAGACAACACCAGGATTTATTAACTTCTGCATCACGCACCCGCAAGTCAAATTGATTACCTTGGCCAACAGTGAAAGTAGGCCTCTGCATAACAACATGCGGATTCTGGGTTGTATTTTGCAGTAAAGGGTCAGTATGAAATTTTATCAAAATAAAGAATGAGAAATATCATGAAATTGATTGAATAAGCATAAGCCTACCTGCGAGCACTGTGAAATAAGTTTTCCCCATGCAACTCCAGCATTATATTTCATTTTACTTTTATTCCTCCCATTCTCTACCGGCACAATGGAATTTACTTTCTCCACATCAATCAAAGAATTACCTACATTTACAGCACACAATTCGCAACTGAAAAATTCAATAATTCACCAAAAAAATCATCGAGTAAACTCAAGAATTAGCGAAAACTTCATGAAGAAAAAAAAACATCAAGAACACCCAATGATTTACATAAAAAAGTCATAAAAAACAGAACTAGAAAAAATGAATCCACATGCAGCTCAAATATCACACCAAAGCAAGAAACTAAAGTCTCACTTTCAACAACCACTTCCGGAGGTTTCTCCGCCCCCACAGCTTCTAATTTCTCTAGGCAGCCACCTTCGGCAAGCTCATCCGATCCACCATCATTTCTAGCAAATTCATTTCCCGCCGCCGCCGGACCCACCGCTTCCTCCGCAGACACCGAATCATCCTTAGATAAAGAAGACGCCTCGGACAACTGTGCGCACGAAAACCCGACAGAAATTAAAAACCACATAAACCCGAAACGGGAAAAAAAAAAAAAAAAAGAAGCAAACTGAAAAAAAAAAAAAAAAATCAAACCTTGGGTCGTTTCCCGACAGGCAAAGAAGATGGTGGAGAAGAAAGTGAAAGATGGCGCTTAGAAGAAGAGCTCCGCCTCGTTTCCACCATTTTGCTGATCTAATCTTTAGAAAAAACACCTAAAGATTTAATTTTTTCTGTGACAAAACAATCTTAAACAAACTGTATATGTCGATACGAATGGTTTATTACATGTTTGGTTTTTGTGTGTATATATACATATATATATATATATATAATGATGATGAAAATGGGATTCAGAAAGAGAAGTAGAAATAGAGAACAGCTATATATATACGCATATATAATGATGATGAAATGGGATTCAGAAAGAGAGGAAGAAATAGAGAACGGCCGAGTGAGGAGAAGAAAAAGGTCAAACGATTTTGCAGTATATAGGTAGCCTATATATACACACACACGAAGCTTTGACCTCTTGGTTTGAAGAGCTTTTTTTTTAATTAAAAAAATCATTTTCGATGGCTTGAATTATATAATACATAAAAAAATATATATTTGGCGTGAATAAATAATATAATTTTTAGAAAATTAAAATCGGAGGTGAATAAACTTTTTTAGGCTTAGTTTGGAAGTTGAGAGAAAAAATAATGGAAAGAGAGAAAGAAAAAAGAAATTAAGAAGGAAGGAAATTTGTTTCTTCTAAATGCATAATAAATTTTCCTTTCTTTTTCTTCTATTTTAATCTCCCAAACGTCAAAAAAATTTAAATTTCCTTTCCCTTTTTTTTACTTCCAAATCTCAACTCCCAAACTAAGTCTTAGATATTTTTTTAAATATTCAACTGGGAGAGAGATTTGTTACGATTGAGTAACAAACTCGAGCTCAATGTTGTTGGGATATCACTTATCAGGGAAATAAACGAAGTAACATCGCATCGGAACATCATAAGTGATATCAACAATGAATAAGATGAACATCAATATTTAAAGACAGATGATTTTCGAAAATTTATATCATTATCTCAAATTTTCGAAATGTGTCTCTATATATATTTTCATATTTTCTTTCAAATTTTTTATTTTTTTATTGATTATTCATTTAATAAATTTTTATTAATATCATAAGAAATTTTGAATTTTAGAATTGATTTTGTGATTTTTAATTTATGATTTATACAAAATAATGTAATATTCAATAATAATAAAAGATGATCCAAAAATATGTCGCTTAATTCTTAATAATTGAATAACCTCGCAACAACCATGATTTTTAAAATTCGTTCTTATATTTTCGATTAATATGTAAGCTATGATATTTTTATACAAATTGTATCCACACAATGATAAATAATATTCTTTTCACATGTATATTATCAATTCAAAAACAAGGTTACAAATTAATCAATTAATGTATTTTTAAAAATTTACAAACATTCATACAAACCCACATATACACACATGTACGGATTAAATGATTTAATTTTTAAATAAGTACATTTATTTATCAATATAAATATTGAAAAACTATTTCAAATTGAATATGTTATATATACCAATTAATTATTGGTTCAAAGAAATTATTAAAAAAAATAATATGTTATAGTTAAATACAAAATTTATAAAATTCTATAAAAATAAGTTCACAAAAGTCTATAAAAATCTTGCAAAAAATTTCTACATAAATCTGTTTATAAATCTATGAGATTCTGTAAAAGTCAATAAAAATATATCAAATTCATAAAAGCCTGTAATTTGAAATAGTCATTAAAAGTCATCAAAATTCTGAATTGAATACACCTCACTTAGATTTTTTAAAATATTAAACTGGAAGAGAGATTGGTATGATTGAGTATCAAACTCGATGTCAATGTGTTATCTCAAAGTGTCAGAAAAGAAACTATGTAATGTTGTCGCAACATGTTCTCATTAATGGAATTTGTTCTTTGTGCAGACTGAGCCATGCTAATGCTAGCTACTACATCTTCTTTTTGCCATGAAGTCAAAGTCCTGTGGAAGCAAATGGTGTTCAAAATCTTAAGCAAACTTCAAAGGGCTTCTTTTCTTGAATATGGCCTACCACGGATCCATACTACCCTCATAAACTGAAACATCCAAAGTAAAGAACTGTTACAAATAATGAAGTAAATGAATTTCTCAACAATTTTTTTTGTTGATGATTCCTTGATAATAAAAGCCTAAAATCTATGGGGGAATGGAAGTTTTTGCAATGATGACTTGGGCAATTTGGCACGAGGTATGTAAGAAAAAACACGATGATTCTGGTTCGAAGCAACCTATCCGAATTGGGTGGGTTGTTCCATCATTGGAGATGTTCCAAGAAGCTCGTTTAAGGAGTGTTTCTTGTTTAAAGTTAATTCGATAGAGTAAAGAACCAGTGCACCATGGGTGAAGATACTCTAGCACTGGGTTAGGCTCCAGCCCTGCCTAATTTTTTTAAAAAAATAATAATAGATATGTTTTATTTTAAAATTTGTGTTGGCTAGCTCCAATCAGTTTTCTCTCTCCTATTCAATTCCAACGGTAGCTCTATTATTTTCCCTCAAGTCATAATAATTTTCGTTATTTTAAATGGTTGTAACTTCACCATTGGTCGTCGGTTTTCAAAAGCGATTGTAGATTCGGAAAGCCCACGACATAAGATTTCTTTTAATACCAAATTTTCGAAATTTCTGGGTCGTCTTGAAATCGCCGTCGCTCATCAGTCGTCGTTTTTACTGGAAATCGTGAGGAAATTTTAGTGTTAGACTTACTACAGCTTGTTCTTGTTGTTCTAAGTTAGATTTCGAATTTTAAAGGTATTTACATATTTTAGTGTTTCGAAATTTGGGAATTTTGGTTTTTTTTGAATTCCAATAATTGATTAATGTTAAATTGTTGATTGTAAGTACTACATTTGAGCCGATTTGAGATATTAATAATTTTTCGAAATTTATTTGGGCATTTTATATTGGGGATTTTTGATTTTTAGTGTTAATTATTTATTATTTGGATGTTTAGTTGCTATAGAAAATATAATTGCAAATTTATGGAATTCTGTATGAATTTTTAAAAAAATCAGAATTATGTAAATAGGATTTTCGAATATATAAGGTTGTAAAAATTTTATATTTAAATGTATTATGCCTTAAGATTGTCAAATGTTAATTTCATGAATTGTTTTTGGAATAATTATAATTGTTCGAGGTATATTGGATTAAAGTAACAATTATTTAGTGTCGGTAATGTTGATTTGATTCAGTTAGCTATAATAAGTTAAACTATAGTGATATTTTATGGTGAAGACGACACCAAGGAGAAAAGAAACTTAAGAATGAAGAAAAAAAAAATCATCGAATCATTTTTTAAACAAAAAGAGCAGACATCGGCAAGTCAAGAGCATTCTCCATCCAAAATTGATGTCTCAAATCCCATTGTTCAACAACTTAACAAATCTCCTAGAATTGATGTTGATGTAGTTCTCTTGAACCTGATCCGACATTACGTACTCTGATATGGAAATATCTGGTTAATCAAATGTATGAAATTAGACGAGCTTATATCAAGATGAGGCCATATCAACCAATTAAGAATGAGTATCCACTGACCAAATTTGGAAGTCAAAATCCACGATTCGAAAGTCACTGGTTTAAAAAATTTACTTGGTTAGAGTACTCACCTTCGAAAGATGCTGCATTTTGTTTTCCGTACTTCTTGTTTGAACATAAGTATCCTCGTAATCCTGCATTTACAAAAGATGGATTCAACTATTGGAAGCGAGTTAATGATACCGAAAGATGCACATTTTTTATACATATAGAATACAATACTTCACCACATAACAATGTTATGGAATATCTTGAAAATTTGATGAATATACCTTGTCGTATTGACAAAGTGATAAATGCACAATCTTCTTAAGAAAAATAGAAGAACTTATTGTGGTTTATGACAACTACTGAAAGCATTTGATGGCTCACTTTGCAAGCATGTGTATTTAGAGTGTATGATAAATCTTCATCTTCTAATAATCATGGAAATTTTATCGAGATGATAAATTTATAGGAAAAAAATAAGAGTATTAGGGACATCGTCTTAGAGAAAGCTCAAAAGAATGCAATGTAAGACACATGGGCCTGCCCTTTTTGGGTCTTGCAATCACACAGTCCTTGTGGGGCTCTTAGCTCCTAATCGTTATTACAATACAATCTGATTAGGGTTAATTAATCACAGCGGAAAACGAGTTTAAAATTTCTTTACAATGAGCCCAAGTCATTTTATTTTAATACTAAAAATAGTATCTCATCTCACGTAATAACATGCCCACACGTAATCACAACCAATCACATACAAACATCTCATATCCTCGGGACATGCCCTGGTTTATAGATACATATACATATATACTGGGAACAAGACATAAACATAAACCTCAGCCCAAGCTGTGGCTCCCTCCAGAAGTACCCTCTCCGGTTTCCTGATATCCTGGAGTACCTGCCATTGTCCACACACAAAGACAACAACAGCCCCCCTTGGGGGTGAGCAAAGCTCCGTATGGAACAACCAATCATATATACCACAGATATCTAAACAATGATATATGGTATGCAATGCATGTATGTCGTGGAGGTATCAGGTCAAATGTCCATCCACTGAGCACATATCAGAATCAATCGAATCGCTATCAAATCAAATCAATGGTCGAGCTGGCACACCGGCCGATATGGGAATACACGTATGATAGCGTCGGCAAAGCGCCATCAAATCCCACATCTCATATCCAATCATATGGGGCCACAAATGTCTATGTTTTACGGGTCATATAATACCAACATAGCAATTGTGTTCAAAAACCCCGGAATCCAATCCAATCATATCAAGGTATCCAAGGATCATAGCTCAACGTGCATGTCATGTATCGATGTATGTATAAAATGATGTGTGTTAACAAAACGTTCATTTCATACATCAATATTCAAATCTCAATGTCATGTATGCCACATAGAATCAACAAATAGGCATATAGACATGTATTCCAATCCAATCAATCCAATCATATATCATATAATACAGATACCTGTCGTATGTTACCCGGTCGCAACATACCTCAATTCTTCGTTTCCAGTTGATGTAGCTTGAAGATATCAGTATAATACTTTATCTACATCAATAACATACTCATTCCAATCAATAACATATTCCAAAATCATTAATATGAGTTTCAAATATCATTTGAAACTTCAATAATTCATATCAAATTCAAATCTTATCATAATTCAATTCCGACTTCGAATACGAGTTTCTTATCGGTTATTCGACTACATATCAGAAATTCAACTTCAAATACATGCTATTCCAGCACTTTGATATTTCAGGCTGCTGGAACTAGAAGAAAATTACCTCAGTCAGAAGCCCTCGACGCGACGATCACAAATATATAATTTTTTTCGCGTTTAGACAGCGTTTCAAAGTAGATTTGGAAGAAAGAAATTCGAAATCTCTCAAGTTCCCTCGAAGTTACTGAAAATAAATGACGGAGGAAAGAAGGAAAAGAACTTATCCTTGTCCCACCGCCTCTCGCGCTCGGGCGGTAGAATTCTCGCGCCCGAGCGCGAGAAGTTCTGTCCCAGAGTTTGCTTGTACCGCGCTCGGGCGGTCACAAATTACCGCTCGGGCGCGGCATGTTCTGCCCGAACATCACATTTCAGATACCCTGGCGCTCGGGCGGTAATTTTCTACCGCTCGAGCGCCACATGTTCTGTACAAATTATTGGTTTTTGTACTATATTGGCGTCCGACCTTTCCAATCGAGCTCTTACAATGTCAATTCATAATCAATATTCATTTTTCAATTTCATTGTCACGATATACATCAATTACATAATCACATGACCATTTTATTAATTATCGATAATCACACAAGATTTACGATAACACGATACACGGTCCTTACAGTCCTAGTGACAGCCCATGCGACATTTACTCACAGAACTCTCCATCCCTGGCAGTGGAGTACGTGCCTCCCCAGGTTTCGATCCCAAGGATCCTAGAAACCTGGTACCAATTGAGCTACTAGGATCCAAGTACTTAGCTTGAAGGTCTTGGGATCGAAACCTGGGGAGACACATACTCCACTGCCAGGAGTTGAGAGTTCTGTGAGTAAGTGTCATATGGGTTTTCATGAGGGCTGTGATTGCATGACCCAAAAAATGCAGGCCTATGGGCCTCTTCTAGGATCCAAGTACTTAGTCGGGAGGTCTTGAGATCGAAACCTAGGGAGGCACGTACTCCACTGCCAAGGGTGGAGAGTTCTGTGAGTAAGTGTCGCATGAGCTGTCATGAGGGTTGTGATTGCAGGACCTAAAAGGGACAGACCCATGGGCCTTACATGCAAAGTATACTTACTTGATATTCAAAAAAATGTCTTGAATATCATTTCCAACCAAGTGAGAGTCAAGATTCGTAAAGAAATTGGGGACGATAAATTCTACATTTTAGTTGATGAAGCGAGAGATGCATTAAAAAGGAGCATATGGCTACTGTATTAAGATTTGTGGATACTGAAGGCTTTGTTACGATAGCGGTTCTTTGCCATTGTACACGTGACAGATACAACTGCTGCAACATTTAAGAAAGAAATATTGAAATATTTGATGCACTTGGTCATTATGACTTGCATATCCACAACATACGTGGACAGGGATATGATGGTGCTAGCAATATGCGTGGTTCTTGGAATAGATTGCAAACTCTTTTCTTGGAAGATTGCTCGTGTGCATATTATGTGCATTGTCTTGCCCATCGGCTTCAACTAGCATTAACTGCAGCTGCTGAAAAAGAGGTATACATTTGGTTATTTTTTTTCAAAATTGAATTCCATTTGTAATCTCATCAATGCATTTCCTAAATGGCACAGTGAGTTACATTCTGCTCAAAGAATTGAAGGTGCGCATTTGGTAGCTACTCAAAATTCAGATCACATGTTTTCATATTCAGACGTGAGCATAATAACTTTTGTGTTAATAATGTCAAGCTCATCGAGCTATTCACATATTGAGATGCTACACTTATATATCAGACATTTGTTTTATGTTTTGACTTTCTCAAATTCTTGCAAAAGTCTTTTGTAATTCATTATCATTTCATCCAGTATAGTGATTATATCAGCTCGTGTAAATTAATCAGAGGAAAACTCGAATACCTCATCAAAGTTGGATTCCAGATCTTTATCAACCATCAGACACTTGATTGACTCTTCATCACTATCGTTGGATGCATCATTTGAGCTGGTGGTCTTTGAGTCTGTATCAGCCCACTTGCTCTTGCTTTTTTTTTTTTTTTGTTATCAACACCTTCTGTTCTTTCTTCATTCTGAATTATTTCTTCTCATATTTGGTTCTTCTCTTGTCTGATGTTTTCTTTTCACCCTTCTTTATTCTAGTGCAATAAAAAATGAATTGGCATGTTCTGCCACTATTAAAACAAGCTTGATCAGAATAATTTGATTCTTTCTTGTAATTGTTCTTTTATGAAAAAAGTTTGAATGTTAGAGTGGTTCTTCCTCATGAATTTCCTAAACTTCTTGACAAATAATGACATGGCGTCATTGCTCTGCTATTATGCTAACTTGGATGGGGATTCTTATGTTGTTACAAGGGTCTTTGTAACTAGTGGAACATATGGTTCTTCTTCATTTCTAGTTCCAACTCGAACTCATGGGCCTTCAAGTCAGCAAATATATCATGCAACTCGAGCTTGTTCAAGTACTTGGACTCCCTTAGGGATATGACCTTGACGTCTCATTCTTTTTGTAAGGCTCTTATTACTTTAAGTGCAATCTCCATGTTGTTGTATTAATTTCCAAAGCATGTTTGTTCGATCACTATGATAGTGAACCTTTCATCGAACTCGTTCATTGTCTCACCGGTTTCATCTTGATGTTATCGAATTTTTGAATGGCCATCATTAATTTATTCTCATTTGTTTGATCATTACTTCATAAAGTTGGGTAAGTTTTTCCCATATTTATTTAGCAAATGAATATATTTTAATTTTACCAAACATATTTATATCTAAGGTCTTATAAAGGATATCTTTTGCAATGTTGTTCAGCTTTACTTTCTTCTTGTCATTGGCAGTCCATTGCATCCTTGGTTTCCGTATCATTTGAGGAGCATTGTCTGTTACAACAACGATTGTGTTTACTTTCATAATCTTCATCGGTCCATCCGAGATGAGATAACACATGTCATCATCTTGGGTTGATAAAATGTGTCTGCATTTGAATCTTCCAGTTATCACAATCTTCTCTAAAAAACATAAGAAGTATTGAGATATCAAAATAAACTGCTCTGATACAACTTGTTAGGATCGAAGATAACAGTTTAGAGGGGGTGAATGAACTGTGATATAAAGTGTGTCAAATAATGCTAAACTTAAGTTGTGTTAACAGCTCAAGTCAATATTTAAAATCAGACTTAATAATTTAAACTACTAAAATCAATTTCTAAGTGCTGAAACAACTCAAATTACTTATTAAGTATGATATATATAAATGCAATAACTCTTTTTACGTGAGTTGACTTCTCAGCACATATAACAATCTCAACAACACAAGTAAGTAAGGAGAAAATAATTTGTTTATGGAAGTTCAAAGGTTAAACTTCTACATATCCCTTTATATTTCGAGAAGGATTCCACTAGAATATTTGATCAGTATAACAACTTATACAAACTCACTTCAGTTTGATTCAACAACCTTAATGAGCTGAAACTCCTATCACTCTTTACTTCTGCTTGATCTGTTCAGAAACAGGATTTTGACAGTTATAATTGATTCTCACAACATAACAATGCTCGTGTATAAAAGATAAGTGAGAGTACGAAGGGCAAAATATTGATCCCTAATCGATCAAATGAAAAATCTAGTGCGTGTGTAAGAACAACTTAAAGATGAATCTTTTGAGAGATGTTGTGTGATTTGAATGCTCAATAAAGATTGATAAAATAACAGTTGCAAGAGAGGTCTTCAGTCTTGATGTGCTGTTTATTTATAGTTGTTGGTCCCCGACGTTAATAAATATATACGGTTTTCACATATGTATTGGATAGCCGATAATTATGCAGATATTGCCACATGTCCTTATCGTATTGTCGAATATAGTAATGACCAATTCAAATTTCTTGGACACTAGCTGAAATGTGTAATCAACGTATCTCCTCTCTTTTGTCCTTGCTAACAACTTTATTATAAACTCGTATATACTCTATTTTCTTCCGAGAATGTTTACATATTGGTCTTTGAGTTGATCTATTTTGCTCGAACAACTTAGTTCAAGTCATGCTGATGAAAAAACTATATCAGAACGAAATAGTTGAGTAGCTCGATTTTTATGCTCAATAAAGCTTGTAACAACGTAGGTTGATCTGCACGCTCGTAGTCTTGATCAGTTTAGTTTAATGATCTTGATTAATATAAGCTTATGTTAGATCAATTTAGTTTATGATCGCCAAAACTTATATATAGTTTTATCTTAACAAATATTTTGTGTGCTCAAATTTCATATATTAGTATTCGATCTGAAAACGTTTATACTGAAATATCATATATTAGTACCACATATTTAATATTTTATATCAATTTTCATCCGGAAAAAACGTGTCTTTAATATCAAAATTTGTGATAAATGTTTGAATACTCAAAATCATTTATTAGTATCAGATATGAAACATTTAGTACTTAAATATCATATATTAATATCAGATTTTTAAGGTTTTGTACCAAATTTTCATCTAAAAAACATGTCATTAATATCAAATTTTATATATATATATATATATATATATATATATATATATATATTTAGGTACTCAAAAATCATATATTCTTATCAGATCTAAAACATTTAGTTATGAAAAATCATACATTTTTTCCAAAATTTTCAATGTTTTGTATCAAATTTTATCCTAAAAACACATTTGGGCTCAAAAAATGTAGAAAATCTTTTTGCATAAGTCAGGAACTGGGGAAAAAAATCATTCTAACAGAAACTGAAAATAAATTTTAATATTGTGATGAGAATTTATTTATCACTGCTATTTTTATTACACCAAAAAATAAGAAATATATGTATTTTTAAAAAATGAGAAAAACAATCTCAAACAATACGCAGCAGCGCCTGTGTGCGGCTGCCAAACTCTGTTTTGCCCTCTCAAAAACCCAAAAACACCAAAACCTTATCACAACTCAATTCTTTGCTTCACAGCTCCTCTCCTCCTCCTTTTTTATCGGTATATCCTTCAAAATTCTCATCTTTTAATCCACCCGCCTTTCAAATTCTTCGTTTTTCTGTTGTTTTTTCGGCACTCCATGGACTGGAAAGAAGGAAACTGGAATCCCACCTCGGAGGCTGCTTCAGGTTCTTCTGTTTCTTCTGTGTCTCCATCTCCTTATAGTACTCAAAATGAGAATTTACCGAAAACAAATGATACTAACGATGATAATGATGTTAAAAGTAAGAATATTGGTGGTAGTAGCGTTTTTGATGACGAGGAAGAGGGGGGTTATGTGAGTGGGAAAGAGGAGTTTGAAGCGGGTTTGGATCGCCCAGATGGAGCAGCGAATGAGGGAGAGCTTATTGGGGAGGGGAATTTTGATGGCCCCCGCTTTGTGGATGCTTCGGGGGTATCTGATGAAAAAGTTGAAACTTTACCTGTTTCGGGGGTTTTGGTGGGTGCAGATGATGTCGAAAATATTAATAAGGCTGCGGAGGGGAAGGAGGCAGCGTTGGTTCAAGATTCTGGATCTGTTTCTGCTGCAGCTGATATTGTTAATGGTGCTGAGCTTAAGGGGGTTGTGGGTTCAGCAGGGAAGGGTGAAATAAAGAGCGAGGGTGAGGTTCAGGGTGGCAATTCAGTGGAGGAGTCTGAAGAGAGAGGCAAGATTGGAAATTTGAGTTATAAAGATGTGGTTATTTTACCAGAGAACGAGGAGGTTGCTATTGGTCTGATGGAAGAATCGAATGTGGTTGGTCCTGGTGATGTGAAATTCACATCAGAAGGGGATTCTGTTGTTGATACAATTCAGGTTGATGCTGCAGGTCCTGGAGTCGCTGTAGTTGGAGAGACGGAAGAAAATGGAGATGCAAAAACCAAAGAAATGGATGCTGGGGTATGTGTTGCTCCGACTGAAGAATCAAAAGTGGTTGGTCATGGTGATGTGAAACTCACATCTGACGGGGATTCTGTTGGTGATACAATTCAGGTTGATGCTGCAGATCCCAGAGTCTCTGTAGTTGGGGAGATGAAAGAAAATGGAGATGTAAAAACCAAGGAAGTGGATGCCCCTGCTGTTGGTTCAACAGAAGAATCTAAAGTGGTTGGTCCTGGTGATGTGAAACTCACATCTGAAGGGGATTCTGTCGTTTTTACAATTCAGGTCGATGCTGCAGGTCCTGGAGTTGCTGTAGTTGGAGAGACAGAAGAAAATGGAGATGTAAAAACTGAGGAAATGGATGCCCCGGTTGTGAGTGGTAATGGTGATAAAGAAACAGTCAGCACTGGGGAATTTGGTAATGCTGATCCTGAGGAGCGAAAGCCACTTAAATCAGCCATTGGGTCGAACACGGATGAAAAGCTAGGTCAAGGAGTTGCTACAGATTTGATTAATAGAGTGGATTCTGTTGATAGAAGCGGGTCTCTGAATGTGGAAAAAGAAGAGGAAGGATTTAAGCCTGTTATTGTTTCTGAGGCGGTTGAGAAAGGCACCACATGCAACGTCGACTCTGATAGAGAGGTCATGCCTACTAATGAATCTGTGCAGACCAATGGTGAGCATAATTCTGGTGTTAATAAACTAGCTGATGGAGTATCCAATGAATCAAAACAGACCGATTCTATTGAATCTAAAGCTCTACATCCCCAGGAAATTACCGAATTGGAAGGTGAAGTAGTTGAGCCTGTTGATTCAATATCAGAAGGAGATACTGATGGTATGATCTTTGGGAGTTCTGAAGCTGCCAGGAAGTTCATTGAGGAATTGGAACAAGAATCCGGTGTGGGTTCTCGTGCAGGTGCTGACAGTTCATTTGAGCAATCTCAAAGGGTTGATGGCCAAATTGTTACAGATTCGGAAGAAGACGCTGATACTGATGATGAAGGAGATGGTAAAGGGTTATTTGATTCAGCTGCATTGGCTGCACTATTGAAGGCTGCAACTGGTGCTGCTGAAACAGATGGTGGTAGTATTACAATCACATCTCAAGATGGGTCTAGGCTTTTCTCTGTTGAGCGTCCTGCTGGTCTGGGATCTTCACTTCGGTCTTTGAGACCTGCGCCTGCTCCCGCCACAAGACCAAACCAACCCAATCTTTTCAGTCCTTCAACGTTTACAGGTGGAGGAGAATCTGAGGCCAACTTGAGTGAAGAAGAGAAAAAGAAACTGGAAAACTTGCAGAAAATCCGGGTAAAGTTTTTGAGGCTTGTTCATAGATTAGGCGTTTCTCCTGAGGAATCTGTGGCTGCACAGGTTTTATATCGACTTGCGATTCTTGGGGGAAGGCAAAACAACCAAATCTTTAGCCTAGATACTGCCAAGAGGATGGCATTGCAGCTAGAAGAAGATGAAAGAGAGAGCTTGGATTTCTCCATTAATATTCTGGTTCTTGGAAAATCTGGACTGGGGAAAAGTGCTACCATAAATTCAATATTTGGACAGGATATGTCTCCAATTGATGCGTTTGAAGTGGGAACAGCATCCGTGAAAGGGATCTCTGGATTTGTTGATGGAGTTAAGGTTTGTGTTGTTGACACACCTGGTCTCAAGTCTTCGGCAATGGAACAGGCTTTCAACCGAAATGTATTGACTTCTGCAAAGAAGTTCACAAAGAAATGTCCCCCGGATGTCATGCTTTATGTGGATCGGTTAGATGCACAAACTAGAGATCTTAATGACCTTCCACTCCTGAGGACTATCACAAGTGCTCTTGGCCCTTCTATCTGGCGAAGTGCCATTGTGACCCTCACTCATGCTGCTTCGGCACCACCAGATGGACCCTCTGGTACACCTCTAAGCTATGAGGTTTTTGTCACTCAAAGATCTCATATTCTTCAGCAGTCGATCGGGCATGCAGTAGGTGATCTACGGATGATGAGTCCGAGTCTGATGAATCCGGTTTCTCTCGTGGAAAACCATACGTCTTGTCGGAAAAACAGGGAGGGCCAGAAAATACTTCCTAATGGTCAGAGTTGGAGACCTCAGTTACTGTTGTTATGCTATGCGATGAAAATTTTATCAGAAGCAAACTCACTCTCAAAACCTCAAGATCCATTTGACCATCGCAAGATTTTCGGTCTTCGGGCTCGCTCACCCCCTCTTCCATACATGCTGTCATCAATGTTGCAGTCTCGTGCACACCCAAAACTTCCATCCGATCAGGGTGGAGATAGTGTTGATTCTGACGTGGACTTGGATGAGTTATCGGATTCTGACAATGAAGAAGAAGATGAGTATGATCAGCTTCCACCATTTAGGCCTCTCAAGAGAGCTCAGTTAGCCAAGCTCAGCAAGGAACAGCGGAAAGCATACTTTGAAGAGTATGATTACCGAGTAAAACTTCTCCAAAAGAAGCAGTGGAAAGAGGAGTTGAAAAGATTGAGAGAGATTAAAAAGAAAGGTACGAATGCTACAACTGGGTTTGGTGCCGAGGATGATACTGATCCAGGAGCCTCAGCTCCTATAGCAGTTCCTCTACCAGACATGGCTCTGCCACCTTCATTTGATGGTGATAATCCATCTCACCGATATCGTTTCTTAGAGCCAACTTCACAGTTTCTTGCACGTCCTGTTCTTGATACTCATGGTTGGGACCATGACTGTGGCTATGATGGTGTCAACCTTGAACACAGCTTAGCTATTGCTAATCGTTTTCCAGCGGTATACACCATTCAAATCACCAAAGACAAGAAAGATTTCAGTGTCAGCTTAGATTCCTCTATTGCAGCCAAGCATGGAGATAATAGCATGTCAACCATGGCTGGCTTTGACATTCAGAGTATGGGAAAGCAACTCGCTTATATCATTCGGGGCGAAACTAAATTTAATAAGTTGAAGAAGAATAAAGCTGCTGCTGGGATATCTATGACATTTCTTGGGGATAATGTTGTCCCTGGTATCAAGGTTGAAGATCAGATTACACTAGGAAAACAATATGTTTTAGTAGGCGGAGCTGGTGCTGTCAGGTCTCAGAATGACACGGCATATGGTGCCAATTTTGAGCTGCAACGCAGGGAGAATGATTATCCAATAGGCCAGGTTCAGTCCACGTTTAGCATGTCTATCATTAAATGGAAAGGCGATTTAGCACTCGGGTTCAACACACTGGCTCAGTTTTCTGTGGGTCGGAACTCGAAGGTGGCAGTTCGAGCTGGAATCAATAACAAGCTCAGTGGTCAGGTCACCGTGAGGACAAGCAGTTCAGAGCATATTTCTCTTGCACTAGCAGCCATAATTCCTACTGCCATTTCCATCTACAAAAAACTCTGGGCTGGTGCCAATGAGAAGTACTCAATCTATTAGTTGATCATTATATTTTGTTTATTTGTTATGTTTACAAGCACCAAGCAAGACTATGACTGCTACTGTGTCTTCTTTGTAACAACTCATGGTATAATTTCATCTTTGATTCTACTTCTTTGCATGTTCTCACAAGATCCATATTTTGCTATCCACTTATCTCTGAGAGAACAAGTGCGTGTGGTTTAGAAGAGAAGCTTACACATATTAACATGGCACGTTAGCTGTGCTAATCACTCTATTGGATATATACCTATTCGCCCCGGCATGTGATGTAGATTAGTAGTGATCCAGTTCAAGACAAAACTCTATCTCTTCGCTATTTTCATATTCTTTTAGTTAGCTTGTTTAGGATCATTTAACTCCGTTTGGTGCCTTCTGTAAGAAACCTTTGTTTGATAATTCTTCTGGTTGCAAAAGAGTGTTATTCACGGGTAATAGGTGCTTTGTCTTGTAGAGCTTGACTTCATGTCTTTGCTGCATGCCTCATGCATTCGCTGGTTTTCCACTTTAGCTAGTGTGTTACCGTACAGCTCTGCAGATTTCAACTTTGAACCAGACCTATTCAAATAAACATGAGTGCACAGAAACTCCTTAAACCAAACCCCCTACAGTATATTTGCTCACCCATGATTCAAATCGTCCATCCCCCTTCCTAAACGCTCGGTTCTATCGGGATTTGCCTCGTTATGCAATCGAGATTTGCCTCATACTTGATCCATCAAGACGCATTCAGGAACGTACTCTGAATGTTGTGCTGGGAGGAGTTGAAACTTCTCTATGTTATTAGATAATTTTTTTAAGTAAAATATTAATTTTTTTTTACTTCTGAAGGGGGGGTTATGTTGCCAGGAAGACACCACTATGTTGATCATAGCTTGCGAACCAGACAAAATCTTCCGTCATTTTCGGACACAAACACAAATGACAAATTCCCTCAACAAAATTCTTTCATCAATTTTCAGAGACAATGTTCAATAAAACACAGGTACAAGATTGAACTAAGAAAATGAAAGTGACACTTTCTTTTTATTCCTAGCATCCACTTTACGATTGAATCTGCGTATGATAATTATCTCTATGCTCCAATACAACATTTCGTGTTACTTAATACATAAATCAATAAAACTCAACAAAAGACATATAGCAATTATGTCTATGTTTCAATGCAACAAGCCATGTTATAAAACTCAACAAAAGACGAATATTTCTCATTCCATCATTACCATTGGTACACAAGCCTGACATTTACAACAGCCAGAAGCATCCCCCAAAGCAAGCACGGCTTAAACAAATCACCCGCGATGGGGTTCACATTCTTGAAGATCCGAGAGCACGCAATCAGCGACCCAAACAATGCGGCACACAAGATCAACCCAACCCGTATAGCCCCAGCCCCGAACACAATCGGGTACCATCCCAGGCTGAGCGCAAGTTGGCCCAAGTACAGGAACAACGCCCCGGGTTGGTGGTGGAACCCCCCGTCCACCCAAACAAGCCAAGCGGAGAGGCCGGAAAGAAACGCCGCGACCAACCAAGCGGAGTGTAAAGCCCACATGGGAGGAAAGTAGGGATGCCTTTGCATGGAGCGAAAGCGGTCTCCGGACCCGAAAAGGATGATGTCGAGGACGGTGAGGGACAGTGGCAAGATGATGGCGATGGCCAACGAGCGGAGGCCGCGCGCGGCCATGCCGGTTCTCTTCTGTTTTCTGTATTGCATATCTGGTTTTGGTGTGTGTTGGAAGCCATGGCTGGTTTTTGTGGTGTTGGGAGATTGAGAGTATTGGGGCGAAAGAGGTGGAGAAGAAGGTACGTGGGCTGTGGCCTCTTGCTCCCATGACCAATACAAACTTCATTTTTATGTTCAAAAAAACATAGTCTCGAAATCTAATTATTATTTTTAATTTTCATGTTTGTGTTTCACAAAAAAATTTAATAATTAAAAAATATTTTCTTATAGAGGAGGTTGAGTTGATTAATTATTTTTAGTGGGATTCAATTTTAATGTTTTTAACAAAAAGATAAGATTTATGTGATAATTATAATATCTTAATTACAAAAACTCATATTAAACGGTCAAAATGATTAATTTTGTAAAATATATATCCGATTGTGAAGATTATAATATCTTAATCACAAAGGTCTTATTAAACAGTCTCACATGTCAATTTTATGAAATAGATCTCTGGTCCGAGCCAAATAAGCAAAAACTTGTGTGAAGTTCAGGTCTTTCTGAAAGCCAGTTCCTGAGTTCATGACTTCAGAAGTGAAGCAAGGAAAGCTGTCTAATCGCTCTAAGCCAGTTGTTGACACGGTCTCACGGGTCATATTTGTGAGACGAATCTCTTATTTGGGTCATACATGAAAATGTATTATTTTTTATGCTAAGAATATTACTTTTAATTGTGAATATGAGTAGGGTTGACCCGTCTCACAGATTAAGATCTGTGAGGCGGTCTCACATGAGACACACTCAATAATGAAATAACATTATTTTTTTTGTCAAAATTATTAAAGTGTGTTTGGCAACCAGAATTTGAGAAGTTTTCATGGTATTTGGAATTAGATTTGAATTTGGATTTGGAAATTCTATTTGGTGTTTGGTTTAAAATTTAAAAATGGTATTTACAAATCCATTTCTTGTTTGGAGGAAAAAAGATTCGAATTTGGAATTTTAAAATTTTACTAAGCTACCCTTAGAAATCATATAAACATAAATAACCCAAAGAAGTTTAGAAATTAATAATTCTTCTCTTATTTGGGTCACCCATGAAAAAGTATTACTTTTTATGCTAAGATTATTACTTTTTATTGTGAATATGGGTAGGGTTGACCCGTCTCACAGATTATAATCCGTGAGACGGTCTCACATGAGACTCACTCAAAAACTTTTGGTGGAGAATGGAGAATGATGTGTTGATGAGAATGTGTGTTGGATAAAAAAAGTAATTGTATGTTTTTAAAATCCAAATCCCACCAAATCTTATCAAATTTGATGGGATTTGGATATACTTATGGAAATCCCATGAAATTCTAAACAAATTTGAATCTTTTTTTTGAATCATATTGTCAAAAGTAAAACTAGGATTTTGAAATCAAAATCCTATGAAATCCTCCCAAATCCTAGTTACCAAACACACTGTTACTTTTCATTACATATATGAATTCGTCATCTATATCACAGATATAAATTTATGAGTTTGTCTCTTAAAAAGACTTACTCTTAATAATATATATTCATATTATATAGTTATATGTTAAAGTATGTTTCCCAAATTTAAGAATATATATACCGTTATATTAAAATTAACTTGGAAAAAATTCCACCAATAAATTGATCAAATTTAATGAATTAAATATTTTAAGAAAGTTGATTTAATTTATACAACTTTGATGAAATTACGGTTTCTGATTTAATTTCATCAAAGTTACCGTAATTTCATCAAAGTAAAAATTAAATTATAGTAAATGATAAAATTTAGTCAGAATCTCATATTTATCAACTTTGATGAAACTACTTGATAAATATGAGATTCTGACTAAATTTTATCATTTATTTTTAGTGAGACAATCGTCATTCTTCAAGCAAATTATTCAAGGGAAACTTTGGGACGATTGGTCTTGGTTTTTAATCCAATGGATTTTTTGGTTAAAAAATTGATGAATTTTTGATAAATAATTTGCGAATTTTAATCTAAAGTGTAGTTTTGTATTGGTACATAATAAATTTGTATATATGAAATACAACAAGATTATAGTAATTTTAGTTGATGCTATGTTTTTTTCCTCACCAATGTATTATACTTTTTTTTATTTTAAAAAATAATGGTAGTTATAGAATAAGGGTATTTATGAGAAAAAAATTGAATTGACACTGGATACCAAAAGTGGTTACTATTCATATATCAACTTTAATAATAGTAACTACAAGCGTAACAAATTAAAATTAATATTGTGATATTTAGCTTAAAACAAATTGGTATAGACACAACAATTTACTTGAATTAGATTGAAAGACTAATTGACATCGATAGATCTATAAGTAATCCTAATTAGTAGGGATGTAAACGAACTAAAACGTTTGTCAGCTATTCGAAGCTCGATTCGATAAAAGCTCGTTTAATGAGGCTCGTTAAGATAAACAAACCAAACTCAAGCTTTACAATATTCGGTTCGTTAGCTCGTGAACATGTTCGTTAGTAATTTCATGAGTAATCTTTTAGATGAAAAATAATAGTTTTGATATTTTATTTATTGATTTTGCATATTATTTATGAAGTATATAGAAAAATCTATTAAATTTATTTATTATAATAAATTTACAAATTTTAATAAGAATAATAATTTTTATTTAAATATATAATTTACTTTTTAATTAATTTAATGAAAATTTAAATGTATAATTCATATTTATTAAGCTCGTTTAGACTCGATAAAAGTTTGAAT
Organism: Primulina eburnea; assembly: GCF_022965805.1. Taxonomy (NCBI): domain Eukaryota; kingdom Viridiplantae; phylum Streptophyta; class Magnoliopsida; order Lamiales; family Gesneriaceae; genus Primulina; species Primulina eburnea. The sequence goes on along the minus strand of NC_133106.1, from coordinate 2,438,558 downwards.
AAGCTCGTGAGCCATGCATATGTTCCTTAAATAAAGCTCGAGCTCGGCTCGATTATAAACAAATCAAGCTCAAACATTCAACAGTTCGGCTCGACTCGACCCGATTACATCCCTACTAATTAGATATAGAGTAAGTATCTTGTGTTACGATCTTACGAATCTTTATTTGTGATATGGTCAACCTTACCGATATTCACAATAAAAAATAATAATTTTTCATAGATGATCCAAATAAGATATATGTCTCACAAAATACGACCTGTGAGACCGTCTCACACAAATTTTTGCCTTAAACATAGGGAAAAAAAAAACAGCATTAGCATACAATTATAGTACACTTACTGTGGTTTGTGGACAAATATCATCCATTAGGCCATCTCCAACCCAAAACTCTATTTTAAAGCAACTATATTTTAAAATAGTACAATTTCTGCATCAAATACAATATTAATCTCCAACCCATCTATTTCAAATCTTACTCTAAAAATGAATATTCCGATAATATTCTTTTTTATTTAATTTATTTAATTTTGGAGGATCTGGATCTAGAACCAGATCCGATTTTCCAAATTATTGATGATTTAGTTTGTTTATCTTTCATTATATTTGCATTTAAATTATCTGAATTCGAATTTGTATTTTTATTTTAACTGTGTACTTGAATGTTTTAATATTATTCAATAAATTTGTGTTTTAGATGTTTAATTATAAAATTATTTAAAAATATATTTATAAATTTATACAATTAAAATATAAATAATATTAATTCTTAATATAAATATTTATAAGTAAACAAACAAATAAAAATTTAAAAATAAAAGAAGAAATAGCTTCAGAGGAGAAATGGAGCTACGCTATTCAGCTCCATTAGAAATGCTCAAGCATAAAAATAGCGTGAAATGTTATTTTGGTGTTTGGGTTGAAGATGATGTTAGCTAAGTAAAAAATTACATCAACCAAATTTGTAGTTTTCATACGTTATTTCTCATAATAGGCAACAAGAAGAAATATAGATTCCAATCTAGACAACAACAAAAAAAGGACCTTATCATGATGTTATTTTCAATAAAATAACAAATAATTGAGTATTTTATCATTTGTTTGCAGCAGTAGCATGTCAAATCGAAAATTCCTAATATAAAATATGAAAATTCGAAGTAATGCTCAAATAAATTCCAAAAAATTATCAATACCATTAATTGACTCAAATATATTACCTACAATCAACAATTTAATATATATATATATATATATATATATATATATATATATATATATATATATTATCAGAATTCAAAAACAAAAAAACAAAAATACCCAAATTTCGTAACACTAAAATATGAAATTACCTTCAAATTCGAAATCTAACTAAAAACAACAAGAACGAGCCGTAGAAAGTCTAACACTAAGATTTTCTCATGATTTTCGGTGAAAACAACGACCGATGGGCGACGGCTGATTTCAAGACGACAAAGAAACTTCGAAAATTTGGTATTAAAAGAAAGCTTATGTCGTGGGCTTTCCGAATCTACAATTGATTTTGAAAACCAGCGACCGATGATGAAGTTACGACCATTTGAAGTAATGAAAATTGTGATAATTCGATATAGAAGAATAATCATGAGGCAACAGATACGTGAAAGAGAGAGAAAAAATAGATTGAAATTTGGGACTAATTAAATTTTTTTTAAAAAATAAAACATATTTATTCTTTAAAAAAAAACTAGGTGGGGTTGGAGCCCAACCCAGCCCCTTGCATAGCTCCGCCCCTGGACTGACACTATAGTTTGGTAAAAGAAAAAACTATTCCACTCTTTCCTATTGTATGTCATATGCTGATGAAGATCCATATATAATCATTGATTTGACAATTTCTTGGAAGTTCAAATAGATGGAGCTCTTTTCAGGTTGAGGGCCTCTAAAGCCAATCAAAGCTCTAAATCTAAATCCTTTTATATTTATTTCAAGAGTAGGGATCTCACATATCTCGACGGATCAATCTTCTTCATATTTATAATAAAATTTAATGTTTTTAACATTTTTATGGTTGATTCAAATAGAAGATATATTTAATAAGATGAACTTGTAAGACTGTCTCACAAGAATTTTTATGCTATTTAATTTCAAAACGTCACGTGAGAAGTAAAAAATAAAATAAATATTGCGGAGTTGGACATTCCATATTATATATCTATAAATAGGGGATGCTTACAGTGAACAGTTATGATTCAACAATGACTAGCATCTATGTTTGCATGCTCTCTATTTTTATTTTATCTGCAAGTCATTTCACTTTGATGCTACCGTTTGATCACTTTAAGCTAGTTCTACATAGGACCAACTAGTTTTGTCGATTCAATTCATGTCAATAGCCATTACTAAATAAGTTCACTATCCACAGTTTGTCACCTACTGAAGCGCTCCAGCGGAATTTGTCCAGCCGCAAATCGTGAATAGGGCGGTCGACATGGATTGAATCGACAAAATGAGCCGAGCCGCTGCAGAACTAGCCCATGGCCTATATCTACTCCACCTAGTCTAGTCTGTAAACAAAATCTAAGACAAAGAGATAGGGTCCTAGGGATGCCATACGCAACATAGATTGGTCAAAAGAAGGTCGACCATCGTTTCTGCTTTTATAGAACTGAGGTTTGCCAATGCACATGTCACTGTATTTTCTTTTCATGTTTCTTGCAGAGGCTTATGATTATCAGATTTCTATCTTATTTTATATTTTTTATTTGTAATATATCATTTAGTGATTAAATAACCAATATAGCAATGCGTCCAGACAAAGTTATTAAAACACATAATTATATATATAAAAAAAGTCACAGTAAACATTTAAATATCATTTAATTACATAATTCAGATGACAATGACTAAAATCGATTGATAGTCAAAGCTTGATTTTAGGACGAAATGTAATTAACTCCACGAGATTAAAAATGTTATATTATATTATTTACGGGACTAAAATTGACATTTTTCGAATCTAATTAGTTTCAAACAGATAAAAGCTTTGACATAATTTTCCCCTCTTATTTTTAATTACTTTAAATTTATGAATTTCTTCATTTTTTTTTTAAATACATGATCCCTAATTATATTTGTGAGATCGATGCATATTTTTCTTTATGGATGTAAAGACCAACTTCACGAAAAAAAGACATATCTACTTATATGAAAGCCTGAATAAGTTGTGATGAGACACTTTTGGTACAGTTGTAGGTCAAGTAAAATACACGTGTTTTACATTGCTTTCTCCAACACAGCAAGAGTTTGTGCTGGCAAAAAAGGGAGATTGTGTAGGGTTACGATTAAATTGTAAACATTTTTTTTAAAAAAAACTTATTTCTTCGATTTCGCAAATAAAAAACAATTATCTATAAAGTTTTTTTTTTTTTTTTTGAGTTTTTGAATTTGATATTCCGCACGATCATTAAATTTCTAATGTATCAAACTACTAAAATTGTAATGACTATAATGAAAAACTGGAAATTAATATGTCATGGATATAATAATTAGATTTATTTAATTATTTTGATGCTCATACTTATGAAGTTTGAGAAACACCAGTACACCATCAATGATAGAATTCCAACTATACGACGATCAATCTTGACAAAAACTATTATGAGACTGTCTTTGTAATAGCCTATCCCGGTGTACGCGTTTCGATTCGATTTTGGTTGCATAAGAGTTTGCTTTGGCCGTGACCAGACCGCACCCGCGCTCCAGGTAGTCACCGCACCCGCGGTCTCATGCTTCAGAATTTGGTGTTTTTCCCGTAGCTTCACCGCACCCGCGGTGTATTGGTACCGTACCTGCGGTGATGGCACCGCACCCGCGGTAATGTTAGGACCGCACCCGCGGTCGACAATTTCAGATTTTTGGTTGTGATGCCGTGAGCTTAGCGCACCCGCGGTTGCGCACAGTGAAGTCGTGTTTCGAGATTTTAAGTGATATAATTGGATGTTTGGTTCACTTTCCCTCATTTCTTTTCTCCCCCTTCTCGATTTTCTTTCCTTGGAGGCTAGGGTTTCTTCATTTCTTCCTTTCTTTTCTTTAATCCAATCTCTTAGTTGGTGATTTGAGTTGAGATTGAAGTTCTTCTTGGTGCTAGAAAGCTAAGGTAAGCTTTTGGTATGTTATTTCTTGGTTTTGGAGTGATAGATGATATGGGTTTGTTGAATGTGTTGGTTTTATGGATTAATTGGCATGTGTTCTTGGTTATTGAGTTGTTAATGGTGTGATTTATGGTTTATTGTTGTAGGATTTCAACCAAGAATTTAGATTGGAGGTTTCAAGTGGTTGTAAGTGGAATTTCATTCCATGTGCTCACATGAAAGTATATGTATTGTATTTTAAGAGTTTTATTATGCTATTCCCTTCCATTTGATTCATAGTATGTATTGACTCAATGTGTTGTATAGTAGAGGCTTGTATATGCCTCAATTGTTTAATAGGGAATACAAGAGAATAGTGTATTTAAAGTGTTTGATAAAATGCCAAAGAGAGAATTCAAATGTTTTATGGATTGATAGATACATAGTCAGAGATTGCATGCAATTAGTTGATCAACGACCATAGGCTTATATCCCTCAGAGTTGTCGATTTATATCGATGGGATACGAGCAACCACAGACAGAGATACTATTGATATCAATCCACCAGAGAAAAGAGAAATATCATCTCATTTTATGCTATTGCTATATTATTCATGTTTCAGAGTTGATGGTATTTATTGATTTCAAAGCTATGTTTTACAGAGTATGTTTTGGTCATTGCTATGTAAGAGTTCCACTTGCTGAGTTTTATACTCATTTCAGTTTATTCATGTGATGCAGATAAGAGCGACGGACCAGGACGTTGATTGTGGGCCGAAGTCATATGCATATAGAGAAGGAAGGAAGAAGATATTTTGTTGGCATTCTGGGCATGATCATAGGAATGATATTTTGTATTTTTGTTATATCATTTGAATGATCATGTAATTACTTTTGATTGTAAATGTTTTATGGAAATGTATTTTGAAACCTTCTTCCCTTCAAGTAAAATTGAATTGGGTCGAGGTGTCATAGTCTTGCAGGTTAATTTTGTAAGACGAATGATCTAACCCATGAATAACTATTATTTTTTATGTCAAAAATATTACTTTTCACTGTATATATTGATTGGATAGACCTGTAGATAAATATTTATGTTACCGTTTCTATATATCTATTTGACTTTTCAACTTAATGCAAGGAGCTTATATTTTTAGCTTCTTACCTCTGTAATATAATTAACCCATAAATTTCATCGTTTTGAAAAGTATATCTTTAGATAATTGATATTATGTAATGTCACGCAAAATTTTGCAGAGAGGATTCACATTTTAGTTTAAAACAATGTAAACAAGAGACAAAAACATACGCAGACACTCATCAAAGGAGTTTCTATTTACATAAATTAAGAATTAAGATCACATGAACAAGAAAAACGCCTTGACTCAAACATATTAAATAGTTTCCTCAAATTTCTTGCCATTCAGGCATCCCCTAATCACATAGTCATGTAATCTTGTATCAAGATGGCAACATTAACAGCAAAAAATGAAATTACATGACTGTGAAATAATCATTTTTTCTTTTTAAAGTTAAAATTAACAGATGAATGATCTAACCAGTTCAGATTTTCGAACGCGTCTATCTAGAGAAAGAACTATGCAAACATCTTCACCAGGAGTTGTACCTTCAGATTTCTGTTGATCCCTGATCCACTTGATAATCAGAAAATCAGAGCCAAACTTATCCTGGTGACGAATTATGATTCTCTGTATATGCACATTCATGTATAGGACATAAAGAAAACGAATTTAAGGTTAATGTCGTCTATCAACCTCTCCCATTCAACCGGCGATACCACTTTTGCCTTGAACCGAATCTCAGCTTTGAGTTTTGATTTTGCTACTACGGATTTGATTCCCTTATAATATTCTTCCTGTCACAGAACCAGCAGATTGTATCAACAATCTGAGAGTGATTATTGTGAAATATATGAAAAGCCGAGCAACTTGTATGTTTTGTTCTGCAAGATATGCTCAAGTAATAGCAAGCATATGCAACAGAAATGCATACATGTTTCATTAATCAAGTATAAATTTATGAACTTCTACCCATGGCTCGCAAAAATTATACACTGAAAATTTCTCTCACCTTACCCCAATACATGGAAGAGATGCAGTCGCCTTAGGAGAAAGACCAAAGCCTTTCTTTGCAATTTTTGGTTCTTTCCCTTCACCCCATATCACAGGAACAAGAAAAACGTCTTGACTCAGAAGCTCAGTTCGAAACCTTTCCGCCTTCTTCAATGCCAAAGTAACAGTCTCTTTACTCCCAGCCAAAATAACCTACAGCCCATATATATCATGAAGAGATCAGAAAGGGAAAAATCAAGAAACGCTATTCTTAGGAATTATAGAAAGTAACTAAACGGTGGTTATGAACCATAGTGTTGTCTTAAAATGAAAAAAAATATTTGATGATGACCTGCAAGAGAGGAGTGTGCATATAAAGGGTAAGAGAAGAAGTATCACTAACATGTCTTGTTGTCTCTCGTAGCTGCACACGGTTCCACGATCCTGTTTGTTGAAAGGCACAGCGGCAGCCTGGATAGAGTTTCATCTCTTGTAATTTTTGCGATCTGTTCCTCCTCTTTCTTGTTGTCCCAGAAAAATAAAGCCACAAGAACAACAATACATGCACCATACTGAGATGAGAACTTAGTTGACAACTCTGTAACAAGTCTTCTTTCATTTGTTAAAATAACTAACTAAATCTCATTACATTCACTAAAGTTCTCGAAAAATAACATTCCTTACCGCCAATATTTATTGCCGCATTTCCCGAGGTTTCCCAGAGGTCAGGAGCACCATAATTACCTTGAATTGCACGGAATAGCCTAGATATTTTTGAAAAACAATGAAATTCCAGCACCTGACGTAAATGCCACAGAGAAAAATCTGTGAACCCCACGAAATGGTGCTTGGACCTCACTTATTAGTTTAAGATCCCTCCGGAAGCCATAGCCTATATCTTCTCCACCTAGTCTAGCCTGTGAACAAAATTTAGACAACAAGATAAAATTAAGGGATACCAGATGCAATATGGATTGGTCGAAAAGGGAAGGAAATTGACTGTCATATTTCGGAAGCAAACCTTTTCTTTCAATTCCTTGTATTCAGGCAATGCTCGAAATGATGCCAAATCAGGATCCTCAAGAATGGTCCCAAACATTACGTTGCATTCGCTCAATGCAGTTCACAAACAAAGCAGCTTTCTTTCCTTCCCCCCTTACTCAAACAGTAATCAGGAACACGAGGTTTAGCAGATGCATATCACTTGTAGATAGTAACTTGTTGACTTCTTATAAATAAAGGAATTATTGCATACAAGAACAGAGTTCCAAGGATATAATAGGAGACTGCACTTCGTTAAATAATGTAGTATTCTCAGTCTTTATGGAAAAACGGGGTGTCCTCAGACAATCTTGACTTATACATTTCGTGTACGTCCCCAATGCTTACAGTGCTTCAAATGCACAACTTCCCGGAGATTGCATGCAAGAGTGGAACAAATTCTCGAATTACCAGTAAGCATGGCAGCAGGCTTTATTGTACAGGGCAGCTTGAGCTTCCTCGGGGTTGAGAGCAGTATCAAACTGTGTGAGAGCATACAGAAACCCAGGAATCCAAGAAAATCAACAAGAGAATACATTAAAGTACTGATACTAAAGATATTATTTTCACTAAAAATAGCTACATCTACTTTCACGAGAAAGCATAAACACTGTAGACAAAGCAACTATCTTGTACACAACATGTAGAATAATTTGCTGCACAAATGCATTAGAACTAAATTTATCATCTTTTTTCGTCTTAATTGTTGTTGGATTTCAAATTACCCGTCCTTCGGCGAAAAGAGAAAGACCCAAGTCGACACTAGATTCAGCTGTGGGCACACTTGATTCCTCTGAAGTAGGAGGAGGAGTAGGAGAGTGAGAGCAATGGGTCAGTGTGCCGGGAGAGGTTCTCGTATGCTTTGATGTGGTCCAAATGGAAGCGGACAGTGGTGTTTTTCGGCTGAGAGACCATGCTCTAGATATTACCAGAGCCGTAGCCGCGTTGAATGAAAAATAGGTCCTGTTGTTGTGGCAATAATAAATATAAAATTTTATTTGAAAAATAACAAATATATTAATAAATATATAAATATTTCAAAATTAATATATTACATAAATAAATATTTAAAATAACTACATAAATATTACTCGTCTAGCTTTTTAGAGGCGAAAATATTTATCAAATCTGTGTAATCCAATTGTCAGACCATTTCTTTTTCAATCGACAACATATTTAGCTCATTAGTCTATCTTGCGACATTGTTGATCGAAGATAATTCTTATAGAAATTACACTTTTAGTCTCTATAATTGTAGAAATTACAAAATCAAATAATTTTTTGAGTCGAAATAACAAACTATAAAATCGATAGACAAAGAAATCTCAAAAAACAATGAATTTCATCTTTCAAAGGTCCACACATTCAAGCTCTATTCACAATTTATTTTATTTCCTTAGACTATTGAGCGACGATTTCGGTTGGGAATAAATCTAGCAAGCGGACTAGGTCAAGTTATAATAAATAGATGATGAGTCCAAGTATCGATCCCACAGAGACTAATATTTAATTACTAGAATTTATATCACTTAACTTAAGCTAGACGAAATAAATAAAAAGATGATATGTGGATTATTAATCTAAGCTTTAAATAAAATAATTGCAATTAAAAACGACGGATTCAGATATCAAGGAGGGATTCAAATTCAAATAAATAACTAAGACACACCACGGTACCAAACTCTACTATGTTGACACATGTTAAAATTCAATTAATTATTTAATTCTTGACAATTACGGTGAAATCCCCAAATTTATTTATTAAACGATTCCTCGAGTTAATAAACCTATTTAAGTCTAACAGTCCAATTATTTCTAATTGAATTTAATTAGATTTAAATGCATTAAATCTTTGTGAAATTTCAGTTTTCACCTAAAACCGCACACTGAAACCGAATACTATTTCTAGTCAGTTTAACCATGTGTTGATGACGTCTTTGTTGCTATATTTAATCAATCATCTTCCGATTCGTGATTAATCAACATACATGTAAATAGTTGATCAGGCTATTAACAAGAAATATTAAACCAACGTCAATCAATAATTAAAATCAAGAAAAATAATATAATGAAAATAAAACAAATATCAAATAAAATATTGTTTGGCCCTATCGTGGTCTTAGTCTAAAGAAAATTATTCCATGAATTCAAAAGAAAAGTGAGAACACATATTTAAGTTCATAGAAGAAAACAAAATAAAGAATGAGTGGAAGGAATTCTCAGTGATTTGTAGTGTGTGTGAGGAATTCCTCCATGTTTCTTCTATCTTCTTCCTCCCTGTAGCCTTCTGTTCTACGCTTCCTTCCTCTTTTCCCCTTCTCTGGTGTTCAATTCCGTTCCCTCTCCTTTCTTCTCTGTCCTTCTCTGTCTCTCTCTTCCGCACGCTTCTCTCCTCTCTCTTCCACGCTAATTTTTTTCTCTTTTGTTGCGCCTCCCTTTTGCACGTCTCAGCCTCTTCTCCTTGTAAATAAGATTGTAGATTTTATTTTCAAATATGAGACTCCATCTTTATCAAAACTTCAATAATATCAAGATAATAAATATAAGAATATTTTATTTCTTTTCCTTTGGTATTTTCTTTCTTTGAAGTCTTGTAGATTTATTTTATTTCCAAATTTAATCATTTTTCCTATTTTATTTAAATCTACAATTATTAATTCAATTAAGCATATGATTAGGGATAAAAAGTCTAGATAAGGACAAATATTATCAAATCAAATCCTTAAAATCTTTGTAACATTCGGCCTTATCAATCCCCCCACACTTAAGCCTTTGTTCGTCCTCGAACAAATCAGAGAATAAAAATATAAACGAGGAATATTCAATGATTCACCACAAAATTGACACAATCAACACTTTTCAATCAACCAAATTCCGTCACACTCAATCAAAAGATCACACTTCGAAAATCATAAAATTCACTTTCATTGCAACTTTAAAACTCAAGCATTCATTAGAAAGATCAAGATAATGAGACGTGTGTAGTGTGGAAGTCAAAACTCATATTCCTCAAAGATGTTTTAGTTCAAGGAGTGCTCATATTTTTCTGAATTTTTTTTTTTTTTTAAAGAAACTCTCCATAAGCTTGTCTTTCATACCTTTCTCCACTAAATGTTGGAGGAATATGACCCGGTCAATAGGTCTTTTCAAGCTTATAATGTTAGGCCACGGCTCACGGCTACAATAAAGGTAGGGATATTCAAAATGAGAGAAAATAAACAATTATTCCTTCAGCGCATTCCTTCATCTCTTACCTTCCTCCTTATTGAGTTTCATCATCCTCCATCAATTTTTTTTCCATCTTCCTTCAACTTTCATTCATCTTTCCCTACTATTTTTCTCTTTTCTTTCGGTCTTTTTTTTTTTTCCAATCCTTAATAACATTCTCTTTTAGGTTTTTCAATCACCACATCAATATTCCTCCTTCCTCTCTTTTTTATTATGTATATATATTTTTTTCATCAATCCCCTTCTCATTCTTCATGATTTTTTTTAACTCCTCCAATTTTTCTTATCAATTATCAACACATGGGAGTTATTGAAAATTTAAAGCGCTAAAGGGGTTTATTTCTCTCAAAATTTGGTAGAGGAATAGTGTATGAGCTAAAATTAGGTAGTTGATGTGGGATTTCGAAGGAATACGAATGTGGGCTAATTGTATGTCTTTGAAACACTCCATTCGATTTATTAGACTCAAAATGGAATACTAGGGATATAAATGATGCATTGGGTAGGCTCAAAAGGCTCAAACGGTCCAAAGATCGCCTAAATCATCCCTAAGTCATTCTCCTCCGTATTTTCGCCTCGAAGGATAATCAGACAAGTTCTAGATTGTTTCTTTTCTTTTCTTTTTTTTTTTTTTTGATTTTTTTATGAGCACTCCTCTTGTCAATTCACAATTAATTCATATAAGTATGACTTAAAGTGCATAGATTATGTCTCAAAATATGATACAAAACTAGTTTATGCTCAAATCCTTCGGCTACAACTACAGCTCATCTCAATCAATTCTATGTGTGATTCAATCTCTTGAGTGATCAAAAATCTAGAAAATCAATTAGTGTGTCTTGTAATCACAAGTGCAGTTTCTCAAAAAATAACCAGATAAAAATTTCATGCTCGAGGATTAAACATTTAAGCACATGCTAAGTGTGGTGTCGTGAAACAAAACACAAATTCCCCCCACACTTTAGATTTACACTGTCCTCAGTGTCATGTTATTCAGAAAGAATATAAAACTTGCATGCAGAATAGTAAGAGAACACTTCCCTGAAAGTGTTGTTTAAATTCCATGAAGTGCTACATAGGGATGGTAGAATTCCTCAGTGCTGGAAATCTTTTATTTCAACAGCTTAGCTTTTCCAGAGTCTAAGTCATCTTACTTCATTCCAATATTCCCTACACACACCAAAATCACAGAGGATTAACCTAATAGAATGAAAAAATAAAAAAAATAAAAAAAAACAAAATGGGACGAAATAAAATAAATCATTGGGTTGCCTCCCAACAAGCGCTAAATTGATTGTCTATAGCTAGACAATGGAGAAGCAGCCTTCAAATAGCGGCTTCCGTCCATAGTAAGTATCATACGATATTACATATGGGTCTTGATTATGTGTGCCCTCAAGCTTGGCATGATATTGTCATTGTAAGCTCGTCGCTCCAAGAACACTCGGCAAAAATTGATTTTTAGGGGAAGAACAATCCAATCCATGATAAAGCTCGTAAATGATGTAATATTCTTGAGTTTGCGTTGATGGAAATAAAGAATCTGCTGGTGGAATATATGGTAAGACCATATATGTGTTAGAGTAGGTGCACGTCGAGCCAAGTGTTGGCCGACTGTTCACAATGAAACTCTTTGTATAAACGATCTTTATTTTAATAATATTTCAATTTATTAATTTGGCGCATCTTTATTTTTATACCCATGCTAGTTGCATAGATAAAGTCCTTGAATATACAAATAGTAGAAAGAATATGAGATGCTCATATGATGAGTATCATGAAACTCATATTTGGAATACTGTATATTCTAAACCGTTCCTAGTCGATTCAGCCGCCACTAAGAAGGATAAAGGCCGCTCGAGTTAGAGACTAGTATCTGCGATGTGAGTACCATGTTTCATTGGTAGGGGACATTGTGATGTCCGAGCATGCAGATAGGTGCTCCTGGTAGAGTGCACTGAACAACCCTCTATAAAGGACTTTCCAAGTGGTTCTCACTTATCGAGTGGAAAAGTCCTAGTTTATGGTTGTACACCATTAGTCCTTATGACCCGGGACAACATTGAGACTCTATATGCTAGCGTTTCACTTTGACTTGTTTACCGACTCTTATGGGGTCATCAGGTGGCAAGATTGGGTGTTACGGCGAAACATATAGGAGTCGATGCATTGTAGCCGGGGATTCACCGCTTACCTACGGGTATGGATATCCTATGTGTTTTGCATGTATGTGTGGGTTGAAATCTCTGATCAGAGTATGGTGGTAATTATGAAAGGGATTTCATAGATTACACCATCGATGCAACCACAACATGACACATAGTATCGATTCATTGACAACTCTCGATAAACCAATAGTTGTCGAATCGGTCGGGATATATGAGTTGAAGGGACCGTACTGTACGCTAACCATAATTGAATGGTTCTTGCAGGCACTATCATGTGATACCTAGGGAATCACGTAAGCGATGCTGCTAGGCGTTTAACGTGATTGGTTGGGTACTATCAGACTTGAGTTCTGACGTTCTTACTATCAAAGAGTTGATAAGTAAGAATGGAGCAATTGGGGTATGCTCGTATAAGGACATGTTTAGTCCGAATCACATTGAGATGTGAACCCACGGCTAGTTGTATCAATGAACCATTGAGGGCCACACAAGTACTTGCTTAGTAAATCCCGAAGAGAAGTAAAATAGTTCAATGTGTTGAACGGCTTATAAATGTGTTTATAAGCGTAAAGAAAATTAGAAGTATGACTTCTATGAGAGAAATATAAATTTTAATTTATGGAAGTGTTCCTAAGATTAAAATTTGGCCAAGTAAATAATGTAGTTGAAAATTGTGATTTTCATAAACATTATTGTGGACTAAATTAAATTAATTCAAGTGTTGAATTAATTAAACACTAGTGGACCTAGTAGAGTCTAAATAATTAAATTAATTCAAGTGTTGAATTAATTAAATAATATTGAGTCTTGTAGAGCTCAATTTAAATAATTATTTAACTAGTGGGACTTGAGTAAAATCAAGTAATATTTAATTAATCTCAAATGTGTTTGAGATAATAAAATTTAGTCTATGGTTTTTTAATGTGTTAAAAACCATATAATATATGTGAGACATGCTAGGGTTTGCATGCTTGGGAGGTGAAAGGTTGTTGATTACTTTTTATTAAAAAATTCCAAAAGCATGCAACTTTTGAGAGACAACTTTACACAACAACCTAGGCTAGTCTCCCACACTCAACTCTCACTTCACTTGGCCGAAATTTTTGAGTGTTTTCTCTCTCATTTTTCAAGTTTTTGTTCTTCATTTTGGAGAGCAAAAATCATTCTCTTTGAAAAATCCTCAAGTTTTTCTAGTGCAAAACTTGAGGGGATTTACCTTGTTAAGTGGTGGGCTTGATTTTTGGAGGAAGGAAGCTTGTAGACTTATCTTGCCAAGAAGACCTTAGTTGCTAGCAACTAAGTTGGAGCCATCATCAACTTCTTGAAGTTGATAGGTAAAAATTCTAAAACATCCTATATATGTTTTGTTTTGTAAATATTGCATGAAAAACCAAGGTGGCCGAAATTTCTATGTTATTTTTCGAAATTTATGCTTCCGTTGCGTTTCCGGCCACCGTAACCGGTCCGCTTTCAAGTGGTATCCGAGCTAAGGTTACGGTTTTTGTGCTATATTTACGTAATATTGTATTGAGATCGATTTCTAACCGCTTGAGAATTTTTTGTGCAAGATTTGCAAAGGGCCGAAAATTTTATTTCAAAAACCAAAAAAAAAAATAAATTTTCGGGCAGCATATTGCTGCCCGAGGGCTGCCCGGAATTTTCGGGCAGCAAAGGGCAGCCCGAGGGGGCTGCCCGAAAATGCAGTTTTTAAAATAAAAATTTTTTTTTTTTTGTTGCCGGAATCCGGCGACGGAGCTTCGGCGACGGCGATGACGGCTAGGGTTTCCAAAAGTGTTTTGGACAATCTTAGTGTCATGGGCCTTGAGTTGTTGGGCCATTAGATGGTCAACATAATTTTGTGAAATTTAAATGGGCCAAACTATTTTTGGTGAAAAATGAGTTTTGGGCCCTTAAGTTTAAATTTACAATTGTTGCACATATTTTCTCATAAAATAAATAATTGAAGTAGGACTTTAATTATTTATAGTAAATTGTGATTTACAAGAAATTCGATTATAAATAAATTAATTTGAAAGTAGACAAAGGTGTTTGTATACTTTGTTGATTTAATTTATAATTGTGGCGGTTAGTGATTGGATCAAGATATATAATATTGGATCAATTAATTATAGTGATAATTAATTGATGGTGTATGATATGTGATATTATGCATGAAGGATGATCAAAAGCCCAAGCCCAATTTGCTAGGTGTATGCTAGGATATTTGTGTTGTATGATTGTAATAATTATCAATTTATAAAGTGGGCTTGGTTTATGGCCCGTTCCCACCCCCATGAGATGTATCTCTATGTGCCATGGATATTTAAATGTAAATATTAGAATAGTGGAAGATCAAGATTGGAAGATGGTGGCCTTGGTGATTATGAAGATCGAAGACATGTAATATTGGATGCTAATGTAATAATTTAGTTGCATTGCATCCCTGCATTTACCCTAGGATTGGACCTAGGCCCGTGTTTGGCTCACACGGGCCATTAGTTTTGGGGCAATTGATCATCCTTGCACTGTTTTCTATTTATAATATATGCATGATATGTTATAAATAATGAGTATGTGCGTTATTATTATTATAATAACAAAGTTGCATGAATCCGGCAAACATACGATCAAACATGACGAGCTTTTAAAATAAAATTAATGATGAGACCTTTCAAAATTAAAAACCCTCATTTTGAATAAGATTCAAAATTAATATCAAGTCCGAAAAGGGGAATTATAAATTTGTTTATAATTTCCTTGTCTTCCATCGACAATGGATGCATGATGAACGCTACCCGTACTCGGGGCTTGGCTCATATTATTGAGGGGGCCCTGGGTGCCGGAAAGCTGTGACATCCATTGACATGGTGATGTGAACTACGTGGAACTCCCATGATTTCGGCTCATATTATTGAGGGAACTCATGGCGACCGTCTATTAAGGTTCAATATCGATGGGTTAGGCTTGACACGTAAAGATGAACGACGTCATATTATTGGGTCCTAATCAAACGTGAGACAAAAGTATACGTAGAGGGTTGCATGGCGATGCAATTGGAAACTACCTTTTAGGAGTTGTGATGGCCGATATTATTCGGGATCACAATTCGCTAATTGGACCTTACGTACCTACTGAGGAAAGTGTTTCCCGTTTTCACTAGAGGGTAGTGAAAATGTCAAAAACAGTGGGAGCGATAATTTATAAAGTAAAAGTCCAAACTTTATATCTTATTAAATATTTTAAAATAGTCATTAACAGTTATCTGTTTTACTTTTCAGTACAAATCTGTGACAATGTCATCAATTCGCAACCCGTTTTCCGTTATTCTCGAAAAACACGTTCTAACCGGACCAAACTATATCACTTGGCTAAGAAATTTAAAGATCGTCCTAAACTCGGAGAGAATCGCATACACACTGACTGAGTCGCCCCCTGATGAGGCTCCGACTGACTGCAGTCCCGAGGAACTGCAGACCTACAAGGATTGGTGCGACCATGACTTGAAGGCCAAGTGTTACATGCAAGCTTCGATGAACGATGAGCTGCAAAGGCGATTCGAGGATGCAAAGAATGCTGCTGACATTCATTTGCACCTCAAGGAGCTCTTCGGTGAGCAGACTCGGCCTTTGAGGCATGCCACAGTAAAGGAGCTCATCACTTTACGCATGCGAGATGGGACTTCGGCCCATGAGCATGGCCTAAAGTTGATTGGGCTCATGGACAAGCTCGTGGGCATGGATTTGATCTTGCCATCAGAGTTGACCACGGATGTGCTACTGTTGTCACTGCCTAGCTCTTTCGATCCTTTTGTCGTGAACTTCAATATGAACAAGCTCGAGCCCAGCCTTGAAGAGTTGGTGAACATGCTTGTAACCTTTGAGTCCACCATCAAGAAGGAGAAGTCGGTTCTTTATGTGGGCTCTTCATCTGGCACGAAGACCGGTCCACATGGGAAGGGAAAGAAGCGTTCTTTCCAGCGCCCCAAGAAGAGCGAGCCCTTGAAGAGGCAGACTCCGAGTCCCGTAGTGGCAGCCGCGCCAGCCAAGGCTGAGAAGACTGTTGACATCTGTCACTACTGCAAGAAGCCTGGACATTGGAGGCGTAACTGCAGGGAATATCTTGCGCAGAAGGGTTCTGGCAAAGGTATGTTCTACATTGAAGTGAATATCTCCATTAACTCTACTTCTTGGGTATTGGATACCGGCTGTGGCTCACATCTCTGTAATGATTTGCAGGTGATGGGAAGAAGTAGGAAGCTCAGGGAAGGTGAGACCTTCTTGAGGTTGGGCAATGGAGCAAGGGTTGCTGCCAAGGCTGTGGGAGATGTTTATTTATGTTTGAACAATGATTTTACTTTGGTTTTAAGAGATGTTTTATTTGTACCAGACTTGATCAAAAACATTATTTCCATTCCTATGCTTGATATCGATGGATTTTCTTGTTTATTTGGCAAAGGTGTTTGCAATATTTACAAGAATGAATGTTTAGTTGGTACCGGTGAACTTGAAAACAATCTCTACACCTTAAAATTAAAAGATATTCCACTTAACAATGTCCAAACGATAACAACAACAAATAAGCGCAAACAAGATACTCTTAATTCGGCACAATTATGGCATGCTCGATTAGGTCATATATCCTTAAGAAGGATGAACAAGTTAGTGGGAGTTGGCATGTTTGATATGTCCGATATTAATGCTCTCACGACTTGTGAATCCTGTCTGAAAGGAAAGATGACCAAAATTCCCTTTAAGGGCCATGCGGAGCGAGCCAAAGGGTTATTGGATTTGATCCATACCGATGTGTGCGGTCCGCTTAGCATCACCACTAAGCATGGACATGCCTACTTCATCACCTTTACCGATGACCATTCGAGGTATGGGTATGTGTATTTGATGAAATACAAGTCTGAAGCCTTTGAAAGGTTCAAAGAATTCAGAAGTGAAGTAGAGAAGCAATTGGGACGAAGCATCAAGACACTTCGATCGGATCGAGGTGGTGAATACTTGAGTGCCGAGTTCCAAGAGTATCTTAGAGAGAATGGGATTCTCTCGCAGTGGACTCCGCCCGCTACACCACAGTTGAATGGTGTTTCGGAGCGTCGTAACCGGACTTTGATGGACATGGTTCGGTCTATGATGGGGTTCACGGAGTTGCCGCCATCCTTTTGGAGATATGCGCTTGAAACAGCGGCACTGTTGTTGAACAATGTCCATACAAAGGCAGTTGACAAGACACCATATGAGATATGGATGGGTAAGCCTCCCAAATATTCTTATCTTAGAATATGGGGGTGTCCTGCTTATGTGAAGCAGACAGTGGGAGATAAATTGGATATTCGATCTATTTTATGCTACTTTGTGGGATATCCAAGGAATTCCATTGGATATTATTTCTATCATCCTCAAGAAACAAAGGTGTTTGTTTCTAGGAACGCAACCTTTTTGGAAAAGGAATTTCTATTGGATAGAAAAGGCGAGATGATAGAACTCGAAGAGGTTCGAGAGACACCCACAGTTGTAGAACCCACACCCGAGAAGCCAAGTGAGGAGATACAAGCTCCTAGAAGAACCGAGAGAGTCTCGAGACCACCTGTGAGGTATGGTCTGCTTCTTGAAGAGGGCCATGATGAGCCTAATCTTGGATGTGATCCAAGGACCTTCAAGGAAGCGTTATCGGATGCCGATTCATCCAAATGGCTTGAAGCAATGGAATCTGAGATGAATTCCATGCATTCGAACCAAGTGTGGAATCTTGTGGATCCACCTGAGGGAACTGTTCCCATAGGGTGTAAATGGATTTACAAGAGGAAACTTGGGGCGGATGGGAAGGTATTGACCTTCAAAGTGCGATTGGTAGCGAAAGGGTATACTCAAAGACAAGGTGTTGACTATGAGGAAACCTTTTCTCCAGTTGCGATGTTCAAGTCCATTAGGATATTGCTAGCCATAGCTGCATGGTATGACTATGAGATATGGCAGATGGATGTAAAGACAGCCTTCCTTAATGGGGATATTAAGGAAGAAATTTACATGTCTCAACCTGAAGGGTTTACATCCATCGGAAGTGAGCATATGATATGCAAACTTCAAAGATCTATTTATGGTCTTAAGCAGGCATCGAGGAGCTGGAACCTCAGATTCGATAGTACAATCAAAGAGTTTGGTTTTACTAAGAATCCTGAGGAACCCTGTGTGTATAAGAAGGTCAGTGGGAGTGCTGTGACATTCCTTGTTCTTTATGTTGATGACATTCTACTCATTGGGAATGATGTAGGAATGTTGCAATCAACAAAGATATGGTTAGCAAGTAAGTTCTCAATGCAGGACTTGGGTGAAGCATCTTTTGTATTGGGAATACAGATCTATAGAGATAGATCAAGAAGATTGCTTGGTCTCACACAGTCCACATACATTGATACCATCGTGAAGCGGTTCTCGATGGATGAGTCCAAGAGAGGACATCTACCAATGTGTCATGGCGTGTCCCTATCCAAGTCTATGTCTCCCAAGACTGATGCAGAGATAGCGGCGATGACACGAATTCCGTATGCTTCGGCTATTGGTAGTATCATGTATGGGATGATATCTACACGTCCTGACGTGGCATTTGCACTAAGTGTAGTGAGTAGATATCAATCCAACCCTGGTCTTCCACACTGGAAAGCTGTGAAAGACATCCTCAAGTATTTGAGAAGGACCAATAAGTTGTTTTTGGTCTATGGGGGTGGAGAACTGAAATTGGAAGGCTATACCGACTCTAGCTTCCAAAGCGATGTTGATGACTCGAAGTCAACCTCCGGATTCATATTCATGCTCAATGGTGGTGCTGTCTCTTGGAAGAGTTCCAAGCAAGACAGTACTGCGGATTCCACCACTGAGGCAGAATACATTGCTGCATCGGGTGCAGCAAAGGAGGCTGTTTGGATTAGGAATTTCGTCCAAGAGTTGGGCGTCATTCCTAATGGAGTTGCTCCTATCCCGGTGATGTGCGACAACACGGGAGCCATAGCTCAGGCGAAGGAGCCAAGGTCTCATCAGAAGTCCAAACATGTATTGAGAAAGTACCACATCCTCAGAGAGATCGTGGAAAGAGGAGATGTCGTGATTGACAAAGTCGGCTCCGCAGATAATGTTGCTGATCCACTAACTAAGCCTTTACCAGGACCATCGTTCGAGAAGCATCGCGAGTCAATGGGTCTAAAGTATATAGGTAGTTGGCTCTAGTGCAAGTGGGAGATTGTTAGAGTAGGTGCACGTCGAGCCAAGTGTTGGCCGACTGTTCACAATGAAACTCTTTGTATAAACGATCTTTATTTTAATAATATTTCAATTTATTAATTTGGCGCATCTTTATCTTTATACCCATGCTAGTTGCATAGATAAAGTCCTTGAATATACAAATAGTAGAAAGAATATGAGATGCTCATATGATGAGTATCATGAAACTCATATTTGGAATACTGTATATTCTAAACCGTTCCTAGTCGATTCAGCCGCCACTAAGAAGGATAAAGGCCGCTCGAGTTAGAGACTAGTATCTGCGATGTGAGTACCATGTTTCATTGGTAGGGGACATTGTGATGTCCGAGCATGCAGATAGGTGCTCCTGGTAGAGTGCACTGAACAACCCTCTATAAAGGACTTTCCAAGTGGTTCTCACTTATCGAGTGGAAAAGTCCTAGTTTATGGTTGTACACCATTAGTCCTTATGACCCGGGACAACATTGAGACTCTATATGCTAGCGTTTCACTTTGACTTGTTTACCGACTCTTATGGGGTCATCAGGTGGCAAGGTTGGGTGTTACGGCGAAACATATAGGAGTCGATGCATTGTAGCCGGGGATTCACCGCTTACCTACGGGTATGGATATCCTATGTGTTTTGCATGTATGTGTGGGTTGAAATCTCTGATCAGAGTATGGTGGTAATTATGAAAGGGGTTTCATAGATTACACCATCGATGCAACCACAACATGACACATAGTATCGATTCATTGACAACTCTCGATAAACCAATAGTTGTCGAATCGGTCGGGATATATGAGTTGAAGGGACCGTACTGTACGCTAACCATAATTGAATGGTTCTTGCAGGCACTATCATGTGATACCTAGGGAATCACGTAAGCGATGCTGCTAGGCGTTTAACGTGATTGGTTGGGTACTATCAGACTTGAGTTCTGACGTTCTTACTATCAAAGAGTTGATAAGTAAGAATGGAGCAATTGGGGTATGCTCGTATAAGGACATGTTTAGTCCGAATCACATTGAGATGTGAACCCACGGCTAGTTGTATCAATGAACCATTGAGGGCCACACAAGTACTTGCTTAGTAAATCCCGAAGAGAAGTAAAATAGTTCAATGTGTTGAACAGCTTATAAATGTGTTTATAAGCGTAAAGAAAATTAGAAGTATGACTTCTATGAGAGAAATATAAATTTTAATTTATGGAAGTGTTCCTAAGATTAAAATTTGGCCAAGTAAATAATGTAGTTGAAAATTGTGATTTTCATAAACATTATTGTGGACTAAATTAAATTAATTCAAGTGTTGAATTAATTAAACACTAGTGGACCTAGTAGAGTCTAAATAATTAAATTAATTCAAGTGTTGAATTAATTAAATAATATTGAGTCTTGTAGAGCTCAATTTAAATAATTATTTAACTAGTGGGACTTGAGTAAAATCAAGTAATATTTAATTAATCTCAAATGTGTTTGAGATAATAAAATTTAGTCTATGGTTTTTTAATGTGTTAAAAACCATATAATATATGTGAGACATGCTAGGGTTTGCATGCTTGGGAGGTGAAAGGTTGTTGATTACTTTTTATTAAAAAATTCCAAAAGCATGCAACTTTTGAGAGACAACTTTACACAACAACCTAGGCTAGTCTCCCACACTCAACTCTCACTTCACTTGGCCGAAATTTTTGAGTGTTTTCTCTCTCATTTTTCAAGTTTTTGTTCTTCATTTTGGAGAGCAAAAATCATTCTCTTTGAAAAATCCTCAAGTTTTTCTAGTGCAAAACTTGAGGGGATTTACCTTGTTAAGTGGTGGGCTTGATTTTTAGAGGAAGGAAGCTTGTAGACTTATCTTGCCAAGAAGAGCTTAGTTGCTAGCAACTAAGTTGGAGCCATCATCAACTTCTTGAAGTTGATAGGTAAAAATTCTAAAACATCCTATATATGTTTTGTTTTGTAAATATTGCATGAAAAACCAAGGTGGCCGAAATTTCTATGTTATTTTTCGAAATTTATGCTTCCGTTGCGTTTCCGGCCACCGTAACCGGTCCGCTTTCAATATGAGTTCAAATCCTTCGACTTGTGTTCTTCTACATCCTTCAACTTCAATTCTGCCTCATCTTTGCATAGGAATTCCTCCCACTTCACTTCTGCCTCATCTTTGTGTATGGATTCCTCGAAGAATTCTTCTTCCTCCAGCTTCGCTTCTGCCTCATCTTTGCATAGGGGTTGCTCATAGAATTCTTTTTCCTGATTGGTCATTAATTGATCAACAAAAATCGCTTCGTCCTCTTGGTTGATTTCGGACACTGGTTGCATTAGAAGCTCAATCTGTTCATCGATGAAACACAAAGAGTTGACCATCTTCTTCCACTGGGCTATGATTTCATCTAAATGTGCACTACGCTCTTCTTGTTGCTCAAATGGTTGGTTTACAAAATCGGGGCAAAATTGTGGAGGATATTGGTGACTCCAACCCTGCAGTGAAGGATCACAATGCCAGTGGTAGTCGAAATCTGCCATATCATTTAACAAGTGCATCGCACTGTTGTATTCCCTATTAAATAAGTGACTACCAGTTGCCAAAGTCCCATAATTTATACAACTTCTTGTTGCCTCGTCCAAACCAAAATAGAAAATTTGAATAAGAGTGTAGTTTGAAAAATCATGAAACCGAAAATTGTTTGCCAGATCATTGAATTTCCCCCAAGCAGAATAGAATGGTTTCGAGTATTTTTGGGCAAAATTCGTGAACACTCTTCGATGATCCATCTTGAAGTACCTCGCAATAAAACAAATAAATTAGAAAAAAAAAAGTTGATGTTTTTTTTTTTTGGGAAAAAAAATGTCTAGTCTCAATAAAGCAATTTATTCCAATATTCAATAAATTAGTCCCCAGCAACGGCGCCAAAAACTTGACCGACGATTTCGGTTGGGAATAAATCTAGCAAGCGGACTAGGTCAAGTTATAATAAATGGATGATGAGTCCAAGTATCGATCCCACAGAGACTAATATTTAATTACTAGAATTTATATCACTTAACTTAAGCTAGACGAAATAAATAAAAAGATGATATGTGGATTATTAATCTAAGCTTTAAATAAAATAATTGCAATTAAAAACGACGGATTCAGATATCAAGGAGGGATTCAAATTCAAATAAATAACTAAGACACACCACGGTACCAAACTCTACTATGTTGACACATGTTAAAATTCAATTAATTATTTAATTCTTGACAATTACGGTGAAATCCCCAAATTTATTTATTAAACGATTCCTCGAGTTAATAAACCTATTTAAGTCTAACAGTCCAATTATTTCTAATTGAATTTAATTAGATTTAAATGCATTAAATCTTTGTGAAATTTCAGTTTTCACCTAAAACCGCACACTGAAACCGAATACTATTTCTAGTCAGTTTAACCATGTGTTGATGACGTCTTTGTTGCTATATTTAATCAATCATCTTCCGATTCGTGATTAATCAACATACATGTAAATAGTTGATCAGGCTATTAACAAGAAATATTAAACCAACGTCAATCAATAATTAAAATCAAGAAAAATAATATAATGAAAATAAAACAAATATCAAATAAAATATTGTTTGGCCCTATCGTGGTCTTAGTCTAAAGAAAATTATTCCATGAATTCAAAAGAAAAGTGAGAACACATATTTAAGTTCATAGAAAAAAACAAAATAAAGAATGAGTGGAAGGAATTCTCAGTGATTTGTAGTGTGTGTGAGGAATTCCTCCATGTTTCTTCTATCTTCTTCCTCCCTGTAGCCTTCTGTTCTACGCTTCCTTCCTCTTTTCCCCTTCTCTGGTGTTCAATTCCGTTCCCTCTCCTTTCTTCTCTGTCCTTCTCTGTCTCTCTCTTCCGCACGCTTCTCTCCTCTCTCTTCCACGCTGATTTTTTTCTCTTTTGTTGCGCCTCCCTTTTGCACGTCTCAGCCTCTTCTCCTTGTAAATAAGATTGTAGATTTTATTTTCAAATATGAGACTCCATCTTTATCAAAACTTCAATAATATCAAGATAATAAATATAAGAATATTTTATTTCTTTTCCTTTGGTATTTTCTTTCTTTGAAGTCTTGTAGATTTATTTTATTTCCAAATTTAATCATTTTTCCTATTTTATTTAAATCTACAATTATTAATTCAATTAAGCATATGATTAGGGATAAAAAGTCTAGATAAGGACAAATATTATCAAATCAAATCCTTAAAATCTTTGTAACATTCGGCCTTATCAACTATCCACTTATTAATTATACAAGTCGCACATAAAATTCATAATTCAATTATAATTCATTAGATAATTTAAATCATGCAATGTGTGTTTTAGTTATATATTTAATTAACACAAACTCTAAACACATTACAGTGATCATATCACAAGTAAATTTCATTTTCAGTTAGGATCATTTGATAGATTAATCTACAAATATAAATATGTATCTATAAAGAAGATTTGAAATGAAAATAAAACATAATTAATATATATATATATATATATATATATATATATATATATATATATATATATATATATATATATATGTTATTTGTTCTCTAACTCACTACAAATCTCTTAAGCCTGGAGGTAAGTAATTTTCTTCATTAATTATGTTTTATTTTAATTTATGTTATTTGTTCTCTAACTCACTACAAATCTCTTAAGCCTGGAGGTAAGTAATTTTCTTCATTAATTATGTTTTATTTTCATTTCAAATCTTCTTTATAGATATATATATATATATATACATATATATATATATATATATATATATATATACATTTGGACCATTTATTGGGCCGGGCCCTGAGTCAACCGCTTGGTTGACCTCGTAAAAGGTCCGACTCTGGATATTACGGTGACGATGGAATCAGGTGGTAGGACAGTTGACGGCGACGACAGCGGTAGGGCGGTGCGAGAGCTGCTGCGGCCATTGACATAGTAAGACCAACCGTCTTATCCCATTAACGGTTGTCATTTAGTTGTCGCCTCTCGTTTTCCTGCTTTTTAATTTAACCATAATAAATGAGTAGGTCTTATGTGAGACCGTCTCACGGATCTTAATCTGTGAGACGTGTCAACCCTACTCATATTCACAATAAAAAGTAATACTCTTAGCATAAAAAATAATACTTTTTCATGGATAACCCAAATAGAGATCTGTTTCACAAAATACGATCCGTGAGATCGTCTCACACAAGTTTTTGTCTAAATATAAATCTCATTTTATTACTTCTTCATTTTGTTTATTTAAATTTAAATAAATAACGATATATTCCATTTTATTCCCAATATTCATAATCACTTTCCATACCCAAGTCGGGACGAAATCTTGCAAAATCCATTGATGATATATTTTCCGATTCAAGGATTGGATTTGCATTTGGCACGTATATTTCAAAAACACGAGAAGCTCAAATTATCTTTGCCTAAAACCACGTTCCATGTTCGTTGTTCAATATTTTTTTATTGAAATACATTGATACATTACAAGAGTATACATGTATTGAAATACATTGATAAGAGTATATATGTACAAAAGAAGGTTTTTTTAATACACAAGACTCACATTTCATGCGAGTTGCGACACATATCACCACGTGTTTTTCTATCACAGAAGTCTAGTTTTTTAAAAAGTTTATGCACATATGTGTTCTTGCAAATCATCCAACAGTATAACAAGTATAATTACATTGAGAGTAACAAGATTAGACATGTTTTTTGGTTAGGCAGAATCGAACAAATTAATTGGGCTTCAACGCTTTCCTACATACGATGACACCAAAAAGAATAGAAACAAAAGCCACAATAGCTCCATCTCTAGAAAGTGCAAATTCAGTCCATGTTAAAGGTTTCTTCACCTGCATCAACACTTCCCTGAAATTGTCATTCAGTTGCTCTATACTTCCCGTGTTGTCAATCACAATATCAGCCTTGGTCTTTTTCAAATCTAGACACATCTGAGAACCAATCCTACTGCTGGCCTCTTCGACTGTTGTCCCATCTCTTCCCATAAGTCGTCGAAGCTGAGTCTCCGAATCAACCCAAACCACAATGATGGGGTCAGTCCACTTGTCCATCTTTGCTTCAAACAAGAGAGGCACGTCGAGAACGATAATCTTGAAACCCCTCAACCATAGCTTGAACACTTCTAGAAAAATCCCAGATGAAATGTAAGGTGCCAGTAACCTGTTAAAGAATTCAGAACATCAGTTGAAGTTTCAGTGTTTCACATAACACAAAAATAGGCAGGAAAGGACAAGCAGCTTCATATGAATTTGTTGAAAATAATTAAGGAACGGTGATATCCAATTAGCTCAGTGCGTTCTGGTGGGTAGATTAACAAGGACCGAGATATTGGTTTCATTTCAGGGTAATAAAGAAACAGTTGCTGAGAAGTGATTTTCAGAGGCAACGATAATAGCTTTCAGAAATAACAACAATTGAAACATGTGGCCAACATGCTCAATCAACACAATGAGAAGCATATAATATAACGAATTAGCTACGAGCATGAGCATGAGCATGAGGATTTCCACCAAATGGTTTTGAAAAAAACTTGATAGTTACAGTTGAATATTGACAGAAGTAGCATAGCATTTGACAATTAATTCAATAAAGCACGATTATTTTTCACCAAATGCTGAACAAGGAGTGAGGACAACATTTACCAGAAGCCCTGAACATTTTGCTTGCTTTTAGAGTGTCTTCAAGCTTCTGCATTTTTTTCCACACCTCCACTTATGTTTAACACTTTATACAACATAATACCACAATAACTGCCTTCTAAAACAAACCATTCAGTAAAAGGCTTAATGGAATGTGATTTTTAGTTAGTCATAAAACATCCCAATTTTCGCCCCTAAAAAAAACCCAGGTTTCCTCATCATACACTCACCAAATCGATAGTCGACCAATGGAATAAATGGATAGAAAGAAATTTCAAGTACGACAAATCCTTAGGCCTTAAATAAAATATTTTAGTAACTACTGGTTCCGTCATCGCGTCATAAGCATATCCTTCATAAACAATACCTATTAAGAACTTGTCGCATATCAGAGTTGTTGAATACAATTTGTCCAAGCTTTGGGCGATCCACCTCTCCATCAGGCAGTAAAATCTCGTCCCCAAATGCTGCCACCACTTTTCTGCAGCCACCCGTGCCTTTCTTCAATACATTCTGTAACATATAGGAAATTATTACCAATTAAAAAATGTTCATATCCAATGAGTGGGAATGGTCAATACTAGTAAGTCTGAAAAGAGGGATCTGGAAAGATGGACTTAGATAAGATGAGGTAGTCACAGTAGTAAAATTTCATAAACATTAGATAATTCGAGCTAAACTTTTCAACAAACTTTAAGAAAATCAGGGCACAAGCATACACGAGCAACTACGTCAGCATCAACGATGGGAATACCATGAGCTTTGAAAAGATTGGAGACTGTACTCTTTCCGGAACCGATTCCTCCGGTCAACCCCACTATCCTCATGCCTGTAAGTATCCCTGGAGAACTTGAATGCCCACTGAACCTTCAATCTTCACGTTGGAATCTTCAAGTTCTGTGACTTAATTAACAAATAACAATGAATTTGGCTGATAGATTGGAGAAGAATTAGAAATCTGCGAGATAAATTTCAAGAATTATGATCAAATAGAATGAAAATATTACATGAACAACTGTATTAAATCAGTTAAACAAGAACAAGGTTTTTGTCGTGCAATATGATATTTTTTAATTCATTATTTTTCATACGATGATTTTTTCCATAAAAAAACTATAATCTATATTTATTTTAGCCCACCCTCGTTAAGTATCCTAGTTACATTCCATGCTCCCAGTGATATTACTATTCCACATATCTAGTGTTGCTCCACCTATTGTATGATTATTGGAAATTATCAGATACAAATGCAAAGCATGATGCCGACAATGTCGATGAACTATGAAATGGGAATCTCAAATCCACGGTCCTAGCGTCCCTCCAATCCTTGCAAATGCCACTCAACGAATCATTCAATAAACGGATATGGGCTCAACACATATGACTGGCATGATTCACAGATGTAGCAAGATGTGTGTTTCACAATAAATTCTCATAATCAAATTCATTTCCTTTGGTCCTCAATGCATCACTAAATCACGACATAATGATCTCAAATAATTGATTTCACTTGATCAGTTTCAGATATTCACATTCCATTATGTATTTCTAACATCTCGCATGTTACGTAGTTGCAGCATACTTTATTTCGTCATATAACGCCTGGATTAAGTTACTATGGCGTAAAGATTTGCCGTGAAATCAAATAATAGAAAAAACTTATCAAAATCCAGAATTTGTTGTGCATAAGTAGCTTAATTCAAGGGATCTGCTAAATTACACTAGTTTAGATCCAACTTTCTCAGTTCAATTTACATAACGGATCATCATAAAATTTAACAACTAATAACCCAGTTAACCAAACCTCGGTGAATCAGAAACCGTCAACAACACAAGAAACCACAACCAATTCAAGAACGCAGTCCAGCAAAATGAAAAATATAGGAAGCTGAATAATCCCAGAAAAAATCCAAACTACCCAGGATAAATTAAGAGAAGTTAATCCAACGAAACACCACGTGGAAGATAGAAATTCAGAATAACGCTATTAATCACCATAATCAGACATAATTAGAGAAGCCGCAAGAAAATAGTAACTGAGAAATACTTGCAGTAGAGCAAAGTTTCCCAAATCCCAACACAAGGGACACGGATAGGCTCTGATCTGATTAAGTTTCAGTTGTAGGAAAAGAAGAGAATTAGAAGAATTTTTTCCAGAAATTTTGGGCCACTCCACCAACAAAATCATTACCTGTTCAAAACTTACCACTCCACTCCACCAAAGTGAAATTAAACAAGGAACGGGAAAAACAAAAAAAATAAATCTTTAAGCAAGTAACTATATATTATATTAACACAAAATGGATTGGACTTGAGTAAAGTTGAAAAAAGACACACATTATACCAAGAAGCCAGCAATCCGTAGAATAAGATTTGAGTATCTACTTGGATATAAAATCTTTCCAACAGGAATCAAAACAATACAAAAAAAATGGTGTAAACAATTATAGCACAACAAATGATGTAGCCCGGTTAGATTGGGTGAGTTGCGGTGTGCAAACTATCCGAGCAGAGAAGTATAAATGATGTAGCTCGGTTAGATTGGGTGAGCTGCAGTGAGCAATCTATCCGAACAGAGAAGTATATTTTTCTTGTAAAGATTTTAATATAATAGGATGAATATGACCTGGCCTGATGGGACGATCCCGGGTGGTCTGGCTTGGTCTCTTAGGTGCTCTGTCTTGGTCTACATGGGTACTCTGGCCTGGTATGCCCGAGTGCTCTGTCCTAGACTGCACTGGCCTGGGCTGCCCTAGTGCTCTGGCGTAGTCTGTCTGGGTGCTCTGTCCTAGACTGTGATAAGGCCAACTCTTACAAAGATTTTAGGGATTTGATTTAATAATATTTGCCCTTATCTAGACTTTTTATCCTAATTATGTGCTTAGTTTAATTAATAATGGTAGATTTGAATAAAAAAAAGAAAAGTGTTTAAATTGAGAGATAATATAAATTTACTAGATTTCAAAGGGAACAAAATATCAAGAGAAATGAAATTAAATACTCTTATATTCTATTCCTTGATGATATTGAAATCTTGGAAAAATATATGTAAATCTATATAAATATCTTATCTACACTTTCTTTTACAGAGATGAGCTTAAAAAAGAAAGGAAGGAGGAGGCTCATTAAGAAGAATAAAAGGGCAGAAGCGTACAGAAGAAAGGGGGCTGGCCTAACAGAAGCACAGAAGGAGACGGAATAGGAGAACAGCGCGGAAGAAGAAAAAAGGGGAGGAAGAAGGAAGGCAAAACCAGCGAGGAATTCCTCACACGCTACAAATTACAAAGAATCTCTTTCCATTCCTTCTTAGTCATGTTTTCTGCATTGAATTTAAACAGTGAATTGCAATTTTATTTTAAGTTTATGGATTAGATTTTTATAGACTAAGGCCATGATAGGGCCGGGACATATTATTTTTTGATGTTTTGAGTTTGATTCAATTAGATTATTTATTTTATTCATTGATTGATGTCGTTTATCACGTGTTCTTTTAATTTGGCAAATTAAATAGAATATCTGTTGGTTAATCTAAAACCGGAAGGCGATAGATTAATATTTGCTTCACACATCAATCAACACATGGTTAAATTGACTAGAAATAGTATTCGATTTCAGTGTGCGACTTTAGGTTGAAAAACTGGAATTTCACAGCGATCTAATGCGGTTGAATCTAATTAAATTCATTTAGGAATAATTGGACTGTTAGATTGAATTAGGTTTATTAATTCGAGGAATCGTTTAATGAATAATTTTGAGAATTCCGTCGTGAATTAAATAATTAATTTATTGAATTTAAATTTGACACGTGGATTATAAGTTTGTCTCGATACCGTTGTGTGCCTTAGTCGTCTTTAAATAATTTGAATTTTAGTCTAATTTAATAATTTGGATTTTTTTTGCTTTAGTTAATTTATTTAAATTGTTTGATTTAGTTTTAATTAATTTATCTCCCCTCAATTGACTTTATTAGCCTAAATTAGGAAAAATAATTCATATTCTAGTAATTAAAACATCGATCTCTGTGGGTACGATACATGGACTCATCTCCAAATACTATTAATTGACCTAGTCCGCTTGCTAGATTTATTCCCAACCGAAATCGTCGGTCAAGTTTTTGGCGCCGTTGCCGGGGATTGAATTGTTTAATATTAGGATTTATTATTTTCTTGAGATTAGGTTTTTATTTAATTTTGTTGATTCTACACATATTCGTACGTTTAAAGTTTGTTTATTTATTTTCAGGGATTATCTTACTGTGCATGAGCCGTGTTAGAGGAGAGACAGAATTAGAGCCGTTTGATCCAGAGATTGAGAATACTTTTCGACGGAGACGTAGAGCACAAAGGGAGAAATCCTCAGACTTTGACGTGGAAGAACAATTAAAACAAGAGGAGAAAGTTGAAACAACAGGGATTGAAGCAATGGAGAACGCGGAAGATGATCTCACTGTCTATGATCTTACTAGACAAACCACTAGAGGTTATGGTTCTAGCATCACTCGCCCTACTGTGGAAGCAAATAATTTTGAGTTGAACCCATCTATCATTCAAATGATACAGTATCAAGTGAGATTTGGAGGATCGCAGACCGAGGATCCTAATGCACATTTGGAGGGATTTCTATCTATCTGTGACACAATCAAATTCAATGAAGTGAGAATGGATGCCATAAGATTGAGACTGTTCCCCTTCTCTTTGCATGGTGAAGCAGCAGAATGGCTTAGAAATCTACCAGCTGGTTCTACTACTACATGGAATGGTTTGGTGGAAATGTTCATGAATCAATAATTTCCACCCACCAAGCTAGCACAACTGCGTATTGATATATCATCTTTTCGCCAGAAGGATGGGGAGACACTACATACAGCTTGGGGAAGATTTAGAAAGATGTTGAGGAGGTGTCCTCAACATGGTTTCTCTTCATCTGAACAAGTTCAGATTTTCTATAACGGAGTTGATCCTTCCGTGCGTTCCATGCTAGATGCAGCAGCCAATGGTAGCTTATACAGGAAGACCCCACGAGTTGCACTTGAAATAATTTCAAATATGGCTGAAAAGAGTGCGGGTTGGACAGATATTAAACGAGAAAAGAAGGCTGGAGTTCTTGAAATGGATGTGTTGAATACACTTACCGCTAAGATTGATGGGTTGGCCCATCAATTCTCTCAACTGAAATCGAATCAAGCAAATCAGGTCCAAGGAATAGTCATCGAGGAACAACCCATCTTTGATGAAGAAGCAGTGAATTTTGTGGGGAATCAATGGAGACAGCAATCCAATGCATACAGTTCCACATACAATCCAGGATGGAGGAATCACCCTAATTTATCTTGGAAGAATACGGAGAATTCCCTCAATCCAACACATATTCCTCCACTGCCCATTCCTCAACAAGTGAGACAACAAGGATTATTGGTACCTGCAGCACCTCCAGGATTCAAGCAAAAATATCAAAGACCATTTTATGAGGATTTTATGATGAAACATGTTGTGGGAATGGAGACGAGACTGCAGAATCATGACGCTATCTTGCGAAGGTTGGATGCTCAAATGGGTCGAATAGCCAATCAATTAGCAAATCGACCCCTTGGAACACTACTAAGTGATACTGAGAAAAATCCGAAAGGAGTGAATGCAGTGAGTACAGTGGTCAAGGCCGAGAAAGATGAGCCAAAGAGGCAGAATTCTACAGATATGGAGGAAAAGAATAATGGAGGAATGAAACCAAAAATGGAAGATGCTAAGGAACAAAACACTCAGACTACACGGAAGACAGGTAAGAAAGGTAAGGAATTTTATTCTAATGATAATATTGATATTAATACACTTCCTTTTCCTCAAAGAGCAAGGCAATTACAATTGGATCAACAATTTTCGAAATTTCTTGAAGTTTTTAAGAAATTGCACATAAATATTCCTTTTGTAGAGGCTTTGGCTCAAATGCCTTCTTATGCTAAATTCTTGAAAGATATTTTGACTAAAAAAATAAAACTTGTTGATTTTGAAACTGTTAAGCTTTTTGAGGAATGTTCAGCTATTTTGCAAAATAAATTGCCTCCAAAGCTTAAGGATCCAGGTAGTTTCTCCATTCCTTGCACTATAGGTAATTCTAATTTTAACAAAGCATTGTGTGATCTTGGTGCTAGCATAAATCTTATGCCTTATTCATGCTTTGAGAAATTGGGGATTGGAGAAGTTAAACCAACCATTATTTCCCTTCAACTTGCTGATAGGTCTATTAAATATCCTAGAGGGGTTATAGAAGATTTTTTGGTTAAAGTTGATAAATTTATATTTCCAGTTGACTTTGTTGTTCTAGACATGGAGGAGGATCGTGAGATCCCCCTTATTTTAGGCCGTCCTTTCTTAGCTACTGGAAGAGCACTCATAGATGTTCAAAAAGGTGAGTTAGTTTTGAGGTTGAATGATGAGAAGGTAACTTTTAATGTTTTTCGTAGTATGAAATATCCTGGATCTTCTGATTGTCATAGAATATATGCTATATATTGTTGAGTGTAGTGTGCAGGATACTTTGATTGAAGACCCACTGGAAAAGCTTTTGGTTAGCCCAAAGTCCACGGAATCCAGCAGAGAAGAAGTGGAGGAATGTATGAACTTTTTAGAGGGATCAAAGCCACTGCCAAGATCGGTGAATTCGAAGATTGGGGAGCTTGGACATATTCCAAAATCACTTAAACCTTCCATAGAAGAACCCCCATTCCTCGAACTCAAACCACTCCCTCCTCATTTAAAATATTTATTTTTGAAGGAAGAACATAAACTGCCAGTAATTGTTTCTTCTTCCTTGACAGGTGATGAGGAAGATAAGCTCTTGAGAGTGCTGAAGGATCACATATGTGCCATTGGATGGAGCATAGCTGACATCAAGGGAATAAATCCATCCATGTGCATGCACAAAATTTTAATGGAGAAGGAGCACTCTCCCACTACTCAACCTCAAAGGAGATTGAACCCAGCTATGCAAGAGGTCGTCAAAAAGGAGGTAATCAAACTCCTTGATGCAGGTATGATCTTTCCTATATCCGATAGCAAGTGGGTAAGTCATGTGCATGTTGTTCCTAAGAAAGGGGGAATCACTGTTGTTGAAAATGAAAATAACGAATTAATCCCCACTAGAACTGTGACTGGGTCGCGTGTTTGTATTGATTATCACAAATTGAATGATGCCACAAGAAAATATCACTTCCCCTTACCTTTTGTTGATCAAATGTTAGAGCGTTTGGCAGGTCATGCTTTCTATTGTTTTTTAGATGGTTATTCTGATGTGAATCTTGACACGAATAAATAGCAAACACGATTAAAAATAAATCGCACCCTCTATTCAATTACGATATTAAGATTCGTGTGTTTTTCCCGATCTTTTGAATCAAGTATTGTGTGATATTCACCTCTAAACTAGCAAGAGTTTAGCAACAAATAAACACGAGGATAAACAATCGAAAACTATACGAACCTTCGAAGAACTTTGCCTACGACAATCCGCACAAGCAACGATCGACAAACGCCACAAAGTTAAAAACTTTGATAAGTTTGATTTTGATTTAACAAATCTTGGCTTTGAAAAGTTGAGAGAAAATTCTCAAAGGGTTTGATAAACTCAAAATATTATGTGTATTGTGTGTAATTTTCGTCCCTAATACATTATAATAAAGGAAAGATATCAAAGATCTAGTCTCCCAAAATAATAAAACTCTAGAAAAGGTAATTTTTCTCGGCCAAAACTCTAGGACACGGACCCCGTGTGTGCCTCCGTGTCCGGGTCCGTGTACACTCAGGTAACAACTTCAGCTGGAACAAGGGACACGGACCCCGTGCTCACCTCCGTGTACGGGTCCGTGTAGACACGGTCTTCGCCTATGTAGTAGGGCACGGACCCCGTGCCTGGGTCCGTCTTCAGGTCCGTGTAGGCTCTGTAGTTGTTCATCTCAGGGTGTAAAGGGCACGGACCCCGTGTGCAGGTCCGTGTGCTGGTCCGTGCAGACTCGGCCGATGAGAATAATGTTTGAATCATGTTCCTTTGGCCTTCCAACATACTCCCATGCATCAAGACCCCTTCATCATTTTGCTCCTCGCACGTAAATCCATCTTCTTTGCTCATACTCCCGTGCAAGGCTACCACGATCGCATCATCCTCCCCTTCTTGAAAAGGATTTGTCCTCAAATCTTGCCCCCTTGCACAAAAACGAAGCAAGTTAGTAACAACAAAGAGGATATTATCAACATACTTACCTTTAAGCGCAAGTTTGTAGATGCCATTGCCCACACGCGCCATCAACGCCTTGATCCCTAACTCCATGGCAGCATTCACTATCAACTCACCAACATCAACATATATCAAATAATAAATGACATAAAATGATAGAATACCGTTAAGTATCACAAAAATCAAGTTCCTCCCCTTCTTAGACCTAGTCAACACAAAAATGAAATCCATACACGTGTACGACCATAGCTCACTAGGAATAAGAAAGGCTTCAAGCAACTTATAGAAATCAAGCTCAGGTGCCCTAGCCCTATAGGCAATGCATTCTTTGCTATTCCATTTAACATACCTCTTCATATGCAACCAACATAGAAATCCATGAATTTTGTCAATGATGAAATCACAACAATACGCCTCACTAATGATTATTTCATAAAATGAGCATAACATGAACAATTTAATCTCCTTAAAATTATATTCATCATGAACAAAGAAATTATTATATTCATTTAACTCACCACATGAATTTAATTCTAATGCACATAGGTCATTGTCATGACAAAGTGTCAATTGGACAAACTTTGAACACTCAAAATCAATAACATTCGAATCTAATTCATGCAATACATCTCCCTCCTCATTTCTATGACACTTCGGCAACAAGATTAAATCACATTCATATCTCCTAAACATCACATTTTCAAGTTGCTCCCATAATTCTTGAAGACAAGACAACAATGAATTAAGGTAAAGAAGAAAATCATACCTCATAGTTGTTGTAGTGGCAACTAACCTTACCTCGCCGTGATTGCACTTGCATTCTCTAGGCTCAAACTTTTGGGTTCTCCCTTCGACAGGATTCACTTGTCTCCTTGTCATGATAACTCCAAGATCCTGCAAATAAGAAATAACAATGCTCGGGATTGAACCGGCGATTTCATCACAATATGGGTAAACCACTTTGTACAAAGGTACATGTAATGGTTTTTGCAATAATAAACAACTCTCAACCTCACTCTTTTCACTCCTTTGGGCCATCAAATGATTTTTCTTTTCTTTTTCTTTGGCCTCTTTTTCTCTCTCTTTTTTCTTTTCTATGGTCATCTCACTCTTTTGTTCACTCTTTCTTTCGACCATATATTTTTCTTTTTCTTTTTCTAAGGCCATCTCACTCTTTTGGACACTCTTTTTTTCGGCCTCATCTCTTTTTTTCTTTTTCAATTGATCCTCAAGTATTTGTTTTGGTGACAAAGGTATTAATACAATTGGTTCTTTGTTTAGGACAAATGAGTACCTATTCTTGAAACCATCATGTGTTACCTTCCTATCAAATTGCCAAGGTCTACCCAACAAGATATGACAAGCATGCATGGGCACCACATCACACAAAATCTCATCACTATACTTTCCAATCGAAAAAGATACTAGTACTTGTTTGCTAACCGTCACTTCCGCACAATCATTCAACCATTGAAGTTTATATGGTTGAGGGTGCTTTAAAGTAGGCAAACTCAACTTCTCCACCATCTCAACACTAGCCACATTAGTGCAACTTCCCCCCATCTATAATAACGTTGCAAACCTTTTCGTTCACAAAGCACCTAGTATGGAACAAGTTCCCCCTTTGATTGGTCTCCTCCTCCTCGACTTGGCCAATCATGATACGCCTAGTCACCAATGATACTCCTACAACCGCCTCATATCCCTCATTGGGATCCTCCAATGCAGGCATATCATCATCACTACCCTCGCTTTGGGACTCATACTCACCATAAGCATTCGAAACCATCACCCTCTTATTAGGACATTCACTAGCAATATGACCCAACCCTTGACATCTAAAGCATTTAGTATCCCTAGAACGATTAGAAGGAGTTTCAGATTTACCTTGGACTCCTTGTTTAGGCGCCTCTTGCTTAGTGTCAAATCTTGGCTTGGACTCCACTTTATTCTCCTCACGCTTCACAAAATTGGATTGCCAAGAAGAAGACGAACCTCCAGTTTGGTTGGTGCGGCCAACTCCACGCCTTTTTAGTTGTTGCTCCACCTTTATGGCCATTTGCACCATCTCGTCTAGATCCAAGTAGTGCCTAAGCTCAACTTGATCTTGGATTTCCCTGTTTAAGCCACAAAGAAAACGAGCCATGGTTGCTTCATTATCTTCCTCAATATTGGCCCTAATCATGACTACCTCCATCTCCTTATAGTAGTCCTCAACACTCCTTGACCCTTGCCTCAAGGTTTGAAGCCTCTTAAACATCTCCCTATAATAGTGATTAGGCACAAACCTTTTTCTCATCACGCTCTTCATCTCATCCCAAGACTCAATAGGCCTCTCATTACACCTCCTCCTAGTGGTCACTAATTGATCCCACCAAATGAGAGCATAATCTAAGAATTCAACCACCGCCAACCTCACCTTCTTTTGTTCGGAGTAGTGGTGACATTCAAAAACAAACTCTACCCTCTTTTCCCATTCTAGGTACGCCTCCGGGTCCGATTTCCCATGGAATGAAGGGATTTTCATCTTAATGCTACCCATGTGACCATCTTCCCTAGTCTCCTCATATCTACCCCGCATGGCTTCCCTTCTTCCTCTACCAAATCCTCTATCTCTTCCATTCCTACCCCAATTCTCATTTTGACTCTCATCGCCTCCTCCTAGATCATACTCCTCGTCATCTCTACCCAAATCCTTAGGCTTAGGTTTACCCCCACTAACACTAACCTCAAGTTTACCCAACCTCTCATGCAACGACTCCATTTGGGTCGTCATCGCCCTACTAAAATCCCCAAACAACGCATCCATTTGGGCCTTAGACACCCCCGAATTCGAACTATCTCCTACCTCCCTCTCCATTTAATTTCAAATTTGTACCTGCAAGAAAAGGTTAGTAAAAATAAAATAATCCTCACCCAAATGCTCACGGTCACTCCAAAGAAATTCTCTCGTTTTTTTTTTCCTCACAATTTTGTTTGCTCACAACAAATACTCACCGTTCACTCCAAAGAAAAGTCACTCGCACTCAAGTGTATCACTCGAATTTTGAAAGCTCTCTTGGAAGTGCTCAAGCTTTGTATTGCGGGTATATCAAACAATCAAGGTTCAAACTTGTGAACAAATGCGACCGACTCACTTGGACTGTGTAGACAAGAAATTCGAATATAGGGAAATTTTTTTTTTTTTTTACTGCGAGAGGCAATTGAATATGACTCTCTAAAGGGAATAGAACAATATATCAAAAAGAAATAATGGTGAATTTTCGGAATTTTTGTACTCTTTTTTTTTTTTGGCTTGAGTACTACTCGAAAATCCCAAAAAAAAATCACCAACAAATTTCGAGAATCACAGATTCACGAAAAAATTTACGAAGAACGATAGAACAAAACAGATCTGAAAATAACGAAGAAATAATACAGATCTGCAATTTAAAAACAAGATAACTAACTTGAATTCAATAAACCTAAAGCTCTGATACCAAATGATGTGAATCTTGACACGAATAAATAACAAACACGATTAAAAATAAATCGCACCCTCTATTCAATTACGATATTAAGATTCGTGTGTTTTTCCCGATCTTTTGAATCAAGTATTGTGTGATATTCACCTCTAAACTAGCAAGAGTTTAGCAACAAATAAACACGAGGATAAACAATCGAAAACTATACGAACCTTCGAAGAACTTTGCCTACGACAATCCGCACAAGCAACGATCGAAAAACGCCACAAAGTTAAAAACTTTGATAAGTTTGATTTTGATTTAACAAAGCTTGGCTTTGAAAAGTTGAGAGAAAATTCTCAAAGGGTTTGATAAACTCAAAATATTATGTGTATTGTGTGTAATTTTCGTCCCTAATACATTATAATAAAGGAAAGATATCAAAGATCTAGTCTCCCAAAATAATAAAACTCTAGAAAAGGTAATTTTTCTCGGCCAAAACTCTAGGACACGGACCCCGTGTGTGCCTCCGTGTCCGGGTCCGTGTACACTCGGGTAACAACTTCAGCTGGAACAAGGGACACGGACCCCGTGCTCACCTCCGTGTACGGGTCCGTGTAGACACGGTCTTCGCCTATGTAGTAGGGCACGGACCCCGTGCCTGGGTCCGTCTTCAGGTCCGTGTAGGCTTTGTAGTTGCTCATCTCAGGGTGTAAAGGACACGGACCCCGTGTGCAGGTCCGTGTGCTGGTCCGTGCAGACTCGGCCGATGAGAATAATGTTTGAATCATGTTCCTTTGGCCTTCCAACATACTCCCATGCATCACGACCCCTTCATCATTTTGCTCCTCGCACGTAAATCCATCTTCTTTGCTCATACTCCCGTGCAAGGCTACCACGATCGCATCATATTCTGGATATATGCAAATCCCCATAGACCCCGAAGATCAAGATAAGACAACTTTTACTTGTCCCTATGTACATTTGCTTATAAAAGAATGCTATTTGGTTTGTGTAATGCTCATGCTACTTTTCAACGTTGTATGATGTCGATTTTTCATGATATGGTTGAAAAGTATATTGAGGTCTTCATGGATGACTTTTCTGTTTTTGGTTCTTCCTTCTACTCTTGTTTGATTAATTTGTCAAAAGTGCTAAAGAGATGTGAAGAAACGAATCTTGTACTTAACTGGGAGAAATGTCATTTCATGGTAAAGGAAGGAATTGTCCTTGGTCACAAAATTTCTGAAAAAGGTATTGAAGTGGATAGAGCTAAGGTAGAGATCATAGAAAAGCTTCCTCCTCCCACTAATGTCAAAGGAATTCGTAGCTTTATTGGGCATGTAGGTTTTTATAGGCGATTTATCAAGGATTTCTCAAGTATTACTAAGCCTTTAACTAATTTGCTAATGAAAGATGTTCCTTTTGTTTTTTTTTAGGATTGTTTACAAGCTTTTCAGGCATTAAAGCAAAAGTTGACCACAACCCTGATCATTGTTGCACCAGATTGGCATCTACCGTTTGAACTCATGTGTGACGCAAGTGATATTGCTTTAGGGGCTGTTTTGGGGCAAAAGAGGGACAAATTCTTGCATGTAATCTACTATGCAAGCATGACACTTTCAGGAGCTCAATTGAACTACTCCACCACAGAAAAAGAGTTGCTGGCTGTTGTTTTTTCTTTGGACAAGTTTCGGCCATACCTTGTAGGGAGTAAAGTGATAGTCCACGGATCATTCAACTTTGAAGTATCTCTTAAACAAGAAGGATGCCAAGCCAAGATTGATAAGATGGATCCTTCTATTGGAAGAATTTGACATAGAGATCGTGGATCGCAAGGGGACTGAAAACCAAGTTGCTGATCATCTATCGAGATTGGAGAAGCCCGAGGAAGGTAAGTATGTAATTAGAGATGAATTCCCTGACGAGAAACTTTATGCCATCTCTAATTTACCATGGTATACTGATTTAGTCAATTATTTGTCATGCAAATTTATTCCTTCTCATCTTACATATCAGCAGAAAAAGAAGTTCTTTTCAGATTTAAAATATTATATTTGGGAAGATCCTCTTTTGTTTAGAATTTGTGCAGATGGCATTATTCGTAGGTGTATTCCAGCGGAAGAGGTAAGTTCTATACTTTCTCATTGTCATAGTGGTCCAATTGGAGGACATTTTCGGGCAAGTAAAACTGCTACAAAAATCCTTAAAGCTGGATTCTACTGGCCTGCAATGTTCAAGGATGCACACACTTATGTTTTGAATTGCAATGAATGCCAACGTGTTGGTAATATTTCAAGGAGACACGAAATGCAATTGAATAATATTTTAATCTTTGAATTGTTTGATGTGTGGGGAATTGATTTCATGGGGCCATTTCCAGATTCCTTAGGAAATAAATATATTTTGGTGGCTGTGGATTACGTATCCAAGTGGGTGGAAGCAAGTGCTTGTAGAACCAATGACTCTAAGGTTGTGATCCAATTTTTAAAGAAAAATATTTTTGCAAGATTTGGCACACCTAGAGCCATTATTAGCGATGGGGGAAAACACTTTTGTAATCATTATTTTGATTCTCTGTTAACTAAGTATGGGGTCACGTACAAGGTGGTAACACCTTGTCATCCTCAAACTAGTGGTCAAGTAGAAGTGTCAAATAGGGAGATTAAGAAAATTCTTGAGAAGACCGTTGGATCTTCGAGGAAAGAATGGGCTAGTAAATTAGATGATGCATTATGGGCATATAGAACAGCATTTAAAACCCCTATAGGAACTTCCCCTTTTCGTTTGGTCTCTGGAAAAGCTTGTCACCTTCCTGTTGAACTAGAGCATAGGGCATTATGGGCTACTAAATTTTGAACTTTGATGTGCAAGCTACAGGTTATCAGCGTCTTCTACAACTCAATGAGCTGGAGGAATTTCGTCTTGATGCATATGAGAATGCGAAAATCTACAAGGAAAAGACAAAGAAGTGGCATGATGCAAGGATTGTGCACAGAGAATTTGAGTCTGGACAAAAAGTTCTTCTTTATAACTCTCGTTTGAAACTCATGACAGGTAAACTTCGTTCCAAATGGTCCGGGCCTTTTACTGTTACTGAAGTTTTTCCCTTTGGTGTTGTAGAAATCCGTGGAGATTCTGGAAATCCCTTTAAAGTGAATGGACATCGACTGAAAATTTTTCATGAAGGAATTGTGGAGCAAGAGGAGCCGAGTACTCCTTTGCACGATCCAACCTAATCTATAAAAGGAATTGTCTAGCTATAGACAAGAAATTTAGCGCTTGCTGGGAGGCAACCCAGTGATTTATTTTATTTCGTTTTAAATTTTTTATTTTTTTTACTTTTTCATTCTATTAGTTAATTCTCTGTGATTTTGGTGTGTGTAGGGAATATTGGAATGCAGTAAGATGACTTAGACTCTGGAAAGGCTATACTGTTGAAATACAAGATTTCCAGCAGTGGGGAATTCTACCATCCGGCCCCATGTACCACTCCATGGAACTTAAAACACACTGTCAGGGAAGTGTTCTCTTACTATTCTACATCCAAATTCTATATTCTTTTTGAATGGCATGACACTGAGGGCAGTGTAAATCTAAAGTGTGTGGGGGGGGGGGGGGGTGATTTTATTTGTGTTTGTTTCACGACACCACACTTAACATGTGCTTCAATGTTTAATCCTCGAGCATGAAAATTTTTCTGGTTATTCTTTGAGAAACTGCACTTGTGATTACATGACACACTAATTGATTTTCTAAATCTTTGATCACCCAAGAAATTACATCATACCTAGAATTGATTGAGATGAGCTGTAGTTGTAGCAGAAGGATTTGAGCACAAACTAGATTTGTATCATGTTTTGAGACATCATCTATGCACTTTAGGTCATACTTATATGAATTAATCGTGAATTGGTAAAAGGCGAGCTCATGAAAAAAAATGAGAAAAAAAGATAAATAAAAGAAACATTCTAGAACTTGTCCGATTATCTTTCGAGGCGAAAATACGGAGGAGAATGACTTAGGGATGATTTAGGCGATCTTTGGACCGTTTGAGCCTTTCGAGCCTACCCAATGCATCATTCATATCCCTAGTATTCCCTTTTGAGCCTAATAAATCGAATGGAGTGTGTCAAAGACATATAATTAGCCCCCATTCGTATTCCTTCAAAATCCCACATCAACTACCCAATTTTAGCTCATACATTATTCCTCTACCTTAATTTTGAGAGAAATAAATTCTTTAGCGCTTTAAAATTTTCAATAACTCTCGTGTGCTGGTTGATAAGAAAAATTGGAGGAGTTTGAAAAAAATCATAAAGAATGAGAAAGGAGTTGATGAAAAGATATATATAATTATAAAAGAAAAGAAAGAGGATTGAACGGTGTATGATGTGGTGATTGAAAAACTTAAAAGGGAATGTTGTTGAAGATCGAAAAAAAATGGAGGAAGAGAAAAAAATATGGGGGAATATGAATGAGAGTAAAAGGAAGATGAAAAAAGCTGGAGGAATGATGAAATTCAATAAAGGAAGGAAGATAGGAGATGAAGGAATGCGCTGAAGGAATGATTGTTTATTTTCTCTCATTTTGAATATCCCTACCTTTATTGTATCCGTGAGTCGTGGCCTAACGTTATAAGCTTAAAAAGACCTATTAACCGGGTCATATTCCTCCAACATTTAGTGGATAAAGATATGAAAGATAAGCTTATGGAGAGTTTCTTTATATAAAAAAAAATCCAGAAAATATGAGC
This sequence comes from Primulina eburnea, assembly GCF_022965805.1. Lineage (NCBI taxonomy): Eukaryota > Viridiplantae > Streptophyta > Magnoliopsida > Lamiales > Gesneriaceae > Primulina > Primulina eburnea. The sequence continues at coordinate 2,395,576 of NC_133106.1, read as the reverse complement.
ATTCCTTGAACTAAAACACCTTTGAGGAATATGAGTTTTGACTTCCACACTACACACGTCTCATTATCTTGATCTTTTCTAGTGAATGCTTGAGTTTTAAAGTTGCAACGAAAGTGAATTTTACGATTTTCGAAGTGTGATATTTTGATTGAGTGTGACGGAATTTGGTAGGTTGAAAAGTGTTGATTGTGTCATTCGTTGTGGTGAATCATTGAATATTCCTCGGTTATATTTTTATTCTCTAATTTGGTCGAGGACGAACAAAGGCTTAAGTGTGGGGGGGATGATAAGGCAAAATCTTACAAAGATTTTAGGGATTTGATTTAATAATATTTGCCCTTATCTAGACTTTTTATCCTAATTATGTGCTTAGTTTAATTAATAATGGTAGATTTGAATAAAAAGTGAAAAGTGTTTAAATTGAGAGATAATATAAATATACTAGATTTCAAAGGGAACAAAATATCAGAAGAAAGGAAATTAAATACTCTTATATTCTATTCCTTGATGATATTGAAATCTTGGAAAAATATATGTAAATCTGTATAAATATCTTATCTACACTTTCTTTTACAGAGATGAGCTTAAAAAGGAAAGGAAGGAGGAGGCCCATTAAGAAGAATAAAAGGGCAGAAGCGTACAGAAGAAAGGGGGCTGGCCTAACAGAAGCACAGAAGGAGACGGAATAGGAGAACAGCGCGGAAGAAGAAAAAAGGGGAGGAAGAAGGAAGGCAAAACCAGCGAGGAATTCCTCACACGCTACAAATTACAAAGAATCTCTTTCCATTCCTTCTTAGTCATGTTTTCTGCATTGAATTTAAACAATGAATTGCAATTTTATTTTAAGTTTATGGATTAGATTTTTATAGACTAAGGCCATGATAGGGCCGAGACATATTATTTTTTGATGTTTTGAGTTTGATTCAATTAGATTATTTATTTTATTCATTGATTGATGTCGTTTATCACGTGTTCTTTTAATCTGACCAATTAAATAGAATATTTGTTGGTTAATCTAAAACCGGAAGGCGATAGATTAATATTTGCTTCACACATCAATCAACACATGGTTAAATTGACTAGAAATAGTATTCGATTTCAGTGTGCGACTTTAGGGTGAAAAACTGGAATTTCACAGCGATCTAATGCGGTTGAATCTAATTAAATTCATTTAGGAATAATTGGACTGTTAGATTGAATTAGGTTTATTAATTCGAGGAATCGTTTAATGAATAATTTTGGGAATTTCGTCGTGAATTAAATAATTAATTTATTGAATTTAAATTTGACACGTGGATTATAAGTTTGTCTCGGTACCATTGTGCGCCTTAGTCGTCTTTAAATAGTTTGAATTTTAGTCTAATTTAATAATTTGGATTTTTTTTGCTTTAGTTAATTTATTTAAATTGTTTGATTTAGTTTTAATTAATTTATCTCCCCCCAATTGACTTTATTAGCCTAAATTAAGAAAAATAATTCATATTCTAGTAATTAAAACATCGATCTCTGTGGGTACGATACCTGGACTCATCTCCAAATACTATTACTTAACCTAGTCCGCTTGCTAGATTTATTCCCAACCGAAATCGTCGGTCAGACTGCCCGGGTGATCTGTCCTGGACTGCCCGGGGTTTGACAATGTGCACACACTCAACAAGATAATGTCAGTGGGGCGCCAGAAGGGTTTTCAGCGTAGCCACTTCGATGCTCAAGTTAGTACAAGGTTCACCAAGTAGAGAGAGAATTTATTGAATGCAGTAGATTGTCATGTCCTGTTTAAATGAGCAAACCTGTGTATTTATAGGGGAGAATATGACATCGATTATAGTGCATGGACATTGTTCCTGATTAGACAGCTGCTCATGCCCTGTATTCTGACAACTGCCTATGTCATGTCATCTGTTAATAGGCATGACGACCCATACTGTTGGGGTCTTGTCATGGGCACTAATTATCATGCTAATGATGCATGGTGATCCACACTGGTCGGGTGACCTGAACCCTGGCGAAATACCCTGGTAGGGCGAAAGTACCCTGGTCGGGCTGGAATGCCCTGGTCAGGCGAAAGTATCCTGGTCACCTTGGTCGGGAGAAAGTACTCTAGTCGGGCTGGAGTACCCTGGTCAGGCGAAAGTACCCTGGTCGGGCTGGAGTACCATGGTCACCTTGGTCAGGCGAAATTACCCTGGTCGGGCTGGAGTACCCTGTCTAAATTTTACTCGTGCTCTACTCTTTACATCATATTGGATTTTAACTTGTTTTAATTTTTCTCTTTCCGCTCAAGTCCAAGAATGACCCGAGCCCTTCCCAAGGTATCATCACTCCCTCCTTAAATAGTCGGGCTAGAGTCATACTCGCTGTCACGATCAATCATGTTTGGACTTCTACAGAAAGTTAGTCAATTTGTCTATAAAAGAATCGGGGGCTTCATGTCTTTCAGAGATGGGATGAGGTGACGGGGTCTCATGTTTCTTGGACTGTAAAATAGTGTGTCGAGGCTTCATATCTCCCGGACATAAGAATAAGATGCCGAGGCCTCATGTCTCCCGAACTTAAGTATAAGATGTCGGGACCTCATGTCTCCTGGACTTTACTGGATAACTCGGGTGCGGAGCCCCGAGCCAGGGAACAGATCCATGTACTTTAATGAATGGTCGAGGTGCAGAGCCCCAAGCTAGGGTACTGATCCCTGGACTTACAGAATAACCAGGGTACGGAACCCTGGCCGGGGAGCGGATCCCGGGACTTAGAATGGTCAAGGTGTGGTGCCCCGAGTCAGGGTACGGAGCCCTGGGCTTATTAATAATCAAGATACGGAGCCTTGGGCCGGGGAGCATGTTCCGAGACTTGGGAATAATCGAGGTGTGGTGCCCCGAGCCAGGGTACCGAGCCCTGGGCTTATTAATAACCAAGGTACGGAGCCTTGAGGCGGGGGAGAACGTCCCGGAACTTGAGAATGGTCGAGGTGTGGTGCCCCGAGCCAGGGTACGGAGCCTTGAGCTTATTAATAACCAAGGTACGGAGCCTTGGGCCAGGGAGCATGTCCCGGGACTTAGGAATAGTCGAGATGTGGTTCCCCGAGCCAGGGTACAGAGCCCTAGGCTTATATAATGGTCGAGGTGTGGAGCCCCGAGCTAGGGTACGGATCTCTGGACTTAGAGAATAACGGGGGCCTCATGTCTCCAGGATTTACAAGAATATGACGGGGCCTCATGTCTCCCAGACTTAATATATGGTGTCGGGGCCTCATATCTCCCGGACTTTAGATAAAGTGTCGGGGCCTCATACCTCATGGACTTAAAAGATTTTGCTTTTTCTGTTGTATTTGTTTTATTAAAAACCAAATCACTAACTTGGAAACACTGAATCCGAATTCATTTTTGGTATAGTGAAACTTCTCTGGTTGAGCTAAATTAGGTGACTAATATAGCTGTATGCTACTTAGTGCATAGCAAATGCTCTTCTACGCCAATCCGGGATAACTGACGAGCTTTGAGCCCATATGAATTCCACATATAACATCTGAGTGTCGGGCTGATCGGACTTATTTTTGAATAGAAACCATATCTAGATCTATAGATCTAATTTCCCACAGACGGCGCCAATGATGTCGCCCGGGTAGATTGGACGAGCTGGGGTGGGAAATCTACCCGAGCAGAGAAGTGTATTTTCCCTATAAAGATTTTAATATAATAGGATGAGTATTACATGGCCTGATGGGATGATCCCGAGTGATCGCCTGGTCTCTCGGGTGCTCTGTCTTGGTCTGCCCAGGTACTCTGGCCTGCTCTGCCCGGGTGCTCTGTCCTAGACTGTCCGGGTGCTCTTTCCTGGACTGTCCGGGTGCTCTGTCCTGGTCTGCCCGGGGTCAGACAATCTACACACACTCAACAAGATCATGTCAGTGGGCGTCGGAAGCCACTCCGACGCTCAAGTTAGTACAAGGTTCACCAAGTAGAGAGAGAATTTATTGAATGTAGTAAATTGCCATATCTTGTTTAAATGAGCAAACATGGGTATTTATAGGGGAGAATATGACCTCGATTATTGTGCATGGACATTGTTCCTGATTTGACAGCTGCCCGTGCTCTGTATTCTGACAACTGCCCATGTCATGTCATCTATTAATAGGCATGGTGTCCCATACTATTTGGATCTTGTAATGGGCCCTGATGATCATGCTAATGATGCATGGTGACCCATACTGGTTAGGTGACCTAAACCCTGGCGAAAGTACCTTGGTCGGGCGAAAATACCCTGGTTGGGTTGTAGTACCCTGGTTGGGCTGGAATACCCCTGGTCAGGCGAAAGTACCCTGGTCGGGCGAAAGTACTCTGGTCACCCTGGTCAGGAGAAAGTACCATGGTCGGGCTGGAGTATCCTGTCTAAATTTTACCTGTACTCTACTCTTTACAACATATTGGATTTTGACTTGTTTTAATTTTTCTCTTTCCGCTCGAGTCCAAGAATGATCCGAGCCCTTCAAGGGTATCATCAACAAACATTCTGCTAGTGTTAGAATATATAAATTTGATAAACAATTTTTTTAAAAACTGAAAATTACATAACACACATCATCGATCACTAATATATATAACAATCGGGGCAAAGGTGGTGTTTCCTACGGATCTCGAACATTAAATGTAATAGCCCAACCTTTTATCATGTTAATCCTTATGGTTTATTGTTGTTATGATCATGCTTTATGATTTACTGATATGGATTTTGTTGAATGGTTACTGGTTATGGATATGTTTCTGGAATGATTATTGTTTTGGTATTATGTTCATAGTTGGTGATGATTATGGAAATGAATGCTTATAATAGAAAGTTGATCTTGAGCCAAATAGGAAATTGAAGTGCAGAAACGGTATGAAAAATGTGGCAGTAGTTGTGGTTTTTAGCATAATGTATTGTATATTGATCCCATTGATGCGAGGCCATTTCCATTAGAAAGATAAGATATAAGGCTATAACTTTCATGTTTTGAGTTTTGTTCAAATCATTAGGGAAGACGAGCCAAAAGTGACCCGAAATGTGTCGTGTGTTTCGTTGTTCCTGCACTGACACATGTTGGGAGAATGGACATAACTTTTTACTCAGACCTCCAAATGACGTGAAACCAGTGGAAGATTTAAGAAAACACATAGGGCTACAACTTTCAAGATGACCACTTTTGCTAATTCGGAAGTTAGAAATGAGTTTTTCGGCAGAATATGGCGCGCATATGTTCCAGAACTCGCGCATATGCGCCGGATGGGCAGAACATGGCGCGCATATGCGCCCGGAAAGTCGCGCATATGCGCCCAACAATCTGTAAAAAAAATAAAAACACGTTTTTAGGCTCTAAAAGGTTTATATATTGCATTGGATATGGCTTATTCTTATTTCCAATTTCCTTTCTCTTCTCCTTGATCGATCAAACCCTTCCTCCCTCAAGTTTTCTTCCCTTCAATTCTTCACTCCAAATTTAAATATTATACTATATTTCTTAGTTGCTCCTACCTAATTCTTCAAACTTCAAGGTAAGAACTTACTATTCTTGGAGTTTATAAGGGTTTGGAGTATTAAGGGTTAAGTTGGGTTCATGATTCATTGGATTATTGGAGATGATTTATGATTATGGTTGTGATTATTGTTGTAGGATTCATTCAAGATCATCATAGCCATCATAGTGATTGTGGGTAGTAAGTAGAAACTTCTCCTTGAGCTCACATGATGAATATATGTATATAAGCCAAGTTTATTGATAATTAGCTCCTTTCATTGGTATATATTTGATCTATATATTGTTATATGTTTATTGTTCAAGGATTTTCATTGAATTCATTGATCAAGGAGCTAACACACCATTGTGCCTACCAAGTGTTTGTATAAATGCCTCAATAAGAGCTCCTATGATTAAAGCCAAGGAATGATAGTAATTCATGCATGTCATTGACCAATCACATGATTATGAGTATCTCTCACAGTTTTGATATATTTATATATCAAAGAGATACTATTAACAGGTCACAGGTCACAGACTATCATTTCCTTTCCTTTCACTCATGCCATGAGATACTATCCATATTGCCTTGATTATGTAATGTTCATTGAAGACAGTATCGCTCTACTTTCATTGCCAACGTTTTAAGCCAAAGTTATATATATGTAATTGCTATGTATAGCTTTCTACTTACTGAGTTTATTCTCATTCCATTTATGTCATGTGATGCAGGTGATAAAAAGAAGTGAAATTGATTGTTCGAGGCGGAAGAAGTCATATAGAATGCCATGGGAAAGACTTGTTATCATGTCACTTTTTATTTGGGATACAATGAACATGAGAAGTTTTAAAATATCATGTAGTTTGTTAAATGAATGAGGGGAAAAACAAGTTAGTATGTTGGCTTGTGGTGATGAGTTGAATGCTATTTTGTGAACGATCATGTATATTAGTATTGATAATGTTTATGATGTAAAGGATATATTGTTCTTTCCTTTTTAAATGTTAAGGCTTCCGCGTATGTTATTTATTTAATTTAAATGTCATGGGAGTGAGGGTTGTTTCATTAAACATCCTTATGTGAAGGTGGAGGGAAAGGAAGAAGAGGAAAGACGAGGCGTACAAGGATGTCGAACCCGAACAAATTTAAAGAGACTGTAAACGAAGTATTTGTATGTACGGATTGTACTTTAATGTCAAAGATAAATTCTTTCATTATCTTAGTTCCACGACCAATCGATTCGAGACGAATGTTAGTAAAATTTTAATGTTTGAATTCTGTTCGAATTAAGTATATTTAAGTCGAACTCGATTTGAAGCTCAAGTTTTTTTAAATTTTTCAGCTCGAGTTCGACTCAAAATATTCGAATATATTTATGAGCTATTCGAACTATTATATGGATATTAAAGTTCGAGAATGAAAATTTCAAAGCTCGAAATGTCCGAAAGCTCGAAATGTATATGTATTTAATATATAGTTAGTATTATACTAATAAAATATTATTATTCGCGAGCGGCTTATGAACTATCGACAAATAATTTGGGCTCGAGTTTGGCTTAAAAAAATTCGAACATTTTTCGAGTTCGGATTGAGTTTCGAACCAATTATTTATTAAATTTATTAAAAAATTTACGAATCAACTCGAATTGTTTAGTGCCCTATTCACATCCACACAAGAGACGGATGTCATTTATACCGTAGAAACTTTGGGTCTCAATCGAATCCAACTTTCGCAATAATTTTATATTAGAAAGCCGAATAAATGTGATTTTTGTCATATGCTATATTTTCCAAGAATTCGTATATTATGTTATTAACAATCAAATAAAAAGCGCATCTAGTGTAGTGGTATCATAGTACCCTCCCACGGTACTGACCGGGGTTCGATTCCCCGGATGCGCAATTGCTCATCATTTCTCACCTTTTTCGGTCTAAACATCGGTCAACTAATATTGAAAAATTTGTGCACAAAATTAAATTTTGAATATTTTTCAGTGTTTATAAAATAAATTTTAATATGAAATATAATGAGGTTAAAAGTATTTTTTTAAATTAATATTTGAGTTTTAATTTTCTTGAATTGTACATTTTGCTTCATTCATAAAATAATAGTGCAATGGAAAAGGTATTTTGGGTAAAAAATTTGGTACATCATGAGAGATCAATTAAGGTGTTTTTGCTTTACATATATATATACACAGTAATAATTATATGAATGCATTACATGCTTACACATTTTTTTTCTTTATATGAATAATTATTGTTTAATTTAAATTAATAATTAGATTATGGAAAATTTCAATTACCAATATCTATAAGTATTATATTATAATAAGTAAAATTATCCTGTTTTTTAAAAAATAGAAACAATGATGTGATTTGTTTGTGGGAGGTCAAGTATTAATTAAACGTTTTTAAAAATGAAAAAACAGTTTTCAATTTTTATTGTAATATTAATCATTTTACGTCATAAAAATAAAACTACCATATTCATAACAATATTTCTATATACATATAAACATATTCATTAAAAAAATACATAAAATCATTGACTCCTAAAAAAATGATTGAATTACACCATATAATCCATCCATACGCAAGTTATTATTATTATTATTATTATTATTATTATTATTATTGTTTTGGAAAAACAAAAATCTATAAAATGAATTTTTTTTTTTAAATATTGTTCCACCTATACCAACGAATGAATAATATGTGTTCTTCGTGGATCCGGTTAAAACACAAACAAGAAACACAGAAGTACAATTTTTTTTTTGTTCACAATTAATCAGTCGGTTTCACACAAGTTGGTTATATGCATACAGATATTTACAACATCACGATTCCATTGATTAGCAGAAAGGCAAGATGAGTAGAGGGGGACATAGAATATTATGCCCCGTAAAAGCAGAAGAACATACGCTAGAAGGCTTCTTCAGGCTTGAGGAAATTATGATACTCCAACTGTGCCATTTCCCCACCCGTTGCTGGGTCGAACTTGCATCGGTAAAAACTGCATAAAATTCACACAAATCAATAATTTTCCCAAAGAGAGTAATCCAAAAGAGAAAAACCGCACCACATGACAGTATAAATGCAGAACAATGGATTTCTTGGAGACATGTTTGTCACTGCTTGTGCATCATTGACTAGGGAACCATGACATTTAAAATAGCACTAAGAGATCTTCCTAATCATGGCAATCTTGTGTATTATAGAGTTTTCAACGAACCTTCCATCCAAGCCAAGAATTACGACTGTATTCTTTTGGTGACCAAATGCAGCAATGTGTTGAGATCCTTCAGGCAACCGAAACTGAGCCACTGACCATTCAGAACTGAAGTACTTGGGGAGCACTCCTGCCAAATGAAAGTCTCACTTAGGGTGGACCCAAAGGTAAACGAAAACAAATGTGGCTGTAAGTGTTCGCTTACAAACTTTTTTGGACGCCAATGACCCACTCTTAGGAAAGATGAGGTGCATGAAACATTATGACTATAATCTAACACCCACAAAATAGTAAAACCAAACGGAAACCAGAGTAAATAATTTGTGGAGCCACAAAGGCATCCATGGATAGAGTATAAATGCCAGAATACATCCAACAAAATCAATGATTTCACCAATTCAACTTGATTATAGGCCAGAAAAAAGTCGTCAACTTCTAAAATCCATACAGAGGGAAAAAACTATCTGTTCCACATTTGACCAAAAACTGTACCTTTGATGAAAGAGAGAGAAGAAATAGAAGTGTTAACAGCAGTATTTGAATCAGGGGGACTATTAGACCTCTCACTTCCAACATTTCCTGGATTAACCTTTAGGCTAAAAACATGAACAGTGTCCTTATCACTTGAGACAGCCAGCCACTGGGCAGTGGGTGAGAATGCCAGGCTATATATTTCCGCTCTGTCTGCACCCCTCCGTACCTGCATCATATTTTGTCAGCTATTTGTTCCATTCAGAAACAGTTATGCTTTCACACGCACCAGTGAGATAAATCAAAGACATACTAATGCAGAATCGAAACACAATTTGCCAGTGTTAAATTTTATTGGACCCTAAACCAAGCTCAAATTTATCAAAAACTGGAAATAAAAGTGGTAATAACAGTAAAAAAAGTATGGTAGTAGACAATGGGCAACAAAAGATAATACATCAGTTGAAAGTTCACTTAACTCATACAGCAAGTAATCTTTGAAGCTACCCTATGAACTAAAGGAGTTAGACCATGTTCCATTTCCTGAATAAAAGAACATGTTTGACTGTGACATTGGGTTGAGTATGTCAATTATTCCTTGAGTATGAAACAAGGTCTTCAAATAAGAATTGGAAGCAATTAAACATAATAAATTCTACTGATTCTATATGAAAAGAATTTCAGGTATTATATTACCAACAATACATCAATCGAGAAGAATTTCAGGTATTATGATACAATTTAGCAACAAAGCCCAACAAAATCTACTCCAAGTCTCCAATCCTCAACATATTCACCAGTTAAATCTTGCCGAACGAACGAAAACCTCAAAGATGGAGCATTCAATAATCACAGATAAAAATAGAAAGGAATTAAGACGAATAAGTTACCTCCTGCAATAAAGAACCATCATGAGTATTGAAAATTCGAACCAGGGTTCCTTTACTGCTTGCCGTGGCAAGAAAATTGCCATCCTGAGACAATGTAAAGCAGGCCATCCTCGAATCATGAGCAAGAATAAACTTAGTCCTCTTGGATGCGTAATGCTCCACCCTGACCTGTCCCTTCTGCAAACCCGGACAAACCAACACAAACGACCCAGCTATCTGCGACACCGCACACAAACCCTTGGGGTTCGCGATCGTTTCAATCTGATTCAACAGCTTCAAATCCGAAAAATTATAGACATATATCTTATGCTCCAGAACAACCACGATTCTATCCCTTCGTAATCGAACCCCACGAACCTCAGACCTAAAGGAAAGCTCCCCGATGCACCGGCTCTGATGATCGTCCCAGATCATGACCTTGTTCACCGGATACTGCGGCGCATCGCCGCCACCAACTAAAGCGAGGATATTGCAGCGGAAGAGCATCTCCACAGCGCCAATGCCACCGTTGCAGTCGAAATCACGGCGGAAGATCTCGCGGAAGGGGTCACAGTTGTAGATTCTAAAGCCTCCGTCGGTTCCTGTGGAGAAGCAACCGTAATCCTGATTGAAGGACACGTGCAGAAGCTTCGCCGCGCGATCGATCGCAGCAGGGTTTGGTGCAGCGGAATCAGCGCCCGAAGATCTCCCGGAGTAATCATCATCGGGCGGGTCGTGTTGAGGCCATGGCTGCTGCTGCTGCTCCAGGTACGGATGGAGCATGAGATTCGGGTCCGGGTCAGAATCCGGGTGAGAGGGAAAGCTGCAGAGAGTAGCCATGGAGAAGAAAAGAATAAGGAACACACGTGAAATTATATCAAGGACAACTGCTCTCGCGCTCGTAATCCCCTGCATTTGCGATTTGATTTTCCTTACAAATAGGTGACACGTAAGTCGAAAAAATGACTCATATTGAGTTCGATTTTAAAAATTAATCCACGGAGAGATAATTGTACAAGTCCATTATATTACGTAACTCACATCGACTCTTCAAATCGACATGAGGCGTTTTAACATATCCTCGAGTCTAAAAATAAATAACCGGAGCGTAAAGATATTAATAAATAGTCCAATTATGGACAATCCAATACATAACAATGGACATGAGTTCTGATATCATGTTAAGATCGAAACTTTGATCTAATTCAATCTCAAAAGTTAATTCAAATAGGAAGATTGTGCAAGTCCATATATGCAACTCACAAAATCTCTATCCAAACTATGTAAGATATTTAACAATATATTGTTTTAATGTTAGCGTTAAGTCCAAAAATAAACTAAATAAAAAATAACATAATGAATTGAAATTTGATAATATAAAAATTATAATAAAAGAAATACAAAATAAAAAAAATATTCATTATGTTAAGATAAAAGTTAACAAGAATATATATATTTATACAATATTATTAAATTTGACATATTTAAAATAACTAATTTTAATGCCACGTATTTTTATAAACCAAAATTCTTTTTTCCAAAATTACTAAAACATTATATTTTTATTTTTAAAAAATTAAAAAAATATGTTGTAGTAAATATGTATCTAATCTAAAACAATCTTGTCCAAATAAATTATTTTTTTATATTTATCCAAATTCATATCACCATCTAATAAAAAAATAGTTATTAATAAATATTTTTAAATTTTCTAATTTTAATATAATCTAATTTTTTTATACAAATAATGTAAAACCAAAAAATTAATATTTATGGCATCACATGCATCTAGCATATACTAAGCCACACATCAAATAAATTTAATGTACTTTTTTAAAAATAATTATTTTTGTAATTTTAACCTTTTGACAATCAATGAGTATTTCAAAATTTAAACTTACCATATATTAATTTCGAATAAAATAAAATAATAATGTGAACATATATTTGCTTATGTTTAACATTGCCTAAGTAAATTCACTAGATCACACACACACACACACACACAGATATATATATATATATATATATATATATATATATATATATATATATATATATATATATATATATATATATATAAACGCATGTAAAATTTCTATTATTTTATTAATAACAATAGATATCGATTGTATATTTAGTCATCTCTAAACAGATACATTTTTTCAGCCATGTAGTCCAGCAGGATGTCTTTCAGGTTTTGATACAAGAAAGCATGGGCATCTCCTGGGAAAAAGGTGGTTGTCCAATGATTCACTGTTGCAACTCGGGCATCGGCTGGCCGAGCCGCAGCTGAATGGAGACGAGCATAATATTCGGCATAGCCTCCAGAATCTTTTTCTCTGCTTCTTTCGAAACTTTTACTGCCTCCCTGAATCCGGACCAAAGTAAATTCTTCGGGTGCCAGAAACTTCATAAAAGAAAAATATTAAACCATTTGGTGGTGATGTCTGACCTGATCAACATCTCGGGTGGCATGGAAACCTCGATTTCAAGAAATATCTGTCCTTGCAGCATGTGCCGAGTAATGCGCTCGACTACCATTTTCTGAAATCCATCCGAATATTTTCACATGAATGGAAGAACAATCATTTGCCTTAGCTTAAAAGAATCTAAAACAGTTATGGCACAGCGCCATGGATGAATAAAAAAAGATTTCTTCTTCACTGTTCCACCCCCTATTTTCTCCAGAAGAAAATGAATCTAAACACTCCTTCGTAACCTTTGATACTAGTGTACCGACGCACGCGTTGCGTGCTTGTATAATATTTTTTATAATTCATTTGATTTATATTTAAATGAGGATCATAATATAACTATAAAAAATAGTGAGGGACTAAACTGTAATTTTGATAGATAAATTAAAAAATAAATGAAAAATAAAAAAATAAAAAAATGATCTCAATAGGAATTGAACTTTTAACCTAAACCATTAAGAACAAAGACTCTAACCGCTGAACTACATATAACTTACATAAAAATTTTAACATTTTATTAATATATATAATTAATAAAACAGACCATGACACCAAAGTTAGTTACTATAAGTGCCTCACCCTTAATAGATAGTAATAGATACAAACCCATCTACCTATTGGTGAGGAAGTAAGCGATTTGAAAGGGGCATACCTCTGGGAAATTGGAGGACAATATATTGGAAACATTATCCTCAACATCTGTTTGCTCCAATGTGGCGGTGCCACTCTGGTGCTCCGAGTTTTTGAAGTTTCTTTGATTGTTAATTATGTCAGGCGATATGTGTGAAGTTGATGGCTCTACAAGGAAATCAGGAAGAGAGGCTACATTTCATGTCCCAAGAAGGAAAAAATATCATACTTCATACCTATATGTATGAAGACTTCAGATACTTCAGGATGGGATTGCTGAATTTGGCGACGTACATTTTCTCCAACATCATGTGCAGCACTAACACTAGAAAAAGGATCTACCTACATTAAGGAAATATAGGTTACACAACTTTTAGAATGCTTAAGAAACACGAAACAACTTCGACAAATGAGAATTTTACTTCTATTTTATGTGTAGCATGATCGGAAAAAATAGGAGACTTGACCAACCTCGATATCAACATCAAGATATAAGGACGAACCAGCTCGTCTTCCTCTGAGGTGGTTGTATCCCTACAATTTCATAATATATTTATAGAGAGAGCTTTAACATCCAATAACAATTTGGTGTAGCCAAGGATAGTTCTGGATATGCAAAATTCTAAATCATCAAGTTTGCCATGCGTAACAAAAAATAAAAGTTGAAATCGATATAATAAAAAGTGTATTATCAATGTCCCTAAAACTTTAGAATGGATAATGTCCAATTATGGATCGGTCGTGATAAAATAGAAAAATGGGAGGGTATAAAGTACAAGTGTTAGCTAAATCAAGAAACTCAGATTATGAACTCAAAAGAAAGAAAACTGAATGCTACAGCTAAAATTGACTTGCCTTGACTCCCTCGACTGCCAGAATTGTGTCTTTAAAAAGTTCCAGATGCTGTGATGGAACAGCAGCATCCACCAGTTCCAAGACACTAATTTAGACATGCAACAATATGGAAAACCATGTTAAAATTCTACATCCGGTCCCTCATCACGTTAACAAAAATCAATGGAACTTTTTATTTGATTTCATAGAATTCGAAAACCTATGCCTTTTCTAACAAAGTAATTCATTCAAGATAGGCATGGACCTAGGAACTAAAGAAGAGAAACAAATTGGGTGCATAGCGAAAGGGGGTGGCAACTCCAAAGATCAGGTGGAAGCGAAACTTGAATTTTTTGAACAATTACAAAACATTTTTAAAAAAAATCAACTAATGGGATACGAACATCTCTCACCCCCCACAAAATCCACTTTTGAGTTCAGAGAAAGAGACTTAAAAACTCTCTAGGAGTTGAGCATAATTAGGATGTTCGGTTTCAATGAAAGGATTCACCATCACATATACAAAGAGAAAAGCTGTAGCTTCTAAAACAAAGAAAATATAAAACAATAATACACCTCTGGTAACCACTTTCAATTCCAGCTTTTAGAATCATCCCAGAGACAAGAAGTCCAGCAAGAGGATCCAGAAACCTGACCCCGAGAATAGATCCACCTGATATTGCAAATAACAACAAATATCGTCAGTGAGTGAAAAGCCCCATTAAACGATAGCATCGGTAAGTAGTAGACATTTTAAAAAAATAAGTAAAAATTTTATTTCTGAATCCTCAAATGCAAAGAAAATGGAATGCGCATGAGCAAATGCAGCCAAGGGCTGATTCAAAAATGCGAAAGGGAGCTGAGGATAGTTGTTTTGACTTTTCTAGTAAGATTGACAGGAAGAGTATCTTATCCTTAATGTGTATTTTAAATTAATGAATGACTTCCGTTACTTGTAAAAAAATAAACATGAATTGTCAATTTTTTACATTTTTGACCCTATCAGATCCACCTCTGACTGAATCCAAGGTTTTAGGAAATACAGAATTTATATCTCTAACAAATAGAACCTCTTCATATGCATAATAATGTTAAGCATCAATCAATAATTGAATTCTATTTATCTATATATTTACCAACCCCAACGAGAGCCACTATTGATGAAACAGCATCAGCACGATGATGCCAAGCATTTGCTTTCATAAGGCCACTGCCTGTTCTCTCACCTGCCATCTTTGTTATCCAGTATAGCCTGGTTTAATCAAAGTACAAAAAAGTCAACATAAAGATCCGAGGTTAGGAGATATCTCAAAAGGTTGCATTTCAGAATTTTGGGAAATTCAACCACAAAACTAAAGAAAAGAAATCTTTTTAAAACTTTAGGCACCAAATGATGTTTTTATCTTAATGATAGCTGTATGTTTACCCTTCCTTAACAGCTATAGATATCAGAGTCATATTCAATGCAAGAATCGGGTGGTTCATGTCGATTCCATGGTGGTGCCCATGGTGATGATTATCATGCAGGTGATCATGAGCCAAGGACTGATTAACAATTTCAGGTGCAGCCGAAAAGATTTCCTAAACATGAAACAAAATTATATCTCAGGAAAGAAACATATAATTATGCAAACTATAATGAAAATAGCGCAAAAATATACCAACAAGACATCGAAAGCATGCCATGCAATGCCTCCAGCAGTTGCCAAAAGCACGCCAGAAATCGCTAGGGCTCCTAAAGTCTCAAATTTACCGTGTCCTGAAAGAAGCAAGACCATCATGAACTGAGAGAGAAGGCAATTTGAATTCTATCAAAACTTTACACCTCGTGACCTCAAAAATTTCTAACAGTGATAATATATCCAACAAAGAATAGTCCACATCAATTGTCCTAGAAAAACTGTATTAGCAACTCATTACAAAAATAAAAATGATAAATATAAAACTAAAAGAAAGTGTGAGAGCATGATTAAAATGATCTTCAAGTACTACTACAGACTAAGAATAATAATATGAAAGAAGGAAAAATAACAAAAAGCGCGCTCTTGCAAATGTTTTGGAGAAGCCAAGAAATCACAAATATCTACCAGGTATTAGATCTTTGCTCATATGTGCTTTAGTTAGTGACCTATATTTAGTTTGGAATGCTCTATAAACATTTGAAGCAAGCAATAACACTGGATTTGGTTTCCCCTCTTTCTCTTCCTTGACTCTCCCTTTCCCATTTGTCGTCACCTTTCCTAATTCTTCTTCGACTTGTCAGGTTGAAAATTCACTCAAAGTAGTGTCACATGATACAAATTGGTGTCAAGTCAATGATGGTCATTCACCAAGAGATAAACTCTAAAACGATGTTCTAAATGCCATCAAGGATTTAAACTTCAATTCAAAATATATCCTGCCTTGAGTAACCAAAATTTTCTATGAAAATGAAATCTGTTGATGGAAGTATTGAGGAATTCAGACTAAGTTTCGTAGCCATCCATGTTGCTCGGGATTTCATTAGTCAGTGGACTGCATTTTGTTGGTGTTCATAAATACATGTCCATCATAAACACTGGAAGCAGGCAATGATATTAGATGTGATTCGGTATCTTCTCTTCCCCCAAAAGACAATCCTTTTCCCCTCCTTCATCATCTTTCCTAATCATTCTTCAACTTCTGGAGTTGAACACTCACTCGAAGCAATGGCCCACATGATACAGATTCAGAATATATCATTTTGGCAATGGCTAGCTGGCATTTTGGCTGTGCACAAACTAATCCTATCGGATACCCCAAAACGTAACTTAAGCTATCAGTGATTCTAGTAAACAATTTCACATCTTGATTCCACACCTTCATACCAAAAAATATAATGGCAAGTAAAGTTAAAACATGTGAGGTGAAACAAGTAGAGTGAGGATACAGATCAAAAGTGACCGTATGGGTGTTCTTTGTCCTTTGGTACTCTCGCAGCCTTAAACGATAACAATGCCACCCCACTCAATACCTACACCATCAAAGACTTGCTCAATTCAATCAAGAAACCAAAAGCAAAAACTTAAAGAGGGAAATCTTCAAGAAGATAAAAAAGGAGATACAAAAATTTCCAAAAGCAAGTTAATCAAACAAAAAAGACAAGAAAATAGATCGTACCACATCAGAAACCGAATGGGCCGCATCAGCAATAATCGCAGTACTACCAGAAAGGTACCCGGTTAAAGATTTTCCGGCAGCCAAGCCAATATCCGCCGCAAGACCAAGCCGGAAAACCCTCTCACCCTGTTCACCAGAACAGCTGTTCCGCCCCTCATGCTGGTGATGCGTGTTACCCACGTGCCACCGCTTATGAATCTTGAAGCTTGAGTTTTCTGCATAAGGAATCGAATGACCATACAACTCAGAATTCACGGAAGCTTGAGCTGCAGCACATTTCTTGAAAATGTTGGAATTGTAGGACTGTGACGATGATGAGATCCTTGATATGCAAGATTTGTGAAATGGGCTGAGCTTGATCAACAACCTAAACCCCATTTTTCTTGAGGTTTCTTCTTCCTTCCTGCCTGCCACCACCTCAATCAAAATTAAGAACTTCCAGATTCCTGCGTCAATCAAAAGCTCGAAAAATGAGCTATTTAATTCATATATTTTGATAAATAATTTTCTGAATTTTATTAGATATTTAACTTTTTTTTAACATGTATCTGAGTTCATATATTTTTAAAATTTATTCAATATTTAAGTACTATCTCATGCCTCAAATTATATATATTTCAAAATAAAATCTTCATGAATAAAAAAGGGCAAAAATTTGTGTGAGATAGATCTCTTATTTGGCTCATCCATGAAAAAATACTATTTTTTATTTTGAATATGGGTAGGGTTGACCCGTCTCACATATTATGATCCGTGAGACGGTCGCACATGAGACTCACTCATAAAAAAAATTAACAATGATTGTTTTTAAAACATATTTATTTTTTTTATTTCAGGTTACTATAATTTATAGATTATTTATTAGTTCGAGATTAATTTAATAAACTTCATAAAATAACGATTAATCTATTACGAGTTCACCGTCGTAAAATAAAAATCATTTATCTGTATCATAAATAATATGTTATGGTAAAATATTTTATTCCAGTGTAGTTTTCAAAATAATTTTCTAATTATCATTTTTAGTTATATTATATTATATAATAGTATAATGTATTTCTCCGACAATCGCCTTTTTGATACGTGCGATTTTAGTTTTTTTTAAAAAATTAAAAGAAACAGCGCCATCCGCGTCATTACGATTTTACCTAAACCAGTCAGCCCCTCTCCCCGGAGAGAGAGCAGTGGTAAGCAATGGACAGCCTAACGGCTAGCCTCCCACTGCAATTCTGCTACTCCGATGTCGTTCGCTTTACATTCACTCTCCTCTGACCAATTTGCCTGCATGGCGGTTCATACTGATTATTGAGCACTTTATTCGGTGTTTGATTAAGAAGTGGTTAAGAGGAAACTTAAGCGGATGCTTTTTTATTGGATTTTACTTTGATTATAGTTACGCAGCTGAGATTTTTTATGATGTAAACTGCAGGAACCGTATCTAATTACCAAACTGGAGTCAGCTGAGATATCGGTAGATTGTGCAGTACCACAGCTTTTAAATTTCGCCTGTCGTCACGGGATGATAGAAATTTTACGCGGCTGATGTTTGGATATTTTCTGAATATTGCCATCTTTGGAGACCTAAATGAATCATTTAGAAATAATAGGTCGATGGTATAATTCTGCGATGGATGGTTAACATTGATTGGGGTTTTTGTGTTCCTTTGTTGTAACTGCTATCTGATCTTTCTCTTTGTTCTGAACAAGTACATAAACAACAAGTCGAGACAAGGATGTTCTTTTATCCACAAGACGAAATCGTCCGTATGAAGTGCTATACGTTGCAGACAATCATATCTAAGATACAACGACTTCAAGTCGAGAGATTACAGCACTACAAACTCTCGAAAACAACGAATAAAATTATGCAGCAACTTTCAAAAACGAAGTGAAGTAATATGCAGCAAGATGTCAAGAAGAAAAAATTATGTATGAGAGAGATTATTTATAAATGATCACCGGATATGTAGAAGAGACACGACTTTTCAGATAAGATGCGTAGAAAAGTCACAACTCTCTTCGAGTAGTGAAGAGGCACATTGTTTGGTGCAAACAACAGTCTTGAGTAGATGCAACCTTTGAGAAGGGACGCACACTGTTTCGTGTGTTAAAAAACAGTGGGAGGCGCGCTGGGGCGACATTCCAGGCGCGCACCAGCGGGCCTCGTTCTTTGCATGCACTCCAAAGCGGAGGCACACATTTTGTCGCATACCAACGCGAGTGCTTCTGTGCGCGCACCAGCGCGGATGGTTCTATTAACAAAATTTATTTTCCAAATAAATTTGATCCAAAAATATTAGATTAATATTCAAGCACCGCACCACACCACGCTCATGGCGCGCGTGTATTTCACCGAGACAAAGCCTATCAACGTCTCACATCCTCTAACGTTCTTCACTTTTATTATATAAAAATAGGTTTTGCTCCTTCCAACATATCCTCTTGATGCAAGAAACATAATGCTTGAAGGTTTGTTTTGATAACTATGTATTGAGTTGTAGACTTACCACATATACGTAACTAATTTGAATAAAAATATATTTCTTTAATTTTTTTTAAAAAGATTTGGACTACTCGATTTTTTTCTCATATTTTTTATCCTATCGTTTTCTTTTGCTATTTGTCATATTCTCTTAACAAATACACATAATTTATTACCATCTTCAATTATTACATTTTTTTTGGACAATCAATGATATGTAAATTTTTTTATTTATAATTATGTCGGATTTTATTATCTGTTAAGTAAAGTGACAATCATTGTTAATAGATATTTCTACTTTTCTAATCACTTTTAATTTATTAGATACTTATAATCGATAACATATAAACTGCATATTATTATTACAATCTACTAGCATATAAAAGTATTGACGCACTGATTAAAAAAACTATTGATGAATGTTGTCATTTATTCACAATTTATAATAATAATATTTTTTTACAATAAATCATCTTTTTACTTACTCTTATGACACATATTTTAATATTTCATAATAACAAATAAACATAATGAATATAATTAAATTATTAATGTCTTATTGGTATTATTTGTAGATAATAATATCTTTAATTTTTTTATTGTTTAAATATCTTTACGAGATAATTTGTGTATCTTTGTTTTGAGAAAAATCTATTGCATTTATAAAGTTTGAATAATAAATATAATTTTATAGTATAGTACATTTAATTTGAAAACTGAAGTCATTGTATGAAAAACGACACTTCTTTTTCTCTTTCTAGTTTTTTGTCACTCAAAGAGTTAATATTTTTTTCTCATTTGTCTTCTTCATCCAACTGTAAAAAGTTATAAAAACAGAAAAAAATATTCATGCCTAGAAAATATTTTTATTTATTGTCTTTCTTGTCTATACATTTTTTTTTAAAATGTGAATATATAATTTACTTCATTGCCTTAATCGGCATATATCTTCATTATATAATTTGTGTACATTAAAGGTAAACACAATTATTTTAAATATAGTATAAAATAATAGGTGGAAAAATTTATTGATCTTTTAGTTTCAAAACTATAGTGATAACTGTATGTAGGTGCACTATTTCATTGTGACGATTATAAGTTTATTTAAATATCTTATTTCTCGATCAAGAATCAAACTTTGTTTATTTCTTATTTTGAGGATCGACAAATTCAATATTTCATTTAATGTTTTAGTTAATAATACTTACATGAGTTATATTGTGCATTTCTTCAATCTGAAAAGAATCAATTGTCATTCAATCTATAAAAATATCTGAAAACTGAAGAATGCGTTCAAATTCAAAAATCGACTAACATGTAAGGGATCAATTCAAAACTAAAAATTGATGAAACTTTTTTCTTCTAGTTTTACGATCGAAAAATTTAGGACCGAATATTTGTCGTTTTACCAAAATCTATACCTGGTGGTAATGATACATGTCAAATTTTTTAAACCATACAAATCAAGTGTCACATTTCAATTATTTTACCCAGCATGAACAATTATTGTACCCAACAATTTCTCTCCTAATAATTGCACCCATTGCAAACAACAAGAATCAAACCCGTTACTCTGGCTCTGATACCAATTGTAGGACGTACAATTTTACCAAAAAAGATAATAAATGGTGGTAACGGTACAACTTGAATCTTTTAAACATTACAACAACTCAAGCACAACTTTTCAATTACTCTATCCAGCAAGAATAATTATTGTACCAAAAAAATAAATTTATTCAAATGACTATTTACTTTATCATACATTTTATAAGACATGTAAGTATAATATATACTTGATATTGTATATAAGTAGCAGAGAAAAAAATCATTTTTATCTATTTGATAATTTATATTTTAGAGATAAAAGAAAAAAAATACATAGCATGTTGACAAAATCCGAAAACCCGAATTAAAAGTCGAATTACTACCTTCTTCATTTAAAAAAAAAAATAATTAATACATTTTTCTTGACCTTTCAATTACCAAGTGTCAAAATCAATAAACTAAATGTTGGAACATTTTGGTTGTGATGATTGGAAAAAGAAAGCCTACCAACTGAATTTTAGAGGTAAACTAAACTTGGAAACCTAACTGATTACGAACCTAACTGATGAATAAATCAAGTGTGAAGGACACTATTAGCTAAACTGAATCGAGGTCGACTGATTAAGCTCCAGAATAAAATCTTTTCGCTTTCTAGTAAATCAGTCTGATCAGTGATTAAATATCAGATTCAACTGATATAGCTTTCCGTATTTACCGATCAGTGATTAAGGTTCAGAGTTACAGTCAGAGTTCTGTAAGAGTTCTAGTAAATCAGTCAAGCAGCGTTTAAGTCCTGCTGAAGTGTATGATTTCAAATTGCTTGTTATTACCAAAAATTTTTAATGCAAACCTTCTGCGTTGAAGAAGGAGTGACGTAGGAGTGTTGAAATATTCAAACACCAGAAACAATCTCGTATTCAAATTACATTTTCCCTCTATTTTGCTTAACCATCTTCAACCATTTCTACTTAATCATTTCTTTAACCATTTTAAGGAAAATCCTACTCATAAGAACCAAGTTCCAAAGTTGCTAACTCAACTGAAATATATTTTTGGTTAAATTTATTTACCCTCTCTAAATTTTAGTTTCGATCCTAACAAGTAGCGTCAGAGAGATTAATTCTTGTCCCTGAACAAAATATCTTTTATGACATCATTCAGTAAAATTCTAATGTTCTCTAAAGAAGATTTTTATGATTGGAGGATCATGATACAAGATCATTTAAGTACTCAAGACGATGATATGTGGTTCATCATCATAGATGGACCAATGAAAATATTGAAAGCAAATACAATCATAGCCATCACTGAGGTGCTCCTCAAATGCTTGAAAAACCAATGAGCGAATGGAAGCATGAGGATAAAAGAAAGAAAATCTTGAAAATGTGGCTAAATATATTATGTACAAAACTCTTAACAAAAATACATTCAGCAAAATCAAATGTGCAAAACTGCAAAAGAAATATGGGAAAAATTGATTTAGCTATGAGAAAGAAATGAGCATATCAAACAAAACAAGCTCTCTGTGGCCATATGAAAGTTTGACAATATCAAGATGAACTCGGGAGAATTTATGTCTGATTATTATGAAAGAGTTAGTGAAATTACAATTGAACTCAATGCACTAGAAAAATGTATAACAACCAAGAGGTAATATTGAAGGTAATGAGAGGACTCCCAAAAGAATGAGATGCTATGACTATAGCAATACGTGAATCCAAATATTTGAGCAAGATGGAGCTCTATGATTTTTTTGCATACTTAAAAGCTTATGAATTCGAGTTACAAACCGGATAGGATTATCAGTCTATCTCTCAACTGAATAAGGATCTAACTGCAGTAAAACTGGAACCACCAGTTTTGAATGAAAAATCAGATGTCATGTCACTGTCTGTGAAGAAATTTGGCAAGTTTCTAAGAAAGAATCAAGGCAATTTTCAAAACTCCGACCGAAGATCCTATCAAAATAAGGAGTCAACTGATGACTCAAGTGCATGTTTAAACTGTGACAAGACTCGCCACTTCATAGAAGATTGCCCCAAACCGAGAAATGATGACATGAGGTCATCTGAAAAGGGCAAGAGATCGTTTGACAAAAGAATATCAAAAGATGAGAAGAAATCATTTAAGAAGAGACATGATCAAAATGTGTTGATAGTTGAGGAAAGCAAGTCAAATTGACTGACTCAGACTATGGGCCATCTGAATTGGAAGATTCAAGTAGTTCTAGTGATGATGAAGAAGTGAATTGTTCAATAACCAATGATGTTGAGCAAGAATCTACCAGTGAGCGGGTATTTAATTTTAGCTCAACTGATTTATCATGAGAGGATCTTATCAATGCACTTTATGACATGGTCAATGAATACCAAAGACTTTTTCAATCATTCGAGGAAATTAAAGAAAAATTGACTTGCCAGACAATGAGACTGAAACTGACTGGGAACGATATAGTGAAATTGTAAGTTTGAAGAAAGAGATGCTAAACTGAAAATTGAGAATGAGAGAATAGATGATGAAAACCATAAAATTAAATTTGAAAATATGAAGCTAACTGAATTAGTTTCATCATGGAATAAGTCTTCAGTTACCTTAACTGAATGCAAGAGTTACATAAACCTGTTGGACACAAAACTGGTCTTGGTTTCAGAAACAAGGAAAGCATTCTCGAGACAAGTACTCAACCAAAACTAAATATGTGGAAAAGGAAATATATTCACTTTGTAAGATCCAGTATGATACATTAATTTCAAAAACATATCATCAAGTTGCAAAGCCTGTTAAAAATATGAGTAAAGCTAGAAAGTTTGGTGTTGGTTACATGCCTGGGAGTTTCAATGTTAAGCTAGACTGGGAGCCCATTCAAACCTGCCTAGCTAGGCATAACTCGATTAAAGACAAATATAACCGATACTTTAACAACAAACCTGTCCAGAAATGATATAGGCTGGCCAATGAAGTTGAAAAGGGTAAAAAACATATAGTTTCTACCGTACACAACACACCACACACATGCACGTGCACAACGTATTTGAAACACAAAAAGTGGTCGGTCAGTTAAACTGATCCAAGTTTGGATTCCAAAAAGACTAATCCCGTCTGGACCAAAGTAAGTATGGATACCAAGAGTTATTCGTAATTTGTGATTTCAGAGCACGATAACTGAACAAATCAAGGAGTCAGTTTGGTACTTGGATAATAGATATTCAAGGCATATGACCAGTGAAGCTAAACTACTATTAAAACTGATTCAATTTACTGGACTCAAGATCACATTTGGAGATACTTATCAAGGTAGAACTATGGGTAATGATAATGTAACGACCCATTACAGGCCCAGTGGACCGCCCATACGGCCCACTGCCCCGATCGACCCAAGGCTATCCCGATCTTGGGCTCCCTCTATGGGGCCTTTTCCCTCACGGGCTTTTCATAGGCGCCGTACGGGTTACTCATAGAACTCCTCCAGCCCATGAACTGGAGTCTGTGCCTTCCCAGGATCGAACCTAAGACCACATGGATATATAGGTACTTAGCACAATCCTGGTACCAAATGAGCTACTAGCTCACGGGCTTTCCATAGGCGTCGTACGGGTTACTCATAAAACTCCTCCAGCCCATGCACTGGAGTTTGTACCTCCCCAGGATCGAACCTAAGACAACATGGATATATAGGTACATAGCACAATCCTGGTACCAATTGAGCTACTAGGGAGGTACAAACTCCAGTGCATGGGCTGGAGTAGCTTATGAGTAACGATGCCTATGGAAAGCCCGTGAGGGAAGAGTCTAGAGTTCCAGAGAGAGCCCATAGTCAGAGCCCAAGATCGGGATAGCCTTGGGTCATTACAGATAAGCTTATCCATGGTAAAATTATCATTAAATACATATTATTTGTTGAAAATATGAAATATAATTTGATCAACGTAAGTCAGTTGTGATCATGATTATTTAATTGAGTTTAGTAAGCATGTCCGTACTATCAAAGATATTTTTGGATGCATTATGATGACATGTGACAGGTGTGACAACATATACAAAATCAGTTGGACTACTCAACCTAGTAAACCATTGTGCTTCATTGCTTCCAACTTACCAAGGAATTGGTTGTGGCATAAGAGGTTAAGTAATTTAAATTTCAGAGTCATTGCAGATCCGATCAAGAATGATTTAGTTAATGGTCCGCTTAAAATTGAATTCTCCAAAGATAAAGTCTGTTCAGCGTATCAGTTTGGTAAGCAAGTTAGGTCATCTTTTAAAAACAAATGATGTAACTCATCAACCCGAAGCTTAGAACGGTTGCACATGGACTTGTTAGGTCATATATCAGTCATGAGCTTAGGGAGAATGAAATATACTCAAATTATTGACTTTCTAGTTTAATCATGTACCCATTAACCCAATTTCAATTTCTCATGTACTAATTTATCAATAGTTCGTGTATCAAAATATTTTTTACTCATTATTTATTTAGTTTTTCTAGACTTCATAAATTCAATATACTCTTAATTTCTCACCCTCATGATGATTGATTGTGTTAAGATTTTAACAACCCGTCAAATAAAAATTGGCGGATCATCTTACGACCCCATTTGATGGCAGGTTGTTGCTTGCTATAGTAAATCGACTAACTCGTTTTAACATCTCTAATTCTATTAATTAACTCAATGAAATATTTTTGAGTTTTTTTTCCGAATGGCTTTGTATTTCCATTTTCCATTGGGCTCTTTTAGTTTCTAAAACCTCCCTCGGATCACAAGAACTCTACTATATTTTGTACTGTATTTCATACTATAAGAATTAAGATAAGGTAAGGTAACCCAAAAAAAGAAAGATGAATATTAAACGTAAATATTAAAATAAGTGAAAAGTATTCTTCTTCTTTTTTTCTCTCAATTCAATAACACTCATTCATCTATCAATCTTGCTAAAATATGCTTCCATGGGTGGAAACTCCTTCACAATTTCTTGTCAATCAGGCAGACAAAATAATGAGAGGCAAACCTCATCACAATGTCGTGTAATCTTCTTTGAAGATGACAACATTAGCTTAATCATTGCAGATTTAACCACAAAAATGGAAATTATGTAATTGTGGAATTAGTCAAATTCTTTACGTTAAAATCAACATATGGATGATTTAATCCATTCAGATTTTCGAACATACCCATCTAGACGAAGAACTATGTAAACATCTTCAACGAGAGTTATTGTAGGTCCCACGTGCGGTAATGTGAGATAATAAATATGAAAATAAAAAATAAACTGGACACCGAGATTTACGTGGAAAATCCCCTAAATATTATTATGGTAAAAATCACGGACAAGATGAAAAAAAATTCAACTTTAATATTTTACGGTGTACAACCACTTACTGTGTTTCACAAGAGAACACACTCTCCTAATACAAGAGAACAAACACTTCTCAAATATTATAGAACTAAGCACTCAATGCTATAGTATAAGACAAAACTCGAAGAAGATATGATTTGAAATGAGGGGATGAGGCACCTATTTGTAGTAGAATTTCGAGGTGTGAAACCGCTTATAAAACGCGTTCCGTCTGAGCATTTTTTTCCTTTTTCAAAAATGCCAACTTTTCCAACCTGTTTTTATTCAACAAATTCAGCCAATTAAATTCTTTGTATGTCAATAATTCCAATTTGCCGACCCCATCATTAAATAACATTTGCTGACGTTTCTCCCACTTGGAGATTTGATTGGAAATTAAACATATCTCAACACATCTTTTCAATCTTGCCATTACATGTTGCTTACGTTTCTGCTAGGTCACTTGAGGATCTACACCGATCAAACTTATCAGTGTTCACTGGCTGGGTCAGAAAATCAGCTATATTATCTTTTGTATTGATTTTCTGCATATCTACGCTTTCTTCTTTTACTACTTCTCGAACAAAGTGAAATTGAACTCCAAAATGTGTTTCGTTCTGGAATGAAATGCTGGATTCCTTGCGATGTGTAAGGCACTCTGACTGTCACAAAACAAAAGAACATTATCTTGTTTGTGCTTGATCTCCTCCAATAACCTTTTAATCCATATTGCCTCCTTGCAAGCTTGAGTAACTGCCATATATTCCGTTTCCGTCGTAGATAACGCCATGACTATTTGCACTTTTGAAACCCAGCTTACTGTTCCACTCGCAAGTGTAAACACATAACTATTAGTAGATTTCTTTTTATCAGGATCACCTGCATAATCTGAATCGATATAGCCTTTGAGTGCAAAGTGTGATCCTCCATAACATAATACAGCATTTTAGGTACCCTTAATGTATATAAGGATCCTCTTAACTGTACTCTAATGCTCTCATTCAAGATTCGCCATATACCGACTAACTACTCCCACTGCTTGAGCAATGTCCGGTCTTGTACAGATCATGGCGAACATCAAACTTCTCACTGCTGATGCATGTGGTACTCGAGACATCTCCATCCTCTCTGCTTCACTGCTAGGACACATCTCGGAGGATAACTTGAAGTTAACGGGAAGACGGGTTGATATTGGCTTGCTATCTTGCATGCTGAAGCTTTGCAAGACTTTCTTCAAATAATTTTTCTAGGAAAGCCAAATCTTTCTGTTACTTCTATCTCGGTGAACTTGCATATCTAGAATCTTGTTTGCTGGTCCCAAGTCCTTCATATCAATTCCCTAGCCAACTGTGCCTTCAATCCTTGGACCTGATCTTTGTTGGGGCCTGCTATCAATATGTTATCCACATACAACAGCAAAATGATATAAGCATCGCCAGACCTCTTGAAATATGTACAAGGGTCTGCATTCAATCTGTTGTATCCAAGGCTCATGATATAAGAATCAAATCTCTTGTACCAACACCTCGGTGCCTGTTTGAGACCATACAGAGATTTGTTCAACCTGCAAACCAAATTCTCTTTGTCTTTTTCCACAAAACCTTCTGGCTGGAGCATATAGATTTCTTCTTCAAGATTTCCATGAAGAAACGCCGTTTTCACATTTAGATGTTCTAGATGTAGGTAAAACACCGCACATAATGCCAACAATATTCTGACTTTTGTAAGCCGAACCACAGGGGAAAATATTTCATTGAAGTCAATGCCTTCTTTCTGAGCATACCCTTTTACCACCAATCTAGCACGATACCGCTCCACTTGGTTATTGCCATCAGGCTTGATCTTATAAACCCATCTGTTTCCAATGGCTTTCCTCCCTTGTGGTAGTGTAACAAGATCCCAAGTTTTATTCTTGTCTAATACCTCCAACTCTTCTTGTTATCATCCACAAGGATACATCCGAGCTTTGAGTAGCCTCATAGAAACTCTATGCCTCAACATCCTCTGATAATAGACAATTTGAAATATTACTTTCAGTGACATAATCTTAAAGCCAACCTGATGGTCTTCTGTCTTGAGTTGACTGCCTCACATTAGAAACCTCAGACTCAACATGCTCTTGTTTTTTGTGCTCTGGTACTGCTTAACAAGAAATTTATCCTTCGTCCATCTTATTTTCCACCTGAAATATAGCAGTTTCTGAATTCAATTTGCCTTTGTCTCCCTTTACTTTATCTTCCTCAAAGATAAATTTTTGCAGATGACAAGCTTGTGGACAGTAGGATCCACAAACAAAACCCCTTTACTCCATCAGCATAACCCAAGAAGATACATTTTCTGGATTTTGAATCCAACTTCGATCTTTCTTGCTCATTGTACAGAACGTACACAAGACTTCCAAATGTACGGAAATGATAATAATTTTTCGGCTTCCCGGTCCACATCTCCATCGGAGTCTTCAGATCAATCACCATTGAAGGAGAAAGATTCATAATATAACAAGAAATTTTGACTGCTTCCGCCCAAAATGACTTGTCTAGACCCGCAATCCTCAACATAGCTCTTGTTTTGTCCAACAAGGTCTTGTTCATGCGCTCTGCCACTCCATTATGTTGAGGTGTGTAAGCCGTCGTAAATTGTCTTTTGATGCATTTATGTTGACCATATGCATCAAATTCTTCACTGGTATATTCTCACCCATTTTCAGTCCTCAGACACTTGATTTTTTTTTTTCAGAATCAAGTTCAACCCGTGCTTTGAAATCTTTGAAGATCTGAAAAACATCTGATTTCTTCTTGATTGGATACACCCAACATCTCCTAGAGAAATCATCAATAAACAAGATAAAGTATCTCGCTCCTCCTAGGGATCAACGGGTTCTTGCCAAACATCCGAGTGAATCAGCTCCAATATGCTTTTGCTTTGGGTAGTAGAAATGTCATACTTTAATCCGTGTTGTTTACTGGTGACACGATGCTCACAAAAGGGTAGTGACACTTTTGTAAGTTCCGGCAACAGCTTCCGTTCTAAGAGAATTTTCAACCCTCGTTCTGACATATGCCCGAGCTTTCTATGTCATAACACTATTAATTCTTCTCCTGAACCAATTGATTCAACAGCTAGTTCTGTCTCTTTGCGCGTTTCTCCCAAAAGTATATACAGATTTGCAGCAACTTTTTCCACTTTCATAACCTCAAGCACACCCTTCACAATTTTCATGATCATGTTCTCGATCCGTGTTTTGTACCCAATATCATCCAATTGCCCCAAGGACAAAAGATTTTTTCTCAGTCCCTTCACATGTCGTACCTTTTGTATGGTGCGAATGGTTCCATCAAACATTTTAATTTTGATAGACCGACACCAGCGATTTCCAAGGCATGATCTTTTCCCATGAATACAGGTCCTCCTGAGACTGGTTCATGATGATCAAATCATTTTCTTCAAGACGTCATGTGCTACGTCGCTCCTGAATCCATAATCCATGTATCACAAAATTTGTGCCTGCCTTCTGCAACTGTTGCCTCTTCATTGAATAATATTTCACCACTGCCAGAAGTACTGGCCACATTTCCTTGAGAACTCTTCTCGATACTCGTATACTCTTTCTTGAAGTGCCATTTACCGCTACATTTAAAGCAGTAAATATTTTTTTCTTACTTCTTGACTTTGATCTACATCGTCTTTGGCTCCCATTGGAGTCATGGTCCATAAATCTTCCTCTTATCATTGGTAAAGCCTCTGTTTGCTTTGATGTTACCAACTTATCTTCCTTATTCTTGCGCCAGCTTTCTTCTCCGAGAATCGCAGTTAAAACTTCGTCGAATTTTAGAAAGCCCATAAGAATACTGTTGGTAATGTTGATGATAATTTGATCTTATGAATCTAGTAGACTTTGAAGTAGAAGCTTCGCACGTTCATTTTCCCCTATTTTATGCCCCATGGAAGTGAGTTGGGCAAATAGAATATTAGTGTGTTGATATGGTCGGTCATCGATGAGGGTTCCGCCATCCGAAAAGTATAAGGCATTCTCTTTAGGAAAATCATGTTGTGTAGGGACTTGACCTCGTACATCTTTGTCAGAGTATCCCAGATAACGTTTTTTGTTTTATCTCAGAGATACTTGGCAATACTTTGTCTGCTATAGCCAAGTGTAAATTGGAAACAACATTTTCATTCATCTCATTCCACTTTCCATCATCCGTAATTTTCACCGATCTATCTCCAATAGCTGTCAAGCAATTCTACTTTCTTAAAACTACTTGTATCTTTATTTTCCACAGCATAAAATTGCTTTTGTTGGACTTTGCTATATCGTACCTGTCCGCCATTATGTCTACAACAATTTAATAGAATGAACAAAATAATCTCGCATTAATAAAAAATACGAAAAAATATTTTCTGATGTGGAAGATCAGTTTAGGCTGTAACCACAGAGCATACTCAAAATTTTAAGAAATTTTAAACCAAGGCTCTGATTCCACTTGTTGGTCCCACGTGCGGTAATTTGAGATAATAAATATGAAAGTAAAGAATAAACTGGACACCGAGATTTACGTGAAAAACCCCTAAAACTTATAAGGGTAAAAACCACGGACAAGATGAAAAGAATTCCACTATAATATTTTACGGTGTATAACCACTCACTGTGTTTCCAAAGATAACACACAATCTCTTAATACATGAGAACAAACACCTCACAAATATTATAGAACTAAGCACTCAAATGCTATAGTATGAGAGAAAACTCGAAGAAGTGATGATTTGAAATGAAGGAATGAGACACCTATTTATAGTAGAATTTCGAGGTGTGAAACCGCGTATAAAACGCATTCCGTCTGAACAATTTTTCCGTAGTCAAAAATTCCAACTTTGCCAACCTATTTTTAATCAACAAATTCAGTCAATTCAATTTTATTGTCTGTCACCGACCCCATCATTAAATAACATTTGCTGAGAGTTATGCCTTTAGATTTCTGTTGATCCCTGATCCACCTGGTAATGAGATAATCAGAGGAAAACTTATCCTAGTGACAAATTATAATTATTTGTATGTACATATTTATGTTTATGAAATAAAGAAAACGAATTTAAGGTTAATGTCGTCTATCAACCCTTCTAATTCAACCGGTGAAACCCCTTCTGCCTTGAATCGAATCTCAGCTTTGAGTTTTGATTTTGCTACTATAGATTGGGTTTTGTTATCAAATTCTTCCTGCCAAGAAACCAGCAGATTGTATCAACGGTCTGAGTTATTGTTAAATATACAAAAAGCCGAGCAACTTATATGTTTTATTTTACAATAGATGCTCAAATAATAACAAGTTTGTGTAACACAAACGCATACATGTCACATAAATCAAAGATAATTTTATGAACTTCTAGCCATGGCTTGCAAAAATTATACACAAGAAGTTCGTCACCTTACCCCAATAGATGGAAGAGATGCACCTGCCTTTGGAGAAAGACCAAAGCCTTTCTTTGCAAATTTCGATTCTTTCCCTTCACCCCATATGATAGGAACCAGAATACCCTCTCGACTCAGAAGATCAGTTCGGAACCTTTCGATATTCTTCAATGCCAAAGCAACAGTCTCTTTATTACCAGTTAAAATAACCTATGGCTCATAGGCAACTATAATATCACAAAAAGATCAAAAAAACTAAGAAACAATATTCTTAGGAATTATAGAAAATAACTAAACGATGGTTATGAATCATAGTGTTGTCTTAAAAATAAAACATATATTTGATTATTATCTGCAAGAGATAAGTGCAACTCAAGAACTGTATATAAAGGGTAAGAGAAAAAGTGTCACTGTTGTGTCTCGTGGCTGCACAAGTTCCACGAGAAATTATGAGTTAATTTTCGTTTTTTACCACGTGAAATTGTGTGCAAGGTTTTATTAAATTAAGCAGTAGTATCCAATAAATATAGGTTGTCCTATAAGGATAAGGAACGGGTACAAATGAGATTTGAATCTTGAAAAGACTAAATTTATTATTTCCAAATGAACAAAAATAACCAAATTTGTCTAAAACATGAATTGAAATTAAATTTTGTCGAAAAGACGGTACAACATAAGTCTTTTCCAAATTCAAATAATGACTTGTCTTTAATAACAACCGAAGAGTTCTTATATCCTCTATTGCTGCTATTTCAGCATTCCCCACATAGATGGATTTTTCAACATCATTTGGTTGTCTGCTCGAACTCACAGACAATCAAATCAGATATATATACGCCAGAAATGTATAATAAAGGTTAATCAGAAAACTCATCTCTCTGAACCAATCCTGAAATCTCAGTCTTATATTAGATTCTATCTCTCAAATAGTTTCTTTGAGATTCTGATAATCTTACTGTGTTTTTAATAACACAATAATGTTCGTTCTGAAATATCTTTCTTTTACGGATCTCCGATTCCAATCCGGAATAAAAATTCAAAAGTATAATATCGTAATACCCCTCAAAATAGCTCTGAAAAATCAATCTCGCAATACTGGCTATACAACATCCGTATATACAAATCAACAACTCATAACAAATCAACATCATCAGCTGTTATCAAATCTGCTTATCCCGGTCAAGGATCTACTCAATCTCCGGCTTCAAATACCAATAGTCATCGTCCGACTTTGGCATATTTAGTCTGTTCATTCGAAGCTGGTTTTCATTCTTTTCTGAATCAGCTTCATTTTCTTTGTTAGATTTCTGCTTTTATCAAATTCAATCTCAGATATCACCGTAATATCATTCCCATTCAAAGGAAATCCGCAGTACTCAGTGTAAAATGTCTCATCTATACTATCTTAATACTCATTTGATAGCTATCATTATACAATAATTCATATAGTGACAATATATCATGTCAACTAGTGCTAGCATCTAGCACTACAGCTCCATAATTATCTTCCAATATCTGGATAGTACACTCTGACTATCTATCATTCTGTGAATAATATAAGAAAGAGCTCATGGTATATTCTGCCATAAGTACAAATTCCATCAAAAATCACAATCTGCTATAGTCTACTTAAACATTATGTTCAATCTGACCATTTCTATGACATCGATCTTTGTCATCCGGTCTTGTTTGTACGTCATCTTGTACAAATTACTATATATAGATTGAACAATATGTCAATTACAATCATATTATATCACAATCTGGAAAGTATTGCAGTAGTCTCATTACGAAATTCATCGAAATATACTCCCCATGTCTAGTCAGAAATATACAAATTCGGTAATAAATCTTCTGATTTCTATCTTTCTGTCTTCATTTATTGGCTATTCAGGCATATCAGTATAAATTCTGCCAATATTTTAGTACAAATTCTGCCACGACTGATTTAATCTGTCTATATTAAAAATGTCTGTCCGAATATTATACATTCTCAGTCACCAAAATGAAAAATGAATCCACTACTGTGTGTTTCTGACACTATCTGTCATTTTAGATTCGAACTATTTGATACAAACAAATCAGTTAATAATGTAAATTAAAGAAAAATACCTACCTGGTATTGGGTTCTGACTATCGATATCAAATTTTTTTGTAAAATTCTGAAACATTTGACATCACAAGATAATCATTCCATATAGTAAAAATCACGTATCTGTCACTCTGATCGATGCTCTGCTCGGATTATCGAAATTAAGTTCTGAACATTCTGATCACATTTCTAAACTGCTTTAATTCTCGAAATCAACTCTGATTCGGTTTGAACTGTATATACTCTCCATGGTTCACAATATTCTGTATCAAACATGGATTAAGAACAACAATACTATCAAATCAGACTCAGAATATCAATAATCTATACTGATCTAGAAGCTAACAATTCTCAAGCAGTTCAAAACATAATCGGATAAGATAATCTGCCAACTCAGAAAAAAATAAATTTCTGACATTTCTGATATTTCTGATCTTTCTGATATCGGTATCATTCTCAGCCACTGATCACAATCTCAACTGTGTCAAAATCAATCGGTATACTAACTTCAGATATCACATACTCTGAATACAATCTGTTTCAAACAGGATTCATATCTGAATAATTTCTGTATACAATAATCACAGTTCTCAGAGTATTCAATACAATCTTCAGATATTCGATTTAATCAATCAGATGCTTCAAATATTTCAAATATCATAGATACAACGAGCATGTAACCATCAAAATATCTCTGAATATACTGAAACATGCCACAGAGAAACACTAAATCAAATGTAACTCCTGGTCCGTACTCTTCTACTGATCTTTCAATTCTTTCAATTCATTCTGTATCATTCTATACATTCAATACCATTCGGTACTGAATTCTAAAACAACAAACAATACCTGGTATCGATTCAATTCTGAAATTTATCTTTCTAATACAAGAAAAATCTGAAATCTTATCTAGGCAAACATCAGCCAACTCGTATATCATTGGCAAATCTGCCAATGCTAGGCTCGATTTCATTACGTCTACTGAATACATAAGGATACCATCTGCTCCTTTCTGTATCAATCGAGTCATAGACAATACATATATCAAAGGAATTCTAGATCTAGAATCCTTACTGTGGAATTTCTACTCATCAGCCCTATCTGGTCTGAATCTTATATTTTTCTGGAAGGAATCTACAATAGTTCTGTACTTGTTCAGCATATTAATATCAATAATGCGGTCTAATCAGAAACACAAGTACATCATAATCTAACTCGATCTCATTCTCCTGTTACCGTAGTATACAATATTTTACAGAAATCTCTGATATCATTCTTTCTTTCCCAAAAGTAAGGGAATCAATACTACAGTACAAACAGACTCAACAAATACAACATATATCGATGTCTTTCATTCAAAGATAATCATAAGGAATGCATTAGTATATATCAATACATATGCAATATAATCATAAAAGAATAGTACCTGCCACTATATCATCAAGTGCCTCTTGGGTCTGTTCCTCGATCACTACCACCAGATGGTCCTGATCCCTGAAATCTCCGGGAATCTCTCTGTGGACAAACTTTAACAAAGTGTCCCCGCTGTTTGAGATATTGCAAATACCAGTCACTCCCTGGCATTGTTCTGTAGGATGTCTTCCTCTGCAAGTTCTGCAATACACTACAATGTAACTTAAGCTAGAACCACTGGAGCTAGATGACCCGCTCCCTAACTTCTTGAACTGCTTCTTTCGAGCTTGTAACGGTTCTTTCGTCCCACTACTGCTACTGCCCATCTCAACTTTGTGAGGCAGTTGCTGTGAACTCGATACTGGAAGAACATACGATGCTTTCTTTTGTCCTATCAGAACTGTTTCTGCTTTTTTGGCTCTGTTCAAGGTATCAGCAAAATTAATCGGTCATTTTACATCCACTAATGTACGTATCTCCGGATTCAATCCCTGAATGAACTGACCAGATATAGCTTCATCATTTCTAGCCACAAGAGGAGCAAAACGTAGTAAAGTAAAGAACTGTGCTAAATACTCATCAATACTCAGCTGACCCTGTCTCAAGTTTGCAAACTCTGCGCCTTTGTCCTGTCTATATGATACGGGGAAAAATCGTTGATAAAATTCAACCTTAAAAATTTTCCATGAAATTACTGAATTGCGCTGTTCTAGGGCTTCTTTGGTTACCAGCCACCAACTTCTTGCAGCTTCCTGTAACTGATGCCCAATCAACTTAACTCTACACTTATCTGTGAAATCAAGAAATTCGAATAACATTTCTATGTCTTGAAGCCAATTCTCACAATCTACCGGCGTCTCAGTACCCTGCAGAATCGGCGGTTGAAATGACTGAAACCTCTTCCATTGCATTTCCATCTGAGTCTCTGATATATCTATCTGTTTAGTCGAAGTACTGTCCCGTTCTGGAATTCTTCGTGGAGGTGTAGCTGATTACCAAAACATTAGTAACCCAAATACAAAAAATCTGTTTCACTCTTTCTCTGATAATCTTACTGCTGATCATGAATCAAATCTGATTCATACTCAATAATACATAATACCAATTCAACTCAGATAATCAGGTACACATGTATTTCAAAGCAGTAAAACATAATCTCATGCTAGAATACACAATGTCAATCAACATTAAAAAAAATCTCATGCTAGCAATCGCATGCAAGGAAAGAACACTCAATCTATCTACCTCACTCATTCTATTCTATCTCAGTCTAAAGGATCTATCGCTCTGATACCACCTGTTGTGGTTGTTAGAGTAGGTGCACGTCGAGCCAAGTGTTGGCCGACTGTTCACGATGAAACTCTTTGTATAAACGATCTTTATTTTAATAATATTTGAATTTATTAATTTGGCGCATCTTTATCTTTATACCCATGCTAGCTGCATAGATAAAGCCCTTGAATATACAAATAGTAGAAAGAATATGAGATGCTCATATGATGAGTATCATGAAACTCATATTTGTAATACTGTATATTCTAAACGGTTCCTAGTCGATTCAGCCGCCACTAAGAAGGATATAGGCCGCTCGAGTTAGAGACTAGTATCTGCGATGTGAGTACCATGTTTCATTGGTAGGGGACATTGTGATGTCCGAGCATGCGGATAGGTGCTCCTGGTAGAGTGCACTGAACAACCCTCTATTAAAGGACTTTCCAAGTGGTTCACACTTATCGAGTGGAAACGTCCTAGTTTATGGTTGTACACCATTAGTCCTTATGACCCGGGACAACATTGAGACTCTATGTGCTAGCGTTTCACTTTGACTTGTTTACCGACTCTTATGGGGTCATTAGGTGGCAAGGTTGGGTGTTACGGCGAAACATATAGGAGTCGATGCATTGTAGCCGGGGATTCACCGCTTACCTACGGGTATGGATATCCTATGTGTTTTTCATGTATGTGTGGGTTGAAATCTCTGATCAGAGTATGGTGGTAATTATGAAAGGGATTTCATAGATTACACCATCGATGCAACCACAACATGACACATAGTATCGATTCATTGACAACTCTCGATAAACCAATAGTTGTCGAATCGGTCGAGATATATGAGTTGAAGGGACCGTACTGTACGCTAACCATAATTGAATGGTTCTTGCAGGCACTATCATGTGATACCTAGGGAATCACGTAAGCGATGCTGCTAGGCGTTTAACGTGATTGGTTGGGTACTATCAGACTTGAGTTCTGACGTTCTTACTATCAAGGAGTTGATAAGTAAGAATGGAGCACTTGGGGTATGCTCGAATAAGGACATGTTTAGTCCGAATCACATTGAGATGTGAACCCACGGCTAGTTGTATCAATGAACCATTGAGGGCCACACAAGTACTAGCATTGTAAATCCCGATGAGAAGTAAAATAGTTCAATGTGTTGAACGGCTTATAAATGTGTTTATAAGCGTAAAGAAAAATAGAAGTGTGACTTCTATGAGAGAAATATAAATTTTAATTTATGGAAGTGTTCCTAGATTAAAATTTGGCCAATTGGATAATGTATGTGAAAATTGTGATTTTCATAAACATTATTATGGACTTAATTAAATTAATTCAAGTGTTGAATTAATTAAACACTAGTGGACCTAGTAGAGTCCAAATAATTAAATTAATTCAAGTGTTGGATTAATTAAATATCATTGGGCCTTGTAGAGCCCAATTGGAAATAATTATTTGACTAGTGGGCTTGAGTAAAATCAAATAAAGTCTAATTGGGCTCAAAATGTTTGAGACAATTAAAAGTCCATGGGCCTTGTAATAGTTACAAGCCCACATGCAAAATATACTAGGGTTTGCATGCTTGGGAGACCAAGGGGTGGAGAATACTTTTGAATAAAAAAATTGCATGGCATGCAACTTTTGGCTTTTGCTTTTTGCAACACCAAGACAAGAAAAATTAAGTCATTCTCACTCTCTTTTTCTCTCACTTGGCCGAACACACACACACACAATTCTCTCCATTTTTCTTCTAGTTTTGTTCTTCAAGTGTTGGAGAATAAAAATCTTCTCATTGAAAAATCCTTTTGATTTTCTAGTGCAAATCAAAAGGGGTTTTACCTTGCTTAGTGGTGGGCCTAATTCTTGAAGGAAAGGAGGTGTGCTTGTAGATTGTCATCCATTTCAAGAGCTAAAGTGTTCACACTTTAGTTGGTGCCATTCATCAACCTCAAGGGGTTGATAGGTAAACCTTCTTCATACACCCTATGTATGTTTTGGTTTGTTTTGTAAATATTACACCTATACCAAGGGGGCCGAAAATTTCATGATAAAACTTAAAATTTTTGCTTCCGTTGCGTTTCCGGCCTCCGTAACCGGTCCGCTTTCAAGTGGTATCCGAGCTAAGGTTACGGTTTTTGTGTAATATTTGCATAATATTATGTTGAGATCAATTTCTAACCGTTTGAGATTTTTTGGTGCAACAAAATGCAAGGACCGAAATTTTAGAAACAAAAAAAAAAATGATTTTTTCGGGGCTGCCCGAGGGCTGCCCGAAAATTTCGGGCAGCCGAGGGGCAGCCCAAAGGGCTGCCCGAAATACTGTTTTTAAAATAAATTAAAAAAAAAAAATTTTTTGTTGCCGGAATCCGGCGACGGAGCTCCGGCGACGGCAATGACGACTAGGGTTTCCAAAAGTGTTTTGGTGAATCTTAGTGTCATGGGCCTTGAGATGTTGGGCCATTGGATGGACAACATAATTTATGAAATTTAAATGGGCCAAAATATTTTTTGGTGAAAAATGGTTTTTGGGCCCTTAAGTTTAAATTTACAATTGTTGCACATATTTTCTCATAAAATAAATAATTGAAGTAGGACTTTAATTATTTATAGTAAATTGTGATTTACAAGAAATTCGATTATAAATAAATTAATTTGAAAGTAGACAAAGGAGTTTGTATACTTTGTTAATTTAATTTATAATTGTGGCGGTTAGTGATTGGATCAAGATATATAATATTGGATCAATTAATTATAGTGATAATTAATTGATGGTGTATGATATGTGATATTATGCATGAAGGATGATCAAAAGCCCAAGCCCAATTTGCTAGGTGTATGCTAGGATATTTGTGTTGAATGATTGTAATAATTATCAATTTAAAGTGGGCTTGGTTTATGGCCCGTTCCCACCCCATGAGATGTATCCCTATGTGCCATGGATATTTAATTGTAAATATTAGAATAGTGGAAGATCAAGATTGGAAGATGGTGGCCTTGGTGATTATGAAGATCGAAGACATGTAATATTAGATGCTAATGTAATAATTTAGTTGCATTGCATCCCTTGCATTTACCCTAGGATTGGACCTAGGCCCGTGTTTGGCTCACACGGGCCATTAGTTTTGGGGCGATTGATCATCCTTGTACTGTTTTCTATTTATAATATATGCATGATATGTTATAAATAATGAGTATGTGCGTTATTATTATTATAATAACAAAAGTTGCATGAATCCGGCAAACTTACGATCAAACATGGCGAGCTTTTAAAATAAAATTAATGATGAGACCTTTCAAAATTAAAAACCCTCATTTTGAATAAGATTCAAAATTAATATCAAGTCCGAAAAGGGGAATTATAAATTTGTTTATAATTTCCTTGTCTTCCATCGACAATGGATGCATGATGAACGCTACCCGTACTCGGGGCTCGGCTCATATTATTGAGGGGGCCCTGGGTGCCGGAAAGCTGTGACATCCATTGACATGGTGATGTGAACTACGTGGAACTCCCATGATTTCGGCTCATATTATTGAGGGAACTCATGGCGACCGTCCATTAAGGTTCAATATCGATGGGTTAGGCTTGACACGTAAAGATGAACGACGTCATATTATTGGGTCCTAATCAAACGTGAGACAAAAGTATACGTAGAGGGTTGCATGGCGATGCAATTGGAAACTACCTTTTAGGA
Organism: Primulina eburnea; assembly: GCF_022965805.1. Classification (NCBI taxonomy): domain Eukaryota; kingdom Viridiplantae; phylum Streptophyta; class Magnoliopsida; order Lamiales; family Gesneriaceae; genus Primulina; species Primulina eburnea. Next base: position 2,355,193 of record NC_133106.1, on the reverse strand, counting down.
GTTGTGATGGCCGATATTATTCGGGATCACAATTCGCTAATTGGACCTTACGTACCTACTGAGGAAAGTGTTTCCCATTTTCACTAGAGGGTAGTGAAAATGTCAAAACAGTGGGAGCGATAATTTATAAAGTAAAAGTCCAAACTTTATATCTTATTAAATATTTTAAAATAGTCATTAACATTTATCTGTTTTACTTTTCAGTACAAATCTGTGACAATGTCATCAATTCGCAACCCGTTTTCCGTAATTCTCGAAAAACACGTTCTAACCGGACCAAACTATATCACTTGGCTAAGAAATTTAAAGATCGTCCTAAACTCGGAGAGAATCGCATACACACTGACTGAGTCGCCCCCTGATGAGGCTCCGACTAACTGCAGTCCCGAGGAACTGCAGACCTACAAGGATTGGTGCGACCATGACTTGAAGGCGAAGTGTTATATGCAGGCTTCAATGAACGATGAGCTGCAAAGGCGATTCGAGGATGCTAAGAATGCTGCTGACATTCATATGCACCTCAAGGAGCTCTTCGGTGAGCAGACTCGGCCTTTGAGGCATGCCACAGTAAAGGAGCTCATCACTTTACGCATGCGAGATGGGACTTCGGTCCATGAGCATGGCCTAAAGTTGATTGGGCTCGTGGACAAGCTCGTGGGCATGGATTTGATCTTGCCATCAGAGTTGACCACGGATGTGCTACTGTTGTCACTGCCTAGCTCTTTCGATCCTTTTGTCGTGAACTTCAATATGAACAAGCTCGAGCCCAGCCTTGAAGAGTTGGTGAACATGCTTGTGACCTTTGAGTCCACCATCAAGAAGGAGAAGTCGGTTCTTTATGTGGGCTCTTCATCTGGCACGAAGACCGGTCCACATGGGAAGGGAAAGAAGCGTTCTTTCCAGCGCCCCAAGAAGAGCGAGCCCTTGAAGAGGCAGACTCCGAGTCCCGTAGTGGCAGCCGCGCCAGCCAAGGCTGAGAAGACTGTTGACATCTGTCACCACTGCAAGAAGCCTGGACATTGGAGGCGTAACTGCAGGGAATATCTTGCACAGAAGGGTTCTGGCAAGGGTATGTTCTATATTGAAGTAAATATCTCGATTAATTCTACTTCTTGGGTATTAGATACCGGCTGTGGCTCACATCTCTGTAATGATTTGCAGGTGATGGGAAGAAGTAGGAGGCTCCGAGAGGGTGAGACCTTCCTGAGGATGGGCAATGGAGCAAGGGTTGCTGCCAAAGCCGTAGGAGATGTTTATTTAATATTGAACAATGATTTTAAGCTTGTTTTGAGAGATGTTTTGTATGTACCAGACTTGGTTAAAAACATTATTTCCATTTCTATGCTTGATATTGATGGATTTTCTTGTTTATTTAGCAAAGGTGTTTGCAATATTTACAAGAATGAATGTTTAGTTGGTACGGGTGAACTTGAAAACAATCTCTACACCTTAAAATTAAAAGATATTCCACTTAACAATGTCCAAACGATAACAACAACAAATAAGCGCAAACAAGATACTCTTAATTCGGCACAATTATGGCATGCTCGATTAGGTCATATTTCCTCAAGAAGGATGAACAAGCTAGTGGGAGTTGGCATGTTTGATATGTCTGATATTAACGCTCTCACGACTTGTGAATCCTGTCTGAAAGGAAAGATGACCAAAATTCCCTTTAAGGGCCATGCGGAGCGAGCCAAAGGGTTATTGGATTTGATCCATACCGATGTGTGCGGTCCGCTTAGCATCACCACTAAGCATGGACATGCCTACTTCATCACCTTTACCGATGACCATTCGAGGTATGGGTATGTGTATTTGATGAAATACAAGTCTGAAGCCTTTGAAAGGTTCAAAGAATTCAGAAGTGAAGTAGAGAAGCAATTGGGACGAAGCATCAAGACACTTCGATCGGATCGAGGTGGTGAGTACTTGAGTGCCGAGTTCCAAGAGTATCTTAGAGAGAATGGGATTCTCTCGCAGTGGACTCCGCCCGCTACACCGCAGTTGAATGGTGTTTCGGAGCGTCGTAACCGGACTTTGATGGACATGGTTCGGTCTATGATGGGGTTCACAGAGTTGCCGCCATCCTTTTGGGGATATGCGCTTGAAACAGCGGCACTGTTGTTGAACAATGTCCATACAAAGGCAGTTGACAAGACTCCATATGAGATATGGATGGGTAAGCCTCCCAAGTATTCTTATCTTAGAATATGGGGGTGTCCTGCTTATGTGAAGCAGACAGTGGGAGATAAATTGGATAGTCGATCCATTTTATGCTACTTTGTGGGATATCCAAGGAATTCCATTGGATATTATTTCTATCATCCTCAAGAAACAAAGGTGTTTGTTTCTAGGAACGCAACCTTTTTGGAAAAGGAATTTCTATTGGATAGAAAAGGCGAGATGATAGAACTCGAAGAGGTTCGAGAGACACCCACAGTTGTAGAACCCACACCCGAGAAGCCAAGTGAGGAGATACAAGCTCCTAGAAGAACCGAGAGAGTCTCGAGACCACCTGTGAGGTATGGTCTGCTTCTTGAAGAGGGCCATGATGAGCCTAATCTTGGATGTGATCCAAGGACCTTCAAGGAAGCGTTATCAGATGCCGATTCATCCAAATGGCTTGAAGCAATGGAATCTGAGATGAATTCCATGCATTCGAACCAAGTGTGGAATCTTGTGGATCCACCTGAGGGAACTGTTCCCATAGGATGTAAATGGATTTACAAGAGGAAACTTGGGGCGGATGGGAAGGTATTGACCTTCAAGGCGCGATTGGTAGCAAAAGGGTATACTCAAAGGCAAGGTGTTGACTATGAGGAAACCTTTTCTCCAGTTGCGATGTTCAAGTCCATTAGGATATTGCTAGCCATAGCTGCATGGTATGACTATGAGATATGGCAGATGGATGTAAAGACAGCCTTCCTTAATGGGGATATTAAGGAAGAAATTTACATGTCTCAACCTGAAGGGTTTACATCCATCGGAAGTGAGCATATGGTATGCAAACTTCAAAGATCTATTTATGGTCTTAAGCAGGCATCGAGGAGCTGGAACCTCAGATTCGATAGTACAATCAAAGAGTTTGGTTTTACTAAGAATCCTGAGGAACCCTGTGTGTATAAGAAGGTCAGTGGGAGTGCTGTGACATTCCTTGTTCTTTATGTTGATGACATTCTACTCATTGGGAATGATGTAGGAATGTTGCAATCAACAAAGATATGGTTAGCAAGTAAGTTCTCAATGCAGGACTTGGGTGAAGCATCTTTTGTATTGGGAATACAGATCTATAGAGATAGATCAAGAAGATTGCTTGGTCTCACCCAGTCCACATACATTGATACCATCGTGAAGCGGTTCTCGATGGATGAGTCCAAGAGAGGACATCTACCAATGTGTCATGGCGTGTCCCTATCCAAGTCTATGTCTCCCAAGACTGATGCAGAGATAGCGGCGATGACACGAATTCCGTATGCTTCGGCTATTGGTAGTATCATGTATGGGATGATATCTACACGTCCTGACGTGGCATTTGCACTAAGTGTAGTGAGTAGATATCAATCCAACCCTGGTCTTCCACACTGGAAAGCTGTGAAAGACATCCTCAAGTATTTGAGAAGGACCAATAAGTTGTTTTTGGTCTATGGGGGTGGAGAACTGAAATTGGAAGGCTATACCGACTCTAGCTTCCAAAGCGATGTTGATGACTCGAAGTCAACCTCCGGATTCATATTCATGCTCAATGGTGGTGCTGTCTCTTGGAAGAGTTCCAAGCAAGACAGTACTGCGGATTCCACCACTGAGGCAGAATACATTGCTGCATCGGCTGCAGCAAAGGAGGCTGTTTGGATTAGGAATTTCGTCCAAGAGTTGGGCGTCATTCCTAATGGAGTTGCTCCTATCCCGGTGATGTGTGACAACACGGGAGCCATAGCTCAGGCGAAGGAGCCAAGGTCTCATCAGAAGTCCAAACACGTATTGAGAAAGTACCACATCCTCAGAGAGATCGTGGAAAGAGGAGATGTCGTGATTGACAAAGTCGGCTCCGCAGATAATGTTGCTGATCCACTAACTAAGCCTTTACCAGGACCATCGTTCGAGAAGCATCGCGAGTCAATGGGTCTAAAGTATATAGGTAGTTGGCTCTAGTGCAAGTGGGAGATTGTTAGAGTAGGTGCACGTCGAGCCAAGTGTTGGCCGACTGTTCACGATGAAACTCTTTGTATAAACGATCTTTATTTTAATAATATTTGAATTTATTAATTTGGCGCATCTTTATCTTTATACCCATGCTAGCTGCATAGATAAAGCCCTTGAATATACAAATAGTAGAAAGAATATGAGATGCTCATATGATGAGTATCATGAAACTCATATTTGTAATACTGTATATTCTAAACGGTTCCTAGTCGATTCAGCCGCCACTAAGAAGGATATAGGCCGCTCGAGTTAGAGACTAGTATCTGCGATGTGAGTACCATGTTTCATTGGTAGGGGACATTGTGATGTCCGAGCATGCGGATAGGTGCTCCTGGTAGAGTGCACTGAACAACCCTCTATTAAAGGACTTTCCAAGTGGTTCACACTTATCGAGTGGAAACGTCCTAGTTTATGGTTGTACACCATTAGTCCTTATGACCCGGGACAACATTGAGACTCTATGTGCTAGCGTTTCACTTTGACTTGTTTACCGACTCTTATGGGGTCATTAGGTGGCAAGGTTGGGTGTTACGGCGAAACATATAGGAGTCGATGCATTGTAGCCGGGGATTCACCGCTTACCTACGGGTATGGATATCCTATGTGTTTTTCATGTATGTGTGGGTTGAAATCTCTGATCAGAGTATGGTGGTAATTATGAAAGGGGTTTCATAGATTACACCATCGATGCAACCACAACATGACACATAGTATCGATTCATTGACAACTCTCGATAAACCAATAGTTGTCGAATCGGTCGGGATATATGAGTTGAAGGGACCGTACTGTACGCTAACCATAATTGAATGGTTCTTGCAGGCACTATCATGTGATACCTAGGGAATCACGTAAGCGATGCTGCTAGGCGTTTAACGTGATTGGTTGGGTACTATCAGACTTGAGTTCTGACGTTCTTACTATCAAGGAGTTGATAAGTAAGAATGGAGCACTTGGGGTATGCTCGAATAAGGACATGTTTAGTCCGAATCACATTGAGATGTGAACCCACGGCTAGTTGTATCAATGAACCATTGAGGGCCACACAAGTACTAGCATTGTAAATCCCGATGAGAAGTAAAATAGTTCAATGTGTTGACCGGCTTATAAATGTGTTTATAAGCGTAAAGAAAAATAGAAGTGTGACTTCTATGAGAGAAATATAAATTTTAATTTATGGAAGTGTTCCTAGATTAAAATTTGGCCAATTGGATAATGTATGTGAAAATTGTGATTTTCATAAACATTATTATGGACTTAATTAAATTAATTCAAGTGTTGAATTAATTAAACACTAGTGGACCTAGTAGAGTCCAAATAATTAAATTAATTCAAGTGTTGGATTAATTAAATATCATTGGGCCTTGTAGAGCCCAATTGGAAATAATTATTTGACTAGTGGGCTTGAGTAAAATCAAATAAAGTCTAATTGGGCTCAAAATGTTTGAGACAATTAAAAGTCCATGGGCCTTGTAATAGTTACAAGCCCACATGCAAAATATACTAGGGTTTGCATGCTTGGGAGACCAAGGGGTGGAGAATACTTTTGAATAAAAAAATTGCATGGCATGCAACTTTTGGCTTTTGCTTTTTGCAACACCAAGACAAGAAAAATTAAGTCATTCTCACTCTCTTTTTCTCTCACTTGGCCGAACACACACACACACAATTCTCTCCATTTTTCTTCTAGTTTTGTTCTTCAAGTGTTGGAGAATAAAAATCTTCTCATTGAAAAATCCTTTTGATTTTCTAGTGCAAATCAAAAGGGTTTTACCTTGCTTAGTGGTGAGCCTAATTCTTGAAGGAAAGGAGGTGTGCTTGTAGATTGTCATCCATTTCAAGAGCTAAAGTGTTCACACTTTAGTTGGTGCCATTCATCAACCTCAAGGGGTTGATAGGTAAACCTTCTTCATACACCCTATGTATGTTTTGGTTTGTTTTGTAAATATTACACCTATACCAAGGGGGCCGAAAATTTCATGATAAAACTTAAAATTTTTGCTTCCGTTGCGTTTCCGGCCTCCGTAACCGGTCCGCTTTCAGTGGTGACCCGGACACTAATCATCTTCTTAATCGTCATTGGGACTAATTCAATCAATTAGAATAAACAGGGCATAATTTTTTTTAAATGCGGAAGGTAATGGAATCATTCTATTATACAAACAATTATAATAATACAAATCCTGTACAACATGCATCTAGTTCGAAACTAAGGTTCAACTACTACAATCAAGTAATGAAACCTATCTATATCCAAGTCCGGAATCACCACTCTAATATCGATCTCTCATCATCTTCTTGACCCTGATCCTGTCTCACCTGTTGTCATGCACACATACAAACAAGACAACAGCCGGATAACTCTGGTGAGATATAAATATCCCAGTATAAACAATGTAAGCATGCAATTATATAAAACATATATAAGAGCATAAACAAACATTGAAACATGTATCCAATCTGACTACATGAATTAATACAAATCTGTACTTAAAACAAGGACTAATTTCTAATCTAGGGATCCCGATCTAATTTAGACTTCGGCATGCTGTATCGAATGTCTACAATAGAAGTCGATCTACATCTAAGCTCATCGATACACCGTAAGTCTAGGGTCTTAGCAGTTTTGACGAAGACCTGGCGGTTCTGCGCTAGCTAGGCTGATCTGCCCTAGACTAAAACTCTGGCTCTGCTATAATTCAATAGACTAAACATATCGATCTGATAATCTGCAAATATCAATGCAATAAAATAAAGTATGTTATTTTGGGAAACTCCAGTCAAACCTAACTCGAGTTGTGCAATCCCGAATCAACATTTATTTATACCTTTGTCTTCCCGGTCTGACGAAGACGAAGTCTTGTATTCCGATCTGTCCATACCCAGTCTGGAAATGACAATCGTATAATTACAATATCAGTATATAACTCAATTCAAAACTTGTTCTGATCAATACTCAAATCAGTATATAATCTGATCCATATCTGAACAAGGTACAATCTCATTCATATCAACGATAACACGATACAATCGAGATCATTACTGAATCTGATCAATCTAAATCAACTGATGTTTCAACGTAATAACAATACAGTCTTGATAATCCCGTCAATCTCAACATCACAGAGATACTACCAGAATTCATAATCAGTATCAATACAATTCATAATCTCAATATCGGTACACTTAAAATCAGTAACAACACAACTCTGATATCAAATCTCAGTTAATTAAACTCTGAAAATCATAACAATTGTATAAACAGTCTATTCTTTAATCTGACTTCAATTATACAATGTCTACTGTAGCAGAAACACTATATCTGATTCATATTCAATTCTGACAATATCATAAATTCAAATCATGTCTAAACGTAACAAAACTTACGTCCAGTAGTATCATGCGTTGATAGGAACACACTACCGTACTCGGATTCAAAATTAGACGGACGGATCGTTCACAATTCCCAAATCTCCACGTCAAACTCTCTCCTTCGGTTTTCCTTTTTCTTTCTGTTTTCTTCCTTACAACTGATATGTATGTATATAAGTGGCTCCCTTTCGTTCTGCATGACTCGCGCTCGGGCGGTCATGAATTTCCGCTCGGGCGCGGAAATTTCTGTCAAGATCCTCGGTTGAACATCTCCTGGCGCTCGGGCGGTAATATTATACCGCTCGGGCGCCAAACATTCTGTCCAAGAAGTAAAATTGGCGCTCAGGCGGTTCTTTTCAACCGCTCGGGCGCGAGATGGTCGGACCAACATCTTGAGATGTTCGGTTCAACATCTTGGCTTAAAATAAACCAACGCCCGGCTTCGTCACTTGAACTTCTAAAACCTTAATTCATCACCATCTTGTCAATTAATCAACATTTGATTAAAGTAATTAAATCTCGGGCCTTACAGTGTTCATTTCCTCATTTCAAACACATGAAAATCTTATCTCTTTCAATTATTCTATTGCATTTCATATTGTTAGCTTTTCATTTGGCCTCCGTTAAATCTCGGTGATAAATTAAAGGTACGTATTCAGTTCGTCGTAGTAGTGCCTCATGCTAAGCCACTGCTGGTTGTTCCGTTGTATCCTGAGAAACAGACGTCCAAGACGATCCTCGAAGCACATACAAGAGAGACACTGTACTTCGTACAGGCCTTGGTTTGGTTTACTTTAGGCTTTGCTCTATTGTGTTTTCTTCACCATTTAGTTCATTGATTTTTACGAAGTTACTATAATTTATCATTCGATATATTGTGCAACAAACTTAAAACGTATTACTCATTACATAGTTTGTTTCAGATATAACTACTGAAACAAACGTGTTGAGGGAAACTGGTTCTGTTGTCCCTCATGCCACTGTGACACTTCAATTTGACCCACGTTCTGCTGTTGTTGCTGTGCCGGCTACTCATGGCAAAAAACCTGAGATTTTCACTTGTGTGGACTTCAAAAAGTGACAACAGGAGATATTGTTCTACTTGACGATGCTGAACCTGTCCAGATTCTTGCCTCAGGATGCTCCTAAACTCAAAGAGGGTGAGGGATATATTGAATTTGTTAGTGCGGTGGAGGCATGGAATCATTCTGATTTCTTATGTTGAAACCGAAAGAGGATCGATTAAGGTGCCCGAATGCGCAACGGAAGTTATAAAAAGTTTTTCAAGGCAAAAAAAAAATCGAGCACCTCTACTAAGATGTGTAGCAAATACAAAACACAATATTTCATACATAGGGTGTTATGAAAAATATACCTATCAATCTCTTGAGATTGATGTTTGGCTCCAACTTAATTGATAAACAACTAAGCTCTTCAAGGATGACAATCTACAAGCCTCCCTTTGAACACTCCTTGTTCTAAAATTAAGCCCACACCAACAAGGTAGATCCTCTCTTATTTTGCACTAGAAAAATAAAAAAAAATTTCAAGGAGAAGTATTTTCTTTCCTCAACAATTGAAGAAGAAAATTGAGAGAAAAAATGAAGGAGAATTCTCTTGAAAATTTCGGCCAAGGCTAGGTAATGGGAGAGAAGGATGAGTAGTCTTGGTTGTGTAAAAAGCTAAAACCACTTTTAGCATGCCAAGCCTTGGAGATTGAAAAAGTAATCTCCAATCCTTCACCTCCCATGCATGCAATATTATTTGGTTTTTAACAATTAAAAACCCATGGACTTAATTTAATTATTTCAAACAAATTTGAGACTAATTAAACATTACTTGAATTTACTCAAGCCACTAGTTGAATAATTATTTTACGATTGGGCTCTACAAAACCTAATATGATTTAAATAATTCTAACACTTGAATTAATTTAATTATTTGGACCCTACTAGGCCCACTAGTGTTTAATTAATTCAACACTTGAATCAATTTAATTTAGTCCATAATAATGTTTATGAAAATCACAATTTTCAAATACATTATTTATTTGGCCAACTTTTAATTTAGAAACACTTGCACAAATTAAAAGTTACATTTCTCTCATAGAAGTCATACTTCTATTTTTCCTTACGCTTATAAACTCCTTTATAAGTCGTTCAACACTTTGAATTATTTTACTTCTCAACGGGATCTAGAAAGCTAGTACTTGTTTGGCCCTCAATGGTTCATTGATACAACTAGCCGTGGGATCACATCTCCATGTGATTCGGACTAAACATGTCCTTATACGAGCATACCCCAATTGCTTCATTCTTAATTATCAACTCCTTGATAATAAGAACGTCAGAACTCAAATCTGATAGTACCCAACCAATCATGTTAAACGCCTAACAGCATCGCTTACATAATTCCCTAGGTATCAAATGATAGTGCCTGCAAGAACCATTCAATTATGGTTAGCATACAGTACGGACCCTTCAACTCATATATCCCGACCGATTCGACAACCATTGGTATATCGAGAGTTGTCAATGAATCGATACTATGTGTCATGTCGTAGTTGCATCGATGGTGTAATCTAAGAAACCCCTTTCTTAATTACCACCATACTCTGATCAGATATTTCAAGTTACATACACATGAGATCACATAGGATATCCATAACCGAAGGTAAGCGGTGAATCCCCGACTACAATGCATCGACTCCTATATGTTTCGACAAAACACCCAATCTTGCCACCTGATGACCCCATGAGAGTCGGTAAACAAGTCAAAGTGTAATGCTAGCACATAGAGTCTCAATGTTGTCCCGGGTTATAAGGACTAATGGTGTACAACCATAAACTAGGACGTTTCCACTCGATAAGTGAGAACCACTTGGAAAGTTCTTTATGGAGGGTTGTTCAGTGCACTCTACAAGGAGCACCTATCTGCATGTTCGGACATCACAATGTCCCCTACCAATGAAACATGGTACTCACATCGCAGATACTAGTCTCGAACTCGAGCTGCCTATATCCTTCTTAGCGGCGGCTGAATCGACTAGGAACTGTTTAGAATATACAGTATTCCAAATATGAGTTTCATAATACTCATCATATGAGCATCTCATATTCTTTCTACTATTTGTATATTCAAGGACTTTATCTATGCAACTAGCATGGGTACACAGATAAAGAAGTGCCAAAATAATAATTTCAAATATTATTAAAATAAAGACTATTTATACATAGAGTTTCATTGTGAACACTCAGCCAACACTTGGCTCGATGTGCACCTACTCTAACAATCTCCCACTTGCACTAGAGCCAACTACCCATATGCTTCAAACCCATCGATTTGCGATGCTTCTTGAATAATGGTCCAGGTAAAGGCTTAGTTAGTGGATCAGCAACATTATCTGCGGAGCCGAATTTGTCAATCGAGACTTCTCCTCTTTCCACAATCTCTCGGACGATGTGGTACTTTCTCAATACGTGTTTGGACTTCTGATCAGATATTGGCTCCTTTGCTTGAGCAATGACTCCCGTGTTGTCACAAAACACCGATACATGAGCAACTACATTAGGAATGACGCCCAACTCTTGGACGAAATTCTTTATCCAAACAGCCTTCTTTGCTGCAGCTGATGCAGCAATATATTCTGCCTCAGTGGTGGAATCCGCTGTACTGTCTTGCTTGGAACTCTTCCAAGAGACAGCAGCACCATTGAGCATGAATATGAATCCAAAGGTTGACTTCGAGTCATCGATATCGCTTTGGAAGCTAGAGTCGGTATAGCCTTCCAATTTCAGTTCACCACCCCCATAGACCAAGAACAACTTATTGGTGCTTCTCAAATACTTGAGGATGTCTTTCAAATCTTTCCAGTGTGGAAGACCAGGGTCCGATTGATATCTACTCACTACACTTAGTGCGAAAGCCACGTCAGGATGTGTATATATCATCCCATACATGATGCTACCAATCGCAGATGCATAAGGAATGCTTGTCATCGCCGCTATCTCTGCATCAGTCTTGGGAGACATAAACTTGGATAGGGACATGCCATGACACATTGGTAGATGTCCTCTCTTGGACTCATCCATCGAGAACCGCTTCACGATGGTATCAATGTATGCGGACTGGGTGAGACCAAGCAATCTTTTCGATCTATCCCTATAAATCCGTATTCCCAATACAAAAGATACTTCACCTAAGCCCTTTATTGAGAACTTACTCGCTAACCATATTTTAGTTGAATGCAACATTCCTACATCATTCTCAATGAGTAGAATGTCATCAACATAAAGCACCAGGAATGTCACAACACTCTCACTGACCTTCTTATACACACATGGTTCCTCAGGATTCTTAGTAAAACCAAACTCTTTAATTGTACTATCGAATCTAAGGTTCCAACTCCTAGATGCCCGCTTTAGAACATAAATAGATCTTTGAATTTTGCATACCATATGCTCACTTCCAACAGATGTAAACCATTCAGGTTGAGACATGTAAATCTCTTCCTTAATATCCCCGTTAAGAAAGTCTGTCTTGACATCCATCTGCCATATCTCATAGTCATACCATGCAGCTATGGCTAGCAATATCCTTATGGACTTTAACATTGCAACTGGAGAAAAGGTTTCCTTAAAGTCAACTCCTTGCCTTTGAGTATATCCTTTTGCTACCAACCGCGCCTTGAAGATTAATACCTTCCCATCCACCCCAAGTTTCCTCTTGTAAATCTATTTACAACATATGGGAAAAATTCCCTCGGGTGGATCCACGAAATTCCACACTTGGTTCGAATGCATGGAATTCATCTCAGATTCCATCGCTTCAAGTCACTTGGATGAATCGACATCAGATAACGCTTCCTTGAAGGTCCTTGGATCACATCCATGGTTAGGCTCATCATGGACCTCTTCAAGAAGCAGACCATACCTCATAGGTGGTCTCGAGACTCTCTCGGATCTTCTAGGAACTTGTATATCCTCTCTTGGCTCTTCGGGTGTGGTTTCTATAATTGTGGGTGTCTCTCGAACCTCTTCGAGTTCTATCATCTCCCCTTTTCTATCCAATAGAAATTCCTTTTCAAAAAAGGTCGCATTCCTAGAAACAAACACCTTTGTTCCTTGGGGATGATAGAAATAGTATCCATTTGAATTCTTTGGATATCCCACAAAGTAACATAAAATGGATCGACTGTCCAATTTATCTCCCACTACCTGCTTCACATAAGTAGGGCACCCCCATATTCTAAGATAAGAATATTCGGGAGGCTTACCCATCCATATCTCATATGGTGTCTTGTCAACTGCCTTTGAATGGACATTGTTCAACAACATTGCCGCTGTCTCAAGCGCATATCCCCATAAGGATTGCGGCAACTCCGTGAACCCCATCATAGACCGAACCATGTCCATCAAAGTCCGGTTACGACGCTCCGAAACACCATTCAACTGTGGTGTAGCGGATGGAGTCCACTGCGAGAGAATCCCATTCTCCCTAAGATACTCTTGGAACTCGGCACTCAAGTACTCACCACCTCGATCCGATCGAAGTGTCTTGATGCTTCGTCCAAACTGCTTCTCTACTTCACTTCTGAATTCTTTGAATCTTTCAAAGGCTTCAGACTTGTATTTCATCAAGTACACATACCCATACCTCGAAAAGTCATCAGTAAAGGTGATGAAGTAGACATGTCCATGCTTAGTCATGATGCTAAGCGGACCGCACACATCGGTATGGATCAAATCAAATAACCCTTTGGCTCGTTCCACATGGCCCTTAAAGGGAATTTTGGTCATCATTCTTTTCAGACAGAATTCACAAGTCGTGAGAGCATTAATATCAGACATATCAAACGTGCACACTCCCACTAGCTTGTTCATCCTTTTTAGGGAAATATTTCTTAATCGAGCATGCGATAATTGTGCTGAATTTAGAGTATCTTGTTTTGGCTTGTTTGGTGTTGTTATTGCTTGGACATTTTTTAGTGGAATATCTTTCAATTTTAAGGTGTAGAGATCGTTTTCAAGTTCTCCAGTACCAATTATACATTCATTCTTGTAAATGTTGCAAACACCTTTGCTAAATAAACAAGAAAATCCATTTTTATCAAGCATAGAAATGGAAATAATTTTTTTCACCAATTCAGGTACAAACAAAACATCTCTTAATATTAACTTAAAATCATTGTTCAAATGCAAGCAAGCATCTCCTACGGCCTTGGCCGCAACTCTTGCTTCATTGCACATCCTCAAGAAGGTTTCACCTTCCCTAAGCCTCCTACTTCTTCCCATCACATGTAAATCATTACAAAGATGTGAGCCATAACTGGTATCCAATATCCAAGAAGTAGAGTTAATTGAAATGTTTACTTCAATATAGAACGTACCGTTTCCAGAACTCTTCTGGGCAAGATATTCCCTGCAATTACGCCTCCAATGTCCAGGCTTCTTGCAGTGATGACATACATCAGCAGTCTTGTCAGCCTTTACTGGTATGGCTGCCACAACGGTAATCAGAGATTGCCTCTTTAAGGGCACATTCTTCTTGAGACGTTGGAAAGAACGCTTCTTTCCCTTCCCAGATGGACCGGTCTTCGTACCAGATGAAGAGCCCACATAAAGAACCGACTTCTCTTTATTGATGGTGGACTCAAAGGTCACAAGTATGTTCACCAACTCCTCAAGGGTCGGCTCCATCTTGTTCATATTGAAATTCAACACAAAAGGATAAAATGAGCTTGACAACGATAAAAGCAACACGTCGGTGGTCAACTCCAAAGGCAACATCAAATCCATGACAACGAGCTTGTACACGAGCCCAATCAACTTCAGGCCATGCTCATGGACCGAGGCCCCATCTCGCAGCACAAAGTGATCAGCTCCTTGACGGTAGCATGCCTAAGAGGCCGTGTTTGCTCACCACTGAGCTCCTTGAGATGCAAATGAATGTCAGCAGCACTCTTTGCATCCTCAAAATGCCTCTGCAGCTCATCATTCATAGAATCCTGCATATAACACTTGGCTTTCAAGTCATGGTCACACCAATCCTTGTAAGTCTGTAATTTCTCAGGAGTGCAGCCAGTCGGAGCCTCAATAGGGGGCGACTCAGTCAGTGTATATGCTATCCTTTCCGAATTCAAGACAATTTTTAGATTTCTTAGCCAATTGAGGTATTTATGTCCGGTTAATAGGTGTTTGTCGAGTATTGCAGATAGCGGATTGCGAATCGATGACATTGTCAAAAATTGCACTGAAAAGTAAACAGATAAATGTTAATGACTATTTTAAAATATTTAGTAAGATATAAAGTATGGACTTTTACTTTATAAATGTTTACTCCCTCTGTTTTGACATCTTTCGCTACCCACTAGTGAAAACGGGAAACTCCTTTCCTCAGTAGCTACGCAAGGTCCAATTAGCGAATCATGATCCCGAATAATATCAGCCAATCACAATTCCTAAAAGGTAGTTTCCAATTGCATCACCATGCAACCCTCTACGTAAACCTTTGTCTCACGTTTGATTAGGACACAATAATATGACGTCGTTCATCTTACGTGTCAAGCCTTACCCATCGATGTTGAACCTTAATAGACAGTCGCCATGAGTTCCCTCAATAATATGTGCCAATTGTCGATGGAAGACATGAAATTATAAACAACTTTATAATTCTCTTTTTCGGACTTGATATTAATTTTGAATCTTATTAAAAATGAGGGTTTTTAATTTTGAAAGGTCTCATCATTAATTTTATTTAAAAGATCGCAATGTTTGATCGTATGTTTGCCGGATTCATGCAACTTTGTTATTATCATAATAATAGTGCACATACTCATTATTTATAACATATCATGCATATATTATAAACAGTAAACAAAACAAGGATGATCAATCGCCCCAATACTAATGGCCCGTGTCAGCTAAACACGAGCCTAGGTCCAATCCTAGGGAAATGCATGGGATGCAAATGCAACTATTACATTAGCCTCCAATATTTACATGTCTTCGATCTTCATAATCATCAAGGCCACCATCTTCCAATCTTGATCTTCCACTATACTAATATTTACAAATAAATATCCATGGCAAATAGGGATACATCTCATGGGCTGGGAACGGGCCATAAACCAAGCCCACTTTAAATTTGATAATTATTACAATCATTCAACACAAAATATCCTAGCATACACCTAGCAAATTAAGCTTGGGCTTTTGATCATCCTTCATGCATAATATCACATATCATACACCATCAATTAATAATCACAATAATTAATTGATCCAATATTATATATCTTGATCCAATCACTAACCGCCACGATTATCAAACTAAATTAACAAAGTATACAAACTCCTTTGTCTACTTTCTAATTAATTTATTTATAACCGAATTTCTTGTAAATTATAATTTACTATAAATAATTAAAGTCCAACTTCAATTATTTATTTCCTGAGATAATATGTACAACTTTTGTGGATTTAAACTTAAAGGCTCAAAAAATCATTTTTTACAAAAAACATTTTGTCCCATTTAAATTCACAAATTGTATTAGTCATTTAATGGCCCAACAACTTCAAGGTCTATGACACTTTGATATTCCAAAAAACTTTTGAAAACCCTAGTCGTCATCGCCGTCGTCGGAACTCCGTCGTCGGATTCCGTCCAACAATTTTTTTTTATTTTTAATAGAGGGGTTCGGGCAGCCCGATCTGCCCGAGCTGCCCGAAATGGTCAGTAAAATGCTGCCCGAAAAACCTCTTTTCTAGGCCTTGATTTTTGTTGCAAAAATTCATCTCATGCGGTTAGAAATTGCCCTCAATATAATATTATGTATGTGCTACACAAAATAGTATCCTTAGCTCATGATACCACTTGAAAGAGGATCGATTAAGGTGCCCGAATGCGCAACGGAAGTTTTAAAAAGTTTTTCAAGGCAAAAAAAAAAAAAAACGAGCACCTCTACTAAGATGTGTAGCAAATACAAAACACAATATGTCATACATAGGGTGTTATGAAAAATATATCAATCAATCTTTTGAGATTGATGTTTGGCTACAAATTAGTTGATAAACAACTAAACTCTTCAAAGATGACAATCTACAAGCCTCCCTTTGAACACTCCTAGTTCAAAAATTAAGCCCACTACCAACTAGGTAGATCCCCTCTTAGGAGAATTATTTTCTTTCCTCAATAATTGAAGAAGAAAATTGAGAGAAAAAATGAAGGAGAATTCTCTTGAAAATTTCGGCCAAGGCTAGGTAATGGGAGAGAAGGATGAGTAGTATTGGTTGTGTAAAAAGCAAAAACCACTTTTAGCATGTCAAGCCTTGGAGATTGAAAAAGTAATCTCCAACCCTTCACCTCCCATGCATACAATTTTATTTGGTTTTTAACAATTAAAAACACATGGACTTAATTTAATTATCTCGAACAAATTTGAGACTAATTAAACATTACTTGAATTTACTCAAGCCACTAGTTGAATAATTATTTTACTATTGGGCTCTACAAGACCCAATATGTTTTAATTAATTCAACACTTGAATTAATTTAATTATTTGGACTCTACTAGGCCCACTAGTGTTTAATTAATTCAACACTTGAATCAATTTAATTTAGTCCATAATAATATTTATGAAAATCACAATTTTTAAATACATTATTTATTTGGTCAACTTTTAATTTAGGAACACTTCCACAAATTAAAAGTTACATTTCCCTCATAGAAGTCATACTTCTATTTTTCCTTACGCTTATAAACTCCTTTATAATCCGTTCAACACTTTGAACTATTTTACTTCTCAACGGGATCTAGAAAGCTAGTACTTGTGTGGCCCTTAATGGTTCATTGATACAACTAGCCGTGAGATCACATCTCCATGTGATTCGGACTAAACGTGTCCTTATATGAGCATACCCCAATTGCTCCGTTCTTAATTATCAACTCCTTGATAATAAGAACGTCAGAACTCAAGTCTGATAGTACCCAACCAATCATGTTAAACGCCTAGCACCATCGCTTACATGATTCCCTTGGTATCAATGATAGTGCATGCAAGAACCATTCAATTATGGTTAGCGTACAATACGGTCCCTTCAACTCATATATCCCGACTGATTCGACAACCATTGTTATATCGAGAGTTGTCAATGAATCGATACTATGTGTCATGTCGTAGTTGCATCAATGGTGTAATCTAAAAAACCCCTTTCTTAATTACCACCATACTCTGATCAGAGATTTCAAACTACATACACATGAGATCACATAGGATATCCATACTCGAAGGTAAGCGTTGAATTCCCGACTACAATGCATCGACTCCTATATGTTTCGACAAAACACCTAACCTTGCCACCTGATGACCCCATGAGAGTCGGTAAACAAGTCAAAGTGTAATGCTAGCACATAGAGTCTCTGTTGTCCCCGGCCATAAGGACAAATGGTGTACAACCATAAACTAGGACGTTTCCACTCGATAAGTGAGAACCACTTGGAAAGTCCTTTATGGAGGGTTGTTCAATGCACTCTACAAGAAGCACCTATCTGCATGTTCGGACATCACAATGTCCCCTACCAATGAAACATGGTACTCACATCGTAGATACTAGTCTCGAACTCGAGCGGCCTATATCCTTCTTAGCGGCGGCTGAATCGACTAGGAACTGTTTAGAATATACAGTATTCCAAATATGAGTTTTATGATACTCATCATATGAGCATCTCATATTCTTTCTACTATTTGTATATTCAAGGACTTTATCTATGCAACTAGCATGGGTATACAGATAAAGAAGTGCCAAAATAAAAATTTCAAATATTATTAAAATAAAGACTGTTTATACATATAGTTTCATTGTGAACACTCGGCCAACACTTGGCTCGACGTGCACCTACTCTAACAGAAACTATGTACTAAACGGATTGACCGATTCGTTCTACAATGTATTTTGCAAAAGAAAACGACTAAAGAGCTGTGGGAATCCATTGATAGAAAGTACAAAACCGAGGATGTCAGGGCCAAGAAGTTTCTTGTTGGCCGCTTTCTAGATTTTAAATGGTAGATTCAAAGCCGGTTATCAGCCATGTTCAAGAAATCCAAGTGATTCTTCACGAGATTCACGGTGAGGGGATGACTTTGAGCGAATCATTCCAAGTGGTTGCTATTGTTGAGATGCTACCACTAGATTGGAAGGATTTCAAAAATTATTTAAAGCACAAGCGTAAGGAGATGAATGTTGAAGAGCTCATTTTTCGACTTCGCATCGAGGAAGACAACAAGTGTTCGGAAAAAAGATTGTTTTCTCCTGTTGCTGATAAAGCAAATGTTTTCGAGCATGGTCAAAGCTCGAAAAGGAGAACATTTTCCTCCTCCAAAAGGTTGAACCTGGGACCCAAAAAATAGGCATTCGAAGAAAAAGTTTTCTGGGAAATGCTACAACTGTGATGGTATGGGTCACAAGGCCTCTGAATGTAAGAAGCCGAGAGGCGAATGTGGTAGAGAACATTGCTCAGGAGGTTTCGAACATGAATCTCTATGCTGTAATATTAGAAGTTAATCCGGTGGGTTCGAACCCAAGGGAGTGGTGGATCGACACTGGTGCCACTCGCCATTTTTGCTCGAACAAGAAGATTTTTGCTACTCTTGGGGAATTTGAGAATGGTGAAAAACTATTTATGGGAAATTCCGCTACTTCTGAGATCAAAGGTCAGGGAAAAGGTTTTCTAAAGATGACATCTGGGAAAGAATTGACTCTAAACAATGAACTGACTCTGAACAATGTGTTGTATGTACCTGAAATCCGCAAGAACTTGGTGTCCGAGTCGCTTCTTAACAAGAATGGTTTCCGCATTGTCTTTGAGTCAGATAGGGTTGTTTTGTCAAAAAGTAGAATGTTTGGTGGCAAATATTATGTTTTTAATGGGTTATTCGAACTCAATGTAATGGCTATTAAGCCTGTGATGAATAAAGTTAATATTTTTGCTTACCTGCTTGAGTCTTCTTGTTTGTGGCATGATAGACTTGGACACGTTAATTATGATACAATTTTTAGACTAATTAACATGAAAAGCATTTCTGCATTCCAAATTGATAAACAACACAAATGTGAAATTTGTGTTGAGGGAAAACTAACAAGATCATCTTTTCGAACAATTGAGAGAAATAGTGAACCACTTGATCTAATCACAGTGATATATGTGATTTAAAAGGTGTACAAAATCGTGGTGAAAATAAATACTTCATTATTTTTGTTGACGATAACACAAAATATTGTTATGTGTATCTTCTTAAAAGTAAGGATGAAGGTATTGACAAATTTTTCCAATATAAGAGTGAAGCTGAAAACCAACTTAGCAAGAAAATTAAGGTGCTAAGAAGTGATCGTGGAGGTGAATATGAATCACCATTTGCTGATTTTTGTGCTCAATATGGTATCAAACATGAAAGAACTGCACCTTATTCTCCTCAGCAAAATGGAATTACAGAGAGAAAGAATCGCACCTTGAAAGAAATGATGAATGCGTTGTTATTAAGTTCTGGTTTACCACAGAACTTGTGGGGGGAAGCTGATCTAACATCAAATTACCTTTTAAATAAGGTGTCCCGAAAGAAACAAGATAAAGTTTCATACGAGTTATGGAAAGCTAGAAATCCTTCCTACCAATACTTGCGAGTGTGGGGGGTGTCTTGCCAAGGTAGCAGTACCCACTCCAAAGAAAATAAAGATTGGACCATAAACTGTTAATTGTATTTTCATTGGATATGCTCAAAACAGTAGCGCGTATCGTTTTCTTATACACGAATCTCAAATACCTGATATTCACAATAATACAATAATGG
Source organism: Primulina eburnea (assembly GCF_022965805.1). Lineage (NCBI taxonomy): Eukaryota > Viridiplantae > Streptophyta > Magnoliopsida > Lamiales > Gesneriaceae > Primulina > Primulina eburnea. Next base: position 2,334,775 of record NC_133106.1, on the reverse strand, counting down.
AATCAAGAAATGCTTCGTTCTTTTTCCATACAAATATAAAGAAGAACCAAGTTCATCCAAAAGATTATATGAGACAATTGATAAAGAACAAGAGCTTGATCAAGATATTGAACATAGACGTAGCAAGAGAGCTAGGACTGAGAAATCCTTTGGTCCGGATTTCATCAATTTCATGATGGAAAGTGAACCTCAAAGCTTCAAGGAAGCAATGAGTTCATCTGAGGAACCTCTATGGAAATAGGTTATCAATTCCGAAATGGAATCTATTTTACAAAACCATACATGAGAATTAATAAATCTTCTCCCAGGAAGCAAACCACTGGGCTGTAAATAGGTTTTCAAAAGGAAAATGAAATCAGATGTAATCATAGATAAGTATAAAGCTAGATTGGTAATCAAAGGTTACCATCAACGTGAAGGACTTGATTAATTTGACACATATTCTCCTGTATCGAGAATAACCTCCATTCGTATGATACTCGCGATTGCCGTCTTGCGAAATCTTGAAGTGCACCAAATGGACGTAAAGACAGGTTTTCTAAATGGAGATTTAGAAGAGGAAATTTACATCAAACAACTTGAAGGATTTTCTGAGACAACAAAGGAAACAAGGTTTGTAAACTGGTGAAATCTCTATGTGGCTTAAAACAAGACCAAAGAAATGACACGAAAAATTTGATAAAGCCATGATAGAAAGTGGATTTAAATTCAGTGATGTGTCAAATATGTATACATAAAAACCACTGAAAATAGATATTCCATTTTATGTCTTTACGTAGATGACATGCTTATCATTGGTAGTAATGATAAGATTATCAAATGCACCAAAAAGTTATTGAACTCAAGATTTGATATGAAAGATTTGGGGTTAGCCGATGTAATAATTGGAATTAAAATTCATAAAACATCAGAAGCGCTAGTTCTAAGTCAGTCACATTATGTTGACAAAAATACTTGAGAAATTCAATAAAGATGACTCTGCATTGGCTAGAACCCCGATAGATACCAGTCAACATCTATCAAAGAATCGAGGTGAGAGTACGTATCAATTAGAATACTCTCGAGTCATTGGAAGTTTGATGTATTTAATGAGTTTTACAAGACCAAACATAGCTCATGCAGTAAGCAAATTGAGTAGATTCACGAGTAATCCAAGAGTTGAACACTGGAAAGCAATTATCAGATTGTTAAGATACTTAAGGTACGCTCGTGATCATGGGCTGCACTATACCAGATATCATGTTATTGAAGGATACATCGATGAAAATTGGATATCTGATATGAAAGACTCAAAATCTACAAGTGGATTTGTATTCACTTTAGGAGGTGCAACAATTGCGTGGAAATCTTCTAAACAAACTGTAATAGCCAGATCCACGATGGAATATGAGTTTATAGCTCTTGACAAGTGTGCTGAAGAGGCTGAATGGCTGCTTCACTTCTTAGAAGATGTTCCAGGATGGAAAAAACTAGTGCCGGCTATATGCATACATTGTGATAGTCAATCTGCGATTGGAAGGACACAAAATAAAATGTATAACGGTAAGTCTAGGCATATATATCGTAGACACAATACCATTAGACAACTACTCTCAACTGGAGTTATCTCTGTTGACTATGTAAAGTCAAAGGATAATATAGCGGATCCGCTAACCAAGGGTTTAAACAGAGAGTTAGTTGCGAAATGTCAAGGGGAATGTGGCTCAAGCCTATAGAATAAATTGGTGTGAAGGAAAACCCAACCTATGCTAACTGGAGATCCCAAGAACTAGGCTCAATGGGACAACCTAATCGCACTGATTTGGAATATCACTGTGGGGGTTATCCCTAGCCCATTCTTATTATGAAACAATGAATGTTGAGGATAAGCTTACGGCTTTTAATGATTCTGATTAGAAGAATATAGAATCACATATGTGAAAGAGAAGTGAGGCTGCTTCGAAGGAATTTATAAGGCTCAATTCTAGACCCTCTCGCAGAACCAAGCATGTGTTCATGGCCAAAACGAACAAAATCATGAGAACTGAATAATATCAGGGAGAGTCTTGTGTGAAGTATATCTTAATTTACATAAACGGCATAATAGTTCAAGGACATCATGTCTACTAGTCATCTAGTAAAGCAAATATATTTCTGGGAAATGCTACAACTGTGATGGTATGGGTCACAAGGCCTCTGAATGTAAGAAGCCGAGAGGCGAATGTGGTAGAGAACATTGCTCAGGAGGTTTCGAACATGAATCTCTATGCTGTAATATTAGAAGTTAATCCGGTGGGTTCGAACCCAAGGGAGTGGTGGATCGACACTGGTGCCACTCGCCATTTTTGCTCGAACAAGAAGATTTTTGCTACTCTTGGGGAATTTGAGAATGGTGAAAAACTATTTATGGGAAATTCCGCTACTTCTGAGATCAAAGGTCAGGGAAAAGGTTTTCTAAAGATGACATCTGGGAAAGAATTGACTCTAAACAATGAACTGACTCTGAACAATGTGTTGTATGTACCTGAAATCCGCAAGAACTTGGTGTCCGAGTCGCTTCTTAACAAGAATGGTTTCCGCATTGTCTTTGAGTCAGATAGGGTTGTTTTGTCAAAAAGTAGAATGTTTGGTGGCAAATATTATGTTTTTAATGGGTTATTCGAACTCAATGTAATGGCTATTAAGCCTGTGATGAATAAAGTTAATATTTTTGCTTACCTGCTTGAGTCTTCTTGTTTGTGGCATGATAGACTTGGACACGTTAATTATGATACAATTTTTAGACTAATTAACATGAAAAGCATTTCTGCATTCCAAATTGATAAACAACACAAATGTGAAATTTGTGTTGAGGGAAAACTAACAAGATCATCTTTTCGAACAATTGAGAGAAATAGTGAACCACTTGATCTAATCACAGTGATATATGTGATTTAAAAGGTGTACAAAATCGTGGTGAAAATAAATACTTCATTATTTTTGTTGACGATAGCACAAAATATTGTTATGTGTATCTTCTTAAAAGTAAGGATGAAGGTATTGACAAATTTTTCCAATATAAGAGTGAAGCTGAAAACCAACTTAGCAAGAAAATTAAGGTGCTAAGAAGTGATCGTGGAGGTGAATATGAATCACCATTTGCTGATTTTTGTGCTCAATATGGTATCAAACATGAAAGAACTGCACCTTATTCTCCTCAGCAAAATGGAATTACAGAGAGAAAGAATCGCACCTTGAAAGAAATGATGAATGCGTTGTTATTAAGTTCTGGTTTACCACAGAACTTGTGGGGGGAAGCTGATCTAACATCAAATTACCTTTTAAATAAGGTGTCCCGAAAGAAACAAGATAAAGTTTCATACGAGTTATGGAAAGCTAGAAATCCTTCCTACCAATACTTGCGAGTGTGGGGGGTGTCTTGCCAAGGTAGCAGTACCCACTCCAAAGAAAATAAAGATTGGACCATAAACTGTTAATTGTATTTTCATTGGATATGCTCAAAACAGTAGCGCGTATCGTTTTCTTATACACGAATCTCAAATACCTGATATTCACAATAATACAATAATGGAATCAAGAAATGCTTCGTTCTTTTTCCATACAAATATAAAGAAGAACCAAGTTCATCCAAAAGATTATATGAGACAATTGATAAAGAACAAGAGCTTGATCAAGATATTGAACATAGACGTAGCAAGAGAGCTAGGACTGAGAAATCCTTTGGTCCGGATTTCATCAATTTCATGATGGAAAGTGAACCTCAAAGCTTCAAGGAAGCAATGAGTTCATCTGAGGAACCTCTATGGAAATAGGTTATCAATTCCGAAATGGAATCTATTTTACAAAACCATACATGAGAATTAATAAATCTTCTCCCAGGAAGCAAACCACTGGGCTGTAAATAGGTTTTCAAAAGGAAAATGAAATCAGATGTAATCATAGATAAGTATAAAGCTAGATTGGTAATCAAAGGTTACCATCAACGTGAAGGACTTGATTAATTTGACACATATTCTCCTGTATCGAGAATAACCTCCATTCGTATGATACTCGCGATTGCCGTCTTGCGAAATCTTGAAGTGCACCAAATGGACGTAAAGACAGGTTTTCTAAATGGAGATTTAGAAGAGGAAATTTACATCAAACAACTTGAAGGATTTTCTGAGACAACAAAGGAAACAAGGTTTGTAAACTGGTGAAATCTCTATGTGGCTTAAAACAAGACCAAAGAAATGACACGAAAAATTTGATAAAGTCATGATAGAAAGTGGATTTAAATTCAGTGATGTGTCAAATATGTATACATAAAAACCACTGAAAATAGATATTCCATTTTATGTCTTTACGTAGATGACATGCTTATCATTGGTAGTAATGATAAGATTATCAAATGCACCAAAAAGTTATTGAACTCAAGATTTGATATGAAAGATTTGGGGTTAGCCGATGTAATAATTGGAATTAAAATTCATAAAACATCAGAAGCGCTAGTTCTAAGTCAGTCACATTATGTTGACAAAAATACTTGAGAAATTCAATAAAGATGACTCTGCATTGGCTAGAACCCCGATAGATACCAGTCAACATCTATCAAAGAATCGAGGTGAGAGTACGTATCAATTAGAATACTCTCGAGTCATTGGAAGTTTGATGTATTTAATGAGTTTTACAAGACCAAACATAGCTCATGCAGTAAGCAAATTGAGTAGATTCACGAGTAATCCAAGAGTTGAACACTGGAAAGCAATTATCAGATTGTTAAGATACTTAAGGTACGCTCGTGATCATGGGCTGCACTATACCAGATATCATGTTATTGAAGGATACATCGATGAAAATTGGATATCTGATATGAAAGACTCAAAATCTACAAGTGGATTTGTATTCACTTTAGGAGGTGCAACAATTGCGTGGAAATCTTCTAAACAAACTGTAATAGCCAGATCCACGATGGAATATGAGTTTATAGCTCTTGACAAGTGTGCTGAAGAGGCTGAATGGCTGCTTCACTTCTTAGAAGATGTTCCAGGATGGAAAAAACCAGTGCCGGCTATATGCATACATTGTGATAGTCAATCTGCGATTGGAAGGACACAAAATAAAATGTATAACGGTAAGTCTAGGCATATATATCGTAGACACAATACCATTAGACAACTACTCTCAACTGGAGTTATCTCTGTTGACTATGTAAAGTCAAAGGATAATATAGCGGATCCGCTAACCAAGGGTTTAAACAGAGAGTTAGTTGCGAAATGTCAAGGGGAATGTGGCTCAAGCCTATAGAATAAATTGGTGTGAAGGAAAACCCAACCTATGCTAACTGGAGATCCCAAGAACTAGGCTCAATGGGACAACCTAATCGCACTGATTTGGAATATCACTGTGGGGGTTATCCCTAGCCCATTCTTATTATGAAACAATGAATGTTGAGGATAAGCTTACGGCTTTTAATGATTCTGATTAGAAGAATATAGAATCACATATGTGAAAGAGAAGTGATGCCGCTTCGAAGGAATTTATAAGGCTCAATTCTAGACCCTCTCGCAGAACCAAGCATGTGTTCATGGCCAAAACGAACAAAATCATGAGAACTGAATAATATCAGGGAGAGTCTTGTGTGAAGTATATCTTAATTTACATAAACGGCATAATAGTTCAAGGACATCATGTCTACTAGTCATCTAGTAAAGCAAATATATTTCATAAGGGAAGGTTCAAAGGATAACACCTACCTATCCTATGCAAGATTCAACTGTAGAACTTTGTCACCAAGATTTGTATCAATTTTCATTCATGTGGGGGATTGTTGGAAATTTTAAGTAAATTTAGAGTTTGAATAAAAATTATGTCTCATGAATGTGTGAGTATCTTTTGGCTCTCCATATTCTTGAGTTAGTTGAAGAGTTTTGACTCTTCATATTCTTGAGTTAATGGGAATATTAATTGAGTTAATTAATCTTGCATGACTTTTGGTGTACACTTTGGGACTTATAATTAGTGTGTTCATTTCCTCATTTCAAACACATGAAAATCTTATCTCTTTCAATTATTATTCTCTTGCACTTCATATTGTTAGCTTTCCATTTGGTCTTCGTTAAACATCGGTCATAAAGTAAATGTACGTTTTAAATTCACCGTAGTAGTGCCTCGTGCTAAGTCACTGATGGTTGTTCTGTTGTATCCTGGGAAAAAGACGTCCAAGATGATCCTCGAAGCGCATATAGGAGGGGACAAATCTGTTTTAAGGACACTGTACTTCGTACAGGCCTCAGTTTTGTTTACTTTAAGATTTGCTCTACTGTGTTTTTTTCGCCATTTAGTTCATTGATTTTTACGAAAGCTACTGTAATTTATCGTTCGGTATATTGTGCAACAATTTCTTCAAGTGATTTTTTTTGCGACAAAAGAAATAATTAATTTATGTATTATTTTTATTTAGTTTTTTGTTGTTTGATGTCCCAACTGTAGCTTATTTTCCTCGTTTCCCTTTTTTTTCCTTAAATGAAGTTGCTAAGTTTGCACAATTGATTTTTTCTCTCTCTATCCTCTCTTTTTCTTGTACACAATGAGAAATTATCTCAGTAAGATTCCATTTACCATTTTGAGTGTTATAACTCACATTAGAATGATTGTATTGCACATGAGAGAAATCAAAACTAAATGCATCAACAAACCACCAGATAGATGTAACTTTAGTGCTTTTAGTTTGGCAGCGATATGAGAAATCTCCATTATCTACTCTCTTATGTTCCATTTTTCTTTATATTTCACGGACACAAAGTTAGCCAAAAGACTAATTGTCTCAGTCTTTTCATTATTTGTAAAACGTTATTCTATTTCCTTAACTAACTTAGCAGCAACTCATTCTTGGGACATAGAGCCCCTGAAGGTTTCATGAATGGAGTGTTTCATGATAATAAGACCCCTGCTATTAGAATGATCTCATTTCTTCATGTTTGCCTTTTCATCGGCAAAACCCACTTCAATAAGAGGTAGAGGTAGAGGTAGAGGTAGTTCCTCCCGAAGCTCAAGGTCCAAGTCCGTACAACCCAAAGCAATCATGACATTATCTTTCAAGTTCTCTTGGTTTCATGCAATGAGCTTGTCATGCTCCTAGACCGGAGTTAGTCGACACCAACGTTGTTTCAAAATCACACAATTTGTAAACAAGCCTCGTAGTAATCAAAATAACCAGTCTATTTCATAATTAAATAATTGTCTTTACAAATTGATTAAAACGAAATGCGGAAGCGTAAACATGATAGATTGGTCATGGATTGAATTGGCTTCATCACCATCTCCAAAAATATTCTTTTTCTTCTTCCTCAATTTGTTCTTTGTTATTATCTGAGAGAAGGAAGTAAGGGATTATCATTTGGAGAAATACTCAGTAAATAGGGGCATATCAATCATAGTTGATAACAACAGCGTATTGAAAGGATCGGTTAATCGAATAAAGAGTGTTTAGAAGGGGGGGTTGAATAAACACTGCTCAAATTTAAATATTCTTAGACAATATGTGGGGACCCGGACGCTGATCAAGTTCTTAATCATAATTGGGACTAATTAATCAATTAAAACAGGGTCTATTTTTTTTTTTTAAAAATGCGGAACGTAGTGACATCAAACTCATATACATATCAGTATAAAATACAATACAAGTCCTGTACTGCATGCATTCAAAATAAACTAAGGTTTAACAACTAATGTCAAGTGTTCAACCCTATCTCTAATCCAAGTCCGGAGCCTCCACTCTAATCACGATCTCTCCTCATCTCCTGGACCCTGATCCTGTCCCACCTGTTGTCATGTACACATACAGACAAGACAACAGCCGGATAACTCCGGTGAGAATAAATCCCAGTATAAATCAACGAAACATGCAATCATATAAACAAATAGCATGTAATCAGGTAACAGTAATATGTATCCAAATCTGAAACATAATTACAATTCTACAATTCAGACTAGACTCAATCCTAGTCTAGGGATCTCGATTTCCAAATGTGGTGTTCCTATATCGAATTCCGTAATAGAAGGAACTCTGTTCCTATTACTCGATATAACCATATCCGGTGTTCCAATATCGAATTCCGTAATAGAAGAATTCCAATTCTAATTACTCGATATAACCAACATCCGGTGTCCTGACCTATCCGTCATGGACTGTAGCTCTATCGCTAATATCACTATCTTGAGACATCGTGCAATGTTCGCGTGGCGATTCCACCACTATCAGGAACTTCTGTCACAAGATTATCCTCTGATACCTGCTATCTATAATCAAAAAAACAAGTACATCAATCAAATCAATGCAAATATCAATGCAATAAAGTAAAGTATGTGATTTAGGGAAACTCAAGTCTAATCCGACTCAAGTCGATCTCCCAATACCACATTGACTTATACCTTTCGTTGCAGTTTCGGTCTGGAATCCAAACTCTGTCAATCCCTCAATCTGACAATGGCAATACCAATAATCTCATATCAATATACCTTTCGAATTACTAACAATCTGATTAATCTGGATTTAATTCAAAATCAACAGCATAATGGTACAGTCTTAGTATTCCCGTTAATACCGTATTATCAGATATCCATTACCAATCATAACCCATATCTGGTACAATTGATAATCAGTCCATAATCCAAATCTATTCGGTATGCAATTAATATAATCAGAAATTCACAATAATTCCAGACTCAATCCTTTTTCAGATCTGACTTTGATTCTATGATGTCTAACATATCCCGGACATCATATATGAATTATATCAAATTCCTACAACATCATATTTTCAAATGATATCAAAACTCAATAAAACTTACGTCCAGTAGTAGCTCGTGTCAAGAGGAGTTCGGTACCGTGTCCGGATTCAAATTCGGATGGACGGAATTGTCAAAATCACAATTTAAACATACGAGAAGCAAAAGGGATTTCCAGGGAGAATGTTGCTCGGTTATTCTCTGAAGGAATTGAAGAACTAGTATATAAATTGCATGTAATTCACACGTGCCATCCTCTCAATATTTGTCCAGATTTTTGCAAAATTACGAAAATGCCATCCACTATTTACGAAAATGCCATTGACCTCCCATAATTACGAAAATGCCATTTCTCTCCAATAATTACGAAAATGCCATCCGAAAATTACGACAATTCCATCCATTAATTAAATCAATTATTTAATTTTCGGGTTCTCACAAAAATGATAACATCTCGGGCCTTACAATTCTCCCCCTCTGAGACACGATTTCGTCCTCGAAATCTCAAGCAATCATATCACATGCAATTAAATCAGAAATAACAGACACTGAAATAGAAAACTCCTATCAGTTGAATAATTCTGGGAACTCTTGTCTCATGTCTGATTCAGTCTCCCAAGTGGCTTCTTCAGTGCCATGATGAGTCCATTGCACTTTCACCATAGGAATCATCTTCGTTCTGAGCTGTTTTTCTTTACGATCGATAATCCGGATCGATTTCTCGACATAACTCAATGTCTCATCCAGCTCGGCCTCGTCTAGCCGAATCACGTGAGAATCATCAGGGAGATATTTCCTCAGCATTGATACATGAAAGGCATCATGTATTCCAGATAATGAAGGCGGCAAAGCGAGTCGATAGACACGATCTCCTACCTTTTCAAGAATCTCATAAGGACTCACATATCTCGGAGACAATTTTCCTTTCTTGCCAAATCTGACCACACCTCTGAAAGGAGAAATCTTTAGGAATACTCGGTCTCCTACCTCAAATACCAATGGTCGTCTTCTGAGGTTGGCATATTTGGCTTGTCGGTCCTGAGCTGCCTTCATTTTCTTCTGAATCAATTTAACTTTCTCGGTCATATCTCTGATCATATCCGGTCCAGTCTCAGGAACTTCAGAGATATCATCCCAATAAAGAGGGGATCTGCATTTCTTTCCGTACAACGCTTCAAATGGAGCCATCTCAATACTCGTCTGATAGCTGTTGTTGTACGAAAACTGGCAAAGTGGCAATGCATCTTGCCAATTAGTGCTGAACTCAAGCACTACAGCTCTCAACATATCTTCCAATGTCTGAATCGTTCGTTCTGACTGTCCGTCAGTCTGTGGATGATATGCGGTATTTAGATGTAGCTTTGTACCTAGAGCTTGCTGCAAACTCTGCCAGAAGTGCGAAGTAAACCGAGGGCCACGGTCTGAAACAATCGACTTTGGCACTCCGTGCAGTCTCACCACTTCCTTGACGTAAATATCCGCCATCTGGTCATATCTGTATGTCATCTTATATGGAATAAAGCATGATGATTTGGTCAATCGATCAATCACGACCCAAATCGCATCGTAACCTCGGGAGGATCTCGGTAACTGCGTCACAAAATCCATGGAAATGTGATCTCATTTCCATTCAGGAATGGATAAACTCTGTAACAATCCTCCTGGTTTCTTTCTTCCAGCCTTCGCCTGTTGGCAATTCAGACACTTGGCTACAAATTTAGTCACATCAGATTTCATTTGTTTCCACCAATACCGTGCCTTTAAATCATTGTAAATTTTCCTGCCACCAGGATGAACGCTAAAACGACTGTTGTGCGCTTCCGACAGTATTCGATGTCTCAAATCCGAAACATTCGGCACAACTAAACGATTATTCACATACAAAATGTCATTTCTCACTTGATATTCCGATTGATGACCAGCTCTGACCATAGCAATCGAGTTTTGTATATTCTGATCACTTTTCTGTGCCTCTTTGATTTTCAATATCAATTCTGGTTCAGCTCGAATTGCACATAATCTCAGAGGCTGATGATCTGTTTCAAAAGCTAATCCAGACAAACAGCAGTCTTCTATCAAATTCGAAACACCTATCGTCGATAAGGATAGTGCACATACCTTTCGACTCAGCGCATCTGCTGCTGCGTTGGATTTCCCTGGATAGTACTTGATTTCACAATCAAAGTCTTTCAATAAATCCAGCCATCTCCGCTGTCTCATATTCAGCTCTAATTGCAAAAACAGATATTTCAAGCTTTTATGATCTGAATATATATCAAATTTCTCACCGTACAAATAATGTCGCCATATCTTCAGTGCAAAGACTATGGCTGCCAATTCAAGATCATGAATTGGGTAACGAGATTCGTGGGGTTTCAGCTGTCTAGAGGCATAAGCAATCACATGCCCCCGCTGCATAAAAACACAACCCAATCCTCGGTGAGATGCATCACAATAAACGACAAAGTAACCAGTACCTGAAGGAATCGTTAACACAGGCGCACTGGTTAATCTCTTTTTCAATTCCAGAAAACTGGATTCACAGTCTTCTGACCAAACAAAGGGAGCATTATTTTGAGTTAACTGCGTAATCGGTTTGGCAATATTCGAAAAATCTTTAATGAATCGGCGATAATATCCTGCCAAACCCATAAAACTGCGAATTTTCGGCACAGATGTAGGTCTCGGCCAACTAATCACGGCTTCAACCTTACTGGGATCAACTGATATACCGTCTCCCGATATAATGTGACCCAAAAACACAACCTGTTTCAGCCAAAACTCGCATTTCGACAATTTAGCATACAACTTTTCCGCCCTCAAAATTCTCAACACAGTCCTCAGATGATTAGTATGCTCAATCATATTCTTTGAATAAATCAATATATCATCAATGAATATGATAACAAAATCATCCAAATATTTCTGAAAGACGCGGTTCATCAATCCCATAAATACCGCTGGTTCATTCGTCAAACCAAATGGCATGACAATAAATTCATAGTGTCCATACCTGGTTCTGAACGTTGTCTTAGAGATATCAGAGTCCCTGACTCTCAGTTGATGGTATCCAGATCTTAGATCGATCTTGGAATACACAGATGAACCCTGCAACTGATCAAACAAATCATCAATACGAGGCAATGGATATTTATTCTTTACCGTTGCCTTGTTCAGTTGCCGGTAGTCGATACAAAGTCTCATCGACCCATCCTTCTTTCTTACGAACAGTACTGGAGCATCCCAAGGAGATACACTCGGTCTAATATATCCCTTGGCCAGTAAATCCTCCAACTGTTCTTTCAGTTCTTTCAATTCGATCGGTGCCATCCTGTAAGGAGCCCTCGAGATCGGAACTGTTCCTGGCATTAACTCAATGCTGAAGTCTATCTCTCGAATCGGAGGCAATCTAGGAATCTCATCTCGAAAGACATCAGCAAACTCGCACACCACTGGCAAATCCGTCAATGATGGGCTCAATTTTAGTAAATCAACTGAATATACCAGGAATCCATCCGCTCCCTTCTGCAATAATCGAGTCATATTCATTGCAGATATCAAAGGAATTATAGCACGAGAACCCTTACCATAAAATTTCCACTCCTCAGCCATTTCAGGTCTGAATCGAACTATCTTGTGGAAGCAATCGACTGTAGCTCGGTACTTGGTCAACATATCGATACCGACAATACAATCAAAATCAGATAAACCAAGCACAATACAGTCTAACTCAATCGTATATCCATCGTACTGCAGTATACACGATTTAACAGATTTCACTGATATCAATCCTGTCCCTAACGGAGAAGAGACAGACACTACTGCAGACAATGACTCAATAGGTAACGCATGACTCAATGCAAATCTCTCAGAAATAAAAGTATGCGATGCACCAGTGTCATTCAGCACATATGCAGGATAACCAGAAATAAAACAGTTACCTGCCACGACATCATCAGGTGCATCATGTGCCTGCTCCTCAGTCAAAGCGAATAGTCGGGCCTGCTGTCGAGGAGGTTGGCTCGCTGTCTGGCTCCCTCCTGGCCTCTGCTGTGACTAAGTAGACAGTGCTGGCTGAAAGGAATGAACGGAAGAAGATCGTATTCCTGTCTGAGCCACTGATCTAGATGACTCAGCGGCCTGGAATCCCTCGGCACCACGCTGTGGACACACTCGGGCAAAGTGTCCATGCTGCTTACAAATGCGGCAATTGCCGAACACCCCTCGGCACTGCTCGGTGGAATGCTTCCTTCCACAAGTGCTACAGTAGGGTCCTGTGTAACTCTGGCCCTGACCAGTCTGTCTAGAGCCACTCGAACTGGATGAGCTACTTCCAGCTTTCTTGAATTTCTTTCCCTTAGCTTTCAGGAAGTCTTTCTTCCCACTACCACTGCCGCTCTCAAATCGGGGAGCTGGTGGAGGCAGCTGTGATCTCGGTACTGAAGGCACAAACGAGGCCTCTCTCTGTCTCATCAGACCTGCTTCGGCTCCCTTGGCTCTGTTCAAGGCATCGGTGAAATTGTTTGGCCTCTCGGTATTCACCAGGGTGAAGATTTCTGGATTCAGGCCATTTATGAACTGGTCCGTAACGGCCTCATCATGTTAAGCCACATGAGGAGCAAATCGGAGTAGAGTAGAGAACTTAGCCACATAGTCCTCAATGTTTAACTGGCCCTGTCTCAAGTTTGCAAACTCGGCTCCCTTGTCCTTCCTATAAGATACTGGGAAGAATCGCAGATAAAATTCAGACTTAAACACATTCCAGGTAATGGTCGTACCTCGTTGTTCCAATGCCCTTCTAGTCGTGATCCACCAGTGTTTAGCAACGTCATGCAACTGGTGTATTATCAGTTTCACCCTCTTTTCCTCAGTGTACTCCAAAGATTCAAACAACGATTCAATATCGTCCAACCAACTTTCACATTCCACGGAGTTCTCCGTACCTTTCAAAGTCGGTGGATGAAATGACTGAAATCTTTTCAGCAATTTCTCCATTGCTGTAGGTGTCACATCCATGGGAGGATTCGAGGTACTCTCTTGTTCTGGCATTCTTCTCGGAGGCATATCTGAAATCAAAAGGATTAGCAATCCCAACCCAAAGTTCTATTTCAGTCCTTCTCCGATCATCTTACTGCTGATCCAGAATCGGCTCTGATTCGTTTTCAATAATACATGTATTCAAATCAAATCAGATAAACAGATAAACATGCATTATAAAGCAGTAAATCATGCTAGCAATCAAAAGCAGAAAAGAAAACACATTCACCCCGCTCACTAGCTCCTATCTCAAGCTCAAGGATCTATCGCTCTGATACCACCTGTTGTGGGGACCCGGACGCTGATCAAGTTCTTAATCATAATTGGGACTAATTAATCAATTAAAACAGGGTCTATTTTTTTTTTTTAAAAAATGCGGAACGTAGTGACATCAAACTCATATACATATCAGTATAAAATACAATACAAGTCCTGTACTGCATGCATTCAAAATAAACTAAGGTTTAACAACTAATGTCAAGTGTTCAACCCTATCTCTAATCCAAGTCCGGAGCCTCCACTCTAATCACGATCTCTCCTCATCTCCTGGACCCTGATCCTGTCCCACCTGTTGTCATGTACACATACAGACAAGACAACAGCCGGATAACTCCGGTGAGAATAAATCCCAGTATAAATCAACGAAACATGCAATCATATAAACAAATAGCATGTAATCAGGTAACAGTAATATGTATCCAAATCTGAAACATAATTACAATTCTACAATTCAGACTAGACTCAATCCTAGTCTAGGGATCTCGATTTCCAAATGTGGTGTTCCTATATCGAATTCCGTAATAGAAGGAACTCTGTTCCTATTACTCGATATAACCATATCCGATGTTCCTATATCGAATTCCGTAATAGAAGAATTCCAATTCTAATTACTCGATATAACCAACATCCGGTGTCCTGACCTATCCGTCATGGACTGTAGCTCTATCGCTAATATCACTATCTTGAGACATCGTGCAATGTTCGCGTGGCGATTCCACCACTCTCAGGAACTTCTGTCACAAGATTATCCTCTGATACCTGCTATCTATAATCAAGAAAACAAGTACATCAATCAAATCAATGCAAATATCAATGCAATAAAGTAAAGTATGTGATTTAGGGAAACTCAAGTCTAATCCGACTCAAGTCGATCTCCCAATACCACATTGACTTATACCTTTCGTTGCAGTTTCGGTCTGGAATCCAAACTCTGTCAATCCCTCAATCTGACAATGGCAATACCAATAATCTCATATTAATATACCTTTCGAATTACTAACAATCTGATTAATCTGGATTTAATTCAAAATCAACGGCATAATGGTACAGTCTTAGTATTCCCGTTAATACCGTATTATCAGATATCCATTACCAATCATAACCCATATCTGGTACAATTGATAATCAGTCCATAATCCAAATCTATTCGGTATGCAATTAATATAATCAGAAATTCACAATAATTCCAGACTCAATCCTTTTTCAGATCTGACTTTGATTCTACGATGTCTAACATATCCCGGACATCATATATGAATTATATCAAATTCCTACAACATCATATTTTCAAATGATATCAAAACTCAATAAAACTTACGTCCAGTAGTAGCTCGTGTCAAGAGGAGTTCGGTACCGTGTCCGGATTCAAATTCGGATGGACGGAATTGTCAAAATCACAATTTAAACATACGAGAAGCAAAAGGGATTTCCAGGGATAATGTTGCTCGGTTATTCTCTGAAGGAATTGAAGAACTAGTATATAAATTGCATGTAATTCACACGTGCCATCCTCTCAATATTTGTCCAGATTTTTGCAAAATTACGAAAATGCCATTCACTATTTACGAAAATGCCATTGACCTCCCATAATTACGAAAATGCCATCCGAAAATTACGACAATGCCATCCATTAATTAAATCAATTATTTAATTTTCGGGTTCTCACAAAAATGATAACAACTCGGGCCTTACACAATATGAGTTCAGTTTTGTTACAAACTGAAACTAGATATCCCGTCGGTCAATAACAATCAGTTAAACTGAATAAAATAGTTGCGGAAAATAAACTGACTGAAAGATAGAGTATTTAACTGAAAATGACAACTGAAGTAATGACACCACAATTTGTTTCTGGATGTTCGGAGACTTGAATAACTCCTACGTCACCTCTTCTATCACGAAGATAGGATATTCACTAAAAGACTTTGATCAAATACAAAACACTGTACTAACACACTTCAGTTTGAACTTATCACCTTGCCAAAACTGAAACTCTTAGTACACAACACTTTTATAGATCGTAACTGATCTTAGCACAACTTAAAAAATCTATCAAAGATTACAAAGTGCTATTTAAGCTCGAGAATGTAGTCTTGAATACTACTGCTATAACTGATAAGTGTGAGCTTTGATTTCTGAATGCAAGTAGATATTTTTGCAGCGTGACAGCAAGTAAAATGAGATAACTGAAAGTCGGGTGTTTCTTCAGTTGCTGCCTTCGACTATTTATAGGCTCTCCTCTCAACGGTAACATTAAAGAATGTTTGAATATTCTAACCGTTGATTGCCACATCGATATACTCTGACAGTCGTACACTGTTCATTCTGTAATGCGGCGTTCCACTACTAGTTGCAGGTATATGTACTATTTGTCGGTTGTCGCTTTCAACTGATGATGTGTACAGCAGAGAGATCAGCTGGTAAAGAATCAGTTGACGAGAATGAACTTCAGTTGTATCGATCAATTAACTGAGTTCAGCAGATGACATGTTCAGTTGATGATCAGTTCAGTTGCTTAGTTCAGTTGGTAAGTCTTTTGTCAAAACACCGGAATTAAGTTTCCAACACGTATATTATTCGAAGACAGATAGCATGTTCAAATCCTATCATATCAATTTAAACAAATGACACTGATAATCATCTTATTTTACATGGATCACTGATCAGTTCCCTAAGTTATATCCTTTAAGGAGGCAAGGCCATAGTATCAGTTATTATATTCCACTGCATCAGGGCCATATCAAATCAAAGAAAATGCCAGGATTTCCTTATCATTTCAAATATGAATCATAAGAGTGCATTCAAAAATATTTTCCTCAAACGTGTTTTCAAATATCATTTAACAAATCGAAGGAATAATATATGTCGATCGAATTTCAAAACATACATACTTCTTTTTGTACAAACATGGACATATTTATGAAGAACAAGCATGTCATTTTACATATAGCAAATAGTACACTTATGAAATATAAGTGCACATAAAAGTACAACACAAACCCACTTACTTGAGAAATTGTTCCAAAAATCTTGAAATGAACAATTTTGGAGTTTGACATAAAAAATCACTCACCTTAAAAAAAATTTTGCACCTAATTGAACCATTGGATCGATCTGAAATTTGGATCTGTAGCTCACAACACATGTAGGTGTATTATGAACGGTGGATATTGGATTCGAATTTCTAAAATGATGAGAAACGTTTTCTGAATTTGGGCAGAATTTTGGTACTTGAAAATCGATAGCAACTTGGAGTGGTTTGTAGTGTGATTTCTCTAGTATTTGGCCACTTTATAGGGTTGATAAAACACCCCACCACATGCCATGATCTCATGTTTGTTCATCCACTAAGCCACAACTCCATGAACTCATGTCCCTTAAGCCATGATCTCATGAATATTCATCCACTAAGCCACATTTTATGTCACTAAACCATATTGATTTTCAAGGTCATCACAGAGCTTATATCGCTATTAGGAAGTATGATATCATCGATATATAATACATAAATATATATATATATATATATACTCATACTGAAAATATGATTTACACAATTATCACTTTGTTTACCTCAAAACCATATGAGATAATTACTTGATGAAATTTGTGATGTCGTTGACGGGAAGCTTGTTTGAGAGTGTAGATGGATTTCTTTAGTTTGCAAACCATTTTCTTTGGGTTTCCTGATACAAAAGTTTCTGGTTACGTCATGTATATCTTTTCATCATTAAAACAATTATATTATATATATACTATCTAATTCAATTGAATCAAATAAGTAATTTATAAAGTCGACTCAATATTTTTATTAAATTATGAAATTTAATGTGTAGAAACCATATACTATTAGGATTGATGAGATTTTAATGAAAGTGTGTCATTTATAAATGCTTTGAAAAGACACAATGAATGGACATAATGAAATTTGTATTCTCTAAACCAAATCTATTAAAACAAATGGGTATTATTCCTTCCCTATTAAAGAATGGATTAAGGATATTCTGCTAGGAATTAAAATCAAGAAACTTGATTGATACTGAGAAGAAATTAGAGGATTTGGTTGTGTAAAGCTTCATCCAAAACAAATTCTCTGTTATGGATTATGGTATGTTCTACCGCATTTATTTTTGATAATCTGATATGAAATTTTAAAGATCTTGTGTTTAGGAAATCCAAATTGTAAAAAGCATTTGAAAACAACCTCGAACATCTTGGATTTATTCAAAATTGTTGACTAAATGTTTATACATTGTTTCTTCAGTATAACAATACCCAAACAAAAATTAGTTCGAAGGAAAAATTTTATGTCAGAAAATTATGGAGATCTCAAGTGCATAATGATTTTCTCACTTATATATCTGTATTCTGTTTGAAAATGGTGAATGATTAATTATATTTTATGATATAATCATTCTCTATGCTAGGACACATTTTTTGGACGATAATCATTCATTTGAATCATCAAAAACCTTCAAACAACGAAGGGATATCATGAATAGACATCACTATTTACGACATACATGAAAAACTCCATTAATAGATTGCAACACAAATATTCATGTGACACGGTTTCACTGATCAATTTTGTGAAACGAATATTTTATATGGGTCACCCACAAAAAATTATTACTTTTTATGTCAAATATATTAATTTTTATTGTAAATATGGACAAGATTGATCTGTCTCACGGACAAAGATCCGTGAGACCATCTTATGAAAGACCTAATTTAGATGCAATTGTTCGCGTTATGGTACATCGAGTTCCTGGTTCTTTAAATCCTAGTTCTTCCCGGTCTGGTTCTTTGGTTCCACCTGTAGGATTCTTTTGGTTCGTTGATTAATTTCCAACATCCCTATGTGGTAGACATAAGTTTTTTTAGCAAGCCCAAGTTATACTTTTCTTTCATGTGATTATTCTAGCCACTTCAAAAAGTATTTTAACAATTTAACCCACACTTGAAAGATTACAGAAGTAACTTTTTTTAATAAAAACCACCATAACATATTTAAAAATTATTTATTTTTTCAAACTGCCCAAATAATCACATGACAACATGCAATAAAAGTCATTGTCAATATAAATATTACATATCTCGTGAGATGACTGTCTGATGAATCTATATTCGTGAGACAGTTTGATCTTAAATGAATAATCCAAATGTAATTTGAATTAATCTATTAGATGGAATGGTTAAGAAACCTTTTTTTAGTATTCGACTATAATCTTGCATATTAATTGAAACCGAAGATGAGATATTTATAAATTTAATTATTTGGAAAATTGAGATATGATATTCGGAATTAATTAAGATACGAGTAGGTCTGCTGTAAGGCGGTTTCACATATTTATATTCGTGAAATTTATGTATTTGACATATATTTACAATGGAAGTAATACTTTTGAAATAAAAATTAATATTTTTTCATTTGTCTAGTAAAATCAGAGATTTGTTGTACAAAATTTACCAGTGAGATAATCTCATAAGAATTTTTGTCACGTCTCGAGTCCGAGCCCACACCTGCGTGGCTGTACAATAGGCCCCTATAACAACTACTTTGTATTCGTCATCGTTTCCACCAGCGTCGAGAATTTAGAGGTGACTCCTACATGTTCAAGAGGTGACTCCTGTCATGTAGCACTTTGCCCCGCATGTTCAAGAGGTGACTCCCATGTACGTAGCACTTTGTCACGTATAGCACTTATTTCTCGGTGTTCCATGCCGGTGACCGGCTCTGATACCATTCTGTCACGCACCGAGCCCGAACCCGCGTTACTGCACAATGGGCTCCTATAGCAACTACTTCGTATTCGTTCTCGTTTTATGAAAATGATTAACCCAAGTTGTTATAGAAGTCCATTGTAAACCTATTATAAACTCATTTTAAATATTTAATTTTTAATATGTGAGACAAGATGTATCACATTTTTGTGTTAAAATAATGATATATATTTTATGATATATTTACAATCTGTGAAACTTATTAATAAGTGTTATCATCAATTATTTATTATTAAGTTATCATTTAACAAAAAGTTCTAATTGTTTAGTTAAAACACAGTTTTATTTCTTTATACTCGTGTCGACGCTGAAATTCTTACCGAGAGATGGCGTGAGCATTAAAATTTAAAAATGTTATAAAAATTAACTTCGGAGATACAAAAATTTATTAATAGGTCTCTTATGTGATGATCCCACGAATCTATATCCGTAAGACGAGTTGATCTAACCTATATTTACTATGAATATTAATAATTTTGACATAAAAATTATATTTTTTCATAAGTTGGGTCAAATAGGAGATCCGTGTTACGAATTCGACCGTGAGATCGTCTCGCATGGGTTTTTGTAAAAATATATATCTTGAAAAAAGACTTCCTATATTGTAATAATGTTATTAAAATTTTTGAGGTTGTTGTGGCATGAAAGATCCTATTTAAATCCTCGGGTGAACAATAATTCAGTTTAAATCGACCATACGTAATTTAGAAATTTGGTTCAGTTACTTCGGAATTCTGTTTTAATTTTTTTAAAAATCGGTTAAACTAGTTCATTTCGGTTTTTGATTTTAAAAAATCTGTTAGTTTTTTATTTAACCGATTTTTTTAATAAGTTTTATACAAATTTTATTAAAATGGGTCATGACTCATGGGCTTGCCAAATTCAACCCTAAAAAGCCCACACCCATCCGGATACACCAGATGGCAACAAAATTCATCGCTCCACCCGCAACAATCCAACCGTAAATAGGGTTTTGTTGTTTCGTCGATCTATTGTATATTTGCGGTTTTTGATTGATTTCGAAAATCTGGTTAACAATGGGTTGGAGACATGATTCAGAGATTATGGGTCGGCGGAGGGAGGATTCGAGGGTTTTGAATTCGGAGGATGGTCGGCGGAGGGATTCTTCAGGGGTTGATAGGCGGCGGGGAGAGGACGGTAGCAAAGAGAGAAAGAGGCCAAGGGAAGAAGAGAGTAGTGGAGGAGTTTATGTACCGCCATTTAAATTGGCCCGAATGATGAAGGATATCCAAGATAAAAGCAGCATTGAATATCAGAAAATTACGTGGGATGCTTTGAGGAAGAGTATTAATGGATTGGTTAATAAAGTGAATGCTACTAATCTGAAGAATATTATTCCCGAGTTGTTTGCTGAGAATCTGATCAGAGGGAGGGGTTTATTTTGTCGTTCATGTATGAAATCTCAAATGGCTTCTCCAGGCTTCACAGATGTGTTTGCTGGATTGGTTGCTGTTGTTGATACCAAGTTCCCTGAAGTTGGTGATCTTTTGTTGAGGAGGATTATTCTGCAGCTCCAGAGGGCAATGAAACGCAATGATAAGGTTCATGCTTGGGTTTCTTTTATTTATCTTCAATTGGTTCAAGTTTCGGTTTCTAAACAATATGTGATTCTATAGCGTTAGCTCTGATGATGGTCGAACTTTTTGGCAGCCCCAACTTCTTGCTGCAGTCAAATTTGTTGCGCACCTGGTGAACCAGCAAGTAGTTCATGAGCTTATTGCTCTTGAGCTGCTGACGTTGCTGTTATAAAAACCTACCGATGATAGCGTTGAAGTGGCTGTTGGCTTTGTTACCGAGTGTGGTGCAATGCTGCAAGACCTTTCTCCTCGAGGTTTGCAAGGTGAGTACCTGCAAGCCTAGTTTTATCTTTTATGCAATGTGGCACTTCGACTTTTTCCATAATCTAAAAGTAGCTTCTATTTTTTTGTATGATTTTTCACATGCTGATGATAACTTATTCTTGGCTCTTTTTTGTCAATGATATCTATCTCGTGTTAGGGTATGATTTGATAGTTAACCATAGAAGCACATAAAGGGTAAATTCATCTCTAAGAATTTTATGGGTGAACGATGTTGGCTAAGTTTTCTTTAATTTTTATTCTCTATTGTAGTATCCAAAATTCTGAAATGCTCATATAGGTCCTAAGAAAATATTAAAATCCGAATATCCATGCTTCACATCGTGTTTGAAATTAGTTTTCCTTACGAATTGTTAAAGCAGGAGGTTTTCCAATGAGATGAAGATACTGTTTGGTCTGCTCTGGTCTAAAGTATGTTGAGAAGCTTTGGCCATTTGTCCTGAGAATTTTTTTCTTGTTGATCGATGTGTATCATAGGATTAGGGTAGATTGGATAATACAGGAGTTTGTGGCGTGTGGTCATTTCTAGCTTGTCAATTTGCATCTTTAAAATGGACCAAAATTTGTCTTGTTTTAATGCTCATCTAAGGATGTAAAACTCTGTCATGGATCACAGAATTTTGGTACTAGCCGGCTCTATGTTTCTATAGCTATAATTTAATTACCGGTTAACTTACATTTCATGGAAGTTAATTTTACGGGTTTTTTATGGATCTTGATTTTTTAAAAAAACTACGTTTTTATTTTTAATCTGGAATCTGAATATGCATCTGCATCCGCATCACACCTGGTTTTAATGTTAGCTTCTGCAATTTCACGACTAACCGCTGGTGACTTTATATTGTCTGATGTTTGATATATGTAGCTTCTGTACGATGTGTTGTTGGATTGTAAAAAGTATCGTGCACAATAGCATCTTCAATATTTAATTTATATTGATATGTTGCGCCGTTCATATGCCGTTCTGCATCTTTTTGTAATGCATTTTGTATTTTCACTCAACAGGTATATTTGAGCGATTACGTGGTATTCTTCATGAAGGAGAAATTGATAAAAGGGTCCAGTTTATTATCGAAGGTCTCTTTGCGTTGCGAAAGGCGAAGTTTCAGGTGAGCTTTCATTTAAGTTTGTATTATGGAGATAGTATACATTCAATCTGGTTTACTTCTTTTATTCGTTGGAGTCAACACGCTTTCATGATACACATTATTCAGGGATTCCCAGCCATTCGACCAGAAATTGATTTGGTGGAGCTTGAAGATCAACTGACGCACGAGATCTCCCTAATGGATGAAACTGATCCTGAGATTGCTTTGGGTGTATCTGGATGATAATCCACTCTTCGTTTCTTACTCTATCAATTTCATTTATAGCGAACCTGAGTGCTTTTTATATTTTAATTGCAGATATCTTCAAGCCTGATCCCCAATTCTCAGAGAATGAGAAACGATACGAAGAATTAAAGAAGCAAATACTCGGTGAAGAATCTGAGGATGGAGCTAATTCCAATGCAGCAGACTCTGATGATAATGAATCTGAGGAAGAGGACGAAAAGCAGATGAAAATAGGTGATGAGACAGAGACAAATTTGGTCCATCTCGGAAGAACCAACTACTTGACGATTATGTCCAGTGTTGATTTTGAAGAAGCTGGACATAAGCTACTCAAAATCAAATTAGAGCCTGGGCAAGAGGTGAGTGATAAGATTCCACGCTGCTTATCAAACTGCTACGTGTGTTGCATGTTGATAGGTTTCCTTTTTTTGTCGTGGGTTTCTTCTGTGCAGATGGAGTTGTGCATAATGCTGCTGGAGTGTTGCTGTCAGGAAAGAACATACGTGCGCTATTATGGACTTCTTGGGCAGCGGCTCTGTATGATGAACAAGGTTCATCAACAAAACTTTGAAAAGTGTTTTGTTCAACAGTATTCCACAATTCATCGACTGGAGGCCAATAAATTGCGGAATGTGGCGAAGTTGTTTGCTCATCTACTAGGCACAGATGCGCTTCCTTGGCATGTTCTGTCCTACATCCGGTTGACTGAAGAGGACACATCTTCTTCTTCACGTATTTTCATTAAAATTCTGTTCCAGGTGCGATTACATTAGTATTTTTGTTTGCCTGTGTGTGCATCTTATGTTGATTTTTTGCTGCAAAATATTCATCTACATTAAAAGAGGCTTAAATGTGGATTTTTTTTCCCTGAAACGTGAGCATACACATATTTTCCCTAAAATATGGAATCCCATATTTAATCATGGCAAGCCAACGGATAATTAAAACAATTAACATGTATAATTTAACGAATTATAATATATAGAAATCAATAATAATTTAAAATTAAATCCCATCATGCATCTATAATAATTGACACTCCATATTGGCGCAGAGAAAAGCACGGCGCCAAATGTGGCGCAGCTGTTTTCCTTTTTTTTTTTTAAATTTTTTTTTGTTTTTTTAATTATAAATATTTATATTAATATTTATAAATATTTTTTTATATAATAATATGATATTATTATTCTAATTTAATATTATATAATTTTAATAATTAAATATAAAATCATAAAAATTAAAATATTTAATTATATAAATTTACAAAGTATTTTAAAATGAAATAAATAAAATAAAAAAGAATATTCCGAGAATATTTTTTTTTAGAGTAAGATTTGAAGTAGATGGGTTGGAGATGAATATTGTATTTGGTGCAGAAACTGCACTCTTCAATCATCGTTACCTACACCAAAAAAAAAATAAAAATGAAGACGTGAAGCCAAGCAAATTCGTTCCATAAATATATAGCAAGTAATACATATAAAAATCCGACATGCATGCATTCTTGTATGTATGATAACTTTGGATAAAACTTTAGAACAAGTACTCTCAAAACCTTTACTTTTAAGATGGTTCGTAATTCTCATCATGGTTCTCCAGAATCTGAAGTCCTTCCTCGTCATCCTAAAAATACATATAGTATCGGATGGTTATAGAGAATTCAACAACTATTATTTATCAATAGCTTAAAAGGTGAAAAGAACGATTAATGAACGTTCAAATAAACTAGAAACAAAGACAGTACAGTACCTTCATCTCACAAAGATAAACTTGGCCATCCCTCGCACCAACACCACCTCGAAAAAGGCAGAGCTCATCACTTCCAGCATTGCGTGCCCAAAATGTCATGCCCTCATATCTACCAAATATGATATTAAGCTTGGCGACCTTCTCGACAGAGAAAATCTTTTCCTATAACCAAACCCAAAAATACATTGAAAAACAAAGTATGAAGGCTAGATGTTAATAATGTTAAATAAATATTGTCCGAGTACTTGTTTCTGATTGTAGAAATCTAAGGCTCTTTGTGCCGAATCCTTAACATCATTCATCCCATCTACATAAAATCGCGTACGTCCTATTCTACCAGGACGCCGTGGGTCCATATAAAGGTCACAAACCTGTCAACGAATTTGAAAAAAAATTGATCGGTTATCCACGTTAATGCTTAAACATATATACATGGTGTGTGCAAACTCAACTTACTGTACGTAGGAAGGACAAGTTCGGAGGATGCTTTGATATTAATCTGAGTATTTCAATTTTAAAAAAATTAAAAGACTGTATAATTTTCAATTCTAACCGGGTAGTTCGAAGTTCCGTGGTGTGAACGTTGATACTTTGGAACGTCGTTACTTAGATAGAAAACGATGTGTTATCGGTGGAACGGAACGGATCGACGACACGGAACGTAACAGTAATACACACACACACACAAGAGGGATCATTAAAAAATATATGAACCACTTAAAATTTAATTAAATAAATTTGTCGCGGTCTTAAAAAATTGGGTCGAGCTCGACCCACCTGGGTCGAAGTTCGACCCAGGTGGGTTGAGGTGCTGTGTCGAGGTGAAGAGCTCTACCTACTCTTTTTAATTTTTTTCTTTTATTTATTTTTTCACTTATTGTGGATGAATGGTTTCATAAATGATACATATAATTTGTATAGCTCGACCCACTCTTCTTAATTTGTGTAGATTTCATAAATGATACATATAATATTAACTTTTAACAAATTGATAGAAGAACATAAAAAAGCACTCTATCTATTTCATCAATTATTTATTTAATTAATAAAGTTAATTTTGAAAGTATAATTAAAATATATTAAAAATATTTTTAAAATGTAAATTTAGAATATACGTGTAACTTGTTGTAGATTGCAATAATTACGTATTAATTTAAATAATATGTAAAAAATGATATTGGTCAAACTATTTGTCCGAAAAATAATCCATTGTTTCAATTACACTAAGAACGATTAGTTTTTTTTTTTTTTTATCAATATCATTTTGCTAACTATGTATATATTAATATTTCACATTCGATTTATTACATTAAGTTGAAGCTCACCTTCTATAGCATACCTTCATTAAACGTATAATGAAATGACATTTTCCTATATATATAGATATAATTTACTACGTAAGTTAAAGCACACCATAACTTTCTTTCATGTTCAATATCATGGTTTTTTGTTTTTAAAAAAGAGATAATGTAAGGCCCAAGAATTTAATTACTGTAATTAGACGTTAATTAATTGACAGAATTGAGGTTATAGGAACTCCAATAAAGAAGCAGGGCATCGTTATATTATAAGTCAAGATGTTGGACCGAACATCTCAAGATGTTAGACCGAACATCTCGCGTCCGAGCGGTAGAAAAGAACCGTCCGAGCGCCAATTTTACTTCTTGGACAGAAAGTATGGTGCCCGAGCGGTAATTTGTGACCGCCCGAGCGCCAGGAGATGTTCGGTTGAGGATCTGGACAGAAACTTCTGCGCCCGAGCGGTAATTTGTGACCGCCCGAGCGCGAGTCATGCAGGATGAAAAGTTGTCACGTATCCCTTAGCATGCGATTTGTATGTATATATATATATATATATATATATATATATATATATATATATATATATATATATAACAAACGTATTTTTCAGAGAGAAAAGAAAAGGGAAACCGAAGGGAAACGCTGGGATAATTGTTGTTTTTTGTGCGATTTGAGAAATCCGCCCGTTCGATTTTGAATTCGAGTATAGCACCGAGTTCCTAGCGACGAGAGCTTCAACTGGACGTAAGTTTTACTACATTTTGATATGATTTGAAATTATGATGTTGTTGGAATTGAATACACGTCATATATGATGTTCTTGACATGTTAGACATCATAGAATCAAAGTCAGATTAAGAAACAGACTGATTATGGAATTGTTATGAATTTTGGAGTTGAATTGATATCAGAATTGTATTATTATCAAGTATGAGATGTTAGAATTGATACCTGACTGATATGATATTACTGGGTATATGGAGATGATGAAGTTATGCTGTTAAAACAGAATTTGATTGAGTTCTGATTATATCCAGTACTGATTGAGTGGTGTATTGATACCGTACTCTCGATATTGTTATTGTCAGATTGAGTATTGACAGGCTTTGAGTTCGAGACTTCGACATAGTCAGAATAACAGAACGACAGGTATAAATTAATGTTGAGTTGGGATTGCACAACTCGAGTAAGGTTTGACTCTAGTTTTCCTAAATCACATACTGTAGTTTATTGCCTTGATTTGCTTTGATATTTGCAATTAATGAGATTGATATGTGCGGGCTATTGATTCATAGCCAATGTATGTGTTGACTGCTGATTCGCTGGTCATTGGCTGAGTCGTCTAGTTACTGGCTGATTCGTCTAGTTAGTGGCTGAGTCGCCTAGTCACCGGCTGATTCGTCTGGTTATTGGTTTATTCGTCAAGTCCTTGGCTGATTCGTCAATTCTGTGGCGGATTCGCCCAGATACTGGATATATGAATTATATCGATGTCGTTTAGGAGTTGATTCATTCCTATCGACTGAGATTCGATATATTTATCATTATTCAGACACCGGGATCCCTAGATTAGGATTGAGTCGAGTCTGAGACGACGCGTCGGTTGAGTCGAGTCTGAGACGATATGTTGATTTACATTGTTTATATCATTCATGTTTGTTGAGTTGCTACATGTGATGATATAGTATTTTTGCTTTTATATATGTTTTTATATGATTGCATGTTTACATTGTTGATATTGGGTTTATTCTCACCGGAGTTATCCGGCTGTTGTCTTGTTTTGTATGTGTGTATGACAACAGGTGGGGCTGGATCAGGGTGAAGAAGAGGATAAGAGAAGACAGTTAGCGTGGAGATCCGGACTTAGGAGTAGATCTGTTATATCACCTGAGGTGTCGTGAAGAAACAGTAGTTATTATGATTTATCGTTGTACATGACTTATACTTAGATCTGAGTAATGATCTTGTAAATGAGATAGGACTTATTTCATATGCTGTGTACTCTTGAATTTTTTTTTAAAAAATTAGACCCTGTTTATTTTAATTGATTAATTATTCCCAAAAAGTGATTAAGAATTGAATTAAGTTCGGGTCCCCACAACAGGTGGTATCAGAGCAATAGGTCTAGAACCTATAGTACTTGAGACTGAGATAGAAGCTAGTGAGCGGGGTAGATTGAATTTTCTTTCCTTGCTTGTGACTGCTAGCATGCGGTAGCGGGGTAGATTGAATTTTCTTTCCTTGCTTGTGACTGCTAGCATGCTGGACCGCATGGTATAATACATGTTACTCGATTTATCTGATTTGATTATGTAATATGTATTATTGGGAATGAATCAGCACTGATTCTCGATCAGCAGTAAGATGATCGGAGAGAGAACTGAATTGAAACAGGTTTGTTGGATTGGGTTACTAATCCTTTTGATTATTAGATATGCCTCCGAGAAGAATACCAGAACAGGGCAGCACCTCGAATCCTCCAATGGATGTAACAGCAACTCCTATGGAAAAGTTATTGAATATATTTCAGTCATTTAAACCGCCAACTTTGAAAGGAACAAAGAATTCCGTGGATTGTGAAAGTTGGTTAAATGATATAGAAATGCTGTTCGAATCCTTGGAATATACTGATGAGAATAGGGTGAAGTTGATAGGGCACCAGTTGCAGGACGTTGCAAAGAACTGGTGGATTACGATGAAGAGGGCCTTGGAGCATCGAGGTACGACTATTACTTGGGATATATTTAAAACTGAATTTTATCAGAGATTTTTCTCAGTATCGTACAGGAAAGACAAAGGGGCGGAGTTTGCCAGTTTAAGACAGGGTCAGCTGAACATTGAAGAATATGTGACCAAGTTCTCTACCCTGTTGAATTTTGCTCCACATGTGGCTGACAATGACGAAGCCGTTGCTGATCAGTTCATCAATGGCTTAAATCCTGAGATTTTTACTTTGGTAAATACCGGGCGACCAATTAACTTTGCTGATGCCATGAATAGAGCAAAGGGAGCTGAAGCAGGTCTGATGAAGCAGAGAGGAGCTGCATATATTCCTCCAGAACCGAGACCACAACAACCACCTCCTCGATTTGAGAGTGGCAGTAGAAGTGGTGGAAAGAAAGAATTTTTGAAAGCCAGAGGCAAACAATTTAAGAAATCTGGTGGCAGCTCTTCTAGCTCCAGTGGTTCTCAACAAAGTTATACCAGAGTTTATTGCGGAACTTGTGGAGGGAGACATTCCACTGAGCAATGCCAAGGAGTACTTGGTAGTTGCCACTTCTGCAAACAACAGGGACATTTCGCCAAAGTATGTCCACAGCGGGGTTCCCAACGATTCCAGGGAGCCGAATCATCTGGATCAGCAGCACAATTGGAGAGACGATCAGCTGTTGTTCATTCATTTCAGCCAGCACCATCTCAGTCACAGCAAAGGCCAGGAGGAAGTCAGACTGGTGGCCAGCCTCCTAGACAACAGGCCAGAGTCTTTGCTTTGACAGAGGAGCAGGCTCAGGAGACACCAGATGATGTCATGGCAGGTAACTGTTCTTTTATGAGTATTCATGCATGTATTGAGAGATTCTCGTACATTATATATATATGATTTCTGAATGAACTGCATTGATGTATATTTTATCTGTTGAGTTCATACCTACTGTGATATTTTATCTTTTTACCAGTTGGGGAAAGTTTTTATATCGGTAAATTCTATAAGATATCGTATACTACAGTAGGATGAACATGAGATTAAGTTAGATTGGGTGGTAGATTGTATTGTACTAGTGGTGTCTGATTTTGGGACTGCATTACTGATATTGATATGCTGACCCAGTACAAAGCTACCATAGATTAGTTCCAGAAGATGGTGAGAATCGGACCTGAGATGTCCAAGGGATGAATATTGTACAATAAGGATTCTAGATTAAGAATTCCTTTAATATCCGTACTATCTATGATTCGATTATTACAAAAAAGAGCAGAAGGACTCCTTATGTATTCAGTTGATTTACTGAAGTTGAGTCTATCATTGGCTGATTTACCAATGATATGAAAATTATTGATGTTTTCCCCATATAAGACTTCAGATCTGATTCTAGTCAGAGAGATTGATTTTAGCCTTGATGTGATATCAGAAACTGTTAAAATGGTGAATCCTGATTGAGATAGATTGTATTCAGAATGTATTATATCTGAAGATGATATATCGGTTGAATTTAGCAGAATTAAACTATAATTAGTTGATTAAGGTAGATATCACTGTCAGATATTTGCGGGTATATGAGTTTAGCAGATGAGTATCGATGAGTGATGTTTTGAATCTGATTGAATTTTGTTGTTGTTCTAAATCTGTGGTTGAATCAGATAGTAGACAGTAGGGAGTTTAAATTGTACAGTCCGAATCAGAGTTGATTCTGAAAATTACAGCAGTGTAGAAATTTGATTAGACTGTTCAAAACTTGATTTCGATAGTCAGAGGAACAGGGTGTCAATCAGAATATCAGGAAATGTGTGACAAATTCGAACGGACAGTTTTGATGTAAACAAATGAAATCAGTTATGTCAGAATTTGTATTGAAATATCTGAATTGCTGACAGATGAAGACATGAAGATAGAAACCAGGAGATTGGTTATACAGATTATCGATTCCTGAATAGAAATAAGAGTTTAATTCTATGAATCTGGTGATAGATTTACCGAAATCTTGCCAAGATTGTACCAGAATGTGGTTATGATTGAATGATTGTTCAAATCTACTTATGTTATATTGTACAGGATGACGTACAGATATGACTAGACGACTGAGAGGTATGTCAGAAAAGGGGTCAGATTGTATTGAATGCCAGAGTTGATTATATCATACCGTGATTTTTGGTTGATTTTGTACCTTTGGCAGAATGTATAGAATGATTTTTCATCTATGGTTTATAGATTGAAGGATATTCGGAGCGAACTATCTAGATACTGGAAGATATCCAGGAACTGTAGTGCTGGATTTTAGCACTAGTGACCTGATGTCTTGTCACTTTATAAATTATTGTACACTAATAGCTATTAGATGAGTATCGAGATAGCTTTAGTCAAGGTATTGTATAGTGAGAACTGCGGATTTCCTTCGTATGGGGATGATACTGCAGGGATGCCTGAGATTGGATTTGATAGGATCAGAGATCTGATAAAGAAAATGAAACTGATTCAGAAGCAAATGAAGATAGCTCGGAAATTGATATGAAACATTCCACCGTCGGGCGATGACTGTTGGTGTTTGAGGCCGAAGATTGAATATAACCTTGATGGGATAAACAGATTTGATAACAGCTGATAGTGTTGATTAGTATATATGGATGTTGTATAGCCAGTATTACGAGATTGATGCTGTCAGAGTTATTTTGAGGGGTATTATGATATTATACTTCGTAAATTATTATTACAGTTTGGAAGCAGAGATTCGTAAAAGAAAGATATTTCAGAATGAAGATGATTCTGTTGTTGAAAACACAGTAAGATTTTCAGAATATCAGAGAGATTACTTGGAAGATAGAATCTAACATGATATTGAGATTTCAGAATGGTTTCATTGAGACGAGGTTCTGATTAAACTCTGTTATACATTTCTTCTGTTATATATCTAAATTGAGTGCCTATAATTTCGGGACGAAATCATATCTTAAGGGGGAGAAATGTAAGGCCCAAGAATTTAATTACTGTAATCAGACGTTAATTAACTGACAGAATTGAAGTTATAGGAACTCAAATGAAGAAGCAGGGCATCGTTATATTATAAGCCAAGATGTTGGACCGAACATCTCAAGATGTTAGACCGAACATCTCGCGCCCGAGCGGTAGAAAAGAATCGCCCGAGCGCCAATTTTACTTCTTGGACATAAAGTATGGCGCCCGAGCGGTAATTTGTGACCGTCCGAGCGCCAGGAGATGTTCGGTTGAGGATCTGGACAGAAACTTCTGCGCCCGAGCGGTAATATGTGACAGCCCGAGCGCGAGTCATGCAAGATGAAAAGTTGCCACGTTTCCCTTAGCATGCGATTTGTATGTATATATATATATATATATTTGTGACCGTCCGAGCGCCAGGAGATGTTCGGTTGAGGATCTGGACAGAAACTTCTGCGCCCGAGCGGTAATATGTGACAGCCCGAGCGCGAGTCATGCAAGATGAAAAGTTGCCACGTTTCCCTTAGCATGCGATTTGTATGTATATATATATATATATATATATATATATATATATATATATATAAATAAATAACAAACGTATTTTTCAGAGAGAAAAGAAAAGGGAAACCGAAGGGAAACGCTGGGATAATTGTTGTTTTTTGTGCGATTCGAGAAATCCGCTTGTTCGATTTTGAATTTGAGTATAGCACCGAGTTCCTAGCGACGAGAGCTTCAACGGGACGTAAGTTTTACTATGTTTTCATATGATTTGAAATTATGATGTTGTTGGAATTGAATACACGTCATATATGATGTTCTTGACATGTTAGACATCATAGAATCAAAGTCAGATAAGAAACAGACTGATTATGGAATTGTTATGAATTTTGGAGTTGAATTGATATCAGAATTGTATTATTATCAAGTATGAGATGTTAGAATTGATACCTGACTGATATGGTATTACTGGGTATATTGAGATGATGACGTTATGCTGTTGAAACGGAATTTGATTGAGTTCTGATTATATCCAGTACTGATTGAGTGGTGTATTGATACCGTACCCTCGATATTGTTATTGTCAGATTGAGTATTGACAGGCTTTGTGTTCGAGACTTCGACAGAGTCAGAATAACAGAACGACAGGTATAAATTAATGTTGAGTTGGGATTGCACAACTCGAGTAAGATTTGACTCGAGTTTTCCTAAATCACATACTGTAGTTTATTGCCTTGATTTGCTTTGATATTTGCAATTAATGAGATTGATATGTGTGGGCTATTGATTCATAGCCAATGTATGTGTTGACTGCTGATTCGCTAGTCATTGGCTGAGTCGTCTAGTTACTGGCTGATTCGTCTAGTTAGTGGCTGAGTCGCCTAGTCACCGGCTGATTCGTCTGGTTATTGGCTGATTCGTCAAGTCCTTGGCTCGTCAATTCTGTGGCGGATTCGCCCAGATACTGGATATATGAATTATATCGATGTCGTTTAGGAGTTGATTCATTCCTATCGACTGAGATTCGATATATTTATCATTATTCAGACACCGGGATCCCTAGATTAGGATTGAGTCGAGTCTGAGACGACGCGTCGGTTGAGTCGAGTCTGAGACGATATGTTGATTTACATTGTTTATATCGTTCATGTTTGTTGAGTTGCTACATGTGATGATATAGTATTTTTGCTTTTATATATGTTTTTATATGATTGCATGTTTACATTGTTTATACTGGGTTTATTCTCACCGGAGTTATCCGGCTGTTGTCTTGTTTTGTAAGTGTGCATGACAACAGGTGGGGCTGGATCAGGGTGAAGAAGAGGATAAGAGAAGACAGTTAGCGTGGAGATCCGGACTTAGGAGTAGATCTGTTATATCACCTGAGGTGTCGTGAAGAAACAGTAGTTATTATGATTTATCGTTGTACAGGACTTATACTTAGATCTGAGTAATGATCTTGTAAATGAGATATGACTTATTTCATATGCTGCTACTCTTGAAATTAAAAAAAAAAATTAGACCCTGTTTATTTTAATTGATTAATTATTCCCAAAATGTGATTAAGAATTGAATTAAGTTCGGGTCCCCACAGATAATAAGAATGATTTGTTCACGATAAATTGAAGTGTATATAAAGAAAAAAAATATATTACTCTTTTTTTACTTAATGGTTTTATATAAGAACAATTTTAAAATTGACGCTTTATATTTTTTATTCCAAACCTTGAGTTAAAATTTGAAGTTTTCGTTGTATATTTTTATGTTTGATTGATTTTATTTAATAATTATTATTAAATATTTGCGAGCTCGGATTAATGTTTTCACTGTATTATTATTAAACACGGGATTTTTCTATATTAATATTTTCATATACTTATATGTCAATATATCATTTTTCAATTAATTTATATTTCAGTTATTACTGTCATTTTATTCTCATTTATATTGTATACATAATTTAATATGGTTAACAATAATTTGATTAGAATGTTGGAAAGCACATCAATTGATCTAAGATGGTGAATCTCGAGTCTACTTTCCGCACCATCCATCAAAGAAAGAAGAGTTACACCGAGCTTTATAGCTTTTAGCTATTTATATCAAAAAAAATTCATCAGAATGTTTAATAATAAAATAATTAAATTGATTGTAAAATATTGATTTTAGTTGATGTATTTTAGTTGATGTTAAATAATATGTAATTCTAAAGTAAGCTTTGAAGAAATTTGATTCCAATTTGGATTAATATATGTATCTCTAATTGAAATTTTTTCAAAAGTTCAATAGATTATAACACAAAACTTTCTTAATAGTATACTTCAATTTCGCGAGGGTTGTGAAAATTTCGATATATAAAAAAGATATGCTTTGTCATTCAATAAGACGTGAATAAAATTTAAAAAATATATTTACTATATTGTTTTAATCAAATAATCTATTTAAATGATATTTATTTTGTTTTATATCTTTTTAAATATTTTTCCAAAATTTTCAATTTATATTATTTTTTAAAAAATATCTGCGTCGTGACCGTTGTGAGAAATGTCGTGAGAACTGGAACAGTGACCTCCACGACGGTGTACGTGACCGCGATTGCGAACCATGCTTACAGCCCATAAGTAGCTATAATATAATGAAAAGATCATACAAAGGAAACATCAAGAAACAATATTCTTAGGAATTATCGAAAGTAACTAGACGGTGGTTATGAAATATAGTGTTGTCTTGAAAATAACACACATATTTGATGATTATCTGCAAGAGATGAGTGCAACTCAAGAACTAATAAAGTGTTTGTTGAAAGGCATAGAGGCAGACTTGATAGAGTTTCATCTCTTGTAATTTGGGCGATTTGTTCCTGTTCTTTCTTTTTGTCCCACAAAAATAAAGACACGATACTTTTTACTGTTCGGTGAATTATGTTTTGAATAATGTCTTGGCCATTATCAATAGCAATCATGTCATGACCATTTTGAATAACGTCTCGATCATTATCAATTGCAATAAAAAGAATATTAACAAATTCATCTTCAAATATTTTGGAACATTTCATGTTCGCAATCTTAATTTTGATGTTAAAAAAATTTGTCATTGTATTTCTAACATATTTACTCATGTGTGAAGTTGAAAAAACAAGAAAGAAACTGAAACTGAAGTTAGACAAACTAAATTCCTGGCCAGAGTTTTGATGATATCTCTCAGCTGGATGATTCAAATGACAATCGGTCACCTCAACTGATCCAAAAACTCATTTGAAACAAGTCGTATCTCACGTCAGTTGGGCAAAATCGGATGTTATCTAGGTCAAACTGATCGCCAAATGACCAAACTGGTTGCACGAAAACAACAATATAATCAGTTGGGTAGGAGCAGTTGCGATATTTTGCCCATATCTCTCAGCTCGTTTGTTGGAATGAAGCGATTTAGTATGCGTTGGAAATATAAAACGATGATCTACAAATCATCTTTAGAAGTCAAAGTCTGAATCAACGTTTAAGATTCTGATAAATGACGATGAAACTACTAGTTTTGGACCAACTGAAATCAATAAGGCTGATTTCAGCGCACCGGCTAAAACTGAACCAGTTGAGCAGCTGAACTGAACCGGTTGAACAGCTGACCAGTTGAACTTAACCAGTTGACCAGTTTAGGCTCGACAAAATGTCCAACAAAGCGAATTTGACAGTTGCAATTTCAGAAACAATACAGAAACTTTTCAAACAGTCATATTCTTGTGTCTAACATATATATCAGTGTTGGGACCTATAAATATAATATCTTGAAGATCAAACAAAAGATTTTGAAGGGGATTCAAAGTGAAAGGATCGGTGAATCGGGTGAAAAGTGTTTAGATGTGGGGGTTGAATAAACACTGCTCAATTAAAATATTCTTCGATAAACTGATTTTAGTTGTGTTACAAACTGAATCTAAATATCCCGTCGGTCAATAACAATCAGTTAAACTGAGTAAACAGTTGCGGAAAACTAACTGACTGAAAGATAGAGTATCTAACTGTAAAAGATAACTGAAAGTAATAACAACACAATTTGTTTCTGGATGTTCGGAGACTTGAATAACTCCTACGTCACCCCTTCTATCACGAAGATAGGATATTCACTAAAAGATTTTGATCAAATACAAAACGGTGTACTGACCCACTTCAGTTTGGACTTATCACTTTGCCAATATTGAAACTCTTAGTATACAACACTTTTACAGATCGTAACTGATCTTAGCAACTCTTAGAAAATCTATCAATCGATTAAAAAGTGCTATGTAAGCTCAAGAGCGTAGTCTAGAATACTACTGATATAACTGATAAGCATGAGCTTTGATTTCTGAATGTGAGTGGATATTTTTGCAGCGTAACAGCAAGTAAGATAAGATAACTGAGAGTCGGGTGTTCTTCAGCTGCTGCCTTCGAATATTTATAGGCTTCCCTCTCAACGGTAGCATTAAAGATATTTGAATATTCTAACCGTTGATTGCCACGTCGATATATCCTGACAATAGTACACTGTTCATTTCTGAAATGCGGCGAGCCACTACCAGTTGCAGATAGCTGTACTATTTGTCGGTTGTCGCTTTCAACTGATGACGTGTACTGCTGAGAGATCAGCTGGTAAAGATCAGTTGACGATGAAATAGACTATAGTAGAAGCGATCAGTTGACTGATGACGTGTTCAGTTGCGTCAATCAGTTAATCCAATTCAGTTGCTAAAATCAGTTGGTCAATCTTTTGTCAAACGCCAGAATTTTGTTTCCAACAATTTCCCCCTTTATGGTATTTGACAAAACTATAGAGAAAGATACTTGATTGAATTCAAAGTAGATAAAATAAAATGTCGATTTAACTGAATCAACTGAATTCACATTTCTTCAAATAAATACAATAGATACTGCTCTTAATGTTTCTTCTGCTGTTCTAAGATCTCCTTGATCTCTTCCCCCTTTTTGTCAAACAGCTCCATCTTGAGAGATAGCTTTCGAACGTCAGTAGAAAGGAGCTTGACAGAGGATGACATGTTTTCGATAGCAGCAGACATAGTGACTTGTAGCAGTTCAATTTTTCTTGATACAAGTGACTCCACACTGTCGACCCGTTTGTTAATAGAGTCTTGAGTGGTAGTCAGACTTGAAAAAATTCCTCTATTTTTCTGAATATCTTTAACTGCAAATGAAAGAGCGGTAACAGCAGATTGTATATCCTTCAGTTTTTGTAAAGACTGCTGATTATCTTCCAACTTCAGAGTATGCGATAATTGCGTATTTTGAATCTTGGAGATGGCAGTAATCATTTGATTCATACTGTCCTGCATATTTTGAACTTCTTCAAAAATAAGATCAAAGTCTGATGAAGATGGAGGATGAGACTGTCGAGAAGTGCTTGGTTCACTTATAGTAAGTTCAGAAATGATCAAGGCTTGATCAGTTGATATTGTTTCAGCAGCATCTCGAACTGAAGTATCAGCAGCAGGGATTTCTCCTTGATCCCGAGGTGGTGAAGGAGGATTCTGTTCAGTAGATAGTGACAGAACCTGAATTGGTGCTTCTAAAGGATGATCAATTGAATCAACTTGCACATCAGTTGGGATAACCTGATCAGCAGATAGATCTGGTTGAACAGGTTCTTCTGAAGGAATAGTGACCTCTGGATTGATTTGATCAGCAGAGTGATCAACTTTGTCAGAAATGGGTTCACTTATATGAGATTCCTCCACGACGGCCTGAATAACTTCATCAATATGTGCGAAAGAAAGCTCAGCTTCAGTATACAGTTGTTGTTCACCAGGAGGTGAAAGAGGCTTATCAGGAACTGGCTCTTCAGTTGGAACAATGACTAATGCTGACGATGGTTCTGTTTTGTCAGAGGATGCCTCTTCAAATATTTCCTCGTCGTCATCATCCGAATCTCCTTGATAGAGAACCAATTCTTGATCCAATTCCCAAAACTTGATTCGTGATAGTAGCCCTATAAGATCAGTGTCTAGCTGAGTAATTACAGCTTGATCAGCGTAGGCAGTAGGGCTAGTAGGTAAGTAGTTGGT
Source organism: Primulina eburnea (assembly GCF_022965805.1). Classification (NCBI taxonomy): domain Eukaryota; kingdom Viridiplantae; phylum Streptophyta; class Magnoliopsida; order Lamiales; family Gesneriaceae; genus Primulina; species Primulina eburnea. The sequence goes on along the minus strand of NC_133106.1, from coordinate 2,296,441 downwards.
CTTCAGCTTGGCAACAATTTGAGCCAACTTCTTCGCCCTCATCTGATCAAATAAGTAACTCTTCCTCTCCATAGCTTGAGCAATTGAGGCAGCTTTGACTGTTCTGAGGACAAAGGCCTCCAGTTTGATGAATTTGCTTAGATCAGACTTCTTCTTCAGTTGCTTGGCAAAAATTTCAATACGATAGGCTATCCAAGCATCATAGGACTTAATTTTCGAAACAGCAAAACTGTTTACCTTTGTCCATACAAGGTCAATATGAGTCTGAATTGGATTGGAGGGTCTGGACTCTTCAATTAACTTCCCTTTCCCTTTATCAGTACTCATGATGTGAGGAATTTCCAATCCTGTTCGAGTAGATTCCACCTGCTCTATAAATTTTATGCCTTTGGGTCTGGCAGGTGCCACACCAGTACGACGAGATATTTGAATCACAGGAGCTTGAGTCCTAGCTGATTCCTTTTTAGTGCCAACTGAAGCTTCTTGTGGAATGATCTGCAGAGGAACTGCTTCTATAGGCTGCTGATCAGTTATGGAAATCATTGCATCAGTAGGAATGGATACCTCCAAAGTTGTTTTAACTCTTTGGGTCCTTGGTTTCTTCGCAATCTGAGGAGATGGAGTCTTCTCTGATCTGATGCACTCAATACTAATTTCCTTTTGGCGACCTTCAGTTGAGCCAACGTTTTGGCCTTCTTAACTGATTTAGGAGCTGCTAACTGAGTCCCAATTTCCTGTTTGATTTGCACAAACTGAGCAGGAGTTATGTCCATTTTGGTTTTGAGTGGCATCGTGTTCTTTGCATTGAACACCTTAAATTTCGATGACCTTTCAGAATCATCAGCCACTAATCCTTTTACTTTCAGCAGATAACTGATTTGCACAGCAAAACCCTTTGATTGTTTTGAAGACAGAAACATATTCTTCAGAATATTAAATATAAGGTGCTTCCAGTTGAGTTTGCGATCAGCCATAATAACAGAAATGGCCTGAAATTTCTCCATTGTGAGGGCAGCAAATGATCCAGCTTTTGCCAAAAGCCCTTTAGCAACTACATCAGCAAGCAACTGAACTTCATGCTTGAGTTCCTTTTTAGGATCAGAAACTTTAATCTTCCGTCCATCAGCAGAGAGAAGGGTTTGCATTTCTTCAATATCAGATGCTTTAACATCCGAAAGTTGTGCCAAACCATCAGAGGGTAAAGAAAATAATTCACCAAGAGAGTCTTCAGAGATGGTCAGCAACTGACCATTGACAGTAGAATTAATGTTTCCCTCAGAATCAATCACGCCAGTGGAGTAGAAATCCTGAAGTTCTTTGGGATATATGTTGACGCGATCCCGCCCACTAGATCTATGATTTTTCCCGATCTTTGAGACAAGTAATTGAGATAGGTGTGATAATCGCCTATAGATCACGCGGTCTAGCAACAATTGATCAACGGTAGGAACAATCGCGTTCAAGAGAACCTCCAAAGAACCCGCCCTTGGCAACCCTCGTGAAAATCGATCGACAAACGCCACAAAAGATAAATCTTTTGATAAGTTTGATTTGATACAACACAAAAGTTATAACGAAACTTAAGCTTGTGTTGAGAGAATTATCAATGATAAAATATCATAAAAGATGAATAATAATCAATGTTGTTTACAATGATGAAATTTTCGAGTATATATTGTCTCAAAATCAAAAGATATCAAATCTACTTGCCAAAATAATTAAAACTCTAAAATAGGAAAAATATTCTCGCCTAAAACTAAAGGACACGGACCCCGTGTAGGCCTCCAGATGAGGGTCCGTGTATACTCGGGAAAATACTCTTCGGGAAAACAATGGACACAGACCCCGTATAGAGGTCCGGAGCAGGGTCCGTGTAGACTCGGGAATTCTCCTTCTCGACTGTACTGGGCACGGACCCCGTGTGCAGGTCCGTGCTCGGGTCCGTGTACGCTCGGTCCTTCCAATTCTGCTTGAATGATGTTCCGTTGACCTCCAAACGTACTCCCATGCATCACGACTCTTTCAAGGCTTGTATCCTTGCTTGCAAGCTCTTCTCGATCACTCATGAGTCCACGTAATGAATCCTTGAATCTTCTACTAATCATTAGCACGTCATGCCTAGCCAGATTCACATCATACTCCCCTTCTTCAAAAAGATTTGTCCTCAAATCTTGCCCCCTGCACTAAAACGAAACAGGTTATTAATAACAAGGATGATATTATCAACATACTGTTGGATGCAATAATTGTCCTTGCTTGGTAGAGCGATCGAACCATGGTGCTTGTGACATCCCGAAAATTTGAGTTCCACATGAACCACGTGCGTGCAAGTTATTAAATTCCTCATGTATTTTATTAAATGGTTTTAATGCATGCTTAATTCATTGATTTGGGTTTTAATTCACGATTTAAGAATTTGCATAGTTTTAATATTTATATCTAATTGATGCATGTTAAAATTCTTTTCGAGTTTCATGTTTCATACGATTATTCGATGCGGGATCGAGGAAAAGACCGGTGACGATTTTAGGCAAATTTTATTGCGGTATTTTATTTTAAGTTAAGAAAGGGCATTTTAAATGATTTATTTGGTTTTTAGCTTTTTAAAGGCCTAATTTAATTATTAGATAATTATATGATTTCAAATTTTTAAAGTTGTAGCACTTGTGTATTTTATTTAAATTTAGGGAGGTTAGTAATTTAAGGAGGGATTTCTATTTTTACTACCATGTAATTGCTCAACATTTAATCTAACATTTTAGTAGCAATTTAGTTAGCCTTTTAATTAGCATTTTTAATTTTGTAATTAAGCAATAATCATTCCCTAAATTACTACCTAACTCACGCACACACACTTATACACACACCTACACGTCTAACACACACCACACACATACACATATTCTTTCCCCATTATTTTGGAGAGCAAACATAGGGTTCTAGGGAAAACTCAACAGCCGCCCCCTCCCTTCAAAGATTTCAGTAATTCTCGCCACTTTTCATCAAAGATATTAGTGCCGCGATCGTCCCGAATCAAGCCTCGCACCGTTTCCGCTTCGATATCGCCGGTTTGGTAACTTAGAGATTTAAAGGCACGTATATTCTGTTCTTGATGCATCGATCATGTCATATTATGCGTGCGTTGTTATTAAAAACATTTGTGCGATGTGTAGAAGTTTGAGCAATCATGTTTAAATCGCTTTTGAAGCCCTTTTTAGATCTGAAATTTATGTTTTTACTGTTCTGGTTAAAACTGCGACTTTTCTGTCGGGATTTTGAGAAAACTTTCAACTCGAAAATTGTAGAACTTTTCGATGCCTTCGATTTGATATAAAATTCGAGATTTTTAAATGAAAATTGAGTGAGTTATGATGTTTTTCGTGGGACTGCTCAAACTGCGACTTTTACGAAAATTGTGTTCTTGAAGTTTTTATGTTGCAGGCTTCGTTGGGGATCGACGGGTGATCGTTGCTGCGTCTAGGTATGATTAGTATGAGGTTGGGATGATAATTGATACGTCGTTTAGCGTCGATAAGCACTCGAATACATTAGAAGTCGTAGGAAACGAATTGGTGTCAACTGCTACGTTTTGAATGGTATGTGTCGTAGGGTGAACATCGTCGCTTTGGAATTTTGTACGAATATGGTTTGATGTTATGGCATGCTAGGATGAGTCTTGGGGTGTCGAATCGTGGTCTGTGCAATCGAGTCTAGACTGTTAAGCGAAACCTGTTTAGAATTTCCGAAGCTTTTCTTGTTCCGCAGGTACACGGACCCACGGATGGACCCTGGCACGAGGTCCGTGCCTTTGTTCCTTCTGGAGTGCATTTTTCCAGAGTCTACACGGACCCTGACACAGGGTGCGTGTCCACCCTTCTTTCCGAACCTTTCACCCGAGTCTACACGGACCCCTACACGGAGGTAGGCACGGGGTCCGTGTCCTTCATATTTTGGGAAAAATATTATAACACATTTGAGGTTTGATATCATGGTTTAGTACAACAATTTACAAGGTCAAGCCATGGGAAATTGTAAAATGTCCTAAGTAGTGATTGAACTCGAGAGTAGGTATGATTTCTACGTCTAAGTTATGCAAGTTAAGTATGCAATTTCATGTTAGTATGTCGCAGCGACGGCCCCGTTCGAAGTCCAATGAATCCCTCAACGCCAAGTAAGTATGTATGACGTGCAAGAAAATATTTTAAGTTTTTGAGGTATGCTAAATGTCTTGTGACCAAATTATGAATGGGTTTGGAAGTCGGTGAACGTGGCCGAGGACCTCTCCACCCCGTTAAATTATGAACGGGTTAGATCATGGTTGGAAAGCGTTAAATTATGAACGGAGACCAACCAGCCCGTTAAATTATGAACGGGGATCTCATGTATGTGGCAGTGGATACGTCCCTGTCAGCCCAGTACTGTGGTTTGTCTGATCAGGCGTTTATTATGTATGGGTCACTTGCTTTGAAACATCCTCTACGCAAAATGATGAAGTTATGTATGTTCAAGTATGCAGTATGTTTATGAAAGTTTATGTTGATGTCACGTCTAGTTAGGTACGTACGTATGTCCAAGTTTATTATGCAAGTTCAAGTTTCAAGTTATGTATATCCTATTTTAAAGAGCATGCGATTTTATTACGTAGTACTCGTTATTCCAGTTTATATGTGTTGAGTCTTTAGACTTACTAGACTTGATCGATGCAGGTGAGTATGTTGATGAGGAGACAGGAGGTGGCGACCAAGGGGCAGGCTTGGACTGAGCGGGAGGCTAACCCGAGGACCGCAAAGTTTATGTTTTTACGCAAATGTTAATTTTACTCTGATTTCTTGTTTCGAGGGAAATACTTTGAGCACACCTTTCGTGAGAAAACTTTATTTAAGCTATTTTGAGCAACCATGTCTTATGGGGGACTTGGTTGAGTTATTTTATGGCAGACATTGAAAGCATTTTTACATCCAAGAAAATTTTTAATTTTTCCGCAAATTTTGAGTGCGAAAAGTACGGTACGTTACAGTGCTTGTGCTGCTGTGCGGTTTAAAAAGATTTGAGTTGCACCATTACCACTAGCTATAGCTTTTGGTAAAGCGGTAAGCACTCGGTCCTACAATTGGTATCAGAACCAAGGTCATGGGTTCGATTCCCATTGATTGCAAGGAGTGCAATTATTGGGAGAGAGATTGTTGGGTGCAATAATTGTCCTTGCTTTGTAGAGCGATCGAACCATGGTGCTTGTGCTGCTGTGCGGTTTAAAAAGATTTGAGTTGCATCATTACCACTAGCTATAGCTTTTGGTAAAGCGGTAAGCACTCGGTCCTACACATACTTACCTTTAAACTCAAGTTTGTAGACGTTATCAGGTGCTCGCTTCATTATTACTGGAATCCCAACTTCACGGTCGCCTTCCCTATGTATTCATACATTGCTCCATACGATAAATAATACATGACACGAAATGACATTGGCAAAATCTCATTAAGCATCACGAAAATTAAATTCCTCCTCTTCTTAGACCTAGTTAACACACAAATGATATCCATACACGTGTACGACCATAGCTCACTAGGAATAAGACATAGTTCATGCATGATATAAGAATCTAGCCCAAATGTCAATCTCTTATATGCAATGCATGTTTTACAATCCAACTCAACATACCTCTTTATATGCAACCAACACATATAATCATGCATTTTATCAAAGATAAAAACACCACTATATGCATCACTGGTACGTAACTCATGCAATGAATATGGAATGAAGAATTTATTCTCCTTAAAATGGTACTCATTATGCACATAAAACTTCTCGCATTCAATCACGCAATTACCAACACCATCAACAACTAGATAAGGAACATACACGCAAAACACGTCACATGTGCTATCCATGCCACTAACATTCTCAATACATAACTCCATCACTTCGACAACTTGTGAAGAATCACAATCAATAGTACCGAAACTTAAAGCATGTGGTTCCTCACTCATATCAAACCCATAAAATCTAAAACTCACATAATTAATAGGGGAAAGTAGCTCATACCTCATAGTCGTTGCGTTGGCAACTAACCTTACCTCCTTGCGATCGCTCTCGCATTCGTGCGGCTCAGCCCATCGGGTTCTCCCTTCAACAAGACCCATTCGCCTCCTCGTCATGACAACTCCAAGATCCTGCAAATAAGAAATGACAATGCTCGGGATTGAACCGGCTATATCATCATTAGATATATAAACATCATCTATGTACAAAGGTACTTGGAGAGATTTATACAAAATTAAATCACACTCATACTCACTCTTTTGGGCCTTAAATTCATTTTTCTTTTCTTTTTTATTGGCCTCTTTTGCATATTCTTTTTCTTTTCTTTCTATGGCCATCTCACTCTTTTGATCACTCATTCTTTCGGCCATTTAAATTCTTTTTCGCTCTCACAATTAAATTGCATTTGATCATCAATAGTTACAATTGAAATAGGTTGATCAAGAACGGTACATGATGACTCATAATATGCGTGCAACAAATTATTGCTACTCTCTCCTTTCTCCTCCTTAGCACACACATTAGAAGAAAATTCACCATCTAAGGATTCACCCTCCACAGCACAACGTTCTATGCTCAAGTCAGAAATCAGTGGAATGCCAACCTCCTCAATTCTCTCAACCTACACTTTAGGCTCAACATCAATGCTCACTTCAACTCCACACTCGACTGCAACCTTAGATTCACATTCAACTACCACCTCAACCTCATCCTCAACCTCCACTTGAGATCCAAGCCCAACCGCAACATCAACCTCCATTTGAGATTTAAGCTCAACTGGCGATTTTACTACAGTCACCTCCTCACGTGGACATTGGGTGATATCATGCCCAACCTCTAAACACCAACAACAGATAATATCACAAGTACTAGAATTTGAGTTTTTAAATGTACCTTAATATTCATGTTTGCTAGCTTGACGCCTCGACTCCTTCCTTGGCCTAACAATGATTTTCTCTTCACTCGACCTTCGTGCGGATGCCAAAAACTCCTTCCACGAGTCACTTCCACCACCTCTCCTATTATTGTGATTTGGAACAAACTGCTTCCTCATCACCATTTTCATCTCATCCCAAGTAACTATAGAGTCATACCCACATCGCCTCCTACTTAGGACTAACTTATCCCACCAAGTAGTAGCATAATCGCAAACTCACTGCAAGCTCGTCTTACCTTCATTGTTTCGGTATAATCCTCCCGACTCTCAAATACACACTCCATTCTCTCTTCCTACTTAAGGTACGCCTTTGGATCGGCTTCCCCACTGAAAAATGGAATGGTCATCTCCGTGCCACTCAATCTATACCCTTCCCGGCTTCTGTACCCCTTATCCTCATCAAATCTCCTATCATCATAACGATCCACATGCAACCACTTATCTCCCCCAACTCTACTACCACGCCTATTCTCATCAACACGCAAATCATACATCTCCTCTTCTTCACACCTCCTATATTTTTTTTTGTAGAGGCTTAAACTCCTTCTCCCACATCCTATCCAACCCTCCTAGCATCGTTTTAAATTGACGTTCGTCAATCATTATACCTGCAAGAAAAGGTTAGTAGAAACAATAAAATAAATAAACTTCCTCACCACAAATCCTCACTGGTCACTCCAATGAAATTCACTCGCACTCGTCTTTTTTTTCCTCACCACAAAACCTCACAAATCACTCCAATGAAAATTCACTCCATTCAAATATTTTCACTCAAGTGAGAATTCTCAAGGGGCGCTTAAGTATCGTGGCTTCCACGTATTAAATTTATGAGATCAATCCTGTGACGCTTGAAATTCGACTCACTCAGACCACACAAGAATAAGAAACTTTGGAAATCGACAAGAATGCGACTAAAAGACAAGGACAACTTAACGCTGAAATATAAGCGCTAAAATTCCAACAAACACGCGATTCAAAATTTTTTTTTTTCGGGTGAACAGAACCGTGAACAGTACTTTCCATCGTGAATAGTAAATCCGGCATGAATAGTAATTCGGCAATGAACAGTGCAATCGGCGATGAATAGTGACTCCGGCGATGAACAGTAATCTCGAATTTTTTTTTTTGTATATTCAACAAATACGTATAAATCGCTACACGAAAATCGGTATTGAAAATCCTACGAAGAATTGAATGGATACTCTTACTTGAATCAAAAACCTTGAGCTCTGATACCAAATGACGCGATCCCGCCCACGAGATCTCTGATTTTTCTCGATCTTTGAGACAAGTAATTGAGATAGGTGTGATAATCCTCTCTAGATCAGGCGGTCTAGCAACAATTGATCAACGGTAGGAACAATCGCGTTCAAGAGAACCTCCAAAGAACCCGCCATTGGCAACCCTCGTGAAAATTGATCGACAAACGCCACAAAAGATAAATCTTTTGATAAGTTTGATTTGATACAACACAAAAGTTATAACGAAACTTAAGCTTGTGTTGAGAGAATTCTCAATGATAAAATATCATAAAAGATGAATAATAATCAATATTCTTTACAATGATGAAATTTTCGAGTATATATTGTCTCAAAATCAAAAGATATCAAATCTACTTGCCAAAATATGTAAAACTCTAAAATAGAAAAAAATATTCTCGCCTAAAACTAAAGGACATGGACCCCGTGTAGGCCTCCGGATGAGGGTCCGTGTATACTCGAGAAAATACTCTTCGGGAAAACAATGGACACGGACCCCGTGTAGAGGTCCGGAGCAGGGTCTGTGTAGACTCGGGAATTCTCCTTCTCGACTGTATTGGGCACGGACCCCGTGTGCAAGTCCGTGCTCGGGTCCGTGTATGCTCGGTCCTTCTAATTCTGCTTGAATGATGTTCCGTTGACCTCCAAACGTACTCCCATGCATCACGACTCTTTCAAGGCTTGTATCCTTGCTTGCAAGCTCTTCTCGATCACTCATGAGTCCACGTAATGAATCCTTGAACCTTCTACTAATCTTTAGCACGTCATGCCTAGCCAGATTCACATCATATGTCCTGAGAGGATTGTCCCAAAAACGTTCTCAGTCCAGCAGTTTCAAGTTTCTGAAATACCTTTTTCACTTCCGCATCGCCGAAGGATAAGATGGATCCAAAGTTGATGGCCATAGCATTCAACAGAAAAGCGGGAATTTGGGTTGCCATTGATAACTGAGTGAGTTCCTGAAACGAAATTGAAGAATGAAATAGTTCTTGCTCTCAAAAGTTTGTGGATAATTGTAAGGTGAAACTAAAATGAAGCGGGTAATGGTACATATCTACGTGACTATTCAAATTCTGGACATGTGTCAGTCCGTAGAAGATTTGAAAAACAAAGTGTGTACGTGTGCTATAAGCGTGTGTATAAATTTGAGCGGTTAAAAATGTGTCCACGTTATAAACTGAAATTCATCATGAGTTAGCAGACAGTCACGTCATTTGATTTGGAATATAATAAGTTTAATTAGTTAACTTACATGAGAAGATTAGTGAAATATTCAACTGAACGATCAGTTAGTAAGACTGAGTCCTTTCAGTTGAGAATTCACTAACAACTGTCTTCTCAGTTAACTTCTTAAACCACCATTCCCCCTAAATAGATGCATTAAAGAAAATGATGACAGTATAAGCAGGATTAATTAATAAAAATCCTGAGGCTAGGTAGAGTAATCTTCACTTAAGGAAGTGTCCTTTCATCTTCCTCGACTTGGCCTATAAATAAGAGTTGAGGAGTTAGTCACAAGTATCAGCAGATAATTTTCAAAAAGGAATGGAAGGAGCAAGTAGTTCAAGCGTCTCTCCACTATCTTTTGAAGCCGACAAGGTCTTCTATGCCAGTCTTCCCTACTGGGAAGAGTTACAGGGGCCGGAGCTCCTGTACAACTCTGGGAGGGTCACCACCTTCAGGCGGATGGCCCAGCTGAGAGAAGTGCGAAAGCACTTAAACATTTCTGCAGAGGTGGACGTCTTCAAGGAGGGCCATCTCTATCAGCTGATGTTTCGCAAGGAGCTGGAGACTCTTAATAGCATCGCCTCTTCGCACAGCTTCTGCAAAACCTCTTCCTCAGCTCTAGCTGTTTGGATGAGGATGTGGATAGCTAGTGTAGAAGAGACTTATGAAAATGTAGTCCTCTCCAATACTTATGGATAAATAAAATGTTTATTTTGTTTAAGCGTTGTTTTTCTTCGTTCCTTCTTGCAATGATCTGTATGAGATACAAACACATGAACTAATGAGACGCTAACTGACATCAGTTAAAACTCATATGAATAAGCAACTCTCTTAAATAATCAGTAAAGAGACAGTAAAGCTCACATATGAATTACGAGCAATAACAACTAATTAGGACAAATCAATTAATCCAAGTATATTTCGAAAATGAGAAAACTTAGTCTCAGACAGTGGTTTGGTGAAGATGTCAGCCGCTTGCTGTTCAGTTGATACGTATTCCAATTTGATGTTCTTCTTTAAAGCATGGTCTCTGATGAAGTGATGTCTGACATCTATGTGCTTAGTCCTGGAGTGAAGAACTGGAGTATACATAATAGCAATTGTACTCGTGTTGTCTCAGAATATTGGCGATTCCTTTGCATCAATACCATAATCTTTCAGTTGTTGCTGAATCCAGAGCAGTTGGGCACAACAGCTTCCAGCAGCAAGATATTCTGCTTCAGTTGTGGAAGTTGCTATGGATGTTTGCTTCTTACTGAACCAAGAGACCAGTCTGTCTCCAAGAAACTGACATGATCCACTTGTACTTTTTCGATCAAGCTTGCATCCTGCATAATCTGCATCTGAATAGCCAACTAAATTGAAAGATGAGTCTTTAGAGTACCATAATCCAACATTTTGCGTGCTTTTAAGATATTTCAAGATACGTTTAGCAGCAGAAAAATGTGATTGCTTAGGATTAGCTTGGAATCTTGCACACATACATACAACAAACATAATATCAGGACGACTAGCAGTTAGGTACAATAATGAACCTATTAAACCTCTGTAAAGCGTCGTCTCAACTGATATTCCCCCTTGATCAGTGTCTAATTTAGCTGATGAGCTCATAGGGGTGCTTGCAGCTGAACATGATTCCATGCCAAATTTCTTCAGCAATTCTTTAGTGTATTTGGTTTGACTGATAAAAGTTCCTGAATCCAATTGTTTCACTTGTAGACCAAGGAAGAATGTCAGTTCCCCATCATACTCATCTCGAATTTCTCCTGCATTAACTTGGAAAACTTCTCGCATAATTTGGGGTTAGTTGACCCAAAAATAATATCATCAACATAAATTTGAACAAGTAGAATATGATCATTCTTGGAGAATTTGAACAATGTCTTATCAACTGATCCAACAGAAAAGTCATGATCAGTTAGAAATTTTGAAAGGGTTTCGTACCAAGCTCTTGGAGCTTGTTTAAGACCGTATAACGCTTTGTTCAAATGATAGACATGATCAGGAAGGTGATGATTTACAAAACCTGGAGGTTGTTCAACGTAGACTTCTTCCTGCAACTGGCCGTTCAGAAATGCCCTCTTTGTTGCGCACAACTGAACCATCTTCGTTCAGCTTATTCTTGTATACCCACTTTGTACCTATCACAGTTTTTGAAATTGGTCTTGGAACTAAGTTCCAGACATTGTTATGGATAAACTGATTTAGCTCTTCTTGCATTGCATTTATCCAGTTAGGATCAGCATGCATTGCATTTATCCAGTTAGGATCAGCAAGAGCTTCATCAGTTTTATTTGGCTCCAGTTGAGATACAAAAGCTGAATGAATAAATAAGTTAAGCATTTGATTTCTTGTTCTTACCGGATCAGATGGGTTACCTATCACCAATTCTGGAGGATGTGATTTCTTCCATCTAAGTTCAGCATTTGTTTCTTCTGTATTAGCAATTTCCACAGTAGGTAACTGAATATTTTCAGTTTCAGTTGGAGCTAATTCAGTTGGCAACTGATTCTCATTTGTATGCTCCACTAACTGATTGTCAGGAATTGCTTCCAATTCAGCTGATTGATCCAATATTTCAGGTTCAGGTGATTGGAGGTTGTTTTGATTAAGATGGACATCTTCTTCATCATTATCATCATCCAAGCTTATATCTGTAAGTCTATCAGCTAGCTCAACTGTATCAGTTGGCTTAAATGTTAGTGTAGATTCATCAAACACAACATGAATAGATTGCTCAACATTCAAGGTATTTTTGTTGAAGACTCTATAGGCTTTACTCATTGAAGAATAACCAAGAAATATTCCTTCTGCAGATTTAGTGTCAAAAGCTTTTAAATGGGTTTTACCATTGACAAGTATAAAACATCTGCAGCCGAATATTTTGAAGTAGGAAACCACACTTTTTCTTCCATGCCAGATCTCATAAGGTGTTTTCATATGATTCTTATTAATCATTGATCTGTTTTGAGTATAACACGCAGTGTTCACTGCCTCTACCCAAAACCTTTGAGAGATAGAAGAATCAGCAAGCATTGTTCTAGCAGCTTCTTTGAGGGTCCGATTTCTCCTTTCAGCTACACCATTTTGCTGAGGAGTTCTGGCTGCTGAGAGCTCATGCTTGATTCCGGTATTCTCTAAGTAATTTGAAAGAATTTGATTGATAAATTCAGTTCCTCGATCGGATCTGATTCTATCAATTCCAAATGATTTTTCATTTAATAATCTTTTGAAAAGCTTAATCAGTTGAGCAGCAGTTTGGTCTTTGGTCTTGAGAAATATAACCCAAGTGAATCTTGAAAAATCGTCTACAACCACCATGGTGTATTTCATTCCCCCTAAGCTCATGACTGGTATAGGACCAAATAAATCCATATGTAACAGTTCTAAGCATCGGGAAGAAGATTTACGACCCTTGTTCTTAAAAGAGGATTTGATTTGTTTACCAAACTGACATGCTGAGCAAATTTTTTCTTTGATAAAATCCATTTTGGGCAATCCAGTAACAAGATCGTGGTTACTCAAATAAGCAATATATTTTAAATTGAGGTGGTTTAATATCTTATGCCACAACCAGTTTTTAGAAGATTTTGAGGCAATAAAACATACTGGTGCATAAGATTGATCATTCCAACTGACTTTGTAAGTGTTTCCACACCTTTTGCCAGTTAGGATGATCTCGTCAGTTGAGTTTTTGACTGAACAAGAATGTTTGTCAAACTGTACTGAGAATCCATTATCGCATAACTGACTGATACTGATCAGATTATACTTGAGATTCTCAACTAATAAAACATCATTAATGGTGAAGTTAACATGGATAAGCTTACCCTTACCTACAGTTTTACCTTTAGAATTATCTCCAAAACTGATGTTTGGTCCAGTGTACTTAATCAATTGAGATAATAAATTTGAATCTCCTGTCATGTGGCGTGAACATCCACTGTCCAAATATCATATAGATCCAATGCTTGTACCTATTACCTGCAATCAAACACACGATAAGATTGTGGTACCCTTTTCTATTTGGGTCCAAAGTTGATTAGTCCTTTAGGAATCCAAACTTGGATCAGTCTGACTGACCGTCCAGTTGTTGTATTCCAAATTGTCTTTCTCGGTCTGTGTGCGTGTGATGTATGGTGTGCAGGAGATACAACATGTGATTTGCCCTTTTTCGACTGATTTTTCAGCCAGTATCTTTTCTGAACTGGCTTGCTGTTATAGTAGTTTGAATAGCCGTTTGAGTAGTTTTTGCTGAAAATTTTTGGTGGCTGACTTCGTGAGTCGGTCACAACTCTTGGGCTATAATCAATACCACATCTTCTGCCCTTGCTCATATTGGGAGTTGGATGTTCGATCAGTTTACTCGGCTCAGCTTTTTCTTGTACCATAACTGATTTGACAAAGTGAATATATTTCCCTTTATCCATATTCAGTTTTGGTTGAGTATCTTTGGAAGGTACTTCATCCTGGTTACTGAATCCTAAGCCAGTTTTATCAGTAAATGATTTCTGAGAGTTCTGTATATCAGTCAATGCAACGGATGATTTATTCCAAGCTTGAATGAGCTCAGTTTGCTTTTAATTTTCAAGCATTAACTTTTGAATCATTAATTGATCCTTGCTCCTTTCAGTATTGAGTTCAGCAATCTCTTTTTTTAGACTCAACATCTCAACTGATATATCAGTTGTTGTCTTATTGTCGATAGGATCATTTTGCTCTACTCTGGCCTTTTCAAATGATAAGGCAAGCTTTTGATACTCACTAACCATGTCATGAAGACTCGAAATAAGTTCCTCTCTTATGAAATCAGTTGAGCTAAAGTCAAATACCTGTTGGCTGCTTGACTGAACTTCTGTGTCATCAGCCATCAAGCACTTTACTTCTTCCTCATCTTCACTAGAGCTGCAAGAGGTTTCTGGTTCTGACTCTTCGCTGTCAGTCTCTGCCCATTTGGCTTTGCTATCCTCAGCTAGGAGTACTTCATGCTTCTTTTTGTAAGGCTTCTTATCATCCTTAGATCTCCTCTTATGCTCATACACTTTCTTCTTTCTTTCAGTTGAAACTTGACTGTCCTTCTTAGGTTTGGGACAGTCAGCAATAAAATGACCAGGTTTGCCATAGTTGTAGCATGCATTGGACTCTTCTCTGGAATTGTTTCTTTGGTACTGCTTCTGAAAATTTGTTTGATTTTTCCTCATGAATCTTCCGAATTTCCTGGTGAATAATGACATAGCGTCATTGCTTAGTTCATCTACAGCTTTCTCAACTGAACCAGTTGGTTCTGATCTTACAGCAGCTAAAGCAGTAGTTGCTGCTGGGGTAGATGGTTCTCTTTCTCGAGTTTGCAGTTCAAACTCATATGCTTTTAAGTCAGCAAACAGGTCATGGAGTTCAACTTTGTTCAGATCTTTAGACTCTCTCATAGCCATGGTTTTCACATCCCATTCTTTGGGAAGGCCTCTGATGACCTTCAATGCTACTTCTTTATTGGTATACACTTTTCCAAGTGCATTCAGTTCGTTGATGATGCAGCTGGTTCTTTAATCATATTCATGCATTGTTTCTCCAACTTTCATTCTAATGTTATCGAACTTCTGTACAGAAACAGATAGTTTGTTTTCTTTGGTTTGTTCATTGCCTTCACAAAGCTGGATTAACTTCTCCCAAATCTCTTTGGATGTCTTGCACATCTTGATTTTACTGAACGTCACTTTGTCCAGAGTTTTGTACAATATGTCTTTTGCTACATTATCCAGATTTGCTTTTCTCTTGTCTTCAGCAGTCCACTCATCTCTGGGATTTTCAATACGGTTAGGAGTCCCATCTGTGATTGCAATTGCTGTATTGGCTTTCAAAATCTTCATGGGTCTGTCAGTTATAACGTACCACATGTTATCATCCTGTGCAGTTAGATGAGCCTGCATCCTGATCTTCCAATCATCGAAATCTTCTCTGGAGAACATGAGAATCTTGTTGAATGAAGACATATGAGCACTTAGAGTATAGATAATCTTTGAAAGGATATGACTTGCTCTGATGCCACTTGAAAGGATCGGTGAATTGGGTGAAAAGTGTTTAGAAGGGGGGGTTGAATAAACACTGCTCAATTAAAATATTCTTCGACAAACTGATTTCAGTTGTGTTACAAACTGAATCTAAATATCCCGTCTGTCAATAACAATCAGTTAAACTGAGTAAACAGTTGCGGAAAACTAACTGACTGAAAGATAGAGTATCTAACTGTAAAAGAAAACTGAAAGTAATAACAGCACAATTTGTTTCTGGATGTTCGGAGACTTGAATAACTCCTACGTCACCCCTTCTATTACGAAGATAAGATATTCACTAAAAGACTTTGATCAAATAAAAAACGGTGTACTGACCCACTTCAGTTTGGACTTATCACTTTGCCAATACTGAAACTCTTAGTATACAACACTTTAACAGATCGTAACTGATCTTAGCACAACTTATAAAATCTATCAATCGATTACAAAGTGCTATGTAAGCTCAAGAGCGTACTCTAGAATACTACTGATATAACTGATAAGCGTGAGCTTTGATTTCTGAATGTGAGTGGATATTTTTGCAGCGTAACAGCAAGTAAGATAAGATAACTGAGAGTCGGGTGTTCTTCAGCTGCTGCCTTCGACTATTTATAAGCTTCCCTCTCAACGGTAGCATTAAAGATATTTGAATATTCTAACCGTTGATTGCCACGTCGATATATCCTGAAAATAGTACACTGTTCATTTCTGAAATGCGGCGAGCCACTACCAGTTGCAGATAGCTGTACTATTTGTCGGTTGTCGCTTTCAGTACACGTCATCAGTTGTTGAGAATGGCTGAAATGTATGAACAGCAGCTGATCGTCTCTCAGTCTGTGCTGCTGATCCCGATGACTCGGCCCCCTGCGATCTTTGGGAACCTCTCTGGGGACACACTTTAGCAAAGTGTCCCGGCTGTTTACAGAAATTACAACTACCAGTCACTCCCTGGCATTGCTCAGTAGCATGTCTTCCTCCGCAAGTCTTGCAATAAACTCCAGTGTAACTCTGGATCAGTCTGGAACCACCGGAGCTGGAAGAACTACTGCCAGATTTCTTGAATTGCTTTCCCCTGGCTTTCAAAAATTCTTTCTTTCCTCCACTACTGCTGCCACTCTCAAATCTGGGAGGTGGTTGCTGTGGTCTCGGTGCTAGAGGCACAAATGAAGCCCATTTCTGTCTCATCAGACCGGCTTCTGCTCCCTTGGCTCTGTTCAGGGCATCAGTAAAATTATCCGGTCGCCCTGTGTTCACCAATGTGAAAATGTCGGGGTTCAGGCCATTGATGAACTGGTCAGCAGTAGCTTCTTCGTTGTCAGCCACATGTGGAGCAAATTTCAGCAAGGAGGAGAATTTGGACACGTATTCTTCTATGTTCATCTGTCCTTGCTTGAGGTTGGCAAACTCCGCCCCCTTGTCCTTCCGGTACGACACTGGAAAGAATCGTTGATAAAATTCAGTTCTAAATATATTCCAGGTAATATTTGTACCTCTATGCTCCATGGCTCTCTTCCTCGTAATCCACCAGTCCTTGGCAACGTCGCGTAACTGGTGTCCAACTAATTTCACCCTCTTCTCATCTGTATACTCTAAGGATTCGAACAACATCTCTATATCATCAAGCCAACTCTCACACTCCACAGCATTCTCTGTGCCTTTCAAGGTTGGCGGATGAAATGACTGAAATCGTTTCAGTAACGTTTCCATTGGAGTCAGTGTGACATCCATTGTAGGATTGGATGTACTTCCCTGTTCTGGTACTCGTCTCGGAGGCATATCTAATAATCAAATAGATTAGTAACAAGTACAACAATTCTGTTGCAATCCTCCTCTGATCATCTTACTGCTGATCTCGAATCAGTACTGATCCAATCTCAATAAAACATATTACTATATCAAATCAGATAACAAGTAACATGTAATAAAGCAGTAAGACATGCTAGCATTCAAAAGCAGGAAAGAAAACCTCGGTCTACCCCGCTCACTAGCCTCTTCTATCTCAATCTAAAGGATCTATCGCTCTGATACCACCTGTTGTGGGGACCTGGACGCTAATCATCTTTTTAATCATGATTGGGACTAATTAATCCATTATAATAAACATGGTCTAATTTTTTTTTTCTTTTAAAATGCGGAAGGTAATGGAATCAAACTCCTATACATATCAGTATAAAAGTATAGATATGATAAAATATACAAACATACATACTCAGGTTCAACAACTACTATCAAGTGTTTAAACCCTAGCTCTAGTCCAAATCCGGTATCACCACTTTAATCTCGGTCTGTCTTCACCTCTGTGACCCTGTACCTGTCCCACCTGTTGCCATGCACACATACAAACAAGACAACAGCCGGATAACTCCGGTGAGATATAAATATCCCAGTATAAACAATGTATTAAATGCAATCATATAAATCATATATAAAAGCATAAACAAACATCAAAACATGTATCTAGTCTGACTACATGAATCAATGACTCGTGATCTAATCTTATCTTATCTCAAATCTAGGGATCCCAATCTAATTTAGACTTTGGTATTTTGTATCGAGTGTCTGAGATAGACGTCGATCTACATCTAAAGCTCTTCGATACACCATAAGTCTAGAGTCTTATCGGTTCTGAGAAAGACTCGGCGGTTCTGCCCTAGCTAGGCTGATCTGCCCTAGACTCGGACTCTGACTCTGTTCTAAGTCAATACATCAACATATCAATCTGATAACCTGCAAATATCAATGCAATAAAGTAAATTATGTGATTTAGGGAAACTCAAGTCAAACCTAACTCGAGTTTTGCAATCCCGAATCAACATTTATTTCTACCTTTCTTGCTGTCGATCTGATACAATCAAAGTCTTGATTCAAAGTCTGTCACTGTTCAATCTGGCAATGACAATATCAATATATTCCGTATCAAGATTCTAATTAAATCACAACGTCTCTGTTTTATCAAATTCTGATAGTACAACAGTACAATCTTGCGATACTGATAATACTATATCAGTCTATATCAATTACAATAATTTACAATCAACCACTGTACCAATCTGATATCAATTCTAATCAATTTCATTCTGAAATTCATAACAATTCCATATGATATCCGTTTCTCAATCTGACTTCGATTCTACGTTGTCTAACATGTCAAGAACAACATATATGACGTGTATTCAATTCTAACAACATCATAATTTCCAAACATGTCAAAACGTAGTAAAACTTACGTCCAATTGTAGCCTACGTTGCTAGGAACTCGATACCGAAGTCGGATTCAAAATCAGACGGACGGATTTCTCACAAAAGGCGTAAGGATTTTCAACACAATTCCTCGGACCCTTTTCTCGATTTTTGGCTGATTCTGAAGGATTTCGTTCTATATATATATCGGTGCATGCATGTTATGAGGTGTCCTCATTTTTCGCAAAACACGTAGCACCGCGGGTGCGCTGCGTGTATTAATTCATATCCATTTTCCAGAAGTCAAGACCGCGGGTGCGGTCATGTTTGCACCGCGGGTGCGGTCCTGCACCACGGGTGCGGTCTTGTTTTTACCGCGGGTGCGGTCTCACCTCGAATAAAATTTACTACCCTACTGGACATCGACCGCGGGTGCGGTCTAACCATGAACGCGGGTGCGATGTTGCTTCGGCAACACATTCTAAAATTCAGAATAAATGGCCGCAGATTATCTTAAATCATGTCTCAATTGGCCCTTTCGTAATCCCGTTAAATTATAAGTCAATAATCCTTGATTACCAGTGCTTAATTCTCGGGCATTACAAAATATGTCCAAAACGGGAATTGAAATTAAATTTCGTCTAAAATGCGCTACATCATAAGTCTCTTCAAAATTCTAATAATGACTTGTCTTTAATAACAACCGAAGAGTTCTTATAGACTCTATTGCTGTTGTTTCGCCATTCCCACATAGATGAATCTTTCAGCATCATTTGGTCATCCGCTCCACAAGCAACCCTTCATAGACACACTTATATAAGTAGTAGCACCAGAATTTATCCACCTGGAGTGATTAGGTACACAACTCAAATTAGCTTCAGAACTAACTAAATTGAGAATCGGACCTTTCTTGACACACCAGTTGGCGTATTTTAGACAATCTGTCTTCAAGTGATCTTGCGACAAAAGAAACAACTAATTTCTGAAATAGTCTCAACTGCAGATTCTTTTCCTCGTTTTCTTTCTTGGCCTTAAAAGAAGTTGCTAAGTTTGCACATTCAATTCTTTCTCGCTCTTTCCCCTCTTCTTCTTGTACACAGCGAGAAACGAGCTCAGTAAGAGTCCATTTATTCTTTTGAGTATTATAACTCATCTTAAATATATGCATTGCACCAGTAGAGAAATCAAAAGTAAATGCACTTGCAAATCATTAGATAGTTGTAACTTTAGTGTTTTTAGTTTGGAAGTAATATGAGAAATATCCATTATGTACTCTCTTATGTTCCATTTTTCTTTATATTTCATGGAGAAGAGGTTAGCCAAAAGATTATTCATCTCGGTCTTTTCATTATTTGCAAAATGTTGTTCTATTTCTCAACGAACTTAGCATCAACTTTCTCTTCAAACATAGAGCCCTTGAAGATTTCGTGAACAGAGCGTTTCATGATAATAAGGCCCATGCGATTATAACGATGAAATTTCTAAATGTTAGACTTTTCATTGGCAGAACCTCCTTCAGTAAGAGACAGAGGTCATATAATACAAGAAATATATATTTAATCTTACTGAACTAATGATATACACAATCATCAACTTTGCCTACTTCAAAGGCATATGAGATAATTACTTGATGAAATTTGCGAAGCTTGTTTGAGACCGTAGATGGATTTCTTTATTCTGCAAACTATTTTCTTTGGGTCGCCTGATACAAAGGTTTCTGGTTGCGCCATGTATATCGTTTCATCAATGTTACCATTAAGAAACAAAGTTTGAACATCCATATGATGTAAATCAAAGTCGAAATGAGCTACAATTGCCACTATGATTCTAAAAGAGTCTTTCGTTGAAAAGAAGAGATAAAGTCTTTTTATAATAGACACATTCCTTTTGAGTGAACCCTTAGCAACTAAACGCGCCTTATATTTCTCGATGTTGCGTTTTGAATTCCTTTTGGTTTTAAATATCTAATTAGGAACAATAAGTTTGACACCTTCAGGAAATTCAAGGAGATCCCAAGCGTCATTTCGTTGAATTGATAATGGTCAAACTTTATTCTTTAATGAGATAAATAAACCATAACTTGCTAAGGAGATTAGATAGTTATTTTGATGTGCATTGAAGGATATATAATATAATTGGTTAAGAGTCATATGAATTCCAAGTGGAAGATTTTCTGAAATTTTATTTTCTATAATGGACTTACATATTTAAATAACTATTATATTATATATACTATCTAATTCAATAAAATCAAATAAGTGACTTATAAAGTCGACTCAAAATTTATAATGAAAGTATGGAATTTAATGTGTAGAAACCATATACTATTAGGATTGAAGAGATTATAATTAAAGGGTATCGTTTATAAGTGTTTTGAAAAGACACCATGAATAGACATGATGAAAGTTGTAGTCTCTAAACCAAATCTATTAAAACAAATAGGCATCCCCCCATTAAAGAGAGGATTAAGTATATCTTGACATGAATTAAAAGTGAGAAAAACTCGATTCATGCTGAGAAGAACTTAGGGAATTTGGTTGTGGAAGGCTTCATCCAAAACAAATTCTCTAGTTTGGATTATGGTATGTTTTACAACATTTATTTATAATAGTCTGATATGAAAGTTTAAAGATCATGTTGGGTTTAGGAAATCTAAATTGCAACACACACTTGAAACAACCTCGAATATCTTGGATTTACTCAATTTTTTTGACAAAATGTATTGGAACATTTCATGTTTGCAATCTTGATTTTGATGTTTACAAAATTTGTTATTTTGTTTCTAGTGAATTTACCTAAGTGCGCAGAAAGCTACCGAGCCTAAACTGAATCTACCGAGACACAAACTGAAAGCGTCAATCGATTGTCCAAACTGAACCAGTTCAACTGATATATCAAAAACCAATTCAATTGATTGTCCAGCTGATAGGTAGTTCAGCAGAAGACCTTCAAAAGCCCGGCCAGCTGATGAAGAGCGCAACTGATGAAGAACCCAACTAACAAGTTCAACTGAAGCAGTGAAATCATTTCAGCTGACGAGCCAACTGATTTCACCACACCAGTTCAAGACCAGTTCAGAGCATCAGTTTGGGGCCGACCAGTTTGCAGAACACGACAAGCTTATCTAAGTGGAATCCAGCTGTTCCCATTAAGGAAAGCAATTTTCAATCAAAGGACAATAATGAATGTTGCAGCAGATCTTAAAGTCAAGAAGTTCCAGAATGGCTGTCAGAAAAGACAAGACAAAATATCGAGGAACATATTCAAACTGTAACGAACATATTTGATGGGTCTTGAAGAACGGTCACGAAGCCTCTATAAATACAAGAACAAGACCATTAACAAACAAGTGTGTGAAAATCATAAAAAAAGAAGAAGGGCACGCTTAACGTATATCAGCTTACAAGAAGCAATCCGCCTAGGTTTGAGGAAACACTTCAAAGTGTTATCAGCTTATATTATAAGCACATTTTCCTCAGTGTGTGAGCACTGATATGTATTCTCACACACGCACACACAATCACTCACAAATACGGAGAGTTAATCTTATTGAATAGTTGAGTGAGTCTTGCACAAAGACGTTAAACTTGTGTATGTAGTATTTGACACATAGACGTTAAACAAGTGTTGGCTGGAAGATGCTGCTTTCAGTCTTGGCTAGGAGTTCAGTTAGGCAGTAGCATAAGTCCTAAGCTGAGTGGGTTTGACAAAGTGTTGTATAATTCAAAGTCTTCTAGTGGATCCTACCCGAGGTGGTAGAAGGGGTGACGTAGGACCAGTTGTAGTCTCCGAACATCCATAAACTTATTTTGTATACTTAACTGTTTAACTAGTGTTTTCAAATTGATTTGATCATTTCGAGCTGATATCAGTTCAATTCTCACCATAACTGAACTGATACAAGCAAGAACCGATCCCCCCTTATTTCAGTTAATCAGTTCACACAAGGTAAAAAGCTTTCAAAATAATCAGCTTCTTAAGGAAGAATTATTTCGAGTATTTTCCGTTTGGTTTAAAACCAAACTCGATCTAATTAATCAGTGTTTACATTCTTAGAACACGAGCTATTGCAGCTTATTGATAATATTGTGTTTGAAGCACCCTCGCAGGTATCAAAACCGATCCATCAAAATGTTTGTATATTGTTTCTTCGGTATAACAATATCCAAACAACAACTATTTCGAGGGAAAAATTTTAAGTCAGAAAATTATGGAGATCTTAAGTGCATAATGAATTTATCACTTCTATATATGTATATTGTTTGAAAATGGTGAATGCTTAATTATATATCATGATATAATCATTATCTATAGTAGGACACATGTTTTGGATGATAATCAATTATTTGAATCACCAAAAAATTCCAAACAACGAAGGGATATCATGAACAGACGTCACTATTTACACTAGAACTGAAAAACTCTATTAATAGATGCAATTGTTCATGTTATGGTACATCGAGTTCCTGATTCCTTCAATCTCGATTCCTCCCAGTCTGATTCCTTCACTCTTCATGTAGGCTTCTTATGGTTCGTTGATTCATTTCCAACATCTCAAGTATGAAACAACCATAATTTGTTTTTTAGCAAGCCCAAGTTATACTTTTCTTTCATGTGATTATTCAGTCACTTTCAAAAATTATTTTAACCGTCACTTTAAAGATTACAAAATATTTTTTTTAAAATTATTTGTTTAATATAAAACCTTCAACACATATTTAAAAATTTCTTGTATTCACGTCTCTTGTGAGATTACAGTCTCATTAATCAATATTCATGTAACAGTTTGATTTCAAATGACTAATCCAAATGCAGTTCAAATTAATCTGTTAGATGGAAATGTGAAGAAACCTTTTTTTAGTGTTTGACTATAATCTCTGCATAATAACTCATATCCATTTTAAAGCTCATTTAAACTCATGTGAAACGGTCTTACAAGCAATTTACATGAAAATTTTATGACTCATCTGCGGATAATGATTCGTAAGACCATTTCATATGAAACATACTCTTTAAAACAAGAGTTTATAAGAGAAATTTAAAACTAAAGTTTATAAGAGAAATTTAAAACTTTGTTTGATTTGTGACATCATGATGATCTTTTGGTTGAGCATAAGATTAATTTAATTTTTTGGGAAACCATAGATGAGAGATCTATAAATTTAATTATTTGGAAAATTGAGATATGATATTTGGAATTAATTAAGATACGAGTATGTATGTTGTAAGACGACATCACAAATTTATATTTGATAGACATAAATTAATTGTGACGATGAAAATAAAAAACCAGCAGACCAGCAGCACTATTTAAGAAAACAGTAGACAACAAGGAAATCAGAAGCTACTGGTCTAGTAAAACAAAAGCAGTAGAAAGGATAGAAAAACAGAATCAGTAGAAGATGTTGCCTAACGTGACTACTTTAAATGTTATCGTTAAGGTTACCAAGTACTAGTATTAATTGCAGCATTAAATACTATACGGAGTCATTTAATTCACTTTACCGAGTTTAGTATAAAACAAGACTGATTGTTTTATAGCTTTTCTGCAGGAACCATTTTTGGTAATAAAGCTGACTCTATCAGAAACCTGAAGACATCTTCTGATCATAAACGTTGAACTCAGTCGCTTATATATACATGTAACAAACCCTTACAACACACGACTACGCATAATATCTTTTCAAGGATCAACGTTATTTCACTCAACGAGACAATCTCGAAATTCCTTGATAACTTTGAGTTCAACACCAAGAAAAGTAGCACACACTTCATAGCAAATATCTGATCTCTTGAAGATCATATTGTGCTACTGATTCTTACACTCTTCACAATCTTTTACAGCACTTATACTTTATCAGGAAGAGTTTGTAATCTGAAAAGAGTCTTTTCAGAACTTTGTGTATCACGATCTTTTTGAGTTGAGTAACTAAGAGTTTCAGTAGGCAAAGGTGTAAGTCCTTCTGAAGTGGGTGTGTACAAGAGTTGTACTGTAATATCCAAAGTCTTTTAGTTATACCTTCTGGAAACAGGAGAAGGGGAGACGTAGAAGATTTCATCTTCGAACTTCCATAAACAACTACTGCCTACTGTTATTATTGTCTTTCACTTCATCAGATTGTTTCTGCACCTATAATTGTAATCTAGGTGAAAGTATACGCAACAAGATAAACTACTATCTCTAATAGGATTGTAGTACCTCATCGAAAGAAACGGAAAAAGGAGTAGAGTTTATTCACCCCCCTCTAAACTCAACTTCGATCCTCAATAATTGGTATCAGAGCAGGTTATTCTTGTTCGTGAAAAACTACAACAGATGGCACATTTTAGCAAGATCCCTATGTTCTCTAAGGAAGATTTTGATGATTGGAAGATTAGAATGCAAGCTCATCTTGCAGCACAAGATGATGACATGTGCTATGTCATCACAGATGATCCATTGAAAATATTAAAGCCTAACACAGCTGTTGCTGTTACTGAGGGTGCACCACAGATGGTTGAAAAATCAAGAAGTGAATGGACCAGCGAAAATAAGAAGAAGGCCAACCTTGATAATGTTGCAAAGGATATATTATATAAAACTCTTGACAAGAACACCTTTAGCAAGATTAAAATGTGTTCTACTGCAAAAGATATTTGGGAAAAGCTCATCCAGATATGTGAGAGAAATGAGCAAACGAAAGAAAACAAACTGTCTGTAGCAATCCAGAAGTTCGAGAATCTAAAAATGAGAGCTGGTGAAACTCTAAATGAGTTCGATGAAAGATTCAGTAGCTCGGTAAATGAGCTAACAGCTCTAGGTAAATAGCATAGCAACAGAGAAATAGCTCTCAAGGTGATGAGAGCATTACCCAGAGAATGGGATGTAAAAACAATGGCTATGAGAGTGTCCAAAGATCTAAACAAGTTGGAACTGCACGACTTGTTTGCAGACCTGAAAGCGTACGAGTTCGAATTGGAGGTAAGAAGTGGAGAAGAGCCTTCAATTCTACCTACCAAGGCTCTTGCTGCCAGTGCTGAACAAATCAGTACATTGGAGAAGACTGCTGAACAAACAGTAGTGATGCTATGTCCTTGTTTGTAAAGAAATTCTCCAGGTTCATGAAAAAGAACCATCGAACTTATCAGGGTCCCAATCGCAACTTCAAGAAAGATTCACCATCTGGTGATATGGGATGCTTTAACTGTGGAAAAATAGGTCACTTCATTGCTGATTGTCCTAAACCAAAGAAGGATGACCAGAAGAGAAAGGATCACAAGAGGAATGACAAAAAGTCCAGAAGAGATCGAAAAGCAATGATTGCTGAAGAGAGCAAATCCAAATGGGCGGACTCCAGTTCTGAGTCATCTGATTCAGAAAGTCATTCCAGTGAAGTGATGCAGAAAAAGTCAAATGTTTCATGGCAGACACTGATTCAACCTCGACATCTGAAGAGGTATTTGATTTTGATTCTAACGAATTCACACGAACTGATCTGATTAATGCATTACATGAAATGGTAGAAGAGTATTCTAGACTTTCTCGATCATTCGAAGAAGTTAAGATCGAAAATCAGGGCTTAAAGGATCAGAACAGAAGTTAACTTGCTTGCAAGTAGACAGCTGTAATGATTTACAAGTTGAGATGAGTAAATTAAAAACGGAGAATGAAAGAGCAAAAGCAGATTACCAGAAGATACTTTCTGAAAACCAGAAGTTATCACTACTGATAAATGCTTGGAACAAGTCTTCTATTTCACTAGAAAAGATGCAAGAATTACAAAAACAATCTGGAGACAGGAGTGGTCTCGGATTTTGTAATAATGAAGGCACTTCTGAAACGAATACTAGCCAAAACTAGATATGTGCAAAGGGAAATATATTCACTTTGTAAAATCTAGCGTGGTACAGAAAACAGAAGTACCTACTGCTTCAGTAGAAAGGAATGTAAATCAGATGAACAGAAGAATGCATTATGGTCTGTGTTATGTTGAACCTAAGGAAAAAGTTGACCAGAGTTCTAGAATCAGAAGAGGATTCAACTCAGGAAGACAACCTCCTATGAAGGTTAAAAACTACCAGTACTACAATTCTAAACCTGTTCAGAAGAGATACAGGCTGGACAACAGAAACAGAAGGGAAGAACAACATACTAGGATGCACAATGTTAAAAACAACAGACCCTTTGCTGCACACACCTCCATGGACACCCGAAGTATAAAAATTGTACAAATGTGGGTCCCCAAAGGGCTGATAAGGCTTGGACCCAAATAGATTTGGGTACCAGATACTAAAATTTGTGTTTGCAGGAACAACAGAAGAAAACAGAAATCAGTAACTCTACATGGTATCTGAACAGTGGATGTTCCAGACACATGACTGGACAGAAAAACCTACTTTCCGAGATAATGAGTTGCACTGGACCAAAGATAACTTTTGGAGACAACTCAAAAGATAAAACCGTGGGTAAATGTAAGATTATCCATGGTAACATAACCATTAAAAATGTGTTATTAGTTTACAACCTTTGTTACAATCTAATTAGCATTAGTCAACTATGTGATAATGGTTATTCTGTAGCTTTTCAAAAGCACTCGTGTATAGTTAGAGATTCTACTGAAACTACTGTATTAACTGGAAAGAGAGAATGCAACACCTACAGAGTCTCTTGGAACTCAAATCACGTCAACACTCCTACATGCTTAGTTACCTCTCTTAGTAATAAACACTGGCTATGGCACAAGAAATTGAATCATCTGAATTTCAAGTCAATCAATCATCTCAAAAAGCAAAATATAGTTGATGGCTTACCTGATATTAATTTTGTTAAAAATCATGTTTGTTCTGCTTGTCAGCTTGGGAAACAGATAAGATCTAGTTTCAAGAACAAAGATAGCAAATCAAATTCAAGATGTCTGGAATTACTGCATATGGATCTATTTGGTCCAATCCCTATCATGAGCTTAGGGGAAATGAAATATACTCTTGTTGTTATTGATGATTTTTCTAGATTCACTTGGGTAATATTTCTCGCAGGAAAAGATCAAACCAGTAGCCTCCTGATCAAGCTTCTGAAAAGAATTCAAAATGAAAAATCTTCTTCCATCATTAAAATCAGAAGTGATCGGGGTACTGAGTTCACTAACAAAAATCTTGAGTTATATTTGGATGAACAGGGGATTCATCATGAATATTCAGCTGCCAGAACACCTCAACAAAACGAAGTAGCTGAGAGCAGAAATAGAACTCTAAAAGAAGTAGCTAGAACAATGCTAGCAGATGCAAACATCTCTCAGCGCTTCTGGGCTGAAGCAGTTAATACTGCTTGTTACACGTAAAACAGAACTATGATCAACAAAAGGCACAATCAAACTCCTTATGAAATATGGAAAGGGAACAAACCCAACGTATCTTATTTTCATGTGTTTGGTTGCAAATGTTTTGTACTAAATAATGGCAAAAATCACTTAACTGCATTTGACTCAAAATCAGATGCTGGACTATTTCTTGGTTACTCTTCTGTAAGCAAAGCCTTTAGAATTTTCAACAATAGAACTCTTAATGTTGAAGAGTCGATTCATGTTGTCTTCGATGAAGACAGCAGTGCTCCTGAAATATCTAACACGTCAGATTTAAGTAACAGGCTAGACAGGATCCACTTGGAACTGGACAGTGAAGATGATGTAAAAGCAAACATCAAGGATCTTCAAAATCCAGAACCAGACATTCCGATAGTGGAACCAGAAGTACATACATTAGATCTGTCAATACCAGCAGAAGACACTCAAGAACCTACTACTGGTTCCGTCGGGAACAATCTCAACACATCAAATCAGGAAGATATCCTTTTAAATCTTTTTATTTGGAGAAAATCTCATCCTCCATCATTGGTTATTGGTAATCCAGCAGCGTCTTTGAGAACCAGAAGGCAAATGATCAATGAATACATGCATGCTGCTTTTATCTCTCAAGACGAACCAAAGAAAATTGAAGAAGCTCTTCTGGATCCTATTTGGATTGAAGCTATGCAAGAAGAGCTGAATCAATTCAAACGAAACGAAGTTTGGTTTTTAGTACCTAGACCATCTCACGAAGCTGTCATTGGAACTCGGTGGGTATTCAGAAACAAACTCAATGAAGAAGGCACATTGATCAGAAATAAAGAAAGACTGGTAGCTCAATGATAGGCTCGTAATAGTTAATATTTTATTTTCATATTTCCCGTTATTTTAACCTCCGATATGTTTAATTGACACATTTTTGTGTAATTTTATTGTAGGAGGAACTTTTACGGTCTTGGAGCAAATTTGAGCTAAAAAAGTGATGTTTATCACATTTGAAGTTTCCAAGATAGAGTTTGAAAGAGAATGGCCAAACAGAAGAGGTCTAAGAACAAGGCGTGGCCACGTCTTGTGACGATATTTCAGCTGCCAAAAATTGCAAGGAGGAAAATCTAGATAAAATATTATTTATTATTTTATATTTTAAGAATTAATTAGGGTTAATTTAAATTTAGTGGGCTTCTTAGCTTAATCCTTGACCCAACTCACTATTCACAAAAAGAAGGAGGCAGCTGATTTTTTTTTACACAATCAATTCATTCTCCCTCACCCTCCTCTCCAAAGATCTCACGTGAAGCACAAGGAACAAAGGGCTCAAGGATTTTCTCTCCAACTCTCTCCACACTTTTAGGCTAAGTTTTATTTTTGATTCAAGGGAAATTTTTACTATTTCGATTTATCACTGTGAGGCTTTTGTGCTTTAATTTAATATTCGTGTTGTTCAAGTATTTGTTGATTTATGATTTATTTATATGAAAGTTGTGTGTTGATTAATCTGACAATTTAATTCGATATATAATTTTCTATTGCTATCCATGAATTCAGTGATCCGTAATTGTCATGAACGATTGGTACATGAGTAGCGATAGATTAGGTCTGTTGTGCTATCATAGCATATTTAATCTAAATAAATCAACGAAGCTCGATCTATCAATTGCAGCTATCTCGGTTGTTAGATTTATGATTAACTGTTTTCACAAAACGAAAATGCTATTTTTAATTAATATGGAACGCTATCGTGCCCAGTTAATTATTAATAAGTTTTGACTGGATGCTGGGTTTGGTCAATTAAATTAGGAAAACACAAGAATTTTAGCGGCTATCCCTATAATTCTAAGGTTAGTTGCTTGTATCTGCATGAATAAATATATGTTAGCCGATGAACAGTGATACAATTGAATAGTAGAAATCCCTTGAATCGAGTTGGGTAATATTAATTTACATTTCATTAGTTTTCATCTTAATTAATTAT
The DNA here is from genome assembly GCF_022965805.1 of Primulina eburnea. Taxonomy (NCBI): domain Eukaryota; kingdom Viridiplantae; phylum Streptophyta; class Magnoliopsida; order Lamiales; family Gesneriaceae; genus Primulina; species Primulina eburnea. Next base: position 2,266,454 of record NC_133106.1, on the reverse strand, counting down.
TTCTTCTTGCATGTTAAATTAGTTATAGTATTTTATTAGTTTTTATTAAACAAATCCCCCCTTTATTTGCATTTTGCTCGAAAGAAATCATCCCCCGTTCCCTGTGGATTCGACCCTACTCACCATTACACTAATTTTATTTAGAGAGTAGGAATTTAAGTTTGGTGGCTCAACGACAGCACACCAAATTTTGGCGCCGTTGCCGAGGAACGGTGCACGGTTAATTCTTTTCGAGTTTTGTTTTTTGTTTTATGCTTTGTTCTTCTCTTACAGATGATTCATCAAGAGAAGAAGAATTTCAAAAATTTTTGTCGTGAAATACTTCAAGATGTTTCATCGACAAGTATTCACAAGTTTTGCCCAACAAAACGGAGAGCCATTCTACGCAACAAGGGAGAGATTCAATAATTTAGTAACAACATTCAGGAATCATGATTTTTCTAACTATGTTCTTATTCGACTTTTTCTTAAAGGTTTGGATACAGTTACACGGAGATGGGTATTTAATGGAGCACTGACAACTGGTAGTCCATTACTTAGTCGACATGAAGACTGTGTGATATATTTGCTAAATGATATGGCCGACTTTGACTACCATCAATATTGGAATCCTTCGCTGCAGAGTTGGAACCACCAATATTCTCCAGAAGTTAGCCACTCTGATTTTATAGACCAACCTTTTGAGCATAAAAAAGATGAAGGATATAGTCTTGAAATAATCATAAGTCGACTGAATGATATAGTAAACAAGCGCGTGACATTGAATGAGGAAACTGTTGAACCTCAGTCTGAAGAAGTTTTGGAAGAAATATCACACGAAGATGAGACACCAATGAAGTTGAGAGATGAACAAACTCCTGAGACTATCGATATGAGCTCGTCGATAATATTATCATACATACATCTAGGAGATCCTTGTCTTTCTCCATTGCCGATTTCAACAGATTTTGTTCTTCAAAAGCCAACGATGATACTTTCATCTCATGCCGATTATTTAAAGTTACGTTTTGTTGAGGAGATGAGCTTACATTGTATACATCAAGCCAAACTTGAGGGCACATGGAACCAAGACCCATTTATGATGTCATATGACACGTACTTTGGGCGTCAGCCGCTCTTTGAATGAGTGCTTTTGAGAGTCAAGCTGACGACTAAAAATCAAACGCTTTTGGGAGACAACCCAAATTTCTCGTTCTTATTGTTTTTAATTTCTTTTATTTTTAATTTTTTTTCACATAGTACAATTTTTATTACCTTCGTGCAGAAGATGTCTTCTAACAAGGCGTGACCACGCCTTATAAGAATAACACTTCTGCGCAAAAAAAAAAAAAATAATAATAATAAAAAAATTATAGTAGAGGTTTTCGCACAAGGCGTGGCCACGCCTTGTTGAAACACCTCTACTGATTTAAAAAAAAAAAAAATTCCAGTAGAGGTGTTCACATAAGGCGTGGCCACGCCTTATTCAAATACCTCTACTGCTGGGAGATTCTTTTTTTCCTTTTCCTTAAAAAAAAAATTAACCTATTTTTTTTCCTCTCTCTCACGGCAACGTCCACCACAGCAATAGGACACCTTGCTCTATGATGCCCAACAATTTTCAGGGGAGTTCTCTAACTCCCCTTGCTTGCTTTTACTGTCTATGTTGTGCATCTAATTTTGTGTCATTGAGGAGATTGCCACATTTAGGTGTGGGAGGGTATATTGCCTTATTTCTCGTTTTAATTTCTTTTTTCTTTTCATTTTTTGCATAAAAGTAAAAAAAAAACATTGACGTTGTTAGTCCTAGCATCTTGTTCATTTGTTATCTCTTTCTTCTGAATCCTGATTGCTCCCGATGCGAAAAAAAATGATGTTTTCTTTGCGTGCAAATGTTTTTGCATTCTCACGTTTGCATTATGAATAAGTTGCTCTTGATGATAGTTAGAGATGACAAGTGTGTGGGATTTAACACAATTGCTATATTTTTTTCTTGGTGAGCTTTGAGCCTATGAGCAATCATGATATCTTGCTCCATTTTTCTTGATTGTGTGTTGTCATTGCATTGTTAATTTTTCTAGAACTTGCATTGTTATACATGTCTTTGGCAACACTTTGTGGTGGATTACGTGCATAGACAAAATGATAAGGGCATTAGGTTTAAACCATTTTCTTTCGCATCATCTGAGCCGTTCGTTGAGCCTACCCTGATTCATAGACCCTTAGTGAACCAAGTTTGAGCCTCAACCATTTTCTTTGAATGAAAATAACCGCACTACAAGCCGTGATAAATCCTTTTTGTTGGTTAACCTCCTGTTTTGAACCCTGAATTGGAGAATAATGTAAAATTTTCACAAATAGCATCACTCGATCCAAAATAGTGTGAATTGTTGGGATTTAGTCAATCTCGAATCCTTATAGTCACCGTCTACAAAAAAAATAACAAAAAACAAAAAAAAATAACAAAAAATGGGAAAAAGAAGAGAAGTAGATGAAGTGAGAAAGAAAAAAAGAGCTGAAAAAAAAATAAAAAAATTGCTCTTGATGTTATAACGAGGTTGAAGATGTTATTATTTGGATGCAATTGTTTTTGTGAAAGGTGCATATGATTTCTCCAATTCCATAGCTCATTGTTCCCTTTTATCCTACCTTACCCCTAGCCACGTTACAACCCATTTGTAGCCCTTTTTGTTTGTGTATTTTAATTCATTCATTTAGTGGAAGGATGTGATATATTTGCAAGCCTATGGTAAAAATTTTCAGTGCATAGTATATGAGAGTTTGTTGATATATATATCCTAGACACTAATGAGCGAAATGAGCGAATCTTGTGAGAAGTTGTTAAATCCCATGCATTTTAATTTCTACACATTCTGAGTGCAGTGATTGTTAATGATGTTATTTTGTGGGATGCTCTGAAATTAAAATGTCTTGTTGCATGAAAAATGTTTTGGATAAGTAGAGGAAGCGGAAGGAGGACGAAAAATTGAGATAATGAGTTGATCTATTTTATGCTTGGGGACAAGCATCGTTTAGGTGTGGTAGATTTTGATAGGCTCGTAATAGTTAATATTTTATTTTCACATTTCCCGTTATTTTAACCTCAGATATGTTTAATTGACACATTTTTGTGTAATTTTATTGTAGGAGGAACTTTTACGGTCTTGGAGCAAATTTGAGCTAAAAAAGTGATGTTTATCACATTTGAAGTTTCCAAGATAGAGTTTGAAAGAGAATGGCAAAACAGAAGAGGTCTAAGAACAAGGCGTGGCCACGTCTTGTGACGATATTTCAGCTGCCAAAAATTGCAAGGAGGAAAATCTAGATAAAATATTATTTATTATTTTATATTTTAAGAATTAATTAGGGTTACTTTAAATTTAGTGGGCTTCTTAGCTTAATCCTTGACCCAACTCACTATTCACAAAAAGAAGGAGGCAGCTGATTTTTTTTTTTACACAATCAATTCATTCTCCCTCACCCTCCTCTCCAAAGATCTCACGTGAAGCACAAGGAACAAAGGGCTCAAGGATTTTCTCTCCAACTCTCTCCACACTTTTAGGCTAAGTTTTATTTTTGATTCAAGGGAAATTTTTACTATTTCGATTTATCACTGTGAGGCTTTTGTGCTTTAATTTAATATTCGTGTTGTTCAAGTATTTGTTGATTTATGATTTATTTATATGAAAGTTGTGTGTTGATTAATCTGACAATTTAATTCGATATATAATTTTCTATTGCTATCCATGAATTCAGTGATCCGTAATTGTCATGAACGATTGGTACATGAGTAGCGATAGATTAGGTCTGTTGTGCTATCATAGCATATTTAATCTAAATAAATCAACGAAGCTCGATCTATCAATTGCAGCTATCTCGGTTGTTAGATTTATGATTAACTGTTTTCACAAAACGAAAATGCTATTTTTAATTAATATGGAACGCTATCGTGCCCAGTTAATTATTAATAAGTTTTGACTGGATGCTGGGTTTGGTCAATTAAATTAGGAAAACACAAGAATTTTAGCGGCTATCCCTATAATTCTAAGGTTAGTTGCTTGTATCTGCATGAATAAATATATGTTAGCCGATGAACAGTGATACAATTGAATAGTAGAAATCCCTTGAATCGAGTTGGGTAATATTAATTTACATTTCATTAGTTTTCATCTTAATTAATTATTTCTTCTTGCATGTTAAATTAGTTATAGTATTTTATTAGTTTTTATTAAACAAATCCACCCTTTATTTGCATTTTGCTCGAAAGAAATCATCCCCCGTTCCCTGTGGATTCGACCCTACTCACCATTACACTAATTTTATTTAGAGAGTAGGAATTTAAGTTTGGTGGCTCAACGACAGCACACCAAATTTTGGCGCCGTTGCCGAGGAACGGTGCACGGTTAATTCTTTTCGAGTTTTGTTTTTTGTTTTATGCTTTGTTCTTCTCTTACAGATGATTCATCAAGAGAAGAAGAATTTCAAAATTTTTTGTCGTGAAATACTTCAAGATGTTTCATCGACAAGTATTCACAAGTTTTGCCCAACAAAACGGAGAGCCATTCTACGCAACAAGGGAGAGATTCAATAATTTAGTAACAACATTCAGGAATCATGATTTTTCTAACTATGTTCTTATTCGACTTTTTCTTAAAGGTTTGGATACAGTTACACGGAGATGGGTATTTAATGGAGCACTGACAACTGGTAGTCCATTACTTAGTCGACATGAAGACTGTGTGATATATTTGCTAAATGATATGGCCGACTTTGACTACCATCAATATTGGAATCCTTCGCTGCAGAGTTGGAACCACCAATACTCTCCAGAAGTTAGCCACTCTGATTTTATAGACCAACCTTTTGAGCATAAAAAAGATGAAGGATATAGTCTTGAAATAATCATAAGTCGACTGAATGATATAGTAAACAAGCGCGTGACATTGAATGAGGAAACTGTTGAACCTCAGTCTGAAGAAGTTTTGGAAGAAATATCACACGAAGATGAGACACCAATGAAGTTGAGAGATGAACAAACTCCTGAGACTATCGATATGAGCTCGTCGATAATATTATCATACATACATCTAGGAGATCCTTGTCTTTCTCCATTGCCGATTTCAACAGATTTTGTTCTTCAAAAGCCAACGATGATACTTTCATCTCATGCCGATTATTTAAAGTTACGTTTTGTTGAGGAGATGAGCTTACATTGTATACATCAAGCCAAACTTGAGGGCACATGGAACCAAGACCCATTTATGATGTCATATGACACGTACTTTGGGCGTCAGCCGCTCTTTGAATGAGTGCTTTTGAGAGTCAAGCTGACGACTAAAAATCAAACGCTTTTGGGAGACAACCCAAATTTCTCGTTCTTATTGTTTTTAATTTCTTTTATTTTTAATTTTTTTTCACATAGTACAATTTTTATTACCTTCGTGCAGAAGATGTCTTCTAACAAGGCGTGAACACGCCTTATAAGAATAACACTTCTGCGCAAAAAAAAAATAATAATAATAATAAAAAAATTATAGTAGAGGTTTTCGCACAAGGCGTGGCCACGCCTTGTTGAAACACCTCTACTGATTTAAAAAAAAAAAATAATTCCAGTAGAGGTGTTCACATAAGGCGTGGCCACGCCTTATTCAAATACCTCTACTGCTGGGAGATTCTTTTTTTCCTTTTCCTTAAAAAAAAAATTAACCTATTTTTTTTCCTCTCTCTCACGGCAACGTCCACCACAGCAATAGGACACCTTGCTCTATGATGCCCAACAATTTTCAGGGGAGTTCTCTAACTCCCCTTGCTTGCTTTTACTGTCTATGTTGTGCATCTAATTTTGTGTCATTGAGGACATTGCCACATTTAGGTGTGGGAGGGTATATTGCCTTATTTCTCGTTTTAATTTCTTTTTTCTTTTCATTTTTTGCATAAAAGTAAAAAAAAAAAACATTGACGTTGTTAGTCCTAGCATCTTGTTCATTTGTTATCTCTTTCTTCTGAATCCTGATTGCTCCCGATGCGAAAAAAAATGATGTTTTCTTTGCGTCCAAATGTTTTTGCATTCTCACGTTTGCATTATGAATAAGTTGCTCTTGATGATAGTTAGAGATGACAAGTGTGTGGGATTTAACACAATTGCTATATTTTTTTCTTGGTGAGCTTTGAGCCTATGAGCAATCATGATATCTTGCTCCATTTTTCTTGATTGTGTGTTGTCATTGCATTGTTAATTTTTCTAGAACTTGCATTGTTATACATGTCTTTGGCAACACTTTGTGGTGGATTACGTGCATAGACAAAATGATAAGGGCATTAGGTTTAAACCATTTTCTTTCGCATCATCTGAGCCGTTCGTTGAGCCTACCCTGATTCATAGACCCTTAGTGAACCAAGTTTGAGCCTCAACCATTTTCTTTGAATGAAAATAACCGCACTACAAGCCGTGATAAATCCTTTTTGTTGGTTAACCTCCTGTTTTGAACCCTGAATTGGAGAATAATGTAAAATTTTCACAAATAGCATCACTCGATCCAAAATAGTGTGAATTGTTGGGATTTAGTCAATCTCGAATCCTTATAGTCACCGTCTACAAAAAAAATAACAAAAAACAAAAAAAAATAACAAAAAATGGGAAAAAGAAGAGAAGTAGATGAAGTGAGAAAGAAAAAAAGAGCTGAAAAAAAAATAAAAAAATTGCTCTTGATGTTATAACGAGGTTGAAGATGTTATTATTTGGATGCAATTGTTTTTGTGAAAGGTGCATATGATTTCTCCAATTCCATAGCTCATTGTTCCCTTTTATCCTACCTTACCCCTAGCCACGTTACAACCCATTTGTAGCCCTTTTTGTTTGTGTATTTTAATTCATTCATTTAGTGGAAGGATGTGATATATTTGCAAGCCTATGGTAAAAATTTTCAGTGCATAGTATATGAGAGTTTGTTGATATATATATCCTAGACACTAATGAGCGAAATGAGCGAATCTTGTGAGAAGTTGTTAAATCCCATGCATTTTAATTTCTACACATTCTGAGTGCAGTGATTGTTAATGATGTTATTTTGTGGGATGCTCTGAAATTAAAATGTCTTGTTGCATGAAAAATGTTTTGGATAAGTAGAGGAAGCGGAAGGAGGACGAAAAATTGAGATAATGAGTTGATCTATTTTATGCTTGGGGACAAGCATCGTTTAGGTGTGGTAGATTTTGATAGGCTCGTAATAGTTAATATTTTATTTTCACATTTCCCGTTATTTTAACCTCAGATATGTTTAATTGACACATTTTTGTGTAATTTTATTGTAGGAGGAACTTTTACGGTCTTGGAGCAAATTTGAGCTAAAAAAGTGATGTTTATCACATTTGAAGTTTCCAAGATAGAGTTTGAAAGAGAATGGCAAAACAGAAGAGGTCTAAGAACAAGGCGTGGCCACGTCTTGTGACGATATTTCAGCTGCCAAAAATTGCAAGGAGGAAAATCTAGATAAAATATTATTTATTATTTTATATTTTAAGAATTAATTAGGGTTACTTTAAATTTAGTGGGCTTCTTAGCTTAATCCTTGACCCAACTCACTATTCACAAAAAGAAGGAGGCAGCTGATTTTTTTTTTTACACAATCAATTCATTCTCCCTCACCCTCCTCTCCAAAGATCTCACGTGAAGCACAAGGAACAAAGGGCTCAAGGATTTTCTCTCCAACTCTCTCCACACTTTTAGGCTAAGTTTTATTTTTGATTCAAGGGAAATTTTTACTATTTCGATTTATCACTGTGAGGCTTTTGTGCTTTAATTTAATATTCGTGTTGTTCAAGTATTTGTTGATTTATGATTTATTTATATGAAAGTTGTGTGTTGATTAATCTGACAATTTAATTCGATATATAATTTTCTATTGCTATCCATGAATTCAGTGATCCGTAATTGTCATGAACGATTGGTACATGAGTAGCGATAGATTAGGTCTGTTGTGCTATCATAGCATATTTAATCTAAATAAATCAACGAAGCTCGATCTATCAATTGCAGCTATCTCGGTTGTTAGATTTATGATTAACTGTTTTCACAAAACGAAAATGCTATTTTTAATTAATATGGAACGCTATCGTGCCCAGTTAATTATTAATAAGTTTTGACTGGATGCTGGGTTTGGTCAATTAAATTAGGAAAACACAAGAATTTTAGCGGCTATCCCTATAATTCTAAGGTTAGTTGCTTGTATCTGCATGAATAAATATATGTTAGCCGATGAACAGTGATACAATTGAATAGTAGAAATCCCTTGAATCGAGTTGGGTAATATTAATTTACATTTCATTAGTTTTCATCTTAATTAATTATTTCTTCTTGCATGTTAAATTAGTTATAGTATTTTATTAGTTTTTATTAAACAAATCCCCCCTTTATTTGCATTTTGCTCGAAAGAAATCATCCCCCGTTCCCTGTGGATTCGACCCTACTCACCATTACACTAATTTTATTTAGAGAGTAGGAATTTAAGTTTGGTGGCTCAACGACAGCACACCAAATTTTGGCGTCGTTGCCGGGGAACGGTGCACGGTTAATTCTTTTCGAGTTTTGTTTTTTGTTTTATGCTTTGTTCTTCTCTTACAGATGATTCATCAAGAGAAGAAGAATTTCAAAATTTTTTGTCGTGAAATACTTCAAGATGTTTCATCGACAAGTATTCACAAGTTTTGCCCAACAAAACGGAGAGCCATTCTACGCAACATGGGAGAGATTCAATAATTTAGTAACAACATTCAGGAATCATGATTTTTCTAACTATGTTCTTATTCGACGCTTTTTCTTAAAGGTTTGGATACAGTTACACGGAGATGGGTATTTAATGGAGCACTGACAACTGGTAGTCCATTACTTAGTCGACATGAAGACTGTGTGATATATTTGCTAAATGATATGGCCGACTTTGACTACCATCAATATTGGAATCCTTCGCTGCAGAGTTGGAACCACCAATACTCTCCAGAAGTTAGCCACTCTGATTTTATAGACCAACCTTTTGAGCATAAAAAAGATGAAGGATATAGTCTTGAAATAATCATAAGTCGACTGAATGATATAGTAAACAAGCGCGTGACATTGAATGAGGAAACTGTTGAACCTCAGTCTGAAGAAGTTTTGGAAGAAATATCACACGAAGATGAGACACCAATGAAGTTGAGAGATGAACAAACTCCTGAGACTATCGATATGAGCTCGTCGATAATATTATCATACATACATCTAGGAGATCCTTGTCTTTCTCCATTGCCGATTTCAACAGATTTTGTTCTTCAAAAGCCAACGATGATACTTTCATCTCATGCCGATTATTTAAAGTTACGTTTTGTTGAGGAGATGAGCTTACATTGTATACATCAAGCCAAACTTGAGGGCACATGGAACCAAGACCCATTTATGATGTCATATGACACGTACTTTGGGCGTCAGCCGCTCTTTGAATGAGTGCTTTTGAGAGTCAAGCTGACGACTAAAAATCAAACGCTTTTGGGAGGCAACCCAAATTTCTCGTTCTTATTGTTTTTAATTTCTTTTATTTTTAATTTTTTTTCACATAGTACAATTTTTATTACCTTCGTGCAGAAGATGTCTTCTAACAAGTCGTGACCACGCCTTATAAGAATAACACTTCTGCGCAAAAAAAAAATAATAATAATAAAAAAATTACAGTAGAGGTTTTCGCACAAGGCGTGGCCACGCCTTGTTGAAACACCTCTACTGATTTAAAAAAAAAATAATTCCAGTAGAGGTGTTCACATAAGGCGTGGCCACGCCTTATTCAAATACCTCTACTGCTGGGAGATTCTTTTTTTCCTTTTCCTTAAAAAAAAAATTAACCTATTTTTTTCCTCTCTCTCACAGCAGCGTCCACCACATCAATAGGACACCTTGCTCTATGATGCCCAACAATTTTCAGGGGAGTTCTCTAACTCCCCTTGCTTGCTTTTACTGTCTATGTTGTGCATCTAATTTTGTGTCATTGAGGACATTGCCACATTTAGGTGTGGGAGGGTATATTGCCTTATTTCTCGTTTTAATTTCTTTTTTCTTTTCATTTTTTGCATAAAAGTAAAAAAAAAAATATTGACGTTGTTAGTCCTAGCATCTTGTTCATTTGTTTTCCTTACCTCTACTCGACCGTAGGCAGCCTCTGCCGCCGTTACAATGGGAATGCATCCGCCCTAATGGAAATGAGATGGAAGTATAGATTGAAGCCCCTTGTAAGGGACTACGAGCAACTCGCACTAGCCCTTTCTCGCTTCAACTTAGGCGAGAAAAAGACCAGCTCTTTCTTCTGAATCCTGATTGCTCCCGATGCGAAAAAAAATGATGTTTTCTTTGCGTGCAAATGTTTTTTCATTCTCACGTTTGCGTTATGAATAAGTTGCTCTTGATGATAGTTAGAGATGACAAGTGTGTGGGATTTAACACAATTGCTATATTTTTTTCTTGGTGAGCTTTGAGCCTATGAGCAATCATGATATCTTGCTCCATTTTTCTTGATTGTGTGTTGTCATTGCATTGTTAATTTTTCTAGAACTTGCATTGTTATACATGTCTTTGGCAACACTTTGTGGTGGATTACGTGCATAGACAAAATGATAAGGGCATTAGGTTTAAACCATTTTCTTTCGCATCATCTGAGCCGTTCGTTGAGCCTACCCTGATTCATAGACCCTTAGTGAACCAAGTTTGAGCCTCAACCTTTTTCTTTGAATGAAAATAACCGCACTACAAGCCGTGATAAATCCTTTTTGTTGGTTAACCTCCTGTTTTGAACCCTGAATTGGAGAATAATGTAAAATTTTCACAAATAGCATCACTCGATCCAAAATAGTGTGAATTGTTGGGATTTAGTCAATCTCGAATCCTTATAGTCACCGTCTACAAAAAAAATAACAAAAAACAAAAAAAAATAACAAAAAATGGGAAAAAGAAGAGAAGTAGATGAAGTGAGAAAGAAAAAAAAGAGCTGAAAAAAAAATAAAAAAATGCTCTTGATGTTATAACGAGGTTGAAGATGTTATTATTTGGATGCAATTGTTTTTGTGAAAGGTGCATATGATTTCTCCAATTCCATAGCTCATTGTTCCCTTTTATCCTACCTTACCCCTAGCCATGTTACAACCCATTTGTAGCCCTTTTTGTTTGTGTATTTTAATTCATTCATTTAGTGGAAGGATGTGATATATTTGCAAGCCTATGGTAAAAATTTTCAGTGCATAGTATATGAGAGTTTGTTGATATATATCCTAGACACTAATGAGCAAAATGAGCGAATCTTGTGAGAAGTTGTTAAATCCCATGCATTTTAATTTCTACACATTCTGAGTGCAGTGATTGTTCATGATGTTATTTTGTGGGATGCTCTGAAATTAAAATGTCTTGTTGCATGAAAAATGTTTTGGATAAGTAGAGGAAGCGGAAGGAGGACGAAAAATTGAGATAATGAGTTGATCTATTTTATGCTTGAGGACAAGCATCGTTTAGGTGTGGTAGATTTTGATAGGCTCGTAATAGTTAATATTATATTTTCATATTTCCCGTTATTTTAACCTCAGATATGTTTAATTGACACATTTTTGTGTAATTTTATTGTAGGAGGAACTTTTACGGTCTTGGAGCAAATTTGAGCTAAAAAAGTGATGTTTATCACATTTGAAGTTTCCAAGATAGAGTTTGAAAGAGAATGGCCAAACAGAAGAGGTCTAAGAACAAGACGTGGCCACGTCTTGTGACGATATTTCAGCTGCCAAAAATTGCAAGGAAGAAAATCTAGATAAAATATTATTTATTATTTTATATTTTAAGAATTAATTAGGGTTACTTTAAATTTAGTGGGCTTCTTAGCTTAATCCTTGACCCAACTCACTATTCACAAAAAGAAGGAGGCAGCTGATTTTTTTTTACACAATCAATTCATTCTCCTCGCCCTCCTCTCCAAAGATCTCACGTGAAGCACAAGGAACAAAGGGCTCAAGGATTTTCTCTCCAACTCTCTCCACACTTTTAGGCTAAGTTTTATTTTTGATTCAAGGGAAATTTTTACTATTTCGATTTATCACTGTGAGGCTTTTGTGCTTTAATTTAATATTCGTGTTGTTCAAGTATTTGTTGATTTATGATTTATTTATATGAAAGTTGTGTGTTGATTAATCTGACAATTTAATTCGATATATAATTTTCTATTGATATCCATGAATTCAGTGATCCGTAATTGTCATGAACGATTGGTACATGAGTAGCGATAGATTAGGTGTGTTGTGCTATCATAGCATATTTAATCTAAATAAATCAACGAAACTCGATCTATCAATTGCAGCTATCTCGGTTGTTAGATTTAGGATTAACTGTTTTCACAAAACGAAAATGCTATTTTTAATTAATATGGAACGCTATCGTGCCCAGTTAATTATTAATAAGTTTTGACTGGATGCTGGGTTTGGTCAATTAAATTAGGAAAACACAAGAATTTTAGCGGCTATCCCTATAATTCTAAGGTTAGTTGCTTGTATCTGCATGAATAAATATATGTTAGCCGATGAACAGTGATACAATTGAATAGTAGAAATCCCTTGAATCGAGTTGGGTAATATTAATTTACATTTCATTAGTTTTCATCTTAATTAATTATTTTTTCTTGCATGTTAAATTAGTTATAGTATTTTATTAGTTTTTATTAAACAAATCCCCCCTTTATTTGCATTTGCCTCGAAAGAAATCATCCCCCGTTCCCTGTGGATTCGACCCTACTCACCATTACACTAATTTTATTTAGAGAGTAAGAATTTAAGTTTGGTGGCTCAACGACAGCACACCACTCAAGGTTTCAGACAAGAAGAAAGAATAGACTATTGTGAAACCTACGCACCAGTAGCAAGGCTCGAAGCTATCAGAATATTTTTGGCATTTGCTGCTTACAAGAATTTCAAAGTATATCAAATGGATGTGAAGAGTACTTTTCTGAATGGTCTTTTACAAGTAGAAGTCTACGTCGAACAACCTCCAGATTTTATCGATCATTTCTCACCTCACCCTGTATTCAAATTACATAAAGCATTATATGGTTTAAAACAGGAACCTAGAGCGTGGTATGACACCTTATCGCAATTTCTTATAAATCATGACTTTACAATTGGAACAGTAGACAAAACTCTGTTTACTTTAGTCAAGAATAAGCATGTACTCTTAGTACAGATCTATGTTGATGATATTATTTTTGGGTCAACTAACCCCAAATTGTGTGCAAAGTTTGGAAAATTGATGCAGGATAAATTCGAAATGAGCATGATGGGAGAATTAACATTCTTCTTAGGATTACAGATTAAACAACTTGATACTGGAATTTTTATAAATCAAGTCAAGTACACCAAGGAGCTTCGAAAAAGTTCGGTATGGAAGTATGCTCTGCTGCTTCTACTTCAATGAGCTCATCTATTAAACTTGATAAAGATGAAAGTGGAATTCCAGTAGAGGTAACTCAGTATCGCGGTCTTATTGGTTCATTATTATATCTGACTGTCAGTAGACCAGATATCATGTTTGCTGTTTGCATTTGTGCTAGATTTCAATCTAACTCCAAACAATCACATTATATTGCTGTTAAACGTATTTTGAAGTACTTAAAAGGAACTCAAAATGCCGGCTTATGGTATCCCAATGATTCATCGTTAAATCTCATTGGATATTCAGATGCTGATTACGCAGGTTGCAAACTAGACAGAAAAAGCACAAGTGGGTTTTGTCAATTTCTTGGTGATAGGCTGATATCCTGGTTTAGTAAAAAGCAGACTTCCATAGCCACATCTACTGCAGAAGCAGAATATCTGGCTGCTAGAAGCTGCTGCTCTCAAATATTATGGATTCAACAACAGTTAAAAGATTATGGGATTCAAGCCTCTAAATCACCTATTTTCTGTGACAATACCAGTGTCATTGCAATCATACAAAATCCCGTACTTCATTCCAGAACGAAGCACATAGACATCAGATATCATTTCATCAGAGATCATGTGCAGAAGAAGAACATTCGTCTGGAATATGTTTCTACTGATCAACAAACAGCAGATATTTTCACAAAACCTCTGCCAGAAAATAAGTTTTCTTATTTTCGAAACTCTCTTGGATTGATAGACTTAAATTAATTATCTGTTATCTTCAATATTGTGTTGTGATTTCTATTGTTTCTTTAGAGTTATTCTGCAGAAAATAAAAGACAGGTAAAAGAAAAATCAGCAGACAAAATATGAAGTTTTATTAAAAACGAAAGCGGGAGCGTACATCCTTAACTTCTTCCTTAATGTACTCTCTCCAAAAAGCCAACCAAGTGGTCAACTCTCCAGTAGATGTACGTAGAAACTCCTCTGAAAAAACAATCTTTTTTAGAGTCCTCAGCTCCTTTAAGAGCATGAGAAGGTAGACGCCGTCATCAGAGACAACGTCTGCACTATCAGCACTATGGAGACGTCGATAAAATTTCGCCATCATTATCAACTCCTTGGTGGTAGATGTTCGCCCACTCTCAAAAGAGGACTTAAGCTCATAGATTTTAGTCCATGTGGCAAGTGTTTTGTTCAGCACCTCGTCTTCTATTGCTTGTTTTCTTGCAGCAGTTATCTCTTTCATGAACTCCTCGGCCAGATCAGAACTATTTTCTTTTGACATTTTGTTTTGTGACTATTTGGCTTAACCCTTTGTTCTTATTTATAGATGTCAAAAAGCACCAAAAATCGAGATAATCATACCTATAGTAAAGGATACTGAAACGTCCTATGTCTGGCTTTTGACAGTTTATTTATCAAAATTATCATTAATTTAGAAAGAACATTTTTCTGATTATATGAGATTTCTGTCAGATGCAGAAAGTAATTTGTCTCATTAACAAACAAGGCTTTTCTTATCTTCCAGTACAAGCTATCACAAGTCGATCTCTTTTCTTCTGAATTTAATTCATTATTCATCAGTTATTTAGCTAACAGTAAGTTATTTGCAGAAAAGCAAAAAGGAATATCAAGTACTTAAACTGAAACTTTATTAGAAACCATTCCAGTATATTAAACGATACAGAAGTAAAAACAATAGATCTACAAATGCTTTTTAACCAGAAACTTTACATTAAACTTTTGCTTTCAGTAATATCAGCAGATCGTAGTATCTTCAGCAGGAAAAGGATGATCTACTTCAAAGAGATTTCAGCAAGTTTGGGTCTAGTAAGAATCTAGCAAACTTGGGTCTTGTCGGCACTAATATATTGGAAAAAGCTTTATAGGGGTACAACTGAAGATATCAGTATCATCGATCAACCAGCACTCTCTGATTGCATTAGAGAGCCTCTGGAAAAGATCGATGCTGCATTTCAGACTAAATGGTAGCAACAAATATTTTTTATTGTTGACATTACAACTCCAGGAGTTTGATCCAAGGATCATTGCGTAAAGAATGACATCTTCAATCTTCCTTCTGAACATTTTTGCTTCGACTCCTGGATCAGACTTTAACTCTTCTTTAACTTGAGCTTTCATTTTAGATTATGAATGTTTAACTTAGTTTAAGTTGTGCAGGTATTTATAGTAATCTTCGGAAGAAACAAAGACCATTGCGACTGTTCATTTTCAACGGTTCAGATTGAGAGATCGCCAAGAGTCGCTTGGTGTTTAATATCCACTTATTAGTTGCATTTACCGAGGGGGAATAGTATCTTAGTCAGACTAAGATTTTTATACCTTTTTCAGAAAACAGATGGAATATTTGTCCTTTCGATAAAACAACGAGTCTGCTGGTTTTATCAAAGTGCTCAAACTTTTCAGCACTCTGAAACTTCCAGCAGACGTTATCATAAAACGACAAATTTTCTTCTGATTATTCTCAGTAACCGTCTGGACAGCTCGCTTATTTCAAATTTTTGAAATCGTTCGCGTCTCTGACAAACTCTGCAAGTCTTTTCAAACATTCAACCATAAACATACTGACACGTGTCCTTATGTTTACTTGACGGCTGTACATTTATTTTAAAATATCATCTTCTCACTTTTCACTTTTACCGTTTCAAAACTGTTGTTACTCAGCTACTGCTTTCTCTTAATCATTTTCTATCTACTGCAAATTTTATCTAATCCTTTCCTCGTACAGAAATGGCCGGAGCATACACTCTTAATGCATATCAAGTCAACTTTGCTTCAGTTCTCAAGGTCAAAGATGAGAACCTTGTCAAAATGTTTCAAGTCCTTGAGAAATCAGGACTTCGAAAATTCTTGGAAGCACCAGCTGTGATATACAAAAATGCTCTTCTGGATTTCTACGCTAAGGCAACTGTACATGAAGGAAAGATCGTTCACTCTCAAGGAGATGCATCCATCTCCATTGATGTCGCACTATTGGGAGCAACCTTCCTCCTCCCACTTTCAGGTACTTCTGAACTATCTGATATTTCCAAGCTAGATATGTCTATTGCTCTCAGCACCTTCTCAGCCTCTGGAGAAGAATTGTCTCCTTCTTGCCACAAAAAGTTACTCAAAATGGAATATCAAATTCTGGCTGATATTGTGGCGAAAGCTATATTAGTCAAAGCTGGCACGTTCGACAAGTTAACAAAGGAGAAAGTTCAAGTGATGGTTGCCATCACTAAGGGAACTAAAGTGGATTGGAGTCGTTTCATATTCAGAATCATGAAAGACATGGTCACCAAGAAAAGTTCTGGATTTGCTGTTCATATCAGCACAATGCTTAAGGATGCTGGTTTCGCTTCTACAAGTGAACATGATGTTGTTTCGGTAACAATGATTGATGCTGAAAATGTACTCGCTTTGAGGCCCAAGCCAACTGTAGCTGAATTTGTTGCTTTGAAAAAGGAGATTGGAGAGACTCTTTCTGAGGCTCAAAAGCCTCAATGAAAAATTAAAAGGAAAAGAGTGATCGTTTCTACTGATTCTGATAAAACAGTATCAGAAGAATCTGCTGCTGATGATCAACCATCCCTACCAACTCCAATCAAAAAGAAATCACACACTTTTCTTAAAATCAAGAAGACATCAGCAATTTCTGAAATTGAGAAAGTGCCAATCAGAAAAGTGTTTCCAGAAGTGGTTCCATTTGCACGACCCTCTGCTCCTACTTCAGTTCAAGCTGCTGCATCTGTTCTAGCAACATCTACTGCTTCTACTTTCAGACCAATATCTGGAATAGTGATTCGAGAACCAACAAGGGGGTCTTCTGTATTTCGACCCATTTTGCCTATTTCATCAACCGATAAAGGCAAAGGAAAGATGATTGAAGAACCACAATTTTTTGGACTCAGAACAACTGTGACCACAGGTGTTGATCTTCATTTGGCAGAAATAGAGAGCTCTGCAAATGATGACATGACTTTCTTTGACGAGTGGCACAAGGTCCGAATTTTTCATTCTTTTGCTTACTTCAAGAAGAAATGATCCTATGGGAAAATAATGATCGCTGAGAAGAAGGTCTTTCAGCTTGCCAAAATAGAAAATGTAATCCAGGCCTTACGTAGAAGAAGCTACATCCTCGAATGGCTGAAATGTCAGAAGTTGGAGTCGGTTCTGAAAACTCTTGAATCAAATTTTGATCCTACAATTCCTACTGTTGTTCAGGATCAAAACGTCATTCTGATTCTAACTGACAAATTGAAACAGATGAGTGAGCTACTTCTTGATCAAGAAAAGGGCTTTGGTGAGCCAATTGAATATCAAGTCGGCCTTATTCCAGAATTTCCACAGATCCAGACAGTTGAGGAACGGACTACGCTTCACCAAAAGCTTATGTTCTCAGTACTCCTGCATCACCAACAAGGCCTATTCAGTCATCATCTCTTTTGTTTGTGCATGAACTGGCTTCAGTTGAAGAAGTCATTGAGTCAATTGTTTTCACGTCCCCTACTACTCAGGAAGCAGTTCCAGCCACCTCATTGCCACCATCATCCTCTCCGATCACAGAACAACATATGGCAGAATCAGATGCTATATCTCTTTTGCCAAATCTAGAGAAGTTTTCTGCTGCTCATCAAGCAGAAATGAAAGTTCTTTTGGATCAGCATTCTGAACCCATAACTGCAGAACAATCAGCTTCACCTACTGCTCTTGTTCCAACAGAAGAGAACCTGGTCTCCGACTTGGTTGCTCCTAATGAAGAGATTGTTCCTACAATAATTGCTGCCGACCCAACTGTCTCTGCTATTCCAGATGAAAGCTCTGCTGACCCTGGTCCGTCTATTGCTGTGATGGATACCATTTCTCTCAACACCAATCAAGTCTCTACTGCGCTGATTGTCACTGATCCTGTTCAAACTCAACCGAACACTCGCATTGCTGAAATAAGGCAACGCATGCTTGAGCGAACCCCCTCACCTGAATCAGAAACATTCAATTTGTAGTATCAGATTGACGTTCTGCAAAGGGAACTCAATAACCTGACTGATTTAGTCAAGTGGATATCCTATGAGAGCGCATCAAAAATTAGTGGTGCTCAGTTCTTCAGAGAACGAATGAGCAAAGAAATACATAAAACGGCGGAATCCGTGGAGAAAATGCATGCTGAAACCATTGTTTTCAGACAAGCTGTATCGAGACATAATAGTCACATCGTGGTTGCTCAAACTGACGTACTAAATCGACTCACCGAGCATGATGATCTTTTTCGATCATTTTCCGCCTCCATTGAAGTAATGGATGCCAAGATTGATTCTCAAATTCAATCTCTCACTACTCTCAATGATCGTATCTCCACTCAAACTCCGTATCTGGAGATGTTAACCAATGACATTCAAAACTTGTATGGAAGAATGAATGATCTTATGGGCCATGTGATTGCCGCTGATGCCAAAAAAGGGGAAGAAAAACGAAGAGATCCATCTGAAACAGAACCAAGGCAATCAAAAACTGAACCTTCAGATAGAAGATTTCAGGATCCTCAAGATGAAGAAGTCATTTACAGGGACATTGGAACTGATTGACAATTTACTTTGTTAATTTCATTGATATTATCCTTTTGCTAACTGACTATCTGTTATTTAACGTTTTCCTACTGTTTAGGTTTTGGCATCACCACAAAGAGAGAAATTGATAGACATAAATTAATTGTGGCGATGAAAATAAAAAACCAGCAGACCAGCAGCACTATTTAAGAAAACAGTAGACAACAAGGAAATCAGAAGCTACTGGTCTAGTAAAACAAAAGCAGTAGAAATGATAGAAAAACAGAATCAGTAGAAGATGTTGCATAACGTGACTACTTTAAATGTTACCGTTAAGGTTACCAAGTACTAGTATTAATTGCAGCATTAAATACTATACAGAGTCATTTAATTCACTTTACCGAGTTTAGTATAAACAAGACTGATTGTTTTATAGCTTTTCTGCAGGAACCATTTTTGGTAATAAAGCTGACTCTATCAGAAACCTGAAGACATCTTCTGATCATAAACGTTGAACTCAGTCGCTTATATATACATGGAACAAACCCTTACAACACACGATTACGCATAATATCTTTTCAAGGATCAACGTTATTTCACTCAACGAGACATTTTCGAAATTCCTTGATAACTTTGAGTTCAACACAAAGAAAAGTAGCACACGCTTCACAGCAAATATCTGATCTCTTGAAGATCATCTTGTGCTACTGATTCTTACACTCTTCACAATCTTTTACAACACTTATACTTTATCAGGAAGAGTTTGTAATCTGAAAAGAGTCTTTTCATAACTTTGTGTATCACGATCTTTTTGAGTTGAGTAACTGAGAGTTTCAGTAGGCAAAGGTGTAAGTCCTTCTGAAGTGGGTGTGTACAAGTAGGGGTGTTCAAACTTCGGATAAAACCGAAAAAACCGAAAATCCAAACCGAAAAAACCGAACACTAAACCGAACCGAAAACCGAATTTTATAATTCGGATATAAATGTTAAAACCGAAATTAATTTGGTTCGGTTTCGGATTATAAATGTCAAAACCGAACCGACCGAAAAAACCGAAATTTAATTAAATTAATAATGTTATTTTTATTTTATATTATTTATTGAGATGATATTAGTGAATGAAGAATTATTTTGAATAATACTTAGTTGATTATTGTTTATGTAATTCATTTGTACTTTATATTTAAATATTTTACTAAGAAATCATTTAAAAAGATAACATATTATATTTTATAATATATTTATATTGTTAATTTAAATAATTGTATCAAAACCGAATAACCGACCGAAATAACCGAACCATTTCGGTAAAAAACCGAACCGAACCGAAGAAAAATGGTTCGGATATCGGATTATATATTTGTAAAATCGAAAACCGAAAAAACCGAAATAAAAAACCGAAAACCGAAAACCGAACCGAACCGACCGATGAACACCCCTATGTACAAGGGTTGTATTGTAATATCCAAAGTCTTTTAGTTATACCTTCTGAAAACAGGAGAAGGGGAGACGTAAAAGATTTCATCTTCGAACTTCCATAAACAACTACTGCCTACTGTTATTATTGTCTTTCACTTACTTCATCAGATTGTTTCCGCACCTATAATTGTAATCTAGGTGAAAGTATACGCAACAAGATAAACTACTATCTCTAACAGGATTGTAGTACCTCATTGAAAGAAAGGGAAAAACGAGTAGAGTTTATTCACCCCCCTTCTAAACTCAACTTCAATCCTCAACAATATTCGTAAAGCGGATTTACCTGACACATATTTACAATGAAAAACAATTTTGTTTTAAGAATAAAAAGTACTAATTTTTCATTGGTCTAGTCGAATAGGAGATTTATCTCGTAAAATTTTGCTCGTGATTAGGAATGACAATGGGGCGGGGCGGGGCGGGGGCGGGTTTGTCATCCCCATCCATGTCCCCGAATTTCATCCCTACCCCCATACCCGCCCGATCCTCGTTTTTCCCTCGAACACAAAACCACGAGGATCAAATCCACATCAGTGTTTCAAAAATATTAATTGGACAAGACGGGGTGGGTACGAGGATTTATCGAACCAAAACTTTTATCTGTTATTATCAGAAATAATATTAATAATCATAATAATAATAATATTATTATTTTTACGGGGGAGGGAACGATCATATTATTATTAATACAATAAAGCACCGTTTAATTCGTGTGACATGATAAGTAATTGATATATAATAAGAGTGATTATAAAATAAAAATTAAGGATAAACAACACATTATGATAAGTTATATGATGTTTGACATGATTTTAACTTGATTAATTATTTACTAAAATGCCCTCATCATATATTAATTAGTAATATATTCTTAAAATGATTGAATAAATAAATAAATTTTTTAGAATTAATTGATTTAAAAAATTATAAATAAAATTAAAATATTATATTAATTAAATAATTTTCATTAATTTCAATTTCCGAAAAAAAAACTGAAAAATCGATTAATATTATAGAAAATAATTACATTTTGATAATAACATAAATATGCATTTATTGTGATAATTAAAATATTAATACAAATTTGAATATTAAATAATGGTTAATAACAATTATAATATTATGGTTAAAAATAATATAATAATAAAAATATGATCAATAATAATAAAATTATTTATAATATTAGTCAAATTAAAAATTATATTTAAATATTATTAAATTTTTTGAATTTGTAATTACTTTAAACTTTAAAATCTTAAAAGAAAATTTAAATTAATCAAGCATCACCCTTTCTTCCCCAAAGGATTATATAATCAATAACAAGAGGATAATAATACATACAGAGCGAGCCAGGTGCGAGCTGAACGAGCATATCACAATCTTACTCATGCACACCAAACACATGATAAGAAAATGATTAAAAAGTATGTTTTTTGTGAGACGGTTTCACGAATCTTTATCTGTGAGATGAGTCAACCCTACTGATATTCACAATAAAAAGTAACACTCTTAGCATAAAAAGTAATATTTTTTCTTGGATGACCCAAATAAAAGATCCGTCTCACAAAATACGATCCGTGAAACCGTCTCACACAAGTTTTTATCATGATTAAAAATCAATCAATCACTCCTTATCATGCACTCCAAACAATGCCTAATATTATGGGGGCAGGGCGGAGGGATAATATAACATACATGTCTGAATTATTTCGAGAATTTTAAAAAATCATGGAACCCGCAAAAATCGAAGATCTCCGTCCTCGTTTCGGGTTTTCCATGAAAGTCCCTAAAACTGTGGGAAAAATTTTCATCACTACTCGTGATATCTTATTAGAGTTTTTGTGTCTAAATAATGATATATATTTTATGAGATATTTACGATCTACGAAACTTATTAATAACTATATCACCAAGTTATCATTTAACAAAAAGTTATAATTGTTCAGTCAAACATAATTTTATTTTTTTATATTTGTGTCGACGTTGAAATTCGTAGCGAGCGATGCGATGAACATTTAAAATTTTAAAATGTGATCAAAAATTAACTTTTTTTAGAGATTACACTAATCAAAGTTTTTGGAGCAATAAAAATTATTTATGACATAAAAATTGTATTTTTCATACCTAAAAATCCCACACCCATCCGGATACCCTAGATTGCAACAAAACTCATCGCTCCACCCACAACAATCCAGCCCTAAATAGCGTTTTGTTGTTTCGTACGATCTATTGTATATTTGCGGTTTTTGATTGATTTCGAAAATCGGGTTAACAATGGGTTGGAGACATGATTCAGAGATTAGGGGTCGGCGGAGGGAGGATTCGAGGGTTTTGAATTCGGAGGATGGTCGGCGGAGGGATTCTTCAGAGGTTGATAGGCGGCGGGGAGAGGACGGTAGCAAAGAGAGAAAGAGGCCAAGGGAAGAAGAGAGTAGTGGAGGAGTTTATATACCGCCATTTAAATTGGCCCGAATGATGAAGGATATCCAAGATAAAAGCAGCGTTGAATATCAGAGAATGACGTGGGATGCTTTGAGGAAGAGTATTAATGGATTGGTTAATAAAGTGAATGCTACTAATCTGAAGAATATTATTCCCGAGTTGTTTGCTGAGAATCTGATCAGAGGGAGGGGTTTATTTTGTCGTTCATGTATGAAATCTCAAATGGCTTCTCCAGGCTTCACAGATGTGTTTGCTGGATTGGTTGCTGTGGTTGATACCAAGTTCCCTGAAGTTGGTGATCTTTTGTTGAGGAGGATTATTCTGCAGCTCCAGAGGGCAATGAAACGCAATGATAAGGTTCATGCTTCGGTTTCTTTTATTTATCTTCTATTGGTTCAAGTTTCGTTTTCCAAACAATATGTGATTCTATAGTGTTAGCTCTGATGATGGTCGAACTTTTTGGCAGCCCCAACTTCTTGCTGCAGTCAAATTTGTTGCGCACCTGGTGAACCAGCAAGTAGTTCATGAGCTTATTGCTCTTGAGCTGCTGACGTTGCTGTTAGAAAAACCTACCGATGATAGCGTTGAAGTGGCTGTTGGCTTTGTTACTGAGTGTGGTGCAACTGCTGCAAGACCTTTCTCCTCGAGGTTTGCAAGGTGAGTACCTGCAAGCCTAGTTTTATGCAATGTGGCACTTCGACATTTTCCATAATCTAAAAGTAGCTTCTATTTTTTTATATGATTTTTTACATGCTGATGATAACTTATTCTTGGCTCTTTTTTGTCGATATCTATCTCATGTTAGTATAATTTGATAGTTAACCATAGAAGCACATAAAGGGCAAATTCATCTCTAAGAATTTTATGGGTGAACGATGTTGGCTAAGTTGTCTTTAATTTTTATTCTCTATTGTAGTATCCGAAATTCTAAAATGCTCATATAGGTCCTAAGAAAATCCGAATATCCATGCTTCACATCGTGTTTGAAATTAGTTTTCCTTAAGAATTGTTAAAGCAGGAGGTTTTCCAATGAGATGGAAGATACTGTCTGGTCTAGTCTGGTCTGGTCTGAAGGATGTTGAGAAGCTTTGGCCATTTTTCCTGAGAATTTTTTCTTGTTGATTGATGGATATATAGGATTAGGGTAGATTGGATAATACAGGAGTTTGTGGCGTGTTGTCATTTCTAGCTTGTCAATTTGCATCTTTTAAATGGATCAAAATTTGTCTTGTTTTAATGCTCATCTAAAGGATGTAAAACTCTGTCATGGATCACTGAATTTTGGTACTAGCCGGCTCTATGTTTCTATAGCTATAATTATAATTTAATTACTGGTTAACTTCATTTCACGGAAGTTAATTTTACGGGTTTTTTTTAGCTCTTTTATGGATCTTTATTTTTTGAAAATATTACGTTTTTATTTTTAATCTGGAATCTGCATCTGCATCTGCATCTGCATCTGCTTCTGCATCACACCTGGTTTTAATGTTAGCTTCTGCAAGTTCACGACTAACCGCTGGTGACTTTATATTTTCTGATGTTTGATATATGTAGCTTCTGTACGATGTGTTGTTGGATTGCAAAAAGTATCATGCACAACAGCATCTTCAATATTTAATTTATATTGATATGTTGTTCTGCATCTTTTTGTAATGCATTTTGTATTTTCACTCAACAGGTATATTTGAGCGATTACGTGGTATTCTTCATGAAGGAGAAATTGATAAAAGGGTCCAGTTTATTATTGAAGATCTCTTTGCGTTGCGTAAGGCGAAGTTTCAGGTGAGCTTTCATTTAAGTTTGTATTATGGAGATAGTATACATTTAATCTGGTTTACTTCTTTTATTCGTTGGAGTTAACACTCTTTCATGATACACATTATTCAGGGATTCCCAGCCATTCGACCAGAAATGGATTTGGTGGAGCATGAAGATCAACTGACGCACGAGATCTCCCTAATGGATGAAACTGATCCTGAGATTGCTTTGGGTATATCTGGATGATAATCCACTTTTCGTTTCTTACTCTTTCAATTTCATTTATAGCGAACCTTGAGTGCTTTTTTTATTTTAATTGCAGATATCTTCAAGCCGGATCCCCAATTCTCAGAGAATGAGAAACGATACGAAGAATTAAAGAAGCAAATACTCGGTGAAGAATCTGAGGATGGAGCTAATTCCAATGCAGCAGACTCTGATGATAATGAATCTGAGGAAGAGGACGAAAAGCAGATGAAAATAGGTGACGAGACAGAGACAAATTTGGTCCATCTCCGAAGAACTAACTACTTGACGATTATGTCCAGTGTTGATTTTGAAGAAGCTGGACATAAGCTACTCAAAATCAAATTAGAGCCTGGGCAAGAGGTGAGTGATAAGATCCCACGCTGCTTATCAAACTGCTACGTGTGTTGCATGTTGATAGGTTTCCTTTTTTTGTCGTGGGTTTCTTCTGTGCAGATGGAGTTGTGCGTAATGCTGCTGGAGTGTTGCTGTCAGGAAAGAACATACGTGCGCTATTATGGACTTCTTGGGCAGCGGCTCTGTATGATGAATAAGGTTCATCAACAAAACTTTGAAAAGTGTTTTGTTCAACAGTATTCCACGATTCATCGACTGGAGACCAATAAATTGCGGAATGTGGCGAAGTTGTTTGGTCATCTACTAGGCACAGATGCGCTTCCTTGGCATGTTCTGTCCTACATCCGGTTGACTGAAGAGGACACATCTTCTTCTTCACGTATTTTCATTAAAATTCTGTTCCAGGTGCGATTACATTAGTATTTTTGTTTGCCTGTGTGTGCATCTTATGTTGATTTTTTGCTGCAAAATTTTGCTCAATTAACACTTGTTTCTCACCGCAGGAATTATCGGAGCACCTTGGCATCCGCTTGCTTAACGAACGTCTCAGTGAGCCCAAGATGCAAGAGTCTTTTGAATCTATCTTCCCGCGGGATGCTCCCAAAAACACCAGATTTGCGATCAACTTTTTCACTTCCATTGGGCTCGGCGGAATCACAGTAAACTTGCGAGAGTATCTCAAGAACATGCCTCGACTCATCATGCAACAGCAGAAGCTTGCATCAGAATCAGAGGATGAATGTGATAGTGATGGTAGGCGTAGAAGGAAGAAAGCTAGGAAAAATTAACAAACCATATTCACGGTTGCTGTCAGAATATATATGAAATTCGATGCCCGCATCGGTCCCTATTCAGTCATGTCGTTATCTTCTTCGTCCTTTCTTTTCTTTTTTTTAAAAAAAAACACAATTACAAAGACAAATTATTTTAGTGTATGTCCCCTTCTATAGAAATCATTAATCATTTAAAATTAAATACATATAGTATCGGATGGTTATAGATCGACTTGGACTTTAATTGAATCAGAGATGAATTCAACAACTATCATTTATCAATAGCTTAAAAGGTGAATAGGACAATTGAACGTTTAAATAAACCAGAAACAAAGACGGTACCTTCATCTCACAAAGATGAACATGGCCATCCCTCGCACCAACGCCACCTCGAAAAAGGCAGAGCTCATCACTTCTAGCATTGCGTGCCCAAAATGTCATGCCGTCATATCTATGAAATATGATATTAAGCTTGGCGACCTTCTCGACAGAGAAAATCTTTTCCTATAACCAAACACAAAAATACATTTAAAAACAAAGTATGAAGCCTAGATGTTAATAATGTTATATAAATATTGTCCAAGTACTTGTTTCTGATTGTAGAAATCTAAGGCTCTTTGTGCCGAATCTATAACAACATTCATCCCATCTACATAAAATCGCGTACGCCTTTTTCGAGACTTGTTGATAAATAAAGATTGGTTGCCATCCCATGGATGTAGGCGAATTCTGCCGAACCACGTAAATGCTCATGTAATTCTTTTTCAGTTACGTGCTATTGTGTGAGTGTTTGTACGTGCATGATCCTAAGAAAGTCGAAGAACAATCAATAAAGAATTGGATAGAACTCTAACAACAACGCTTTCTTGAAACATCCAAACATGAAAAACAGTCAAAATTAAAGAACCTACAGAAAACAAAATCTTAGGAATAAACTGTGGTAAAATCCAAAATTTGTAACATTTAGAACATCGGAAGTTTCCTGCAACTGGCAAAGCTTTGCAATGAATAAGCTGAGTATTCTGTAAATCGCATGTATAAGAGTCAGCGTTGTGAGACAAAACCAACACAAAAACTATATATTACTAAGATATCACAGATCCTTGAGACCAATCCTCCCTTTGTAAACATCAAAGAGTTGAGGAACCTCCTCCTCATACTTCGTCACGAATTTCTCCAAGAAACGAACCTCAGAAGGCAGTAAAAGGACACTCAATTTAACCTCTTTGGAAATCAAACCGCTGGAAGACAAAACCTGAATGACAGAGCATCTGGGAATTATCCTTTTTTCCAAATTCAACAGCAGAACTGCTGGGCAACTTAGAACGATTCGGGAGTCCCACCCCATATTGTTAACAAGAAAATCCATAGTTCTAGAGATCTTATTTTGAGACAATATCATGCAATTAGGATGCCTCCTAAAGGCCAAGTAGACATCATCTTTTGACCATCCCCAGCTCTTGTAAGTCTCATAACACTGATCCCAAATCCTTCTATTAGTCTTCTCAGCAACGACGTGTAAAGCTAACACAAATGTAGATCTCAAAGGATCAAATCCCATTTCCAATACTTTTTTCACAGCTTCCTTAAACACGTCAGTTTCTTCCACAAGCGTCTCTGGATGATGTGTCAATAACAACATGATACACGATTCAGGTACCTCAAGTTCCCTCAAAACTGCAACATTCGGAGCAATATTCTTAGTTGGATGCTGCCGAGAAATCCTCCTTGACTGCTGCATGGCGATAGCTACCCTGTCATCAGTTAAAAGCATACTCTTCAGAAAGTTGTAACTTGGAATCAGCTGATTCTCCAAACTTCTACTCAACAAGGTAGGGTCTCTAGCAATGACATTCGCAAGCTGAGCCATCGGAAACCCAACAGATTGGAAAAATTCGAGCTTGGGCAAAAGGGTCTTCTTTTTGCACATAAGAATCTTGGGTCTCTTACAAACAATACGGGCAATCTGTTTTTGACTAAAACCATAGTTCTTTAACATTGTCACAACAAAATTAGGTTTTTCTGTGTTTTCAAACAGCACTCTCTCAGAGACAGAAACAGCCAATTCTGGAGACAACCCACACGAATTAATCAAGAATGAAAACGTGCAAGATTTCTCATTCTCTAATTGCTTTTCAGATTTACAACTCTTTCTTCCAGTTTTTGAGGACAACCCAGAGGAGTCCGCGTCCACAAGACTACACAGATTGACAAAGCATTGGATTTTACAGCTTCTCAGCAAAGTGGGTTCATGATTTTTGTGAAGAAGAGCAAGCGAAAAAGCGATCGAATCCGCCGCAGAAATTTTGATCGGCAAGAATTTACGGTAAGCAGGAAACATTGCTAAAATCTTACAAGTACAATTACTTTAGGGGGAAAACTCACATGTATTTCTTCGAAGCAGAATGAAATCGTCGAGTGATCTCCATCTCGACTCCGACCTCCACATTTTTTTTCAGCGGTGTAAAAAAGAGTAGGGAGCAAATCGGTATTCGACCTTTCATTTTAGTTCTTAAAACGCAACATTTCATTTTTTTCAAGAAGTTTATTGTCCTTTTGAAAAAAAAATTAGTAAAACATACACACATATTACATATGTTAATTATTATTTTCAATATAAACAAATAATACTAAATAATTAACATTAAATTATTTTAATTTAAAATTTTTGTTCGATTTAAAAAATAAGTTTTGTTTAGATTTTTTTTATGTAAAATATGAAATGACTTAAAGAAGTTTTTATTGGAACAAAAAGGATAATTATAGAATTAAATATTTTGGTATCCTATAAGGTAATTAATTTGATGACCACATTTTTTATATAATAGTATACGACAAAAAATTGTGTGACACAGTCTTACGGGTCGTATTTTGTGAGACATGTCTCTTATTCGGGTCATCCATGAAAAATTAGTACTTTTTATGCTAAGAATATATTACTTTTTATTGTGAATATCGGTAGGGTTGACCAGTCTCACAGATAAAATTCGTAAGACCATCTCACAAGAGACTTTTCATAATATAGATAATAATAATAATAAAAGAATCCGCAATCTTATCTTTCAGCACTAACCAGATAAACACAAAATTAAAACAATAACTTGCAAATTATTTCAACCAAATAAACCCGCATTAGTCAATGAGTAGGTCTCATGTGAGACCGTCTCACGGATACTAATATGTGAGACGGGTCAACCATAACCATATTCACAATAAAAAGTAACACTCTTAGCATAAAAAATTATACTTTTTCATGGATGACCCAAATAAGATATCTATCTCACAAGAGACCGTCTCACACAAATTTTTGCCTTAATCAAAACATTGAAAGGATTTAGCGATGTGCTAATTGACATCGAGACGGATTCACTCGCAACTATCATAACCTGGTTAAGTCGATGCTACCTGAGGGGGCACTACCTCCACATGATTTGGATGTATAAGATTCGCACACATATGTGATTTAAAAAAAATTAGTGGATCCGTGTATGTGTGGCTAAATTTGAGCCCTTGATTCTATCATGTGGATAGTGTCCCTACATGTAAGATGAAATCAACCTCATAACCTACTATTTGGTAAGACGGAGGATACAAGAACTACTGAGAAATTACTAACACATCTCGTCTATTCCACTTATCCAGCAATTTTGGCCATACTAGTTATATGTAGAACTAAGATATTATTCAATATCTACGTTATATTTTACTTTACTTGCACAATTCACTCGATTGAAGAGTTACAAGACACAAAGTGTGAGTAAATTAAATTATAAATAAGACCGACTTAAAATAATTTATAATAGAACCTTTTTTTTCGGGTATGAAGTCTGGAGAATGATATTTTGATAAGTAAACCAAAATTAGTTATAAGAGTGTAACTAACATTTTAATAATTATTTATGTACATTAAACATTAATATTCGGATATCAAGGCCAAATTTGAGTAGGTCTCTTGTTTGTGAGACGGTCTCACGAATCTTTACCTGTGAGACGGGTTAATCCTACCGATATTCATAATAAAAAATAATACTCTTAGCATAAAAAGTCGTATTTTTTCATGGATGACCCAAATAAAAGACATGTCTCATAAAATACGACCTGTGAGACCGTCTCACATAAGATTTTGTCGCCAAATATTTTGTACAAAGGATGAATGAACGGTTCATGTTGAAAAACTGGTACTTAGATTACTATACTTAGTTTTTCCTATTTTCTGATATAGCTTTCTGCTGTTGCATGATGAGTCGTGGCATGTTCTTGAGATACTCTCATGAGATATGATTCCACCAAGCCCAATGGAAGTGAAAATTTTGATCACGATCTGGTGTTTTTGGGAGTATCTTGAGGAAAGATAAATTCAAAAGAATCTTGCATCGAGTGGAGAACATACAAATCAGACTTCAAGATCAGACCATGGTTCGCCGGAACAGTTGCGATGTTTGGAACAACAACTACCGTTCAAGTTCCAATGTTATGTTGCGGAACAGTTACGGAACGCTTGTATAAAAAAATTAATAAATTCAAAAAATTGATAAAAACAAATTTAAATAGAAATTACATCGTACTAAAAAATAAAATATATGAAGTTATTACAAATTAATATATTACAAAATTATTTTACAATAATATCACAATAAGAAATACACACTAAAAATTATAACATATCAAAGCTAATACCATGAAGAGTAACGCAGATGAGCGAAATCATTGTTATATTCTCCATCAGTATCTCGTAGATTAAATTGATTTCGAACATTTGGATATTGACGTGATTGTCCATAGAGATATTGATTAGATTGAGATGACGAAAGATCATTAGAATGAGATGACTGATTTTGTAATAATGTTTCGTCACGACCATTATAGTATCCGAATCCACGATAAATAGTAAAACTATCAGCTGGATCTATACTCAGGACCATGACGTCCAACACCACGCCATATAGATGATGAAGATTCATTGTATCTATCACCAATATATTGAGACGACCCATAATCAAATCCACGATGTCTAATTCCATGTGTACCAGATGTTGAAAAATCAAATGATCTATCAATATAATCGTGTCTAAAATTATAATTACTGTTCCGCTCGGCCGTTCCGTTCCGCATCGCCGCTAAAAAGTCGAAGAACAGCTCTACAAAACAATCACCGATTTGTCCTGGAACTTTGGAACGACGGTCACCGTTCCCGTTCCGACTGCAACGCGGCCATTCCGGCAAACCATGGATCAGAATGCATAAGAACAGCCAAACTAAAAGAACCCACCATATATCTCTGCATGCAACCATTACGAGGTTTAAAATCACTGCCTTCGATCGAGTCTTCTTGAATCATTACTAATAATGTGGTACAATGAATTTTTTTCATAAAAAACTTAAAAGAGATTGTCAGGAACGTTGTTCGACAGATGAAAATTAATATGATAACAGTACTATAAGATAGTAAATTTGTGTTTTATCAGAATTAAGTGTTGTGTCAAATGTTACAACATTTAAGACAACATGTAGCGGAATATTATATTTTGTAACACAAATTGACTTTAACTAAATAAATGAAAAATATTAAATTTGTACAAGTATTTAACAAGTATAAATACTTGTGCGGTGCCTTAGGGCAAAAATTAATCACTAGATAATCAAAACAGTTTACAAAAATCTATCACTAGTGATCTAGAAGAAAATCAATTTTCTCAACAGGATGAGAAAATAAATGCTTTCTAAAATAACCAACAATAATAAACCTTAATTAAGAAAGCAAAACGTGATCCCGAAAAGCACGAGCAACTAAACACGATCTTCAGCCAACATCGTTACGAATGTTGTCTGTAGATGTTTGCAACATTCAGGGCAACATGGCGATCACTACTCTTTCAATCAGCAACGGATTCATGAATTTATTGCTCTAAAACCTCCTCTACGTGCACAAGTGCGTGTATGTATCTGTATTCGAGAGAGATGAAGTCCAACTGATCTTCCTCATTTTATTCTTTGAATTTAACAATCAAATCTATAAGATGAGGAAGATTAAAATTTTATTAGTAAATAAAATCTTCTTTTAAACATTATACCATATCATGATAACACTATCATACTTATCTTATTATCTAGAAAGGCAAAATCTCAATAAATATTTCACACAATCAAATCAACAAGGAAAGATAATATTAGGGAAATTATTTAAGATAGGAAACTAAATCAATTAAATTAGAAATATTTTTTCCCTTCAATCTCCCCCTTTTTGTCCTTTCTGGACAAAATTAGATCAAACTTATATCTTCAAATTCCAGTGAACTCCCCCTGAGTTGGAGAATTTTTCTCCTCCTGAATATAATAAGAGTTAGAATAGTGTTGTTAGTAGTATTGGAAACATTCAGAACAACACCTGCACAAACCTTTTTGATAATTCAATGAATCATAAGGAGTAAGATAACAATCCAGATTAGAGGCTAAACCATTAATAGAATGACACACAAACAACCAAAACAACCACAAGAGAAACAGAACACAAATCAATCATCCTCCTCTTCATCAGCAGCATCAAGATCCTCACCATCCTTGGTCCCCGATGGACCAGCAATTGTTTGATCATCATTACCACCATCTCCCCCTTTTTGTCCTGAATAGACGACTACTGTCAGAAGTAGCCGGTAGGTTGCAGCCACATCTTCATAATACGCAAAATCGACTTTGGCCTGCTCAATTTTGGCCAGAGCATGATCAAGATGGGCTTGCACTTCTGGGATAGTGAAGAGGATGAAGTTAGCGGTCTGGGGAGTAGCAGATGTGCTTTTAGGAGGCCCAGAAACAGGTGGTGCTATGGGAGACTCAGTTAAAGGAAGATCAATATTTCGATTGCCTTTGAAGAAGGCAGGAGCAATTTTTAATGGGTCACCTATGTCGGACAAGTGCTCATCTATATCCCTAATAAAGCCCTGTGAGATCAGCAGCCCATAAATCAGGCTTGGAAATGGGAGCTTCGACGCTTTGAGTCCATCACCAGCATATTGCAGCACTGTACTGAACACGAGCTTCCCAAAGTTAAAGGCTGCATTTGTTCCGATGGAATATAGCACTATTGCTTGGTGTCGAGTGACAATAGTAGTATTGGTGGAGGGTGTCCAGGTTGCGGATAGCCAGCTTATGGAGTACAGAGTAGAACGAGGTTAAGGTGGCAGTCAGTAGCTTCTTTGGATGGATCGAAAATTGAGTAATAATGCCCCCGATGAGTGTAGAAGTGACTAGATGAATATCCGGGGCAATTCCATCAACATCTGGCGTTGGGGTCTGGTAAAGTTCATTGATGGTAGAAGGATTGAAGTCATAGATCTTGCTTCGTACAAACATTCTCCCATATTTTGCTGAGCGTTCATCACTTACGGCTGATGACAAGTTTGCATAAAATGCCAATACCGGTCGGCGACAGAATGACGTGACTGCTGACATAATTGAGAGGAGATGGCAGTGTTTGAGGAATGACACCAAATTGTGTCGTGCAAAACATCAAAATCTATATTCTTTTCCTCGAGGAAACCGCAGTTTGCATACTTCTTGTCCTTCTTCAATTGGCCATAAATTGGGCCAAAGAGATCTCATCTTCATCTTCCGCAAATGATGTTTGCGTTTTCCGAGGTGTGGGTTTTTTACGAGCGAATAACTCGTAATTGTCACCATTTGAATCATCTCCCGAAGTCTCTGCTAGATCCATGAGTGATGGGCGAGTGGAAGGCCGACCCTTGTACCGAAATATCTTCCCGGGCGTAAGATCAGGATTGTATCCGACCTGTCTTTTTTATCATCGTACTCGTGGGCGAGGTGGATTGGGAAACCTGAACATAGGTGGATTTTCGAGGTCTGCAGGATTCCCTTGGCTCTCCTGGAGCAATAACCTCCAAGGGTTTTGGAGTTAGAACATCAGGTATGATCTGGAGGTTCTGAGCAGTCGGTGTTACTTCAGATGTTGCGGGAGGTGGGGCAACATCCTCCGTATGATCCATTTCACTTTGGATATCAAGAGGATCGTATCCCTTTCCTGCCATTACACGAGTTAAATTGCGAACAGGGAGGAGAATTGAAAATTTTGGAACGATAAAATTTCACAGAGAGAAAGAACGAAATATCGCAAGGATGAATTTGATTTCCTAGGGTTTGCAAATTGATAAGTAAGCAGATTATGAGATTTAAGAGGTGGATGAGAGAGAACTAATTCATAGCCCAACACAACATTGTAACGGTAAAAAATATATATAACGATTCGATCCACTGATTTACTCCCAATGGTAATAAAATAACGGCTGTGTTAAGAGCTTAACAGTTTTTCAAAAATTTCTGAGATAATTCAAGGCCAACATCTTTTCAAAATTTCCACAAATAACCCCACATCGAATTTTAACTCCACTAGACATGAAAGATCACTGAAATTCGATTTTCTGCAAAGTATGAATTTTAATCGAATTCTTCTTTTGTTGAAATACTCATGTCCTTATGACTCAACAATATTAACAATTATATGTTTATGCATGATTTAATTATGCCTAATCACGGAAATAGAAACATGAAAACAAATATGAGATATGTTTACAGATGAAGTGTCGTCACAAATGTTGCCAACATCTTCGGACAACACGTTCAATTTCAATAATAATTTTGATTTTTCTTCACACTTAGTGACTCAACAAATTTCTGATCATAGAATTGACAGCTCTCACACTAGAAGAACAATCTTCATTGGACTCTTCTAGGTAGTTTTTTCCAATTTATTATGTTTTTCACCATGTATTAAACTCAGAAAAGGTAGCTCCCACACTAAAAACACAGTCTTCATTGGACTCTTTTAGGTAGCTTTTTCCCATATTTTCTTCCGATACAGAGCATATGCAATATGCATAATTGATTTGTCTTTTTTACTCTATCTTTTCAAGTCACTTTTTGTATGGGACAGTACGCATGCAGATGCAGTATGTCTAAGTCTTAAAAATGCACATGCATGTTAGGTGTTGTCCGAGATGTTTTAACATCTGAGACAACATCTATGAATGATCAGGCAGAACACATGCTGAGAGATTTCCTAAGGTTGGAGAATCTCTCAAAGTCTAATGCTTTTGTAAATATGTCAGCCAATTGATTATTTGTACTAACAAATTCAATTCGAATCAATCTTTTTTCTACTAAATCTCGAATAAAGTGGTGTCGAATGTCAATGTGTTTAGTTCGAGAGTGTTGTACTGGATTTTTTGAAATATTGATTGCACTAGAATTATCACATTACACAATTAAAGTTTCACTCTTAAGTCTATAGTCTTCTATCATTTAGTTCATCCATAAAAGTTGAGAACCACAACTTCCAACTTCCACATATTCAGATTCAGCAGTTGAAAGTGACACACAATTTTGTTTCCTACTATGCCATGAGATCAAATTATTGCCAAGATAAAAACAACCTCCAGATGTACATTTTCTATCATCTA
This sequence comes from Primulina eburnea, assembly GCF_022965805.1. Taxonomy (NCBI): domain Eukaryota; kingdom Viridiplantae; phylum Streptophyta; class Magnoliopsida; order Lamiales; family Gesneriaceae; genus Primulina; species Primulina eburnea. The sequence continues at coordinate 2,230,997 of NC_133106.1, read as the reverse complement.
AATCACCAGCCCAATCTACATCAGAAAATCCTACCAAATTTGAATTGGTTTCTTGAGTGTACCATAATCCTAGGTCAATAGTTTCTGCTATGTAACGTAAAATGCGCTTCACAGCTTTCAAATGGGAAATTTTAGGATTAGATTGATATCTAGCAAATAAACATACACTAAACATGATGTCAGGACGACTGGTTGTCAAATACAGGAGGCTATCTATGATGCTGCGGTATAGAGTGTTGCCAACATTTTCGGCAACATCATATTTGCACAATTTTTCACTCGAGCCTATAGGAGTTCTCATGTGTTTGGTATTTTCATTTGCAAATTTCTTAACCAAATTCTTAGCATACTTACTTTGACACAAAATGATGCTATCATGCACTTGTTTAATTTGCAAGCAAAGAAAGAAACTTAACTCACCAACCATGCTCATTTCAAAGTTAGATGACATACACTCAACAAAATCATTAGCATGCTTTTAAGATGAAAAACTAAAGATTATATCATCAACATAGACTTGAAAAATAAGAATCTCACCTTTGGATTTCTGAATGAAAAGAGTTTCGTCTACCTCACCTTGTTTGAAGCCAATTTCAAGAAGATATTATGTCAATCTTCCATACCATGCACGTGGTGCTTGCTTCAACCCATAGAAAGATTTCTTCAATTTGTAGACATGATCCAATTGATGTGGATCCTCAAAACCCTTAGGTTGTCTAATATACACTTCCTCACTCAAAATACCATTCAAAAACAAACTTTTAACATCCATTTGAAAAGGTTTGATTTTTATGTAGCAGACAATGACTAGCAATAGTCGAACTGACTCAATACGGGCTACAGGAGCAAATGTCTCATCGAAATCAACCCCCTCAACCTGTGTGTACCCTTGAGCAACCAACTTTTCTTTGTTTCTAATGATGTTTCCTGACTCATCGGTTTTATTCTTGAAAATCTATTTTGTACCAATTATGTTACCATGGTCAGGAGGTGGAACAAAGTTCCATACATCGTTTCGAACAAATTGCTCAAGCTCATCATGCATTGCATTAATCCAAAACTCATCTTTCAAAGCCTAGCTCATCAACATTTTTGGGTTCGAAATTGGATATAAAACATGAAAATCTAACCTGTGAGTATGTAGAGCTCATGCATATAAGTCCAGCCATCTTTCGGTAATCAAATTTTTCTTTCTTTCGAGTTTGAACATCTCCACGCATATTTTCGATTATTTGAGATGATGGGTGGTCCTTCTGAACTTTGCTTGGAATATTCGGTCCATCATCTACTGCATCATCATCGTTGTGTGTTCCTTCTTCATATTCAGCGACTTCAGTGTCACGTGTTGTGCTAGATGTTGCAGCATTCGGGGCAACATCTGTATTTTGCAGTGATATTGCGATTTCCAGAAGTTCATCCACATCATCTTCAGCTGTTTTCTTTTTGAGATTTGCATAGTTATAAAAAAACAACATTAATGAATTCCATAATAGTCTTAATTTGTAAATTAAACATGCGGTAAGCTCGACTATTTGTGGCATATTCCAAAAACAAGCACTTATCACTCTTTGAGTCAAATTTTGCAGGTTGATCCCTGTCATTCAAAGTGTAACAAACACAACCAAAAACATGAAAGTATTTCAGATTAGGCTTCTTTCCCATGATTATTTCATAAGAAGTCATGGTTGAACCACTTCTTAAATACATTTTATTTGAAATATGGCACGCTGTGTTAAGGGCTTCTGCCCAAAAACGCTTTGAAAAATTCTTTGAAGCTAGCATCACCCTTGCCATTTCTTGAAAAGTCCTGTTCTTACGTTCGGCAATGCCATTTTTTTGTGGGGTTTTTGGTGCTGAAATTCATGGGAAATTCCTTTCTAGTCACAAAAAGATGAGAATGAAGAGTTTTCAAATTCCTTACCATGATCAGTCATGATCCTTCTCACCTTCAAATTATGGAAGATTGTGATTCTTGTGACTAAATGTTTAAACACACCGAATGTTTCTGATTTCTCTCTAATGAAACTTACCCATGAAAACCATGAGAAATCATCTACACATACAAAAGAATACTTTTTACCTCCAAATCTTTCGACTTCCATAGGACCTATAAGATCCATGTGTAATAACTCCAGACAGCGTGTTGTCCCAGATGTTGGCAACACTGGGTGTGACACGCGAGTCTGTTAGAAATTGTCTGAAGACCGTGTACCTGTCATAATGCAGATATGGTATTACAAATGAAAGATTAGACATACCTTGCACTGCCTCGTATTGACTAAAATTATTCAAGGTTTTGAAATTTACATGGCCGAGTTTTTGATGCCAAAGTCGAGTTCAGTTATTTGTGCATGTTTGCATGAGAGTTCTTCACCTATCTGGTAGAAATTGTCTGAATACCGTGTACCTGTCATAATGCACATGTTAGTTTCATCAAAAACTTCACAAGTATGTTTATCAAACTTGACAAGCAAATTATCATCACACAATTGGCTTATGCTTATCAATTTTGAATTTAATCCTTCAACATGAAGCATATTGTGGAGCTTTGGTAGTCCTTCAACATTCAATGTACCCTTTTCAACAATTTTTCCTTTAGCCCCCCTCCATAGGTTACTCTACCACATTTTTGTTCAACATAATCGATGAGATATTCTCGTGATCCTGTCATATGGAGTGAGCTTCCACTATCAAAGCACCAATGACCTGCAGTGTTAGTTTTCAATGAAGTATAGACAACACTACAGTGAGTTTTTACTTTTGGTACCCAAATTTGTCTTACTGTAGGTCGATGGTGGGAGGTGTTGCGGGAAATGTTGGACAACATTCAGGGAAACATCCGACTCGTCGTTTGATTCATGCGGTCATCCCTGAGTTTAAAACAATAGGGCCTAATATGTCCAGGCTTAAAACAGTAATGACATACATACCTGCGTTTTATTTTCTTAGGAACGGGCGTAGCAGGTTGTCTTTTTGTTGGAGAGCTTTTGATTGGAGATGTAGGTCGTGTGGATATAACAGCCTTTTCTTTCACAAAGATAGTTGAATTGGATGATTCACCAATCTCAAACACACTGTCTTTGAAACCTACGCCTTTTTTTATCATCTCTCCCATCAAAAGTATGGAATCAAGCTTGGATGTGCTCGAATTGAACTTGGATAAGGTTTCAGTTGCCTTTGGAAGCTCTTCTTTGGTCTTACCCAGTTGTAAGTCCTTTTTGCTGAGAATTACTTCAAGTTTGGCAACCACGGCTTTTAGATCGGTGTTTTCCTTCATAAGAGTTGAGTTAAGCTTGTTTCTTTTGGTCCAATCCTCAAATAACTCTTCATAAAACTTTTGTACACTCTCAAGAGTCATCTCTTCATCATCAGCTTCCAATTCATCATCTACACTCGAATTTTCAGAAGCTGTAAATTTTAAACAAACTGATTTTTTGCAGATGTTGCGACCAGGAGTGGCAACACCTAGGGCAGCACCTAAAGGATTCACCTACAGCCATCGATATTCTGTCAATAATGCAGTCAAGGAGGTGTGATTATCTTCATCATTGGATTTCTCCTCCTCATCAGATTCTTCAACGCTTAGAGACGCATTGTAGCTTTTGTTCTTGCGTAATCTGTTACACATTCATTGGCATAATGACCAAAGCCATTGCAGTCTCTACACTGCACCGAATCATACTTCTTTAAATTAAATTTTCCCCTGACTTTGTTTCTTGGTTGAAATTGTTGCTTGGCAGGAAACCTTTTTGACTTTTCAGGTGCTGGAAAGCTTGGAAATTTCAAAGGTTGTACATCCTTCTTCTTATCTCTAATTCTCTTCAATTAATCCCCGAATTTCTTTGTGATATATACGATTGAGTCCTCACAAAGACCCGATTCATTAACTTCTTGGGATATTTGAAGAATGTCATTATAGTAGTCATTTGAGACTTGGAATACAATTGTTTTCCCTTTTATCCTTCTGCTGCATGTCATTTTCATCTCAAAGGTGCGAAGCGAACTGATTAGATCTTCCAAAGCCATCTGAGAAGTGTCCTTAGCCTCGTATATTGCACAGATTTTTACGTTGAACCTTTCGAGCAAAGAGCGCAGAACCTTGCTAAATAATCGTTCATTAGATATGGGGTCTTCAAGATTGAAGGCCTCATTAGCAATTTCCCGTAGGCGATGATCATAATCCAGTATGTTCTCAGATTCTTCTATCCTCATCATCTCGAATTTGGAAGTAAGCATCCTTAGTCTAGTTCGCCGCACACTCTCAGAACCTTCACAGTGTCTTTGGAGAATATCCCATTCATCCTTAACCGAAACAAAATTAGTAATTAGCCCGAACATATTCATATCAACTGAGGAAAAGATCGCATTCAATGCCTTTGAGTTGTAATTAGAAATCTGCACTTCATCAGTAGTCCAGTCACTTTCCGATTTTATTAGACTATCACCATCTTCGTCCAGTCTCCTTGGTGGAGTCCAACCGCTTAGAACTCGTTGCCATGCTCTCTCATCTATGGATTTTATATGAAAGCAGATTTTGAACTTCCATTGGTTCCATCTAAGACTGGTGTCCGAAGTGCTGTGTTTGCGAGTGATGTATCCATTTAAATAATTCTGTCAAACAAAAAAGCAAAAAACAGAATCAGCACTTATTATATCAAGAGTAAGCTCTGATACCACTTGTAAGGAACGTTGTTCGACAGATGAAAATTAATATGATAACAGTAATGTAAGATAATAAATTTGTGTTTTATCAGAATTAAGTGTTGTGTCAAATGTTACAACATTTAAGACAACATGCAGCAGAATATTATATTTTGTAGCACAAATTGACTTTAACTAAATAGATAGACATGATTAAATTTGCACAAGTATTTATACTTGTGCGATGCCTCAGGGCAAAAATTAATCACTAGATAATCAAAACGTTACAAAAATTTATCACTAGTGATCTAGACGAAAATCAATTTTCTCAACAGGTTGAGAAAATAAACGCTTTCTAAAACTACCAACAATAATAAACCGTAATTAAGAAAGCAAAACGTGATTTCAAAAAGCACGAGCAACTAAACACGATCTTCAGCCAACATCGTTATGGATGTGAAAGCGGACCGGTTACGGTGGCCGGAAGCGCAACGGAAGTCAAAAATTTTAATTTTAAGCACTAAATTTTCGGCCACCATGGTTTATGTGCAATATTTACAAAATAAACACCATACATAGGATGTTAAAGACATTTACCTATCAACCCCTTGAGGTTGATGTTTGACTCCAACTAAAGTGTAGACACTTTAGCTCTTGATGGATGAAGATCTACAAGCTCCTCCTTTCCTCCAAAAATCAAGCCCACCACTAACAATGTAAATCCCTTCTTGTCTTGCACTAGAAAAACAAGAAGACTTTTCAAGGAGATGACTTTTATTCTCCAACACTTGAAGAACAAAAGAGAGAAAAATTTGAGAGGAAATTTTTGTGATGTTTCGGCCAAGTGAGTGAATGAGAGAGGGGGAGAAATTTTCTTGGTTTTGTTAAAAGTTGTCTTGCATGCCATGCAATATTTTATTCAAAAGTATTCTCCACCCTTTGATCTCCCAAGCATGCAAACCCTAGTATACTTTGTATGTGGGCTTGTAACTTTTACAAGGCCCATGGACTTTTAATTTTCTCAAACATTTTGAGCCCAATTAGACTTTACTTGATTTTACTCAAGCCCACTAGTTAAATAATTATTTCCAATTGGGCTCTACAAAGCCCAATGTTATTTAATTAATCCAACACTTGAATTAATTTAATTATTTGGACTCTACTGGGCCCACTAGTGTTTAATTAATTCAACACTTGAATTAATTTAATTAAGTCCATAATAATGTTTATGAAAATCACAATTTTCACATACATAATTCAATTGGCCAAATTTTAATTTAGTAACACTTCCATAAATTAAAATTTATATTTCTCTCATAGAAGTCATACTTCTATTTTTCTTTACGCTTATTGTAATGCCCGAGAATTAATCACTGTTAATCAAGGATTATTGATTTATAATTTAACATGATTACGAAAGGGCCAACTGAGACACGATTTAAGATAATGTGTGGCCATTTATTTTGAATTTCAGAGTGTGTTGCCGAAGCAACACCGCGCCTGCGGCCTTGTATGTACCGCACCCGCGGTGCATGGACAGAAACTTGGTCAGTTTTAGCGAAGCAGGATCGCACCCGCGGTGCGAACAAGACCGCACCCGCGGTGTAAGACCGCACCCACGGTCTTGACATTTACCGCACCCGCGGTCATGTAATTTCGGAACAGATAAGATTGCCGAAGTTTGAGCGCACCCGCGGTCGTACACCTACAGCACCCGCGGTGCGACGTGTTTTGCAAAGAATGTGCCACCTCTTAAGATGCATGCACTGATATATATAGTGCTATAAGTCCTTCGAAATCATTCAGAGAATTGAAGAAAAGTGTCGAGGCTTTGGCACAGAAAATCCTTACGCCTTTTGCGAGAAATCTGTCCGTTTGATTTTGAATCCGACTTCGGTATCAAGTTCCTTGCAACGTAGGCTACAACTGGACGTAAGTTTTGTTACGTTTTGACATGTCTTGAAATTATGATGTTGTTAGAATTGAATACACGTCATATATGTTGTTCTTGACATGTTAGACAGCGTAGAATCGAAGTCAGATTAAAAAACGGACTGAATATGAACTTGTTATGATTTTCAGAATGAGATTGAATAAGAATTGATATCCAGATTGAGTGATTATCGATTATGAGATGTTAGAATTGATATCTGCCTGATATGGTATTGCTGGATATTGAGATTATGATGTTATGCCGTTGAAACAGAATTTGATTGGATTCTGATTATATCCAGTATTGATTGAGTGGTGTATTGATATTGTACCCTCGATATTGTGATTGTCAGATTGAGTATTGACAGGCTTTGAGTTCGAGACTTCGACATGGTCAGAGTATCAGAAAGAAAGGTATAAATTAATGTTGTGTTGGGATTGCACAACTCGAGTGAGGTTTGACTCGAGTCTCCCTAAATCACATACTTTCATTTATTGCATTGATATTTGCAATTGATGAGACTTATGATTGTTGTCTATTGATTTATAGCCACTGCATGTAATGACTGCTGATTCGCTAGTCATTGATTGATTTGCTTAGATACTGACTGCATGTATTGATTACTGAGTCGTTGAGTCATAGGCTGATTCGCCTAGTCACCAGCTGATTCGTCTGGTGATTGACTGATTCGTCTAAACTTAAGCTGATTCGCTTAATTACAAGCTGAGTTGTCTGATTATTGGCTGATTCGCCTAATTACCTGCTGATTCGTCGGGTTATTGACTGAGTCGTCAATTCTGCGGCTGATTCGCCCAGACACTGGAGATATTAATTATATCGATGCCGTTTAGGAATTGATTCATTCCTATCGACTGAGATTCGATATAATTACCTATGTCCAGACATCGGGATCCCTAGGATAGAGTTGAGTCGAGTCTGAGACGACGTGTCAGTGGAGTCGAGTCTGAGACGACGCGTCGATTGAGTTGAGTCTCATATGACATGTTGATTTACATTGTTTATACCATTCATGATTATTGAATGTTTGATATGTATTTATGTTTCTGATTTGAGACATGTTATGAATAATTCTTATATGCTTTCGTATATGCTTTTATATGGCTGCATGTTTACATTGTTTATACAGGGATATTTATATCTCACCGGAGTTATCCGGCTGTTGTCTTGTTTTGTATGTGTGCATGACAACAGGTGGGGCTGGATCAGGGTCAAGAAGAGGATGAGAGAAGATTAGATAGCGTGGAGATCCGGGCTTCGAAGCAACATAGGATTCAGCACTGATATGTAGTTGAACCTAGTTGAACTCTTGTAGATAACGCAAGATTTGTATGTTCATGTTTAATATGTAATTTGAGTAAATTACATTACGTTTCCGCTTTGTATTTTACAAAAAAATTTAGACCCTGTTTTAAAATTGATTAATTAGTCCCAATGATGATTAAGAACATGATTAGCGTCCGGGTCCCCACAACAGGTGGTATCAGAGCTGTAGGTACTAGAACGGTAGATTCTTGAGATTGAGATAGAAGCTAGTGAGCGGGGTAGAATGCGTTTCTTTCCTTGCTTATGATTGCTAGCATTCTTTACTGCTTTATATAATACATGTTACTTGACTTATCTGATTTGATTTTGTAATATGTATTATTGGGAACGAATCTGAACTGATTCTCGATCAGCAGTAAGATGATCGTAGGAGAGATTGAATTGAAACAGATGTGTTGGGTTGGGTCACTAATCCTTTTGAGTTTCAGATATGCCTCCTAGACGAATCCCAGAACAGGGTAGTACATCGAATCCTCCAATGGATGTAACACCGACTCCAATGGAAACCTTGCTGAAGAGGTTTCAGTCATTCAAACCACCCACTCTGAGAGGTACTGAGACATCGGTCGAGTGTGAGAGTTGGTTAGGTAGTATTGAGTTGCTGTTTGATTCACTGGAGTACAGTGATGAGCGTCGGATTAAATTGATTGGGCACCAGTTGCTTGATGTTGCACAAAGCTGGTGGGTTGCAATGAAGAGGGCCTTGGAGCAGCGAGGTACGATTATTACTTGGGATGTATTTAAAACTGAGTTTTATCAGAGATTTTTCCCAATATCGTACAGAAAAGACAAGGGGGCAGAGTTTGCTAATTTGAGACAGGGTCAACTGAACATTGAAGAATATGTGACCAAGTTCTCTACCTTGTTGAAGTTTGCTCCTCATGTGTCTGAAAATGACGAAGCCGTTGCTGATCAGTTCATCAATGGCTTGAATCCCAATATTTTACATTGGTAAACACAGGGCGACCGAATAACTTTGCGGATGCCATGAATAGAGCAAAGGGCGCTGAAGCGGGCCTGATAAGATAGAGAGGAGCTGAATTTGTAATTTGAGTAAATTACATTACGTTTCTGCTTTGTATTTTAAAAAAAAATTTAGACCCTGTTTTAAAATTGACTAATTAGTCCCAATGATGATTAAGAACATGATTAGCGTCCGGGTCCCCACACTTATAAACACATTTATAAGCCGTTCAACACATTGAACTATTTTACTTCTCATCGGGATTTATAAAGCTAGTACTTGTGTGGCCCTCAATGGTTCATTGATACAACTAGCCGTGGGTTCACATCTCTATGTGATTCGGACTAAACATGTCCTTATTCGAGCATACCCCAATTGCTCCATTCTTACTTACCAACTCCTTGATAATAAGAACGTCAAAACTCAAGTCTGATAGTACCCAACCAATCACGTTAAACGCCTAGCAGCATCGCTTACGTGATTTCCTAGGTATCACATGATAGTGCCTGCAAGAACCATTCAATTATGGTTAGCGTACAGTACGGTCCCTTCAACTCATATATCCCGACCGATTCGACAACTATTGGTTTATCGAGAGTTGTCAATGAATCGATACTATGTGTCATGTTGTGGTTGCATCGATGGTGTAATCTATGAAACCCCTTTCATAATTACCACCATACTCTGATCAGAGATTTCAACCCACACATACATGAAAAACACATAGGATATCCATACCCGTAGGTAAACGGTGAATCCCCGGCTACAATGCATCGACTCCTATATGTTTCGCCGTAACACCCAACCTTGCCACCTGACGACCCCACAAGAGTCGGTAAACAAGTCAAAGTGAAACGCTAGCACATAGAGTCTCAATGTTGTCCCGGGTCATAAGGACTAATGGTGTACAACCATAAACTAGGACGTTTCCACTCGATAAGTGAGAACCACTTGGAAAGTCCTTTATAGAGGGATGTTCAGTGCACTCTACCAGGAGCACCTATCTGCATGCTCGGACATCACAATGTCCCCTACCAATGAAACATGGTACTCACATCGCAGATACTAGTCTCTAACTCGAGCGGCCTATATCCTTCTTAGTGGCGGCTGAATCGACTAGGAACCGTTTAGAATATACAGTATTACAAATATGAGTTTCATGATACTCATCATATGAGCATCTCATATTCTTTCTACTATATGTATATTTAAGAACTTTATCTATGCAACTCGCATGGGTATAAAGATAAAGATGCGCCAAATTAATAAATTCAAGCATTATTAAAATAAAGATCGTTTATACAAAGAGTTTCATCGTGAACAGTCGGCCAACACTTGGCTCGACGTGCACCTACTCTAACAATCTCCCACTTGCACTAGAGCCAACTACCCATATACTTTAGACCCATTGATTCGCGATGCTTCTCGAATGATGGTCCTGGTAAAGGCTTAGTTAGTGGATCAGCAACATTATCTGCGGAGCCGACTTTGTCAATCGTGACATCTCCTCTTTCCACGATCTCTCTGAGGATGTGGTACTTTCTCAATACGTGTTTGGACTTCTGATGAGACCTTGGCTCCTTCGCCTGAGCTATGGCTCCTGTGTTGTCGCACATCACCGGGATACGAGCAACTCCATTTGGAATGACGCCCAACTCTTGGATGAAATTCCTAATCCAAACAGCCTCCTTTGCTGCATCCGATGCAGCAATGTATTCTGCCTCAGTGGTGGAATCCGCAGTACTGTCTTGCTTGGAACTCTTCCAAGAGACAGCACCACCATTGAGCATGAATATGAATCCGGAGGTTGACTTCGAGTCATCAACATCGCTTTGGAAGCTAGAGTCGGTATAGCCTTCCAATTTCAGTTCTCCACCCCCATAGACCAAGAACAACTTATTGGTCCTTCTCAAATACTTGAGGATGTCTTTCACAGCTTTCCAGTGTGGAAGACCAGGGTTGGATTGATATCTACTCACTACACTTAGTGCAAAAGCCACGTCAGGACGTGTAGATATCATCCCATACATGATGCTACCAATAGCCGAAGCATACGGAATTCGTGTCATTGCCGCTATCTCTGCATCAGTCTTGGGAGACATAAACTTGGATAGGGACACGCCATGACACATTGGTAGATGTCCTCTCTTGGACTCATCCATCGAGAACTGCTTCACGATGGTATCAATGTATGTGGACTGGGTGAGACCAAGCAATCTTTTTGATCTATCTCTATAGATCTGTATTCCCAATACAAAAGATGCTTCACCCAAGTCCTGCATCGAGAACTTACTTGCTAACCATATCTTAGTTGATTGCAACATTCCTACATCATTCCCAATGAGTAGAATGTCATCAACATAAAGAACAAGGAATGTCACAGCACTCCCACTGACCTGCTTATACACACAGGGTTCCTCAGGATTCTTAGTAAAACCAAACTCTTTGATTGTACTATCGAATCTGAGGTTCCAGCTCCTAGATGCATGCTTAAGACCATAAATGGATCTTTGAAGTTTGCATACCATATGCTCACTTCCGATAGATGTAAACCCTTCAGGTTGAGACCTGTAAATCTCTTCCTTAATATCCCCATTAAGGAAGGCAGTCTTGACATCCATCTGCCATATTTCATAGTCATACCATGCAGCTATGGCTAGCAAAATCCTAATGGACTTGAACATCGCAACTGGAGAAAAGGTTTCCTCATAGTCAACACCTTGCCTTTGAGTATACCCTTTTGCTACCAATCGCGCCTTGAAGGTCAATACCTTCCCATCCGCCCCAAGTTTCCTCTTGTAAATCCATTTACACCCTATGAGAACAATTCCCTCAGGTGGATCCACGAGATTCCACACTTGGTTCGAATGCATGGAATTCATCTCAGATTCCATTGCTTCAAGCCATTTGGATGAATCGGCATCAGATAATGCTTCCTTGAAGGTCCTTGGATCACATCCAAGGTTAGGCTCATCATGGCCTTCTTCAAGAAGCAGACCATACCTCATAGGTGGTCTCGAGACTCTCTCGGTTATTCTAGGAGCTTGTATCTCCTCTCTTGGCTTCTCGGGTGTGGGTTCTACAACTGTGGGTGTCTCTCAAACCTCTTCGAGTTCTATCATCTCGCCTTTTCTATCCAATTGAAATTCCTTTTCCAAAAAGGTTGCGTTCCTAGAAACAAACACCTTTGTTTCTTGGGGATGATAGAAGTAATATCCAACTGAATTTCTTGGATATCCCACGAAGTAGCATAAAATGGATCGACTATCCAATTTATCTCCCACTGTCTGCTTCACATAAGCAGGACACCCCCATATTCTAAGATAAGAATACTTGGGAGGCTTACCCATCCATATCTCATATGGAGTCTTGTCAACTGCCTTTGTATGGACATTGTTCAACAACAGTGCCGCTGTTTCAAGCGCATATCCCCAAAAGGATGGCGGCAACTCCGTGAACCCCATCATAGACCGAACCATGTCCATCAAAGTTCGGTTACGACGCTCCGAAACACCATTCAACTGCGGTGTAGCGGGCGGAGTCCACTGCGAGAGAATCCCATTCTCCCTAAGATACTCTTGGAACTCGGCACTCAAGTACTCACCACCTCGATCCGATCGAAGTGTCTTGATGCTTCGTCCCAATTGCTTCTCTACTTCACTTCTGAATTCTTTGAACCTTTCAAAGGCTTCAGACTTGTATTTCATCAAATACACATACCCATACCTCGAAAAGTCATCGGTAAAGGTGATGAAGTAGGCATGTCCATGCTTAGTGGTGATGCTAAGCGGACCGCACACATCGGTATGGATCAAATCCAATAACCCTTTGGCTCGCTCCGCATGGCCCTTAAAGGGAATTTTGGTCATCTTTCTTTTTAGACAGGATTCACAAGTCGTGAGAGCATTAATATCGGACATATCAAACATGCCAACTCCCACAAGCTTGTTCATCCTTCTTGAGGAAATATGTCCTAATCGAGCATGCCATAATTGTGCCGAATTAAGAGTATCTTGTTTGCGCTTATTTGTTGTTGTTATTGCTTGGACATCGTTAAGTGGAATATCTTTCAATTTTAAGGTGTAGAGATTGTTTTCTAGTTCTCCGGTACCAACTAAATATTCATTCTTGTAAATATTGCAAACACCTTTGCCAAATAAACAAGAAAATCCATCAATATCAAGCATAGGAATGGAAATAATGTTTTTGATCAAGTCTGGTACGAACAAAACATCTCTTAATACAAACTTAAAATCATTGTTCAAAATTAAACAAACATCTCCTATGGCTTTGGCAGCAACTCTTGCTCCATTGCCCATTCTCAAGAAGGTCTCACCCTCTCGGAGCCTTCTACTTCTTCCCATCACCTGCAAATCATTACAGAGATGTGAGCCACAGCCGGTATCCAATACCCAAGAAGTAGAGTTAATCGAGATATTTACTTCAATAAAGAACATACCTTTGCCAAAACCCTTCTGCGCAAGATATTCCCTGCAGTTACGCCTCCAATGTCCAGGCTTCTTGCAGTGATGACAGATGTCAACTGTCTTCTCAGCCTTGGCTGGCGCGGCTGCCACTACGGGACTCGGAGTCTGCCTCTTCAAGGGCACGCTCTTCTTGGGGCGCTGGAAAGAACGCTTCTTTCCCTTCCCAGGTGGACCGGTTTCGTGCCAGATGAAGAGCCCACATAAAGAACCGGCTTCTCCTTTTTGATTGTGGACTCAAAGGTCACAAGCATGTTCACCAACTCTTCAAGGCTTGGCTCAAGCTTGTTCATATTGAAATTCACCACAAAAGGATCGAACGAGCTCGGCAGTGACAACAGCAGCACGTCGGTGGTCAACTCCGAAGGCAAGATCAAATCCATGCCAACGAGTTTATCCACGAGCCCAATCAACTTTAGGCCATGCTCATGGACCGAAGCCCCATCTCGCATGCGTAAAGTGATGGGCTCCTTGACTGTGGCATGCCTTAGAGGCCGAGTCTGCTCACCAAAGAGCTCCTTGAGGTGCATATGAATGTCAGCAGCATTCTTAGCATCCTCGAATCGCCTCTGCAGCTCATCGTTCATCGAAGCCTGCATATAACACCTCGCCTTCAAGTCATGGTCGCATAAATCCTTGTAGGTCTGCAATTCCTCAGGAGTGCAGCTAGTCGGAGCCTCAGCAGGGGGCGACTCAGTCAGTGTGTATGCAATTTTCTCCGAGTTCAAGACAATCTTTAGATTTCTTAGCCAAGTGATATAGTTAGGTCCGGTTAGAACGTGTTTTTCGAGAATAACGGAAAACGGGTTGCGAATTGATGACATTGTCAAAGATTTGTACTGAAAAGTAAAACAGATAAATGTTAATGACTATTTTAAAATATTTAATAAGATATAAAGTTTGGACTTTTACTTTATAAATTATCGCTCCCACTGTTTTGACATTTTTCACTACCCTCTAGTGAAACGGGAAACACTTTCCTCAGTAGGTACGTAAGGTCCAATTAGCGAATTGTGATCCCGAATAATATCGGCCAATCACAATTCCTAAAAGGTAGTTTCCAATTGCATCGCCATGCAACCCTCTACGTAAACTTTTGTCTCACGTTTGATTAGGACCCAATAATATGACGTCGTTCATCTTTACGTGTCAAGCCTAACCCATCGATATTGAACCTTAATGGACGGTCGCCATGAGTTCCCTCAATAATATGAGCCGAAATCATGGGAGTTCCACGTAGTTCACATCACTATGCCAATGGATGTCACAGCTTTCCGGTACCCAAGACTCCCCAATAATATGAGCCGAGCCCCGAGTACGGGTAGCGTTCAACATGCACCCATTGTCGATGGAAGACAAGGAAATTATAAACAAATTTATAATTCCCCTTTTCGGACTTGATATTAATTTTGAATCTTATTCAAAATGAGGGTTTTTTAATTTTGAAAGGTCTCATCATTAATTTTATTTTAAAAGCTAGCCATGTTTGATCGTATGTTTGCCGGATTCATGCAACTTTGTTATTATAATAATAATAACGCACATACTCATTATTTATAACATATCATGCATATATTATAAATAGAAAACAATACAAGGATGATCAATCGCCCCAAAACTAATGGCCCGTGTGAGCCAAACACGGGCCTAGGTCCAATCCTAGGTTAAATGCACGGGATGCAAATGCAACTAAATTATTACATTAGCATCCAATATTACATGTCTTCGATCTTCATAATCACCAAGGCCACCATCTTCCAATCTTGATCTTCCACTATTCTAATATTTACAATTAAATATCCATGGCACATAGGGATACATCTCATGGGGTGGGAACGGGCCATAAACCAAGCCCACTTTAAATTGATAATTATTACAATCATACAACACAAATATCCTAGCATACACCTAGCAAATTGGACTTGGGCTTTTGATCATCCTTCATGCATAATATCACATATCATACACCATCAATTAATTATCACAATAATTAATTAATCCAATATTATATATCTTGATCCAATCACTAACCGCCACAATTATAAATTAAATTAACAAAGTATACAAACCCCTTTGTCTACTTTCAAATTAATTTATTTATAATCGAATTTCTTGTAAATCACAATTTACTATAAATAATTAAAGTCCTACTTCAATTATTTATTTTATGAGAAAATATGTGCAACAATTGTAAATTTAAACTTAAGGGCCCAAAAAACCATTTTTCACCAAAAATATTTTGGCCCATTTAAATTTCACAAATTATGTTGGCCATCCAATGGCCCAACATCTCAAGGCCCATGACACTAAGATTGTCCAAAACACCTTTTGGAAACCCTAGCCGTCATTGCCGTCGCCGGAGCTCCGTCGCCGGAGCTCCGTCGCCGGATTCCAGCAACAAAAAAAATTTTTTTTTTTATTTAAAAAACCTGCAATTTTCGGGCAGCCCCTCGGGCTGCCCTTTGCTGCCCGAAAAATCAAGGGCAGCCCTCGGGCAGCAACATGCTGCCCGAAAAATGTTTTTTTTTTTTGTTTTTGATTCAAAAAATTCGGCCTTCATGATTCCTTGCACCAAAAATTTCTCAAGCGGTTAGAAATCGATCTCAACATAATATTATGTAAATATTACACAAAAACCGTAACCTTAGCTCGGATACCACTTGAAAGCGGACCGGTTACGGTGGCCGGAAGCGCAACGAAAGTCAAAAATTTTAATTTTAAGCACTAAATTTTCGGCCACCATGGTTTATGTACAATATTTACAAAATAAACACCATACATAGGATGTTAAAGACATTTACCTATCAACCCCTTGAGGTTAATGTTTGGCTCCAACTAAAGTGTAGACACTTTAGCTCTTGATGGATGAAGATCTACAAGCTCCTCCTTTCCTCCAAAAATCAAGCCCACCACTAACAATGTAAATCCCTTCTTGTCTTGCACTAGAAAAACAAGAAGATTTTTCAAGGAGAGGACTTTTATTCTCCAACACTTGAAGAACAAAAGAGAGAAAAATTTGAGAGGAAATTTTTGTGATGTTTCGGCCAAGTGAGTGAATGAGAGAGGGGGAGAAATTTTCTTGGTTTTGTTAAAAGTTGTCTTGCATGCCATGCAATATTTTATTCAAAAGTATTCTCCGCCTTTTGATCTCCCAAGCATGCAAACCCTAGTATACTTTGCATGTGGGCTTGTAACTATTACAAGGCCCATGGACTTTTAATTGTCTCAGACATTTTGAGCCCAATTAGACTTTACTTGATTTTATTCAAGCCCACTAGTTAAATAATTATTTCCAATTGGGCTCTACAAGGCCCAATGTTATTTAATTAATCCAACACTTGAATTAATTTAATTATTTGGACTCTACTAGGCCCACTAGTGTTTAATTAATTCAACACTTGAATTAATTTAATTAAGTCCATAATAATGTTTATGAAAATCACAATTTTCACATACATTATTCAATTGGCCAAATTTTAATTTAGGAACACTTCCATAAATTAAAATTTATATTTCACTCATAGAAGTCATAATTCTATTTTTCTTTACGCTTATAAACACATTTATAAGCCGTTCAACACATTGAACTATTTTACTTCTCATCGGGATTTACAAAGCTAGTACTTGTGTGGCCCTCAATGGTTCATTGATACAACTAGCCGTGGGTTCACATCTCTATGTGATTTGGACTAAACATGTCCTTATTCGAGCATACCCCAATTGCTCCATTCTTACTTACCAACTCCTTGATAGTAAGAACGTCAGAACTCAAGTCTGATAGTACCCAACCAATCACGTTAAACGCCTAGCAGCATCGCTTACGTGATTCCCTAGGTATCACATGATAGTGCCTGCAAGAACCATTCAATTATGGTTAGCGTACAGTACGGTCCCTTCAACTCATATATCCCGACCGATTCGACAACTATTGGTTTATCGAGAGTTGTCAATGAATCGATACTATGTGTCATGTTGTGGTTGCATCGATGGTGTAATCTATGAAACCCCTTTCATAATTACCACCATACTCTGATCAGAGATTTCAACCCACACATACATGAAAAACACATAGGATATCCATACCCGTAGGTAAGCGGTGAATCCCCGGCTACAATGCATCGATTCCTATATGTTTCGCCGTAACACCCAACCTTGCCACCTGACGACCCCACAAGAGTCGGTAAACAAGTCAAAGTGAAACGCTAGCACATAGAGTCTCAATGTTGTCCCGGGTCATAAGGACTAATGGTGTACAACCATAAACTAGGACGTTTCCACTCGATAAGTGAGAACCACTTGGAAAGTCCTTTATAGAGGGTTGTTCAGTGCACTCTACCAGGAGCACCTATCTGCATGCTCGGACATCACAATGTCCCCTACCAATGAAACATGGTACTCACATCGCAGATACTAGTCTCTAACTCGAGCGGCCTATATCCTTCTTAGTGGCGGCTGAATCGACTAGGAACCGTTTAGAATATACAGTATTACAAATATGAGTTTCATGATACTCATCATATGAGCATCTCATATTCTTTCTACTATATGTATATTCAAAGACTTTATCTATGCAACTCGCATGGGTATAAAGATAAAGATGCGCCAAATTAATAAATTCAAGCATTATTAAAATAAAGATCGTTTATACAAAGAGTTTCATCGTGAACAGTCGGCCAACACTTGGCTCGACGTGCACCTACTCTAACAGGATGTTGTCTGTAGATGTTTGCAACATTCAGGGCAACATGACGATCACCACTCTTTCAATCAGCAACGGCTTCGTGAATTTCTTGCTCTAAAAACTCCTCTACGTGCACAAGTGCATGTATGTATTTGTATTCGAGAGAGATGAAGTCCGACTGATCTTCCTCTTTTTATTCTTTGAATTTAACAATCAAATCTATACGATAAGGAAGATTAAAATTTTATTAGTAAATAAACTCTTCTTTTAAACATTATACCATATCATGATAACACTCTCATACTTATCTTATTATCTAGAAAGGCAGATTCTCAATAAATATTTCACACAATCAAATCAACAAGGAAAGATAATATTAAGGAATTTTTTAAGATAGGAAACTAAATCAATTAAATTAGAAATAATTTTTCCCTTCAGAGGTAAAGATACAGAGATCGTATGTTATGGTCCGAGCTTAGAGGGCCGAATTAGGAGAGGTTCATGTGAGGGAAAGATATAAAATGTATGAAACTTTAGAGTAAGATTTTAGTGAGGCAATTTGTGGCATGGATTATATTGTAAAACATTTTTCATTTTAATCATATTTTACGGATTTTATAAATTATAAAATTTGTTTTATTTGTATACTCATGCAAGCTACATAAATAAAGAGTTTGAATATACTTTATCATCATGAAGTCAATTTCGCAAGGTTGATCATGAAATTTAACATGCGTGTACTGTATATTCTAAATTGTTCGTAATCATTTCAACTGCCTAAAATAAAGATAATGGTCGCTCGAGCTTGAAACTAGCATCTGTGGTATAAACGTCACATTTCCTTGCTAAGGATATGAAGATGTGCATTCATACAGATGAGTGATCATGAAATGAATTACTAAACAATCCGCCCTTGAACTTTCCAAGTTGTTATCACTTATCGAGTATAATAATTTGCGGTTATGGTTGTACACTATTAGTCCTTGAACCCGAGACAACATGGAGACTTTACATACTAGTACTGTACTTTGACTAGTTTACTGACCCAAGAGGGTCATAATGTGACGAGATTGGATGTTGTCCCAAAATGCATAGAAGTCAATACATTATAGTTGAGAATTCAATGTTCACCTACGGATGTGGATATCATATGTGATCTGATGAGTTAATAATGCAAGTACTCTTTGGCCAAAGCAAGAAATTTACTATAAGGAAGGTGGTATGCCACTATTATTACTCAAAAATATGTCACATTTTTGTCTAATTCATTTTCAACTTTTGACATCTGATGCCAATGTTATTCCTCAAAGATACGTCACATTTTTATCGAATTCATTTGCAATTTTGATATACCAATTTTTGATTATTCCATTGGGAAATATGAGCTGAAGAAACATAATATACGCTAACCATAACCTATTGGTTCTGGTAGGCACTGGCATTGATATATATGGGATCATAAAGCGATGCTACTAGACGTTCTTATAATGATATGATGAGTGCAATCACTTGCGTTCTGATGTTGATCAAGGGGTTGATGGATATAATGAGGCTAATTAGAGTTGGTCAGAATGAAAAAAAAATGTTGTTTTGAATCATATGAGTTATGAACTAGCTGTATTTCTGGACCCTTGAGACTCACAAAAATATTGTATTTTGTGTTCCTCTTGAGATACTCAGATTCAAGAAGTTGAATTTGACAACTGTAGTTTGGTGGAGATCAAACGTATTGCTTAAAACAGTTAAAAACATATTCCATTTTTGGAATTTGTGAAAGTTGGATCGACTGTTAATTTTGTAAGGATAGTGAAACTGCCAAGTTTAGTGTAAAAGTTCACAAAATAAACATTTACAAAAAATGAATCAGCAATTTTTTTTTCTCGAAATTTTCAATTTCATATGAACAAGAATTGTACTCTCATTATATTGATATCGTTTGATCGTTGATCAATGTTATAATGAGTTCATAATTATTTAATTAGTGATGTATATGATATATTATAAATAATCAATATGTACGTTATTGTTATTATTATTATTATTATTATTATTATTATTATTATTATTATTATTATTATTATAACAACAATTGTATCAATCCAACAAACATACAAACCCACATGAAATGATTTTAATATTAATGGTGAGAATTTTTTTTTAAAATTAAATATCTCATTTTGAATTGGATTCAAAATTTATGTAAAACTCATTAAAGGAAATTTTAAAGTGTTTAATTTTCCTTGCCTTTTATCAACGATGGTTGCATGATAAACGCTACATGCGATCAGTGTCTGGCTCATATTACTGGGGAGGTCTGGACGCCTGAAAGCCATGACTTCCCATGACATACTTGATGTGAACTATGTGAAATTCCTATGACTTTGGCTCATATTGTTGAGGGATCTCGTGACGTTCAACCACTAAGGTTTAATATTGACGGGTCATGCCCAATACGTGAAGAGAAATGTCATATTATTCATCTACCATCAAAGGTGAGAAATTACACGAGGGTTGCATAAGTTGCAATTGAGCTCTATCTTTTGAAAATTATAATTGACTGATATTATTCGATATCATGATTTAGTATTTGGGACTTTCGTGTACTCACTAAAAAAATTGGATTTATCGTTTTCATTAGGAGATGGTGAAAATGTCAAAATCATCTAAGCAACTCATAAAATGAAAGTCCATATTTTGTCTTATAAAATGTTTAAGATAACCAACAATGTTTATTATGTTTCTATTATCAATATATTTGTGATTCCGTTATGTGATCCACTATCTGTTATACTCGATCAAAACAATCTAACAGGAACTAACTATAAAGATTGGTTAAAAAATTAAAATGGTTATGACATTGGAAATAGATGGCATAAAAACTTATTAAGTCTCCCCAAGGAGGTGATTGAAATGTAAGCTTTGCTGAACTAAAAAAATCTTGAGAAATGATGCAAACATGATCTGCGAGCTAAGTTTTATACGCTCGCATCTATGTTAATGAATTATAGAGATAAGTTGAGAAAATAATAAATGTTGCTGACATTTGTATGTGTTGCGTGTTTTCACTACCGCAAGTGTACGGTGTCAAGTTTTAGTACTGGTTTGAGCACAAATATCGATCTCACGAAGAGTAATTATTTAAAATTTTATATTAATTACCATAATTGACATAGCTCAACTTTATTTAGACAAATCAAATAGTTGGTTTAAAATCAATTCAAATAAAATAACAATTCCTGTAATTCTAGCACGCAGTAGAAAATTCACCGAAAAATAAATCTAGAGATATGATTTCGTCTGACTTCCCCTATGCTAAATTAAAATTAACTAACATATTATTAAATTGCACCATATTTACTACCCAAGAACTCGCAATATTTTCTATTCCCTCTGTCGAGTGATAAATAGAAATGTACTACCTATTACTGATTTTAATATGTCTATTCAAAATCACGTAACACGTAATAAATGTAAACAAGGTTCTTTTCATGGATTCACCAGAGTTATACGTCTTTTGCACGTTATAAACATCTGACGATGCGATTTCCCCTGTCCTAATTTCTATCCCCTCTGTCGAGTGTAAGATCTTAATTATTTGATCAATCGAATTATGGCCAGTAATTCAACAGCATTAATGACAAGAAATCGCAAATAAACACGAAGAATTAATTCATGAAAATCAAAAATGTCAAGAACATAGGGTAAACCAAGACTACATCAATCTCTAGAAAATAAAATTAGTTCATACTCGAATTTAAATCAACACAAAACCTGTTTGTAATCATTAAAAACGTAAAAGTAAGATACCGAATTAAGAACGTGTTGGCGAGAGATGAAAGTGCGTCTCCGTGTCCGGATCCAGCGTCTTCTATCTCTGTTCTTCGCGTCCGTGCTCCGTGCGCTCTCACTTTTTCTCCTCTTCTCGAGTGCTATGACAACTGAATCTAAAATATTTCGGAACCCTTAAAAAAACGCCGAAACCTATTTAACTTTGAACGCTCGCGCCGGCGCGCATATGCGCGCCCTAGACTCGCGCATATGCGCGGGTGCTTCTGGTGCTCGCCTTCTTCTTGCGCGCATATGCGCACCATGAACGGCGCATATGCGCGCTGCTCTTTGGATATCGCCTGTTGTCTCTCGCGCATATGCGCGCCATGAGCGGCGCAAATGCGCGAGTCTCACTGTATGGGTCGCGCATGTGCGCGGCTTTGGGAGGCGCATGTGCGCCGATCTTTCTGTCCTAGTTGCGCTTGCTTGGCTCAAATTTCTTATACTAAGCGCCATTTTGGTTCATTTTCACGTTCACGCCCATGTCGTGGCCGCACCTAGAAAGGGTGGTAGATGATAATGAGAAAAGGCACCGCGTTTGGCCGGGTGGGCGGAATGGATGAGCGAAAGGTGTTATGCCATGTAGTGTGGAATATCCCGAGTCTCATGTAAGACAACTAAATACACCTCGAGGTGCTGCCGAGGAACTGAGGGACCTTCTCGAGCACAGGATAGGTAATTGAAAGATAGAGGTAGCCCATTCCTTATGGGGAATCAATGCTCCGGACCGAATAGAGCTTACCTACGGCACCTAGCTTTGCTTTCTCCGGTGCATATTAGTTTAGCTGCGGTTACGCGGCCGGTTTGGCTTCCTCTCTGGCACTTTCCTTACCTTACCCCCGCTACACTCTCACTCCAAGCTACGTAGGCTCCTACAATCACACCAAAAACAACACGAAACGCATAATTTTGCCCAAAAAAGACTAACAATCTGTATGAATTATAAAGATTAACTAAACTAGACTCAACACATCCTACAGAAAATAACTGAACGAGCAAGAATTGTGGAATAAAGGATAACCACTAGCCTCAGAGATTACAGTTTCCATGATATTGAATCAAACATATGCCACATTACTCACAGTTCACGTGCGTGTGTGTTTTGCTATTTTTGTTTACCCACTCCAGAAGCCAAGATAAGTTCATAATTTTTCATCTCATAAAATTTTGGACTCCTCGACACACATGTAATTAGCAAAATCATTGAGGCACACATTTACTCTCACTAATCAACAGGACTTATAGGGTGACATTTGGCTAAACAAAGTGGTATTATGAAGACAACAATTAACCAAATAAACTCCAATATCATGAGATGCGCACATGTACACAATCAAATTCTGTGTCTATTGACGGCATTTTTCAAGTGTCCATAGGCTTAACTTTGACAACTCTTCTCCACTAATATATTGGGTACGTGTGACTCGGTAATAGGTCTTTTAAGCTTATAACGTTAGGCTATGGCTAATGGCTTCAAATGAAGGTAGGGAGTCAAAAGTGAGAGAAAACAAACCAATTTATTTTTCAACACGCGTCTCCTTCCTTTTGTTTCACTTCCACTTGCCTTGCCACAACATATTCACCATTTTGTCCTCTTTTTCACATCACATTTCATACTCTTTTACTCTTTATTCAACTTTTTTCTTTTTTATAAACATTTCTTTCTTTCTTTTCATCTTTTCATGATATTATTATACGTACACAAGGGAGAAGAACTTTTGTAGTGATACACAGGTTCGTTTTCTCTCAATTTTCGGTAGGTATTAGTGTATATGCTCAAAAGTTGGTAGTTGACGTAGGAGTTTAGAATTGATACGAATGGGGGCTTTTGTGTGCCTTGGCACACTCCATTCGATTTTCAATAAGCTCAAACATGGGACACTAGGGTGTATATGATGTTACGGGTAGGCTTGAAAGGCTCAAACGTTCCAAAAATCGCCTAAATCATCCTTAGGTCACACAATACCCGTATCTCGCCTCGAAGAGTGCCAAACCAAGTTCTAGACTACTTTCAATTTACCAATCAACAAACACAGATAGATCATGTTTTCGGGTATTCAAACATAAAGAATTCCACATCTCATTCTCATTTAGGCTCAAAGGGCTAACAATTGACAATTTATTCACGGAAAAACAGGCCCAACATAAATCAAAGACTGCCTGAATCATTTTTGTGTTAGTGAACATATAACTCAACAACAAGTAATCAACATTCAGGTTTTGGAGTCCATTCATACAATTCAAATCACAAACCATATGAACACTCTCTTGACATCGGTTGTATCAACAATCATAGCAATCGTGAGTTAATGTGTAAACGGTTTAAGTAAAGGTAGCATGCATTCGGATTCATAATCAAGGAACAACATGAATTTCGGGTCAACTCTCATCATTGTTTGGTTATTACCTTAATTCCACAATTCTAAAAAAAAAATTTAACGACTAAGAAAAACATAAAGACTAAATTAAGTAGTTTTTTTTTAAAATAAATAAATGAACATCAAAATTAAACACTAAAGCATCAAATAAACTCAAATCACCCCCCCAAACTTAAAATATGCATTGTCCTCAATGTATAAACAAGAAAGAACGGGACAATCATACCTCCCACGACGAGCGTCAGTGCTCGCCGTCATCATCATTAACATCTTCGTCCATGTGCTGGGGTGGAGCCTGTCGAGGAGGTCCTGGATACTGTGGTGGTGGTCCTGGATACTATGGTGGCCAAGCAGGTGGCTGGGAAACATGGGATCCTCTGGACCTATAGGAGGGAACCGCTGAGCAAGCACGGAGGTGAAGTCCATCATGAATCCCATGAAATGGTCGGTCCGGTACTGAAGTGAATCTAGCACCTGGCACTGCTCAACTAGTAACTGCCTCTGATCCTGCATCTCATTCTCTAGTTGCCTCAATCTGTCTCCCATGCGCTCTCTGGCTACTGCCGGTGGTGGTCCTGGAAGCTGTGGATGCGGGAGCTCCTCTTCAGCTGGATACTCGTGGGGAACATAAGATGCCGCTCCAAAGAAAGCAAAAATGGGAGCCTTCGGCTTGAGTACCAGCTCATCAGGGGCCCATGTGACGCCGGCCTGGCGGCATAGCTCGGTAACCGTGTGAGGACACGGAAGAGCAACCGTGGCTAACCCTGCGCCAGCTCTCATAATCGAGCCATAAATGAGTTTCCCCGCGTCAACTGATTTGCCCTTTAGGATGGCATAAACCAATGTGGCTTTGTCTTTAGTGACATCGTAGTAGGGAGAAGACGGGAGAATTCGGGCTAGTACAAAAGATGTCCAAGCGCTGGCGTTAGGCCCCATGTTGGATTTCTTTAAAGATATACGGCCCGCTTGCGCTCATTTTTCAGACAGCGCCGGCCTCACAAATGGTCCGGATGACCTCTGTGTAATTAACTCCTGCTTCGAGGAACTCACTATATTCGTCCTGATCGAGACTGGGCATCTGATATAGCGTGTTGATAGTTCGAGAATCGAACGACACCAATTTCCCTCGAACCAATACTTTAGATTCGTCATGCCGAATCCGGAGGTTGGCATAGAATTCTCGCACAATTGAGATGACGGCGTCCGACGGATGTTGAGCGAATTCAACCCATTGCCTTCGTTCCAGTTCATTTATGATCATACCACGTGCAATGGACAAATTGAACCCCCGTTCCGGTATTATGGGCCGTGTCATAGTACTATCATATACCTGATGGGCCTCCTCGTTCCAAAACCTGTGAGAGTCGAAGCTTGACGAGGAAGAATCACCCTTTTTTGACCTCTTTTCGGCGCCATATCAATTAATGTATCAAAATATCATAGTCAACACCAAACTCAACCCACAGTAACGCCAAAATTGAAGATAATCGGACTTCCCAAACTTGAACAATATGATTTCACCACACCAATTAATCCAGTGAGCAATAGATGTGCAACCCCAATAATTACAAACTAATATAGAACAAATCGAAGCGCCCACTTCACAATAACAGAAGGTCCCCTAAAGATCGAACACAATATTCCAAGTATGCCGACAAATTGTAAAAGATTTGGTTAAAACCCTTACGTGTACAAGAAAATGACCGGAATTAGGAGACGAGCGTAAATCACGACGGTGATTGGCGGCGGATGTCGGCCTTCGGGGGAGGTGCGGCGGCGTCTTTTCGGGAGAGGTGCGGCGGCGAGGGTTTTGTTGAGAGGGGAGTGTGTTTCTGAGAGTTTGTTCGCGATGTCCCCTTTTTTTTTCTTTAAACTGAGTCGCGTGCATATGCACGACTTGAGGTGGCGCATATGCGCGGACTCCACTGTCCATTTGTACTGTCGAATGGCGCATATGCGCGTCCTTAGTGGCGCATATGCGCGACTTCTACTGTGTCGCTGGAGGTGCTTCGCACATGTGCGCGTTCTAATGTGGCGCATATGCGCGGACTCTACTGCCTTGTGAGTGTGATACATAGACTTTGCGCGCCCGGATTGGCGCATATGCGCCGACGCCTCTGTCTTCTTCGCGCATGTGCGCCTTGAGTGGCGCATGTGCGCCGAGCCCTCTGCCAATATCGCGTATGTGCGCGCAAATACGTCGCGCACTGTGCGCGGGCCGCTCTGTCCATCAGCTCTTTTCGAAATTTTTTTTTATAAAAAATACCTGCAAAATAACAAAATGAAAATTAATACTTGAATAGAGAAAGTTAAAATTAATAAACTAAGGATTTGAAATAATAAAAACAAAACAAATGCAAAAATAAATAAATGTGGGTTGCCTCCCACACAGCGCTTGGTTTAACGTCGTCAGCCCGACTTTCTCCTGTTCATGGTGGGTCGTATGATTTCTTGGATGCCCTTATTTCCACCAGCTGACTTTCCAATTCCATGGTCATCTTTCCTCGTTTCACGTCAATGATAGCTCCAACAGCAGCCAATAATGGTCGTCCTAGAATCACGTGAACGTCCTGACTATTCTCCATATCGAGTACCAAGAATTCTGTTAGAACTTTCAATTTGTCAATCTTCAGTTCAACATCATCCACAATACCCAATGACACCTTCACCGATTTATCTGCCAGCTGCACGCTTAATTCGGTGGATCTCAGTCTTGCTCAATCCAAGTTTCTCGTAGAGAGAACTTCGCATCATATTTATACTTTCTCCTGAGTCACAGATAGCTTTTTCTACTAATGACCCCCTATTTCACATGGTACAATAAATTCACCGGGATCTAGCAACTTCTGAGGACGATTTCTTCGTGTTCCTTCGGTAACTTCACCTTCCACCTGATCTACAAACTCATTATTAGTGTGTAGGTTCTTGAGATTTTCAAGACCTTTTTTCTTTTGAAAATCAGCTTGTAATTGTAAAAATCGCTGGGGGTAAGGAAGTAAAGAAATATCAATGCATTTATTTAAATCATACCTCTTAGATTTCTTACCTCGAGCTCCTTTGGTTGGACTTAGCCTTTCATCCCGAACATGTGTGAGTTCAACCTCCTTCTCTTCTCTGCCTACCACACAAGTCTCTTCATGATGTATAAAAATGGCATTCACCTCTCTCAGATTTGGGTCGGCCGTCTTTTGAACTGCGCCTGACGATTGAGACGTGAGTTGCTTCGTTATCTGCCCCACTTGCGACTCCAGGATTTTCAAGGTCGCACCAATACTCGCCATGTGTGTCTCAAGGTTATCCAGTCTAGACTCAGTTCTAGACATCCTTTTACCAGATTCAACAACAAATGTTCCAACTAAATCTTCAAATGATGGTTTCCCTTCCCCATTTGATGTATTGAACCCCGGCGGAGGATTCAATACATTCTTATTATTTGCATTGATAAGTATTAGGGGGAGGGTTACCTCGATATCCGCCAAACCCTCCAACATTTATGTTGTTGATATACTGAGCTTCTTCAAGAAAATGTGCTTCTTCAACGACAGGCGATGGTCCCTCAGTATTTTATGTGCTCACTTTATTCATGGTTGCTATCTGTGTAGTCAATGCTGATACTTGTGCAGTGAGTGACGTGATAGGATCCATAGCATAAACTCCGACAGTCCTCTGTACTCCTGACCTCTCAGACGGCCATTGGTAGCTATTAATAGTCATCTGCTCAAGCAAGTCGTAGGCTTGAGCATGAGATTTGGCAAAGATTGTGCCACCTGCCACTGCGTCCACTGTTGTCAGTGTTTGACCATTCAACCCATTATAGAAAAGCTCAATCTGGACCCATTCTTCAAAACCATGATTAGGGCACCTCTGCAACAACTCTTTGTACCTTTCCCACGCCTCATAAAGCTGCTCAAAATCAGTTTTCCTGAAAGCACTGATCTCAATCTTCAATTGCGCAGACTTCGCTGAGGGAAAATATTTAGAAAGAAATTTCGTCTCCAGCTCCTGCCATGTAGTGATACTTCCCAAGGGAAGCGATTGGAGCCATCCTCTCGCCTGGTCCCTGAGAGAAAATGGAAACAAGCGCAATCTAATAATATCATCAGAAACATTATTAATTTTTACCGTATCCGTGATCTCCAGGAATGTTCTTAAATGAACATGAGGATCAGCAGTGGCAGTTCCTGCAAATTGATTCTATTGAACCATATGTATCAGTGCAGGCTTTAACTCAAAATTGTTGGCGTTTATGGTCCCTCGAGCAATGCCAGAATAATGTGCGTTTATCACTGGTCTGAATTGGTCTCTGATAGGTATGGTGTCTGGCGGGTCATATCTCTCGTCCTCTCTGTTTTCAGCCATTGTTTGGATTTCTTCCCTTCTCGCTTTTCTTAGTCTCCTCTAGGGATGTAAATGAGCCGAGCGAGCCGAACAGTAGCTGGCTCGGGCTCGGCTCGTTTCACTAATTTTTCGGCTCGGGCTCGGCTCGAGCCTTTGGTTTGAAGCTCGGGATCGGCTCGTTCGGAAGTTATGAAGCTTGGGCTCGGCTCGGCTCGTTAATGGCTCGTTTATCTTGTTTAATGAGCCTGGCTCGGGTTCGCTAATAGCGACAGGTTTTGAGTAAAAGCGTCGCTAATAGCGACGAGTATTGACAAAAACGTCGCTAATAGCGGGTATTGACAAAAACGTCGCCGATCTAGATCGGCGACGTTTTTCTAAAACCGTCACCCACAGCGACGGTTATGCATAGACGTAGCCGATCTGATTGGCGAAGTTTTTCTACATTTGTCGCAAATAGCGACAGTTACAAACATCGTCGCCAAAAAGCGACGGTATGTCAAACCCGTCGCTAATAGCGACGGGTTTTATAAAACGTCGCTAATATCGCGACGGTTTGAACAAAAAACCGTCGCTAATTGTTTTTTTTTTAAATGTTATAATTATTTAAATCTGAAATAAAAATATATTGTGCTGTATAATCGAAAAAAAATTAACAAAGTTTGAGAAATGTAATCATATTATTAATCTGCAAATAATAATACAAGTGTTTCATACAAAATGAATCAGCCATGTAGCGCTACATCTCCTCCTGTGATGTTGATTTAAAATGAATCAAATTGAATTTTCTTAACGTAACGTTGATGAGAATAACGAAATTT
The DNA here is from genome assembly GCF_022965805.1 of Primulina eburnea. Taxonomy (NCBI): domain Eukaryota; kingdom Viridiplantae; phylum Streptophyta; class Magnoliopsida; order Lamiales; family Gesneriaceae; genus Primulina; species Primulina eburnea. Next base: position 2,201,588 of record NC_133106.1, on the reverse strand, counting down.
AATAAACTTACGTGGAGCAGGCGAATCGCGTGTCAACGAAAGATCCATCTGCATGTCGATGTGTGTGAACGTATAGCTCCCATGACGTTGGATATCTGCCATGTCGTGCTCGCTAAAATAAATTCAATAATTGTAAAACATTAACATTTATAATTAATGAAATATATATTTTCTCCAAAGTACAATTCAATAAATGTCACGAACAAAATCGCTCGAATATTGAACCTCTTCTATTTCACTTTCAGTTCAAATCAATTTCGTTGTCGTACATAACATTAACATCGACTAGATTTTGAGACGATAAAAGAAATTGAGTTGAGATGTCATGAGGTCCACTTTCATTGTTTTGAAATGCATCGTTCGCATCAATTTGATTATGCTCAGTATTTGGCTCAACATCAGTGACATAAGCTCGCCTACGTAGAGTACTCACATGCATCCAATCTGATTCTGCTCTCTTCGTTGTTGGATAAGTCAAATACACAACTTGCGAGGCTTGCGTAGGAAACACAAATTGTTCGTACTATCCAAGACTCTTTTTTCGATTGACATCCACAATTTTGTACTTTTTATTAGAAACCTAACCCTAAACCCCAAAACCGTGGCTATTAGCGACGGTTTGCAAAAACCGTCGCTGATATTAATCAGCGACGGTCTATTCATAACAGTCGCTATTATAGCGACGGTTTGATGTAAACCGTCGCTACAATAGCGACGGGTTTTAATAAAGCGTCGCTTAATTTAATATGCGACGGTTTTATTGAAAACCGTCGCTATATAGGGACGGTTTAGTAAAAACCGTCGCTGATATTTCCGTTTTTTTGTAGTGAAAGCAGCAGCGCCCGTGAACCACTTAAACGAGCCGAGCTCGAGCTCAAGCTCACGAGCCAGCATAACGAGCCGAACTCAATTTTGAGCTCACGAAGCTATTATCGAACATGTTCACGAGCTAACGAGCCGAACATCATTAATTTCAAGCTCGGCTCAACAAAATTGTCGAGCCCAAAATAAGGCGGCTCGGCTCGATAAGCTTAACGAACGAGCCTGAACGAGCTTTTTAACGAGCCGAGATCCGAAAAACTCGCGAACAGTTCGGTTCATTTACATCCCTAGTCTCCTCGCAGTTCTTTCGATCTCCGGATCAAAGATAAGCAAATCAGGGCTGTGCGATCTTGCATGCACTGCAAAACATAAAAGATTATAACGTAACAAAATAAATAAATAAAATAAAATCTAAATTAAAGTCAAGACTACTTAGTAACGATATTAATATGCAATTAAATAGTTTACTCCCCAGCAACGGCGCCAAAACGTTGTTGCGTGTTTTCACTACCGCTAGTGTACGGTGTCAAGTTTTAGTACTGGTTTGAGCACAAATATCGATCCCACGAAGAGTAATTATTTAAAATTGTATATTAATTACCATAATTGACATAACTCAACTTTATTTAGACAAATCAAATAGTTGGTTTAAAATCAATTCAAATAAAATAACAATTCCTGTAATTCTAGCACGCAGTAGAAAATTCACCGAGGAAATAAATCTAGAGATATGATTTCATCTGGCTTCCCCTATGCTAAATTAAAATTAACTAAAATATTATTAAATTGCACCATGTTTACTACCCAAGAACTCGCAATATTTTGTATTCACTTTGTCGAGTGATAAATAGAAATGTACTACCTATTACTGATTTTAATATGTCTATTCAAAATCACGTAACACATAATAAATGTAAACAAGGTTCTTTTCATGGATTCACCAGAGTTATACGTCTTTTGCACGTTATAAACATCTGACGATGCGATTTCCCATGTCCTAATTTCTATCCCCCTCTGTCGAGTGTAAGATCTTAATTATTTGATCAATCGAATTATGGCCAGTAATTCAACAGCACTAATGACAAGAAATCGCAAATAAACACGAAGAATTAATTCATGAAAATCAAAAATGTCAAGAACATAGGGTAAACCAAGACTACATCAATCTCTAGAAAATAAAATTGTTCATACTCGAATTTTAATCAACACAAAACCTGTTTGTAATAATTAAAAACGTAAAAGTAAGAAACCGAATTAAGAACGTGTTGGCGAGAGATGAAAGTGCGTCTCACTTTTTCTCCTCTTCTCGAGTGCTATGACGGCTGCTTCTAAAATATTTCGGAACCCTTAAAAAAACACCGAAACCTATTTAACTTTGAAAGCTCGCGCCGCGCGCATATGCGCGCCCTAGACTCGCGCATATGCACGGGTGCTTCTGGTACTGGCCTTCTTCTTGCGCGCATATGCGCGCAATGAGCGGCGCATATGCGCGCTGCTCTCTGGATATCGCCTGTTGTCTCTCACACATATGCGCGCCATGAGCGACGCAGATGCGCGAGGCTCACTGTATGGGTCGCGCATGTGCGCGGCTTTGGGAGGCGCATGTGTGCCGATCTTTCTGTCCTAGTTGCGCTTGCTTGGCTCACATTTCTGCTACTAAGCGCCATTTTGGTTCATTTTCACATTCACGCCCATGTCGTGGCCGCACATAGGCTCCTGCAATCACACCAAAAACAACACGAAACGCATAATTCTGCCCAAAAAAGACTAACAATCTGTATGAATTATAAAGATAATTTAAGTGCACAAAATGCACTTATCAGTATGCACATGCAAAAGTTGTATAATTCTCAAACTCGTATAACTGAAGCTAATTGATCAGTTAAGCGAGGTAAAACTGAAGCTATTGAGACGTTAACTGAAACACCAACTGATCAACCTAACTGAATCAGTTCAACTGACATAATAAAAAACAGTTCAACTGATTGTCCAGCTGATAAGCAGTTCAGCAGAAGACCTTCAGAAGTCCGGCCAGCTGATAAAGAGTTCAAGTAATGATGAACCCAGTAGATCAGTTCAACTGAAAGAGTGAAATCAGTTCAACTGACGAGTCAACTGATTTCACCAGCCCAACTGAGGATCGGTTCAGATGACCCGTTATGATTCATTCAGTTGCAGATCAAGACAAGCTTATCTTTGTGGATTCCAGCTACGCACAAAGATACAAACTTCTGTACAATCAAATGTACAGTAATGGACGTTGCAGCAAAGATTAAAGCCGAGAAATTCCTGAAGGCTTGTCATAAAAGTCATGACACATATACCAAGGAACGCATTCAAAACTGCAACGATCACATGTGATGAGTCTTGAAGTACGGTCGCCTTGAATGCTTTGAATGCTGCAAAGATTTCGAGTTACTTTTGCCGGAAGATCAGCTAAATTACCTTTGATCTTGATATCTGTGCTGGCTAACTGGTCGAGCTGACTCAAACTGGACTTAACTGGTGCTGAGTTGCAGCTTCGAATGTGTTCTTTGGTATATGTGTCTTGACTTTTTTGACATGCCTTCAGGAATCTCTCGGCTTTAATATTTTCTCATAATAAATACTTCACTTTATTCTCGTCAATTAATTTTCAATTCTAGATTCAGTATTTTTCTTGCTTGGTAATTTTAGCTTTGGTTATTTTATTTAGTAATTATTAAAACAAATTCTCCTTTTTTATTTTTATTATCAAAAGAAATAAATCTACCGTTACCTGTGGATTCGACCATACTCACCACTATAGTCGTTTTATTTAAAAGGGTATTAATTAATTTGGTGGTCAACGACAACACATCAAATTTTGGCGTCGTTGCCGGGGAACGATGCAAGGTTAATTTCTTTTAATTTTTTTATTTTTTTATGCCTCGTTCTTCTCATACAGGTGAACTCGAATACAATCTGGAAATCGAGAAGACAGCTAAGAGATTGAGAAAAGAAGCAAGATTAAGGCGTGAAAAGCAACCATCATCATCATCTCCTGATTTGAACGCATCATTGGACTACAACGATACAGAAAGAGAATCTGACATTGATCTTGAGATCGAAATAAGTGAAAGTGACCAAGAAGAAATAGCAGGACAAGCTCAAAGAACACTTAGGGAGTTAGCTAATCCTAATGTTATTCAACAACCATTATGCATTCAGTTCCCTACTACTAATACTACTTTTGAATTAAAATCTGGCTTGATTAATTTATTGCCTAGACAGCTACACGAGGAAACTTTGTATGAGTATTGGGAGAGATTCAAGCAAGTTGTGTGCCAGTTATCCACAACACCAGATTCCAGAATAGCTACTAGTTCAATATTTTTATGAGGGACTCTCGCTCTTTGATAGGAACATGATTAATGCTGCAAGTGGAGGTGCATTGGTGAACAAAACGCCTCAAGAGGCACGAGCTCTAATCTCCAACATGGCTGCCAATGCACAACAGTTTGGTACTAGGAAAGAAAACCCTCCACGACAAGTCAATGAGGTAAGTGTTACTCCTATCGATAAAAAAATTAGATTCTTTGACATCTCTTTTGGAAAAGTTGGTTGCATGACAGGTGCAAAAGGTAAAAGCTTGTAGTGTATGTGCTATGGTGGGACATCCTACAGATATGTCTCCGACACTACAAGAAGAACCCACGCAACAAGCCAATGCGATGGGTGGATTTCTTGGGCAGCCCTAGCATCGATATGACCCATATTCTAATAGCTACAATCCAGGATGGAGGGATCATCCAAATTTCAGTTATAAGAATCAAGGAGGCCAACAGAGATATCCACAGCAAAATTATAACAAACAACACACACCAAAACAAACATCCAACTCAGGTATGTCTCTAGGCAAAATTTAAAGGCCTTAGTTGAAAACACTCAAAAATTTTCAACAGGAAATGAGGGCCAACATTCAGAATCTAGGAACCCAGATTACTCAGATCGCTACATCAATCAGCAAGTTGGAAGCTCAGAATTCTGGAAAACTACCGTCGCAAACGATGGTTAATCCAAAAGAAAATCCAAGTGCCATGGTATTGAGGAGTGGTAAGGAGATTGGACAAAAGAACACTTCACCAACAAAGAATACTGAAGAAAAAGGCACAACTGAAGAGATCGAAGGAGAATCTGAGAAACAAACAAAGGTAAATTCTAAGTCCTTCTCATCTACTATTTCTAATACGGTTGTTCCTCCATTTCCTTCCAGGTTGGAAAAATCCAAAAAAATGGACTATGAGAAAGAAGTGTTGGAAACCTTAAAAAGGTGGAGATCAATATTCCTCTTATAGATGCCATCAAACAAATTCCAAGGTATGCTAAATTTTTAAAGAATTTGTGCACTAACAAGAAGAGGTTGAAAAGTGATGAAAAAGTAAGCGTGGGGGAAAGTGTGTCCGGGGTTATTAAGAAGTCACTGCCAAACAAATGCAAGGATCCAGGTATGTTTACAATGCCTTGTGTTATTAGAAATCTGAAAATTGAGTGTGCCATGCTAGATTTAGGTGCATCCATTAATATCATGTCATATTCAATATATTGTGCTCTGAATTTGGGTCCTTTAAAAGAAACTAGAGTTGTGATTCAATTAGCTGACCGATCTAATGCTTACCTTGAATGAGTTGTGGAGGATATTCTAGTGCAGGTTAAAGAATTGATATTTCCTGTAGATTTCTACATATCGCGAATGGAAGAAGACTCCGCTGCATCAGCTCCGATTCTATTTGGGAGACCTTTCATGAAAATAGCTAGAACCAAGATTGATGTGGAAGAGGGTACTCTTTCCGTCGAATTCGACGGGGATATTGTGAAATTTAGTATTTTTGATGCTATGAAATACCCAAATGAAAACCACTCTATATTTTCAATTGATATTGTTGATTCAATTGTGCAGGAATTTTTTGAGAAGACATATGAGATTGGCAGTTTTCAGATGCAGGCACAGTTGGAGGTGGAAGGAGAGATAGCTGAAGCCTCGGAAATTTCGGAAACTGATGAGGACTCACAAACTGTGGTTCCAAATTTACAAAACGAAATATTAATCCCCCACAAGAAATTGCTACCCTGTGTTTTGCAGGCACCCAAATTGGAATTGAAAGATTAGGCAGATCATTTGAAGTATATCTATTTGGGTGACAATGAAACTTTCCCTGTGATCATCTCGAAGAGGTTAACTGAAGAGCAAGAAGAGAGATTAACCACAATTCTCAGAGTACATAAGACCGCAATTGGATGGACATTGGCGGAAATCAAAGGCATAAACCCTTACATTTGCATGCATAGAATTCGTTTAGAGGATGATGACAAATCGGCAAGAGAATTCCAAAGAAAACTAAATCTGATAATGAAAGAAGATGTAATGAAAGGGATTCTCAAGCTTTTAGATGAAAGCATAATCTATCCTGTTTCAGATAGTAAATGGGTGAGTCCGATCCATGTCGTACCAAAGAAAACATGTATCACTGTGGTAAGAAATCAAAATGATTAGTTGGTACCGACAAGAGTTCAAAATGGTTGGTGTATTGTTATTTACTTTTGAAAGCTTAATTTAGCTACTAGAAAGGATCATTTTCCTTTGCCTTTTATTGATCAAACATTGGAAAGACTAGCTGGAAAACTTATTTTTGTTTTCTTGATGGATATTGAGGTTATTATCAGATAGTCATTGCTCAGGAGGATCAGGAGAAGACAACATTTACACGTCCCTTTGGAACATTTGCCTACAGACGTATGCCTTTTGGACTTTGTGATGCTCCAGGTACGTTTCAAAGGTGCATGCTTAGTATTTTTTCAGAGTATATCGAGAACTGTATTGAGGTATTTATGGATGATTTCACTGTCTATGGGGATAAATTTGACAATTGTTTGAGTCACTTGTCCAAGATTTTGAAAAGGTGCATGGAAACCAATCTAGTTTTGAATTATGAAAAGTGTCATTTTATGGTGACCAAAGGCATTGTGTTAGGACATGTCGTTTCCTCTAGGGGTATTGAGGTTGATAAAGCAAAGGTTGATTTAATCACAAATTTACCCTACCCCACTAACGTTAAGGGAATCCGAGGTTTTCTTGGACATGCAGGTTTTCACCGCAGGTTTATTAAGGATTTCAATTGCTCTACCGATGTCCAAGTTGCTCCAAAAAGATGTACCTTTCGAGTTTGGAGAAGATTGCGAGGAGGCTTTTAACAAGATAAAAAACATGTTGACCATAGCGCCTATTATTCAACCACCTGACTAGAATTTGCCCTTTGAAATCATGTGTGATGAGAGCAATTATGATGTGGGGACTGTTCTAGGCCAGAAAGTTGATAAGAAGAGTCACATCGTATACTATGCCTCAAGAATATTGGACTCTGCGCAGTGCAATTACACCACTATGGAAAAGGAGCTTTTAGCAATTATTTTTTGCTTTAGAAAAATTTCGATCATATTTGCTAGGCTCTAAAGTAATTGTGTTTTCTGATCATGCAGTAGTAAAATATATATTGACAAACAAAGAGTCAAAACCGAGGTTGTAAGTTGGATACTCTTACTCCAAATTCGACATCGAGATCAAAGATCGGAAAGGAATTGAGAATCCAGTAGCTGATCATTTGAGTAGTTTGGTGAAAGAAGATAATGTTTTGCATGTTTTTCGAAATTTTTCCCGACGAGCAGCTATTTCAAGTGAAAGGTATGAATCCTTGGTATGCAGGCATAGTTAATTACTTGGTTACCGGAATTTTACCTAATGATCTTAGCAAATCTCAGAAAATGAAAATTCGTTGTGAGACAAAGTATTATGTGTGGGATGAACCTCATTTATGGAAATTTTGTGCGGATCAAGTTATTAGGAGGTGTGTACCTGAAATTGAACACAATTCGATCTTGACATTCTATCATAATTATGCATGTGGTGGCCATTTAGGACCAAAACTGACTGCTAGGAAAATTTTGGATCGTGGTTTATATTGGGAGACACTTTTTAAGGATGCCTATTTGTTTTGTAAAATCTGTGAACAATGTCAAAGAACAGGATCTTTGTCTCATAGAAATGAAATGCCCCAAAACCCAATTTTTGTATGTGATATTTTTTATAGTTGGGGCATGAGACCATTCCCTTCATCAGGAGGTTATCTTTACATATTGTTGGCAGTTGATTATGTTTCGAAGTGGGTGGAAGCAAAACCCACTAGGACTAACGATTCCAAGGTTGTTGTAGGTTTTATCAAATCTAACATTTTCAGCAGGTTTGGTATCCCAAGGGCGCTAATCAGTGATCAAAGAACCCATTTTTGCAATCGAACAATTGAAGTTTTGTTGAAAAAATATGGGGTGCATCATAGAGTTGTCACAGCCTATCATCCAAAAACAAATGGCCAAGCCGAAGTTTCTAATCGAGATATCAAGTCTATCCTATAAAAAAAATCAATCCGGGAAGGAAAGATTGGAGTCTCTGTTTAGACGATGCACTCTGGGCTTATCGAACTGCATATAAAACACCAATAGGGATGTCTCCCTACAGGTTAGTTTTTTGGAAATCATGTCATTTGCCCGTGGAGATTGAACATAGGGCATATTGGGCAGTTAAAAACTGCAGTATGAACTTGGAAGAGGCGAGTGCATCGAGAAAAAGCAACTACAAGAGTTAGAGGAGATAATATTGGAGGCATATGAGAATTCGAGAATCTACAAGGAGAAAACGAAGTTTTTCCATGACAACGCGATTTTGCGAAAGCAATTTAGCGTTGGTCAAAAAGTACTATTGTACAATTCTCGGCTAAAACTTATGCCAGGTACGCTTCGTTCTCAATGGATTGGTCCATTTGTTGTTACTCATGTGTTCCCTTATTGTAATGCCCGAGAAATTATCACGGTTAATCAAGGATTATTGATTTATAATTTACCGTGATTACGAAAGGGCCAACTGAGACACGATTTAAGATAATGGGTGGCCATTTATTTTGAATTTCAGAGTGTGTTGCTGAAGCAACACCGCACCCGCGGCCTTGCATGTACCGCACCCGCGGTGCATGGACAGAAACTTGGTCAGTTTTATTGAAGGGTGACCGCACCCGCGGTGCAAGCATTACCGCACCCGCGGTCTTGACATGTACCACACCCGCGGTCTTGTAATTGCAAAATGGATAAGAATGCCGAAGCATGAGCGCACCCGCGGTGCAAGATGGAGCGCACCCGCGGTGTGACGTGCAGCAAGGAAAATGAGACACGTTTCTTGCATGCGATTTTGATATATATATGTAAGAATTGCTCGAAATCAGAAGGAGAAAGAGGAGGAAATCGAGATGAAGGCTTCCGAGGAAGAAAGAAAAATCCTTACGCCTTTTGCGAGAAATCCGTCCGTCTGATTTTGAATCCGACTTCGGTATCGAGTTCCTAGCAACGTAGGCTACTACAGGACGTAAGTTTTATTACGTTTTGACATGTCTTGAAATTATGATGTTGTTAGAATTGAATACACGTCATATATGTTGTTCTTGACATGTTAGACAGCGTAGAATCGAAGTCAGATTAAGAAACGGACTGAATATGAACTTGTTATGATTTTCAGAATGAGATTGAATAAGAATTGATATCCAGATTGAGTGATTATCGATATCTCATAGACTTGATATCTGCCTGATATGATATGGCTGGATATATTGAAATTATGCCGTTGAAACAGAATTTGATTGAATTCTGATTTTATCCAGTATTGATTGAGTGGTGTATTGAAACCATACCCTCGATATTGTTATTGTCAGACTGAGTATTGATAGGCTTGGGGTTCGAGACTTCGACAGAGCCAGGGTATCAGAAAGAAAGGTATAAATTAATGTTGTGTTAGGATTGCACAACTCGAGGAAGGTTTGACTCGAGTTTCCCTAAATCACATACTTAGTTTATTACATTGATGCTTGTAATTGATGATATTGATGATTGTTGTCTATTGATTTATAGACACAGCATGTAATGACTGCTGATTCGCTAGTCATTGATTGATTTGCTTAGATACTGACTGTATGTATTGATTTCTGAGTCGTTGAGTCATAGGCTGATTCGCCTAGTCATCGGCTGATTCGTCGGGTTATTGACTGATTCGTCTAAACTTAAGCTGATTCGCTTAATTACAGGCTGAGTTGTCTGATTATTGGCTGATTCGCCTAATTACCGGCTGATTCGTCGGGTTATTGATTAAGTCGTCAGTTCTGTGGCTGATTCGCCCAGACACTGGAGATATTAATTATATCGATGCCGTTTAGGGATTGATTCATTCCTATCGATTGAGATTCGATATAATTACCTATATCCAGACATCGGGATCCCTAGGATAGAGTTGAGTCGAGTCTGAGACGACGCGTCAGTGGAGTCGAGTCTGAGACGACGCATCGGTTGAGTTGAGTCTGATACGACATGTTGATTTACATTGTTTATATCATTCATGATTATTGAATGTTTGATATTGATTTATGTTTCTGATTTGAGACATGTTATGAGTAATTCTTATAAGCTTTCGTATATGCTTTTATATGATTGCATGTGTACATTGTTTATACTGGGATATTTATATCTCACCGGAGTTATCCGGCTGTTGTCTTGTTTTGTATGTGTGCATGACAACAGGTGGGGCTGGATCAGGGTCAAGAAAAGGATGAGAGAAGATTAGATAGCGTGGAGATCCGGGCTTCGAAGCAACATAGGATTCAGCACTGATATGTAGTTGAACCTAGTTGAATTCTTGTAGATAACGCAAGATTTGTATGTTCATGTTTAATATGTAATTTGAGTAAATTACATTACGTTTCCGCTTTGTATTTTAAAAAAAAAAATTTAGACCCTGTTTTATAATTGATTAATTAGTCTCAAATATGATTAAGAACTTGATTAGCGTCCGGGTCCCCACAACAGGTGGTATCAGAGCTGTAGGTACTAGAACCGTAGATTCTTGAGATTGAGATAGAAGCTAGTGAGCGGGGTAGAATGCGTTTCTTTCCTTGCTTATGATTGCTAGCATTCTTTACTGCTTTATATAATACATGTTACTTGACTTATCTGATTTGATTTTGTAATATGTATTATTGGGAACGAATCTGAACTGATTCTCGATCAGCAGTAAGATGATCGGAGGAGAGATTGAATTGAAACAGATGTGTTGGATTGGGTCACTAATCCTTTTGAGTTTCAGATATTCCTCCTAGACGAATCCCAGAACAGGGTAGTACATCGAATCCTCCAATGGATGTAACACCGACTCCAATGGAAACCTTGCTGAAGAGGTTTCAGTCATTCAAACCACCCACTCTGAAAGGTATTGAGACATCGGTCGAGTGTGAGAGTTGGTTAGGTAGTATTGAGTTGCTGTTTGATTCACTGGAGTACAGTGATGAGCGCCGGATTAAATTGATTGGGCACCAGTTGCTTGATGTTGCACAAAGCTGGTGGGTTACAATGAAGAGGGCCTTGGAGCAGCGAGGTACGATTATTACTTGGGATGTATTTAAAACTGAGTTTTACCAGAGATTTTTCCCAATATCGTACAAAAAAGACAAGGGGGCAGAGTTTGCTAATTTGAGACAGGGTCAACTGAACATTGAAGAATATGTGACCAAGTTCTCTACCTTGTTGAAGTTTGCTCCACATGTGGCTGGAAATGACGAAGCCGTTGCCGATCAGTTCATCAATGGCTTGAATCCCGATATATTTACATTGGTGAACACAGGGCGACCCAATAACTTTGCTGATGCCATGAATAGAGCAAAGGGCGCTGAAGCGGGCCTGATAAGGCAGAGAGGAGCTGAATTTGTTCCTCCAGTGTCGAGACCACCGCAACCACCTCCCCGATTCGAGAGTGGTAGTAGCAGTAGTGGAAGGAAAGATTTTCTGAAGGCTAGAGCAAAGCAGTTTAAGAAGTCTGGCGGCAGTTCTTCTAGCTCCAGTGGTTCTCAGCAGAGTTATACTGGCGTTTATTGCGGAAATTGTGGAGGGAGACATTCCACTGAGCAATGCCAAGGAGTACTTGGTAGTTGCCACTTCTGCAAGCAACAGGGACATTTTTCCAGAGTATGTCCACAGAGGGGTTCCCAAAGATTCCAGGGAGCTGAACCATCTGGACCAGCGGCACAGTGGAGTAGACGATCAGCTGCCGTTCCTTCATTTCAGCCAGCACCATCTCAGTCACAGCAGAGGCCAGGAGGAAGCCAGACAGTTGGCCAGCCTCCTAGACAGCAGGCCAGAGTATTTGCTTTGACCGAGGAACAGGCTCAGGAATCACCAGATGATGATGCTGCAGGTAACTGATTTGTTTGATTATCCTGCATATGTATTGAGGGATACCGGTGCTTCACATATTTTTATTTCTGGAAGATTTGCGTTGATGTATGCATTATCTGTTGAATCCCTAGTTACTGTAGTATTTGTTTCTATTCCTTTGGGAAAAGATCTTGTATCAGCAATTTCTGTTAGATCTTGTATACTACAGTAGGATGAGAAGGAGATCGAGTTAGATTGTGTGGTAGATGATATTGTACTGGTGTTCTATGATTTTGGAACTGCATTACTGATATTGTATGCTGATCAGTACAGAGCTACCATAGATTAGTTCCAGAAGATGGTGAGAATCAGATCTGAGATGACCAAGAGATGAATATTGTACGATAAGAATTCTAGACTGAGAATTCCTTTGATATTCGTACTATGACTCGATTATTACAAGAATGAGCATAGTAACTCCTTATGTATTCAGTTGATTTACTGAAGTTGAGTCTATCATTGGCTGATTTACCAATGATAAGAAAGTTCTCGATGTTTTCTCTGATAAGACTTCAGATCTGATTCCAATCAGCGAGATTGATTTTAGCTTTGAACTGATATTAGAAACGGTTGATATGGTGAATCCTGATTGAGACAGATTGCATTCAGGATGTGTTATATCTGAAGATGATATATTTGCTGATTTAAGCAGAGTTAAACCGTGATTAGTCAGCCGAGGTTGACATCAGTGTCAGACAGTTGCGGTTTATGAGTTTAGCATGTTTTGAATCTGATTGAATATTGATGTCATTCTGAATACGTGTTTGAGACAAATTGTAGACAATGGAGATTATATTGTACCGTCCGAACCAGAGCTGATTTTGAAACATTAAGCAGATCAAGAAGTTGATTAGAATGTTTAGAACTTAATATCGATAGTCAGAACAGAGTGTCGATCAGAATATCAAGTAAGTAATACTGTATTGTATATTAATAACTGACTTGTTAGTGCCTGATATTTCTAATTTGAAATGACAGAATTGTCAGAAGGGTGCAATACTTGATTCAGTAGGCATCCTGATAGCAGAAAATGTTTTGATAGAAACATATGAGATTAGATAAGACAGAGTTTGGACTGAAATGTCTGAACTACAGACAGATAAAGATAGAAAGAAATCAAACCAAGAGATTGGTTAGATAATTTATCGATTCCTGAATGGAAATGAGATTATATTTCCAAGGATATCGTAAGAAAATTACTGCATTCCTCTTGGAATTGAGTATGGATTGAGTTAGGAATGACAGACTGACCCAGTCTGCGAGTGCTAACTCGTACATGAAAATGTACAAATATGATATATGACTGAGATTTTGTCAGAAAAGTAATTAGATTACACGGAGTGTTGAGAATTGATTATATTAGACCGGGATTTTGGTTGATTTTGAATAGTATTCACTATCTGACGGACAGTCAGAGTGGAGTATCCAGATTCCAGAACATAGGCTTAGAATTGTAGAGTTTGATTTAACACTAATTGGCAGGATTTATTGCCATGTTGTGAGTTTTTATATCAGTATGGGAATGACACTATTAGACACGATGTACGTTAAGAGGTACAGATTCCCTCTTTACTAAAATAATATCTCTGAGGTTCCTGAGATTCGACCTGACATGATCAGAGATATGACTGAAAAGATGAAGTTAATTCAGAAGAAAATGAAAATAGCTCATGATAATCAGACTGAATAGGCCAACGTCGGACGATGACTGTTGGTAACTTAGATTAAAGATCGAATATATCTCGGATTGAGATAAACTGACTTAATAACAGTTGATGGTGTTGAGCTGTTACGAACGGTTAGATGAGTATATACAGATGTTGTATAACCGGTATTGCGAGATTGACTTTATCAGAGCTATTTGTAGAAATAGAATTTGATATAAGATTGAGATCTCAAAACAGATTTATTGAGATGAGTTTCTGATTTAAACTCTGTATACATATCTTCTGACATATCTGAATTGATTACTTATGAGTTCGAGGACGAACTCAGATCTAAGAGGGGGAGAAATTTAATGCCCGAGAAATTATCACGGTTAATCAAGGATTATTGATTTATAATTTACCGTGATTACGAAAGGGCCAACTGAGACACGATTTAAGATAATGGGTGGCCATTTATTTTGAATTTCAGAGTGTGTTGCCGAAGCAACACCGCACCCGCGGCCTTGCATGTACCGCACCCGCGGTGCATGGACAGAAACTTGGTCAGTTTTATTGAAGGGTGACCGCACCCCGGTGCAAGCATTACCGCACCCGCGGTCTTGTAATTGCAAAATGGATAAGAATGCCGAAGCATGAGCGCACCCGCGGTGTGACGTGCAGCAAGGAAAATGAGACACGTTTCTTGCATGCGATTTTGATATATATATGTAAGAATTGCTCGAAATCAGAAGGAGAAAGAGGAGGAAATCGAGAAGAAGGCTTCCGAGGAAGGAAGAAAAATCCTTACGCCTTTTGCGAGAAATCCGTCCGTCTGATTTTGAATCCGACTTCGGTATCGAGTTCCTAGCAACGTAGGCTACTACAGGACGTAAGTTTTATTACGTTTTGACATGTCTTGAAATTATGATGTTGTTAGAATTGAATACACGTCATATATGTTGTTCTTGACATGTTAGACAGCGTAGAATCGAAGTCAGATTAAGAAACGGACTGAATATGAACTTGTTATGATTTTCAGAATGAGATTGAATAAGAATTGATATCCAGATTGAGTGATTATCGATATCTCATAGACTTGATATCTGCCTGATATGATATGGCTGGATATATTGAAATTATGCCGTTGAAACAGAATTTGATTGAATTCTGATTTTATCCAGTATTGATTGAGTGGTGTATTGATACCATACCCTCGATATTGTTATTTTCAGACTGAGTATTGACAGGCTTGTGGTTCGAGACTTCGACAGAGCCAGGGTATCAAAAAGAAAGGTATAAATTAATGTTGTGTTAGGATTGCACAACTCGAGGAAGGTTTGACTCGAGTTTCCCTAAATCACATACTTAGTTTATTACATTGATGCTTGTAATTGATGAGATTGATGATTGTTGTCTATTGATTTATAGACACTGCATGTAATGACTGCTGATTCGCTAGTCATTGATTGATTTGCTTAGATACTGACTGTATGTATTGATTTCTGAGTCGTTGAGTCATAGGCTGATTCGCCTAGTCACCGGCTGATTCGTCGGTTATTGACTGATTCGTCTAATCTTAAGCTGATTCGCTTAATTACAGGCTGAGTTGTCTGATTATTGGCTGATTCGCCTAATTACCGGCTGATTCGTCGGGTTATTGATTAAGTCGTCAGTTCTGTGGATGATTCGCCCAGACACTGGAGATATTAATTATATCGATGCCGTTTAGGGATTGATTCATTCCTATCGACTGAGATTCGATATAATTACCTATATCCAGACATCGGGATCCCTAGGATAGAGTTGAGTCGAGTCTGAGACGACGCGTCAGTGGAGTCGAGTCTGAGACGACGCGTCGGTTGAGTTGAGTCTGATACGACATGTTGATTTACATTGTTTATATCATTCATGATTATTGAATGTTTGATATTGATTTATGTTTCTGATTTGAGACATGTTATGAGTAATTCTTATATGCTTTCGTATGTGCTTTTATATGATTGCATGTGTACATTGTTTATACTAGGATATTTATATCTCACCGGAGTTATCCGGCTGCTGTCTTGTTTTGTATGTGTGCATGACAACAGGTGGGGCTGGATCAGGGTCAAGAAAAGGATGAGAGAAGATTAGATAGCGTGGAGATCCGGGCTTCGAAGTAACATAGGATTCAGCAATGATATGTAGTTGAACCTAGTTGAATTCTTGTAGATAACGCAAGATTTGTATGTTCATGTTTAATATGTAATTTGAGTAAATTACATTACGTTTCCGCTTTGTTTTTAAAAAAAAAAAAAATTTAGACCCTGTTTTATAATTGATTAATTAGTCCCAAACATGATTAAGAACTTGATTAGCGTCCGGGTCCCCACACTTATGGTATAGTGGAAATCAAGAGTTTGGATACTGATAAAACATATCGATTGAAGATTTTACATGAAGATGAAAGCGCGTCCCAACTATTAGAAAGCGAGTTGGAAAAACCCCAATATTCTGAAATTTGATGGGACGAAGAATGTCGAGCATAACGACATTAAAAAATTGCGCTTTTGGGAGGCAACCCAAATTTTAGTTCTTGTTTTTTTTTATTTTGTTCCAGTAGAGGTTTTCGCACAAGGCGTGGCCACGCCTTGTTGAAATACCTCTACTGAATTTTAGTTCTTGTTTTTTTATTTTGTTCCAGTAGAGGTTTTTGCACAAGGCATGGCCACGTCTTGTTGAAACAACTCTACTGCTATAAAAAAATCGTTCCAGTAGAGGTTTTCGCATAAGGCGTGGACACGCCTTGTTGAAATACATCTACTGCTGGGAACATATCTTTTTTTAAAATAAATAACTAAATAATAAATAAAAAAATAAAAAAAGGGACCAACACGTAGAAGATGTGTTCGGCTAAGGCGTGATCATGCCCTACCCGAACACCTCTTCTGATACCCACAATACAAAAGGGGTTTGCAAATAGATAGTGACTAATAAAATTGAAATCACGTTTCCCCTCTCCTCCCCCTAATTTCGTTTCTCCTTCCCAAACTTGTTGCAGTTGTTTTTCTTCACGCCGTATCCCTCGTCGACCTCCAGCTCTCGTTTCTCCACAATAGTGCCGGCTCGCAGCTTTCACCCTCAACTTCACTCCTCCGCCCTCCCTCTCTGGGTTCTGCACACACAGCCACGGCGAATAACTTTCATCTGCAAACCATCCCACTTTGCACAGCAGTACCTTTACACTTCGCTCCTCCTGCTCGTGCACGACCGCCGCCCCCATCTCGGTTTTGCACAGCAACATCGCACTACAGCCGCACTACTCTAGGTGAATTCTTTTCTACCCTATCATATTTCGATTATCGTTGTTTGCACGATGTTTGGTTTATTTATTCGTTTCACTATCAATTGGGTATCATCGTGTGCGCCTATTCTTCCTGGCTTAAATTGTGATTGTGCCGTGTTTGTTGTTGGTAGTGGGATAATTGTGTGGAGTGTATAATTTGTTGATAGAATGCAGCGGGGTTCTCAAGAATCGAATAAGACAGTTGGCACCCCCAAGTTCTTCGTCGGGGCAAAAAAGGGCTAGGATGGGGAAATGGATGAATTTGTTACCACCATCTGAATCAGATTTGAATGGTCATTTGACATTCACCAAAAAAGTTGAAAAAGATAGATATAAGGCATTGTGTAACAAAAGAATCATTCCAGGCAAGTATATTCACCACCCTACCATAGAATTTTTGAATATTAAAAATGGAGTGCTTTATTTGAGTCGCAACATTGGGTGGGAATCATATTTTTCTGTCTTATCTCCTTCTTATACAGAACTTGTGCGTGAATTTTATGCTACTTTTGAGTTGGTCAAGCCTGAAAGTTTCACACTTTCCAGTCAATGAGTAGTTCGTTTTAGGTTAATGGGACACACTTTCAAACTTTCAATCAATTAATTTAACATTGCTTTTGGTTTTATTGAAAATGGTTTTGCAAAAACTGATGAATATTTGAATACTGCGTGTGATTTTCATGACCAATTTAATCTCATTGCCCTTTATGGAGCTATGTCCACACAGAACGATTACGACCCGAGTAAATGCAATGATTATTACTTGCATAGCCCAGAGTGAAAATACATTCACATATTCTTTGCTTTTACTTTTTCGGGTCGAAAAGATTCCGGGGGTGTGTTAACAAAAGCAGAATTGTTTTTCTTGTGGTGCATGCAAAACATAATAAGAGTTAATTTGGGTTTTTGGTTGGATTCTCAATTTGCTGGTGTCGTTGCTCATAAACGCCATTTGATTCTTGGTTCATTGATCACTGCATTAGCTGTCAACCTGAAGTTGATTGATCTTGATAATAATGATCTTCATGTTGCTTGTCATATGCTTCCTCTTGATTTGTGTTGTTTAGAGACTATGGGATTGATAGAACAAGTGCATGGAGTTTTTTTCTTTTTGTCCACCAGGTCCAGTGACTACACGACCCGGCCACCAAAATTCTTAATCTGAAGGTCCGGACGAACCTTTGGACTCACGTTCACCTCCACACACATCTGCTACTCCATCACGAAGGCGTATCGACGTAGAAATAGATGAGATCAAGCAGCAATTAACCAGAATGGAACAGAATCAGTTGGCATTCTACAGACACATGGCATTCAAATCACCGTTTCCCCCACCCCAGCAATAGATGATGTCTTTTTACGATGCTCAACAGTTTTCAGGAGAGTTCTCTAACTTTTCATACTATTTTATCGTTTTAGTTGAGCATCTATTTTTTGTAATTGAGGACAATGTCAAGTTTAGGTTTGGGAGTTTTTGATGTTTTGATTTGATTGTGAGAAGTTTGACTTGACTGTGTGATTTTTCTTATTTGATTTTTAGTATGTTTATTTAATTTTTTTTTGCATTTTGGGTTAAATTAAACAAATAGTGACGTTGTTAGTTCCAAGCACCTAGCACCTAGTTCATTTGTTATCTCTTTCTTTTAAATCATGATTGCCTCCGATGCGAATAAAAAAAATGATGTTTTCTTTGCGTGAAAATGTTTTTGCATTCTCACTTTTGCATTATGAATAAGTTGCTCTTGATGATAATTAAAGAGGATAAGTTTGTGGGATTTAACACAATTGCTACTTTTTTTGGTGAGCTTTGAGCCAATGAGCAATCAAGATATCATGCTTCATTTTCTTTGATTGTGTGTTGTCATTGGTTTGTTAATTTTTTTAGAATTTGCATTGTTATACAAGTCTTTGTCAACACTTTGTGGTGGATTATGTGCATAGAAAAAATGATAAGGGCATTAGGTTCAAACCATTTTCTTTCGCATCATCTGAGCCGTTCTTTGAGCCTACCCTGATTCATAGACCCCTAGTGAACCAAGTTTGAGCCTCAGCCTTTTTCTTTGAATAAAAATAACCACATTACAAGCCGTGATAAATCTTTTTTGTTGGTTATCCCCCTTACTGAACCTTGAATTGGAGAATAATGTAATTTTTTTACAAATAGCATCACTCAATCCAAAATAGTGCGAATTGTTGGGATTTAGTCAATCTTGAATCCTTATAGTCCCTGCTACAAAAAAAAAATCAAAAGAAAAAAAAAAGAAAGAGAAAGAAGAGAAGTAGACGAAGTGAGAAAGAAAAGAAGAAAATAAAAAAAAAACAACAAAAAATTGATCTTGATCGTTATAATGAGATATAAGAGTTTTTGGATACATTTTTATTTTTGTGAGAAAAGTTTGTTATGGTTCCTCCAATTCCATAGCTCATTGTTTCCTTTTATTCTACCTTACCCCTAGCCACGTTACAAGCCATTTATAGCCCTTTTTGTTTGTGTATTTTAATTCATTCATTTAGTGGAAAGATGTGATTTATTTGCAAACCTATAGTAAAAAATTTCAATGCATTTGACATGATATTTTGTTGATATATATCCTAGACACTAATGAGCGGAATGAGTGAATCTTGTGAGAAGTTGTTAAATCCCATGTATTTTAATTTCTACACATTTTGATTGCAGTGATTGTTCATGATGTTATTTTTTGAGATGCTAAGAAATTAAAATGTTTTGTTGCATGAAAAATGTTTTGGATAAGTAAAGGAAGCAGAAGGAGGACGAAAATTGAGATAATGAGTTGATCTATTTTATGCTTGAGGACAAGCATCATTTAGGTGTGGGAGATTTAAATAGGTTCGTAATAGTTAGTATTTTTATTTTCATATTTTCCATTATTCCAACCTCCGATATGTTTAATTGATATATTTTTGTGTAATTTTAATGTAGGAGGAACTTTTACGGTCTTGGAGCAAGTTTGAGTTAAAAATGTGATGTTTGTCACATTTGAAGTTTCCAAAATAGAGTTTTGAAAGAGAATGGTCAAACCAGAAGAAGTCCTGGAACAAGGCGTGGCCACGCCTTGTGATTATGTTTCAGCTGCCTAAAATTGCAAGAAGGTAAAATTTTGATTTTGTAAAGATTATGCAAGAATTGAAAGAACTAATTATGGTGTCTGATTTAGTGGAAATTCTTGGAGAGAAAAACTAGATAAGATATTATCTATTATTTTATGTTTTAATATTTAGGGTTAATTAAAAAATTAGTGGGCTTTTTAGCTTAATTTTAGACCCAAATCACCCAAAATCAACTAAGAAGAGGCGGTTGACTCCACAATTCATTTTTAAAAAAACTCCTTGCTCTCCAACAACACATCACACGCACGCACATTGGAAGAAGGAGAAGACATCACACGTGAAGGCTGCGCTGGAATTTTCTTCATCATCTCTTAATTAGTTTGCACTCTCTTTTTCTATTGTTATTTAACTTTCATGGACATTGTATATCAAACTATGTTAGGCTAATTTTCTTAGTATGATTCAAGGGATAGTCTACTATTTTAATTTTATCACTGTGAGGTATTTGCACTTTAATTTATTATTCTTGTTTGCCCAAGTATTCGTTGATTTATGATTTAATTATATGAATGTTATAGTCAATTAACTGACAATTTAATTTGATGTATGATTTTCTTATACTAACCATGAATTCAGTTATCCGTAATTGTCATGAACGATTGGTACGTGAGTAGCAATAGGTTAGATGTGTGGTGCTATCATAATATGTGTAATCTAAATAAATCGACGGTACTAGATCTTCTAATTGCAGCTATCTCGGTTGTTAGATTTTAGGATGAACCGTTTTCACGAAACTAAAATGTTATCTTTATATAATATGGAACGCTATCGTGCCCAGTTGATTATTGGTAAGTTTTGACTGGATGCTGGGTTTGGTCAATTAATTTAGGAAAACACAAGAATTTTAGCGGTTATCCCTATTATTCTAAGGTTAATTGCTTGGAATAACATGAATAAATTATTGGTTAACCGATGAATAGTGAGATAATTAAATAGTAAAATCCTCTTGAATCAATATTTTCTCATAATAAATTCTTCACTTTATTCTCGTCAATTAATTTTCAATTCTAGATTCAATATTTTTCTTGCTTGGTAATTTTAGCTTTAATTATTTTATTTAGTAATTATCAAAACAAATCCCTCCTTTTTATTTTTATTATAAAAAGAAATAAATCTACCGTTCCCTGTGGATTCGACCCTACTCACCATTACAATCGTTTTTATTTAAAAGGGTAGAAATTAATTTGGTAGTCAACGACATCACATCAAATTTTGAAATCCATTTTAAATAAATTTTTGAAACATATTTTAAAATATCAGTTTTCAAATGTCATTTCTTAGAACAGCTAGCTCTGATACCAATTGAAGGATCGTTTGCAGAGCATCTTAAGGTGCTTCAAACAAAATATTCTCCAAGAGCTACAATAGCTCGTGTTCTAAGAAAGTATACACCGATGAATTAGATTGAGTTTGGTATAGAACCAAGCGGAAAACACTCGACATAATCCTTCGTTAAGTAACACTGATATATTTGTATACCATGTGTAACTGAATAACCGAAAAAGGATAGATTAGTTTTTGCATTCATCAGTTCAATTATGGTGAGAACTGAACCGATGGATGCTCTAACTAGTTAAATCAGTTTGAAAATAATAGCCAAACAGTTAAATACACAATATATATTTATGGATGTTCGAAGACTTCAACTGATCCTATGTCACCCCTTCTACCACATAGAGTAAGATTCACTAGAAGACTTTGATTAATTACACCAAGTGTAATAACCCACCCAGCTTAGAACTTACTCAATGCCTAATTGAACTCATAGACTAGACTGAATGCAGTACCTTCCAGTCAACACTTTTTTAACGTCTATGTAAGAAAGATTATATACACAAGTTTATTGTCATTGGGCAAGAGTGTATTTGAGTGGTGTTGTGTGTGTGTGTGTGTGTGTGTGTTAGAACTGATATCTTGAAAACAACCCGAAAGTGTTATCACACACTGTGGGAAATATGCTTCCAAATTAAGCTGATAACACGTTTAAGTGTTCCCTCTGGGCTGATTGCTTTTTGTAAGCTGATAAGTAAATAAACGTGTATATGCTCTATCTTGTTGTTCTTGCTAATGGTCTCGAGCTTGTATAAATAGAGGCATTGAGAACGTACTTCAAGACTCATCACATGTGATCGTTGCAGTTTTGAATGCGTTCCTTGGTATATGTGTCTTGACTTTTCTGACATGCCTTCAGGAATATCTCGGCTTTAATCTTTTTTGCAACGTCCATTATTGTACCTTTGATCGTACAGATATTTGTAACTTTGTGTGTAGCTGGAATCCACTAGGATAAGCTTGTCTTGATCTGCAACTGAATGATTCCTAACTGGTCATCTGAACTGATCTTCAGTTGGGTTGGTGAAATCAATTGACTCGTCTCGTCAGTTAAACTGATTTCACTCTTTCAGTTGAACTGGTCAGCTGGGTTCTTCATTAGTTGAACTCTTCATCAGCTGGCCAGGCTTCTGAAGGTCTTCTGCTGAACTCTTATCAGTTGGACAATCAGTTGAATTGTTCTTTAATATGTCAGTGGAACTGATTCAGTTAGGTCGATCAGTTGGTGTTTTCAGTTAACGTCTCGATAGCTTCAGTTTTACCTCGCTTAACTGATCAATTCGAAGCCTGATTATTTCCAATTACCTGTGCACTAAATTAAATCATTAGAAACAAATTAGCAAGTTTTGTTAACATCAAAATTAATATTGCGAACATGAAACGTTCCAACAATACTTCCCAAGTAAAACTAATTATTTTAAAATTTCGATACTTAGTTGGGAGCTTGTTTTGTTTTGCAACTGAATGATTCCTAACTGGTCATCTGAACTGATCTTCAGTTGGGTTGGTGAAATCAGTTGACTCGTCTCGTCAGTTAAACTGATTTCACTCTTTCAGTTGAACTGGTCAGCTGGGTTCTTCATTAGTTGAACTCTTCATCAGCTGGCCAGGCTTCTGAAGGTCTTCTGCTGAACTCTTATCAGTTGGACAATCAGTTGAATTGTTCTTTAATATGTCAGTGGAACTGATTCAGTTAGATCGATCAGTTGGTGTTTTCAGTTAACGTCTCGATAGCTTCAGTTTTACCTCGCTTAACTGATCAATTCGAAGCCTGATTATTTCCAATTACCTGTGCACTAAATTAAATCATTAGAAACAAATTAGCAAGTTTTGTTAACATCAAAATTAATATTGCGAACATGAAACGTTCCAACAATACTTCTCAAGTAAAACTAATTATTTTAAAATTTCGATACTTAGTTGGGAGCTTGTTTTGTTTTGTTTTGTTTTTTTTACAAAAAAAATATATTAAATGAGATGAATATGTCATCCAAATGCATCTTCCAAGGAAAGATAAACACTTGGTGAGCTTACATTGCATATTCGAATATCCAGTATTCAATTACATATTATGAGTATCTCATGTACCAAATCAAATATTTTCAATCTCATATTATGTACTTTTCAAATAAAAATAAGTACTTTAAAATTTCTATGCTTAGTTGAGAATTTGTTTTTTCTTTTACAAAAAAAATATTAAATGAGATGAATATTTTATCCAAATGCTTATTCCTATAAATATCAATACTTGGTGAACTTACGTTGCATGTTCGAATATCTAGTATTTTAATAAATATTGTGAGTATCTCATTTACGAAATCAAGTATTTCTAAACTCAAACTAGGTACTTCTCAAGTAAATTAAAACTAAATACTTTAAATTTTCATGATTAGTTGAGAATTTGTTTTTTTTTTTAAAATATTAAATGAGATGAATATGTCATCCAAATGTATCTTCCATAAAAATACCAACATTTGGTAAACTTACGTTGCTTATTCGAATATAAAGAATTTTAATACATATTGTAAGTATCTCATTTACGAAATCCAGTATTTGCAAACTCAAATTAAAGTACTTCTCATTTAGGGATTAAAATTAAGTATTGATATATTCAAATTAGATACTTTTTGTACTTATTTAGGTATCATATTTTAACTTCACAAATGACACATCAAAAGTCACTCAATATTAATTGAAACTATATTTTTTTCTATCCAAAAAATAATCAAAATTGAGTTTTAAAAGTGTAAAATCAAGTATATGTGAAATCAAATTAGGTAATATTTGTACCAATCTAGGTAACACGTTTTTTATTCACAAATATCATCATCAAAGAATATTCAATATTATCTTCAAACTATAAATTTTGACACACTCAATCGAATTTCAGTATTTAAAAGGTAAAATCAAGTGTTTGTGGACTCGAATTATATATTATTTGCATTAATTTATGTACCACATTTTTACTTTACGAATATCATCATCGGTGTCACTTAATATTAAGTTCAAATTATATTTGACATCTCAAATAATTGAATATGAGTATTTACGGGATAAAATCATGTATTTATAGACTCTAATTAGATACGCTTTGTATCAATTTAAGTATCACATTTTAACTTCACAAATGACACCATTAAAAGTCACTTAATATTACTTGAAACTTAAGTATTTTCCTACATATTTGAAGCACTCAAATAGCCAAATCTAATATTTGAAACCCCAAAATAGGTATTTTATCGATCAAAATAAATACTTTTCTAATTCAACAATGAGTGAGAAACTGTGTTTTTTCAAAAATTAGCTGACATGAATAAGTCTTCTTAATGCATTTTCAATTAAAAGATCTACAATTATTGAATTTATTGTGATAGCTCGAAGATCCAGTATTTTCCTACACATTTGGAATATTTAAAGAGTCAAATCAAACATTTGGAACTCCAAAATAAGTATTTTGTAGGTCAGAATAAATATTTAATCTTATTTCATGATAAGTGATGACATATGCTTTTTTAAAAAAATAGAATGACATGAATAAGTCATCCTAATGCATTTTTCATGAAAAGACCAACAATGAATGAATATATGGTGAATGCTCGAAAATATAGTATTTTCTTATATATTTAGAGTATTTAAGAGCAAAATCAAGTATCTGAAACCCTATAATAGATACTTTGTATGTCAAAATAAACATATACTTTTATTCCATGATAATTGACAAACAATATTTTTTAAAATTATATTTTAAATGGATAATAGAGATGTAATTTTTGGATAAAATAATATATTTATTTAAATAATAAAAGGAAAAATGTAAATTTTGCTGTATGAGGAGTTAAAATTAAAAATATGGATTTGTCAGGTACTGATTTTTAAAAAATTATGATTAGTTACAGAATCTTAATTGAAACATTGATAGAAGGTATTTTTCTGAAATTTACCGATATTTCAAATATATTATATGTTTACTTTCTCGACTTAATTAAAATTATTTTTCTTTGTTTTTTAAAATAATTTCAAAAATATTTGCCTTCCCAAATAATCGAATTGGTTATTTCTTGTCTTCTCTGAGCTAGGGTTTATCATCAGTTAAGCTATTCATTCACCCCATTTTTCGCCAATGCTCGATTTGTAATTGAATCCTTCACTCAAATTGAAATATTTTTCCTTTGATAAGCTTTTTAGCTTCAATTATCCCCATCGGAATCAAATGTTTCGTCGCACGATTCTATGCAGAATCTGCAAGATTCAATTCTTCGCCAATTTCTGCAGTCTTGAAAATGGTAAACGATCGCTCGTGAACTCGGGATCTGGGATTTCCCTGTCTAAAAGCGAACCGGTCTCCTCCAAAATAATATCACCTGGAAAGGAGCATGTCATCTCCTATCTGGTGAACTCTTGCGGCTTGACTCCGGAAAGGGCTGTTTCTGCTTCAGGTAAGCTGCATTTTGATAGTCCAGATAAAGCAAATGCTGTTCTGTGTTTTCTTGAAAAACATGGATTTAGCAAAACGCAAATCGCTGAGCTGATTTCTAGACGACCCCTTTTTCTTCTAGCCAATCCTGAAAAGTCGTTTCTGCCAAAGATTGAATTTTTATTGCGTTCTGCCGGGTTTTCTGAACCCGATATGGTAGAAGCCGTTGTGAAGCACCCGGCTTACTTGGCAAGAAGTCTGGAAAATCAGTTGGCTCCTGTCTATGAATACCTCGAGGGTATAGTTGGATCTAGAAAAGCTGGTATTCTTTTGAGGCGGGGGTCATGGATTTTTGATCATGGACTTGATAAGAAACTCATGGACAATGTGGCTCTGTTGAGGGAGCTTGGAGTTCCCGAAAGCTGTATTGAATTTGCTCTGTTTCATTATCCAGATGTTGTCACCCGGAAGCATGATTCATTCAAGAAAATTGTTTCTGAGATTGAAGGGATGGGTTTTAATCCTTTGAAAACAGCATTTGTAACTGCAATGCATAGCCGGACTGGGAAGGGCAACATAGATGTCTGGGAAAGATGCTATGAAGCATATAGTAACTGGGGTTGGTCGAAGGATGACATATATATGGCATTTAGGAAACATCCTAATTGTATGCTCTTGTCCGAGAAGAAAATCTCGAGATTCTTGGATTTTGTTACTAAAAAAATGGGGCGTGATTCAAGAACGATTGCACGTGTTCCATATATTATATTTTACAGTATGGAGAAGAGAATTATTCCAAGGTACTCTGTTCTTCATCACTTGTTTTTGAATGGTTTTGTTAAGAAAAACTGGAGCTTGGCTACTGTAATGTGCCCCACTGAGGAGAAATTCCTGGAAAATTACGTGATTCGATACTTAAAGGAACTGCCTCAGCTTCTTCAAATTTATAGAGGGGAGACAAGTGGTGGTGTTTAGGACATAGAGTCGTTTTCCTTTATCATGCATCATTTTGATGTTTAAGACAATACCTGACAAAATTTGATTTAAACTGAGTTTCTTCAGTAGTTTACTAGTGTTGAGCAAACTGAGAGGCTCTAGAGTAAGGTTCCTTTCCCACTTATTGCTGTATGAATAAATTTAAAACTTGCAGCATGTGATTCAAGTTAGTTCTTTTGAACAAGATGGTGCAGACTCTACGCAACCGAGTGAGTATTTGGCATTGATATGGTTACGGGGATCGACTCGAATACCATTTGTTACAATCTTGAACATGTGAAGAACACACCAACTACAAGTTCATGGTGATTATTGAATATATGTTTCGATACAACTCAATTTCTTCTTTCTAATTAGAGATTGGTGTTATATCTTTTGTTGATTTTCGTGATTAACATCGGTTGTGGTTACTCGTGGAAGGCTCATCCACGAAATCTGTAATTGATTGACTTTTATCTATTATAATATATGTATGTTTCCTAAAAAAAAAAAGAAGATCTGAAAAAAATCACCCTCATTCACTTATACATCTTAGAAATGAATTGGATTTTATGATTGGAAGATCGAAGTCGTTCACTTGTCATGTCCCGTTAAACAGTTCTATTGATTTTTCCAACCAAACAGACATTATGTTACTTCAAAAAGCATTATTTTTACGAAATTATATCTTTTTTATAATATAGAAATGTGATTATTTTCCCCTAAAAGTTTTAATTTTACAACTAAAATATAATTTTTAGTGAACATTTTATGAAAACGTTGAGCGCTTTTCGTTTACTTCTTGTTTACCTTGACAAAAAATGAAGTCGAATACATGATGATGCTGTGGAGATGGATTTATCGCTCAACGATTCAATGCTATTCAGATAATTGCAAGTGAGTTTTTTTCAGAAATGGATCTTCTACCGTGGGCATCCCCACAGTAGGGGACCGTGCCACAAATTTTTTTTAAAGCTTTTATATATATATATTTTAAATTTTTTTCGTTCATTTTTTTGGACTTTTTGTTTTAATCATTCTTCTACTCTCACTCAAAATTTTCATTTTTAAATATTTTTTACCCTTTTTAATATATATTATAATTTTTTTTTCCATTTTTGAATTTTTTGTTTTTCTCTTTCTTATTTTTTGTTTTTCTCTTTCTTATTTGTAAGACCAAGTGTTTACCACAAGTGTTCTAAAAAGCTCGTTTAAGCGCGCTTAAGCTTGAAGATCGAACAAAACGTCCTGCTTCGGAGAAAAGCGGAAAAAAACGGTTAAATTGCAGTTTGATCGAATTAAGTGTAATTAATGTGTTTAATTAAGTGTGCTTAACAATTAATCGCATCTATTTATTTTTAAATTTTTTATTTTGAAGGTATGTCTTTTTATTTTAAAATAATAAATTAGGTTTATAATTTAAATGTTTATTTTTAAATTTTAATTATGATTAAATATGTGTGATAATGATTTGACAAATATTTAGCATTTTTAATGTGTTCTAATTGCAAAAACAAATAAAGATTATAATTTTATGATTTTTATGTTTTTATAAATATGAGAATTAATGGATCAAACTTAAATTTATCATATTTATGTGTTATTTTATCTATTTATTAATTTGAGATAATTACAATTACAGTAAAGATAAAAAAATGCTTTTTCATGCTTAAACATGTGTTAATCTCGCTTAAGCTTGAAAAGCTCGGAGCTCAACATCCGTGCTTTGGGGTGGTTCACATTTTTTAGAACCTTGTTTACC
The DNA here is from genome assembly GCF_022965805.1 of Primulina eburnea. NCBI lineage: Eukaryota > Viridiplantae > Streptophyta > Magnoliopsida > Lamiales > Gesneriaceae > Primulina > Primulina eburnea. The sequence continues at coordinate 2,172,870 of NC_133106.1, read as the reverse complement.
ACATTGATGAAAATTCGATGTTTTTTTGGTAGAATTGATTGTTGACGAAAACACACATTTTTAATTTTGTTTGAGTAATGATGAAAATGGGCGAATCAAGCGTGCGAAAATAACTAAAATTGAAACATAAAATATGTTTTACTTTCAAAACAAATGAGATAAATAAAATGTCAAAAAAAAGAGAGAGGGAAAGAAAAATTTCAAAAATGGAAAAAGAAAGAATTATATTATATTTTAAAAAGAGCAAAAAATATTTAAAATGAAAATTTTGAGTTGGAGTAAAAGAAAGATTAAAACAAAAAATCCAAAAAGGAAAAAAAATTAAAAATATATAAAAGCTTTTTTAAAAAAAATTTGTGGCACAACATCCCTTAGGACATCCGCATCCGTTGTAATTAATGTACGTTCTTAACTTTCGATCTCTTCAAAAAGTGTGGGGTCTACGAACCACATTATCATTATATTAACACTTTGTCATTATTTATACTCACTCATGTTCATTTAATATCAACTTTCATTATTTATGGGTCTCACTGTCCACTTATTCATATTTTTTAATTTTATATTAATTAAATATTTTTCTAATTTTGTTTAATAATTTGCAATAAATATTATTGAAAATAAATAATATTATTATTTTAAAAATAACTTAATTTCAATATTGATTAAAATATTATTAAAAAAATGAAAAAATAATTGGACTCTTTTGCTATATTTTTTAAACTTCTAAATTATAATTATTTAAAATAACATAATATTATTGATTTATTATTAATTAATGTTTAATAGTTTTATTGATTATTTTATGAGTGCATTTATTTAATTTTAAAAATTTATTACAAATTTGATTGAAACCGTACACATAAGAAAAAAACGGTTAAATAAAATTAAAAACAACATATAAATCGAACATTTGAAATTTGTAATAAACTGATTTCATTGATTGTTGTTGTACTCTGTCCAAATATGCTCAACTAAATCGGCACGAAGTTGGTGATGTATTTCAGAATCACGTAGTTCGGAATTTCTACGGAGATAATCATGAAATCCTCGGTTTGAGCCCTGGACAGGTTGTGCGGGTTCGTCACTTTCGTCGTTAGACCAATTTGTCACGTTATACCCTTCATCTTCAACAATCATGTTGTGCAAAATATTGCATGTTAACATAATATATTTTAATTTTTTCTGTACCAATAACGAGCTGGACCTCTAACAATCGCTAATCAAGATTGGAGCATTCTAAATGCCCGTTCAACATCTTTTCTTGCAGACTCTTGTCTTTCCTTAAACAACCTCCTTTTAGGATCCTCCAGACAAGGAAAAGCCTTCACGAAAGTAACCTATTTCGGATATATTCCATCTGTTAGATAATACATTTGTATAATGAGTGCCATTAATTGTGAAACTGATCTTCGGGGCATTTCCTTTCAAGATATTGCTGAATATGGGAGATTCGTACAACACGTTAATATCATTACGTGAACCTGCGACCCCGAAGAATGCGTGCCATATTATGGATGGCAATGGGTCGGATTTTATACATCTATCCTCATACCCATTTATTAAATTCATCTCCATACCCATCGGGTATTGAATTTCATCATCATCCACATGCCCATCGGATTATGGGATACACATACCCTACCCAAATACCCTATTATCATATACAATTGAATTTTTTCAAATTTAAATTGTTTCAATAGAGTTATGAATATTTAAAAAATTATTTAAATGATCAATATGAAAAATTATTAATGATAAAAATTTGCAAAATAAATTTTATAGAAAAAATAACAAAATATTAAAAATAGTTTATATTAGTTGAATAAAAGTACGCAATTCAATAAAAATAAAATATTTTCAATTTTTGAAGTCAAATATGAAATAAACTTACCAATGGAAAAGATGAAAAATTGAATGAAAAATAAAAGAGCGGTAAAACCTTGAAACGTAAAAGTGAAAGCGAGAGGAAGAGAAAAGAAAAAGTATCGATTTACTTGAATTTGAGAAGATGAATCTTTAATATAAATAAATATAATTACTATATATGTATGATATACTTGAATTTGAGAAGATGAATCTTTAACATAAATAAATATAATTACTATAAATATACACATATATATATATATATATTTAATTTAAACGGGTATTCGTGTCGGGTGTGGGTCGGATTATATCAAACCCGCCTCCATACCCGATTACCCAATTATTTAATCGGGTCTAAAAATCCCTCCATATCCTCTTTTATTCGGGTCGAGTATCGGATCCTCCAACGGGTTCGGAGAAAATTGCCATCCCTATGCCATATCCACAAGTCCTGATATGCGACCGCTTCAAGTACGATTGTCGGTGACCCATGACCTCTTGTAAACTGCCCTTTCCAAGCAACTGGACAATTTTTCCACTGCCAATGCATAAAATCAAGGCTACCCAACATGCCAGGGAACTTGTGCCTCTCTTCATGCATTTGAAAAGGACGTTGAATATCATCAGCATTCGGCCTTCTCAAGTATCGATCACCAAATAATTCAACTAAATTTTGGCAGAATTTGAAAAGACACTTGATAGCAGTTGATTTACCCATACGTAGGTACTCATCAAGATGGTCGGCAGGGATTCCGTAATCCAATTGATGTATAGCAGGTGTGCATTTTTGTAGTGGTGACAATCCTTTCCTTCTAGCAGCATCGTTCCTCAGTTGAAAATACATTGAATTAGCCTCAAATGCATTCACAATGTGAAGGAATAACTCTCTTCGCCTCCGAAATATTCTTCGAAATATATGATATTGATACACTGGGCTCGCGGAAAAATAATCATTGACGAGCCGCAAGTGACCGACTTCACGATTTCTTTGGATGAACCTTCTTCTTCGTCGCATCTCATTGTTACTTTCAGAAGCTTCATGTATTTTTCTGCTTAGTTCAAGCATGCATAACATAATTTCTTCTCCCGGATCATAAATTTCGTCATTAACTTCAACTTGTACTTTGTCTTTGCTTGTTGGGCTAGAGCTGCTCGAATAATGAGACATTTGTATATAAATTAGGATAGAAGAAATAAATATTGAAGCTACAACTAAAAATATGAGAATGGTAGAGAATATATATTGAGTGTGATTGATGAGTAAAAATATGTTGGATGAATGAATAAATTTGTAGAAATTGATTAGTATTTATAGTGATTTTTTATTATTATTTTATTTAACTAGACATTATAGTTTTTATTTTATAGTTTTTTTTAAAAAAATAGCCGATATATTTTTAATTTTATAATAACTAACCATTTGGTTTAATTAAACCAGATATTAGAGATTAAAATTTTATTAAAATTGAAAAATTATTTAAAAAATTATAAACACTGGTGAAATTATATGTTGTAGGTTTGAGATAAATTATTTAAACTCCTGAGAGTCAAAAAAGTTATGGAAACAATCCAATACTAAACCATAAGAAAAAAAAACTTGAATGCTAACAAAGACGAGAATTTTGGACAATTGTTTCTTGCGTACTCTATCCTATCAAGTGTGTTTATAGACAACAGAATAAAAAGAATCCTATAAACTGTTTCTTGCGTGCTCTATCCTATCAAGTTTGTTTCTTAAACCAATTTTGGAAAACGAATTACAATATTTGAAAAGAGAATTACATCAATTGAAAATTACATATTCCATTTCTCTCTAATTTGGTCACATATGTTCATGAACTATAAGCTGCTTCGGCGTCATTTGTGAAGTGTCTTTTGAAAGGATTTTGTATTCCTTAAGCAAATATTTGCTCTTTTTAGCTTCAGATTTTTTCAAAGCCGCTTTTGCTTTCATCTCCTCTATTGCAAGTTCTTTTTGTTTCCATTCAGATTCGTTCTTTTTTATGTCTGTATACTGAGTAAAACTTTCAAACATACTGTCGTATCTTGTCATATCCTCCATCGATGATTTTGCTTTGTTTTTCCCTTTTCTTTTTGCTGCCTTTTGACCAATTAGACGAATCTCTTCTTCATTTATATCTAAATCAACACTCGCATCTTTGTTCAATGAGGTGTTGCTAGCCCCGACTCTGAGTTTATCGCTTTCTTTGTACCAACCAAGTGTTCATCGGACTGTGGAGTAAACAATGGACGTGTTTTCATGATTCTCCACATATGCTCCAGATTAAATGCAACACCATTATTTTCATCACGATATTTTTCATATGCAAGCTGCATTATGTCTTCATCACTATGACCGCTTTGATAAGTATCGTAAACACTATTATAATTTGCATTGAAGTGATTTACCTTTTTTGGATTGTATCGTACCAATGAGATCGAATCACTTTTAAAGCTCTTCGACATGAACCAGCGGGACGATTGTCATTGTAGTAGCTTGCAACACGTCTCCAGGAATCATTCTCCTTCTGATCATTGCCGATGATTGGGTCATCACTCAATATGACATACGATTTTGCTAGGAGCTCGTCTTCTTCCTTTTTCCATATTATTCGCTTCTTCATACCCTCAACATCTATATCAGTATTTTGCACATTTTCGAGATCAACTCGTGTTTCACGTTTGGACAAATGAGTCTCTGGGACAAGGAGTTGGCGGTTCATTTTCGATTGGCATAACGGTGGATTGTGGATTATATAATCCATAAAATATGGCGGCATGAAATCTGGGTTGCCCATACGTTGCCAATATTCGGGAGTAGGCGGTGGATACGGAGCTCGGGAGGCATAATTTGGATGATTCGAAGGATTTTCATAACCTTGGAAATTTGAAACAAACGAGCAATTTGGAAATTGTGATGGATATTGTGTAGAAGAAATAAATCGAGGTCAACATGAAGAAGCATCTGCTTGAGGAGCTTGAATCCGGTGGGGGTGGCTCCCTCAAATAAGAGATTGGCCAGGGAAGGCAGGTTGGGGTGGAAAGGCTCGTTGAGTGGCGGGGTTCGTAGAGGAGGTGTGGATTGGGTTGCCTGAGAGGTGTCTTGATCTCCTCTTTTGTTGCTCTCGAGAAGGACAAGCTCAGGGCTTGTCATAGCTTTTCTCTTCCTCTGGATGAGAGGAACATGGTCCGCTGAATCTTTATGAGAGTTAGCTCGAACCATTTCCTTCTCATTTTGCTGCTCAACCTGAGCATATTCGTCTAGTCAGGTCACCTCCTCCTTGGCTGCAGATGATCAGGCCCTGGAAAGCGAGGGCAAGACCAATTTTTTCTTCTCAGCAACCGCTTTCCAGGCTACCGTTTTCTTTTCCTTAGCCGCTTACTTGCTCACTTCCTACGAAAGCCTCTTTCATTGTTGATTCGCCTATCAAAAACAAGAGAAAGAGAAAATTGGAGTTATTAAAAGTCAAGTATGCAATAGAAGAATAAAGAGAAATAAAGGAAAATATCGGAGTTGAAAGTTACCAGGTTGAGCGCCCAAGCTAGCTACTTCATCTACCACCCGATTTATAGGGTCCTCTACTCGGGCACTCAACCCATAAGCAATCAGATTTTCCTCTGAAATGAGGGTAGAAGAAGAGACTTTTGACCCTCCACCAATTCTTGGCTTCGGGTGTAAATGTTAGAGTAGGTGCACGTCGAGCCAAGTGTTGGTTGAATGTTCACAATGAAACTCTATGTATAAACAGTCTTTATTTTAATAATATTTGAAATTATTGTTTTAGCACTTCTTTATCTGTATACCCATGCTAGTTGCATAGATAAAGTCCTTGAATATACAAATAGTAGAAATAATATGAGATGCTCATATGATGAGTATCCTGAAACTCATATTTGTGATACTGTATATTCTAAACAGTTCCTAGTCGATTCAGCCGCCGCTAAGAAGGATATAGGGTGCTCGAGTTCGAGACTAGTATCTGCGATGTGAGTACCATGTTTCATTTGTAGGGGACATTGTGATGTCCGAGCATGCAGATAGGTGCTCCTGGTAGAGCGCACTGAACAACCTTCCATAAAGAACTTTTCAAGTGGTTCTCACTTATCGAGTGGAAACGTCCTAGTTTATGATTGTACACCATTAGTCTTTATGACCCGGGACAACATTGAGACTCTATGTTCTAGCATTACACTTTGAATTGTTTACCGACTCTCATGAGGTCATCAGGTGGCAAGGTTGGGTGTTCTGTTGAAACATATAGGAGTTGATGCATTGTAGTCGGAGATTCACCGCTTACCTTCGGGTATGTATATCCTATGTGATATCATGTGTATGTAGTTTGAAATCTCTGATCAGAATATGGTGATAATTATGAAAGGGGTTTCATAGATTACACCATCGATGCAACTACAACATGACACATAGTATCGATACATTGACAACTCTCGATATACCAATAGTTGTTGAATCGGTCGGGGTATATGAGTTGAAGGGACCGTACTGTACGCTAACCATAATTGAATGGTTCTTGCAGGCACTATCATTTGATACCTAGGGAATCATGTAAGCGATGCTGCTAGGCGTTTAACATGATTGGCTGGGTACTATCAGACTTGAGTTTTGACGTTCTTGTTATAAGGAGTTGATAAGTAAGAATGGAGCAATTGAATAAGGACATGTTTAGTCTGAATCACATGGAGATGTGAACCCACGGCTAGTTGTATCAATGAACCATTGGGGCCACACAAGTGCTAGCCTTATAGAACTCGTTGAGAAGTAAAATAGTTCAATGTGTTGAACGGCTTATAAAGGAGTTTATAAGCGTAAGAAAAATAGAAGTATGAATTCTATAAGGAGAATGTAACTTTTAATTTGAGGAAGTGTTCCTAAATTAAAAGTTGGCTAAATAAATAATGTATTTGAAAATTGTGATTTTCATAAACATTATTATGGACTAAATTAAATTAATTCAAGTGTTGAATTAATTAAACACTAGTGGGCCTAGTAGAGTCCAAATAATTAAATTACGTCCATGGATTTTTAATTGATAAAAATCAAATAACATCGCATGCATGAGAGGTGAAGGGTTGGAGATTACTTTTTCAATCTCCAATGCTTGGCATTCTAAAAGTGGTTTTAGCTTTTTACACTACCAAGACTAGTCAGCCTTCTCCCCTTCACTACTCACTTGACCGAATTGTCTCATTCATTTTTCTCAAAAATTTTCTCTCAATTTCTTCTTCAATTGTTGAGGAAAGAAAGAAAACTTCTCAAAGAAAATGCCTTACATTTTCTAGTGCAAATGTGAGGTGGATCTAGCTTGCAAGTGGTGGGCCTAATTTTGAAGGAAAGAAGGAAGCTTGTAGATCAACTCATCCCTTCAAGAGCTTAGTTGTTTGACAACTAAGTTGGAGCCAAATATCAATCTTTGAGATTGATAGGTAAAAAATTCTAAACACCCTATGTATACACACTAGTACATTAGGGTGCTCGGTTTTATTTTCAAAAACAAATTTTGAAACTTCCGTTGCGCTTTCGGGCACCTTAATCGATCCCCTTTCAAGTGGTATCAGAGCTAAGGGTACTAGTTTGTGTAGCATATACATAATATTATATTGAGGTCGATTTCTAACCGCATGAGATGTATTTTTGCAACAAAATCAAGGCCAAGACAAAGGGGATTTACGGGCTTTGTGGGCCTTGAAGTTTTTGGGCCATGAGATGGCTAACATATTTGTGAAATTTAAATGGGCTAAAATGTTTTTGGTGAAAAATGATTTTTTGCGCCCTTAAGTTTAAATTTACAAAAGTTGCGAATATTTTCTCATGAAATAAATAGTTGAAGGTGGACTTTAATTATTTATAGTAAATTGTGATTTACAAAAAATTCGGTAATAAATAAATTAATTAGAAAGTATACAAATGTGTTTGTATACTTTGTTAATTTAGTTTATAATCGTGTCGGTTAGTGATTTGATCAAGATATATAATATTGGATCAATTAATTATTGTGATAATTAATTGATGGTGGATATGTGATATTATGTATGAAGTATGATCAAAAGATCAAGCCCAATTTGCTAGATGTATACTAGGATATTTTGTGTTGAATGATTGTAATAATTATCAAATTTAAAGTGCGCTTGGTTTATGGCCCGTTCCCACCCATGAGATATATCCCTATTTGCCATGGATATTTATTTGTAAATATTAGTATAGTGGAAGATCAAGATTGGAAGATGGTGGCTTTGATGATTATGAAGATCGAAGACATGTAAATATTGGAAGCATATGTAATAGTTGCATTTGCATCCCATGCATTTCCCTAGGATTGGACCTAGGCCCGTGTTTAGCTCACACGGGCCATTAGTTTTGGGGCGATTTATCATCCTTGTTTTGTTTACTATTTATAATATATGCATGATATGTTATAAATAATGAGTATGTGCGTTATTATTATGATAATAACAAAGTTGCATGAATTCGGAAAACATACGATCAAATATGGCGAGCTTTTAAATAAAATTAATGATGAGACCTTTCAAAATTAAAAACCCTCATTTTGAATAAGATTCAAAATTAATATCAAGCCCGAAAAGGGGAATTATAAAGTTGTTTATAATTTCTATGTCTTCCATCGACAATGGGTGCATGATGAACGCTACCCGTGCTTGGGGCTCGGCTCATATTATTGGGGGACCCTGGGTGCCGGAAAGCTGTGACATCCATTGACATGGTGATGTGAACTATGTGGAACTCCTATGATTTCGGTTCATATTATTGAGGGAACTCATGGCGACCGTCCATTAAGGTTTAACATCGATGGGTAAGGCTTGACACGTAAAGATGAACAACGTCATATTATTGGGTCCTAATCAAATGTGAGACAAAAGTTTACGTAGAGGATTGCATGGAGATGCAATTGGAAACTACCTTTTAGGAATTGTGATTGGCTGATATTATTAAGGATCATAATTCGCTAATTGGACCTTGCGTACCTATTGAGGAAAGGAGTTTCCCGTTATCAGTAGAGGTTAGTGAAAATGTCAAAACAGTGGGAGCAAAAATTTATAAAGTAAAAGTCAATACTTTATATCTTACTAAATATTTTAAAATAGTCATTAACATTTACTTACTTTTCAGTACAACTTTTGACAATGTCTTCGATTCGCAATCCGCTGTTTGCTATACTCGAAAAACACGTATTAACCAGACCTAATTATCTCACTTGGCTAAGAAACCTGAAAATCGTCTTGAACTCGGAAAAGATTGCATATACACTGACTGAGTCGCCCCCTATTGAGGCTCCGACTAGCTGCACTCTTGAGGAATTGCAGACTTACAAGAATTGGTGTGACCATGACTTGAAAGCCAGGTGTTATATGCAGGCTTCTATGAATGATGAGCTATAGAGGTGTTTTGAGGATGCAAAGAATGCTGCTGACATTCATTTGCATCTCAAGGAGCTCCTTGGTGAGCAGACTCGACCTCTGAGGCATGCTACCGTCAAGGAGCTGATCACTTTGCGCATGCGAGATGGGGCCTCGATCCATGAGCATGGCCTAAAGATGATTGGGCTCGTGGACAAGCTCGTTGGTATGGATTTGATGTTGCCTTCGGAGCTGACAACCGTCGTGTTGCTGTTGTCATTGCCTAGCTCATTTGATCCTTTTGTGGTGAACTTCAACATGAACAAGATGGAGCCGACCCTTGAGGAGTTGGTGAACATGCTTGTGACCTTTGAGTCCACCATCAAGAAAGAGAAGCCGGTTCTTTATGTGGGCTCTTAATTTGGTACGAAGATTGATCCACCTGGGAAGGGAAAGAAGCGTTCTTTCCAGCGTCCCAAGAAGAACGTGCCCTTTAAGAGGCAATCTCCGAGTCCCGTTGTGGCAGCCATACCAGTGACGGCTGACAAGACTGTTGAAATTTGTCATCACTGCAAGAAGCCTGAACATTGGAGGCGTAACTGCAGGGAATATCTTTCCCAGAAGAGTTCTGGAAACGGTATGTTTTATATTGAAGTAAACATTTCAATTAACTCTACTTCTTGGGTATTGGATACCGGTTGTGACTCACATATCTGTAATGAGTTACAGGTGATGGGAAGAAGTAGAAGGCTTAGGGAAGGTGAGACCTTCTTGAGGGTGGGCGATGGAGCAAGAGTTGCTGCCAAGGCCATAGGAGATGTTTACTTGCTTTAGAACAATGATTTTAAGTTAATTTTAAGAGATGTTTTTTTTTAACCTGATTTGGTGAAAAACATTGTTTCCATTTCTATGCTAGATAAAGATGGATATTCTTGCTTATTTAACAAAGGTGTTTGCAACATTTACAAGAATGAATGTTTAATTGGTACTGGAGAACTTGAAAACGATCTCTATAACTAAAACTTGAAAGATATTCCACTAAACAATGTCCAAGCTATAACAACAACAAACAAGCGAAAACAAGATATTCTAAATTCGGCACAATTATGGCATGCTCGATTAGGACATATTTCCCTAAGAAGGATGAACAAGCTAGTGGGAGTAGACATATTTGATATGTCTGATATTAATGCTCTCACGGCTTGTAAATCCTGTCTGAAAGGAAAGATGACTAAAATACCCTTTAAGGGCCATGTGGAGCGAGCCAAAGGGTTATTGGATTTGGTCCATATCATTGTGTGCGATCCGCTTAGCATCACCACTAAGCATGGACATTCCTACTTCATCATCTTTACCAATGACTTTTCGAGGTATGGGTATGTGTATTTGATGAAATACAAGTCTGAAGCCTTTGAAAGGTTCAAAGAATTCAAAAGTGAAGTACAGAAACAGTTGGGACGAAGCATCAAGACACTTCGATCGGATCGAGGTGATGAGTACTTGAGTGCCGAGTTCAAGAGTATCTTAGGGAGAATGAGATTCTCTCGCAGTGGACTCCGTCCGCTACACCACAGTTGAATGGTGTTTCGGAACGTCGTAACCGGACTTTGATGGACATGGTTCGGTCTATGATGAGGTTCACGGAGTTGCCGCCATCCTTTTGGAGATATGCGCTTGAGACAGCGGCATTGTTGTTGAACAATGTCCATTCAAAGGCAGTTGACAAGACACCATATGAGGTATGGATGGGTAAGCTTCCAAAATATTCTTATCTTAGAATAGGGGGTGCCCTGCTTATGTGAAGCAGGTAGTGGGAGATAAATTGGACGGTCGATCCATTTTATGTTACTTTGTGGGATATCCAAAGAATTCAATTGGATACTATTTCTATCATCCTCAAGAAACAAAAGTGTTTGTTTATAGGAATGCGACCTTTTTGGAAAAGGAATTTCTATTAGATAGAAAAGGGGAGATGATAGAACTCGAAGAGGTTCGAGAAACGCCCAAAATTATATAACCCACACCCGAAGAGCTAAGAGAGGAGATACAAGCTCCTAGAAGATTCGAGAGAGTCTCGAGACCACCTATGAGGTATGGTCTGCTTCTTGAAGAGGGCTGTGATGAGCCAAACCATGGATGTGATCCAAGGACCTTCAAAGAAGCGTTATTTGATGCCGATTCATCCAAGTGGCTCGAAGCAATGAAATCTGAGATGAATTCCATGCATTCGAACCAAGTGTAGAATCTCGTGGATCCACCTGAGGGAATTATTCCCATAGGGTGTAAATGGATTTACAAGAGGAAATTTGGGGCGGCTGGGAAAGTATTGACCTTCAAGGCGCGATTGGTAGCAAAAGGATAAACTCAAAGACAAGGAGTTGACTTTGAGGAAACCTTTTCTCCATTTGCAATGTTCAAGTCTATAAGGATATTGCTAGCCATAGTTGCATGGTATGACTATGAGATATGACAGACAGATGTCAAGACAGCCTTTCTTAATTGAGATATTAAGGAAGAGATTTACATGTCTCAATCTGAAGGGTTTACATCTGTCGGAAGTGAGCATATGGTATGCAAACTTCAGAGATCTATTTATGGTCTAAAGCAGGCATCTAGGAGTTGGAACCTTAGATTCGATAGTACAATCAAAGAGTTTGGTTTTACTAAAAATCCTGAGGAACCCTGTGTGTATAAGAAGGTCAGTGGGAGTGTTGTGACATTCCTGGTGCTGTATGTTGATGACATTCTACTCATTGGGAATGATGTAGGAATGTTGCAATCAACTAAGATATAGTTAGCGAGTAAGTTCTTGATGCAGGACTTGGGTGAAGCATCTTTTGTATTGGGAATACAGATCTATAGAGATAGATAAAAAAGATTGCTTTGTCTCACCCAGTCCACATACATTGATACCATCGTGAAGCGGTTCTCGATGGATGAGTCCAAGAGAGGACATCTACCAATGTGTCATGGCGTGTCCCTATCCAAGTCTATGTCTCCCAAGACTGATGTAGAGATAGCGGCGATGACAAGCATTTCTTATGCATCTGCGATTGGTAGCATCATGTATGGGATGATATCTACACGTCTTGACGTGGCTTTCGCACTAAGTTTAGTGAGTAGATATCAATCCAACCCTGGCCTTCCACATTGGAAAGCTGTGAAAGACGTCCTCAAGTATTTGAGAATGACCAATAAGTTGTTCTTGGTCTATGGGGGTGGAGAACTGAGATTGGAAGGCTATACCGACTCTAGCTTCCAAAGCGATATCGATGACTCGAAGTCAACCTCTGGATTCATATTCATGCTCAATGGTGCTGTTGTCTCTTGGAAGAGTTCCAAGCAAAACAGTACTGCGGATTCCACCACTGAGGCAGAATATATTGTTGCATCAGCTGCAGCAAAGGAGGCTGTTTGGATAAGGAATTTCGTCCAAGAGTTGGACGTCATTCCTAATGGAGTTGCTCCTGTCCCGGTGTTTTTTGACAACACGGGATCCATTGCTCAAGCAAAGGAGCTGAGGTCTCATCAGAAGTCCAAACACGTATTGAGAAAGTACCACATCCTCCGAGAGATCGTGGAAAGAGGAGATGTCTCGATTGACAAAGTCGGCTCCGCAAATAATGTTGCTGATCCACTAACTAAGCCTTTACCTGGACCATTATTCGAGAAGCATCGCGAATCAATGGGTTTGAAGCATATGGGTAGTTGGCTCTAGTGCAAGTGGGAGATTTTCAGAGTAGGTGCAGGTCGAGCCAAGTGTTGGCCGAGTGTTCACAATGAAACTCTATGTATAAACAGTCTTTATTTTAATAATATTTGAAATTATTTTTTTGGTACTTCTTTATCTGTATACCCATGCTAGTTGCATAGATAAAGTCCTTGAATATACAAATAGTAGAAAGAATATGAGATGCTCATATGACGAGTATCTTGAAACTCATATTTGTAATACTGTATATTCTAAACAGTTCCTAGTCGATTCAGCCGCCGCTAAGAAGGATATAGGCCGCTCGAGTTCGAGACTAGTATCTGCGATGTGAGTACCATGTTTCATTTGTAGGGGACATTGTGATGTCCGAGCATGCAGATAGGTGCTCCTGGTAGAGCGCACTGAACAACCTTCCATAAAGAACTTTTCAAGTGGTTCTCACTTATCGAGTGGAAACGTCCTAGTTTATGATTGTACACCATTAGTCCTTTATGACCCGGGACAACATTGAGACTCTATGTTCTAGCATTACACTTTGAATTGTTTACCGACTCTCATGAGGTCATCAGGTGGCAAGGTTGGGTGTCCTGTTGAAACATATAGGAGTTGATGCATTGTAGTCGGAGATTCACCGCTTACCTTCGGGTATGTATATCCTATGTGATATCATGTGTATGTAGTTTGAAATCTCTGATCAGAATATGGTGATAATTATGAAAGGGGTTTCATAGATTACACCATCGATGCAACTACAACATGACACATAGTATCGATACATTGACAACTCTCGATATACCAATAGTTGTTGAATCGGTCGGGGTATATGAGTTGAAGGGACCGTACTGTACGCTAACCATAATTGAATGGTTCTTGCAGGCACTATCATTTGATACCTAGGGAATCATGTAAGCGATGCTGCTAGGCGTTTAACATGATTGGCTGGGTACTATCAGACTTGAGTTTTGACGTTCTTGTTATCAAGGAGTTGATAACTAAGAATGGAGCAATTGGGGTATGCTCGTATAAGGACATGTTTAGTCCGAATCACATGGAGATGCGAACGTACGGCTAGTTGTATCAATGAACCATTGAGGGCCACACAAGTGCTAGCTTTCTATATCCCGTTGAGAAGTAAAATAGTTCAATGTGTTGAACGGCTTATAAAAGAGTTTATAAGCATAAGGAAAATAGAAGTATGACTTCTATAAGGAGAATGTAACTTTTAATTTTAGGAAGTGTTCCTAAATTAAAAGTTGGTCAAATAAATAATGTATTTGAAAATTGTGATTTTCATAAATATTATTATGGACTAAATTAAATTAATTTAAGTGTTGAATTAATTAAACACTAATAGGCCTAGTAGAATCCAAATAATTAAATTAATTCAAGTGTTGAATTAATTAAATCATATTGGGTCTTGTAGAGCCCAATAGTAAAATAATTATTCAACTAGTGACTTGAGTAAATTCAAGTAATGTTTAATTAGTCTCAAATTTGTTTAAGATAATTAAATTAAATTCATGGATTTTTAATTGTTAAAAATCAAATAACATTGCATGCATGGGAGGTGAAGGGTTGGAGATTACTTTTTCAATCTCCAAGGCTTGGCATGCTAAAAGTGGTTTTAGCGTTTTACACTACCAAGACTAGTCATCCTTCTCCCCTTCACTACTCACTTGGCCGAATTCTTTCATTAATTTTTTCAAAAAATTTCTCTCAATTTCTTCTTAAATTGTTGAGGAAAGAAAGAAAACTTCTCAAAGAAAATGCCGTACATTTTCTAGTGCAAGTGTGAGATGGATCTAGCTTGCAAGTGGTGGGCCTAATTTTGAAGGAAAGAAGAAAGCTTGTAGATCAACTCATCCCTTCAAGAGCTTAGTTGTTTGACAACAAAGTTGGAGCCAAACATCAATATTTGAGATTGATAAGTAAAAACTTCTAAACACCCTATGTATGACCTATTGTGTTTTGTATTTGCTACACACTAGTACATTACGATGCTCGGTTTTCTTTTCAAAAACAAATTTTGAAACTTTCGTTGCGCTTTCGGGTACCTTAATCGATCCCCTTTCAGTAAAGCTCCTCAAATTTATAAGATTCAGGAATAGGGGATTGTGGAGGGAGACTGGGGAGGAAACTGGTCAAGCAGGGAAGAGGAGCCGGGAGGTGAACAAAGAAGAAACACCCTTTCCATCCCTTCTAGGAAGAAGGGATATCATCAAGGAATCGAGATTTTAGCCGAGCAGGTAATGATAAGACATTATCACCTATCCGACAGATGAAAAAAATAATGAAGAATGAGGGGGTTGATGAAAAGATTGTGCATTTTAAAGAGGATATAGGTTGATGCCATAATCTAGAAAGAATTAGGGTGAAATTGATTTACATGTACAAAAAAGAATTTGGCAACCTCGATATAGAAAGAAAGAATGGGGAATCGGAAGTCATTCCTAACCTGATCTCGGAAGAAGATATTGAAACCAGGAAGAGGGTGATCGGCACTATCAGAAGGACCGAGAATCAAAATAGTAAAAGAAGAAAGGATATAACCGAGAACCCTGAGTTCTTCATCCATTCTTGAACGAAAAGTGCTGCTCATTGAAGCGAACCAAGGAGCTCCAGGATTCTCAGAATGAGGAGGATTGGAATCCCGAGCTTTGCCCTTACCCTTGCCCTTTTTCAGAGCTCGGGACGCGCCAGCAGAGGAAGGTTTGGATTTTAGGGTTTTGGTTGTTAAAGAAAGGTGGGTGGAAAAAAATTTGGGGGAGGAGGATGAGGTGAATCGAAGCATATCGCGGTGGACTCGTAACTAGACGAGCCTCACGCATTCGCTCCAGAGGTAGAAGAAATGGAATTTGACATTTTTGAAGAAAAATGGAAGAAGAAAATTAAAAGATTGATCGATTGAAGGACTTGTTGGTTGGAAAGCACCGGAGTGGAGAAGCGCGATACGACAGAGAGAGGAGTAGAAATTCTTGGAGAGAATGATAAATTGTAAAAGTGACAAATGAAGGGGGTTCATCATTTTATATAAACGAAGGGGAATGATCTCAACTGTTGATCTAAAGATAAGTCAAACGATCAGGAGGTCCCTTGGAAATTGTGCGGGTAGAAGAAAGGACAGGCTCGAAAATCGAGTGTATCAGACTGATAGCATTCTCATAATTCGAAGCGTTTTGGGTCGTTCAAATTCTAGGGTACGCGTCATCATGACATCAGCCCTACTATCCGAGAATATGAAACGACAAAAATATTCTAAGTCCAAGAGACATGAGGCCCGACATCTTATTCTAAAACCCGAGAGACATAAAGCCCCGAAATCTAATTCTAAGCTCAGGAGACATGAGGCCCCGACACCTTATTTCATGTCCAAGAGGCATGAACCTTCGATGCTTTTATAAGAATTGATTATTTTTCTATTGATGTCCAAACATGATTGATCGGGACATCGAATAAAAATTTAGCCCGACTATTTAAGGGAGGGTGGTGATACCACCGGAAGAGCCCGGGTCATGGATGACCAGTATGGAGATCCGGATGCTAATTTGTTTCTTAATCATCTTTGGGAATAAATGGATCAATTAAATAAACTGAGTCTAAATTTTTTTCAAAAAATACATAAGTGCGGAATATATGATAATCAATCTTATATATACATAAAGAGTAAAGGTACAAGTCTTGTACAAAATACATTCATATCAAACTAGGTTTCAACAACTACATATTCAGTGCTGAAACCAATTCTACTTCTGGGTTCGGATCTCCACGCTAAACTTGATCTCTCATCCTCTTCTCGACCCTGATCATGTCACACCTGTTGTCATGCACACATACAAACACAACAACAGCCGGATAACTCCGGTGAGAATATAATTCTCAGTATAAACAACGTATACATGCATTTCATATAAACATATACAAAAGCATATAACAGCTATCAATAACATGTATCAAATATGAAAGACATGAATCGATATAAAGCTGCAAATCAAACTCTTAATCTCTGACTCGACTCTTCTCTAGTCTAGGGATCCCGGTTCCCGGGCATTAGCACATTATATCGAATCTCTGCAATATGAGTCGATCTACTCTTAAGAATATCAATAGAAACCAAACATCAAGTGTCTTGGCACCTCTGTCGAAGACTTGGCACCTCTGCCAAAGACTCGTTCTCAATATCTATCTTCTTTTCTCTGTTTTTCTATAAATCAACAGAATAAGCATACACAATCAATGAATTCAAAGGTAGTAAAACAATACAAATAAGTATGTGGTTTTGGGAAACTCAAGTCGAATCTAACTCGAATCGTATCTCCCGGTTTAACATTGATTTATACCTTTATTTTTGTCAATCTGACGAAGTCGAAGTCTTGAATTCGAAGTTGTCAATACTCAATCTGGTAATGACATTCGAAATATATTGTATTACTATTCCATTCAATCAGGACATCTCAATCTTATCAAATTCTGACGGAATAACAGTACAATCTCGAAATACCGGCAATACAGTATCAATAACATCAATCTCAATAACTCATAATCAATCAACAACACAATCTGATACCAAATCTGTATAATCTCAATCAAATCAAATCTGAAAAATCATAACAATTTCATACGGTATCTGTTCTTCAATCCGGTTTCGATTATACATTGACTAATATCTCAAGAACATATCATAGAAATCAAATGATGACTCCTCCAAAATATAAATTTCGAACCATGCTAGAAATTAATAAAACTTACATCCAAATCTTGTCTCGGCGCGGTCCTTCTAATCGCAACAATTCATAAATCAATAATCTCATATTAACATGATATAAATCTCGGGCATTACAACCCGGGACATTAAATGGGTAGCCCAAATCATGGTGAGTTTGCAGCAGGAGCTTATAAGTAGCCGGGCAGGTGAATGCCTGAGACATCTTCACCCCAGGCTACCATAAGCTCGGGCTTTCAGACAAGCTCCGGGTGATTTCTACCCAGGCCATCTTGAAAGTATTACCTCACTCGAGTGCACCAGTATGAGATACCTTATGCTTGACAATCATTACTGTCAGAATCACAGGTGTTTGGAGTGTCAAAAAAATTGTCAGAAGTAGGGTATGAGCAACCATATTGTCCTAATTAGTAAGTGGGCACTGAAAATAAGGTAATCATTGATTTTCTTCCTACAAATAGCAGGTTTGATCTCTATTCAAACATCTTTCGCATAGTCACAAATTCATGTATACTCATACACCAACACGCAGAGTCGTTTTCATCATCTTCACCTGCTGACTTAAGCATCAGAGTAGTCACGCTGGACACTTCTATGACGCTCATTCACGAGTTCATCTTCTTGTTTGCAAGACACGGATGCAGCCATAATATACATATATATCTTCGTCTCAAGATATATTTTCTTGCTCATGTTTCCTTAACAACACTCTTATCTGATTCGGTGGATTGCCCCGACTGAGCTCACTCAATTCACTAGGATCACATTAACCTTGTATATCACAATTATGACATATAGGTAGATTATTAACAGAATGCCAAGGTGTAATACCACCACGATTATTCCGACATCGACCACGGCCACTGAGAGCTGGTCCTTGAGATTGGGACGAATTATACTGCTTGCTATTTTGAGGGAGAGTAGCTGTATTTGCAGTGGGGTGGGACGCTAGATCAATGTTATGGAAAGATTTGATATGCGACTGTCATGAGCCAACAGAAGAGCTCCAACGTCTGAGAGATTAAGAGAGTCAACTTTAGAGGTGACATGAACACCATTGAATCACATTCAAGGCAGATACCAATGCGTACATAGAATATTTGATCTTACTCAGAGATTTCATGCCCACAAACGGTAAGGATATCGACACATGCTTTCATTTTAGAGAGGTATTCCCTCATGCTTAAAATTCATTTCTTCTGGGTTTGAAGTTGCAATAGCTTTAGATCGAGTGACAAACAACCGGGAGACCCTTGTCCAGAGTTGCGCAGAGCTTTCACAACCAATCATCTTAGCTTGAACGCCCTCAGACATTGAAGCAAGCAGAAATGAAAAAAACAACTGGAGTTGCCTACACCAGGCAATAATGATGGGGTTAACCATTTTGGGACCGTCTTTTTCAGAGATAATAGCTGGAGGAACAAGAGGATGATCTAGAATGTATGGATCTTAACTAAGACCATGAATCCCAGCTAAAACCTGGAGATTCCAAAGAAAAAATTATCGTCATTCAGTTTGACAGAGTTGATCTAGTTCGCCGAGTTTATGATGATGATGGGCTCAGAGTTGTCGGCCGTAGGATTGGGGGAAGTCATTGTTGGAAGTGGCGTCGCCCATTGGCTCACTGATACCCAGTGAGAAATCAAGAATGAGACTGAAGAATCATCATCGCTTTTCATAAAATGGTCTTATATACACTTAATAAAATCTGAGAAAATGGAATCAAATCTAACATTGTTAGGATCAAATAACATAAACAAACGAGACAAAATTTAGTTCCAACAAATTCGGGTTTTTATCATTGTAGCTCTGGTGTTGATACACAATATCTATCTATTATAACCCCAAACAAGTTTTGGCCAAATCATATATTAACTGAGTAACGATTTAATTTACCCGAATAATTATGTTCATATCATAATATTATCAGATTATGTAAATGCTTCATGTTTTTTTTTTTTAGGAAATATACATCATATTCACTATACTATTAGGCATAGTTTGGTACACATGATAGGATAAAAATGTGATATATAATATAAAGATAAATTAAGGATAAATAGGATGTAGGATACTATATTTAATGTTTGGTATTATTTTAATAAGAGTGATTAAATTTATATATTAAATTGTAATGACAAATTAACCTTATTATAATAAATTTTATAATTTCAAAGTTGTTGCTTGAGTTCATATTTTTTATCTGTTCATGCGTCGATAGTGGTTGCATGATTTATTTATTTTTACCTAATTTTATATATTATATAATTTGTTAATTTAGCCCTTTATTTTGTGAGTCAAGTCAAATATCAATTTTTAAGGTTAAAAGGATGATACTAATAATTTTATTGAGATTTATATTAATTATTTATATAATTATCTCGAATTCATTTATATAATTATCATATTATATAATGTATAAAAATAAATAAAAATATTTATTTGATTTTAATTTTTACTTACTAGCATAGATTTATAAAAATCATTTATAAATTAAGGGTAATTAAGTCATTTGTAGTGCATTTTATCATTAAATTAAAATTATCACACTTAATAGAATGAATATTTTATCCTTCTAAAAAACTATTTATCAAGAGCTCATGATATTATCATGGGCTTTTTAAAAATGTACCAAACATGAGATAAGGAGGATTATTTATCAATCCATCCCTTATCTCTTGTACCAAATTATGCCATAGTAGATAATCACTCTCGTAGCACAGAAAAATTTGTTAACAAGATCTTTTGTATTTTAATATATAGTATAGTAAAGTATAGTTTGATACACATGATAGGATAAACATGTAATATATAATATAAGGATAAGTCAAGGATAAATAAGATATAGGATATTATATTTAATGTTTGGTATGATTTTAATAAGAGTGATTAAATTTATATATTAGATTGTAATGACAAAATTAACCTTATCATAATAAATTTTATAATTTCAAAGTTGTTGCTTGAGATCATATTTTTTATCTGTTCATGTGTCGATAGTACTTGCATGATTTATTTATTTTTACCTAATTTTATATATTATATAATATGATAATTGAGCCCTTGATTTTTTGAGTCAAGTCAAATATCAATTTTTAAGGTTAATCGAGTGATAATAATAATTTTATTGAGATTTATAAAAATTATTTATATAATTATCTCGAATTCATTTATATAATTATCATATTATATAATATATAAAAATTAATAAAATATTTATTTGATTTTAATTTCTACCTACTAGCATAGATTTATAAAAAAATCATTTATAAATTGAGAGTAATTAAGTAATTTGTAGTGTATTTTATCATTAAATTAAAACTATCACACCTCTTACTAAGGATGTTTTATCATTCTAAAAATGTATTTATCAAGGGCTCGTGATATTATCATGGGCTTTTTAAAAACGTACCAAACGTGAGATAAGGCAGATTATTTATCAATCTCACTCTTATTTCGTGTACCAAACAGTGCCTAAGTATATTATTGAGAGAGGGCGGGGCATATGGCTATGGGTCTTGGAGCCCGTGGCAAATAGCAAGTGAAGAACACTTCTAAAAAAATATGAATAAATCTGTGGAAAACCTCGTACTGTCTACGAAGTAACTTGGTGAAAATGCAGCTGTGGTCATGGATTTGTCACTCAATGATTCATTGCTATTGAGGAAAATACAAGTGAGTTTTTTTCCCTATAAAGTTTTTAAACGTCTAGGTTTTCAGATATGTCTTCTGCTTACCGTAAAATCTTCCCCATCAAGATTACCGCGACGGATTCAATTTCTTTCTCGCTTGCTCACAAAAATCATCTGGGCCATGAACCCACTATATTGAGAAGCTGTGGAGTTCAGTTCTTGGTCAATCTGTGTAGTCTTGTAGAGGCGGACTCAAAGACTGGGCGAAAGAGTTGTGAATCTGAAAACAAATTAGAGAATCAGAAATCTTGCACGGTTTCTTTCTTGATCAATTCATGTGGGTTGTCTCGAGAAATGGCTGTTTCTGCTTCTGAGAAAGTGCGGTTTGAAAATCTGGACAAACCTAAGTTTGTTTTAGAAATGTTCAGAAAATATGGTTTTTGTCAGAAACAGATTGCTAGTATTGTCCGTAGGAGACCCGGGATGCTTTTGTCAAACGAGGAGACCCTTTTGCCCAAGCTCGAATTTTTCGACTCTTTTGGGTCTCCAAGGACTAATCTTGCAGCCTTATCGGCGGACCCTGCTTTGTTGAATAGAAGTTTGGAGCATCGACTAATTCCTATCTATAATTTTCTCAAGAGCGTGCTTTTGACTGATGAAAGGGTAGCTGTTGCCATGAAGCAATCATCGAGGGTTTTTAAGCAGCATCCGAATAAGAATATGGCTCCGAATGTTGCATTTTTAAGGGAACTTGAAGTGCCAGACTCGTGTATCATGTTGTTGTTGACACATTATCCCGAGACCATCGTGGAACAAACTGATGATTTTAAAGAATCTGTGGAAAAAGTATTGGAAATGGGATTTGATCCGTTGAGGTCTATGTTTATGTTAGCTTTACATGTTGTCGCTGAAAAAGGTAATAGAAGGATTTGGGATCGGTGTTACAAGACTTACAGTAGCTGGGGATGGTCAAAAGATGATATCTACTCAGCCTTTAGGAAGCATCCTAATTGCATGATCATGTCTCAAAATAAGATCTCTAGGATTATGGATTTTCTTGTTAACAAGATGGGATGGGAGTCCCGAAAGCTTTCAAGTTTCCCAGAAATTCTGCTTTATAGTTTGGAAAATAGGATAATTCCCAGATGCACTGTCATTAAGGTTTTGTTATCCAGGGGTTTGATTGCCAAAGAAGTTAAACCAAGTTACTTTTTGAAACTTACGGAGACTCATTTCTTGGCGAAATTTGTGACTAAATATGAGAAGGAAGTGCCTGAATTCTATGATGTTTACGAGGGGAAGATCGGCCTTCCGGAAATAACGATCCCTGAGAAATCTAATTAAAGTATCACTTTTTGTGTATGTCATGTCATTGAATTTTGTCTAATAATACTCACTCTTGTGCATGCAATTTTCAGAATAATGGTCTAGTTCTGTTCTTCGCCTTGCCAGTCAGAGGAAGCATATGTTGTTGATTTCACCAGAAAGTTTATTTCTAAATTCTGTCTTCTCTTGATTTTTCTTTCATTTGACTGGATTGTACCATTTATAACATTTCCCTAACCTGAACTTTGATAGTTTTCAGGTGAGGAGCATGTTTCGATGAAGCTTCAATTCTTATATTATCTCAGATGTTCAACTATTAAAATTTTTGTTGTATGAAAGAGGTGTTTCTCAAGACAAAAGATTAGCATTTTTTCGACTATTTTCTTCCCGTTACGAGAGGTGAAACACTCTTGAGCCACCTTTTTGAATCAACTTGATTAAGTTCATTTTGGGTATATTTCCAGGAAGCATGTGAATATACTAGATATTGATCTCATATTTGGATCTGATTAAGGTGGTGTTGCAATTTAATGCGATGCTTGATCAGTGGATGAACTTCCGTCGTCCCGGTCAACTTTGATTTCTTGTCTAGCCGATACAGCTAATCTATTTTACATGTCCTGATGGGCCTCATGTTGGTTTTCAAGAAGTGAAGTGGAAGGAGCAGCTGACAAGGTGTTACAATATTCGATACCAGCTTTAATTCTACTGCTTTCTTGCATGGGTTTGGTTTAACCTATATCGTCCTCGAAGAAGATCTAATGATCGTCATCGATCCAAAAATTGTTTTATGTTGGATCAAGCACTCCACATGTTTGGATCAGTGGTGATCATTGGACGAGCAGCGGTTAATACCCCGACTATGATTATCATCTGTTGCGATGTGTTAAATGAGTTCATTTCAGGAATTCAAAGACCTTTGTTGTAGTGTGTGGGTGTCCTGGTCTGCTACAACTATAGATATAAAAATTTTGGTAGAATAAAGAATATTTTAATTTACTTGAAATGAAATATGAACATGCATTTCAAACTCCATGTTCCAACATCTAATATAAAAGGAAAATACCATTTTGTTTAGCATAACAAAGACTCAAAAGTCTTTGGATACTCCCAGATTACTTAAAAATATTCAATCTTCTGAATTCAATTAATAAAAAAAACCGCACAATGTCGGCTGCCTCGTTCGATTTGTCGAAGAATTAAGGCGAACTCGAATGATGCAATATGATTCAAAATTTGAAGGCGCGAGATTCATATGTTCAAACCACTGTTCTAAAAAAGCGTGCTTAAGTGGAGCTTGAAGCTCGGCAAAAACGTCCCGTTTCGGAGAAAAACAGAAAAAAGCGGTCAAATTACATTTTGTCCAAATTAAGACGTTTAATTAAGCGTGCTTAAGCACAATTAATCATATCTTCTTTTTTTAAATTTTTTTATTTTGAAGGTATTTCGTTTTATTTTAATAATAAATTAGGTTTATAATTTAGATGTTTATTTTTTAATTTTAATTATGATTAAGTGTGTCTGACAATGATTTGACAAATATTTAGCAATTTTTAATGTAGTCTAGTTGCAAAAACAAATAAAGATTGTAATTTTGAGATTTTTATGTTTTATAAATATGAGAATTAATGTATCATACTTAAATTTACCATATTTATGTATTATTTTATTTATTTATTGGTTTGAGATAATTATAATTACACTAAAGATAAAATAAAAAACGTTTTTTTACGCTTAAGCCCGTGCTAATCTCGCTTAAGCTTGAAAACCCTTGGAGTTCGACATCTACACTTCGGGACGCTTCACGCTTTTAAGAACCTTGGTTCAAACCATTGATTGTTGATGTGTGGAGCCAATTTTAAAAACTTTAGGGATTGAATATATTGAATTGACTTAATTCCCACACTACAAACAAGTTAACTCAAGCGGATTACTTAAAAAAAAGAATCAAGGAATCCGATTTAAATCTTTTATTTCGTGAAGGTTTTATTAAAAAAGCGCTTTTCACAGGTAAACGCGTTTTTTAACCTCGAAATGGTTTCGGTCCGCTAGGCCTAGGAACACTGGCAATGTGCCAATTGGGTTGGGACTGTACTGTTATGGCTCCATCTCTACCATGGCTGGGCCGATCTTTACCATTCTCGAGATTCTTCAGGTTCTATAATTTGCATGTGTTAATTTTGTGCAAGTTCCCGGTTCAATTATTGTGGGTTACGTGTTCGAAGGTCAATACTTTTTCTTGTTTATTATCTGACATTATTTTTTCGTTTTACGATCATGGTTGTTGATTGATGGTACTTTTGAGATCTTGTAAACAATTTTATAGTCACTGAAAGAAGGACGATGCTCGCGTAGGTTCGTTAAAAGGGTTGGTAGAAAATCTTGGGATTTTTTTATGGAACTGTAGATGCGTATTCAACTGTTTCATTTGACAAGGGGACAACAGCATCCATCGGGCTGTTTTGGTTTGTAGCTTCGGTCAAATTTTTTTTAAAAAAAATAGTCTCACGTAGTGTATTTGTTCACGGGAAGTCATTTTTTTAATTGACCAGATCTATTTCCCGATTATTCCAGTAGGGTGTCAAATTGCAAAATTTTTGAAATAAATAAGTAATTTTTCTTGAGAGATTGAGGATATTGGTGGAGTAGTTCAATACGAAATGTCCTTGGAGTGTAGATTTGTTGTATAGACATAGAGTAGACAGAAGTTGAATTTGGAAGTTTGTGGGCACAGGTGTTACCGAGTTTTTTAGTAGAAATATTCACTCTGAAGCTGAGGAAAACGTAGTTGTGAGATTGACCAACTAAGTTCTTTGTTTCTAATCATAATCATGGCTGTGAAATGCTGGAAGGGGAAATTTTTCCTGTATTGTCATGTATATATTTCATGTTGCTAGTTTTCTATGTTGAAGAAAGATTGCCATGTATGTAATTCGACTCCATGTGTCCGGAAAGGTGCTACGATTTTCCGATATTAGACTCAACCGAACATTCTTTGGTTAATTGCCATGATGTTGAGATACATGGGGCTTCAGTAGTCAAAAAATTTTGAAACAAAACTTAAATGAGGTGCATTTGTTGTCTTGTTTTTATCCTAATGAAGAACCAACATTACTTTTTCTTCTAACATTATCCCGGTAAATTTCAGTAACAGAAGGAAAAAAACTCCTTAATATTTTATATGTTGCTGCATGGTTTCAAAAAATGGTGTTTGAGTTGCATTACAGGTTAAAAGATTTGAGATACACCCATGACTCTCGGTTATAATATGTTTTAGTATAAGGACAGATGTTATGTTCTATAATTAATATTAAAGCCAAGATTAGATATTTGATTCCTACAAATTGCAAGTTAAAACAATTGTTGGCACATCAGTCGAAGCATGACACTTGAATTGTTGACTGTCATATGATTTGAAATACTTGAATAGTTGAATTATACCATTACCACAAGTTATAAGCTAGGGCCTAAGGTACAACGACAAGCTTTCAGTCCTCATGTTGGGACAAGTAATACATTCTTTGTTTCTTCTTTATGCAGGCAGTTGGAGCAGGATATGGAAACTGTTGTTAAGGTGTTGCAACCTGGGCCTTTGGGAATTATAGAACTCAAGTTTACTGCCGAGGAGATTGACAAAGCTAAGTCAATTGTGAACCGAGCAGTGGAAAACTGTCGAAGAAATGCTTATGTTGAGCGGAACAGCCCTTTCTTTAGAGATTTCATAGCCCATGACAGAACGTAATTTCTCCAGAAAATTGTTAAATCCTCTGTGCATTGGTTTAACTTGTAAGTGCCTCCCAATTTTGTGAGCACGGTTCTGTTTAAGTTGAATGACATCAGATTCTAGCTGCAGATGCCATAGGATTACAGGATAAATGCGTTATAAGTTTTCTTGATTTTGAATGGATGTTAAAGTATGTGATTTATGATATATATTACTATTTTAAAAGAATAGAAGTTCAAATTGAAAATAATAATAATAATAATTTCTCGAAACTCGAGTACTCAACAAGTACTTGAGCTTGAGACATTAGAGCTCAAGTTGAGCTCTGCTCGCAAGCAGCTCAGCTCGATTACCTCCCTTGTTCTAGGACCCTGAGTGTTTGATTATTGAAAGAAACAAGTAATCATGTGAACATAATAAGGATAAGGACCAAAAATGGCAAATTTATGAGACTAGGGTCCTAAAAAGTACCACAAAGGTTGGCATCTGTCTGTCTCATGTTTTTCTGTTTCAGACACGCTTGATTGGCGTGGATGGGCACAGGAATCCTGAGAAGATAACAACCTGAGTTGTGATGCTAGAGATGACATAATATGCTTAAATTTGGAATTTTTGGGGGTGCATTTGATTTTTTTACAAAAATCACATTAATCTACAAGTGTTTTTTAATTGATAAGACAAGCTCTTACACGCCCCATCGAGTCCGCTCCAGCGCCCTCGACACAATAGATATATAGCTGTGTCAATTTCATCTTCTATGACATTGTCATCGCTTGTAAGGCCCGAGATAATAAAGATGATATTATTTTAATCCGAGGGTATGTAATTGGAAACTTTTGGAGTGTTGAATTATATTCCAAGATGTTTGCAATTATTTAGGATTGAAATGGAATTATTTAGGATTGAATTGAATTAAAAAGATTGAGCGGGGGCCAATTTGCAATTAGTGAAAAGTTGAGGGACTAAAGTGCAAATATGAAAATTTGAGTGGGACACTTGTCTTTGTCATAAATTTGGACGTGTATTTCCTCATGCAATTCAGAATTTTGAGCCAAGAAAACCAAAACCCTCCATGGCTATCATCCTCAAGCTTATTTCTTTATTAAAAATTTGGTTGTGCAAGATCCGGCCATCAGAATTTTGATCCGAATGCAGTATCGTGTTCCTCTCGACACGAGCTACATAAGGACGTAAGTTTTGTTACGTTTTGAGATGATTTGGATTTATGATATTGTCAGAATTAAATATGAATCAGATATGATGTTTCTACTACCGTAGACAGTGTAGAATTGAAGTCAGACTGAAGAACAGATTGTTTATGTATTTGTTATGATTTTTGAAAGATATTGACTGAGATTCTATATCAGAATTGTGTTAATATTCAGAGTAGGAATTATGTTGACACAGATTACGAGTTCCAGTATTATATTTGTGATGTTCAGATTGACAGGGTTATTCAGATTGTATTAGTATGCCGTCGAAACATCAGTTGATTTAGATTAATCAAATTCAGATATGATTCAGATTGTATTGTGATATCGATGACATGAATTGAATTGTATCTTGTTCAGATATTGATCAGATTAGGTACTGAGTTGAGTATTGATCAGAACAGATTGTGTATTGAGTTATGTACTGATACGTTGTATTCGATATTGTCATTTCAGATTTGAGATGGACAGAGTTGAATACAGGTCATCGTTTTCGTCAGACAGGGACGACAAAGGTATAATTCATGTGATATCTGGGAAGATATAACTCAAATCAGATCTCATTTGAGTTTCCCAATAAAATTTCATACTTGATTATTGTTTATCTTTTGACATAATTTTGATTTGTTTATAGATTTATATTCAAATCTTTTGAAAAGAACATGCTTTGTTTATAGATTGTATTCATTGCATTTGAGATAGGAAAGTTTGACAGATAGTCAGGCTTCTAGACGTTCGGTGTATCGTTACATAGGAGCAGACACCCTCCTATTGTAGATTATTCGATACAGATATGACCGAAGTCTAGGAATAAGACGTACGTCACCCCGATTGGGAGGGTAGGTGACAGACAGTGACGTCTTATTCACACCGGGATCCCTAGAGTTATAGTTGAGTCGAGTCTAGACATGATTTGACTAGAACTGCATGTGTTTAGAAATGTGGTTTCATAGATTATGAAACTCATGTTTAGTGCTTTCAGACATGATAGCCTATGTTTATATGAGTTGATATAGATAGCATGTTTAGCTGATTTGAGCTGCATGCTTATTTTGATTTAATTTTCATAGACTATGAAATCTATTGCTTTAATTGTTATTCATGATAGAATATTTCATGATATGTTTATGTATATGCATGTTTACCATGTTTTATACTGGGATTTATTCTCACCGGAGTTATCCGGCTGTTGTCTTGTTTTGTATGTGTGCATGACAACAGGTGGGACAAGATCGGGGTCAGAAGATGATGAGAGAAGACGAGTTTAGCGTGGTGATTCCGGACTTATTGTAGAGTTGGTTAATACTTGACATTTAGTATTTAAACCTTAGACTAGTTTGAACTAGAAACATGTTGTACAAGAAATGTATTATTACTATACTGATTTGTATAATAGATTGATTTAATTACCTTCTGCACTTACATTTTAAAAGAAAAAAAAATTTTAGACCCTGTTTTATCTTAATTGATAATTAAATCCCAAAGATGATTAATAAGAAAGATTAGCGTCCGGGTCCCCACATCACTGAAAAAAGCTTGTGGTATAGTTATCATCACTTTATCAGCTATTTTATTTCTGCTTTGCTGCATGACTAATATAATTAAGAAGCATTGACTTGAAAATGTTTTTGTTTTAGCTCAGATTTCTTGTTTCTTTTTTTACCGGGATATGATGCAAAAGGTATGATCCATGAGTCAGATTCTAAAGTTGCAATGAATTGGATAAGTTCTTATCGTGATAGTTTTTACACATCAGCCAAGAATCCATCCAACAGCTCAAACCAGAAGAAGAATAAAGTAGCAAACACTCAAATTGCAGTACCATCTGTGTGTTAAATCCTAATTTATACACTGCTGAATCTTCGATTTTCATTTGCACTTTAAATAAAATTTATTTTTGGGTGAACTTTACTGATTCTGAGGTAACTGGTTGGTGCTACACTAGGTACGTTGGCATGATAACATTGGTTTACAAAAGATAGAATTTCTCCCACAAAACTAAGGAATACCGAATATATATCCCAAACTTTCTGCCCCTTCCACACATTCAAAATTATTATCTTCTTTTTCCATCTAAAATCTAGGTCTGATAATGATTCGAATGTACGGAAACTAGATGTCAACCAGCACAAATCGTCGCTGCATAG
Organism: Primulina eburnea; assembly: GCF_022965805.1. Classification (NCBI taxonomy): domain Eukaryota; kingdom Viridiplantae; phylum Streptophyta; class Magnoliopsida; order Lamiales; family Gesneriaceae; genus Primulina; species Primulina eburnea. Next base: position 2,143,158 of record NC_133106.1, on the reverse strand, counting down.
GTTATACGAGTGACATGCGTGCGAGCAAGACTTGTTACTTAGGCTGCTGCACAATCAGAAAAGCAAGACATTTTCATTGAAAATCTTGTGGAAACTTTCCCTGAGTTAGCTGTAATCTCAAGTTTCTATCATAAGAAAATATGGATAGGCTAATGTGCTAGGAAGCATGGCGGAGCCAAAAATATGGCTCTGTCCGAGCTAGAACTTTATACTCTAGAATATTTAATATTTTAAATTGATCTACCTGAACTAATATCATATTATTTCAAAATTATACAAAATTTACGTATATTTTTTTTTTAAAAAAAATGGTTTAGCCCGGGTACATAAGCATGTGGCTCCGCCACTGCTAGGAAGGTTATCCACCTACAAGGCTGATGCTTTAGTATTTTGCTTATCTTTGGGGGTTATGGCATAATATTGATGTGACACAATGGAAGAAGCAGCTTTCCTTTGGGAGGATAGATCGTCATGAACATCGCCTTTTCAAAAGGGGTGCAATTTTATGGGAAAGGAGATGCTACACTAGGATATTTTAAGAGAGCTTATAGAAAGCTCAGATTCTAGCTAGGTTTTGAGGTGTTTTTGAATATCACTTATTCTTAAAAAACTGATCATATTCAACAATTATCTTCAATTATTTTTTATTTACTTTTCTCTCGGATTCACACCCGGCCCTTCTAAAAGTATTTTACATCTTTTTATATTTTTTATTTACAGAAATTTTTTGTATTATTCTTATATAAATTTTCAAGATTCATGTTATAAAGATAAATTATTTTTAATATAAAATATTCAAAAAATAATAATAATTATGTTGATGGTGTTAGTACAAAAATTTAGATAATTAAAATAGACAAGTTTTATATAGGTTGAGGATATTGTTGCTATTTAGCTAAAAATTAAACTTGAAAGTAATTTTTCTCCAAACCCTCAAACTTTAACTTGTATTAATTTTGGATTTTTATTTCCAACTGTTGGCACCAATGGAATCCGGATATCTCCACGTTGGTATGATATTGTCTACTTTGGGTTTAACCCTCATGGTTTTGCTTTTGGAACCACCCAAAAGGCCTCATACCAATGGAGATATCATTACATCTTTATTAACCAATGATCTTTCTCTAGATCTTCCAAAGTGGGACTTTGGTTGCATCCCAACACCAACGATCACTAATTTTCCTTCTCACCAACTTCATTATAATATCTAAAAGAATCACTTCAAAATAAATAAAAATAACCTCTTACAAACACTCCTTTACTATTGGTACAATCTCATCTATTAGATTGGAAAAAGATATTACACTATCTACCTCATCCAATGTCTAAATCTCTCGATGTAGCATAGCTAAATACCAATTTTATAATTTATATTGCCCCTTCGAGACATTATAGTGACTAATAAAATTAGTCTTTTACATGTGGGTTTTTATCATAATAATAATAATAATAATATCAATATCATGCTTGCTGCTTTCGAATAATCATGTGAAAGCTGGTTATTGAGATTCTAAGAATATGGGATATGACCCACACCGTAGGCAGTGGCGGAGCCAAGTTTTCATTTTTACTCGGGTTAGAATTTTTTAAATCATGGTTGAGCTAATATTGACAAATGGGGTCCGGGCTAAACCGTGAAAGCTAACAGAAACTTGACAATAATAAATTTCGAGTTGAATGACTTGGGAGTTGATTCTCTTGACGTTATATCTCTTTATTTATCTTTATCTGGAACAAGTATCGTTTTCAATGAAGATGCACAAACATGATCCAAAACTGTCAACTGCCCTCTATAAATAAGGACAGACACACAAACAACACACCCTCAAAATTCAAACCAACTCTAGCTTAATTGTTTGACAGAAGTCTTGGAAACTTATGGACAGAATAAGGGATTTAGCTTCCCAGAAAGCTGCAGTCATCTTCACGAAGAGCTCTTGTTGCATGTGTCACAGTATCAAAGCTTTGTTCTATGATCTAGGCGCGAGCCCAGCAATACACGAGGTCGATCAAGATGAAAACGGGAGGGAGATGGAGTTGGCCTTGAGAGTATTAGGCTGCAACCCAATTGTCCCTTCTGTATTTATTGGCGGACAATTGGTCGGTTCGACCAAAGATGTCATCTCCCTCCATGTTGATGGATCTCTAAAGAAAATGTTGATTAATGCTAAGGCCATCTGGTTTTAGACTTGGGAGGGGAGCTGATTGTTGGAATGTTTTCTTGGCTCGAGTCTATTTTTAGAGACTTTTGCTAAAGACTATGACTTGGTGAAAATGATTGTGCCCCATGCATGTTTTACATTTGATTTTTGTTTGAAACTTATTAGAATTATCTAAAATGACAATATCCAACTTTTTTTGGTGAACTTCTTCAACTTTGTTTGGGTTTTTAGATTCAATATTGCAACTATTTAATTTGTTGATGATAATTGTCGCAAATTAGCGACAGGTTTCGACAGTTCCCATGCAATATTGCTAATGAGCGACGGTTTATCATAAATTAGCGCTAATTAGCGACGTTTTTTTATATAATGTCGCTAATATTTGCGACGGTTTTGTATTAACCGTCGCAAATATTTTATTTAAGACGATTTTTGTATAAACCGTCGCAAATTTCAAAACCGTCGCTAAAAAATGATTTTTTTTGCAGTGTCTAGTCTACATGCATTTTAGATTAATTTAGTTTTTTTTTGTGGCTCCCTCCAATAAATAATTGTAGAGAAATGTTATACGTATAATGGAGGTTATACACGTTTATTTTTGAAATTACAAAACTACCTCAAATGTGTTTTGATTAAAAAAAAAAAAAAACTCTTTCAAAAGTGCCATCTGATTTACTTTTGGTGGTTTATAATTTTATAGGCTAATTACACGTATTTAACAACAATGAAATCGGTATGTATATCTGTTTGTCACGAAAATTGCGGGCGTGCCAGGCACGTGTTCGTGCCAAATTTGTGAAAATAATTTGACTTCTTTTACCAAACGTTGTGTTTCTCGATTCGATCGTTCGTTCTAATTCCCTCGAAATGTCTCCAAAAATAAGAACATAAAATGAAGAATATACTGAAATTAAAGGTGGAATTCATAAACAACATCAATATTCATTATGCTGCCATGAATTTGATCGACATTTTTACAAGAAAGTCGGAGGAATATGCGAAATATGAAGAAACTAAAATACTGGAAAATGAAAAATGAGCGTGCAATTGATGATAGAATTCTGCAGAGCTTTTACTGTAGATTTTTTGTGTGTAGTTGTTGAGTCCTTTTCTGATCGTCTTCCTCCACTTTTGTTCCACTCTGCACGACAATTTTCCCTTCTCCCGTCACTCCACGTTCTTCCACTTCCTTCCACGTCGGGCCGTGGCAGCGAACTGCTATCACGTTTCTTCATTGGGCCATTGGGCTTTTTCTCTGTTTGGGCTTTATCTCTTGGGCTCCCAAGACTTTGGCCAAATCACTATAAGTTGGGTAATGCCTATCTGTTTAGGCTAAACAATTGTCCCCCGTAGCCAATTTGGCCCATGGGCCAATTTGGCTATGTTTTTGCACGTCCCTTTTCAAACACGTAGAATTCCCTCGCACATTTCCAAGCATTTTTATTTCCTTGGAGTTCTTCTAAAATGAGTTTAAAAACGTACCCCCTTCACAATACAAGATCCTGGCTTGTTTATATTTCTACCAAAAACCTTATTCCCCAACTATCTTCCTCGATCTCCGCACCAAATCCCTAAACCTCCTACACATTCCCTTCGTTCCTTCTATTATACCCTCACCACCACACTTCTTCGCTGGAACACAGAAACAAAGCCCCCTCCTACCGCCCTTCGTTCCTTGATTTTGCCCACTGTCCGGACGCTTTTAATCGATTGCGAACCTCAGAGTGTGGACCGATCTGGGCGCAACCGAGGTTTGTTCTCCCTTTGCGTGGTTTGGTTTCTCCGCCTCGCACCTTGCTGCCCGCGCGACTCCAGGAAGCAGGTAAGGTCTTGGGTTCATACTTTCCTTCAATATGGTGGAATTAATTGTGTGAACACCCTCTGTTTTTGTTCGAAACTTTGCACTGATACCTTCATGTGGGCGTTGTTCGGGCACTCGTGGCAATGAAATCAATATGTTGTTTAATGCTCTTTCCTGTCAATGTTAATTTTTCCTTTGAAGAAGTTTCCTGATTTAAGATATGAAGTAGCTCGTGCGTATTAACTCACAGGGACAAGCAGTGAGTCTTTACTGGTGCGCACCTATCGTTTTACCCGTAGGAGCCAACCTCTTTCCCCTAGTAGCAGATTTGTAACTGGGATGTCTACTTCTGGGTATGTTTATTCTTTATCTGGGTGTACTTTGATAAGTCTCAGTTCATCTCACTTTGAATTTAATGCCATTTGCAGACCCTCAACGATCGTCGAGGAAGACTCGACCTCGGTGGAAATTTTTAATCATATCATTGATCCTTCCTATTTTCATATTCCCTTATCCACCGAGGCCACCAACATGCTCTTTCCTCTGCCCATCCTTGAGCCAAACGCCTTACTGCTAAATCGCACTGTTGTACCACCCTTTGAGTTTGCCAAATTTAAATCTTTACCCAGAGGAGACGTTAACTGGAATGTTTGGGTGGAGAGGTTGAAAAAATTTGATGGGGGAATGTGGCGAAAGCAAGGCCTTTATCAATTCATCCAAATGTCCACCACCGACCGTACTTTTAATCTTGACCTTCTTGAGGGTGCCATTCGGCTGTGGGCACCGCATTGTAATTCCTTTATTCTTCCATGCGGCCCTATGTCCATCACTCTTCAAGATGTTTTGCACCTCACTGGTCTCCCCATTCTAGGAAACGACTTTGCTAGTCTGGTAGATGTCCGGGACTTACCCCAGCTCCCTGAACAATATTGGAGCCCTTCTTCTTACTCTCAGATTATCAAGTCTTGGTGCGCTCTCAAGAGGACTTCTCCTACCAGCGAAGAACGTATATCCTTTATGTGGGTATTGATATGTAAGTATCTTTTTTGTCCTTCTTCTGGTAAGCCGACTATGGAATATCTGGCCCTCGCTCGGTCTCTGAGCACTGGAAATGTACACGGTCTTGGTGTGATGTTTCTGGGATCACTCTACCATTGGCTGAATGCTGCCGTGAATGATGTGCCACTCTCTAGACTTAACGGGGTGATGTGGTTCCTTCAGATGTGGCTGTTCTCTTATTTCCCTGAGTTAAAATCCCCACCCGGCCTTCTTTCTGAGAGGTTGTCATGGAGGGAACTAATGGCTTGTCAGAGTACTTTCACTGTTGCAGGGGTGTGTGCTTTTATGCGATCTCTGCCCTTCTCGAGAGCTGTTCACCGGCCACCATTCCTCACCATCACAGCCGAGGATTACCCGTGGATTGGGTATATGGCTACCAGTAAAGCGACAGACATAATTTCCTTAGTTAACAATGTGCGTATTGCCACCCTTCATCCTCGTTTCCTTGTACATGATGGGGTGTCCCCCCGTGATCAGAGTACCCATGTTTTTGAGTTCTACAATCCAACCTTGTACCCCTCCCAGCTAGGTTTGTGTCCAACCGTGCCCTCAAACGCTTTGTATCTGCCTCGCCCCCTGAACGAAATGTTGAAAGCGGAGTTGTCTCAAAAAAAATTCACTTCCCTATCGTTGATTGAATTATCGGAGCAAGTCGAATATTTTAAGACTCCTGTTGTGGAGGCCCCCATTTCAATCTCCGATGACTACTTTGCATGGTGAACTGCGAGATACAATTGTATTATCCCTGCAGAGTTGGACATATCAGGTATATTTTCCCTTGCTTTTGTATGATTTGCTACTCTGAGATTTTAAATATTACGTATTTGGACATGTAGATCCTCAAAGTCCTCGACCAGTCTTGGATCTGTCGATTGCAAGGAATGATAAAAAAGGCAAGGAAGGGAAGCCCAATCCTACCCCAGTGATTCCGTCTGTTCAAGTGAAACAAGTATCTGTTCATTCGCCGTCGAGACGGCGGACTCGATCTGCCACTCATTTGTCTCGGGCGATCCAACCACTCATCTCCATTCCTCCAGCTGGCCTTGTGACGGTGGAAGAACTTGATTCCTCCTCAACCTCCAGTCCTTCGAGAGAAACCGAGTCGGATGAGCGCATCCCTTTGGCCACTCCTCTGTCCTCATTAAAGCGTAGAAAAGTCCTTCCCGGGGGTCATTCTGATGATGTGGTAGAGAAATCTCCCTCGGCTGGCTCCCACTGTCAGGTAATAGCCATTCTACTCTCCCTTTCATTGCCAGTTATTGTTTGGGTCTCACCTTCTCTTTGGCTTTGTAGGATTTATCGGCACGGAGGGCGATGGTCTCTTTGGTTGAAGAGAATCAGGAATTTGACTTTAGCTTTTTAGATTCCGGGGCCTCCCCTATGGTTTCTTCTTCTCATATTCCTACTGGCTTGGAAGTAGCCACCGCCAAGGCTTCGCTGCGGCATTTTCTAAATATAAATCTTGATGCCTTAGGAACCATGGAGAGGAGCACCGTTCTGTCTGCCATGTCCATACTGCAGAGTAGCCCTGACTTTTCCTCCACGTCCCCGTTGCATGACATACTGAATACTCTGCCATCTATGTTTTCTGCTTTTCAGGCTTCGAGTTCCACTTGTTCCGAGACATTGACTCAGGTAAGAAATTTCAAGGGACAGAAAGAAAGATTGGATAGCCTACTCTCCGAGAGAACAACTGCCTTATCCATTTTGCATCAAAAGACTACAGAGTTTGATGCCAAGGAGGAACTGGTGAAGAAACTAGAAACGGAACTCGCTCAACACAAAGCTGATATGGTAACTCTTCTGCACGAGAGTGAGGTTGTAAAAGCCTCCTCCGATAAACTCAAGCTTGACATTCAATGTCTGGGTGATGATTTGATGACTCAGAAACAAGCCTATCAACAATGGGAGGACGACTTGAGGGCTGCTGAACAAACTCGAGCCGAGTGCCTGTCCAAATGGGAAGAATTGCGCCAACTTGATCTTTCTTAATCTTTATGGCGACTTTATCTTAGGTTTTTGGTAACTTTATGGCATTTTTGGACCATTGTATAGTATTTCTTTGACATGTTGCATCTGCTTTTGAATTTGCCATGATTTGGCTTGTCCTTTTCGTTATGTGTATGTTGGGGGAATGATTAGAGACTTGTTTGGTTATGACATCTGCTGCTTGGGATTTATTTGCAGGCGTTTATATTTTTGGCATATCTTTATTTACAAAGGAAACTCTGCCAAAATTTTCTAAAAAACAAACACTTAATAACGACCCAAACAACGCAAATCACACGCATTCCCATCTAACGGTCAACCATATTTCTCCAAATAAAGCTCAATGAATTTTCATGACCTGTACTAAACAAACCTTACTTTGTCAACGATTTGGCCAACTAACAAAACGAACACTTGACCTGAATTAATTACGATGAGCACCGTAAGCCGGTATTTTTATTTATTTACAAATGCTCCAGCATCATTTACAAACAAGATTAGCAAGAAATGGCTTAACAGCCTATTCCTCCCATATTTACACAAACTTCTTACAATTTATTATGACAAATTCAAACAAAGTGGCCGTCTAGCCTACTCTGCACCAGATTCCCTCATACCCTGCTTCATGGATCATTCAAGTCTGATACACCCACCCAACTACTGGGGTAGTAATGCTTCAAGTACTTCCCATTGATGCACCTCCTGTGTGGCTCTCCATCTAGACTCGCCAACCAATAAGCATTTCCATCCAACACCCGATGAACTTTAAACGGTCCTTCCCAATTGGGCGACCATTTGCCGAATTCTCTGTCTTTGGATCCGAGGGGCAGAATCACCTTCCAAACCACATCCCCCTCCTCGAACATTTTCTTATTCACGCGTTTGTTGTAACTTCTGGCCACCTTGGACTTCTGAAGCATTAAGGCATTATATGTTTGCATTCTCAGCTCGTCCAGATCTTCAAGTTCCATGATCATGGCTTCCGTGTAGAGCTCCGGTTCCAATTCATTATGCTTCATTACTCTCAAGGAAGGGACCACAACTTCCATTGGCAGTACTGCATCATGCCCATAAGTCAGGGTGAAAGGACTTAGACCAGTGGCACTCCTCTTTGACGTCCGATAAGCCCACAAAGTTTCTGATAGCAAATGGTGCCAATCTCGGGGGTTATCCTCCATCATCTTTTTCAACATTTTGATCAATACTTGGTTCGAAGCCTCAGCTTGACCGTTAGATTGGGGATAGTGAGGTGAAGAATTAATTAACTGGATCCCATATTCCTCGGCAAATTCTTTCATTTCTGACCCCACGAACATAGTTCCCTGGTCAGTCGTGATCGATTGCGGGATTCCAAATCTGTGAATAATGTACTCCTTCACAAACGTAACGACATCTCTCTGTTCTACCTTCTTCATGGGGAGGGCTTCAACCCATTTCGTGAAGAAATCAGTAGCCACAATTATGAAGGAATGCCCTTTAGATGAAGGGGGATAAATTTTTCCTATCAGATCCATAGCCCATCCCTGGAATGGCCACGGTTTTATGACGGCATGCATTTCATCAGCTGGTATTCTCTGGATATTCCCGTGTTTTTGGCACTTTTGGCACCCTCTTGAATATCTTACGCAATCTTTTAACATCGATGGCCAGTAATGGCCATGTCTGCGGATTAACCACCTCATTTTGATCCCTTACTGGTGTGCTCCACATATCCCTTCATGTACTTGCTGCATAACTCTCATGGATTCTGGGAAACCCAAACACCGCAACAATAAACCATCGTCCCCTTTCCTGTACAGTTCATCTCCCATCAAGATATAATGCAGAATTCTCATCTTCAAACCATAATGCAACTTCTGCTCAGGATTCTTCAATGCATCTTTTATTTCATCCCTCCAATCCCCAGCGAGGTCAACATCAATGTCAAAGGTATCTACTTGTATTCCTCGCTGCTGAATGGAAGGATGGTTTCTTTTTTGTATCAACAAGGGTTTGTGGGTGAGCTCGGGCGACATCTTTAAGCCAGAAGCAATTTGAGCTAATTCATCAGCTTCCCAATTGTCTTGCCTTGGCACATGTTGGAATGTCACATCTTCAAAATCATCAAGAAGCTGTGAAGCGGCAGTGAAGTAAGGTGCCAATGTCAAACTCGCACATTTATATTCTCCTGACATTTGCTTGAGAACTAACTGAGAATCCCCAATGATCAGTACATCTCTAGCTCCTAGATCTCATAAAATCTCTAAGCCAATCACTAATGCTTCATATTCAGCCTGATTATTGGTGCAAGGGAAATCTAGGTTGAATGACAAAGCGGTCTTTACTCCCGTCGGGGATGCTATCACGACTCCCACCCCTGATGCCCTCTCTGTGCTGGAGCCATCAAATTTTAAAGTCCAAGGCTGATTCACATAAAACACTGGGATATCCACTGGTGCACTCACTGCAGCATCAACCATAGGGTGGTCTGCCAGAAAATCAGCAACGGCTTGGCCTTTCACCGATTTTTGTGGGCAATAGATCAAGGTGAATTCGGCCAATGCCAGCGACCATTTGCCAATCCTTCCAGTCAAAATCGGTCTGTGAAGCATGTACTTGACGAGATCTGTCTGTGAAATCACGTAAACTCTTGAATGGATCAGATAATGCCTCAGTTTAGTACATGAATAATACAATGCCAAACATAACTTTTCTATGACTGAATATCTGACCTCCACCTCGGTTAGTGATCGACTCAGATAATAAATGGCCTGCTCGTGATTCTCTTGGTTATTCTGTGCCAAAAGACACCCAATAGAATCCTGAGCGGCCGATATATATAATTTGAGGGGAAGACCATGTTTTGGGGGCATCAGAACAGGAGGTTTAGACAAATACTCTTTTATTTTATCAAAGGCTTCTTGGTGACATTCTTCCCAGTTAAATTCCTCCAAGTCTTTCAGTTTTAATAATAGAGAAAATTCACGAGTTTTACCTGCCAGATTTGAAATAAATCTTCTTAAATAATTTACCTGGCCGAGGAATCTTTGTAACTCCTTCTTATTCTTCGGTGGCATTGCTGCCATAATGGCTTTAGCCTTATTCTTGTCCACCTCTACTCCCTGCTGGTGAACTAAAAACCCCAGAAAATTCCCAGCCTGTACACCGAAAGCACATTTTAAAGGGTTTAGCTTCAAGTTGTGCTGCCTCATCCTTATAAAACTCTTCTTAAGATGACCAAGGTGATCTGCCGCTTTTTTCGATTTTACAACAATGTCGTCAATATATACCTCTAAGCACTGACCGATCATGTCATGGAAAATGGTATTCATGGCCCTTTGGTAGGTTGCTCCAGCGTTTTTCAATCCAAATGGCATAACAAGCCATTCGAACGTGCCGATCGCTCCAGGGCATCTAAAAGCTGTCTTAGATACATCCTCCTCTGCTATTTTTATTTGGTTGTATCCTGAAAATCCATCCATAAATGACATCAACTCGTTTTTTGCCACTGCATCGATTAACATATCAGCTACTGGCATGACATAAACATCTTTCGGGGTGGCACAATTTAAATCTCTAAAATCTATGCAAACTCGAAGCTTCCCATTCTTTTTCATGACAGGGACTATGTTTTCCAACCACTCCGTGTACCTTACTGGGCGGATGAATTTTGCTTTGAGCAATTTTTCAATTTTTTCTTTTACTCTTGCTTCAATCACCTTGGACATTCTTCTAGCCGGCTGTTGGTACGGTTTGAAACCATCTTTAATTGGTAGTCGATGTTCCACCAATTTACGGTCTATACCCGGCATATCTTCATATTCCCATGCGAAACAATCTTTGAATTCCATGAGAAGTTTCACCATTTCCCCTTTCATCTCTTCCTCCAATAAATCACTGATGTAAGTTGGTTTAGGGCATTCCACAGTTCCCAAATTCACTTCTTTCAAAGGGTCCTGAGTCTCTGGCTGTCGATCTTCCATCTGAACCGGAGCTAAGACTAAATCTTCCAGCTGTAACTCTATTTCTTCCCCGTTGTCAAATTCATCTTCAAATACTACTTCAGTTCCGTCAATGTCCCATAATTCCTGAGATTGTACTTCACTCACTAGCTGCTGCAATGTGGCTTTCCATTCGGAAGTTGCAGCCACTTCCATTTCTTCTTTAGTGAATTTAATCATCGACCCCCTCGATAATAGGTCGAACCATAGGTCTGGGAGAGACCATGGCAGTGGGTTTGAGAATCTTTTCAACCGCTTCCTTTACTTTCTTGGTGTCCATGTAGACTGCTCCTTGCTGTCCATTCACCTTGTAATCACGGATTTTGATAGGTCCGAAGGCTCCATCATAATATCTAGCCTCTACGGCGTTGGAGTTAGACTGATACGGCCGTGAATCAGCCTGTATCACTTCCACCTCCTCTCCTTTCCACATCAACAGCAACTGATGCATGGATGATGGCACACAATGATTGGTGTGAATCCAATCCCTTCCTAACAAAGCATGGAAACTTGCACTGGAATTTACCACAAAAAAGGCGGATAATGAAGACCGGGACCCTACTGTGATGTTAGCTGGCAACACTCCCAAAGTTTTGGTAGACTCCCCAGTAAAAGCCGCCACCGAAACTTCAGTGGGAATCAAATCCTCCACACTCTTACCCAATTTCTGAAGAATCCTGTACGGCAAGATATTCACGGCGGAACCATTATCTATTAACACTCTGGATAACGGCTTTCCATTCACATGCCCTACAATGTAGAGGGGCTTGATATGCTGAGTCATCTCGTTTGTGGGTCGTTTCATCAATACTCTTTTCTCTTCATCAACAAAAACACTGATGCTTTCATTTAAAATATCGGTCTGAGCAGGTTGTGTACCATTTTGACTTTCAGTGAATACTTCGGATTCATCCATCTTTTTGCGTTTGAATTCCTCTGGCAGCATCAACGAGCCAGTGGCACACTCAAATGAAACCAAAATCTGCCCCACTTTGAAAGTAGCCCTCTTGACTGTTTCATTATCTTCATCCGACAATAGATCATCATCTTCCTCCTCATTATCTTCAGTAGCCTTCCTCCCAAATTTTTTCTTCTCTTTAAACGAATCCTCTACCCCAGCCCTACGTTCAGCAGCTTTTTCCCTCAACAAACGTCGTTTTTCGGTTCTAGAAAGAGGCTTTGGGAATTTTGGATGTTCTACTCGCCTCCACACACCATCAGGGATTGCTCTGGTAGGAACAACAAAGCGGGAATTCCTCTCATATTTTTTATCGGTGTTCATAAGAGATGGCCTCTGTATGATCTTATGAAATGACTGCTGGCCACTTCTTTTCTCGTTAGTCATCGACCAGGAATATGAGCTCCTTCTGAGGTACTGGTTCACCGGCCTTTTGGCCATGGATTCCCTGTTACACCTCATATTCCTTCCAGTATAATGCAGATCCTCCTTACTGTAATAGCGGTCTTTTCCATGAAAAGCTTCTGTTTTCTTCTCTTTAACCTCAAACATCATTTCCCGAGGCACCCAACATTTCTTTACAGTAATTCTTGGTCTAATGGACATGTCCCTGTTTCCACTCCTCCTCCTCTCATTGATCAAGAAGCGCAAGTCAGTACTGCTCATGTTCACATTGGCTATCGGGGGAAAAGGATCTTCATCCACGATCATTGCTTCCTTTTTCTCGGGGAATTTTAGGATTCCCTTGTTTATTCTTTCCTGCAAGACATTCTTGAAAGCCCAACAAGCATTAGTATTATGATTGAAGGAATTGTGGTACTTACAGTAATCTCTTCCTTTCAATTCCTCCCTAGTGGGAAGCTTGTGGTCTGAGGGGAATGTTATAAACTTCTCTTTCACCAAGTGATCGAAAATTTCCTCCGTCCTTGATGCATCGAAAGTATAGGGATTTTGTACCGGAGTCATGTTTTTCTTGGAAAATTCTTCATTCTTGCGCTTCAACAGAGGGACAGTGCGTGATCCGGAATTTGCTACTTCTGCCAACGCAATTTCCTCCACTTCCTGGAAATAAGAGCCCACTGTAGACTTTCTTTTATGACTCTCCTCTCGTAACAATTCCTCATACTCTGACACTTTGGCAGCAAGTTCATAAAAATCACGGAATTCCATCCCTTGGAACTTCTTTCTAAGTTCAAAATCAAGTCCTCGCTGTGCCATCTTCACGTACTCTGATTCGGGGAGGAAAACTCGGCATATGCTTCTCACCTTCTTGACTTCGCAAATAAAATCATTGGCAGATTCCCCCGGTTTTTGGACCACCCTTGACAATTCCGCTATACTGATCTCCGGCATTGTTCTGAAGAATTGTGTATGGAACTGACGTTCCATATCATGCCAAGTCATTATAGAGTTCCGAGGCAGCGTTGCATACCATGTGAAAGCAGTGCTGGTCAAGGAATTGGGGAACAAACGTAACTTGTAATTACAGAAGTTCTCCAAATTTGCCAATTCCCCGCACTGAATTGTAAACCTGGCCACATGTTCTACGCTGGACTGATCGTCTTCCCCGGAGTATAATGTGAAGTCTGGAATGCGGTATCCTCTTGGATAAGGGTTGTCACGATCCACAACATCAGGATACGGCTTATGGAATTCTGGTCGGTTGATTGGCCTCACTCCTGGGCCATACAACTCTTGAATAACATCACGTACCATCTCAAAATCCACAACTGGAGTTTGTCGTAACTGGTAAGAAGGATAAATTGCCCCCCGAGTGTTATTCCCTGAACCTGGCGCTGGAAATCCATGCATTCCCCCATCACTATACATCCCTGGATGTGAGTTAGGAGACGTCACGGAGAACACATTACCAGCCATTTGTTGGCCATTGTTGCAGTTTTGGAACTTCAATCCCAATTCTTCATCCCTCTTGTGCGGAGGAGTGTATCTCCCTCCCCTGGCAGATTCTGGAATTCGTGTTTCCCCTAAGCGGCGATTTTCACCTGCTTGAGAAGTTCCTGATCCTTGGCCTTGATCTTTTAGCAATTTAACGTCAGTTTCTTGGAGTTCAGCATTTTCTGGTGTAACAGCCTCTCCTTTTGCAGACTTCCTCCATTCCTTCATTTCTGCCACAAATTCCTTCATAACAGTAGAAAAAGTTTGGGTCATTTCTTTGAGATCACAGCGGATATTTTTCTCCATAGTCAACAAAAAGTTCAGTGAAGGCCCGCCAACACCAGAAACATCAATTCCTTCCTTCATATTCTCTTCCTCGAACTGCTGCACTAGCCTTTCAACTATTCTGCCCTCTGCATCAGTTTCTTCTTCCTGTGAGCGATGAATTTTCCCATGTGATGGAGGAATTCCCTCATTCTTCTTAGTACGCTTTGGAGGCATTCGGGTCCCACCGGGCGTGCCAACTTGTTTGTCACGAAAATTTGCGGGCGTGCCAGGCACGTGTTCGTGCCAAATTTGTGAAAATAATTTGACTTCTTTTACCAAACGTTGTGTTTCTCGATTCGATCGTTCGTTCTAATTCCCTCGAAATGTCTCCAAAAATAAGAACATAAAATGAAGAATATACTGAAATTAAAGGTGGAATTCATAAACAACATCAATATTCATTATGCTGCCATGAATTTGATCGACATTTTTACAAGAAAGTCGGAGGAATATGCGAAATATGAAGAAACTAAAATACTGGAAAATGAAAAATGAGCGTGCAATTGATGATAGAATTCTGCAGAGCTTTTACTGTAAATTTTTTGTGTGTAGTTGTTGAGTCCTTTTCTGATCGTCTTCCTCCACTTTTGTTCCACTCTGCACGACAGTTTTCCCTTCCCCCGTCACTCCACATTCTTCCACTTCCTTCCACGTCGGGCCGTGGCAGCGAACTGCTATCACGTTTCTTCATTGGGCCATTGGGCTTTTTCTCTGTTTGGGCTTTATCTCTTGGGCTCCCAAGACTTTGGCCAAATCACTATAAGTTGGGTAATGCCTATCTGTTTGGGCTAAACAATATCATTAATTAATACTCCAATTTTTATAATGCTAAAAATTTGTTAAATTTAATTATTTAGAAACCGAAAAAAATATATTATTATTTTTAAATTTCTTGTAATGTTTAAAAAACAATACAAAGTGTTATCGCACAAAAAAGTACTCGAAATATCAACACCATAAATTCTTATTACAACTTGATTAGTCAACTCTTTTTTTTTTTATGCAATAAACAAAATTAAATAAGACCTAAATGAATTAAATTTCGAGAAGTTATATTTTTTCAAAGTGTTCGTTTATTAAGTTTTTAATCAAAGATGGAATGAAGAAATTTATTATGTAATAAATTATATTCATGTATAAAGGACATTTAATATTCAAACTAAAATTTATATATTCCACTAGTATTTAACCCGTGCGATGCACGGGATGATATTATTAAAAATTAGTGAAAAATGAATAGATATTTAAATTTAAAAAACAATATATTTATAAAAAAATATACAAAAATTAATTTTTCGTTAATTTAAAAAACTTTCTTAAATATAACACATGTTGATTAATTTTTTTTGGCAAATAATCACTATCATATATCAAAATTTTAGATTGTGTTAGCCTAAGGCAATGACATGATGCTTATCGTATTTAGCGTACTGATGTCGACCACCAACCTTAATACATATTTAATTCTTTAATTTTTGAGAAGCTACATATTATTATTTTTAAAATGTGAAAAAAATATATTTTTAAATCACATTCAATCAAATTAATGAGACATAATTTTTTAAAAATTCAGTAATTTTGTATAAATCCACATTCACAAACAATTTTGTAACATGACATTTGTTTGACACATTTGAAAGATAACAATAATTGTTTCATCAATATCTTTGTCCATATGTGTTGTGATTTTATTTACAAAATCTCTTCAAAATATACACAACAAACTATTATTACGAATGAAAAATGAAACTTGTGATCATAAGTAAATTATGTATAAATCAGAATATTTATTTTATTAACATTTATTATGTGTATTCCATAACAATGTCAATAAATTTTATAATGTCTCTTCTAATAAGATGCTTACTTTCTTTAGAATTGGTTTAATCATTTACATTATGAGACATTTTATATTACCATGTATCCGTGAACTTTGTAATATAGAAGAAAATTATCACATTAGTAATACGTAATAATTAAAATTTTGTACAAATAGAAAAATAATATTTTTTACTTTTCGATCATGAAAGATAGATTTCAAACTTAATGTCTCGTTGTTCTCGTTGTTTCCATTTGTATGTAGTTCATAACAAAGAACAATCTAAATTTAAACGAACATTACCGCTTGGAAGGATTCAACTCATATATGTTGCTGAAAAGAGAAGTCGTTTCAGAATTCAATTTTGGAGTAGATAAATTTAGTAAGATAAATAGAATAAAATTGGTTTCTAATTTAATATGCAATATTTCATTATTTATAATTTAAAATTCAAATAAAACATCACAATTGGACAAAAATTATATATTGGATGCTTCTGACAGAATTATATCATACATTAACTATTTCCAATTATGGAAATCTCGAATTGCATGCATTGTGTATCAAAGATTTCTGATTATTGAGGGATACTATACATGCTTATTGAGAGTAATTTAATGTTCATTTGAAACTCTTTTGAATCTATCTTTTTTAATTTTCTTGTGCTATCTTATTTGAATTTTTAAGAAGACATATGGTTTTGGAAGAAAACTACAAATCATTAATTCTTTCAAATTAAGGTAATTTCGAAATAATATGTATTTAAGATAAAAAAAAAATTATGATTATTAAATGATAACTTAATGTCTATTGAAAAACCTTGTTGTTGGGATAACTTTTAACATTCAACCAATTTTATTTTTGGAAAAAATAAATAAACTAATTAAATATTTTATTTATTTATTAGTCAGTAATTTTGTAGGAAATTATTTCAAATAAAAAAATGTATTTTTGAATAAATTACCTCATGAGTGATACCGAATATTGCAATCAATTGTATTTTAAATTTATTTATACACTTTTTAATTAAACTGATTGATATAATCAATTTAAAAATTTTAATATAGTTTACGTTTTCAATAAAGTTTAGTTTTAATTTGAGTAAAAAAATAAAAAAAACATATAAAAGATAAATTACATTTGAATTAATATAAAAATTATTTTAAATTCAAAATTGAATTAAGCGAATTGATACAATCAATGCAAATAATAATTAAAGTGATAATTTATTGCAGTACATATATTTCAATATTTTTCTTTTTTAGAAATTACATTTTGGCTGGAAATTACTATTTTTAAGAAAAACTCCGCTTTTATATTTATATATATATATATATATATATATATATATATATATATATATATATATATATATATTTATAGATATGTATTTAAGATAAAAAAAATTATGATTATTAAATGATAACTTAATGTCTATTGAAAAACCTTGTTGTTGTGATAACTTTTAACACTCAACCAATTTTATTTTTAGAAAAAATAAATAAACTAATTAAATACTTTATTTATTTTTTAGTGAGTAATTTGGTAGGAAATTATTAATAGCAAAATGTATTTTTGAATAAATTACCTCATGAATGATACTGAACATTGCAATCAATTGTATTTTAAATTTATTTATACATTTTTTAATTAAACTGATTGATATAATCAATGCAAAAATTTTAACATAGTTTAAGTTTTCAATAAAGTTTAGTTTTAATTTGAGTAAAAAAATAAAAAAACATATAAAAGATATATTACATTTGAATTAATATAAAAATTATTTTAAATTCAAAATTGAATTAAGTGAATTGATACAATCAATGCAAACAATAATTAAAGTGATAATTTATTGCAGTACACATATTTCAATATTTTCTCTTTTTAGAGATGACATTTTGGCGGAAAATTATTAATTTTAGCAAAAACTTTGCTTATATATATATATATATATATATATACATATATATATATATATATATATATATATATATATATAGATAGATATGTATTTAAGATAAAAAAAATTATGATTATATAATGATAACTTAATGTCTATTGAAAAACGTTGTTGTTGTGATAACTTTTAACACTCAACCAATTTTATTTTTAGAAAAAATAAATAAACTAATTAAATATTTTATTTATTTTTTAGTGAGTAATTTGGTAGGAAATTATTTCAAATAGCAAAATGTATTTTTGAATAAATTACCTCATTAGTGATACCGAACATTGCAATCAATTGTATTTTAAATTTATTTATACATTTTTTAATTAAACTGATTGATATAATCAATGAAAAAATTTAATATAATTTAAGTTTTCAATAAAGTTTAGTTTTAATTTGAGTAAAAAAATAAAAAACATATAAAAGATAAATTACATTTGAATTAATATAAAAATTATTTTAAATTCAAAATTGAATTAAGTGAATTGATACAATCAATGCAAACAATAATTAAAGTGATAATTTATAGCAGTACACATATTTCAATATTTTTCTTTTTTAGAAATGACATTTTGGCGGGAAATTACTATTTTTAGTAAAAACTCTGCTTTTATATATATATATATATATATATATATATATATATAGATATATATATATATATATATATATATATATATATATATAGATATGTCCCATATATTTATGTGTTTTCGCACATTTTAAGAAAATTATTGAAAAAATAAATTTTACAATGAAAATTTTCATTTTACTCTTATTCAATTAATGATTTAATAGAATGAAAAAATTATAGAAAATAGTTAATATACTTAGGCAAAAACTTATGTGAGACGGTCTCACGGGTCATATTTTATTTGAGTCATTCATGAAAAAATATTACTTTTTATGCTAAAAGTATTACTTTTTATGGTGGATATAGATAGGGTTGACCCGTCTCACAGATAAATATTCGTGAAACCGTCTCACAAAAGACCTACTCATATACTTAATGATGATGGAAATTTGGTAAAATAATACTAACTATGAAAAATAGGCTATATATATTTGGGACGACCGAAAAAAAATATCTGTTTGGTTTTTATATTTAGAATGAAATAAAAAAAGAATTTTTCTTTCTTTATGGGAATATCAAAAATGTGATTGGCCCTACTTATTACTTGGCCACCCAAGATTCACCGTGAGCCGAAAGTCTTTCCTTAGGGAAGAATATTAAATATCGATCGTGATAAGGTATGCTCGAACAATTGGAAGAATCTGCAGACAAATTTTTACAATGTTTGTCTCTCCGACATGATACCTTAATGCAACAATATTACTAGTCAAACATTCGATAAAATACAACAATCTCGTCTTGCTCGAAAGTTACATGCATTATTCGAACTGGTTAATACTACGATTTACGACGAACAATTCATATACCTATTGGGAAATGCAGAAATATTTTACGGGTTAAGATGACAAAATGATAATTTATCATCTTATCTCATATTTAATTAATCAAATCAAATACTATATTCACTATCATTATTTATTTATTTTTTATTATGCTAGATTGTTTATCTGCATATTATTAGTCTATCTTTAATTTCAAATGGTGTCTAAGTGTTTGTCGTCGGCATGCTTTACCCAGAACTATACTTAGTTGTAATGATATAACTCAAATCTTTTAAATTGGATCATAATCCAACTGTCACATTTCAATCGTTCTCCTAGCTGGGAGACAATTATTGCACCTCTAACACTCTATTTTATATGTTTCATGTGTATTGTAATTAATGTATACTAGGATATTGTCTAATAAGAGGTTAAAAACATAAGAGTAACCTAAAATAATCGGAAACGAAGCTCATTGCTCTCGATTTTAAAACAGTTGTTCTGGACATAAAAGATTGAATGGAAATTAAAGACATAATCAAATAAGTGATTTTTGGAAATTTATAAAAGGAAACATGACCGTTGGGAAACACTACAAAAAAACATGTGTTACGGTTTTTGAGACAGTCGCAATTAGCGACGGTTTATCCTTCGTGAATTAGCCACGGTTTTTTAAAAACCGTCGCAATATGATAGCGACGATGACTTTAACGACGGTTTTAAGTTCTGTCGCTGAAACCGTCACTAATTTGATTATCTGTCGCTAAAATCGTCGCTAATCCCAAAATTTTTTTGTGGTGAAATGAATAAATTGATTGTATGACATTTTCCCTACACATTTCCACTATTGCCCAGATTATCAATATTATCAAGAGTTGAGGTTGATAAACAGAATTTGTTCAAACTTGGTACCTAACAACTTCATTAGTGAAGGGAAATATAATTTCCATATTAAATTGATTTTCCTAATATTATCTTTTCTTTGTTGATTTGATTGAGTATAATATTTAATTATGGTTT
The DNA here is from genome assembly GCF_022965805.1 of Primulina eburnea. Lineage (NCBI taxonomy): Eukaryota > Viridiplantae > Streptophyta > Magnoliopsida > Lamiales > Gesneriaceae > Primulina > Primulina eburnea. The sequence continues at coordinate 2,122,804 of NC_133106.1, read as the reverse complement.
TGCCTTCTAGATAATTATGTTAAGATTTTATTGTGATATAATATCATGTGGAATATCGAATTTTACCTTTCTAGATATTATTTTTATGATAATGATTTTCTAGATATTATATTTATGATAAAGATCTTGGAGATATGGTATGAATGTTTAAAAGTAGTTTATTTCTTATTAAACTCTCGCTTTCCTTGTGAAATAGGTTTCCTTGTGAAGATAAAGTCTACATCTATAAATAAGAGACCAAGGACATCATTGAAGCGCTCTCTCTTCTCAATCAATATACACGCACTGTGCACGTCATGATTCTCATAGAAAAAACATTCAACAAAGACGTTGTTTTAAAGAGCACTCATCCGTTTTGTTTTTCACTCTTCGCTTGGAGGTTTTCATGAATGCATAACTGATCCACTTTTGCACGTTCAGGAATCCAGAGAAAACCTTTTTCAAGAGACGTGATGTGAAGAGTGTGATAGAGTGTTGCTGTGAATGTTAAGAACATCTGTGGACAACATCTGGGAAAAAGTGTGCGATGAACCAGATTAAGGATGCTTACTTCCAAATTCGAGATGATGAGGATGGAAGAATCTGAGAACATACTCGAGTACGATCGCCGCCTACGGGAAATTGCTGATGAGGTATTCAGTGTTGGAGAGTCTATCTCTAATGAGCGCCTAGTTATCAAAGCCCTCCGCTCTTTGCCTGAAAGATTCAACATAAAAATTTGCACAATAGATGAGGCTAAGGACACTTCTAAGATGGCATTGGAAGACCTTATTAGTTCATTACGTACTTTCGAAATGAATCTGGACATAAGGGAAGACAATTGCACTCCAAGCTTCAAATGATTCCTACAATGAACTCCTTCAAATATCTCAAGAACACAATGATTCTGATCTCTGCGAGGATTCTAGCTAATTTATCACAGAAAAATTTGGTGACTACTTGAAAAGAATCCGAGATAAGAAGAAGGATGCACAACCTTCTAAATTATCTAGTCTTCCTACACCTAAAAAGTCACAAAGGTTCCCTGCAAAGCAACAATTTCAACCAAGGAATGAAGGCAAGGGACAATACAATTCAAAAAAGTATATTCGGTGCAGTGTAGAGAGTGCAAGGGCTTTGGACACTACGCCAATGAATGTGCTAACCGATTGCGAAAAAACAAAGGCTACAATGTGTCTCTAAGCAATGAAGAATTTGATGCTGAGGAGAAATCCATTGATGAAGAAAATCAAACCTCCTTGAATGCACTATTTACAGAAAATCGCTGGCTGCAGGTGAACCCTTTAGGCGTTGCCCTAGGTGTTGCCACACCTGGCCGCAACATCTGCAAAAATTCAGTATGTTTAAAATCCACAACATCTGGAAATTTGAGCGGAGATGATGAGTCAGAAGCTGATTATGAAGAACTCACTCTGGAGAGTGTACAAAAGCTTTATGAAGAGCTGTTTGAAGATTGGACAAAAGAAACAAGTTGAACTCAAGTCTCATGAAAGAGAACGCTGAACTAAAAGCCGCAGTTGCCAAACTTGAAAGAGGTATCAACTGAAACCTTGTCCAAGTTTAACTCAAGCACATCTAAGCTTGAATCCATACTTTTGATGGGAAGAGATGACAAGAAAGGCTTAGGGTTCAAAAACAGTGTGTTTAAGATAGGTGAATCCTCCAAGTCTACTGTTTTCGTGAAGGGAAAAGTTGATACCTCTTCACAACCACAATCCAATTCACCAATCAAAAGCTCTTCATCAAAAAGACAACCTGCTGCACCAATTTCTAAGAAACGAAAATGCAGGTATGTATGTCATTACTGCTCTAAGCCTGGTCATATCAGGCCCTACTGTTTTAAACTCAGGGATGATCGCTTGAATCAAAAGTTGAGTCGAATGTTGCCCCGAAGGTTGTCCAACATGTCCCGCAACACCTCCCACCATCGACCTACAGTAAGACAAATTTGGGTACCAAAGGTAAAAACTCACTGTAATGTTGTCTATACTTCATTGAAAACTAATATTGCAGGTCATTGGTAGTTTGATAGTGGAAGCTCACGCCACATGACGGGTTCAAGAGAGCATCTCATCGATTATGTTGAACAAAAATGTGGTAGAGTAACGTATGGAGGAGGAGCTAAAGGAAAGATTGTGGGAAAGGGAACTTTGAATGTGGAAGGACTATCAAAACTCCACAATGTACTTCATGTTGAAGGATTAAATTCGAATTTGATAAGCATAAGCCAATTGTGTGATGATAATTTGCTTGTTAAGTTTGATAGACATAATTGTGAAGTGTTTGATGAAACTAATATGTGCATTATGACAGGTACAAGGTCTTCGGATAATTTCTACTAAATAGATGAAGATCTTTCATGCAAACATGTGCAAATCACCGAACTTTGCCTTTGGCATAAAAAACTCGGACATGCACACTTCAAAACCTTAAAGAACTTGAGTAAGTACGATGCAGTACGAGGTATGCATAATCTTTCATTTGGTATACCATTTGTGTGCGGAGATTGTCAAAAAGATAAGCAGACTCGCGCGTCACACCCAGTGTTGCCATCATCTGGGACAACACGCTGTCTGGAGTTACTACATATGGATCTTATGGGTCCTATGGAAGTTGAAAGTTTCGTAGGTAAGAAATATACCTTTGTGTGTGTAGATGACTTTTCACAATTTTCATGGATTATTTTTATTAGGGAAAAGTCAGACACTTTCGATGTGTTTAAAAAATTGATCACAAGGATTACAAACTTTCATAATTTGAAGGTGAGAAGGATAAGGACTGACCATGGTAAGAAATTCAAAAACACTTCATTCTCATCTTTTTGTGACAAAAGAGGTATTTCACATGAGTTTTCTGCTCCAAAGACACCACAACAAAATAGGATAGCCGGACGTAAGAATAGAACACTACAAGAAATGGCAAGGGGATGTTGACTTCAAAGTGTATTTCAAAGCATTTTTGGGCAGAAACCCTTAACACCGCTTGCCACATTTCAAATAGGGTGTATTTGATAAGTGATTCGACTATGAAATCGTATGAGATAATTATGGGAAAGAAGCCTAACATTAAATATTTTCATGTTTTTGGTTGTGTGTGCTATGTTTTGAATGACAGGGATAAACTTGCAAAATTTGATTCAAAGAGTGATAAGTATTTATTTTTGGGATATGCAACTAATAGTCGAGCTTACCGCATGTTTAATTTACGAACTAGAACTATTATGGAATCCATTAATGTTGTTTTTGATGAATGTGCAGATTTGAAAAAGAAAACGGATGAAGATAATGTGGAAGACCTACTGGAAATTCCAATCATACTGGAAAATGCAGATGTTGCTCCAGATGTTGCAACACCTAGCACAACACTTGACACTGAAATCACTGAAGCTGAGGACGAAACGAATAACAAGTGATTACGCAGTAGATGATGGACATAATATTCCAAATAAAATTCAGAAAAATCATCCATCATCTCAAATAATTGGAAGTATGCATGAAGGTGTCCAAACTCGAAAGAAAGAAAAAGTGGATTACCGAAAGATGGATGGACTTATTTGCATGAGCTCCTTATACTCACAGATTAAGTGAATATCTACTGGAAATTGGCTTCAAACGAAGTGAGGTAGAAAAAACTCTTTTTATTCAGAAATCTAAAGGTGAGATTCTTATTTGTCACGTCTATGTTGATGATTTCTCACAATTTTCACGGATTAGTTTCATTAGAGAGAAATTGTGTACTGTGATAATTCTTGTACAACTGATATTTCAAAAAATCCAGTAAAACACTCTCGAACAACACATTGACATTAGACATCACTTTATTCGAAATTTAGTAGAAAAAGGATTGATTCGATTTGAATTTTTTGGTACAAATAACCAACTGACTGACATATTCACAAAAGCATTAGATTTTTAGAGATTCTCCAACCTTAGGAAATCTCTCAGCATGTGTTCAGTATAAACATACATAGATGTTGTCTCAGATGTTACAACATCTCGGACAACACCTAACATGCATGTGCATTTCTAAAACTTAGACATACTGCATTTGCATTCATATTGTTATATGATGTGTTATCACAATGTTGCATAAATCTTCTGGTGCACTTACAATTTCTTGTTCTATCTAAACTTAACACAATTGGATATGATTAATAATCTGATTAAATCACAAAGTAGTTGAAGGATGATCATGTACTCCATGACATTATCCCATACGAAGAGTGACTTGAAAAGATTGAGTAAAAAGAAAAATCAATTATGCATATGCTCTGTATCAGAAGAAAAGATGGGAAAAAGCTACCTAAAAGAGTCCAGTGAAGACCGTGCTTTTAGTGTGGGAGCTACCTCTTCTGAATTTAATACAATGGGCAAAAATAGAGGAAAATGAAAAAAGCTACCTAGAGGAGTCCTAAAGAAGACCGTTCTTCTAGTGTGGGAGCTACCACTTCTTTGATCAGAAAGTTGATAAGTCTTTAAGTGTGCAGAAAAATCGAAATATATTTTGAAATTGGAATTGTTGTCAGAAGATGTTGTCAACATTTGTGACAACATTTTATTTGTGAACATATCTCATATTTGTTTTCATGTTCTATTTCTGTTACATTCTGTTATTAGGGATAAATAGGTCATGCATAAACATAACATTGTGAATATTGTTGATCAAGAGGGTATGCGTATTTCAATAGAGAAAATTCGATGGAAATCCGGATTTTGCTAGAAATCCAATATTTGTGATTTTTGATGGTTCAGTGGTGTTAATTCGATGTGGGTTTCAATTCTGGAATTATTTTTGAAATGATTCTTGACGCAATTATTCAGTAATTTTTTTATAGTGATTACGAGCTAAAGCTGATCTTGTCTCCTATGAGAACTTAGTTTCTGACTATCATTTGGCTATGGAGGTAGATGTCTATTCTGGACAAAAAGGGGGAGAAGATGCGACTCAAATCAAAGGACTGTGAATTGAAAGGATCACATGATACCATCTATCTGATACCTTTGCTTGATTTCGTTTTTAATGTTCTGCTTTGTTAAGGTTCTGTTGCCCTGATGTGTTTCTGTTTTAATGAACTGTTAATGATTTTTGCAGGTGTTGTCTCAGGTGTTGCCAACACAACGAATAACACCCGTACCAATTTGATTTTATTCAGGGGGAGAAAAATTCTCATATTAAGGGGGAGTTAACTGGAGCTTAACTGAGAAATTGAGTTTGATTTGATTTTGTCCAGAAAGGCAAAAAGGGGGAGATTGAAGGGAAATATAATTTCCATATTAAATTTATTTCCCTAATATTATCTTTTACTTGTTGATTTGATTGAGTATAATATTTAATTATGGTTTTGCCTTTTTAGATAATTATGTTAAGATTTTATTGTGATATAGTATCATGTGCAATAATGAGTTTTACCTTTCTAGATATTATTTTTATGATAAAGATTTTCTAGATATTATATTTATGATAAAGATCTTGGAGATATGTTATCAATGTTTAAAAGGAGTTTATTTCTTATTAAACTCTCACTTTCCTTGTGAAATAGGTTTCCTTGTGAAGATAAAGTCTATATCTATAAATAAGATACCAAGGACATCATTGAAGCGCTCTCTCTTCTCAATCAATATACACGCACTGTGCATGTCATGGTTCTCATAGAAAAAACATCCTACAAAGACGTTGTTGTTTTAAAGATGAGTCGTCCACTTTGTTTTTCACTCTTCGCTTGGAGGTTTTCATGAATGCATAACTGATGCACTTTTGCACGTTCAGGAATCCAGAGAAAACCTTTTTCAAGAGACGTGTTGTGAAGAGTGTTGCTGTGAATGTTGAGAACATCTGTGGACAATTTGGGAAGAAGTTGACCGAAGATTGCTTCTCTTGGATCTAATTTTTAGCAACGCGTTTTTTGCTTTCTTGTTAAAGTTTTATTCTGGTTATTTGTTTTAGGAAGCATTTGTTTTCTCAACATTGTTGAGGAAATTGACTTTTGTCATAATCACTAGTGTTAGGTTTTTGTGAACGATTGATTTTTCTAGTGATTAATTTTTGCCCTAAGGCACCGCACAAGTATTTATACTTGTGCATATTTAATCTTGTTCATATATTTATTTCAAGTCAATTTGTGATATAAAAGTTAATATTCCGCTGCATGTAGATGTTGTGCGAGATGTGGTAACATCTGGCACAACATTTAATTCTGAAAAAACACAAATTACTATTTTTAATCCTATTCTGATATTTTTATTAGTCGTGGTATCTGTCGGACAAAATAATCCTAACAATTAGTAAGGAGATAGAGCTCGAAACACAAACCAACGAAAGAAAATTACACACATTTTCTTCTAGTTGAACTGAACATTCAGAGCTGGACAAATATTGCGTGATGTAGCAAGTAAGAATCTTGTTTAGGTCTGTGGTGCGAACGGAGCCGGGATTAAGCCAATGTAGCCCACTGTTCGACCCGAGACCTCGTACCAACTGAAGAACTAACTTTAGAATGCATTCTAGATCACTTTACTGCATATTAAATTTAAGGAGAATGAATCCAAGATGAAAATCGACGCAGCACGCATTATCGGTCACGAATACATACAGTGATCCTTGTATTTCACCTTGATTTAAAAGTTTTGAAGAGCTTGGAAAACCAATTAGCATTTAGCGTATTCCACATGATAATTTTACTAGATATTTTATTTTATCAGGTATTGTTAGATAGATATTACCCTGGATATGTTGGATACGTACACAAAACCGCAGCAATAGAAACAGCAAGTCGAGTCAAGGAATTTCCTTTCTCCGCAAGACGAAATTGTCCGTATCAAAGTGCTATACGTTGCAAACAATCGTCTCCAAGATACAACAACTTCAATCAAGAGAATGCAGCACTACAAACTCTTGAACACAGCGAACACCAAAATATGTAGAGCTTTGAAGTATTTTTCGAAAATGATGCAGCAATATGAGAAGAGGAGATGAAGCGAAAAATTCAGCAAGCTTTTGACAATGGTTGGAGGGATTATTTATAGATGATCATCGGTTGCATTGAGGATACATGTTTCTCCAGACCATATGCTTTGAAGAGACACCATTCTAATAAAGGGATACATTGGTTGGGCGAAAAACTAATGCATTATAGCCAAGGGACACGCATGTTTTCAGAAATAGCACAGCGGCAGCACGGCACACGCGCGGCCGCGCGCCAGGTACTGTCTCAGCGCGCTTGTGCGCACATTAGGGTGTGCGCGCTCACGTGAGAAACTACGCGGCCACGCGCCCTGTTCTGGCCGATGGCCGAGTTTCAGCAACAAGCGCGCATCCGCACGAGATGTGGCGCACCCGTGCGCGTACCTCTGTCCAAGCACATCAATTTGCGACTGAAAAATTTATTCTCCAAATAAATTTGATCCAAAAATATTAATACTTGTCAAAGACCGCACCGCACCGAATCGGGGCAGGCCGAGTGCGTGTGTGTGTGTGTTTCACCAAGACACAGCCTAGTAGCGTCTTCCCCCTTCTAAAAACTTCTGGTACCCCTTGGGGCCCAAACCCCTATTCAAACTTGAGTTTAGAATGAAGACTTCATTTGGCTATTTTCTCCTGTGGGACAACTCCCACTCCTTTTTCTATTCAACAACTTTTCATTATTCATTTATCCAACAATCCCTCACATAAATGAACTTAATGCATGTATGTAGATTTACTTGAAAGCTCTTGTGAATTATTATTGCATTATGATAGGTAGCTTTTGACTTTGAACCTTCCTTAGTAATATACTATAGGATTTACTAGTTGAGTAGTGACATGATGTCTTGAACTAGTCAACTATTTATGTAAACCAAGTCAATAGTATTTACACAATAATAATTCTCACATATTCTTGTTCTCATGTTGTGTCTGTTTCGGCCCTAGACCATATCTTAGATTCGTAAGTGTTTTTCATTGAAGCGGCCATTACTTCTCACTTATATAGGTAATATCCTAACTAGAGTATCCTGCCATACTCTACCTTTTAGGTTTAGGAATCATTAAAAGAAACTTAACCTCACCACATGTTGCAGGTCTTTTCTACTTGGATTTTGTAGGAATGAGCCTTTACTTATTCCAAGTACTCAAACTAATATTATAACTTAGTTGTCCCATTGAACCAAGGTCATGGGATCTCTACTTCACAAGGTTGGGTTACCGCTATAATTATTTTATTTTGTGGGTTTTAAGCTCATTCCTCTTAACAGTTTGTACATTTGATCTCTATTTATTCCTTTAGTAAACGGATCTGCTAGGTTTTCCTTTGATTTCACATATTCAACAGAAATAACCTCATTCGAGATCAATTGTCTTATGGTATTATGTTTTCGTCGAATGTGACGAGACTTATCATAGTACATACTGTTTTTTGCTCTTCCTATTGCCGATTGACTATCACAATAAATGTTAATGGAAGGCACTGGCTTATTCCAACAAGGAATATCTTCTAGGAAGTTTCTTTGTCATTCGGCTTCTTCCCTAGCTTTGACTAATGCTATGAACTCGGATTCCATAGTGGATCGAGCTATGCATTGCATGTTTTCTTAGACGATTTCCATGACACCACTCCTCCACCTATTGTGAATACATATCCACTAGTGGACTTGGAGTCTTTTGTGTCAGATATCCAATTAGCATCACAATATCCTTCTAAAACTGCAGGATATATTAAATATATCAAACCATAGTTCAATGTTTATTTCAAATATCCAAGCACTCTCGTTAAGGCTTTCCAATTATCCTTACTTGGATTACTTGTGAACCTACTTAACTTATTTACTGAATATGCAAGATCTGGACGAGTACAGTTAGTCAAGTACATTAGACTACCTATTATCCTTGCATATTCCAGTTGTGAGATGGGTTCTCCTCTATTCTTTGCTAAATGAACACCTAAATCCATAGGAGTTCTAGCAGGACGACTGTTTAAGGTACTGAATTTTTCAAGCACCTTTTACACGTAGTGAGTTTGTGATAATATAATTCCTTCAGGTATTCTAGAGATTTTAATCCCTAATATGATATCACACAATCCCAAGTCTTTCATATCAAAAGAATCTTTTCAACATATTCTTGGTATTTATAATCAACTCATGATTACTTCCTATAATCAACATGTCATCTACATGAAGGCATACAATTACATAAGCATTAACATTTCCTTTAATATAAACGCATTTATCACATTCATTGATTTTGAAACCATTTGACTTCATTGTAGTGTCAAATTTTTCATGTCATTGCTTAGGTGCTTGTTTGAGTCCGTATAGAGACTTGAAAAGTTTACACATCTTCTTTTCTTGTCCGGTACAACAAACCCCTCGGGTTGTTCCATATATATTTCTTCTTCCAGTTCTCCATTCAAGAAGGTTGTCTTCACATCCATTTGGTGAATCTCAAGGTTATGCAACGCAGCAATAGCTATGAGAACACGAATGAATGTAATCCTTGTAACTGGAGAGTATGTGTCAAAGAAGTCATATCTTTCCTTTTGTTTGAACCCCTTAGTCACCAAACGAGATTTATATTTATCTATAGATCCATCTTCTTTGTATTTCCTTTTAAGGATCCACTTGCATCCTAAAGGCTTACAACCTGGAGGGAGATCAGTCAACTCCCATGTATGATTATGTATGATGGAATCTATTTCATCATTTATTGCTTCTTTCCAGAAAGGTGCTTCTGGATTGGATAGAGCTTCTTGCATAGTTTTTGGTTCATCATCTCACATATAAGTCAGAAATTCAGGACCAAAGGACTTTTCAACTCTAGCTCTCTTACCACGCCTTGGTTTTTCACTGATTCTTTAGAATCAATAGTAGATTCATAAGATCGTTTAATGGAACCTTCTTTTCTTTCCTTACAAAGAAAATTGTTTTCAAAGAATATTGCATTCCTTGATTCCATAATCGTTCCTTCATTAATATCGGGAATCGTTGACTTATGCACGAAAAACCTATATGCACTACTATTATAGGCATATCCAATAAAAATGCAGTCAACAGTTTTGGGTCCAATTTTAACTTTTTTGGCTTTGGTATCTCTACTTTAGCCAAACACCCTCACACCTTTAGATATTTGTAAGATGGTTTGCGACCCTTCCATAATTCATATGGAGTTTCATCTTTCCCTTTGTGTGGTATTTTATTAAGAATGTGGTTTGCAGATAATATTGCTTCCCCCCACAAGTTTTGAGGTAAGCCAGAATTTATCAACAAAGCGTTCATCATCTCCTTGAGAGTCCGATTTTTACGTTCTGCAACTCCATTGGATTGAGGTGAGTATGGTGCTGTAGTTTGATGAATTATGCCAGAGTTAGTGAAAAATTCTTCAAATGGAGTGACATACTCTCCACCTCTATCACTTCGAATCATTTTGATTTTTGTATTCAATTGATTCTCAACCTCATTCTTATAATTTTTGAAAGCTTCTATAGCTTCATCTTTGCTTTTCAATAGATAGACGTAATAGAACCTTGTGCAATCATCAATTAATGTTATGACGTACTTTTTCCCACCTCGAGTTTGCACAAATTTTAAATCACATACGTCGTGTGAATTAAATCAAGTGGATTAGTACTTCTTGTCACAGAATGGAATGGAGCTTTGGCCATCTTTACTTCAACACAAATCTCACATTTATCTTGTGGATTCTTTTAAATGTAGGTATTACACAACGTAATTTATCTTGTGGATTCTTTTAAATGTAGGTATTACATTTAAATTTGCAAGTCTTTGTAATGTGTTGAAGTTAACATGTTCTAATCTTTCAAGCCATAAATTAGAACTTTCAAACAAGTAAACAGAATCATTCACTTTATTCTTCGCCTCTTGGCGGTAAACATTCATTACATTCATTTTGAAGAGACCATTATCTTGGTACCCTTTCCCAACAAATACACTATTTTTGGTTAGGACAAACTTGTCCGATTCAAACACAAGTTTAAAGCCATCCTTACTCAACAAGGATCCAGAAAATAAGTTCTTTCGAATGTCTGGCACATGCAGCACATTCAACAATGTTATCTATTTGCCGGAAGTCATCTTCAACACCACTTTGCCAATTCTACGACCTCAGACGTCGTAGAATTTCCCATAAACAATTTCCTATCACTTACAGTAGTGTAGGATGAGAACATTTCTTTTTCAGCACATATGTGGCTAGTGGATCCGGTATCTATTCACCATTCCCTTGGATTATCCACCAAATTGGTTTCAAACACAACGGCGGATAGATCAAGTTGTGATAGGTCTATTGTATATTCCTATCTTCGATGACATTGGCTTGCCTTAGATTATGATTTTTGTTGTCTTTCCTTGGAAGACGACAGTCCTTGGCCATATGATTTGGTTTGCCACAGTTGTAGCAAGTTCCTTTGAACTTCTTGGCCTGCCCTCGTTTTTTCTCAATTGTAGGGCTCTTTCTCTTGTGACTAGTGCTAGATTCTGTCAGGTTTGCCTTAGCCTCAGCCTCCGTTGCTCTCTTATGTGTTCTGGCTTCAGAAGATCGGCTATCTTCCTCAATACGAAGCCTCACAATTAGATCTTCAAGTTTCAACTCCTTGCGTTTGTGCTAAGGTAGTTCTTGAAGTCTTTCCACATCGGAGGCAATTTCTCAATTATCGCCGCCACTTGGAATGGTTCATTGATATCCATCCCCTCTGCCAATAAGTCAAGAATAATAATTCGAATTTCTTGTACCTGGCTTATTACGGATTTGGCGTCCACCATTTTGAAGTCCAGAAATTTGCCAACAACGAACTTCTTGAGTCATGCGTCTTCTATCTTGTTTTCTTTTCCAAGGAGTCCCATAGTTCCTTGGCGGTCTTGACAGAGCAGTAGACACTGTAAAGCATGTCGTCTATTCCGTTTAGAATGTAGTTGCGGCATAGAAAGTCACTGTGGTTCCATGCATCCACAGCAGATCTTCGTTGGGAGTCATTATCGTCCACAGCAATGACACGGGAATTCTCTTTAAGGAATCGAGATAGACTTAGTGTTGTGAGGTAGAAGAGCATTTTCTGCTGTCACCGTTAGAAGTCGGCACCAGAAAATTTTGGAGGCTTTTCTCCATGAGCAGGAGCGGTAGGGTCAGTGGGCACGGGAGTGAACGATGCATTCGACATATCCAGAATAACAATGATAATAAATTTCGTTTTGCGATTGTTAGATACATATTACCCTGGATATGTTGGACACGTACACAAAACCGCAGGCAATAGAAACAGCAAGTCCAGGCAATGAATTTCCTTTCTCCGCAAGAAGAAATTTCTCGTATCAAAGTGCTATACGTTACAAACAATCGTCCCTAAGATATAACTGACTTGAATCAAGAGAATGCAGCACTACAAACTCTTGAACACAGCGAACACCAAAATATGTAGAGCTTTGAAGTATTTTTCGAAAATGATGCAGCAATATGAGAAGAGGAGATGAAGCGAAAAATTCAGCAAGTTTTGGACAATGGTTGGAGGGATTATTTATAGATGATCATCGGTTGTATTGAGGAGACACGTTTCTCCAGACCGGATGCTTCGAAGAGACACCATTTTAGTCAAGGGATACATTGGTTGGGCGAAAAACTGATGCATCATAGCCAAGGGACGCGCATGTTTTCAGAAACAGCGCAGCGCGCGCGGGCAGCAGCGCGACAACACGCACGGCCGCGTGCAAGGTACTGTCTCAGCACGCTGCGTGCACAGTAGGGCGCGAGCGCCTGCGCGAGAAGCTGCGCTGCCGCTCGCCCTGTTCTGGACCTCTGTCCAAGCACATGAATTTGCGACTGAAAAATTTATTCTCCAAATAAATTTGATCCAAAAAAATTAATACTTGTCAAAGACCGCACCGCACCGAACTGGGCCGAGCGCGCACGTGTGTGTGTTTCACCAAGACACAGCCTAGTAGCGTCTTCCCCTTCTAAAAACTTCTGGTACCCCTTGGGGCCTAAACCCCTATTCAAACTTGGAGATTATAAAGAAGACTTCATTTGGCTATTTTCTCCATTTGGGACAACTCTAACTCATTTTTCTGTTCAACAACTCTTCATTATTCATTTATCTAACAAGTATCACATCAGCACTCCATTGAAATAGGTCTGAAAGCACAATAAAAAATAAAAGTTGGTGCACCAAAAACGAACTTTAAAAATTTAGTGACCTTAAATCCGAATAGAAAATTTTAGTAGACTAAAATTATTTTCCATTTATTATATTTCTTTTGAATTATTTTCCTTTTCTTTTTCTTGGATTTTCTTGATTCTGTAGGATCGTATATTTTTTTAACTTTTTCATGATAACTTTGCATCTAATTGTGGTGGCATTAATCCTTCTCATTAATGAGATTGACTCGTTTATTTTTTCTTGGCATTCTTGCACTTTTTAGTTAGTCAATAACTTTTTATTAATTTATATCTCCTCCAGAAAGTTGTCATATATTTAAGAAATCAATATGATTATTTAAAATAAATATATATCCAACGATAAACATAGATAAACCTATAACGAAAATTTTGTTCCATAGTAAATAATAATATTTTTCTTTAAATATTATCAAGTACAAGATCAAACATATAACGTTCAAAAATCCGTTTACGTAAATCTCATGCATGAGAATTGTTAAATTGCTAATTTATTTTAATTGAATGATTTTAAAATGCATGAATGATATATTTTGGATATGATTAAATATTTAATTGTATATTTTTGCATGATTTCATAATTAAGGATTTTCAGGCTAATATTTGATGTTTGGCTGGGGAAAAGAAATCGAGAATGATCGAGATAAAAAAAATTTTTAAATAATTATTTTAAAGGCTCGAAAATATGTCTAAATAAGATTTTTAAATTTTCTAAAAACATTAAAGTTCAATTTATTTTACGAGTCGAACCTTATTTTATTCTAGAAATCGATTTTCGTCAAACGAAGGACTTTTGATGTCTTGTAAATTTATTTTTAAAAAATTTCCTAAATAGACTCTTTGTGCAGGAATTAATTGGCCTAATTAAATCTATTTAACTAGGATTAGTGGACGTAATTATTCCCTAACTATGAAGAGTGAGTCTCATGTGAGACCGTCTCACGGATCATAATCTATAAGACGGGTCAACAATATCCATATTCACCATAAAAAATAGTACTCTTAGCATAAAAAGTAATACTCTTTTATGGGTGACCCAAATAAGGATCCGTCTCGAATATCACTAGACAAGAATTAGGGTTTGTGAGGGGCTGTAGTAGCCGTGTGTTTGCTACACCATACCAGGAGATTTTTCAAGAGTTTTGAGAATAATAAGCAAGGCCAAAATGTTCTCCGATCGCTCCTTCTCGCTTCCTCATGCCAATAATCAATTTTCGAACGTTATAAACGCAAAGACACTTATTTAAACCCTTCTTTTGTACCATTCAAGCTATCTTATGCATGTTTATGATATTTTGAATGAAAAACGTGATGATCAAGTTTTATTAACGTTTTGAAAGATTTATGTTGAAACTTTGAAGTTTTAATGCTTGTTTGAGTCGTGTTATGATTCCTGGGACTTGCTGCCATTAAAGGGGAAGGAGATGATGTCTAGAATTCCTTTACGTGCTAGGAAAGGGCTGGAACAGGAAGGAAAAGACCAAGCCTCGGTTAGAGTTTGAGGCTCGACCATAGTTATGCTAAGAAGGGCACCGCGCAAGGGCATGTCCAACTTGGTCAAGACCATGTGCTGGATTTATTCAGGGTCCTAGAGGGCCCTAGGGTGGCTGGAGACGAGGGAAGAAACGCAGCAGCTCATCGTCAAAGCGCGGCGCAGGGCACATTGGGGGAGGGGAGAAGCATGCGGGCGCTGGTCGCTAGAATAGGGACGGTCCGATAGGGTATTAGGAGGGTGGCTAAGGGGTTGGAGCCATCCTGGGTAGGGGCTGGTTGAGGGTGGCTCGAGGGAGGTGAGCAATGGCGTATGGGAAATGGAGGGAGATGGATCCGATTTGGTACGGCTAGGGCATAGGCTGGAATAGGGTCGTGTGCGGCTCGGCCGTGGCTCAGAAAGGTGGACAAGGGTCTAGTAAGTCATGGTTCGAGTTTGGGAGAAAAGTTATTAAGTTTCAAGTCAATTCGAGCTACAAACAGGGCTACAGTTTAGCAGTTAAGTCGAATTGTGATAATGGGTCGAGGGGCTCGAGTTTATGCTTGAGAAAAATTTTTAGAGATAAAAAAACGAGCTTATATGATAGTTTGGGATAGGCTCGAGTCAAGGAACGTAGGAAAAAGTTAAAAAGGGTAAGTTAGAGTTTCAGAGGTAAAATGACCTAACTTACCGTCATTTTATGTCCAAGGAAGTTCAGAAGTCCTAGCAGCGTCCCGAGTAATCATAACACATGTTAAATTGTTGTTTGAAAGGAATATGCTAAATTTATGAAATTTACTTGGTTGGCGAATTTTGAATTTTTATGCACTTTAGTTTTTGATCCAGAAAAACAATGTTGGTAAAACAGTTTTTAATTAATGATTTTTATATGCAAAGATTCCGGATGTGCGTGTGTATAACTTAGTATTATTTAATTAAAGTAAGAGTTAGGATGTTTCAGAACATTTGTTGTTTTATTAAAAAAATATTATAAGTATTAATAGTGCAATTCAAATCTTTTAAACTATTTTTCATATGTTGGCTTGCATACCCCAGTGTGCATGCTTATGTGAGAACTGATGAAGAGTCACCCACATATTTGACGTGATGAAACATAGAAAAATTATACATCAAATATGTGAATATCACCTCATCGTTACTTACATAAATGTGTACGGTAAGTGTTCAACGCATTCAAACTATCCTTAACACTATGTTTGGAAGAATTAAAAATTGGATTTGGATTTGAAATATATGGCTTTAGAATTCCATTCTGGTGTTTGACTAATGTTTTAAAATTAATATTATTTGTTATTTTTTTAAAAAAATTATTTATTATTTTTTAAATCTCTTTGTTATTAATAATATTTAATACTCACATATTGTGTATACATGATACACAAGAAAAATGATTTATAAATATAAGAAAAATATATTTTTTTCATTAAATTAATTTGTTAATGATGAAAAAAAAGTTAATCAAAAGAAAATACGAGATAAAATAATCAAACTATGATAAATAAAGTTTTTAGTATTAAAAAAAAGCGAGGATAGTAAGAAAAAAAATATTTACATAATTTTTTAAAAACATAATATTTTTAAATGATTTCAAAATAATTTTTTCAATTATAAGATAAAATATATGTGAATTAAATGTATTGTTTTCTTTTTTGTTGAGAAATGGTATTTTAATTAGTTTTGAAAAGGAAAAAATATGTAATTTTGTTCATAATCCAAATTTCATTTAGTTATACCAAATCTCACTAAAGATCAATCTACTTTTAAAATTCTATTATTCTAAACGCTCAAAATTACATTTCTAATATATAAAAATACTTAAAATTTAAATTAATGCCATAAATAAAATGGTGAAGTACTTAAAAAGCCAAAACTTATGGATTATATAGAAATCATAAAACTAGAATTTTTATTTCTTTGATTCTGCTTCTTCTTGTTGGGGAATTACACCAAAGCGATGCCGATCACGATGATAATAGTACCCAAAAATGCGGAATAAAATAATCAACAAGAACACAAAGATTTACGTGGTTCACCCAATATAGGCTACGTCCACGGAGCACTGCAACTTTTATAACCGGAAGAAATATTACAACAAGTGTATACACCAATACACTCAATATTCCTCACTCTCAAACCCGAGTATACCTGAGAAAATAATTTCTCTAACTCACAAAAGAGAATTCCCGCACTCAAGAAAAAAATATACTCTTTTTTTCTATGCACTCTCTTTTTATCAAAGCTGAAAAGCTTTTGATTTTGGGATACAATAACTAAAGGAATTGAGCTCTATTTATAACTAATTCCCTCAACCAACTATGTAAACATTCGATGTGGGATATGAGATTTAATATTATTTTATTTAATGTGTAGGCCCCACCATATTAAATAAATTATCACCTAACAATTCTCTCACTTGAAGACTTGATTTCAATCATGTCTTCACACCATCAGTACAGCAGCTCAAGTCTCCTTTGTTAGTCCAAGAGACCAACTGAAGTCAAACACAACTTCAGTTTTTCAATGATAACAGGCTTCGTGAGCATATCAGTTAGATTCTTGCTTCCAGGAATCTTCTCAAGCTTCAAGACTCCATTCACCCGATCTCTAAGGATCTCCATTCCAAGGATTTGTTTTGCAGCACCCAAATCCTTCGAAGCAAATTCCTTTGATAACTCTTTCTCGAGTTTATCAATCTCCTCCAGACAAGCTCCTGCTATCAACATATCATCTACATATATTAGTAGTATGATATAATAACCATCAAACTTCACATAACAACAGTGATCAGCCCTGATACCTCAGAAAACCATCATTATTCATTACACCATCAAACTTTTTGTACCACTGTCTTGGAGCTTGTTTGAGACCATACAAGCTCTTCTGAAGTTTGACCATTTTCTCTTTCACTTGTACTTCAAATCCCTGTGATTTATTCATTTCTTCATCTAGCTCACCGTGAAGAAACGTTGTCTTTACATCTAATTGTTCCAGATGTAAATCTTCTTTTACCATCAATCCAAGTACAGTCCTGATAGTAGTTAACTTTACCACCAGAGAGAAAATATCACGGAAACCAATGACTTCCCGTTCATCTTTTACCACAAGTATTTCTTTGTACCGTTTGCTACCGTCATGTTCTAACCGGTACTGCCACTTGCTATGTAAAACTTTTTTAGCTTCAGGCAGTTCTGACAACTCCCACATCTGATTGGATGACAGTGAATCTATCACATCTTTCATGGTTAACTCCCACTGTTTAAATATCTCATAAACATCCGAGTTATTTTTCACAAAATAAACCCAAAATTTTCTAATCGAATCGTCAACAGTAGTGCCATAATATCTTGAGTGATCTCCAAGGGATGTCACAGGAGATGGTCCACATACATCAGTATGTACCAGCTCCAAATTAGCTGATTTCGGTTCTCTAACCTCTTTTGAAAAGCTCACATTTTTCTGCTTTCCCAAAAATACAGCTTCACACAGCTTGTGTTCAACGATCTTTAATTCCGGTAGCTTTCCATTTGAAACAAGCATTTTCATTCCCTTCTCACTCGTATCCCAAGCCTACTATGTCATAGACTTGAATTAGCTCCAGCATCTACATCCACTAATTTATTTCTCAAACTAGAAGTCATATAAAGTGTTCCAGTTTTCTTTCCTCGAGCAACAATCATGGCTCCCTTTTTCACTTTCCATGAACCATCACCAAAGATCACCTCATGACCTTCGTCGTCGAGCTGTCCCACTGAAATCAGACTGTGTGTCAACTTTGGTACATGCCTTACTTTGTTGATTTTCCAGACAGATCCATTTGTCATCTTCATCCGGATATCACCCATACCAATTATTTCCAAAGGTTTTCCATCAGCCAGGAAAACTTTTCCGTAATCTCCGCAATGTAATTATCGAATACATCACGATTACGAGTGATATGAAACGAAGCTCCCGAGTCCATAATCCAAGAATCAACCGGGCTTTCCATGGATAGTAATAGAGCATCAGTGTACCTCCTCAATAACAACATTAGCGTTGTTCCTTGTTGATTTGCAATTCTTTTTCAGTGACCAGTCTCACACAGCTCCAGCACTTCACATTCTTTTCAAAGTTGCTTTTGTCCTTTTCATTTCTTGACTTGGACCCACCATGCTATTGGTTAAAACTCTTTTCGCCACCCCTGCCCCTTACTCTATTCTCGATATTTAGAGCAGAATTCGATGATGTTCTTTCGCCCGAATCCATCTTGCGAACTTCTTCAGCAAGAATTTGATCTCTGACATCATTGAATTGTAGCTTTCTTTTTCCAACAGAGTTGCTAACTGCTGCCCGCATTGGTTCCCAAATGTCTGGTAAAGACGCCAAAAGAATAAGCGCCCGAATCTCATCATCAAATTTAATTTCAACCTATGTTAGCTGTGAAACAATCGTGTTGAATTCATTGATGTGTTTAGCCACTGATGCATATCTCTCATCTTCAAGTTAAATTACTTCTTCATGAGATGTACTTTATTATTTGCCGATGGCTTTCCTGTACATGTCCGAAAAAATGGACATCATCTCCTCCGTTGTTTTTGCCTCCGCCACGTCTTTCGTTAGGGTCAATCGTATTACACCTAACACTTGTCGGTCAAGAAGCTTCCAGTCATCGTCCTCCATCTTTTCTAGTTTCTTTCCTGATAGAGGATTATTAAGCATTCTATGTGGATATGAGATTTAATATTATTTTATTTAATATGTGGGCCCTACCATATTAAATAAATTATCACCTAACACTTCTTTCATTAATAAAAGTGTGCATATATCTTACGCAAACATAAATAACTTCTACTTTGAATATATTCATTAATTTATTAATAAACTCCCCTAAAATTATAGCTATACAAATTTTACTCCATTGATCCATTAAAAACATCGATATAATTAAATTAAAAAAATGCATGAGTATCAAAGATAAGGATATAATTCTTAAATATGTTTACCTCTAAGTACGAGATAATAAGAATTATAATATAAAGATAATGAATTTAAAAAATATTAATTGTATAATTATTTTTAAAATTCAATTATTATAGAATCAGAATTCTTTAAACAATGAAAATTTTATCATTGGTGCCAACCCATGCTTATAAAGTAGGCAAAAACTTGTGTGCGCTGTTGGGCGAGAAGACACTGGGCGAGGGTGCGCTGGAGCGAGCACGCTTAGGGCGAGTGCCGAGCCTGGGACGTGGGGCTAGCCCGCGGCGGGGAAGAGGTGGATGGGCGAGGGGTTGTGGGCGTAGGCGAGGGTGTGCTAGGGCTTGCGGGCGAGGCTTGGGGCTGTTGGGCGAGGGGCAAGGGGCGAGAGCTTGTGGCTAGCAGTGCGGCGTGCTTGGGCAGGGGTAGTACATATGGTGGGCGAGATGCTGAAGGGCAAGGCGATTGGCTGATTGGGCGAAGGGTGGGGCGGCAAGACTGGCGGCTATTGGGCGAGGTAGCTAGGAGAGAGAGAAGGGAGGCGAGGGCGTTGAGGTGGCGAAGGCTAGGAGTGTGCGCAGAGGGGCGAGGCGCTGGGCGTTCAGACACGCGTTCGAGGCGGCTGGGCGAGCGCACGGAAGGGGCGAGGCAAGCACGCTCGACAGTGAGGGGCGAGGGGCAAGACTCTGCAGTGAGGGGTTAGGGGTTGTATCGAAGATGGCGGCGATGCAAGGTAGAGTGGCGAGGCTGGCGCAGGGGCGAGGCACGAGCACTACGGTCGAGGGCGAGGGTAAGGCGGCGAGAGCGTGTAGGCGGGATGGGCAAGATGCTGAGCGGGGCTGTGACAGTAGGGGCGAGGGGCGAGGCGCTGTATATGCTAGGCGAGGGCGAAGGTGAGGGGTTCGCGCAAGGAGGGGCGGCACTGGCGAGGTGCTGTTCGGCAGGGAGCTAGATGAGGGTACAGGGTCACATGCAAGGCTATGGTGAAGGAGAGGACAAGGTTGAGGGGGCGAGATGATGGTAAGCCTGCGGGAGGTTGTGAGCGGCGAGCGTGAAGTTAGGGCTAGCACGTAGATGTGGCCTGGGCGAGAGAGATCTGGTGGATGAAGTGCAAGGAAAATTTTGTGTAGGAGTAATAGAAATGAAGTGAGAAGAGACCTCTATTTATAGGGTAAGGCCCTGACCAAATCTTTCCCTTCAAGACAGGATTACAATTTGATTTGTTTCCAGACTTGTGGAGACTAATGAGCAGCAGAGGAAAAAAGCTCAACTCACACCTTGCAAACCAAGGACAACACAATTAATCGAACTCCGAACCTACGATTCAGTTCGACTCAGGAGGGGGAGACTGCTGATACCCATGGATAGGCCCACCAGGATTAGGCCCAGACCATTCGTGGAAGACCCATCAAGGGCCCATGTATTCTCTTATAAATATCAAGTTTGAGCGTATGATTATTCATTCACTATATTATTTTTCAGCTGAACCCTTGGCCGCTCTCTACCTATATCCTCAGTCTCTGACTTGAGCGTTGGAGGGGCTACGCCTGGACACCCTCATTACCCCCTTCTAACGGTCTTATTCGTGATTTCAGGCTCAGGATAATTTCGAAACCTGCGTCTAGACTAGTGATACTTGCTGGAATCGGATCTTAAATTCCCCATGAGTATAAATAATGTTTCAGATTACAAAGATATAATGTAGACACCTGGGCTACTGACAGGATTTGAATGTGGACCGAGACTTGCTTATCTCGGTAAAATAAGTACAAAAAAAAACAACTAAATCTATCTAAATAAATAAGAAAAATTATACGCGATCAACGAAACTTGAACCTAAAACCAACAAGTCTCGACTTCAATCTTTAACCTTATTAAGTATTATTAAACACACACTGTATATATAAGTATAAGTAGCTTGAATTGTCTGATTTATAATTTAAATATAATAAATAAAATATATATAGATTATATAATTATTTTTAAATTATAGACTTCGAGTTAAACAACTAATAAGAAAACGTAAAATCTTATCATACATATCAAGGTCTAACCTATTCTTATTAGGTATTATTAAATGATTATGTCTTTTATTAAATGATTTTACGGATCGATATTTATGAGACACATTAAGTCGAAATCTGTATTATAATATTGTTATGTAAAATAATCTCATAAAGTTATGTGTTATTATATAGGCAAAAACTTGTGTGAGACAATCTCACGGGTCTATTTTGTGAGACAGATCTCTTATTTGGATCATCCATGAAAAAGTATTACTTTTTATGATAAGAATATTATTTTAATTGTGAATATCGGTAGAGGTTGACCCGTCTCACAGATAAAAATTCGTGAGATTATCTCACAAGAGACCTACTTAAAACCGCCTCAATCGATACTCACAAATATTCATGCTCATGATATTAAAAGTATGTGTGTCATGAGTGGCGTTGAAGTCGCTATTCATTTATCATCATTATTAATTAAAAACGTTAGTGCACATCTAATAGGGACTGATGAACTAACAAAATCAAACCTCCAAATCCCCTCCCCTCTTCTCTCTCTCTCTCTCTCTCTCTCTCTCTCTCTCCCCATCGTATCGGCGATTGTTAGTGGCGGCGCCTTCTCTCCGGTGGTTGCGTGCTCTGATCGTTCTTCGATCTTTTCCTGGAATGGATTCTTGATCGGGTAAATAGTTTGATGTTTCGTTCTTCAGTGCTGTGTATGTGTGTATTTGTTTGTGGTTTTGGCAGTTTGATTTTTTTCCCTGATATTTCCAATCGTTAGCTTCAATTGAAGAAGAAAATAACCGAATCAAGTGCTGGTTTAAGTGGGAAGTTATTCAATGATGTGATTGAGATCAAGGTTGCGAGCTTAGGTTAGATGGGATTCGAGATTTTGTTTGAGATATGGTATCTTGAGAACAATTTGGTTTGTTTCAAATATGATTAGGTGAATTGAAGGATTATTTATTGTTTGGAGTTGTATCTGGAATTGTTTTTTTTTTTCCTATTTCTTTTGTGCTTGGTAAAATTTTACTGTAGGTATCTTTTGGATTATTGGTACAGGGTACTTTGAGATTTTATGTGATAAGAGAAGCTTTTGGGATCTTATGAGGTGGTTCCTTGGTCCCCTGGTTGATAATTCAGTTGTACAGTTGCTGTTGCGTTTTCTTGATGGTTTTTTTGGATTGAAGGAGGTGAGCAGAACCTTGATTGTACTTTTTCTATCATTGGGATCTTTTATCATTTTTGTAATTTCATTTTAGCGATTTATGAATGGTGAAATTGACTACCATAAGTCTGAAATTCTTATTGAGCAGGTGAATTTCAGTGAATCAGATTCTATTACTCAAAGACTTGAGATTGGTCTTGATTTGCTGTTTGGAAAATATTTGAAAGAAGGGCTGCTATGGCTGAAGGAGAGGAACAACTCGAACTTAAGTTCAGAATTTTCGATGGGACAGATATAGGTCATAGAACCTACTCATCATCCACAAATATTTCTACTCTCAAGCAAAGGATCCTATCTGAGTGGCCTCAAGGTCGTGATTATGCAATGACTTTTTGTTTTTTGGACTAAGGGGTGGGGAGTTGTGGGCATGGAATCCATGACCTCTCCCATATTTGGGAGAGGTGATGCCACTTTGACCAAGAGGTCAGTGGCGATTATGCTATGGACTTTTTAAGGAAAAATTTGTGGTATTGACCTTTTTTCCTTGTTTCTACTGTTGTAAGTTGCATTGAGATTTCATTATTATGAAACCTGAAAGAAATGAGTAGTCAAACAATGCTTCATGGACATGTTACTTATTCCTTATTATATTTTCGGTTGAAAAACCTTGTAGATATTATTTTGGTCTTGCAGAATCAAAATAGGCAAATTTACAGTCACCGGTATTGATTAACATGTCCAAAACATGCATGATATGATGCGTATATCATTGAGGAAGTTCTTTGGACCATTTTAAGAACTGCTTCTATTGAATGTATCTTTGATTGGTTTTCAACCTTTAATCCTCTTTTTTAACTAAAAACCTGCAATTATTCAGATAAATCTGTGGCACCAAAGTCTGTGAATGATATGAAACTAATACATGCGGGAAAAGTTCTGGACAATGGAAAGACACTCGCGGAGTCTAGAGTTCATATCGGTGACCTTCCTGGTGGAGTTATTACAATGCATTTGGTTGTACAGCCTCCTGTTGCTAAACGAAAAACAGGTATATTATTTTTTTCTGGGGCATATGTGAGATTAAATACACACTAACCTCTGCATGAATAATTGGCCATGTACTTCATATCCATATGATATCATTCAAACCCTGTTGTATTTTTTATTGGCTTGGTTATGCCGTTATGGGACACCAGACATGTTCCAAGCTACTGACCTGTAAATTGTTTATTTTCCCTGAAACTAGAAAGGTAATTACCCTCATAGGATCAGATCATCAATCCAATAAACATGCTCAGGATAGTTTTCTATAAAAAATAAACATGCTCAGGAATCTGCACAAAAATATACTCCACGTTTAATCTTCTTCACATGTTATTTATTGCCTGTGGACATATTACTATTTGAATGCAAATATAATTTATTTTTTACAAATGGTCTCACTCAGTTGTCGATGGGTGCAATGCAGATAAAAACAATGCTGATAAACAAAATCAGATGTTATGCTCGTGCACCATCCTGTAGACCTCAGAATCGTGATCCATGTCTCACTGATCAGGCCAATCTGCATAAAGCATTCCCCTTTTTAAAAAATTTCTCCGAAAAAAAAAAAGAACGGTACATCTGATTGGCATCTGGGATTTGGAAGGTTTCGTTTTTTCATTGTGATATCAATTTGTTCGTGTGTTGGTGATTATTGTGATATTTGCTTCTGAACAGGATTTGTATATTTTTTGTCCCTTAGTTTCTCTCCAGCATTAATAATTGATAACATTGTATCATGATGATTCATTGTTTTGAACTGCTTAATATCTCCCCTCCTGAAGTGAAGATTTTCTGTAGTTTTAGTATCATTCTAGAAACATATCATTACTCTTCTTCAACTGTTTCAAACAGAAAACATTCAATGATATATTTCTTCAATATTGGTCGATGTCGAGCGATTCCAACCTCTAATTTTTATCTTATATCACGTCAACCCAGATTAGAGTTTTAAGCATGGTGGTTTGGCTTGGATGAACTAAAAAGAAACTGGTGCTTAAAACAGACGTATGGAACTTGTTTATCCGAGAGCATTGAAGATTATGACAAAAACTGATGTGGATATTTTTCTGATAAATAAATTATTCTGATATTAATTTTTCACAAAATCAGTGCTTAATCAGCCGAAGTTAACATAATTTAAGAAACTCACGAACTTATTTTTTAAAAACTAAAATCCCAGTCAATTTTGCAAAAAACTCCTGTTGTCAAATGACTATTTTTCGTTTCCACAGATTTATTCTTGGTTTTGGTCCTCTCGTGTTCCACAAAAGACAAATCTTCCGTAAATCAAGTCCGCAAATTTCGAGTTACTCAAATCTTTATGTTGTCCAACATCCTTTGAGCTTAAACTATACCTTTTTTTTCTCAACAGGATATATATACATATATGACATTTTATCTAATAAATAATTTTTTATTATAAATTTCGTTATATACCAATGGGTCTACCACAGGAGGGTAGCTGAGGAGTTTTCACACATCAATTTCAATATTCGAGCAAGTTTAAAAACTTGTAGCATTAAGGAAAATGATCATTCTTCGCATAGCTAGACTAGAAGGTTGAATCGAGCTGTCAAGTTCATCACACTAAGCCCAAACTCAGCTTTCTCAAGCTCATGAAATTTCATTTGCTTGACTTGAGCTCGATTTGTTTATATACCAGTAGGCTCATCGACAAGGTTTACAACATAAGATGATCAAGGAATTTAACAATGAATTCATGTTTTTATATAATGTTTGAATAATATGAGAATTGTCCAAAATACTCAGAACAGGTTACCGTTACATAGACAACAAATCCACAAATTAAATCAAGTTAAAAAGTGATTCACAGTCTAAAATCATTTGCAAGTTGACACACAATGTAACACAGGACTCCAAATGTTAGATCAGAATCACGACAACTGATGTTTATGTACACGAAACAGGAAAAAAAAAAAGACGAGCATAGAAGGTTTGCACAATCAGCCGTAACAGATTTATTCAAATTCATTAATGACTTCTTTTGGCAGACACTAGTGGCAACATCCCGGCATTCTCCAATTGCACCTGCCAAGTTTAACCGAATGAGATAGCATCTTAACAGCTACGTGTCCTTGATGCAAACTTAAATAATTGGATAGTGAACTATTGACTGTGCCGTGGCAAGCCGAGGGGTTACTGTTCTGAACTTAACTATATTCAGCTATGTATAATTTCTAGTTGTTTGCAGCTTATTAATGCTCACATGTGACGGTCTCACCCTCATGTTAAAGAAGCTGAAACTTTATAGTGATTTTTCTAAAAAAAAAAAACATATTCAATTTGTCGCCCTCGTTAATTTGATTCCCTAGTTCTATCCCTTCAACAAGGCACTACTCATTTTGGATAGGATTTGGATCAATACATCTCAGAGTGTTGATGAAAACAAAAACCCATCTCATCTTCCCCACATACTTTGATGATTCATGAAAGGGGCGGAAACGTAAAAAAATCGCTGAAGTCAGACAACCTTAGAACCTGATGTTATTCACAAGCAATCTTAGTGTCAAAGCTGCTGAGACAAATGGCAAATGCCTGGAAAGCAGAGATTGGATACTGGTAGTCCATGGTGAAGACATCCTTTCCCACTTTCCCGAACTGAAGAATGACGTTCTCCTGCTCTTGTACACCGGTTCCAGTCTCAAGCGATGCAACCAGTTGAAAGTTCTTCACTGAGGCCACGGTTACACGCCCATTGAAGTTTAGGCACCAGCACTGGAGTTGGTCATGCCATCGGGGAGTCTTGTTTTTCAAAACAAGTTTTTCATCTTTCTGTGTCAACAATGGTACGGACCCAGATCGAAAACTATCCACTCGAGATGATTTTGATCTAAAAAATGGGAGAGAAGGAAAGGAATCCAGGTTTCCTGGCAAGAATTCAGTTGGTGTGGGAGCCACGCCTTCTGGATTAGTTGCAGAAGCGGGTATAGCATCCATGATGCACTGCATTCGCCTTGGACCCCTGCATTAGTGTTGTATATCAATTAATATTAGCAAGTGGACAGCATCATAACTTATCAATTGTCATCTTTGATACATAGCAATAAATAAAACTTGGAAAAGTAGATAATTCTTCAGAAAATGTTAAACAATAAAGTGGTTCTCTTTTGTCAGTTCACTGAGTCAATCCCAGACAATTCAGCTTAAGTTTACTTAAATAAGAAATTTCATACACATTACAAATTTCTGACCTCGATCCCAAGACATTCAACTCATACGAAACATGAGCCACGGTATAGTTTCCCGCAGGGACTCTTGGAGATACTTGTCTCATTCCAACTAACCTAGAGGAATAAGACTTAGTAACTTTTGCTCCCGCGTTTGGTGGCTGGGCATCATAAATTACAAACTTGGTCCCAAAAAAATTAGACCTGCCACCACCAAACAAGAGTGACTTCAGTCGGCAATCTTTAGAAGCCACGGTTGCATTGAAAATAGAATTGAGGTTGAAAACAAAATTTACCTCAACTTTCCAACATAGTTGCTGCTGCCTTTAAATATATCATCAGCATTGAGAGATATTATGTAGTCAGTGTATGTAGGCCGTCTAAATCTTCGAGCAGCAAGCAGGAATTTTCCATCATCATTAGAAGCTGTGAAAAGATAAAAGCATGAACACTGGACCAATACGGCAAGCTTTTGAAGCAGGGACTCATCCACCATCTTGGGGACATTAAAATTTAGAACAAGATAAAATGGTATGTGGAATCATATTCATTACTAAAAATATGAAAGCAAACAAAGATAAATAATGTTAAACTTCAAATAAGAAAATCACTCTTTAAAACATATGGCAACTTGCCTTGACTCAAATTGAGGTAAAGGAGATATGTATGAGTTCCACGGTTCCGCTTTATGAAACAATTAATTAAGGTGTTTCTTGGACCAGGCTGCAGAAAATGACCAACAAAAACGTTTTCAGTAAGTGTAAGAGAGGATAAGAGAATAGCAAGATTGCTCACTGATGCATGAATGCTCAACAGCTGAGTAACTGTCTGCATTACATTAGTTTCTTTAACATTTCCAAACATATTTTCTATACTGAGAACTCCAGAGGAATATAGACTTAAATATATCTGTAAAGGTGGATACTGACACCAAAAAATGATGAAAACATACTTGTTTCAGGGAAATGGGGAATGTCACGCTGCCAGAGACTTCTAGGTTTCTGACAATTTCCTTCATTATTTCCCTCCAGCTCCTACAAACACCAGCACAAGCAATCACATTCTTTCTCGAGGGCCATGCACACTCTGATTCCTCGATCCTCATCAGCACATCCCTCAAGAGCTCTGGAGGCATACTGGCCCAACAGCTCTGCTTCAAAGCATCCAAAACCGTCGCCGTAGAATCCTCTGATACTCGATGAGACCTCGACCTCAACCCATAACCAAACCTCCCGTCGAAACCCTTCCTAGATATGCTCCCAAACTCACCTCTCATGTCTTGAAGTATACTCTTAAATGACATGATCAACCAATGAAGTATATTAAACCAACTTTTTGTCTTTGAATCGTGGTCAATTACAATTAATTGCCTATCTAGAGAAAGACGAATCTTTTAATTTTCAATCATCAAAATCATAATGCCCGGTAAGTTATTAAGTAAACATATATCCTACAACGTCAAGAAATCAAACAGCGGGTAAAACACGCTTCACCAAATTCTGTTTGAACGCCAATAAACGAAGAAGCTTTTATCCTACACTCCAAATTGAACTAAAAAAAAAGATGATGAGAAACATTTACAGAAAATTCCAAATCTAAAATCCAATATTTACCCCAAAAACTTAAAGTCGCACGAACCAAATATACGCGCGAACCAAATCTAGCGATCACGAAAACCCCAGATCACATAATATTGACAATTCCACCACGAACCCTCACAATTGATGCCTCTGAAAAAACAATTTCACATGGACAACCAACCAAAAACACTGATACTTGGAAAAATAAAAAAGAGACGAGGCAGAACGAAAAATAGACTGATTACGGAGTTAATGCGTAAAACCCATGTTCAGATTCATCAGAACTCTTCAATCAGCAGATCGCTGATCGTGTGGCAAAGAGAAAAAAGGGGGGATGATTAGGGTTTGGCGTATTTCATCATATTAATGGAGCAGGTTCACATGGATTTTTCCGCGACAAGGAATAACGCTGAAAGTTTTTCTTTCGGTTCTTTGATTCGCTAATCGGCCCAATTTATTTTTAGTCACATTTTTAATTATTATTATTTTTTAAATCGAATTTTAATTTATTATCTTATTAGAGAATTTATTTGTGTGCTTAAATTATATTATATGTTATGAGTAGACGATCTCACGAATCTTTATCTGTGAGATGGGTCAATCCTACCGATATTACAATAAAAAAGTAATACGTTTTCATAGATGAACCAAATAAAAGATCTGTCTCACAAATTACGACTCATAAGACCGTCTCACACAAGTTTTTGCCATATTTTATTGTACTTAGATTATTGTGTGTGTAAACAATTGGTTGTTATAATTGAATCTGGTACTCGAAATCTAATATAAAATTTAAAACATTAATATCAAATCAATAATCGAGAAAGAGTTTTGATATATAATAATATGATACAAATGCAATACAAACATAAAAAAAAGAGTTAAGTTGAGGTTATATATTATAATAAAACTTGATCTAAGATTTTATTATTATTTAATCCTATACTGGATCGAAGAAGGAAATTTGATTTCAAATATTGATTTTTCTCAAGTATAAATCTTTTTATCAATTTGAAAAAATATAGGAAAAGTTTCGAATTTATAAAATAAAAATACAAGAATATCATTAAAAAAACAGGTATAAAACACAGCTTGACCTGTATTGGCTTATTTTCATCGAACAAATAAATATTTTTTTTCTTAATCATATATCTTATTTAATCTAAGGAAAGAAACATAAATTAATATATTGTAACAATACAAATATTAGAAAAAAATTGGTGTTCTGTCAATTAATTAGAATTTGGAGAAGCCATTGTCACGTCCCGAGATCGGAGTTAGTTGACAGCGACGTTGTTTAGCAATCACACAATCAAAAGCAACAAGTCTCGTAGTACAGTGTAAACCAAAACCAGTTTATATCACATTTTTCAACGAAAAATCAATATCTTTACAACGTAATAACCGGAAAAAACGACAGAATTAATACGGTAGCGTTAAATGACTTAAATTAAATTTAAATTTAAACTGAAAATCTCAAAAATCATCAACCTCAAAACTGGTCTAACTCTTCTTACTCGAGCTGTTCTTTAGGCGTATTTGGGAAAGGATGATAAGAGGTGAGTGATATGGTCGTCACATAGTAAGTGGTGGTCGTTCGAGCACAACATAACAACATGCATAAATTTTGAAACACATACCACGTACAATATGACTCATATCACATGCATAACATTGACCAAACACTGAGATTTCCTAATTTCCATGGTTTACTTGATATCAGTCCCTAATTTTTACTCATCTAAGGAGACGTGGCCATATAACAGTTACAATCTCACCGTATAAGGGTCATAAACATGTCATATTGGGATTTTCACCTATATCCAATCGAATCTTCACGGTGCCAACACACAACCATACGATAATAGTATCAAGAATAGAGTAGAACAAAAATTTGCACTCGACCGAATTTTCGAAAACGAAAGTATGCATAACCGGTAATTAAATTTTAAAACAAGCACATTTACCTGATTTTTTCAATGCTAAAAGCGTGGGTGAACTGCTTGTAGTGACCCGTTCCAGAATCACCTACTAATCAAGAACTAAGCATGCGATTAACTTAATTAAAAACAATCAGAAATAAAGGCGGAAAACTGTCACCAAAAGATAGTTATACAACCTAATCGAAAATCCAGGACAACTCAACTAAAATGAAATATACGGTACAACCATATCGAATCAAAAAGATACCGAAGAACTAAACCAACCAGCTACTCAACGTCCTCCTCCTCCTCCTCCTGAGCTGTCCAACCTGAGGCCTGCCCCGTGGGAATGGGGTGTCCAAGATAAACAAAACCGAGGACATGAGCGATAAGAACGCCCAGTACAAAAGCATGAGTATACAAACCTATATGAAATGCACATGCTATGATATGATACCAGGGTAGTCAAGAAACAGGAGTAACAAAGGATCTCAATATGCTCAGTCTAGAGGCGCCAAGTGGATAGTGCCGCGCGGTACTCCTCTGGGTCACTGCATCCACTACAAGAACAGACGTGGACCTAAAATGTCCCGGATCACCGAAGCCCTCCGGACCCGTCGTATATCAATGCACCACATAATCATGCAACACATATAAGAATGTATACTCGACCAGGATATCTCGGATAGTACTTTCGTACCTCTATCACTGCAATCCTAATCCACTGGAAAACCAGACAAACAGGTCTATTCCAAGCCTATTCATCAAGTGAAAACCATCACTAAAACTTATCTACCAGACTTAACTAGATAATCCTGAAATAATAATGATACAATTCCAAACCTTCGTCCGTCGCTAGCCCGCTGATGCCGCTAGCTCCCAACTAGAGCACAGCTCCGCTACAAAGCCAGTAGCTCCCTGCTAGTGCCTGAACCTCGGGAAAGACTAGAAACCTCTCAGAAACGACTAAAACGCTCTGGAACGCTCTGAAATGGCGAGTAAGAAATGAAGCCTCGCGCCTCTATTTATAGCCAATGTTCGGACGATCCGATCCACTTCGGAAGCTCCGATCCGGTACACTTCGGACGATCCGAACCCACTTCGGACGATCCGAACCTTGCATGCGTTCTACGTGTCCAGCCACCTGTCTCGGACGATCCGAACCCTTGCTCGGACGA
Organism: Primulina eburnea; assembly: GCF_022965805.1. Taxonomy (NCBI): domain Eukaryota; kingdom Viridiplantae; phylum Streptophyta; class Magnoliopsida; order Lamiales; family Gesneriaceae; genus Primulina; species Primulina eburnea. The sequence continues at coordinate 2,091,118 of NC_133106.1, read as the reverse complement.
TCCGAATTCTGCATGTCTGCCACGGGTCCAGCCACCTGGCTCGGACGATCCGACATCTGGCTCGGACGATCCGAACCATGATCGGACGATCCGAACCCGGTTCGGTCCTTCCGATCCCACCGAAAATAATTAATCCAATAATTAACTCAAATTAGGAATCGGGATACTACATTCTCCCCCCCTTAAAAAGATTTCGTCCTCGAAATCAGGTTTATAGGATGAACAAAAAGGAGTAACAACATTGTTATTATATCTCAATTGTTGTTGAACACAACTGATCTTTGGATTACAACGGAAAACACACACACACATCCATAGTACAACTACAGTACAACTCAAAAGAGCTCTGGATGCTCCGAACGCATACGACTCTCTAGCTCCCAAGTGGCTTCTTCAGTGCCTCTGCGCTGCCACTGAACTAAGACAAGAGGAATGATCTTATTCCGCAATACCTTGTCTTTGCGATCGAGAATCCGCACTGGTCGTTCCACGTAAGACAAATCCGAATTTAGTTGAACTTCAGAGGGATGCAAGATGTGAGACTCATCTGCTACGTATCGTCTCAACAAAGATACGTGGAATACATCATGAATACTTGATAGGTATGGCGGCAATGCAAGTCTGTAAGCCAAATCTCCCACGCTTTCCAATATTTCAAATGGACCAATAAATCTCGGAGACAGCTTACCCTTGAGACCAAATCTCAAAATCCTGCGAAAAGGCGAAACTCGGAGAAACACTTTCTCACCTGGCTGAAAATAAAGAGGTTGCCGCTTGGTGTTCGCATAACTAGCCTGTCGATCCTGAGCGATCTTAATCCGTTTCTTGATTACTGCAACCTTATCAATAGCCTGCTGGACTAACTCCGGTCCCTCAACATGTCGTTCCCCAACTTCGTCCCAGAATAATGGAGTACGACAACGTCGCCCATACAACGCCTCAAATGGTGCCATACCAATACTACGATGATAGCTGTTGTTGTACGCGAACTCAATCAAAGGCAAATGATCCTGCCAAGCGGGTCCGAAATCCATAACACAAGCTCGCATCATATCCTCAAGTGTACGGATAGTCCTCTCTGTCTGACCGTCGGTCTCTGGATGATAAGCCGTACTCAAACTTAGTGAAGTGCCCAATGCTGACTGGAAACTACCCCAAAATCGTGAGGTAAAACGAGGATCTCTGTCACTAACAATACTGACTGGCACTCCATGCAGACGTAAAATCTCTTGAATATACAAGCGAGCCATACGATCGAAAGTGAAATCACGGTTATATGGCAGAAAATGAGCAGACTTGGTGAGTCGATCCACCACTACCCAAATAGTATCACTATTCCTCGAAGACAATGGTAAGTGAGTAATGAAGTCCATCGCGATATGCTCCCACTTCCATTCAGGAATAGGTAAGTTCAGCAATAATCCTCCCGGTCGACGGTGCTCTGCCTTAACCTGCTGACAAACAAGACACTTGGAAACAAACTGATAAACGATGCGCTTCATCCCTTTCCACCAAAATCGTGTCCTCAAATCTTTATACATCTTATTGCTTCCCGGATGAACACTCAACTTGCTTCGATGGGCCTGAGATAAGATCTCTTCCCTCAAAGTATCATCCTCTGGTACTACAACCCGATTAGACAAACACAGAAGACCATTAGACTGATAATGGAAATTACTATCTCCACCAGCCAACCGAGCTAATCTCTGAGTCTTGAGATCAGACATCTGAGCATCTCGAATCCGAGCGAACAAAATTGGCTCAGATAAAATGGTAGCAACACGAATGCTCTCCATACCTTTCCGATGTTTGAAATTAAATCCCAACGAACAACAATCCTGGATAGTACTAATCATAGCACTGGTCTGAAGTGCAGAGGCTCTCACCTTGCGACTAAAAGCATCGGCTGTGAGATTCGCAGAACCTGGATGGTACTTGATCTCGCAGTCATAATCTTTAAGTAGATCCATCCAACGACGTTGTCTCATGTTCAACTCAGCCTGAGTGAACAGATACTTCAGACTCTTATGATCAGTAAAAATTTCAAACTTAACCCCGTACAAATAATGACGCCAGATTTTTAGCGCAAACACAATAGCAGCTAATTCTAGATCATGAATAGGGTACTTCTCCTCGTGAGGTTTTAACTGCCTGGATGCGTAAGCGATCACATGATCATTCTGCGTCAACACACACCCTAAGCCTTGAAAAGAGGCATCGGTGTAAACACTGAAACCATCAGATCCTGACGGTAACGCCAAAACAGGTGCCGAAGTCAGAAGTCGACGAAGCTCTCTGAAACTATCTTCGCACTCAAGTGACCACTCAAATGGAACATCCTTCCGAGTAAGTTGCGTCAATGGTCTAGCTACCTGAGAGAAATTCACAATGAAGCGACGATAATACCCTGCCAGACCTAGGAAACTACGGATCTCAGCCACCGTCGTAGGACGTGACCAATTCAGCACTGCCTCAATCTTGCTGGGATCCACATAAATTCCTTCCTTGGAAATCACATGACCAAGGAATACTACACGATCAATCCAGAACTCGCACTTACTCAGCTTAGCATACAATTGCTTCTCGCGAAGAATCTGCAACACAATCCTCAAGTGCTGGATATGCTCTTCCACACTGTGAGAATAAATCAAGATATCATCGATGAAAACCACAACAAACTGATCCAGAAAATCACGAAAGACTCGGTTCATTAGATCCATGAACACCGCTGGCGCATTCGTCAATCCGAATGGCATAACTAGAAACTCGTAATGCCCATATCGAGTACGAAATGCAGTCTTGGAAATATCATCATCTCTGACTCTCATCTGATGATAACCCGATCGCAAGTCAATCTTGGAGTAAACAGAGGTACCCCGAAGTTGATCGAACAAGTCATCAATACGAGGTAATGGATACTTGTTTTTGATCGTCACACGATTCAGCTGGCGATAATCAATACACAATCGCATCGATCCATCCTTTTTCTTGACAAACAAGACTGGAGCTCCCCAAGGTGAAACACTCGGGCGAATATAACCTTTATCAAGAAGATCCTGCAATTGCTGCTTCAATTCTCTCATCTCTGACGGAACAAGACGATAGGGGGCACGAGAAATCGGTGCAGTCCCTGGCATTAACTCAATGCCAAATTCCACCTCTCTAACCGGAGGAAAACCAGGAATCTCATCTGGAAAAACATCAGGAAATTCACAAACCACTGGAATATCATCTATACCAACACTACCTGTGGAGGAATCAATCGCATAGATGAGGTAGCCTTCCCCGCCCGTCTCTAAAGCACGACAGGCTTTCAGAGCAGATACCACTGGCATCGGAGGTCGCGCTCCCTCACCATAGAAAAACCAACTAGAGCTCTCAGTCGTACGAAACTGAACAAGCTTCTGGTAACAATCCACGGTAGCTCGGTAGGTAGTCAATAGGTCTATACCTAGAATACAATCAAAATCTTCCATCTCCAGGATCATAAGATTCGCAATCAATTCGTTACCCTCAAAATCTAAGGGACAACCCATCACTAGACGCTTAGCTAACACCGAATGACCCATCGGGGTAGAAACGGAAAGAATGACGTCTAGAGAAACATACGGTAACTTATGACGCTTAACAAATCGTGCAGAGATGAATGAATGTGATGCTCCGGTATCAATAAGAACAAAAGCAGGAATACCGCATAAACGAAAAGTACCTGCTATGACTCTCTCTGTCTCATCTGCAGCCTGATCCTGGTTCAGCGCAAAAACCTGACCTTGGGCACGAGGTCGAAGATTTGAACTACCCACTGCCTGACCCTGCATCCTCTGCTGAACAGTCGTCTGAGATCCGGAACCAGATCCTGCTCCACCTCGCAACTGAGGACAATTCTTCTTGATATGACCCATCTCTCCGCACTGAAAACAAGCTCCCGCGGCTGATCGGCATTGCTCCGATGGATGGTTCTTCCCACAATGCACACAAGAAACCTTCTTCTTACCAAAGCGAAAAACACCGCTAGACCGTGATCCAGATCCAGAAGAAGAAGAACCTGACTTCTTGAAAGACTGAGATCGAGGGCTCAAAGTACTCGGAGGTCTAGAAGAAAGAATAGCCCTACCACGCTGGAGACTGATCTCTGCCTGGCGACACCGGTTCACTAACCCATCATAAGAAGTAGGATTATCACAGACAGTGACTCGATCAAAAATCTCCTGGTTAAGACCCTGAAGGAAATGGTCATACTTGGCCTCAGAACTGCCACTGATATGAGGAGCAAAGGGTAACAACTCGAAGAACTTCTGCTGATATTCATCAACAGACATACTACCCTGCTTAAGGTTCAGGAGCTCAATCGTCTTTGCCTGGCGAAGGGCTGGAGGAAAGTATAGCTGCATGAAAGCCGCACGGAAATCGGCCCAAGTCACCCTACCCTGGGACTGAACTATCGGCGCAGAAGTCGATCGCCACCACTTACGCGCACGGCCCTCGAGAAGAAAACTAAGGGTCTCTATCTTCTGCTCCTCGGTGCACTGGAATGCTCGGAAACAGCTCTCCATGCGCTCTAACCAATCCTCAGCATCATCGGGAGTCTCACCGCCGACTAAAGGCTTAGGCCCCATCTGAATGAAACGGTGCAAATCAAAACGCCTAGGACCATCCCGACGATGACGATGTTCACGATGACGCCTACGATCGTCCTGGTCACCCCAACGACCTACACTTCCCTGACTACTCTCATCACCAAAGTGGTCAGCCATCGCTACAAGATAGAATGGGGAAAATGGTAAAATGGTCAACGAAAATCCCAAAACAGAAATCTATATCCCAAAATCGTAAGCATGCTCTGATACCATAAATGTAGTGACCCGTTCCAGAATCACCTACTAATCAAGAACTAAGCATGCGATTAACTTAATTAAAAACAATCAGAAATAAAGGCGGAAAACTGTCACCAAAAGATAGTTATACAACCTAATCGAAAATCCAGGACAACTCAACTAAAATGAAATATACGGTACAACCATATCGAATCAAAAATATATCGAAGAACTAAACCAACCAGCTACTCAACGTCCTCCTCCTCCTCCTCCTGAGCTGTCCAACCTGAGGCCTGCCCCGTGGGAATGGGGTGTCCAAGATAAACAAAACCGAGGACATGAGCGATAAGAACGCCCAGTACAAAAGCATGAGTATACAAACCTATATGAAATGCACATGCTATGATATGATACCAGGGTAGTCAAGAAACAGGAGTAACAAAGGATCTCAATATGCTCAGTCTAGAGGCGCCAAGTGGATAGTGCCGCGCGGTACTCCTCTGGGTCACTGCATCCACTACAAGAACAGACGTGGACCTAAAATGTCCCGGATCACCGAAGCCCTCCGGACCCGTCGGCCACTGTGTACTCTCGGTGTCCATGCGTCCACAACACAAGACAGGGCTGAGCGGCCCCACAAGATATAGCTTATCTCGAAAGAGATACAGCTCAACAGTAAAGGCTATCTCGAAGGAGATACGGCTCAACATGAAATGCAACATGCATCATACAGCGTGACATAATAGCATGCATCATATGACATATATCAATGCACCACATAATCATGCAACACATATAAGAATGTATACTCGACCAGGATATCTCGGATAGTACTTTCGTACCTCTATCACTGCAATCCTAATCCACTGGAAAACCAGACAAACAGGTCTATTCCAAGCCTATTCATCAAGTGAAAACCATCACTAAAACTTATCTACCAGACTTAACTAGATAATCCTGAAATAATAATGATACAATTCCAAACCTTCGTCCGTCGCTAGCCCGCTGATGCCGCTAGCTCCCAACTAGAGCACAGCTCCGCTACAAAGCCAGTAGCTCCCTGCTAGTGCCTGAACCTCGGGAAAGACTAGAAACCTCTCAGAAACGACTAAAACGTTCTGGAACGCTCTGAAATGGCGAGTAAGAAATGAAGCCTCGCGCCTCTATTTATAGCCAATGTTCGGACGATCCGATCCACTTCGGAAGCTCTGATCCGGTACACTTCGGACGATCCGAACCTTGCATGCGTTCTACGTGTCCAGCCACCTGTCTCGGACGATCCGAACCCTTGCTCGGACGATCCGAATTCTGCATGTCTGCCACGGGTCCAGCCACCTGGCTCGGACGATCCGACATCTGGCTCGGACGATCCGAACCATGATCGGACGATCCGAACCCGGTTCGGTCCTTCCGATCCCACCGAAAATAATTAATCCAATAATTAACTCAAATTAGGAATCGGGATACTACACTGCTTCTTGGCTGGGATCACTTCTTGCTCCTTGCTCGGGTGGCATCTCGGCTCACTTTCTTGCCTAACTTTTGGACGATTTTAAGCAAAATTTCTCCTAGAGTATTCTGCTGGAATTTTGAAATTTGCAGCCCTATATTTTGAATTGTAGGGTGTGAGAAAGATTAAGAATGACGGACTATTTATAGGTAAGGGGATGAGGCTAAATTGGGTTCCAGAATCATGTCCAAATTGGCCTCAAATCCCACGTTTTTGACTTCCCAAAATCCCATTCCATGATTGATTTATTTAGCTACCAAATTGTGGGGTTTATTCCTTAATTCCTTCCCTTTGATTGGTCCGAAAATAGGGTGGCTAGATCTAAAGATTTTTTGTGCAAACTTTTGTGATTTGTTTCCATTCTTTAATCTTGATCCCAATATGCATAACTATTTAGCTACTATACATGTATTAATTTATCTTATTTCTCATGCACCTTGTAGGATAATCCAACCTTGCAAATATTCTCCCTTAATTTTCGATAATATGCAAGCTTATGCATATACTATACCACTTTAATTCAATATTATTTTTCCAAAAGTATTCCAACATATTATCATCTAAAATATGTATACCAAAATAATAAGCATCCTAAATAGAGTTGCATAAGGGGTTTTTCACATCCCTCCCACTTTATTGGAAGTTTCATTCTCAAAACTTGAATCGCCTTGGTCTCCAAATATGTAGGGATATTCCTTTCATATCTTCTCTTCTACCTCCCAAGTTGCTTCTCGCTCTGTGTGGTTGGACCACTGCACTTTGACGCAGGGAATGGTACGTCTTCTCAGCACTTGGTCATTGGTATCCATAACCTTGATAGGGATCTCTTCATATCTCAATTATTCTCCCAGGTTACCCTCGATCATCAGGGTCTCTACTTCCAATACATGACTTGGGTCAAACATATATCTTCCTAGTTGGGACATGTGAAATACGTTGTGGATCTGTGACATGTCTGGTGGCAACGCTAGTCTGTAAGCCATCTTCCCCACTCTTTCCAGAATGTCGTAGGGTCCTATGTACCGCAGATTTAGTTTTCCATCTCTTCTGAATCAGACGACTCCTTTCATCGGTGAGACCCTTAAATAAGCCTTCTCACCCACTGTTAATTCCACCGGTCTCCTTTTAAGATCGGCCCATGTAATGCCCGAGTTTTATATCCTGTTAATCTGATATTATTGATTTATGAATTAACGTGTTTATAGAAGGAACACTCCGAGACATGATTTGAGTTAGCATGCGTATTGCGATGTGCGAGAACAGAACCCTCGCGCACGCGCATATGCGCGAGAAGAGGCGCGCATATGTCTTCTCGCGCATATGCGCGAGTAGAGCAGAGAACCTCGCGCATATGCGCGAGACAAGGCGCACATATGCGCGAGCATGTGCAAGTGACAAATGCCGAGACAGTAGGTCTCGCGCATATGCGCGGGGTCAGGGCGCGCATATGCGCGAGCAGAAGAACTCATGACTGCCAAGACCAGTAAGTCTCGCACATATGCGCTGAGGGAGGCTGCTCATATGCGCGAGACGTGCTGCACCAAGAGGCAGCCACCTATCTGTGCCATGCATAATATATATACAAAATCTTCATTTGTTCCATCAGATTTTGAGGGAAGAGACCGAGATTCCTACAGAGAAGTTTCAAATTCTTGATCTTAGAATGTGATTTGTTCAAGATCACTGTTAAAATTTTAATCCGAATTCAGTATCGTACTCCTCTCGACAAGAGCTTCAACAAGATGTATGTTTTATTCAATTCTTGTATGATTTGAAATTAAGATGTTGAAGAATCATATATGATTAATATATGGTGTTCTTGAGATATTAGACATCGTATAATCGAAACCGGATCGAAGAACGAATACCGTATGGAATTGTTATGATTTTCAGAATTGATTTGACTGAGATTATACAGATTTGGTATCAGATTATGTTATTGATTGATTATGAGTTATTGAGATTGGTATATACTGATGTTGTATTGCCGGGATATATCGATATTGCGATGTTATACCGTTGAAACAGAATTAGATTGAGATCTGATTATATCTGGTATTGAGGTATATGTTGATATTGTATTCCTTGAATATGCCATTCCAGATTGGTGTTAAAGACTTGAAGACATAATAGAGCCAACCCCAATTAAAGAAAGGTATAAATCAATGTTAACCGGGAGATACGACTCGAGTTAGATTCGACTTGAGTTTCCCAAAACCACATACTTGTTTGTTATTGTTTTAATACATTTGTATTATTTTAATGTGCATGTTTATTCTATTTATTTATAGAAAAGCAGATAAAAGAAGATAGATATTGAGAACGAGTCATTGGCAGAGGTGCCAAGTCTTGGGCAGAGGTGCCTAGACATTGGATGTTTGGTTATATCGATGTTGTTTAGGAATAGATCGACTTCTATTGCAGATATTCGATATAATGTGCCAACGTCCAGGAACCGGGATCCCTAGACTAGACTAGAGATGAGTCGAGTCAGAGATAGGAGTTTGATTTACAGTGTTATATCATTTCATGTTTTCAGATTTGATACATGTTATTGATAACTGTTCTATGCGTTTGTATATGTTTATATAAAATGCATGTCTACTTGGTTTATACTGGGAATTATATTCTCATCAGAGCTATCCGGCTGTTGTTGTGTTTGTATTTATGCATGACAACAGGTGAGACAGGATCAGGGTCGAGAAGAGGATGAGAGATCACAGTTTAGCATGGAGATTCGAACCCAGAATTAGAGTTGTTTTCATTACTTGATATGTAGTGAAAGAACAATAGTTTGTTATGACGTACTGTTGTACAAGACTTGTACTTTACTCTTATTGATTTTATCAAATGGATTGTTATATGTTCCGAACTTATGTATTTAAAAAAAAATTAGACCCAAATTATTTAATTGATCCATTTATTCCCAAAGACGATTAAGAAATGAATTAGCATCTGAGTCCCCACAGCCCTGCTCTTTTGTCGGTCTTGTGCAGCCTTGAGCCTTTCTCTACTGATGATCACTTTTTCAACTATTGCTTGGACTAGTTTGGGTTCAGTTAAAGTTTTCTCCCCGACTTTGTCCTAGTATAGTGGTGTTCGACATTTTATTCCATACAGAGCTTCATATGGGGTCATTCCAATACAATTGTGATAGCTGTTATTGTAAGAAAACTCTATCTGGGGTAAGTGTTCACTCCATTTGCTAGTGAAGTCTGTGGCACAGGCCCTCAGCATATCTTTTAAGGTTTGGATTGTTCTCTCTGTTTGACCATCAATTTGAGGATGGTAAGTCGTACTAAGAGTAATTTTCGTTCACATGGCTCCTTGGAAGCTCTTCCAGAAATGTGTTTTGAATCTCTGGTCTCTGTCGGACAAAATGATTGATGTAACTCCGTGTAGTCGTGCAATGTTGTCCATGTATAGGGTAGCCAGCTTGTCCAGGTTATAGCTCCTGCGAATGGGTAGTAAGTGTGCAGATTTCGTGAGTCTATCTACGATTACTCATATTCTGCCATGACCTTGTCTTGTCTTTGGTAATCCCACCACAAAGTCCATGGAGATATGCTCTCATTTCCACTCTGGGATTTCTAAAGGTTGCAGTAATCCTCTAGGTCGCTGGTGCTCTACCTTGACCTGCTGACATACTTGACATTTGGAGACAAATTCAGCTACATATATTTTCATGTCATTCTACCAAAAATTATTCTTCAGGTCTCTGTACATTTTCGTATTGCCTGGATGAACTGAGATTTTTGAATTATGCGCTTTTGTCATTACTTCCTGGCGAAGGTTATCACTGTCGGGTACGCACAGTCATCCTTGCATCCATAGGATTCCCTTGTCGTCGATCTGGAGATCTTGAGACTTCCTTTCTTTGACTCGATCTTTAAGTTTGGTCAGCACCGGGTCTCGATCTTGATTTAATTTGATAGTTTCCTGCAGACATGGCTGGGCCGAGAAGGAAGCTAGGGTCACCTTACTTGTGCCCTTCCGACTTAACGCGTCACTCACTTTGTTTACTTTACCCGGATTATAGCTTATGTTCAAGTCATAATCCTTCAGAAGTTTGATCTATTGCCTTTGCCTCATATTAAGTTCCCTTTGGGTGAACAAATACTTGAGGCTCTGATGGTCTGTGAAGACTTCACATTTGGTGCCATAGAGGTAGTGCCTCCAAATTTTAAAGCGAAGACAACCGCTGCTAGCTCCAGATCATGAGTAGGGTAGTTCTGCTCGTGCGGTTTCAACTGCCTTGATGCATAGACGATCATCCTCCTTTCTTGCATGAGTACGCATCTCAGACATTCCTTAGATGTGTCATTGTAGATGGTGAAATCCTTATTCTCCATAGGTAAGATCAACACTAGCGTGGATGTGAGCTTCTCGTTCAATGTCTGGAATCTCTTCTCACAACTTTCACTCCAATTGAACTTGGAATTTTTTTTTTGTGAGTATATTGTCAGTGGTATGGCTATCGAGGAGAACCCCTCGACAAACTTCTGGTAGTAACTTGCCAATCCCAAAAAACTTCTGATGTATGTGACGTTCTTAAGTTTCGGCCAATCTGTAATTGCTTCCACTTTCCTTGGATCCACTGACACTCTTACTTTTGAGATCATATGTCCTAAAAAGGACACACTCTTTAGCCATAATTCACGCTAGCTGAACTTAGCATAGAGCTCATTCTCTCGTAATGTTTGTAGAGCAAGTTTGAGGTGTTCTTCGTGACTTTCCTCGTTAGGGGAATATACGAGGACGTCGTCGATGAATTCTTCTATGAATTGCTATAGGAATGCCTTGAACACTTTGTTCATGAGGTCAATGAATGATGTTGACGTGTTCGTCAGGCCAGAGTCATCACTGTGAATTCATAATGCACATATTGGGTTCGAAAGGCTCATTTGGGTATATCTTCGGCCCTAATCTTCAACTGGTGGCATCATGTCCTCAGATCCAGTATAGAAAAGATGGTGGCTTTCTTAAGATGATCAAACAGGTCGTCCATCTGTGATATATGGTACTTGTTCTTGATTGTTATTTTGTTCAGTTCTCTATAGTCCATGCACAATCTCATACTTCCATCTTTCTTCTTCATGAAAAGTACTGGAGCTCCCCATGGGGACAGACTTGGTCGAATTTTTCTTTTATCTAGCAACTCTTGGAGTTGTTCTTTTAGCTCCTTGAGTTCGACTGGTGCCATCCTGTAAGCTGTCTTATAAATTGGTGTTGCACTGGGAACCAAATTGATTTTGAACTCAACTTCGCGGTCTGTGACTGTACCAAAGAGTTCTTCTGGAAAACATTTGGTAACTCTCGCACTATTGAGATGTCGTCCAGCTTCAGTTCGACTTCCCCTTTACTTCATTGACCATTGCTAGGTAGATTTCTTCTCCGAATTTCATGGTTTTCCATGCTTGGGAAACGGAAAGTAGATTTACCATGATACACGACCTCCTCCCGATTTAGGGTTCGGGTTTAACTTTCTTTCCCTTACAGTCTACTATAGGATTGTTTATCGCTAATGAATCCATCCCTAGAATGATGTCAAAATTGACCATAACCAATTGTATCAAGTTGGCACTGAAGGTCTGATTATCGATACTGATTTTACATTCTCTGTAAATTTCACGAGTTCTGATAGCCCTACTTGTAGGTGCGGCTATTCGAAGTGGCTCGGTTAGTTTCTCGGGATTTTGTCTTAATTTCTTAGCAAGCGTCTTAGATATAAAGAAATGTATAGCATCATAGTCAAATAATACATAAGCAAGCACTTCTTGAATTAGGATAGTACCTGACACGACTTCATTGACATCGTCTACCTCTTCTTGAGTCATAACAAAGATCCTATCATTTGGTTTGTTCTCCTTCGGCTTGCTAGGGTTTGCTCCCACATTTGGTCTAGTTCCTTTGTTGGGCCCAGCTGCTCGATTGGTGGAGTTAGGGCATTCTTTTATTCGGTGTCCCGGTTTCCAACATCTGAAACACATGCCGCCGACAACTTGACACTCTCTGGTGATTCTAAAATTGCATTGTGGGCATAGCCTGGGTCCTTGATAGTTCATGGTGGGGGATTGCCTTGTGGAAGGTCCACCTGATTGATTCGGCCTTTTGAACTTCTGTCCGCCCTGAGGAGACTGGTTGATAAGAGGACGCTTATTTTTGTTTCCCCCTATCTTCCGCAGATGTCAGTTTCGACTCGGATAGTCGTGCCCATCAGGTCTGAAAAATTGGCTGGCTGATAGACCGCTAAAGTCGATTGGATTAAGATGTTCAATCCCTTCTTGAAGCGGTGTAGTTTCAGGACTTCATCTGCCATGATTTTCAGAGCATATGATCCAAGGGCATTGAACTGAGATGTTTATTCCACTACTGACATATCTGAGGCTTGAGTGAAATTTTCAAATTCACTCAGCTTCTACAAGCTGACTTCTACTACATAATATTGCTTTAGGAAAGCATCTCGAAAGTTCTGCCATGCGATTGGTCCCGCAGCTGTCATGGCTGGCGAGATCACTTCCCACCACTTGCATGCCTTGTCTTCTAAGAAAGGCACTATCATGTCCATCTTAAATGCCTCACGGACTTCCAGCAGGCACAGCTATGCTTCTACACTTTTCAGCCAGCTCTAGCTAAGTTCAGGGTCGGTAGCTCCCTAAACGAAGGCTTTTGGCGATTTCAACCCCTAGCTCACAACAAAGTGGTGAAAACCGCTCGTTGGGCCGTTTCGGAGGGGATAGCATCGGCCTCGATAAAAAAATCCACCGAATTTTTTTTTGTAAAAATTTTCTTTTCCCCAACCAATTTATGAATTAGCGGCTCTGATACCACTTAAATTTCACACCCTGAGACCGCTTTTAGTCGACAGAGGCGTTGTTTAGCAATCACACAATCGAAAACAACAAGTCTCGTAGTACAATGTAAATCAAAACCAGTTTATATCATAATTTCCAACGAAAAATCAATGTCTTTACTACGTAATAACCGAAAAAACGACAGAATTAATGCGGAAGCATTACAACTTAAATTAAATTGAAACTTAAACTGAAAATCTCGAAAATCACCAGCCCCAAAACCGATCCTAGTCTTCTTCTTCGAGTTGTTTCTCGGGCATATATGGGAAGGGATAGTAAGGGGTGAGTGCTATAGTCGTCACTTAGCAAGTGTGGTCCGTTCGAGCACAATATAACAACATGCATAAATTTCGAAACACATACCATGTACAATATGACTCATATCACATGCATAACATTGACCAGGCACTAAGATTCCTCTACTTTCCATGTTTTTTTTACTGATATGAGTCCCTAATTTTTTTACTCCTCTAAGGAGACAAGATCATATAACAGTTACAATCTCACCATGTAAGGGCCATATAAATGTCATATTAGGATTCCCACATATATCCAATCGAATCCTCACAGTGTGTTATACGATAATCATATCAAGAATGGAATAGAAGTATAATTTGCACTCGATCGAATTTTCGAAAACAAAAATATGCATAAATGAAAATTAAATTTTAAAACAAGCCCACTTACATCAATTTTTGAATGATAAAAACGTGGGTGCACTGCTTCTTGGCTAGGATCACTTCTTGCTCCTTGCTCGAGTGGCACTTCGGCTCACTTTCTAGTCTAACTTTTGGAAGATTTTTAAGCAAAATCTCGCCTAGAGTATGCTTCTGAAATTTTGAAATTTGCATCTATATATTTTGAATTGTAGGGTGTGAGGAAGACTAGGAATGATGGGCTATTTATAGGTGACGGGAGGAGGCTAAATTGGGTGCCTGAATCATGTCCAAATTGGCCTCAAATCCTATGTTTTTTATTTCCCAAAATCTCATTTCATGATTGATTTATTTAACTACCAAATTGTGGGGTTTATTCCTTAATCTATTCCCTTGATTGGTTTGAAAATAGGGTGGCTAGGTCTAAGGATTTTGTTGTGCAAACTTTTGATGATTTGTTTTCATTCTTTAATCTTGATCCCACTATGCATAATTATTTAGCTACTACTTAAATTTTAGGAATATCCATGTATTAATTTATCTTATTTCACATGAACCTTGTATGATAATCCAATCTTGTAAATCTTCTTCCCAAATTTTCGAAAATGTGCGTGCTTATACATATACTAATACCATTTTAATTCAAAATGGTTTTTCCAAAAGTATTCCAACCTATTTCCATCTAAAATATGTATACCAAAATAATAAGCATCCTAAATTAGAGTTTCATAAGGGGTTTTCACAGCCATTGTAATAGCCGAGCCCGGTGTACGGTATGGTTTAAGATTTTGTATGATTATTGGCTATTTGGGTAAGTTTATGTATAGTTTGGATGTTAAGAGTTTCGAGTTATGATTTATAGTATGGTTGGTTATAGATGATGTGCAGTGTTATTGTAGCGGCGTTACGATTAAATTCATGATAAATGGTATATTGATCCAAATGAGGTGAGTCCAATTGGAGTGGTTAGATAAGACATAAGGCTATAACTTTCTTATTTTGAGTTTTGTTCAAATCATTGGGGAAGGTAAGCCAAAAGTGTCCCGAAGAGTGTTGTGTGTTTCGACGTTCCTCCAGTGACACAGGTTGGGAGATTTAGCATAACTTTTTACTCAGACCTCCAAATGATCTGAAATTTTGAGGGAGTCAAGATAAGACATAGAGCTACAACTTTGTAGTTTACCACTTTTTCCAATTCGGACGGGAAGAGGCGTTTCTGAGGCGATATTTGTAGAAGCTGTGCGCAGAGTAAGATTTGGTCCGAAGGTAGAGCGCACCCGCGGTCATGTAAGGACCGCACCCGCGGTC
The DNA here is from genome assembly GCF_022965805.1 of Primulina eburnea. Taxonomy (NCBI): domain Eukaryota; kingdom Viridiplantae; phylum Streptophyta; class Magnoliopsida; order Lamiales; family Gesneriaceae; genus Primulina; species Primulina eburnea. Next base: position 2,075,976 of record NC_133106.1, on the reverse strand, counting down.
TCAGTGGTTCAGAAAATGGTTTTTGGTCGTAGGCTTGGCGCACCCGCGGTCCTTGGAGTGCCGCACCCGCGGTCTTGCTTTTTGGAAGTATGGTCGAGATTTAAAGTAACTTTTTGGATGATTTGACTTCATTTCTCTTCTTCTTTCCCCTTCAATCTCGTTTTTCTCTCTAAGGAGCAAGGGTTTTCTTCCATTTCATCCATTTCCTACCTTTGATTCTTGGATCTAGTTCGATTTTCGACTTGAGATCGAGGTTCTCCTTGGTGCTAGGAAGCTTAGGTAAGTTTTTGGTTGAGTTCTATCATGGTTTTTGGTAATGAGATGCTATAGGTTGATGTATTGGTTGGTTTAATGGATTATTTGACTTGTATTTTTGGATATTGAGTTGATGTTGGTGTTATTAATGGATTATTGTTGTAGGTGGTGAACCAAGAGCTAAGTTTGAGGTGTTCTATTGGGTTGTAAGTGGAATTTCATCCCTTGTGCTCACATGATGTTATATGTATTGTGTTTCAAAGATTTTAAAGTGATATTTCCTTCAATTGATTCATTGTTATGTATTGTTTCCATTGATTATCTATTGGAGGCATTGATGTCTCACTATTGTTAATAAGGGAATACAAAATAAAATATGAGATTGTGAAAGGACGGCTTTAAATGCTATTCAGAGTTCAAATGTTTCTATTGGATTGATAAATATATAGCCAGAGAATTGCATGCAATTAGTTGATCAACGCCCATAGGCTTGTATCCCTCAGAGTTATCGGTTTATATCGATTTGGGATACGAGTACCACAGACAGAGATACTATTGATATCAATCCAACCAGAGAAAAGAGAAATACCATCGTATTGCTATCTATTGCTATTGCTATTGCTATAGTTATTGCTACAGTATTCATGTTTCAGAGTTGATGGTATTTATGATTTCAAAGTCATGTTTTACAGAGTATACTATGTATCATTGTTATGTAAGAGTTCCACTTGCTGAGATTTATTCTCATTTCAGTTATTTCATGTGATGCAGATCAGAGTGGCGGCCCGGGACGTTGACTGTGGACTGGGGGTCATATGCATACACCGTTGGAAGGAATATTTTTGCATGATCATAGGAATGATGTTTTGTATTTTGTTTTGTCATTCGAATGATCATGTGTTACTATTTTGTAAAGATGTTTAAAGAAATGTATTTTGAAACTCCTTCCATATTTTAAAGAAAAATTTATTTCCGCTGTGCATTTTATTTAAAGAGGTCAGAGGTGTCACATTTAGTGGTATCAGAGCGGTGTTCTTTGGACCAATGCATATGACTTCGTCTACTTTCAACTGTCCTGGTATGTTTTCTTTGCATCTATCCATTGTTATCTATTGATATTTCTTTTGTGAGCACATTGTAGAGTAGAGGATGCCACCTAAGAGGAAAGCTGTAGAGGTTGTGATGGGTTTTTGGCTTCTATGGTTGATGTGGATAGCATGGTTAAGTTGAATATTGATGATATTGATGAGATGAGAGAGAGATATCCTGAGTTGTTCGTGTAGTGACGTCAATTTCGCGGACGAAATTCCTCTAAGGAGGGGAGATTGTAATAGCCGAGCCCGGTGTACGGTATGGTTTAAGATTTTGTATGATTATTGGCTATTTGGGTAAGTTTATGTATAGTTTGGATGTTAAGAGTTTCGAGTTATGATTTATAGTATGGTTGGTTATAGATGATGTGCAGTGTTATTGTAGCGGCGTTACGATTAAATTCATGATAAATGGTATATTGATCCAAATGAGGTGAGTCCAATTGGAGTGGTTAGATAAGACATAAGGCTATAACTTTCTTATTTTGAGTTTTGTTCAAATCATTGGGGAAGGTAAGCCAAAAGTGTCCCGAAGAGTGTTGTGTGTTTCGACGTTCCTCCAGTGACACAGGTTGGGAGATTTAGCATAACTTTTTACTCAGACCTCCAAATGATCTGAAATTTTGAGGGAGTCAAGATAAGACATAGAGCTACAACTTTGTAGTTTACCACTTTTTCCAATTCGGACGGGAAGAGGCGTTTCTGAGGCGATATTTGTAGAAGCTGTGCGCAGAGTAAGATTTGGTCCGAAGGTAGAGCGCACCCGCGGTCATGTAAGGACCGCACCCGCGGTCTCAGTGGTTCAGAAAATGGTTTTTGGTCGTAGTCTTGGCGCACCCGCGGTCCTTGGAGTGCCGCACCCGCGGTCTTGCTTTTTGGAAGTATGGTCGAGATTTAAAGTAACTTTTTGGATGATTTGACTTCATTTCTCTTCTTCTTTCCCCTTCAATCTCGTTTTTCTCTCTAAGGAGCAAGGGTTTTCTTCCATTTCATCCATTTCCTACCTTTGATTCTTGGATCTAGTTCGATTTTCGACTTGAGATCGAGGTTCTCCTTGGTGCTAGGAAGCTTAGGTAAGTTTTTGGTTGAGTTCTATCATGGTTTTTGGTAATGAGATGCTATAGGTTGATGTATTGGTTGGTTTAATGGATTATTTGACTTGTATTTTTGGATATTGAGTTGATGTTGGTGTTATTAATGGATTATTGTTGTAGGTGGTGAACCAAGAGCTAAGTTTGAGGTGTTCTATTGGGTTGTAAGTGGAATTTCATCCCTTGTGCTCACATGATGTTATATGTATTGTGTTTCAAAGATTTTAAAGTGATATTCCCTTCAATTGATTCATTGTTATGTATTGTTTCCATTGATTATCTATTGGAGGCATTGATGTCTCACTATTGTTAATAAGGGAATACAAAATAAAATATGAGATTGTGAAAGGACGGCTTTAAATGCTATTCAGAGTTCAAATGTTTCTATTGGATTGATAAATATATAGCCAGAGAATTGCATGCAATTAGTTGATCAACGCCCATAGGCTTGTATCCCTCAGAGTTATCGGTTTATATCGATTTGGGATACGAGTACCACAGACAGAGATACTATTGATATCAATCCAACCAGAGAAAAGAGAAATACCATCGTATTGCTATCTATTGCTATTGCTATTGCTATAGTTATTGCTACAGTATTCATGTTTCAGAGTTGATGGTATTTATGATTTCAAAGTCATGTTTTACAGAGTATACTATGTATCATTGTTATGTAAGAGTTCCACTTGCTGAGATTTATTCTCATTTCAGTTATTTCATGTGATGCAGATCAGAGTGGCGGCCCGGGACGTTGACTGTGGACTGGGGGTCATATGCATACACCGTTGGAAGGAATATTTTGGCATGATCATAGGAATGATGTTTTGTATTTTGTTTTGTCATTCGAATGATCATGTGTTACTATTTTGTAAAGATGTTTAAAGAAATGTATTTTGAAACTCCTTCCATATTTTAAAGAAAAATTTATTTCCGCTGTGCATTTTATTTAAAGAGGTCAGAGGTGTCACATTTAGTGGTATCAGAGCGGTGTTCTTTGGACCAATGCATATGACTTCGTCTACTTTCAACTGTCCTGGTATGTTTTCTTTGCATCTATCCATTGTTATCTATTGATATTTCTTTTGTGAGCACATTGTAGAGTAGAGGATGCCACCTAAGAGGAAAGCTGTAGAGGTTGTGATGGGTTTTTGGCTACTATGGTTGATGTGGATAGCATGGTTAAGTTGAATATTGATGATATTGATGAGATGAGAGAGAGATATCCTGAGTTGTTCGTGTAGTGACGTCAATTTCGCGGACGAAATTCCTCTAAGGAGGGGAGATTGTAATAGCCGAGCCCGGTGTACGGTATGGTTTAAGATTTTGTATGATTATTGGCTATTTGGGTAAGTTTATGTATAGTTTGGATGTTAAGAGTTTCGAGTTATGATTTATAGTATGGTTGGTTATAGATGATGTGCAGTGTTATTGTAGCGGCGTTACGATTAAATTCATGATAAATGGTATATTGATCCAAATGAGGTGAGTCCAATTGGAGTGGTTAGATAAGACATAAGGCTATAACTTTCTTATTTTGAGTTTTGTTCAAATCATTGGGGAAGGTAAGCCAAAAGTGTCTCGAAGAGTGTTGTGTGTTTCGACGTTCCTCCAGTGACACAGGTTGGGAGATTTAGCATAACTTTTTACTCAGACCTCCAAATGATCTGAAATTTTGAGGGAGTCAAGATAAGACATAGAGCTACAACTTTGTAGTTTACCACTTTTTCCAATTCGGACGGGAAGAGGCGTTTCTGAGGCGATATTTGTAGAAGCTGTGCGCAGAGTAAGATTTGGTCCGAAGGTAGAGCGCACCCGCGGTCATGTAAGGACCGCACCCGCGGTCTCAGTGGTTCAGAAAATGGTTTTTGGTCGTAGTCTTGGCGCACCCGCGGTCCTTGGAGTGCCGCACCCGCGGTCTTGCTTTTTGGAAGTATGGTCGAGATTTAAAGTAACTTTTTGGATGATTTGACTTCATTTCTCTTCTTCTTTCCCCTTCAATCTCGTTTTTCTCTCTAAGGAGCAAGGGTTTTCTTCCATTTCATCCATTTCCTACCTTTGATTCTTGGATCTAGTTCGATTTTCGACTTGAGATCGAGGTTCTCCTTGGTGCTAGGAAGCTTAGGTAAGTTTTTGGTTGAGTTCTATCATGGTTTTTGGTAATGAGATGCTATAGGTTGATGTATTGGTTGGTTTAATGGATTATTTGACTTGTATTTTTGGATATTGAGTTGATGTTGGTGTTATTAATGGATTATTGTTGTAGGTGGTGAACCAAGAGCTAAGTTTGAGGTGTTCTATTGGGTTGTAAGTGGAATTTCATCCCTTGTGCTCACATGATGTTATATGTATTGTGTTTCAAAGATTTTAAAGTGATATTCCCTTCAATTGATTCATTGTTATGTATTGTTTCCATTGATTATCTATTGGAGGCATTGATGTCTCACTATTGTTAATAAGGGAATACAAAATAAAATATGAGATTGTGAAAGGACGGCTTTAAATGCTATTCAGAGTTCAAATATTTCTATTGGATTGATAAATATATAGCCAGAGAATTGCATGCAATTAGTTGATCAACGCCCATAGGCTTGTATCCCTCAGAGTTATCGGTTTATATCGATTTGGGATACGAGTACCACAGACAGAGATACTATTGATATCAATCCAACCAGAGAAAAGAGAAATACCATCGTATTGCTATCTAATGCTATTGCTATTGCTATAGTTATTGCTACAGTATTCATGTTTCAGAGTTGATGGTATTTATGATTTCAAAGTCATGTTTTACAGAGTATACTATGTATCATTGTTATGTAAGAGTTCCACTTGCTGAGATTTATTCTCATTTCAGTTATTTCATGTGATGCAGATCAGAGTGGCGGCCCGGGACGTTGGCTGTGGACTGGGGGTCATATGCATACACCGTTGGAAGGAATATTTTGGCTTGATCATAGGAATGATGTTTTGTATTTTGTTTTGTCATTCGAATGATCATGTGTTACTATTTTGTAAAGATGTTTAAAGAAATGTATTTTGAAACTCCTTCCATATTTTAAAGAAAAATTTATTTCCGCTGTGCATTTTATTTAAAGAGGTCAGAGGTGTCACATTTAGTGGTATCAGAGCGGTGTTCTTTGGACCAATGCATATTACTTCGTCTACTTTCAACTGTCCTGGTATGTTTTCTTTGCATCTATCCATTGTTATCTATTGATATTTCTTTTGTGAGCACATTGTAGAGTAGAGGATGCCACCTAAGAGGAAAGCTGTAGAGGTTGTGATGGGTTTTTGGCTTCTATGGTTGATGTGGATAGCATGGTTAAGTTGAATATTGATGATATTGATGAGATGAGAGAGAGATATCCTGAGTTGTTCGTGTAGTGACGTCAATTTCGCGGACGAAATTCCTCTAAGGAGGGGAGATTGTAATAGCCGAGCCCGGTGTACGGTATGGTTTAAGATTTTGTATGATTATTGGCTATTTGGGTAAGTTTATGTATAGTTTGGATGTTAAGAGTTTCGAGTTATGATTTATAGTATGGTTGGTTATAGATGATGTGCAGTGTTATTGTAGCGGCGTTACGTTTAAATTCATGATAAATGGTATATTGATCCAAATGAGGTGAGTCCAATTGGAGTGGTTAGATAAGACATAAGGCTATAACTTTCTTATTTTGAGTTTTGTTCAAATCATTGGGGAAGGTAAGCCAAAAGTGTCCCGAAGAGTGTTGTGTGTTTCGACGTTCCTCCAGTGACACAGGTTGGGAGATTTAGCATAACTTTTTACTCAGACCTCCAAATGATCTGAAATTTTGAGGGAGTCAAGATAAGACATAGAGCTACAACTTTGTAGTTTACCACTTTTTCCAATTCGGACGGGAAGAGGCGTTTCTGAGGCGATATTTGTAGAAGCTGTGCGCAGAGTAAGATTTGGTCCGAAGGTAGAGCGCACCCGCGGTCATGTAAGGACCGCACCCGCGGTCTCAGTGGTTCAGAAAATGGTTTTTGGTCGTAGGCTTGCCGCACCCGCGGTCCTTGGAGTGCCGCACCCGCGGTCTTGCTTTTTGGAAGTATGGTCGAGATTTAAAGTAACTTTTTGGATGATTTGACTTCATTTCTCTTCTTCTTTCCCCTTCAATCTCGTTTTTCTCTCTAAGGAGCAAGGGTTTTCTTCCATTTCCTACCTTTGATTCTTGGATCTAGTTCGATTTTCGACTTGAGATCGAGGTTCTCCTTGGTGCTAGGAAGCTTAGGTAAGTTTTTGGTTGAGTTCTATCATGGTTTTTGGTAATGAGATGCTATAGGTTGATGTATTGGTTGGTTTAATGGATTATTTGACTTGTATTTTTGGATATTGAGTTGATGTTGGTGTTATTAATGGATTATTGTTGTAGGTGGTGAACCAAGAGCTAAGTTTGAGGTGTTCTATTGGGTTGTAAGTGGAATTTCATCCCTTGTGCTCACATGATGTTATATGTATTGTGTTTCAAAGATTTTAAAGTGATATTCCCTTCAATTGATTCATTGTTATGTATTGTTTCCATTGATTATCTATTGGAGGCATTGATGTCTCACTATTGTTAATAAGGGAATACAAAATAAAATATGAGATTGTGAAAGGACGGCTTTAAATGCTATTCAGAGTTCAAATGTTTCTATTGGATTGATAAATATATAGCCAGAGAATTGCATGCAATTAGTTGATCAACGCCCATAGGCTTGTATCCCTCAGAGTTATCGGTTTATATCGATTTGGGATACGAGTACCACAGACAGAGATACTATTGATATCAATCCAACCAGAGAAAAGAGAAATACCATCGTATTGCTATCTATTGCTATTGCTATTGCTATAGTTATTGCTACAGTATTCATGTTTCAGAGTTGATGGTATTTATGATTTCAAAGTCATGTTTTACAGAGTATACTATGTATCATTGTTATGTAAGAGTTCCACTTGCTGAGATTTATTCTCATTTCAGTTATTTCATGTGATGCAGATCAGAGTGGCGGCCCGGGACGTTGACTGTGGACTGGGGGTCATATGCATACACCGTTGGAAGGAATATTTTGGCATGATCATAGGAATGATGTTTTGTATTTTGTTTTGTCATTCGAATGATCATGTGTTACTATTTTGTAAAGATGTTTAAAGAAATGTATTTTGAAACTCCTTCCATATTTTAAAGAAAAATTTATTTCCGCTGTGCATTTTATTTAAAGAGGTCAGAGGTGTCACAGCCATCGTCATAGATATAATTCTAATAGATTTTTTATATGAATAATGAAATGACCTTCGCTTTTTAACTTTAAAATTCCATTAAATTTTTTTTCCCTTTAATTCGAAAACCAACAATTAAAAATAACTTAACATTTTTATAAATCAAAATAATTTAACAATTTAAAACTCAAGTGCATAAATTCACTAAAATCGTCAATTACGAAAATTCAACTTTTACATTTATCATTATCAAAACTAACTTTGGAACAAAGCATAAAATCTCTAATAAAATCCTTAACAAAAATCCTTTAGAACTTTTAACTAACAAGCTAATGCGGAAAATAAAGTTCATCGGGAGTGTATTGTCGTACTCGATCTACTCAAGCGTCAGCGTCTCCCTCAATATCATCATTACTCAAAACCTAGAGTATGCTTCTGAAATTTTGAAATTTGCATCTCTATATTTTGAATTGTAGGGTGTGAGGAAGACTAAGAATGATGGGCTATTTATAGGTGACGGGAGGATGCTAAATTGGGTGCCTGAATCATGTGCAAACTGGCCTCAAATCCTATGTTTTTGACTTTCCAAAATCTCATTTCATGATTGATTTATTTAACTACCAAATTGTGGGGTTTATTCCTTAATCTCTTCCCTTGGTTGATTTGAAAATAGGGTGGCTAGGTCTAAGGATTTTGTTGTGCAAACTTTTGATGATTTGGTTTCATTCTTTAATCTTGATCCCACTATGCGTAATTATTTAGCTACTACTTAAATTTTAGGAATATCCATGTATTAATTTATCTTATTTCACATGAACCTTGTATGATAATCCAATCTTGTAAATCTTCTTCCCAAATTTTTGAAAATGTGTGTGCTTATACATGTACTAATACCATTTTAATTCAATATGGTTTTTCCAAAAGTATTCCAACCTATTTCCATCTAAAATATGTATACCAAAATAATAAGCATCCTAAATTAGAGTTGCATAAGGGGTTTTCACAGCCATCGTCATAGATATAATTCTAATAAATTTTTTATATGAATAATGAAATGACCTTCGCTTTTTAACTTTAAAATTCCATTAAATTTTTTTCCCTTTAATTCGAAAACCAACAATTAAAAATAACCTAACATTTTTATAAATCAAAATAATTTAACAATTTAAAACTCAAGTGCATAAATTCACTAAAATCGTCAATTACGAAAGTTCAACTTTTACATTTATCATTATCAAAACTAACTTCGAAACAAAGCATAAAATCTCTAATAAAATCCTTAACAAAAATCCTTTAGAATTTTTAACTAACAAGCTCATGCGGAAAATAAAGTTCATCGGGAGTGTACTGTCGTACTCGATCTACTCAAGCGTCAGCGTCTCCCTCAATATCATTGAAACGTCCTGTGTTCTTGTGTTTAAAATGTACTAGGAAATTTTTTTTTTTTAAATTCGGACCGCCCATGAAAATATTTTAATAAAATATTTTGCCCATGATCTAGAACATTCGCTAGCTAGCATTTTGAAATCAAGTGAATAGACATGAAGGATAAAATCAACGCATGAGTTACCAAACCTAAAAAACAATATTCGTGAAACATATTCTCCTCTCCAAAACCACTCTAAACATTAAATAAAGGGTTTTTAAAAATATTTTAACGTAAAATTAAAATCCGTGATCATGAGTGCGGAAAATAGTAGAAGCGCTGGTCCTCGGGTTGTGTGCACCTTCAGTCCAGTCATCTCATGCGTCAAGTCCTCCCTCACCCTCACCTGCATCCATCACACCTAGTGAGTCTAAAGACTCAACACACCAAATCTTTGTAACGAGTAACAGATATAAAATCCCATGCAACAGTGAAAATACTTTTACGTAAAATAACATTTTCGTGATATGCATGACATGAAACTTACCTTTACCTTTTCCTTGATCATAACATAACATGATAACATGACATAATAGCATGACGTGATTCTTTTCATGATCATAACTTTATCTTTTCCTTGATTGAATTCAGATCGTTAATTGTGACTTTCCTGACGTGACATGACATGACATGACATGACGATGGTACCATCTACATGAAACCACAGTACTGGGCGGCGGGGACATCAGCGACACAGGATCGTCAACTGAGCCTTGGCCTATTCTTGGTCATAACCTCAAATCCTCAAATCCTCATAGTCACAATTACTTCACTTTCATCAATATTTTCATGTTTTCATCACCTTATAAAATCATGCATGAATATATTTTCTTTTGGAACCAAGCATGCACCATGTATTTTAAATGTCAACTTTAATCATAAAATTTCATGGACATTTAAAATAAATCATAAATAAATCATGAACATTTCATAAGCATTTAACAATGAACATAATATCATAACAACAGCATTTAGGGCACTGCCATGACCGCTACAAATTTTTAGGTGTAAAAAGACCATTTTACCCCTGGGCTTGACATTTTTCGTTTTCGACCTTTTTCTTGATTTCATGACTCTAACAAGTCCCAAATAATTATTTAAGCTTATATAAATTTTTTTTTCGTAATTTTATTTGGGTTAAAACTCGGACTTTTTCAATTATCTTTTCTTGATTAATTTAACGGCGTTTTAAATCCCGAAAAAAATACCAAACTTTAATATAAAATTCCTAAATTCAAAATTTAGTCTTTTTATATTATTTTAGCTTTTATGGATCACGACTCGCCCCCTTGAGTCGTTTTCCGAATTTTCTTTATTTTAAAACTCGTTTTGACACCCAAACTTCGACCCCGAGCCATCTCTTAATTTTTGCGAGTTACCCCCGAACCGTGTCGAACCAAAACTTGACCAACACCCTAATTTAGCCTACTGAACACTCAACCCATTAAGGACGCTGCCCAAACCACAAAAACGAACCGTCCTAAGGTGAACACATTCTGGCCGAGAATGATCATGTGCATGGATTCTATGTATTGGTGGCTAGACCCTCACCCGACGCCCCAGCCCTTGAGCCCACGTGTTGTGCACCTCCTAAGGACACTAGTGAACCCCCTTGCTCCGCCCGTGCCTCACGCATCGAGCCTACCACGCCTGGAGGAGGCGCGAACCCTGCACAAATCTGTGCAGGGCTCTCGGGTGGAGTCCTAGCCGCGCTAGGACTCTTTCCCGAGCCCTTGGTTCGAGTCCTAGCATGGCTAGGACTCTCACCCCGACTCATGACATCCCTGGCTATGTCTCGGCCCAAGCCAAATCCAAGCCTTACCCTTAAACCGTGACACCCGAACACCAAACTCATGACAGCCACCTTCGGCTTTTGTTTCTTTGGTTTCTTTTGCTTTCTGCCGATCGTGTGTGGGTAAGTGTGGCCTCGTTCTTTTATTAAATCCTTGTTTAAACATGTATAGCATCATGGCAGCCCCCTAAAACATGCAAGACATGAATCGACACAAGAAAACGTTATGTCGTAACGTGAATACGTAAAAACCGTAATAAAACTTCAAGATCTTTGCACATACATTTATTAAATCGATATATAATGTAATGGATGAGAAAAAGCAAGATATTGGGGTGCCTTTGCGTCGTAAATGCACGATATACCGACGGAGACGAAGAACGGGAAGAACCGAGGCTAGATCCACTAAAAACCTTGAAGAACAAAGCTAATTCCCCACGGCCGAGAGGTGTAGCAGCCGAGGGAAGGCTTTCGCTTGTGATAAATATATTTTTTTGTGCGGCGTGAAAACGTGAGTGTGCGTGAGTTTCTTCTGCGCTAGGTTTAGGTTTAATCTTGTTTATATGCTAAACAATTTCATTAATCAGACTCAAGGCCTAATTAACTTTAATTAAGCCCACTAGTACAAGCTAGACTTTAATTAAATTTAGAAAAGCTTAAAAAAAACGTTTTCATAAAAAGAAATAGTGAATTAAATAACCGGACTGCTTAAAAGATTGAATTTTAGTTGAAAGTCCAACACCGATAAAAATATAGTCCCGGCGTATAAAATCACCGCAAAATTTCTAGTTTTCAAAAATACGAGAAGCCATCTCCCCTAAATTAAATAATTAAAATTAATTATTTAATTAAAACATTTTTCAGCACCCGGTCTCCGTTCCTCGATCGTCACTTGAATAACCTTAAAAAAATGCAATTTCATGCAGAATGGCAATAAAATCATAATAAGCATGCATGTCACACAATTAATTAGCCATTAAATTAAATTACTCATTTTTCATATTTTCTAGATTTGCATGCAGTTGGATTACGTCGTCTTAATTTTGGACCTTACAATTCCTCCCCCCTTAAATAGAATTTCGTCCTCGAAATTAGAACTTACCGAATAACTCTGGATAGCGATTCATCAAGTCCCTCTCGGTTTCCCAAGTATCTTCCTCTTCCGAGTGATTCAGCCACTTGACCTTGACCATTGGAATGACTTTATTACGCAATCTTCTCTCTTGCCTTGCCAAGATCTGGACAGGCTTTTCCTCATATGTCATATTTGGAGTTAGCTGAAGAGGCTCATAGTTGAGTACATGTGATAGGTTAGACATGTACTTCCGAAGCATAGAAACATGAAACACGTTGTGAACTCCTGAAAGTGCAGGTGGCAATGCCACTCTATAAGCTAGTGTCCCAATCCTCTCCAAAATCTCAAACGGACCTATAAACCTTGGACTAAGCTTGCCTTTCCTGCCAAAGCGCATAACACCCTTCATGGGTGCTATTTTCACAAATACGTGGTCGCCCACTGCAAACTCTAAGTCCCTTCGCCTCTTGTCCGCATAACTCTTCTGTCGGCTTTGTGCAGTCTTCATTCTCTCACGAATTTTGACTACCAATTTCGCTGTCTCTTCAATAACATCCGGACCAATAACTCTTCTTTCTCCAACCTCGTCCCAATGAATGGGAGATCTACATTTCCTTCCATAGAGTGCCTCAAAAGGAGCCATCCCAATTGATGATTGGAAGCTGTTATTGTAGGTGAACTCCACTAGAGGTAATTTCGGTTCCCAACTGCCTTGGAAATCGATAACGCATGCTCGCAATAGATCCTCCAAGGTCTGAATAACTCTCTCGGATTCTATCCCTCAAAGTCGACTGTACTGAGAGTGTGGCAAGATTAGAGGCCCCGCCCCTAGCATAAACTGTGAGCTCAAACCGCTGAATCTCGGACTGCAACGGTCGCTGAAGAGATATATGAGAGATAACTGCCGCTTTTCTACTCAATGCATCTGCCACAACATTAGCTTTTCCCGGGTGGTAACTAATGTCACAATCATAATCCTTCACTAACTCGAGCCATCTGCGCTGTCTCATATTCAACTCCTTTTGGGTGAAGAAGTACTTCAAACTTTTATGATCGGTGAATATCTTGCACTTCTCCCCATAAAGTTAGTGTCTCCAAATTTTCAGTGCGAAGACTACTGCTGCAAGCTCAAGATCGTGAGTAGGGTAGTTCTTTTCATGAATTTTCAACTGCCGCGACGCATAGGCAATAATTCGGTCGTTTTGCATCAGAACTGCACCCAAACCAAGCTTAGAAGCGTCGGTGTAAAGAACATACTCCCCTTGCCCCGATGGCATAGATAACACTGGTGCTGATATCAAGGCTTGCTTCAACTTGTCAAAACTGTCTTGACACTCGGGTCCCCAAATAAACTTTGCATTTTTCTTTGTCAGGGCGGTCATAGGTACCGCTATAGATGAGAACCCCTGAATAAACTTGCGGTAATAACAAGCTAGTCCCAAGAAACTGCGAATCTCGGTGACACTCTTCGGCACTGGCCACTCTTTCACTGCCTCTACCTTACTTGGATCGACTTCCACTCCACTGCTGGAAATGATGTGGCCTAAAAACGCCACTCTATCAAGCCAAAACTCGCACTTGCTGAATTTTGCAAAAAGCTTCCTGTCTGATAGTACTTGCAGTGCGGATCTCAGATGGCGGCTATGCTCCTCTCTGCTCTTGGAATAGATCAATATGTCGTCGATGAAGACAATAATAAACTGATCCAGATACGGCTGAAATACGCGATTCATGAGAACCATGAAGATCGCTTGCGCATTGGTCAACCCGAATGGCATGACCATAAACTCATAGTGCCCATATCTAGTTCTGAATGCTGTCTTATGGACATCTGCTTCTTTCACTTTCAACTGATGGTATCCCGAACGCAGATCGGTCTTAGAGAAAATCGATGCTCCTTGTAGCTGGTCAAATAAATCCTCGATTCTTGGCAGTGGATACTTATTTTTGATAGTGACCCTATTGAGCTCTCGATAATCGATGCACAGACGCATACTACCATCTTTCTTTTTAACAAACAATACCGGTGCGCCCCATGGAGAGTAACTAGGGCGAATGAAACCCTTGTCTAACAAGTCCTGTATCTGATCTTTCAATTCTTTCATTTCTGCAGGTGCTAGACGATAGGGTGCTTTCGAGATAGGAACTGTGCCCGGCATTAGATCAATAGAGAATTCCACTTCACGATCGGGCGGAATGCCAGAAACGTCCTCGGGAAAGACGCTAGGAAAATCTCTCACAATGTCCACATCCTCTAGCTTCTGACTGATAGGCTCATGTTCAATAGTGACACATGCTAGATAAGCTGAGCATCCACACTTAATAAGCTTTCTTGCACAAAGGCAAGAGATGATGTGCGGCATTTGCTTGTTCCTCGCCTCCTCAAAAACAAAAGGTTTACCACTAGGCGGTCGGATAGACACTGATCGCTGCCTGAAATCAATCGAAGCTCCATTCACTGATAACCAATCCATCCCAAGTATAATATCGAATTCGGGCATAGGGAGCAGAATAAGATCTGCCCGAACTACATCTTTGAATAAACGAAGCTCCAGATTCTTGACAATTTTAGACGTGAGCATCTGATCACCGGATGGAATCGAAACTTTGAAACCCAAACCCATATCTTGAGGAGTAATATTCAGTCTTTTGATGAAGGTTTCAGATATGAAGTTATGTGTAGCTCCTGAATCTAGCAATGCGTAGGTAGCTACACCAAGAATGATAATCCTCTATGCGGTGAAAGATGTCCTTTAAATCTTTTCGAGTTGAAACTTAAGGGTTTTACTATCATTAATTTCCCACATTCATAAGAAGATTACATGTTGAGCTTAAGCATTTCATGAAAATTGTATCTTAGTCCTTACATTTTCGAATTTCATACCTTCTAGTCCCCCAATTTTGGATAATTGCAATTTGGCCCTTAGGTTTTCGCATAATTTCATTTTTGTCCTTAAAACTTTCGAAGTTTACCCTTAGTGCTCATGGTTTTCGGTAATTACAATTGAAGCCTTAATATTTTGATTTATTACATTTCGGTCCCTCAAATTCGGAATTTGCATCTTAGGCCTCAATTTTCGGTTTTTGCACAATAAACCCCCAAATATTTCGGAAATTGCACCAAGAACCCTTGCCAAATTTTCGAAAAAACCCAAAATTTAATCGGTTATGATATTCTTTAATTTTGGCCCTAAAACTTTTTATTTGGATACCTCACATCCTTAACATAAAATAAGGCACAAAATTCATATCATTTTCTAGGGTGCTAAAAATCATAACTTAACCTCAAATAAGTAGGACATGCAACCTAAGTTTCCCTTAGGTTAAATCTTGCTTCCCAAATCAATTCTAGTAACCAATTTAACATTTCATGCAAGAATAGGCAATATGAAAGGGTTAAATAACTAGGTTACCTGTGATAAGGGTAGTGTCTGCCTCTTCCTCTGCTTCCTCAGCATTCATAACATAAACTCGCCCTGTTGTAGGTGCCTTCTTCTTTGGGCAATCAATAGCCTTGTGCCCACTCTCCTTGCAATAGAAACACTTGAAAGAACCCCATTCACACTTGCCCAAGTGCGGGCGATTACATTCCTTGCAAAGTTGCCTCTCAGCAGGCGGCGGTGCTCCCTGATTTTGTGGCTTCTGTTGTCCCCGATTTCTGTTTTGACCCTGGGGCTTTTGAGGCCCTTGAGGTCTAGATGGACCTGTATTCTGCCTCTTGTTTGGCTGACTGTTATTATTGTGCTGTTGCCTCTTACGCTGAATTTCAAAATCAATCTCCCTCAAAGCTTGCTCAGACCTGAAGGCACATGTGGTGGCAGCAGCATAGTCTATTGGATGCATCATCATGACGTTGTTGCGCAAAGTAGGGCGAAGGCCATCCATAAAGTGTCTAAGCTTTTCTGCAGGATCTCTAGCAATAAGGGGCACAAAGTGACAGCCCCTATCGAATTTCTTCACGTAATCTGCCACAGACAAGTCTCCCTGATGGAGGCTCATAAACTCTCTCTTCAGTCGGCCTCTAGCATCCGCAGTAAAATACTTCTCATAGAAAATTTTTTTGAATTGAGGTCAAGTAAGTGTAGCAAGGTTAACACCATGCTCGACCCCTTCCCACCACAGTGAAGCATCATCCCTAAGCAGGTAGGTGGTACACCTCACACGGACGACATCCCCCATATTCAGATAACGAAAATGTACCTCCAAAGAACGTATCCAGCTCTCAGCAGCAAATGGATCAGTGGTGCCAGAAAATTCCTTCGGCGCGAGCCTCCGGAACTGATCATAGATATCCTGTGGTGGCCTAGGAGCCTGCTGTACATGCTGCTGCTGCTGTAACTGCTGTAACTGTAACTGCAACTGCTGCTGTTGCAACTGCTGCTGCTGTAACTGTTGCTCAAATAAACGAGCCATCCCCTCAAGAGCTCGAGTAGCAGCATCTGGTGGTGGTGGTGGTGGAGGTCCATCCCCTTGGTTATTTCCTTGACGATTAACACTGTTTTCTTCTTGGTTTTCGATGACAGTGGCACGACGTGGAGGCATTTTATCTGAACGTTTTCCAAAATCTAACGTAACCAACATGCATTTAAATCTACGTTTTCTAATCATGTGACATATCGTGATTCATTTAGAAACTTTAAGCATATAAGGCATAAATAATCATAAAACTCGTAAACATGCGGTGTAAGCATATCATTCACATAATCATGCAGGTAACTTCATACTGAATCATGTAAAGCATGTAAAAACTTACAAACTTGAGGCTTGACGACTGATCTTTCTAGCGCTGATGGTGGCACAACCCTTTACAGGACCTTTGCTCTGATACCAACTGAAACGTCCCGTGTTCTTGTGTTTAAAATGTATTAGGAAATTTTTTTTTTTTAAAATTCGGACCGCCCATGAAAATATTTTAATAAAATATTTTGCCCATGATCTAGAACATTCGCTAGCTAGCATTTTAAAATCAAGTGAATAGACATGAAGGATAAAATCAACGCATGAGTTACCAAACCTAAAAAGCAATATTCGTGAAACATATTCTTTCAAAATTTAGTCTTTTTATATTATTTTAGCTTTTATGGATCACGACTCGCCCCCTTGAGTCGTTTTCCGAATTTTCTTTATTTTAAAACTCGTTTTGACACCCAAACTTCGACCCCGAGCCATCTCTTAATTTTTGCGAGTTACCCCCAAACCGTGTCGAACCAAGACTTGACCAACACCCTAATTTAGCCTACTGGACACTCAACCCATTAAGGACGCTGCCCAAACCACAAAAACGAACCGTCCTAAGGTGAACACATTCTGGCCGAGAATGATCATGTGCATGGATTCTATGTATTGGTGGCTAGACCATCACCCGACGCCCCAGCCCTTGAGCCCACGTGTTGTGCACCTCCTAAGGACACTAGTGAACCCCCCTTGCTCCGCCCGTGCCTCACGCATCGAGCCTACCACGCCTGGAAGAGGCGCGAACCCTGCACAAATCTGTGCAGGGCTCTCGGGTGGAGTCCTAGCCGCGCTAGGACTCTTTCCCGAGCCCTTGGTTCGAGTCCTAGCATGGCTAGGACTCTCACCCCGACTCATGACATCCCTGGCTATGTCTCGGCCCAAGCCAAATCCAAGCCTTACCCTTAAACCGTGACACCCGAACACCAAACTCATGACAGCCACCTTCGGCTTTTGTTTCTTTGGTTTCTTTTGCTTTCTGCCGATCGTGTGTGGGTAAGTGTGGCCTCGTTCTTTTATTAAATCCTTGTTTAAACATGTATAGCATCATGGCAGCCCCCTAAAACATGCAAGACATGAATCGACACAAGAAAACGTTAGGTCGTAACGTGAATACGTAAAAACCGTAATAAAACTTCAAGATCTTTGCACATACATTTATTAAATCGATATATGATGTAATGGATGAGAAAAAGCAAGATATTGGGGTGCCTTTGCGTCGTAAATGCACGATATACCGACGGAGACGAAGAACGGGAAGAACCGAGGCTAGATCCACTAAAAACCTTGAAGAACAAAGCTAATTCCCCACGGCCGAGAGGTGTAGCAGCCGAGGGAAGGCTTTCGCTTGTGATAAATATATTTTTTTGTGCGGCGTGAAAACGTGAGTGTGCGTGAGTTTCTTCTGCGCTAGGTTTAGGTTTAATCTTGTTTATATGCTAAACAATTTCATTAATCAGACTCAAGGCCTAATTAACTTTAATTAAGCCCACTAGTACAAGCTAGACTTTAATTAAATTTAGAAAAGCTTAAAAAAAACGTTTTCATAAAAAGAAATAGTGAATTAAATAACCGGACTGCTTAAAAGATTGAATTTTAGTTGAAAGTCCAACACCGATAAAAATATAGTCCCGGCGTATAAAATCACCGCAAAATTTCTAGTTTTCAAAAATACGAGAAGCCATCTCCCCTAAATTAAATAATTAAAATTAATTATTTAATTAAAACATTTTTCAGCCCCCGGTCTCCGTTCCTCGATCGTCACTTGAATAACCTTAAAAAAATGCAATTTCATGCAGAATGACAATAAAATCATAATAAGCATGAATGTCACACAATTAATTAGCCATTAAATTAAATTACTCATTTTTCATATTTTCTAGATTTGCATGCAGTTGGATTACGTCGTCTTAGTTTTGGACCTTACAATCATCATTACTTGCAGCATTCAAACCTAGTGAGTATATTGATTCAACACGTCATAAAAATGAGTAATAAGTAATACATATACAAGCACATGTATTAAAATCATACTTCTATTTAAAATAATTTTAAGCATAAATAAATCATATATCGTAAAATTATAAAATCGTAAAGCTTTGCATCATTTATCATTTTGTGTGAATTTTGATTCTTGAAAGTGACTAGCACCAATGCGCATGAAGACAGGCAATAGGCACCGACGTAAAATAATAGAAATACGATCGTCGGGCTCACTCTGGGGCATTGTCCCGTAAACGGGCTCCTTGTGGAACCTATTCCCTCACGATATTCCTATAAAATTGTAAGTTCAATGTTCTTTCTTAAAACAGATCCCCCACATATCTTCTATCATCTGTGTAATAGTCTATTCACATCCTTCAAAATATTTTTTCTTTTTATTTTTATTTCAAAAAATATCACCACTTTCCAAAAATAGCATTTTTACAGTTAAAACTTTACAACTTTACAATAAATCATAAAATATCATATTTTCATCAAAATCATCATATATATCATTTAATATGCGTTATGACCCTTCGGGATACTGACAACCCTTTTTGTACTACTCAGGTGTAAAATTACCGTTTTTCTCTTGGATTCTAAAATTCTCGATTTTGACTTTCTCTTACTTTTATTGACTTTAGAATATCCCAAATCATTATTTAAGCTTAAATTTAATTTTTAATATTTTTATTTAGCTAAATTTGAGGATTTCGATTTAATTTTGTATTTATTAATTTGTGAAGCATTTAATTCCCGGATTAATTAAAACTTTAATATTTTCTTCCCAAATTTTAAAATAAGATTTTTATTACCTAAACTACCCTCATGAACCATGAACCGACCCCTCGTGGAACATGGTCCGACCCCTTATAAACTTCAATATTTGAACCCTAGCTTGTTCCTCTCGAGCCATCTCACGTTTTTCTTGAACCATGGCAAAGCCACCTCGAGCCATCCCTTGACCAGACCTCTTAGGGACCTTACTGACCACTCCTAGCCCATCTAACCAGCCCCTATCCCATGCCACAGTTTCCAGCACATGAGCCACGACCGAGACTTGCATGCTAGGACTTCAACATGCTAGGACTCTTCTACTCGCTTAACCACCGGCCCTTCTAGACCCTAGATATCCCTGGACCAGCCTCAGACCCAACCTAACTAGCCCTCATGTGGGGACCCGGGCTCTAACTCTTTCTTTGGAATGTAATGGATCATTAATTTAAAAAGTGGGTCAAATTTTCGCTTTTCAACATTAATTCTAATGAATATAAACAAACATAAATTCTTTATTTAAATTACAAACATAATGTACCAACATAACATACAACATGTCTTGTTCATCCATACTCAACAAACTAGTAATTAAATACAGTACATGTCAAAGGTACAACCACTAGTCCTTCTGCTAAGCCCGAGATCACCACGCTATGTCCATCTCCCATCCTCTGCGTGACCCAGATCCTGCCTCACCTGTTGTTATGCACACATACAGACATAACAACAGCCGGAAACTCCGGTGAGAACAAATCCCAGTATAAACATGTATACATGCATATAATCAATTAAACATGAAACATACTATCATGAATGAAATCATATGCACATGCAATGCAATGCGAATCAAACCATGTCTGGACTCGACTCGACTAGAACTCTAGGGATCCCGGTGTGAATAAGACGTCAATGGCTGTCACCTACCCTGCCACTCGGGGTGACTGTACGTCTTATTCCTAGACTTCGGTCTGAGCTGTATCAACGACTGCAATAGGAGTCGAGGCTGCTCCTAAGCTGAGATACACCGAACATCTAGATAGTTGACAATGGCTGTCAACGACTCTCCTATCTTAAATGCAATGACTATCAACCTGTAACAAAGCATGCTCATATTCATATCTGAATATTACCATAATCTTACATGCTTGAATACAATTCTATAATCAAAGCATAATCATGTAACAAGTATAAACAAGTCATAAACATGTTACCAAATCTAGATACAATTTGACGGTATAACGACGTGATTTCTCAATACCGCTCAATTCAACTTTCATCATATCTCAATATCTACTTTCCACAATCAAAAATCAACCTCTTAGAACATTATATTCTCAAAATCTGCACAATCTCGATTCAATACATGCTGGAAATTCCTAGTAAATGCATACGCTATCATTTCTTCGTTCCGGTTTAGATTATAAACTCATAATCATCACAAGAACACTTATCTATATGCATAATACATTTTCTCCAATACATGTTTTTCAAACCATGCTGAAGTTAAAGAAACTTACATCACTTTGAAGCTCTTGATGCAATGATCAATAATTTAAGCTTGAATTTAAAATCGGATAGCTAAATCTTGATAAATCTTACCTCAAAGTTTTGAAGAAACTTGAGGATTCTAAGAAAGCTCTCGTTCTCAGCTGCTGGAATGAAGAAATGACTGAATCAGCATCACTTCTATATATATATATGCCATGTGTCAAGACAAGAAGAAGGGGTGGATTTCTCGCATGCAGCACCGCGGGTGCGCTCATGTTCAGACCGCGGGTGCGCTCAGGCTTCGACCACAATTTCATTTTCCTAAAATGCCGACCGCGGGTGCGGTCTTTACAACACCGCGGGTGCGGTCTTTACACCGCGGGTGCGGTCTTGCTGCACCGCGGGTGCGGTGATGCTACAGAAATTTTGGCTAACTTACTGTCCATGCACCGCGGGTGCGGTGTCTACAAGCACTGCGGGTGCGGTATGGCTTCGGCAGCACATTCAAAATTCCATGATTTATGACCGCGGATGCACTCTTGTTCTGAGCGCGGGTGCAGTCTTGCAAAACCCTCATTTCTCATGTATTTTCTTCCCTCTTTGCATTTCATGCATTCTCGTATTCTCCAAATCGTTCGTCAATAAAAACTAATAACCACGAGCCTTACATTTCTCCCCCTCTAAGAAATGATTTCGTCCCCGAAATCGCAGGCATTACTAAACATATATGACAAGTAAGATAATCAAAACTGAAAATTTACTTACATCATGTAAACAACTCGGGATGTTTCTGTTGCATGTTTGCTTTTGTCTCCCAAGTCGCTTCTTCGATGCCATGACGACTCCATTGGACTTTCACTAGAGGAATAGTCTTCGTTCTGAGCTTCTTTTCCTTTCGATCAAGAATCTGTATTGGTTGTTCAACGTAGCTTAAAGTCTGATCAAGCTCAGCTTCGTCAGGACGAATGACATGAATCAAACATCAGGCATGTATTTACGCAACATCGATACATGAAAGACGTCATGTATCCCAGATAACGAAGGAGGAAGAGCAAGTCGATAAGCTCGATCGCCAATCTTTTCAAGAATTTCGTAAGGACCAATGTATCGCGGAGACAATTTCCCACGCTTGCCAAATCTGACAACGCCTCTGAACGGGGAAATTTTCAAGAATACTCTATCTCCTTGTTCAAATACCAACGGTCTACGTCTGATATTGGCGTACTTGGCTTGCCTATCCTGTGTTGTCTTCATTCTTTTCTGAATAATCTTGATCTTCTCAGCCATGTCACGAATCATATCTGGCCCAAGTTCTGGTACCTCTGAGATGTCATCCTAGTATAGAGGAGATCTGCACTTCTTACCATATAACGCTTCAAACGGTGCCATCTCAATGCTCATCTGATAGCTATTATTGTAAGAGAATTCACAAAGAGGTAAGGAATCTTGCCAACTAGTGCCAAAATCTAGCACCACGGCTCTCAACATATCCTCTAAAGTCTGGATAGTCCGCTCTGACTGTCCGTCTGTCTGAGGATGATACGCAGTACTCAGGTGTAATGTCGTACCCAAAGCCTGCTGTAAACTGTGCCAGAAGTGAGAAGTGAATCGTGGATCACGATCTGATACGATAGACTTCGGCACACCATGTAATCTGACTACCTCTCGAACATATATCTCCGCCATTTGATCGTGTCTGTAAGTCATTCTATATGGGATGAAGCAAGCTGATTTGGTCAATCTGTCGATAACGACCCAAATCGCATCACAGCCTCGGGAAGATCGGGGTAACTTCGTCACGAAATCCATGGAAATGTGATCCCATTTCCATTCTGGAATAGCTAAACTCTGAAGTAACCCTCCGGGCTTCTTCCTCTCGGCCTTCACCTGTTGGCAGTTCAAGCATTTAGACACATACTCTGCGATGTCTGACTTCATCTGCTTCCACCAGAACTGTGTCTTCAAGTCATTGTACATCTTCCTGCCACCAGGATGGATGCTGAACCGACTGCCGTGTGCTTCGGACAAAATTTGATGTTTCAAATCTGGAACATCTGGCACTACAAGGCGGTTATTCACATACAGCACATGATCACGTACCTGATATTCAGATACATGTCCTGCTCTGACCATCTGAATTGATCTTTGCACATTCTGATCGGTTCGTTGAGCTTCTTTGATCCTCCTGATCAAGTAAGACTCAACTTGAATAGCAGCAAGTCGTAGTGGCCTCCTGTCTGTATCAAATTCTAGTCCAGAGAAACAGCAATTTTCAACTAGCTTTGTAACACCCATCGTTGATAAGGATAGGGAACAAACCTTTCGACTTAAGGCGTCTGCTGCTGCATTTGACTTCCCTGGATAATATTTGATTTCGCAATCAAAGTCTTTTAACAGATCAAGCCATCTACGCTGCCTCATGTTCAACTCCGACTGAGAAAACAAATATTTTAGGCTTTTATGGTCTGAGTAGATCTCAAATTTCTCGCCATAAAGATAATGACGCCAGATCTTGAGGGCAAATACGATAGCCGCAAATTCAAGATCATGAATGGGGTATCGAGTCTCGTGAGTCTTCAACTGTCTTGAGGCATATGCGACCACATGACCTCGCTGCATAAGCACACATCCCAAACCTCTGTGAGGGGCATCACAATATACAACGAAATCACCCGTACCTGAAGGAATCATCAAGACAGGTGCACTGGTCAGTCTTTTCTTCAATTCTAGAAAGCTAGACTCACACTCCTCAGACCATAGGAATGGCGCATTCTTCTGTGTCAATTGTGTAATTGGCTTCGCAATACGGGAGAAATCTTGGATGAATCGTCTATAGTATCCTGCTAGGCCCATGAAACTGCGTATTTCTGGCACCGAAGTCGGTCTTGGCCAATTGATCACAGCTTCCACTTTACTCGGATCAACAGAAATACCATCTCCAGAAATGATATGTCCCAAGAATACAACTCGATTCAGCCAAAACTCACACTTTGACAATTTCGCATACAGTTGCTCGTTTCTCAACGTCTGCAAGACAATTCTGAGATGCTCTGCATGCTCATTTCTGTTCTTAGAATACACCAGAATATCATCTATGAAAACGATCACAAAATCATCTAAATACCTCTGAAACACTTGATTCATCAAGCCCATAAATACCGCTGGAGCATTTGTTAAACCAAAAGGCATGACAATAAATTCGTAATGCCCATACCTGGTTCGAAATGCTGTCTTCGGTATGTCCACATCTCTAACTCGGAGCTGATGATATCCGGATCGCAAATCAATCTTAGAGTATACCGAAGATCCCTGTAATTGATCAAACAAATCGTCGATGCGCGGCAAAGGATACTTGTTCTTCACTGTTGTCTTGTTCAACTGTCTGTAATCAATACACAGTCGCATCGAACCATCTTTCTTTCTAACGAATAGTACCGGAGCGCCCCAAGGAGATACACAAGGTCTGATATATCCCTTGGCTAGCAAATCTTCCAACTGTGCCTTCAATTCTTTTAGTTCGATGGGTGCCATCCTATACGGAGCTCTCGAAATAGGGACGGTACCTGGTACAAGATCAATACTAAAATCTACCTCTCGAATCGGAGGTAATCCTGGAATCTCATCTGGAAAAATATCTGCAAATTCCCGTACTACTGGCAGATCCGCCAATGCCGGGCTCGACTTCTGCATATCTACAGCATAAATAAAGAAACCATCTGCTCCTTTTTGTAACAATCTGTTCATATTAAGAGCCGAAATCAAGGGAATCCGAGATCTGGAACCCTTCCCGTAGAATTTCCACTCGTCTGTCATCTCGGGTCTGAATCTGACAATCTTATG
Organism: Primulina eburnea; assembly: GCF_022965805.1. Lineage (NCBI taxonomy): Eukaryota > Viridiplantae > Streptophyta > Magnoliopsida > Lamiales > Gesneriaceae > Primulina > Primulina eburnea. The sequence goes on along the minus strand of NC_133106.1, from coordinate 2,051,206 downwards.
AAAACAATCTACAGTGGCTCTGTACTTCGTTAGTATGTCAATACCGACTATGCAATCAAAGTCAACTAACCCAAGTACAATGCAATCTAGATCAAGTTCATGACCCTCAAACTGTAAGATGCAATGTCTAACCGTAGTCACCGATATCAAACCACTTCCCAACGGAGAAGTAATAGACACAACATCTAACAAGGACTCAACAGGCAAAGAATGCAATAATGCAAATCGTTCCGATATGAATGTATGCGATGCACCCGTATCTATCAATATATAAGCAGGATAACCGCAAAGGAAACAGTTACCTGCAATGACATCATCTGGGGCATCCTGTGCTTGCTCCTCTGTCAACGCAAACACCTGAGCCTGTTGTCGGATCGGCTGGCTCCCGGTCTGACCACCTCTGGTTCGAGGCTGGGTCTGTGTAGGTGGCGGCTGAAATGAGTGAACAGATGAAGCTTGCCTCTCAGGCTGAGTCACTGATGCTGATGACCCTGCACCCTGAAATCTCGATGCTCCACTTCTCTGAGGACAGACCTTGGCATAATGTCCCGGTTGCTTGCATATGTTACACCTGCCCACTACACCTTGACACTGTTCTGTGGCATGCTTACCTCCACAAGTACTGCAATATCCACTCATCACCTCTAAACTCTGGCCAGGACCTCTCTGTCTTGACCCGCTGGAGCTCGATGAACTGCTCCCTGCCCTCTTAAACTGTTTGCCCTTTGCTTTTAACGGATCCTTCCGCCCGCTGCTACTACCGCTGCTATCAAATCTAGGAGGATGTTGTGCTGGAGGTAGTGGCGGTCTCGGACTCGGAGCAACATACGGAACACTCCGTTGCCTAAGCAACCCTGCTTCAGCTCCTTTGGCACGATTCAATGCATCCGAGAAATTGTTGGGTCTCCCCGTATTTACCAACGTAAAGATATCTGGATTCAGGCCATTTATAAACTGATCTGCTACGGCCTCATCATTACCTGAAACGTGAGGTGCAAAGCGAAGCAAAGAAAAAAATTTAGCAACGTATTCTTCAATGTTCAGTTGCCCTTGCCTCAGGTTTGCAAATTCAGCGCATTTATCTTTACGGTAGGATACAGGAAAGAATCGCTGATAGAACTCCGTCTTGAATGCTTTCCATGTAATCTCGGTGCCACGCTGTTCTAGTGCCCTCCTAATATTCAACCACCAATACTTAGCCACGTCTTGCAGTTGATGGCCAATGAGTTTCACTCGCTTCTCATCATTATATTCCAGATATTCGAATAACATCTCGATATCCTCCAACCAACTTTCACATTCAATTGCATTCTTTGTACCCTTTAAAATCGGTGGTCGGAATGACTGGAATCGCTTTAATAAGGTCTCCATGGGCGTAGCAGTGACATCCATCGTATCACCAGATGTGCTACCCTGTTCTGGTGCTGGTGGTCATAAAGGAACGGATGCTCTTCTGGGAGGCATGTGTCTGATATTCAAACAGTTTAGTATACAATCTATACTAACCGTCTCAGCCTTCCTCTGATCATTTACCTCTGATCCAGAAGCGGTTCTGATTCAGTTCATTACATGCTGTAATCACATCATATATAGTACAACACATACATAAGAAGGAAAGCAATAATCATGCTAGCACCCCAAAAGCAAGGAAGATGACTCGATCTACCCCGCTCATTCTACTCTATCTCCGTCTACAGAACCTACGGCTCTGATACCACCTGTTGTGGGGACCCGGGCTCTAACTCTTTCTTTGGGATGTAATGGATCATTAATTTAAAAAGTGGGTCAAATTTTCGCTTTTCAACATTAATTCTAATGAATATAAACAAACATAAATTCTTTATTTAAATTACAAACATAATGTACCAACATAACATACAACATGTCTTGTTCATCCATACTCAACAAACTAGTAATTAAATACAGTACATGTCAAAGGTACAACCACTAGTCCTTCTGCTAAGCCCGAGATCACCACGCTATGTCCATCTCTCATCCTCTGCGTGACCCAGATCCTGCCCCACCTGTTGTTATGCACACATACAGACATAACAACAGCCGGAAACTCCGGTGAGAACAAATCCCAGTATAAACATGTATACATGCATATAATCAATTAAACATGAAACATACTATCATGAATGAAATCATATGCACAAGCAATGCAATGCGAATCAAACCATGTCTGGACTCGACTCGACTAGAACTCTAGGGATCCCGGTGTGAATAAGACGTCAATGGCTGTCACCTACCCTCCCACTCGGGATGACTGTACGTCTTATTCCTAGACTTCGGTCTGAGCTGTATCAACGACTGCAATAGGAGTCGAGGCTGCTCCTAGGTTGAGATACACCGAACATCTAGATAGTTGGCAATGGCTGTCAACGACTCTCCTATCTTAAATGCAATGACTATCAACCTGTAACAAAGCATGCTCATATTCATATCTGAATATTACCATAATCTTACATGCTTGAATACAATTCTATAATCAAAGCATAATCATGTAACAAGTATAAACAAGTCATAAACATGTTACCATATATATACAACAATACTAGTATGTGATTTTGGTTGGGAAACTCAAATAATATCTTATTTGAGTTGTGCTTCCCAAACAAACATGACTTATACCTTTCGTGTCGCAAAGTCTGTGATGTAGTCGAAGTCTCGCTATCACGTTGCCAATATAAATCTGAAATGGCACCATCAATGTGCATTCTATCAATACACAACTCAAACAACTCCTATCTCAATCAATAACCAAATCTAGATACAATTTGACGATATAACGACGTGATTTCTCAATACCGCTCAATTCAACTTTCATCATATCTCAATATCTACTTTCCAAAATCAAAAATCAACCTCTTAGAACATTATATTCTCAAAATCTGCACAATCTCGATTCAATACATGCTGGAAATTCCTAGTAAATGTATACGCTATCATTTCTTCGTTCCGGTTTCGATTATAAACTCATAATCATCACAAGAACACTTATCTATATGCATAATACATTTTCTCCAATACATGTTTTTCAAACCATGCTGAAGTTAAAGAAACTTACATCACTTTGAAGCTCTTGATGCAAGGATCAATAATCTAAGCTTGAATTTAAAATCGGATAGCTAAATCTTGATAAATCTTACCTCAAAGTTTTGAAGAAACTTGAGGATTCTAAGAAAGCTCTCGTTCTCAGCTGCTGGAATGAAGAAATGACTGAATCAGCATCACTTCTATATATATATATGCCATGTGTAGACAAGAAGAAGGGGTGGATTTCTCGCATGCAGCACCGCGGGTGCGCTCATGTTCAGACCGCGGGTGTGCTCAGGCTTCGACCACAATTTCATTTCCTAAAATGCCGACAGCGGGTGCGGTCTTTACACCGCGGGTGCGGTCTTGCTGCACCGCGGGTGCGTTGATGCTACGGAAATTTTGGCTAACTTACTGTCCATGCACCGCGGGTGCGGTGTCTACAAGCACTGCGGGTGCGGTATGGCTTCGGCAGCACATTCAAAATTCCATGATTTATGACCGCGGGTGCACTCTTGTTCTGAGCGCGGGTGCAGTCTTGCAAAACCCTCATTTCTCATGTATTTTCTTCCCTCTTTGCATTTCATGCATTCTCGTATTCTCCAAATCGTTCGTCAATAAAAACTAATAACCACGAGCCTTACACCCCAGCACCTGTGAGACCCTCTTGCCTGTAGCCTCTAAAACGCACATAGGGAAGAGTCCATGCAGTTTTGGACTTTTCCCTTACGGCAGCCCTTGAATCATAGCATGGCTAGGACTCTTCCGAGACCTTAGAGAGGTCCCTCACCGAGCCCCCCAGCCAGCCATGGCCGAGCCGCAAGCAGCCTAGCCCTTAGCCGCGCCTTTGATCCCTAGTACACGTAGGAAACCTTCGTTTCTACCCTCCCTTGTGCACAGCCCCTTCCAGCTCATGCCCAGCCCTCGTTTCCACCTTAACTCATCCATGTCATATCCACAAACATCCTATGTTGGCAGCGTACTCGTTGAAAATCATAACACGATCATATATACGTAAAAATCTTCAAAACTTTGAAAATAATTGTCAACACGATAAGCAATTCGAACTCCAATATTTTTCATGCAAAAATATATAAAACATACATAATATGAATTGAATGTTGCGTCAAAGAAGTTTAGAAACGTACCTTTGTGTTTTAGACCGCTCGAAAATACGATCATCGGCGTGGGGTGCGGGAAAGAACGAATGGACGACGAAGACTACTTGTTTTCTTTCCTTAAGATTTTTGAAATTTAGTGTGTATTGTGTGTGAGGGTCGGCTGATATGGTGCTTAGAATACCTAGGATTTCTTTTTTATAGATTTTAATTTGCATGATAATGGGCTTAGGTTTTGGGCCTTTGAGTTTAGGAGCAATTTGGCCTAGTCATCCTAGGTAAATTGGGCTCAATAACACATATTTAATTGAAAAGTAAAAGGTTATAAAAGTTTTGTTTTCAAAAAATATACATTTTATATTTTAAAAGTTCATCGTTTGCTCAAAACCGGCTTCTCGGGTAAACTCGTGCGCATCTCGTAAAATAATTTGAATTCTATTATTTTTAGAAAAATTTAATCATTTTTAATCATACTAATAAGTCTTGAAAATTTTTATTCAAAATATTTAATTTTTTTTTGTCATCCTTGGTCTCCTTTCCCCAGTCTATTATCGAATATTCGTGTAAAAATCCTTCAAGTTCATGAAACTATGCCATATAATAATTTAATCATGCAATCATATTTAATCATATAATACGCATCAAGTAAGCATTTAAAATTAGTTAATTAAAATAATTATGTAATTTAATTCATTTACATACATGTGGTTTACGTAGGTTTTTTTTTTTTTGACGTTACAAATTATTTTTTTAAATAATAAAATTTTTGATTGAACTGGAAAGAGATTAAATTAATTATCATGACTAGTGTATCGATACATGCAATACGTGTGCTTTTTTATTTTATAAAATGTTGATTTATTTAAAATATTAATCATTACAATAATTTGGATAAAATTAAAATATTAGATATTCTAAAAATCCGGATGAGTTTAATCAAAGATATGGTATCATATCAACAATGATGAATAAGTAATAGGATATTGTTGGAGATAAGTGTTAGTATGAGTTAAAAGAAAATGACAATTTAATATGTAAAATTAATTAAGATGTTACCAAATTGATTGTAGTTATGGTAGATTTTTAATTTTATATATAATAAGATATTGTCATATAGATGAGATAACACACATAGACACTATTTCAATACAATTTATCTGACTAACCTGATTTGTAAATTATGCATTAAGCCCCTCATTTTATTTATTTAATCAAATGATTAAATAACAAAATGCTCAATGTATCCAAAAAATAAAAGAAGTTTCGGTCCAATTTTCGACCGTTTCATTACCCAAACTGGACGATGTAAGATCACAACTATTTCTGAGAGAGAGATGTGATTGTTTCAACCTGTCCGTGCATGTAAAAAAAAAAAAGAAAAAAAAAATTGATTCGAAAAAATCCGAGCAGTTGGATCGACCCTTGCGTCCGCAAGGGTTAGGGTCGAGTCGTTTGTGCTCCGACGTTGTTTTGCAGTCTGAGGTGAGACCTGTACGTTTCTTTTCGTCTTCTTCCATTCGTTTGATTCTTGTGGATGTGAGTTGCCAGTTGACTCCTCAAATATTCAAACTTTTGGGAGAAAAATAAAAGATTATGTGAAATGGGAGACACATACTTTGTTTGCTTGTGCATGTAACATGCCCTGTCACCTGTGCCAGCGTGTGTACATATATACACTTAATGTCTGCCTGACCCTGGCACGCAGTGAATGTGTAACTGCGTGGAAGAAATGGATTCGGCAGCTTATGGTGATACATACAGGATTTTCTTGAAGATGTGACACAAATTCATAGTATTAATTTTGCAAGTTATGGAATTCACTGTATGTCGTATTAAATTAATGTTTCAAGTGGTTTCGTATATGCTAATGTGACAACTAGTCTATGAATAGAAGAAAATTTATTTGAATTTGGGATTTATTTTCCATTTCTTTTTATGCTGAAAAATCTTATTTTGGGGTGTGAAGTTTCGGTTTTTCCTCGCAAGGTAGGTAAAATGGTGGAGTTGAAAAACAACGGATCGTTGCACTGGTGGTGGTTTGACAGTCACAACAAGACCAATCCGAATCGGTCCCCATGGCTTCAGTCCACTCTTTCGGGTAAGAACATACTCCTTATTTTCCTTTTTGTATTCGTTCCATTTGATTTTTAGATGAAGTTAGTAGTACTGTTTATATACTCTGCTGTAAAGTTGAGGCTTTTACAAATACTTGAACTTTGTGATGGTAGAATCTTGAAGTGAAATGGCGCTTTGAACTTCTTGATTGTGCTTTATCATAGTTATTCTCTAAGAGATTTCATTAATGAGCAGAAAATTAAAAGGGAGCTATCTTTTGGGTGTAAAATGGCTTGCCGCCCGGAATAAAATTCATGGCAGTACAAGTGGGATTGTTGTGTTCTCATTGCATCATCTTTTACCATCTTTCTTTTGTTTGATCAATTCAGGGCTGTCGAAGATTAAAAAGTAGGATGTAAAGTATACGAGTGTTGCCTGCTATTATAATTAAGTGCTTCTCGTTGAACATGCCTTGGTGCAAGAAAATATTGAATCAGACACAGAAGAAGTTTCAATGGTTGCTGTGGGCGTGGAACTGATGAGGTTGGGGGCAGAAGTGGAGAAACTTAGAGAAGAGAAGGAGTTGAACACCAAGCAACTAACTCAGAAGGATGAAGAGAAAAAGGAGGTTATCATGCAGCTAAGTCTAGCAATAGATTTGCTGAGGGAGGAGAATTTGAAGTCGAGGAAGATTGTTGCCGCTAAAACTACCCCCAAGAAAGAATGCCCCGTCGAGTTCAAGAACCCGAAAGGCAATTTCCTTGGAAGATTGTTCAATGGAATGGCAAAAACACCAGCTAATATAGTTGCTCTTTAGTGTCCATCGTATGTATGATCACAAAAATGTAAAAGATGTCATGGATTCTTCTGGAACTGCAATCGACCAAGAACTGCTATGCCTTGTGTATTCTTTTGTGTGAACTTCATTTACATTCTATTCGTGTTTTTGCATCTAGTGAGGCATCTCTTCGAATTTCTTGATAGGTTGTAATTCTTATATACTGATTCCGTTGATCTTATCAAAAGTCCCCAACCTTGAAATCACACTCGAGTTAAGTCGGTTCGACACTCTTCCAGCTCCAGCTGACATATGGTGGCATTCAAAGATGATGTGAAATTGTGTTCTCCCGGCTAAGGATTTCAGGTATGCCCTACTATAAAAGTGAATTGTACAGAAACTTTGTAAAATTGGACAAGTATTTAAAGATATATCCAACATTGCAGATATTTGTTCATGGTTTCCAAATCAATGAAAAGGGGAACATCTCATGCCCCATTTCTACTACCAAACTATATAACAACTACTAAACAGTAAGCAACAAATTGAATCAAAATCTACACAATTAAGTAAATATATAGAAAAGGGTTTTAAAAAAAATAATAAAGAACTTCACGGCTCACCACCAAGAAATATTAGCCATGAATCCAAATCCCACCAAACATAAAACCACCATTGAATTCAAGAAACCTTGCACACTAAGCCGAACTGTCGAAGAATCTGGCAAAGTGTCTGTCGGCCCGAATGCCACTCCGGGGCCGGAAACCTCCATTGCATCAGGATTTGGTGGGCTTGGGCTTGAGGGTATGATGGGGAGTGAAGAGTCACTTGGAGAAAGCGCAGAGCCACCAGGTGAAGGAAAGAGAGGAGTAATATCAGGAGATAATGCTGGTGGTGCAGATACTGGAGGGATGGGATCAGGCAACAATGTCGGTGCTGCAGAAATAGTAGAGACTGGCAGTTGTTTCTGTACTGCAAATGATGATGAAAATACCATGAAAATGGGAGCAAGAATGACCAAGAACTGTGTAATTGAGTAAGTCATTTAAGTAATGACTAGGGAATCTAGTGTTACTTCGGCTCAAAGATCAAATATTTTTGCGAGATTGATGAAATAAATGCAGTTGTGTTTTATCAAGAAAATGTAATTAATGGATTAATGATTTGTGGGATGGAACCATGTCACACAGAGAGATCAAGAGAGTTGGTACATAATTGGGCCTAAGGTGACAGATGGCGGGATGTGATTGGGGGAGACGCGTGAGGGAGCAGCTAGACATGTGGGAGAAATGGACAAGAGTAGATAAATGCATTTCTTCTGTGGGAACACATGCAGAGTGAATTGGTTGGTCCTTCCTGTCTTTTTCCTAAATGGTTGTTTGCAGACATTCACAAGTCCGTGAAATTCTTGGCTAGCCGGTGGTGTTCATTTTTTTATTTGAAGAATTTTTTGGCTTATTTGCTACTAAAATATTTAACTTGGAGAATAATTTTGGCTTTCTTGGCCTTAAAAACTAACTCCAATCTCACGGTCTCTGTCAAATGAAGTGTCTAAAACTATGATTATTTGGTATTATATCAGAAAAAAAGTTAGAAAATAGACCACAATTCTGCAAAATTTGTTGGACCTTTAGTTGATATATGAGAGAAGGGCCTTCAAAATTTTCAATTAAGAATCTAAAGGTACACATTATTCAACCAAGTTGAATTTAAAGGTCTGAATAGGACAAAGACAAAACAACTATGTTGAAATTTACCATGAGTTTGGTGGGGAGGCAAAATAAATTAATAGCAGCATCTATTCCATTTTTGTTTGGAATTTGTGGCCTCGCAGGCATTAGGCTGGATGCTTTATATCTCGAGGGAAATTGTTTGGGCCACTTCGAGTGATTGGCATATGATAACAATGGTTGGTTTTCTCAGACTCTGTCAGGAACTCAATTGTGACGGCACTTTTGACTACATAAAACTTGGTGATATACCACAAATCCTAATGCTTCTAAAATCTAAATTGACATGAGGTGATGCTATCATGGATGATAAAGTCTTAAAGAGAGCGTGAGATCCATTAAAGTCGTCGTAATGACTTATAATGAGAGGACGTAGCAAGAAGTTTAAGAATGTGTTTCAAGGACTCGTAGTGAGCTACCAAGAAGAGCCTACAAATATGGCGTCAAGATTAGAGTAGTTTGGGGAATATGGAAATAATGTTGAAGGTCATTGCAACGTCATTCAAGTGTTAAATGATCAAGAAAGCAGTAGCATTTGCGCACAAGCGCCAAATCTCGCTCACCCACGTGAGCAAAACAAAAAAGTGGTACAGGAACAGAACTAGCCACGCACCAGCGCCGAGTCACGCGCACCAGCATCGGAACTCGCACTTCGACGCGCCCCTTGCTCCCTGAAGTGAAGAATCACAGTAGCCCACGCACACCTGCAGGAACTAGGGCACACCCGATGCGTCGTGCTGCGCGGAAAAGAGATTTGTTTCATAGTTTTGAGTTCAAATTAATTAAAGAACTTTATTATTGATATCTTTCTTTTAAAACATATATGGATAAATTTTGGACATTAACAAAACACATTATTAAGTTTATACAAAAAGTTTTTGTGAGTTTTCTCTCAAAATTTTTAAAGCATTGTTTTGTTCAAACAAAATCAAACTTATAAAAGGTTTAATCTTTATGTCATTTTTCGATTGTTTTCATACGGATTGTCAAAGACAAGTTTTTTAAAAAATCGTTTGAATCTAAGTTGTCTCAATCGTGATTATTTGTTACTAAACTTTCATATTTTAAGAGTGAATATCACAAACTGCTATTTATTTCAAAAATATCGAGACAACAATACATTCTTTATTTTATCGAATCGAGGACGTGACTTCTTTTTTTAGCCTATTTGCTTTTCATGTTTGAAGAATCGTATCATGAGTTCATATGACAATCTTTCACAAGGGCTATTAAAAAGCCAAATACATCCGGACCATTTCATCCCAGGACATGAAGCATATTTTTAGCATTTGCTTAGTAATACTTGTCGATTAAGTTCAAATCAAATGAACCAAACTCTATTTGAACTAGGTCTCAAATAAAACACGAGCCTATCACAATCGGTCTCTGAACTTTAAGATGAATAAAAATTATCGAGCTCAAACTCTTGTACGAAAAACAGAATTATAAAACTCAATTCCATCCATTTGCTTCAACTAACGGCGGCTAATAATGTAGCGACACCCCTTCAAATTAATATGCTAGTGATATATGCAGATGAAAATTTCCCTTGAATCTGATACAATCCAAAAAAATGAGTGTGATTTGTGCGCCAAGTCTACTGTAGTACAGTACCATACATGTAGCTTTCAGTTTCATCTTTCTTCATAAATTTCTATGAAGCCCAAATTCAAAGGAAAGGGCATCCAGTAAATAATCCCCTCTACCAAGCAATTTGCTTCTTAGCTTCAAGAGAGCATAAGCAATCTTTCTGGACAAGAAACTTCCATGCCTAAAAAATTGCTCACAGAAATACTACCACAACCCTCTCAATAAAAAAAAAAAAAAAAAAGAAGCAAGAAATACTCCCTCAGCCCAGAAAGTGTAACAAATAGTACAGGACTGATTGCGCTAATGATTGACCTCAGATGTTTGACCATTCATATTAGAACCCTCGTTGCCTCCTGTGGTCGGCAATGGAGCATTCCCTTGGTACAACGGGGGTGGAAACATTGGTGGGGCACCAGTCGTAGGGATCCCAGAACTTCCCGGAATCAATGGGGGAGGAGCAGTCAAGGGCCTTTGGAGACCATCCACTTGACCAGGCAAAGAAGCACCAGAGGAAAGCAACACCTGTGGCATGGGAGGACCATGCATATAACCTGGAACAAGAGAAACAGTTATTATTCAAGTCTAAGATTAAGCATGCATCACATTGATATAAATGAGAAAATGAATAGCTTTTCTTAGCTAGTAAAGCATCTCATACAATGCAAAATCTTATTAGTGCTACAATATAGGACCTCACCCACTGACTGAAAAACTAGAACTCATTAAAGACCTGATCCAAGGAACAGTGCCCCAAACATATAAGACACGCATGCAAGTAAGAAACAAACTCTGGCAAGAAAAAAAATATTGACTGGTATGGTAGGTTTAAAATAGCCTGGAGGACCGGGCATTGGTCTTGGCAAAACAGGAGGCCTCATTCCTGGTATTAACAGGGCACCCAGTGGCAACATTCCTCCTGGAAGTTGAGCTGGTAGAATTGGCAGGCCAGGCCTCAGTGGAGCATAAGGAGCAACAGGAGGCCTAAACGCCCCAAGATGTTCCTTTACTTTTTGATCTATTAAACTTTGATTAAGTTGTGCCTCATATTGTTGATAATAACTTCGCACATTTGCCTGCTCAGATAAGAATAAAATTTATCGCATACATTTACCTACGAGCCTAAAGAAAGGAACAAGAGCCAGAGGAAGATAAAGGGGAAAAAATACCTTGTGTTTGTATCCAGCATTATGCTGTTTTCTAACTGAAGGCTGCAGTGACATCCAATGATGTTCAATAAAAATTAAAACATGAAAAATATTCAAATAGTTTTGGAAGGCAATACTAATTACACAAAACAAACAGAAAATTCACCTTTTCCATTAGTGCACCAAATTCCAAAAAAATTGAGCAGCAAACATAAAGACGGATAAAATTTAAGCAGAATGATGTATTTTTATAGTTTCATATATTTATTTGAGTTAATTTATAGCTATTAGGAGAATTTTAATGGTTCGAATTGATTTATAGTTCCTAATCATGGTTTTTTATTGCATATAGTCAAAAGCGAGGAAAGCGAGTAAAAACAGCGGAAGACGAGATGAATTCGGGTATATTCAGCACATCGGTGTCGCATCGAAAGGAAAGAAGAAAAATCAAATCAAATGATGCTTTGACTTTGATGTGAAGTAAGAGCCATGTGCTAATTTAAATTAACATGGGCCAAAAGAAAGGCATGTGATGAATCATGAGAAACGAATAAAAAAAAGCACGTCATGAGGAGAAAAAAAGAGATTTGGTTGATGAGAAGAGGTTGTGCATTCTAATGCAAATTGAAGAATTGAGAAAGAAATTAAAGAGGTTGTGTTTTGTCACGTGAAGAAGCCATGCATCAATAGCAATTGATATGAATTGAAAGAGCTTACACATGACAAAAAAAATATTGAAAGGTCTGTGTTATGCACGCAAGTATTGGGTCCAATAATTCAAGAAAAATCAAAGCTCGGTGTCCTACAAAATCTGGCCATGTCTCGAGATTTTAGAAAACTTCGGGGAGAAGAATTCTGCACCATATTGAACGAGTGTTGAAGGAATTTCAGGAAAACTCTAGATTTTCAGATTTTGAGGAAATATATATATACATAGACAGGGGACTCTTGCATTTTCTCCTCTTACTCGTGGCTACGGCTTGAACAACATTTTCTCTCTTTCATACTCTTTCATCTTTTTATTCTAGTTTAGTTTTATTGCCTAAACTTTAATTCTTGGTTGAGAAAGACAAAACCTTGAAATTCAAAACCTTGAAATAACTAAAGTCTAAAACTTGTGGGATTTGAGGTTTGCGCATAAAATTAGTTAAAATTTTTAGCACAATAAATTCAAACCTTCTCGTGAGAACGATCCCAACCCATGCTACTACATATTTATTAAATGGATTTGACTGGGCTAAACCGCCTTCACAGAACATTATTGATAATGTATAAAACAAATATTTTGCACAGTTAATAGTTATATAACATCAAAATTTCTTCAATTTCCTTAACCTTTTTGCAGCTTATGAACACTGTTTGCTCAACATTAAAAGTAGTGAACCCAAGCAGCCAATTAACTATAAACATGGATTCTATATTCTTAGTTAGGTATACAATCTTACAACAGGTATGAAACTATTTCAATAATTGTCCATAAAAATGGTTCTAATGGCAGTAAAAAAAGCATTAAGAGTAGCTGAAAATAATTTACATAAGAAGGGAGAGAGGTAACCCACAGAATCATGCGTGAGGTATGTGTCGCAATAGTCACAGTAATACCTGAAAGTGAGAAAAAATATAACTACTTTTTTTTTGGGTGGGGATCCAAAAGCCATGTTTAACAAATTTAAGGCGGAAAAGAATAATTAGACAAAAAATTTACCTGGGCATTGCGTGATTAAGCTAAGCGAAAATAAATCCTGCGATCATTTGAACAAAAATGGTCAGACAACATATAATCCTAGAACATACAGAAACTACTTCGAATCAGCCAGAGAAAATGCTTGCATACACGCCATTAAATGATTATGAGCAAAAATCATCTTCGCTTACAATCAAGTTGCAGCTCTTTGAACTGAGGAGAAGCTGAAGCTGAAGCTGAAGCAGAAGCAGACCCTACGGGTATTGAATCTGGAGACTGGAGAGTCGAGCGTCAATACTCCCGAGTAACAGGCGTTGATACATTAGACGCTTTTTCACAAATATCCGTCCAATTCGGGTCGGGTCGGGTCGGGTCGGGTCGGGTTTTTAAGCCTAAAAAACATAAAATCTTTAAAAAATATTAATTGGTCAAATGAATTCTGCATTTTTTTTAAAATCAAACGTTTTACATGTGTTGCAAAAATTCATGCACATTTATCCATATGATATTGGGTATTATGTTTGATTTTTAATAAAACGACACAATTAGTCATGCTATATGTTATCAAATTTAATAAAAAAAAAGTTTTAGTCTTATATATTATGTTTGATTTTAAATAAAACGACGTAATTAGTCATGCTATATGTTATCAAATTTAATTTTAAAAAATAAGTTTTAGTTTTATATTTTTCAATTTCTGACAATTTTAATCTCATAATACTATTAACGTGAAATTGTACACGTCAACACCATATTGATACATTTTTCAACGTCATATCACAAAAAAGACTAAAAACACGGTAAAAAAAAATACAAATTTCTAGGTTTAAAAAAAATATAATTTTCCAGATAATAATAATATATTAATTAATTGAGCAAAGACTGCTCATACTTGAAATTCCAAACAAAGAAAAATAAAAATTAAACAACTACAAGTGATGTTGTTTATCATCAATTAGAAGAATAAAATAAATGTGGGTTCCCTTGAATTTTGCCTGATTTCGCCAAATTTTAGTAACTTGAACCCGGTCCAGAAAACCAACGAAAATCAATTTTCAAACAAGTTTAGCTCTTGTAAATTTTTTTTTGTGTTTTATGTTCTTTAAAAACCTTATTGTATCCAAAAATATTCCTTTATTTTCATATATATATATATATATATATATATATATATATATAATTGTTTTTTTTAGAAAAAAATATTCATGCTTGTTGACTAAGAGTATAAACGAACTGAGTCGGTTCACAAAATTTTCGTGATTTGTATTTGAAATTATATATATAACTTCAACATATTTGAACTTTTTTTTGAATCGAACTCCAGCACAAATTATATTGTTCGATAGCTCACGACTTGCTCACGAGCTTGTATATTTAAATTAATATTATAATATAAAATAAATAGTCTTCGAGTCTTTTTGAGTCTTTATTTTCGAGAAATAATTCGAATATCTCGTGAACATCTTCGAATTTTCAACATTTTAAATATTTTAGAACTTCAAATCTAACTCAAATATATCAATTTTCAACATATTTTACTCGATTCAATTCGACTGGTCAAAATACACATCATGGTAAAGCAAAGCAATACACACACGAGTCACGACTAAAATTCTTTGTTAGAAAGTCTCCGTCTAACAATTCTTACACACAAGAAAAGCAAAGAGAGAACCGATTCTTCTAATTCCTTTCTCCCTTTCTTTCGTGGAAAACTACTAAGTTTGTTCCTAGTTAGAATTACTTAGCGGATACAGCAAACATGCACTAAAGTTCAGCCCTGAACTGAACAGTGCATTACAATCAAAATAAAACACTCCTAGATGTTACAGCTGCATTCAAGATCGCTCATGGATGACAGAACTCTCCGCCATATCCATGTCTCGTAGTGTGAGTTCACTCTTGGCGTCCACCATCTTAAGGCCTAGAGCAGCTGAACTTGCTTCTGAGTCCTCACCGTCGCTTGTGCTGAGGCATGAACTTCCCATCTTGCTAGCGGAAAACAGAAAACCGGAATCTTGGTTACTTTTGGGGCTAGCATGTTCTCTGCGCAGTATTCCCTCAAGTTGTTTCCGGAAGTCGTTTTTCGCAGTCTCGTTCTCATCCAGTTGCCTTAAGAAGCATTCTTCAATCTCCCTCAGTGACTCAACCTCGTATTTGTCATTGCTTCCTCCAGTGCTACCCAGAGCTTGATCATCATCATCATCCGAGGCAGACACCGTTGATTCACAGCTGGTATCCATCTCTTGTTGACTGTCGTATTCCATTTCCTCATCAGATTGTATGTCGAACGAACGAGATGAAGTGGGAGAATACCCACCTCCGGATTCCTCATCGCGTTCTCGTAGTGTTTTCGTGATCAGCGTCTTCAATAAGTTCAATACTTGCACGGCGTGCATAAGGGCTGTCAATGGGTCCGACATCTAGCACAAAAAGCAGAAACGGATAGCATCGTTAAGCCAAGAATCACATAAGAATAACACTAGGGTCAGATCTAAAAATTCAACGATAGATTTTTGGGGGTGGGCCTCTAATTTTTTAAAGAATCGCATAATATCTCGCAATTTAGTCTTTAGGAGGTGGAATCACCCCCCCATAGCTTTTGGCTATATATATCTCCGCCTGAACATTGATTGGCACCAAATCATAAAAGAATCTATGGCGGTGTCCTAAATCACCTGAGTCATGTTT
This sequence comes from Primulina eburnea, assembly GCF_022965805.1. Lineage (NCBI taxonomy): Eukaryota > Viridiplantae > Streptophyta > Magnoliopsida > Lamiales > Gesneriaceae > Primulina > Primulina eburnea. Next base: position 2,035,379 of record NC_133106.1, on the reverse strand, counting down.
GGAGCAAAAACCATAGCAATGTTTCTGGGATTCATTTTGTTGAGTTCTTCGTACTCGACAACATCAGCCATTAGATTGACAGCCCAGTTGAGCAACGCACTCTCTGTTGGTTTAAGCTGAGTGATGAGCTCGACCGATTCCTCTTCGGTACTGCACTGCAACACTTGTTCAGGTAGAAGCCCGTCAAGTACGCCAGACGGGAGCTCACGAAACCATGCTTTGATCAGACCTGCTAGACAATGCACATCGATGTCACCTGGGACAACGCCGCTGTTGAGCTGGCCCCTTACACGTTCTTCTTGACCATTCTCGGGATTTATCCGAAAAATTCCTTCCGCCTACAAAGATCAGGTAAATAGAGTCAGAGGTGTCTCAATAAAGAAACCAGTTTCTGCACATATTAAGTGATGCAAAATCTTACACCTTTAGACCACCTTGACCATATAATCTTTCCTGCATAAGTAAAAGAATAGTCGGGACACTATTGCCTCTTGTGTCGTAGGAACACTGCATCGAATCTGCTGAAACGCCAAATACACTGACACTGTCATAATTCCATACGAAAATGTCAGCCACATCCATTGTCTTCGATACAAATTCAAAAGTAACTAAATGTGATCGAGATCTAATCTTGTAAAAGAAAAGGCAAGAATTCAAGGCCAAACTTGATTTATTTTCGAACAAATCTCGAACTTTTAAGAAAATTTAGTCTCGCAGTTTACTCTCTAATGGTTAAATGGCCGTCTTTCATCTAAAGAAAAGCCAGGTGCTTGCTTTTAGGTGAGTCCTTGAGAAATAATAAATGTTGGCATATAAATGAATTTCAAGTAAATGAACGACGTTAGGCTTCAAAATTTGTGGATTAAATCACAGAGAGTAAATCCCATATTTTTCTGACCAAGTACGAACTACGAAAAGCTACTTAAGGAAAATTTTAATTCAAAGCTTTTTTTTGTTTACTAATTAATGATTCATTTATCTAACTCCAAAATCTCAGACAAGAGTTAAAGAAGCAAAATCTGGTAGAATACATCAGATTTTGACAACAATAAGGAAGAAAAACCCACAAATGAAATGTCTTTTCGACTACTTTACGGTGAAAAAGAAACACAAAAGAAGAAGTTGAAATTCGAAGCCAGAAAAGCTTGAAACTTTTAAACTTCTTTTGCATACCTAGCACTGGGGACCTTGCATGGAATCTCAACCTCGAACTCAACGGGAAGCCCCGAAAACCCATTAAACCGGTCGAATGTCACATGAGCTATGTGCTGGACATTCGTGGGAAACCCGATATCCATGTGATGGACGGCGGAGATGACCTCGGAATTACAGTCCAAACGGCATGAAACCACAGATTTTCTCAGAGCTACTAAGATGAAATCCATCAATGAGAGCTGCTGATGCTGCTGGTCTTCTTGCTGGTTATCATGCGCCTCCACCAATGCAGATTTCGAGCTCTTCCCGTAACCGCCGCCGCCGCCGCAGCCACCGCCTCTCGTCACCATAACCATTCCTACCATGTTCTCTCTCTCTCTCGCTCTAGATTTTGAGCTGTTGGGAGTGATTGCATTCAAGAACTGGTGGGTTTTTGAAGTTTGAAGTAATAATAATATTAAATAAATTTTTTATCACTGTTTATTCAAACGGCCACTCGTTTCAAATTTTTGTGCTCCTGCTTTATCCTTTTCCACGACCATACGAGCCCTGCGTTGGGGTAAATATTTCCATTTTGCCACTCACCTAATCTCCAAAATTACAAATTTGCCCACCTTAGATTATGTTTTTCGCCATTTCAAAAACTAAAAAAAATATATGTTTTTTTGTATTTTAAAGATATTTCACGTGAGACAGTCTCGCATAAATTTTTGTAATTTTTTATTTCAAATATTTGATGGAATTAAATCAAACAATTTAAATATGTATGTATTCTAGAGATAAAAAGACTTCATTTAATTTTGGCATAATAAAACATTCTTTCATTAAAATTTTAAATATCTTGTATAATTAATGAAGTGGATATGGTTGGTAACTCACTCCACTTGTTTACCAAATCTCCTTTATAATTGTGGATTTGAAGTTTTCTTGATTTTCTTTCTTTATCTAAAAAAGAAGTTCAATTTTTGGTTATTTTGTTGGTTATCTAAAAATATTTTTTTTTAAAAGTTTTAAACATATATTTCTTTCAAAAAAGTTGGATTTTTGCACGAAGTTGAAGGGTAAATCTGAGAATAACAGCTGCATTTGAATCGTAGAAGACCGTTGGTAAAATGTGAATTTGCTAAAAGCTGGGATCTCCAAAAACTTCTTGCTTTTTGTGACATTGAGAGGACATTTTTTTTTTTGCATATATATTATTATAATATAACATTTCAAAATTTATTAATTATACAAAACAATCGACAATGTTGAAGATCTAGCTTGCTTTTTGTCACAAATCTCAACTTATAATTGATATTATTTTGAAGTAACATTTTTTTATGAAATATATTTTGGTTGATGTAATTGAAAATAAATTATCAAGTATACTATTATACAAAGTTTTAAGCATATTTTTTTTTATGGGTAAATTTGATATGAAATATTTTCACGGATCTAAATTTGTGATATGAGTGTTCATACCTTAAAACAAAAGTAATACAGTTGACAAAAAAATAATATTTTATCATATGTCGGATCATGTAAGAGATGTTTCTCATAAAAATGACATGTAGGACGATCTCAAATGAATTTTTATATGATAAGCATAGATAATTAATTATGAACTCTATATATATATATATATATATATATATATATATATATATATATATATATATATATATATATATATATATATATATATATATATTGATACATTCATTTGTATGCTATACTAGTATCTGTCAAGCATACATAATTAATTATGAACAATATATAAAGTTATGTATATTAATTTTATTTTTTAATATTTTAAATTTAAACTAAACGAAGGCAAACTTTAATATATGTCAGTAAAAATGCACACATGTTGTGGGGGCCCGGACGCTAATTAAGTTCTTAATCATTATTGGGACTAATTAATCAATTATAAAACATGGTCTAAATTTTTTTTTTAAAATGCGGAACGTAGTGAAATCAAACTTATATACATATCAGCATAAAATACAATACAAGTCCTGTACTGCATGCATTCAACTAAACTAAGGTTTAACAACTAATGTCAAGTGTTCCAACCCTATTATACATCATAATCCAAGTCCGGAGCCTCCACTCTAATCACGATCTCTCCTCATCTCCTGGACCCTGATCCTGTCCCACCTGTTGTCATGTACACATACAGACAAGACAACAGCCGGATAACTCCGGTGAGAATAAATCCCAGTATAAATCAATGAAACATGCAATCATATACACAATTATAAAGCATGTAATCAGGTAACAGTAATATGTATCAAAATCTGAAACATAATTACAATTCTACCATTCAGACTAGACTCAATCCTAGTCTAGGGATCCCGGTTTCCAAATGTGGTATTCCTATATCGAATTCCGTAATAGTAGGAACTCCGTTCCTATTACTCGATATAACCAAATATGGTGTTCCTATATCGAATTCCGTAATAGAAGAATTCCAATTCCTATTACTCGATATAACCAAACATCTGGTGTCCTGACCTATCCGTCATGGACTGTAGCGCTATCGCTAATATCATTATCTTGAGACATCGTGCAATGTTCCCGTGGCGATTCCACCACTATCAGGAACTTCTGTCACAAGATAATTCATCTGATACCTGCTATCTATAATTCCAGAGAACAAGTACATCAGTCACATCAATGCAAATATCAATGCAATAAAGTAAAGTATGTGATTTAGGGAAACTCAAGTCTAATCTGACTCAAGTCGATCTCCCAATACCACATTGACTTATACCTTTCTTCGTCGGTTTCTGGCTCAGTCGAAGTCCTGAATTCACAGTCTGTCTGGCAATGACAATATCAACAATCTCATGTCAATATACCATTCAAATCAATAACAATCTGATCAATCTGGATTTAATTCAAAATCAACGGCATAACGGTACAAACTCAGTATCCCCGTCAACACCATATCACCAGATAACAGTTACAATCCATAACCCATATCCAATACAATCTGTAATTCAATCACAATTCAAATCTGTCTGGTATAAATCAATATACCCTAAAAATTCATAGCAATTCCATAATCAGTCCGTTTCTCAATCTGACTTCGATTCTACGATGTCTAACATATCAAGAACATCATATATGAATCCTATTCAATTCTGACAATAGCATAATTTCAAAGCATGTCAAAACGTAGCAAAACTTACGTCCAGTTGTAGCCTACGTTGATAGGAACACAATACTGAAGTCAGATTACAAATCAGACGGACGGATTTTTCGTAAAAGACGTAAGGATTTTTCACTCTTTCACAGAAACCCTTTTCTCGCTTCCTCTGTTCTTTTCTAAAAGATAATGCAAAGATATACGCACATATATATATATATACGTATATATAAATATACGTGTATATATATATATATATATATATATATATATATCATATATATATATATATATATATATATATATATATATATATATATATATATATATATATATATATATATATATATCATATATATATATATATATATATATATATATCAAGTTTGCATGTAAAGCGACGTGACTTATTTTTCTTGAACTTGGGTCGGCGCTCGGGCGGTCATAAACTACCGCTCGAGCGCGGCATCCTCTGTCCGAGCATTTTCCTAATGCACTTTGGCGCTCGGGCGGTTAAATATTACCGCTCGGGCGCCATACTTTCTGCCCAAATGCCTTCCTTATTGAACATTGGCGCTCGGGCGGTCATTTTCTACCGCTCGGGCGCCACTAGTTCTGTTAAAAACTTGCACAATTCATATGAAATCTTATTTCGTGTCCCGATTAATCCTTTCGTAATCATATCAAATTATAGTTCAATAATTACAGATTACCAGGATTAAATTTCCGGGCATTACACATGTTGCATATTTTATTATTATTTTTAATTTGATCAAATAATATACTGAACAATTAACACGAAATTATTTTCAATTTAGAAGAGTTGTTCGATTTAAAAGGGAAGTTTTGTTTAGATTGCATGTGTTATTATTATTTTTAATTTGATAAAAAAAATACTAAACAATTAACACAAAATTATTTTTAAATTAGAAGAGTTGTTCAATTTAAAAGGCAAGTTTTATTTAGATTTTTTTCAATGTAAAATATGAAGTGACTTGAGGAGGTTTTTAGTAAGATAAGAAAAATAATTATGAAATTAAATATTTTGATGTCTTTTAAAATAATTATTTTAAGAGTCTCACACTTAATAATATAATAATATAATAATTTAAATATAGATAGTATACATCTATAGTCATTTACCGCAAAAAAAGGTGATTTACAGCAACAATTTTATGTTCGATTGCTAAATAACGAAGCAAAAACTAAAAGTGGGCATATACATGTAATTAATTATCGACAAACAGATGTAGACGAGCGAAGTGGAGTTTAACAGTATGAAGCTCGAGTTTAGATAAGTTCGAACTCGATCGAGTGTTTATCACAAGGTTTATGCTTGGCTATTTTTAAAATTACTAAACTCAAGAATAAAATAAGATCGGTATGTTAATAGCTAATTTATCATGTTTAACGAGTTTGGTTCGAGTTCGTTTCGTTAAACCAGCATATTAAATATTTATTTATATTTTTAATATAATCTCTAACTTTTCATAAACAATAAAATGAGTTCGTTAACTAGTTTTTTTATGAAATGTTAATCGATGCATTAAACAATAATGCATTAAACAATAAAAAGTCCATAATCAGTAAATTTTAATTTTAAAAAACAAATATGACTACATTTGCATTTTAAAGTGCGCGCATATGTATTGCCAGCACGGCGCACATTAGCATTTGGGATCCCCATCAAGAAAACACAAACAAATAAATAAAATACGAACGAGGAGTCGGGAACTGTTCTCTGCTTCGTCTGAATCTCGCTCAATTTCTTCCTCCTGTTTTCCCTTTTATCTCAAATTTCAGCTTCGAAGGCGGTAATTCTGGTACTTTTTTCTCCATTTATTATCTGTTTTCATTTTAGTTCGATGCTTCTTTAGGGTTACTTTGGGGGGGTTTGATTTGTATGATTTTCCTGCGTTATCTTTCATGTGTACGACAAGAGCTTGGAACCGCGAGGAATCTTGCACGTAGGCGAGCTTTTTGGCTGAGTGACTGCATTTATGGTTATTTTTAACCATGCGTGCATGTTTGTTTATTCATCTTCTGTTTCCTTGTTTGTTCCTACGTGTCTAATTATTTTCTATCTGACTGCTAATTTTTTCGGGTTCTCTCTCGATAAATTTTATTTAAATTTTGAGTAATGGATTGGTGCAACGCATTCATGAGTGATATATATTTTTTGTTATACCTTCTACGTTTTCTGGAAATCTCTTTATACATTTTGCTGAAGAAAGAGCGTGTGTGCGTGTCACACATTGTTATGTGTTATATTGGTTATTGTTGATTTTTTTTTGGGTTTTCTATGTAAAATATATGTCGACAATTGCAAAATTTTATTGTATATCTTCTTCTTCTGTACAGATATCGAAACATGAAATCATCGAGGGATGAAGCTTCCACCAGCGCTGAGCTGATGAACACTTCGTCAAGAGGACGAGCTGAGCCAGTGAGTTGTGTTCAGAAATTTGTTATGATCTGCAAGGCTTTTCATTTTTTGTTGCTTGTTTATGGTCTGTGCATGAAAGTGCAGGTTATACTTTGCATCGTTTTCAATTAATATATTTTACATTTTATCCAATTATTGTTGGGAGAACTTGAACATAACTCAAGAGTTTCATTAGATGACCTCATTGACTGACCCCTGAATGGAAAACTGCAGGACTTTGGTTTTCTCGATTCAATTTGTCTACCCTATCCATTTTTTTCTCGACACTCTGTTTCAAGGGATAAAATAAAGGGATTTATTCAAGTCAAAACCGCCATTTTTTTATTCAAAAACTTGGTTAAAAAAAAACACTTTTGTTGACCTATGATGACACTGATTTTCCTCTCAATATATAATTTATGAGGCACAATTATATGTTGCAAACTTTCATCAACTTGCATGATAATTTTCTATGGTGTCTCTTTGTAAAGGTTCTTGATTTAGTTGCTGCTGTAAATACACTGCACGAGCTTAGCGCTCAACAGCTTAGCAAACTAATAAAGGATTCCGGGAACAGCATTATCCAATATGTTGCTGAAGATGGATCACAGTGTCAGGTTGTTAGAAGGAATTACAAAGTTATGTTTTATTATTAACCTTAAATTTCTGCCATTAAACTTTAATATCAAAATTGGATGTTACTTTGGTCGCAGATTGATGTGGAAAAATTTGCAAGATATCTTCCTTTGCACCTTATTGCAGTGATTATGGCTTGGGAAAGGGACAAGTCCACTTTCAAGTACTTGTTATGTGGTATTCTTCTGCTGCATTCCATGTGTGATCTTGCATCTCGAGTGCCTAAGATTGAGCAGGTTAAAGAAAGTTTTATACGAGATTCTTTTATCAAATGACAAATAGTAGTAGATTTTATTTCAATTGACTTGTACTTCGGGTGGTTAGAAAGTTATAATTGAGCTAATTAACACGTCCAGGAAAACTTGAAAAACCAAGAAAATGGAAGATATGTACCTATTTAATTTAACCTAGAACAACCAGTCTGGTGTGTACTTTCCTCCATGTAATTTACGTTTATCCTACGAGAATAAAGCTTAGTGATCAAATAAGGGTGAGTTGAGCACGTAGAATCCATGAAGCATGTAGTTGCACATTCTCTGGTGGGAGCTATTGCGGAGCTCTCTCCTATACCCGTCCCATCAAAACACTTGTTGAATTTGACAAACAACGGTTTTGTACCTTTTTGTTAATATGAAATCCATTCTCTTCGTCACCGTACTTCTTTTCATCTTACATCGATTTTTTGATGAAATATTCTTCCCCTCTCCTCCCTCCCTTGGTGGTGTTGTGATTATCACTTATATATTTTCATATTCTTTAAATTTTTGTTGCAGATACTGCTTGACGACGTGAAAGTATCTGAACAGCTAATTGATCTTGTCTTTTATCTACTGGTTGTCCTTGGAGCTTACAGAAAGGTTCTTTTCTCATTCATTGTATTTCTTAATTTTTCTTTCTTGTTGATGTGCATAAAGGAAGGAATTTTCGTTTTAGGACCATCGCCACACTCCCAATGACATGGTTCTCTTGCACTCAGCCCTTGTTGCTTGCAGTTTGAAATTGTTAACAGTGATAGTTTCTTCACAATACCAAGAGGTTGCTCAAGTCTTGACTTCATATTACAAGGTAGTTTATACTGTTTTACGGGATATTGAATCTTGGTTTTTTGAAATGTAGGTGATTTCTGTATATTTTCGTTTAAATCAGAGGTGTTCATATATTTTAGGATCATATTTTCTGGACACTTAAAAAAACAACAAGAAGGGCTACAAAATTATTGTAATATGTTGATTTGAAATAGATCATTCACAATCTGGCTAGTGCTACCAAGCCAAGGAAACAATTCCTTTACAAGAGACAACACAATATTCTCCTGTTCTTAGGGTAGCTGGCCAAACCTGGGAAAAAAAAACTTGAATGCCCTCTAACCAACTCTAATCTGATATGTATCCTGTTTCCTGCTTCCAAGCAGTTACCCTTTTTAAAATATTTTGGAAAATTAGGATCATATGGGCTTTCTAGGCCCAACATATCTGAGATTGTAACATTATATGAATCTGTTTCCCTTGCTTTTGTTGCTGATCATGATTCATTGTGCAGGTTGATGTGTTTATGGAAGCCACATTTACCGCAGTTCATAAAGATATCAAATTTCTTCAGTCCAGGCTGTCTGCTGAACATGTTGAGTCGTCTGCAAACACTTCCCCCACTGCGGAAGAGACATTGAATCATCTTTGCCAACAGTGTGACTCCTCTCTCCAGTTTCTGCAGTCTTTATGTCAACAAAAGTTGTTTCGCGAGCGACTTGTTAAGAACAAGGTTTGTAAGCTTAATCACTTGAACACCAAGCAATAGTAGATGTTTGATTTCAACCAACTGTACTCTTTAAATTTATACACTGGACTACTCTAAAAATCATTATACCCTTTAACATTGTGTTAAAAGAATATTCATGAACGCCAATGCCATGTCGCGATATGTGTTTCAGTGCAATAATTTTGAATACCGTATTGAAGCTCTATGATTTTTCCCTGGACATCATCAAAGTGCTATGTAATACGGTTGACATCCCGCTCCTTCAAACTTATACTGAATTGAGAAAGAAACTCGGTTTTCTCATCATGAAGATTACTTGTTTTTGTCTTTTGCCATAAAATGTTTTATTTTGGGGAAATTGAAGTTTCATTAGTATTTTTCTCCTTTATATTCCTAGTTATTTATTAAATTGAATTATCAATCTTGATGGTACTAGCATTTGCGGTCTTCCTGATAATTTTCATTTTCTGTTGAATAACTCCAGGAGTTATGTGGCAATGGAGGGGTTCTCGTACTAGCTCAGGCTGTAATGAGCTTAAACATATCATCATCGTATGGCACATTCTCCTCTTATATGACTTCTGTCTCTCGCTTGAAGTCTAAAGCTCTATCTATTGTAAGTTACAATGTCATGGTTCCTTAAATGCACGATGCAGTAATTGATCACCTTGAGAAGCCAATGCATATGTATGTTAACACATGCGTGAGATTGCTATTCAATAAATAGTTGTGATTTTTTTCCAGCTCTTGCACCTTTGTGAAGCAGAAAGTGTGTCCTACCTGGACGAGGTTGCCAACACTCCTAGAAGTCAGGATTTGGCGAAGTCTATTGCATTACAGGTCAGTTGCATGAAGAAAATGTTATTAATACAACTTGACTATGTAAGGAAAATTTATTAGATCCATTTATAGTGAAGATTTCCAGAATATTTAATGCATGATTATTCAACTTATGAAAAGCTTCTGCTGACTTATCTTGAAATATCATCGAAGCTTATGTTTAAAAAAATTCTCCCATTTTAATGATCTCTAACCGGCTTAATTTGGACCTATTTATTTTTTGTTCACTGCAATAGTTTGTGGAGTTTCAGATGCACTGGAGTTGGCAGAAACAAATAGTGGTGGATTTTAGTTTTTTAGATTAATGCTCCTGTTGTACTTTCTTTATTCTTTTATATTCCAGTGATATTTGATTGTTTATCCTTGTTTGTTCTTGTCAACTAGCTTGTGATTATACTTATTTGATAATCCATGAGCTGATTCAGTTCTCACTGAATGACGTTGGGGCACTTATTTTTAGGTTCTTGAGTTACTGAAGAAATTATTTGGTATTGATCATGATAAGTCAAATGTTTCCTCTGAGAAAATATACCCAAAAGGGCAACTGGAACTGAACGCCATGCGCCTGGCAGATGTCTTCTCTGACGATTCAAATTTCCGATCTTTCATTATGATAAACTTTGTAAGTCTCTTCTGGAATGTAGTTTGGTATGAGTTTTACACAATCTACTTGCTTTAGTTCTTACGCTGTGTTCATTCAGACTGAAGCATTGGCAGCAATCTTTTTATTCTCACATGGAGAATTTTTATCTAATTGGTGTTCATCGGATCTCCCAGTTTGTGAAGATGATGTGACTCTAGAGTATGTCTAGTTTACAGCTGCTGGATGGTTAAGAATTTATTCCTCCATTAAATTTGTTAAACTCGGGGATTTCAAATTTCATTTATTCATTTCAGTGTACCTCGGGCTTCTTATGCGCATCAGAGGACATCCTTATTGATCAAAATGATCGCAAATCTTCATTGTTATGTTCCGGATGTATGTCAAGGTAAAATGTATTTCATTTTCACATCTGATTCGGATAACTTTCATGTTTGACTGATATATTAGTATTAAACTTTCTGTTTCATCCCAGATGAGAAGGGTCTCTTTCTCAACAAGTTTGTTCAGTTCTTTCAAATGGAAAGCCAGAATCTATCCAATGGATGCTCATACGCATTTGATGCTGGAAAAACTACAACTGTCGCCAAGAGCTTGTGTAACAACCTATCCCCAATACCCTACAATTTATTGAGTTAGATGCATCTATGCTCCAACAATTGTTTTACATGTAGGTTCACTGCTGAGTCATGCAGAATCATTAGTTCCTCGATTTTTAAATGAAGATGATGTGCAGCTTTTAAGGTAATTTTTATGGAATTGTTGATACCTTCATGTTTTTATGTTTCTTGGGACATATTTCAATTATCAGAAATTTTTCTTGAAATTATTCTTAGTTCTGGTTGTTGAGATTTTACTAGCTGTCTTTATGATGAATCTGCTATTTGCTTCACAGTTAATATGTATGAATCCCCTGATTAATTATTGCGGGGTTATATCCTGAGTCTAATTATCTTTTGTAGGTTCTTTATCCGTCAGTTTGAATCTTTGATTCTTCCTGCTCCATGTGAAGATAATCAGGTCCAAGAAAAACCTTTCTTCCCTTGTGCACTACTTTTTTTAGCATTTTTTGCATATATAGTTACAATCTTTGCATTGAAAACAAGTTTTTCCTTCCTTTAGTATGTCAACTGGAGATATTTGGGGAAGCAAATTTGAAAATTCCGCATTTTGGGACCAGAAACTCAGTTATAGGCTTGAGGTGAATTTTGGTTTAGTTTAATCTATTTTGGAAGAATGGAAACCTAAAGTTATATTCTTCTACATACACATGCCAGTTTGTGGAAGTGATAAAATATCAACTTCTTAGTATAAGGCAAAATTATTTAACCCTGACATAATTATCACCAAAATTATAATGACATAATTTATCCAAAAACGAAAGATACAGCAAGGGGGTCCGGGGGCCCTTCCAAAATTACATACAAATAGCATCATGGTTGATTTGAGGGAACATTTGCGTATCTGATTTTGAAGGTTTTATGGAGCGAACTTCTCTTGCAAGGATTAGAAATTTTTAAAAATTTATAATAATAATGGTGAATTGATTTGGTTGGAGATTCAAATGAGGCTTTGTAAGGTAAGGGGTATATGGTGGGAAAAGACGTGAGATGCAAATGGACAGAGAAGGGATCAAATTATTAATCTTAGTCTAAGATTTTGATGAAAGAAAGATATGGAGTTCTGTGGTGGTATGTTTAAGGATTTACGTTATACTTGTATGAGCATGTCTCGGATTTATGTAATGCTTGTACATTCAATATGACACAGTACACTTGGTGCATTTATTCGTGATTTAATAGGATCAACCTGGTTTTGATGTATGGTCCTGGGTTTTGGATCTTGTTATGGCTTAATTAAGAGCAATTCTTTAGAGTCAGGAGCGTTCCATTTGTTATTTGGTTATCGTCCTTTACACCCTCTTGTTCTTGCTTTGTTTGAGGCTTGAATTATAGAATCTCACACTTTTGAATATTTCTAATGATTTTATTCATTCCTTTCTGTCCTAAAATACTAGAGCTTACTAAGAAGAATTTTAAATCCTAGAGATTATCCCATATGGGATAATAATTACTATGGGAAATCTTTTATTAAAACAGAAACAACTTTGAATCCTAGAAATAAAGGAACATCGGATTCCTATCCGATAGTTTTTGAATTTTCCATGTGTATAGTGCTGATAGATCACACCCTTTCACTTGCTCGTTTCTTGGTTCCGTTTTGCATGTGCATTTGGGCTATCTATACTCATTGCATTCCATTGGTTGATGTTACTTTTCTTTCCTCTTAAGGTGCTCAAACTACGATGCTGTGCTCTTTATTCTCACAGGGCAAAGTGGCTCTGACTCATGACAATGGTAGCAGTGACATGAACGAATGCATGGTGAAGAATATCACAACCCTAGAGGGAGACCGAATAGATGCCAAAGGGAATGGAAATGATCAATCTACCGACGGGGAAAGGAAATTTGGGATTACAGAACAGGGTAAACCAAGTGGGACCTCTGTAAATTTGGGAGAAGTCGAAAGGGACAGTAGGACAGTTGAAACAAGTGGTTCCGATTCTAGCCCCACCCGAGGAAAAAATCATAGCGATCAGATGGATGTTGATCACTTCAAGGGAGGTGTGTTTGGAGAAACTCAGGATGATTCAAAGGTCGAAGCTGTACATTCTGATGAGAAGCAGCAAAGGAAGCGCAAGCGGACTGTAATGAATGATAGACAGATAGCACTTATTGAGTCTGCTATTGTAGATGAACCAGACATGCATCGTAATTCAGCTTTGTTACAACTCTGGGCTGAAAAATTGAGTTTTCACGTGAGTATCAGATTCTTATATGGTTTTTCCTCGTCAAACGATCGACACAAACTGCATCATCCGTATTAGTTTTTCAGTTATAATTTCATTTTTCCCTTTTATATCCTCTCTAGGGCGCGGAGGTGACTACTTCAAGGCTCAAAAATTGGTGAGAGCTGTAATTTTTCCTATTTTATTTCTCTTCAGGTGTTGGTACTATTGAAGTCAGGAGATATTGATGGTTAAATAATTTGCTGTTGATATATGAGAGAAAAGACTGATAAAAATGTTGATTAATTATGTTAAACATGAGGAACTGTAAAATAACTGAAATGGGAATAGGAACTAAACTGGTAAATATAGAAGTACAGAACTCTCGTGGCCAGTTGTATAAATTTGAAATGTGATAGGTGTTCTCAGCTGCTGATCAATTTTGATCACTTAGGCTGTTAAGGTTTCAAAACCATCTTTCCTACCTGTTCTTGACACTGTTTTCTTGTCCTTGTTCCCTGTTATGGACAGGCTTAATAACCGAAAGGCGAAGCTCGCTCGTGCTGCTAAGGATGTTCGTGTACCATGCGAAGGGGACAATCTTGACAAACAAGGTGGGTCTGGAATATCATCACTTCAGTTAAACTCGCCTCACAGTCCCGTGGACAGTTCTTTTGTACCATCTGCTTCCAGAGGGAATTTTGGCAATGAAGCTATTGATTGTACACCTAGGATTAGCATCGACGAACACTTTGGGACTTCGCTTGCAGCTACTAAGGATGTTATCTTACCAAGTACGCCTTTGGAGCTCGGGCAATACGTGACAATCATGGGTGAAAAAACAGAGGAGATTGGGAAGGGTAAAGTGTTGTATATGTGAGCAATTGATCGTGCCAATTGACTATTTTAAAATGGTTGGTGTGACTTACGATCGATTATTTTCTCACAAGTTTAATTAAAACAAGCTATGGCTTAAGGCTCTCGGCATTTTTTAATTCACCCTTTTCTGAATAAATATGAATTGAAGGTAAAAATTTTAACAAAAAAAGTGACCTCTGGTACAAAGAAGCTGGAAAAGATTATTATGGCTTCAAAGCAGCCATAACCCTTGTAAAAACCATAAGGTAAATGATCATGCCTATCAGTTGAATATCCATATCATATGTAGGCAAGTGAACTTCGATCGTGGTGGGGTTGTGGGTGACCCCTTGTAGGGAGTAGGTGGTCTTTGAATGTTGAGCTCCTACATTACAAACGAAGATACAATCTTCAGTATAAGAATTATTCCAAGGAATTGTTGGAAGAATGATGGGAAGATGAGCGATGAGGGGAGGCAAGAAATTATTTTGTGGTGGAAAACTTATTACATGTAGTTTTGCCTGGATCTGCCTCAGAGTATGAGCCAGAAAAATAAGTACAACGTTACCTGCATCCAGGTTTCCTCTTTCACGCGTTCAGGAGACGTCTCCGGAGATTGGATCGGAGGTGGCAGGGGATGGTATCAGTTTTGGAACAATGGCCAAATCTCTGCCAACAACTTTAATGCTTGTAAGAGTTCTTTAACTTGATTAGATTTGAACCCAAATAGGTAAAAGAATGTGGACAGAACGGAGTCCTGAAATACACCATACCACTATAGACTAGTTGGTAGCGGAAAAAAAGAGTGATCAACTGTCCCTGTGCGAACAGCTCAAATCCATCCATAACACGTTCATGACCTCTTGTGAATTTGTTCCTCTTATCAGGCTAAAGGCAAACAAGAAAGCTGTGAGTATCTGTGGAATCTCATCGTTTTACTTCGACAAAGCTCAGAGAAGATCTGATCGATATTTAGTTACGCATCCAGTAACTTGTGATATGATTGAAGAACCATTGAGTGGGAAAATTTCAATTTGCTTTTAAAAACATTTTATGTAAATTTTCAATTTGTATTTCAATTTATTGTCCTCCTGTTGCGTATCGTTAACTCGTAAACATGTTCGTTGATAATATCATAAGTCACCTTTTAATTGAAAAAAATAATAATTTTTATAGTCGATTTATTAATTTTACTCATTAGTTATGAAATATATAGAAAAATATATTAAATTTATTATTAAAATAAATTTACAAATTTTGACGAGAATGTTTTATATTTTTCTAAATATATAATTTACTTTTTAATGAATATTTAAATTTATAATTTTATATTTATTCGTTTAAACTTGATAAAAATTTGAATAAGTTTGTGGATCTTAAGTATATTTGTTGAATAAAACTCGATCTCGACTCGATTATAAACGAATCAAGCTACAGCTCGATCACATCCCTAATTAATTGCTTACATCATTAGCTTCACTTTATACGAACCCATCAATTCATTTCATGTTGTTTAGCTAGAAAATCATTACATATTCATGTATGTTGGTTGGTTGATTGTGGGTAACCAAAGTGTTGTCCCTTCAATAACTGCTGCGAGCTTTTACTGGAAGTAACGCTGTATTGTTAAAACTTGAACACAAGATGGGATTAAATACAGGCTTTGCATAACTGCACTCGGCCACCAACAAGTCGTCGTCTCAGATAACTAAATGAAGCTCAGAGCTCTTTCTCCCCTCATTTTGTGGCCATGTGACAATTGATGATGGGAGTGGGGAAAATCCGAAAATGGGGTTGATGGTACAAAAAAGATTAGATGTCTTTCAGGGACATGGATTCGGAAATGCCGAATGAACCCTATTGATTTCGGTAAGTATTTCCGGAATAAGATCCACCTTGCAACCATCGAGTACCTCTTGGAGTTGCCAGATCTTAGTAGCACCAAATACAGCGCTGGCCACAAGAGGGTGTCGCAAAACAAAGGCTGTGCAGATTCTTTAAACGTTAGAATTCGGCGTGGCGGGTATTCTCCATTGGACTACTACAATTCTAGGACAACATTATCATTTATCAACAATGAGGAAATAGGAAACATGTTGCTAGTTTGTGCATAACATGCATACTCACCCGACTACTTACAATTCGAATTAATTGGAGAGTATGGTGTCTCCACCCTTAATTGGAAAATCTCTATACATGTTGCACAACAAAAGATCCGAAATACTCGAGTGTGGAAGTATAATGAGTAAATGTTACCATTTTAGCCTACAAGTAATGAGGTATTATAAGAACCATACAATATGCAAGACAAATGTCATACTAAAATATTACTTAACTATTGCGAGAGAGACAGGACGAATGCCATATTTCTTGGCGCTGTTGACATACAGCTTCGACAGTTTAAGATTTCAATTTGCAGTGACTCGTGGAAATCTTTGCAGTAGCTACTAACAGACTAATGAAGGGAAATATCGATTGCTATACAATTAAGTCTGTGCGAAACTCCAGCAGTATCCCTGTTCAACTCTTTTGACATTCGTTGAACATTTAGTGTGTGCAGAAAAAAATAATGATAATTGCAAGATGTAACCCCACTGCAGAAAACTCCACCCTTGATGATTCTTAATTTTTTAAAACGGACAGAAAACAAAGTAAAATCAGTCAAATTTGTAGCACTAATGCGTTAATAATTTTAGCTCATGTTTTTCCATTTAAATGTCTAAATGCAGAGGCATTTTTTCAAATTGTACTCACATCGGTAGCTTTCTTTACAGTAGAATGTGAAAGGCTGTATCTTGACTTCCCTTCGGCATACCTCCCTAAGTGAAACAATTTTATCAGAAACAAATTAGCAGCTACACAATCCCACAGAAAAGGTAGGAAAAAAACATCTGAAAAGATTCAGACGAGCTTCAGCTGGACCTCCATCAAGAGAGAGATACTTCACAGACAGAATGCCCATAGCCAAAGGGCTGTGTGCCAGTAAGCATACTCTAAAGGATATGTCACTAAAAAAAATTGCTAACCATTTTAAAAATGTCCCATCTCTGATAAAGCTATATAATATGTTTGTTTTTGTTTTTTTTTTGTGACGCCTCGAAATAGTACCACGTCGCGTCAGCAGAGGTCAAACATGAGGTTCATAAATAAGGCAAAAACTTGTGTGAGACGGTCTCACGGGTCGAATTTGTGAGACGGATCTCTTATGTGGGTCATTCATGAAAAAGTATAATTTTTTATGCTTAGAGTATTACTTTTTATTGTGAATATGGGTAGGGTTGACCCGTCTCACATATTAGTATCCGTAAGACGGTCTCACATGAGACTAACTCCAAAAATAAAAGTACGAAGAAATCAAAAGGAAATAATCAATCCCAAGATAAAATTTCATTACATGAACTTGTCGAAGTAGTTAGGATTTTATAGGATCCATTTTGAACTAGAATCCAATATTATTGACATGTTAGGATATTTCCCCGATTTAGTTGGATTTGATTTTATTTAATTGATCTATATAAGTGTACTAATCCAGGTCTTTAGAGAAGAAGAAATAAGAGAACTATTTCTCCTTACATCATCTACCATTTGTTCTATATGGTACCAGAGCCTCCACGTTAGAATCGGCCATGAATTTCAAAACATCCATGGTTGGCGATAGTTCTAGTAGTGAAGGCGTCAGTTCAAGCAGTGAAGGTGAAACACAATCGCATGTCACGCCCCCAAATTCTTTTCTTCAAATAACGATCCACAAATTGAATGGGAAAAATTATTTGGAGTGGGCAAAATCAGTCCGACTTGTGATTGATGAAAAAGGAAAGTTAAGATTCGTGAACGGCGAAGTGAAATCCCCCCGACTTCGACTGACTCGAGATACAAGCAGTGACGTTCCAAGAATTCATTGGTCACGGCATGGTCGATCAACTCGATGGAGCCAGCGATCGATAAACCATTCATGTTTTTACCCATGGCTAGGGAGGTTTGGGAGGCGGTCCGAGAAACCTACTCCGATTCTGAAAACTACTCTCAACTATACAAGCTAAATACTCGGGTATGGCAGACGCAACAAGGTAACAAAGGTGTCACAACTTACTATTGATAGTTCTATGCAAGAATTGGACCTCCTCGATGCAGATGAGTGGTAGAGTAGCAAGGACTGTACCCGCTACAAGGCAAAACTAGATAGACATAGGATGCGTGTCTTCCTTGCAGGATTAAACAAGGATCTAGATGAGGTTTGAGGCCATGTACTTGGGCGAAAACCTATGCCCAACTTTCGGGAGGTGTTTTCCGAGGTCCGGTGTGAACAAACTCGACTCCAAGTGATGCTGAAACAATCTGAACACACCATGGAGTCTAAAGAATCGGCCTGTGTAAGTCGAGAAACGGGGTCTGATGGGAGACCATTTTGCGAGAAGTGCAAAAGGCCATGACATGTTATAATGCTGGAGAATACATGAAAAACCAGCCCATCTTAAGAAAAAATTTGGCACCAACAAATCGAATACTCGTGGTCTAGCTCTTCAAGCAGGTGGTGAAAATTCTGAAACGCCCTCTCCCTCATCGGATTCCCTTCTTTTTACCAAGGATCAATTTGAGCAACTATTCCAATTGTTTGATTCTAGACGTGATAAATCCAAGCCTCATGTTCCTTGGCCCAGACATGTATTTATCCTTATGCAAATATTGCTAATTCAACCAGTAACAGTGTCTGGACACTGGATTATGGAGCAACAAATCATATGACAAGTTCATCGCAAGTATTCCCCTCGTATATTCCGAGTGCAGGAAACCAAAAGGTTAAACTTGTTGATGGCTCTGTTGCACCTATTGCAGGGAAAGGAACTGTTGTTATTTCCTCATCTTTGATTCTTACAAATGTGTTACACGTCCCCCTCTATCGTACATTCGCTTGTCAATCAGCAAACTCACCCTTACTCTTACATGTCAAGTCATACTTTTGTCCTCTCATTGTGAAGGATCTAAGCTCAAGGAAGATGAATGGTAATGCTAAATAGGACGGTGGTCTATACTTTCTTACTGCCAACTCTTCCTTGGCAGACGAGTGTGAGTATCTCACTTCCGTTTCCCACTCAAGTGTCGATGATATCTTCTTATGGCATAGTCGGTTAGGTCATCCGAACTTTATTTATTCCAAGAAAATGTTTCCCAAGTTGTTTATCAATAAAAATATTTCTAATTTGCATTGTGAATATTGTGAGTTAGCCAAACATCATCGAGCTACTTTTTCATCTCAATCTTATAAAGAGTCCTCGCCATTTACGATGATTCACAATGACTTTTGGGGCAATACAATGTAAAAACACTTACAAATAAACGATGATTTGTGTCTTTCATTGATGACCATTCATGTCTGACTTGGGTTTTCCTTCTGAAAGATAACTCCTGATTTCAATTTTTTTTCCAAAAGATTCAGACTCAATTTCACACTAGGATCAAAATCTTTCAGAGTGATAATGGGAGGGAATACCTTAACAATATACTTGGCAAGTTTTTTCAAGAACAGTGGATCATTTACCAAAGCTCATGTCCCCATACACCTCAACAAAATGGAGTGGCCAAACGAAAAAACAGATATCACCTTGATGTTCGAGCAATTAGTTTTGAAACCAAAGTACCTAAGTATCTTTGGGGAGAAGCAGTTCTAACAACCATGTATTTGATGAATAGACTACCATCTAGGATTTTGAATTTTCAATCCCCTGTACATATTTTCCCAAAATATTTTCCCAATATACCCATTCTCACTAAAATCATTCTAAAAATATTTGGAAGTCTAGCATTTGTTCATAACTTTGATCCTGGTATCTCGAAACTTCAAAGGCACGAGAATGTATCTTTGTTGGGTATCCTGCAAACCAACGGGGACCCTGTTACCAAAAATAAATTTGTCTCCATGGATGTAACATTTGTTGAAAGCAAGTCCTTATACATGCCTCATCTTCAGGGAGAGTCTAGAGATAGTGAAGATGGCCACTTAACCGAGACTGACTTTCATATAGAACTAGGAAACTATGAAACTTCAATCCTTAATCAATCCGACACAACAACAGAGACATGTGAGAAACAGTTTAAAGGATTGGTTTATACAAGGAAGAAGGATGCAAAGAAAGGGGGAGGCATTGTCATTCAACAATGCCATGAGTCAACTCGTGGATTGGATCTTGAAACTCCGAATGATGCCTTTACTACTCCTGAAAACAAGATTGATCTTCCCATTGCCCTGAGAAAAAGTACCTGATCATGCACAAAACACCCGATTTCAAACTTTGAATCTTATGAAAAACTGTCAGTTAGATGGCATCAATATTCCTAAGAATGTCAAGAAGCGCTAAAGATCCTTGAATTAAGAGATTCGATTTATTAGGATATGAGAGCTCTGAAAAAAAACTCTACATGGGAGAAGACTGAACCACCAAGTGGGAATATGTTATGGGATGTAAGCAGGTATTTTCCCAAAATACAATTATGATGGATATCTGAAAAGGTATAAATCACGGTTGGTTGCCAAAGACTTCACCCAAAAATATGGGGTTGACTACACATAAACTTTCTCTCTAGTGCCGAAACTCAATATAGTTTGAGTCATTCTCTCTGCTGCTGCTAATCTTGATTGGCCACTAAATCAACTAGATGTGAATACTGTCTTTCTAAATGATGATCTAAAAGAAGAAGTGTACATGAAACCACCACCTAGATTTACTGAATAGTTTAGACCAAAGGCGTGCAAGCTAAAGAAATCACTCTATGGACTGAAAAAATCTCCCAAAGCATGATTCGAGAGGTTCACAAAGTTTGTGAGAAGTCAAGGCGATTGTCAAGGACAATCAGATCATACCTTTTTCACAAAAAGGTCCAATAGTGGAAAGATTTCAATGTTAATTGTCTATGTCGATGATATAATATGGACATGTGGTGATATAGAAAAAACAAACAGGTTAAAGAAAAGCTTGGCAAAGGGCGGTTGAAGTATTTCCTTGGAATGGAAGTAGCAAGGTCTAAAAGTGAAATCATGGTGTCTCAAAAAAAAAAAACACATTCTTGACCTCCTGAAGGAGACATGGATGAATGGATGCAAACCATTAGATACTCCTATAGATGCCAATAAGAAGCTAGGAGATATTAACAATGGCGCTACAGTGGATGCAAGAAGATATCAAAGACTTGTTGTTAGATTGATATATCTATCCCATACAATCCCGAACATTGTCTTCGTAGTAAGTATGGTGAGCCAATTTATGCACTCGCCGTGGGAAGAACACCTTGAAGCTGTAAATCGAATTCTACGATATCTAAAAGGAACTCCAGGGAAGGGATTGCTCTTCGAGAAAACAGATAATCGAGAAATTGAAGTATATACAGATGCTGATGGGCAGTATCAATCAGTGATCGAAGATCAACCTCTGGTTATTACACATTTGTGTGGGGCAACTTAATAACATGGATAAGCAAAAAACAAGGAGTAGTTGAAAGAAGCAACACAGAGACAAAATTCAGATCTATGGCACAAAGAGAGTGAAATATTGTGGCTTAAACGAGTAATGGAGGATCTAAAAATGATTCCAAAGCTTCCCATCAAGTTGTACTATGACGACAAAGTAGCCATTAGCATTGTTCACAATCCAGTTCTTGATGAGAGAACAAAGCATATCGAAATTGACTATTATTTTATAAATGAGAAACTTGATGAAAGAATTATTTGTATTCCATTTGTTCCAAGCCTATTACAAATCCTAACTAAGAATCCTATATTATTTGTATGATAGGATATACCCTGATTTAGTGGGATTTTATTTTATTTTCTTGATGTATATAAAATATACTAATCCAGGTCTTTAGAGAAGAAGAAATAAGAGAATTATTTCTCCTTACATCGTCTACCATATTGTTCTATAGAACTAGATGATGAAAATTGAGGTATCATTATTGTGAAGCTTTATACAACATATACTTTGTTATATGAACCAAACGAAATGAACTATTTCAAGCTAATGAAAAATTTGAATAAATTGTGTGATTGATGATCATCAAATTGTGCACACACACCTTTCATTACTAAAGCATTCTGCCAACCCCGAATCAAAATTGCGGCAAAGAATATTATAACAGTTCTGAAAGGAATTAAATTCCTTGATATATTTTCCGTTTTAATATCTTTAATATTTTGCCTTTCTAGACATGAGAAAATAATTATATGATCTCTTGTAGATTTGGAATATGATATGAGATTCATAATATCTTTAATATATGGAATCTCAATATCTTTAAGATAGGAGATCTTTATTCCTCAAGGAGTTTTTTTCTAATAAAACTCTTGGGTGTGTTTTCTAATAGAAAAGGACGTGCAAAGAGAATCAAGAGAGAGACGAAGAAGTTCGAAGAGTTTTCGAGAAAGAAGCCATCTCGTACTACTGTTTTGAGTGTTGCCGAGAAGTGCTTACATCCGATGACGACAACACCTAATCATTGTGCTGATTAGTGTGTTGATTTTTGAAGACTTTTTACTTCTCGGTTGATGCATCCCTTGTATACTGGTGATACGGTTTGTTAGAGGTTTAGGATGCAATTTGTTATTCGCCTTTATAAGGGAGTTGTTTTATTCTTTCACTAGTATTGGTTTTTGTAAACTTACAAGTTTTTCTAGTGAATTATTTTGCCCTGAGGCACCGCACAAGTATTGTATACTTGTGCATAATTTATATCTTGTCCCTCGTATTATTATCATTGTTCCAGCTACGTGTAGGTGTGTTAAAATTATAATTTCCGCTGCATGTTGTCGTGGGTGTTACAACACCTACGCACAACACCTATATTCTGAAACACACAACACTCACCCTCAACTCACACATACACTGTGGAAACAGAACTTTAAATTGGTATCAGAGCTTCCACTTGATGCTACTAAGTGAGATCCTGTTTTGTTTTGTTTTCAGAGTGAAAAGGAATTATGGAAGGATCAACAAATACTGTTTTTAGGCCTCCCGTTTTGGATGGATCAAACTATGCATTGTGGAAAGTAAAGATGAGGGTTTTTATTAAGTCCATTGAAGAAAGAGCTTGGCAACGTGTACTTGATGGTTGGAGTCCACCAAAACTTGAGAATGATGATGGAGACACACGGCTCAAACCTGAAAGTACATGGACTGTCGATGAAGTGCAAACTTCAAACTTTAATTCCAAGGCTCTCAATGCTATATTTTCATCTGTTGACACAAGGATGTTTAATTTAATCACCAATTGTGTATGCGCCAAAGATGCTTGGGAGATACTCCAGAAGCACTGTGAAGGATCCGCAAGTGTGCGTAAAACTAGGCTAAGGATGGTGACATCAAAGTTCGAAAGCTTGAGAATGGAGGACAAGGAGTCTATTCTTGAGTATGACTGCCGGTTGAGACAACTCTCAAATGAATCACATGGTCTAGGAGATCCCATACCAAATGAAAGATTGGTGAACAAGGTTCTAAGATCTCTTCCTGAGAGATTCAATGTCAAAGTTTGCGCTATTGAAGAATCTAAAGACACTTCAACGATCAACCTGGATGAACTAATGAGTTCCCTCAGAACTTTTGAGATGGATCTTGATTTACAAAGGAAGAATAAAGGGAAGACAATAGCCTTTGAAGCCTCAACCGAATCTTATGATGAAATCATTCAAATATCTAAAGAGGTGGATAAGTCTGATTTAGGTGAAGAATCGATCTCTCTGTTTACTAAGAAATTTGGTGATTACTTGAAGACTATGAGAGAAAAGAAGAAAACTGGACAAAAATCTGAGTTGCCCAATAACACCACTTTTGCAAAAGCTCAAAAGTTTACTCCTATGAAAGGACAATTTTGACCAAAAAACGAATTGCAAATCCAATCAAATGTCAGAAATCTGGATTCAGTGCAATGTAGAGAGTGTTCGGGATATGGACATTATGCCAATGATTGTGCCAATCGACTTCGAAAAAACAAAGGTATAACTGTCACTTTGAGTGATGAAGAATCTGATGACGACCAAGAATCAAATGAATCTGAAAAACACATATCGTTGTCTGCTGTGATCAAGGAGAAACGCTTAACGCAAATCAATCCTCTGGGTGTTGCCACAGGTGTTGCAATACCTGGTCGCAACATCTCTTCAAATTCTTTATGTTTTAATTCTACAACACTTGGTGAATCAAGTCAGTCTGAAACCCAAGAAGTAGATGATGATGAAATTACCCTGGAAAGTGTGCAGACAATGTATGAGGAATTGTATGAAGACTGGATCAAAAGAAACAAAGTGAATACAATTCTCTCCAAAGAGAACACTGAGTTGAAGTCTCAAGTATCACGATTTGAAGTAATCTTGAGCAAGAAAGATCTGGAGTTATGCAAAGTCAAGGAGGAGCTTGAAAAAGCAACTCAAATTCTTGCTAAGCTTAATTCAAGTACATCTAAACTTGATTCACTTCTGATGAATGGAAAGAACGACAAAACTGGACTTGGTTATTCAAATAACCTGTTTGAAATTGGAGAATCATCCAATACTGAAAGAAAGCCAACTGTCTTTGTCAAGGAAAAGGCTGAAACTCCGAATGTTCCACACATTGGTATAGGTGCTCCATCAAAGAGACAATTATTTACCAAGAAGTCCAAGTCTAGGAAACGTCACTTCATCTGTCACTACTGTTTTAGACCTGGTCACATCAAACCCTACTGTTTTAAACTTAGAGATGACTACAAAAGATGGGAATCTAAACAGGTGTTGCCACAGGTGTTGTACAACACTCGGCGCAACACTGCCAACAGGAAACCATCGGTAAAAAAGGTTTGGGTACCCAAGGCTAGTATTCAATGTTCTGTTATCTATACTTCGTTAAAGACTAACATTGCAGGAATATGGTACTTTGACAGTGGCTGCTCACGCCACATGACAGGTTCTAAGGACCATTTGATAGACTATGTTGAACTTCGGAATGGTCATGTGACATATGGAGGAGGTGCAAAAGGAAAAATTGCTGGCAAAGGAACCTTGAATGTTGATGGATTGCCTAGTTTACACAATGTGCTTTATGTCGAAGGGCTTAACTCAAACTTAATAAGCATAAGTCAACTTTGTGATGATGGTTTATATGTTAAGTTTGATATAGACAATTGTGAAGTTTTTGATAATACCAATACTTGTATTTTGACAGGTACAAGGTCCGCTGACAATTGCTATCAACTTGGGGAAGACTTGGTATGCAATCATTCAAAGGTGACTGAATTAAATTTGTGGCATCAAAAATTGGGTCATGCAAACTTCAAGACACTAAAGAATCTTGGTAAGTACGATGCTGTGAGAGGTATGCCTAATTTATCCTCTGGAATTCCTTATGTTTGTGGTGCATGTCAAAAGGGTAAGCAAACACGTGTTCCTCATCAAGTGTTACAACATTTTGGGACAACACGGTGTCTTGAACTGTTGCACATGGATCTTATGGGTCCAATGGAAGTGGAAAGCCTTGGAGGTAAGAAGTATTCATATGTTTGTGTGGATGATTTCTCTCGCTTTACATGGGTAAGATTTCTTAGAGAAAAATCCGATACATTTGATGTTTTTAAGAAATTACATGCTAAGATTACTAATCTACATAATCTGAGGGTTGGTAAGATAAGGACCGATCATGGTAAAGAATTTGAAAACTCACACTTTATATCATTCTGTGAAAAGAGAGGGATAACTCATGAATTTTCGGCCCCTAAAACTCCTCAACAAAATGGAATAGCCGAAAGGAAGAATAGGACACTGCAAGAAATGGCTAGGGTCATGCTAAGTTCAAAGAATATTTCAAAAAGATTTTGGGCCGAGGCCTTAAACACAGCATGTCATATTTCAAATCGTGTGTACTTAAGGAGTGGTTCTACTATGACATCCTATGAAATTATCATGGGAAAGAGGTCGAACCTGAAGTATTTTCATGTTTTTGGGTGTGTATGTTATGTTTTGAATGATCGAGACCATCTTGCAAAGTTTGATTCTAAAAGTGACAAATGTTTATTCCTTGGTTATTCATCCAATAGTCGTGCATATCGCATGTACAATCTTAGAACAAGGACGACTATGGAATCTATTAACGTTGTTTTTGATGATCTTGCAGATCTGGGGCTGCTGAACGTAAGTGAGACACTGCCTAACACAGATGTTGCACCCGGTGTTGTAACACCTGAGACAAAACCTAAACTGGCAGAATCAAATAAAGAGCCAGGAGAGTATACTGAAAATGATGATGGTGTAACCGATGAAGGGATTGACATTCCCATCAAGATTCAGAAAAATCATCCTTCATCCCAGATCATTGGAGAGACATTTGGAGGAATGCAAACTAGAAGAAAGGAGAAAATAGATTATCGAAAAATGATTGGTCTAGTATGCATGACGTCCGTCTACTCTCAGGTAAGACATTCTTGTTTTGTTTCCCTAATTGAACCCAAAAATGTTAATGAAGCTTTAAAAGATGAATTCTGGGTCAATGCTATGCATGAGGAACTTGAACAATTTGTTAGGAATGATGTGTGGGATTTGGTACCTAGCCCGATAATGTGAATGTTATTGGAACCAAATGGATCTTTAAAAACAAAACTGATGAATCTGGAATTGTTGTGAGAAATAAAGCTAGGCTAGTGGCTCAAGGGTATACTCAAATTGAAGGGATTGATTTTGATGAGACATTTGCCCCTGTTGCTCGAATTGAACCAGTCCGACTGTTACTTGCTATTGCTTGTCACATGGACATAAAATTATATCAAATGGATGTGAAAAGTGCATTTTTGAATGGCATTTTGAAAGAAGAAGCGTATGTAAGCCAACCTAAAGGATTTGAAGATCCACACCACCGGAACCATGTCTACAAGTTGAAGAAGACACTGTATGGGCTTAAACAGGCTCCACGGGCATGGTATGGTAAGCTTACGGAATATCTGCTTGACTTGGGCTTCAAACGAGGTGAGGTTGATAAAACCATTTTTATTAAAAAGTCAAAGCATGATATACTTGTGTGTCAAATTTATGTGGATGACATAATTTTTGGTGCTTCTTCTCAAAAGCATGTTACTGATTTTGTTAATTGTATGTCTACCACATTTGAAATGAGCATGGTAGGGGAATTGAGTTTCTTTCTTGGCTTACAAATTAAACAAATGCATGATGATATCTTTCTATGTCAATCTAAGTATGCCAAGAATGTGGTAAAGAAATTTGCTGCCGAAAACACTAAACACTTGAAAACTCCAATGGGGTCGACTGAAAAATTGTCCAAAGACGATGTTGCCACCGGTGTTGACAACACCCAGTATCGCAGCATCATAGGCAGTCTCCTTTACTTGAGTGCGAGTCGTCCCGACATTATGTTTAGTGTATGTTTGTGTGCCAGGTACCAGATACTAAAGTCACTCATTTGAAAGCTGTTAAAAGAATTTTGCGATATATATCTGGAACAGTTGACTTAGGCTTGTGGTACACCAAAGAAACAAACACCAATTTAGTGGGATTTAGCGATGCTGACTGGGCTGGAAATTTAGATGATAGAAAAAGTACCACTGGGGGATGTTTCTATCTTGGTAACAATTTGGTGTCATGGTATAGTAGAAAGCAAAATTGTATATCTCTGTCCACTGCTGAATCTGAATATGTTGCAGCCGCGAGCTGCTGTTCACAACTTTTGTGGATGAATCAAATGATTAAAGATTATGGATTCAACAGTGACACCTTAATTGTATACTGTGACAACTCAAGTGCAATTGATATTTCAAAAAACCCAGTACAACACTCTCGAACGAAACACATAGACATTAGACATCATTTTATTCGAGATTTGGTTGAGAAAGGTATAATTCGAATGGAATTTATTAGAACTGAGAACCAACTGACTGATATCTTTACAAAACCATTGGACTTTGAGAGATTTTCCAATCTTAGGAAGTCTCTCAGCTTGTGTGCACAATGATCACGCACGGATGTTGTCCTCGGTGTTACAACACCCGCGGACAACACCAAGCATGCATGTGCATTTTATTTTTAGGATGCTAGACATATTGCATACATCCTGCTTTGTGTGAAGCCTGTACAAGTGTAGGATACTGAATAGCGTGCTCTCAGTTGTGAATCAAACTTTCCATCAAAATTCTCCAAAGTATGGTGTGTGCTCAATCTAAGTCATAAAGCTGTTGAGGATGATCGTGTACCACATGATCTTGTCCAATGCAGATAATGACTTAGAAAATTCTTGAGAAATATGGTGAAAAATAGAAAAGAGGATAAAATAGAACAAAAAAATGTTTAGAAGAAAATGGAAAAAGCTACCTAGAGGAGTCCAATGAAGACCGTTCCTCCAGTGTGGGAGCTACCACTTCTAAGTCAAAATACAGATGGAAAAAGCTACCTAGAGGAGTCCTATGAAGACCGTTCTTCTAGAGTGGGAGCTACCATGTCTGAATTAAACATGTTCAAGAAAGTTTGAGTCCAATCTGTGAGTGTTGCCAAAAGGTGTTGCCAACACCTAAGTACAGACTGATCACTGTTTAATCACATGTGTGTGTGTAGGATTAAAGATCCTTTTTCTTATTAATTACCCAATAACAAGATACAACCAATTTATAGTTGATGGGATCCCATCAAGCAAGGAAACAGAATAACTAACTTAGGAAACAGAATAACTCAAATCTAATCAAATCCTATCTAAATCAAATCCTATCTAATCAAATCTTCTAAATAATAAATATTATAATAGATATTATTCCACACTCCCCCTCAAACTGGGTTGTATATGTTATGCAAACCAAGCTTGGAGTTTAATTCATTGAAAGCAGCTCTTGGAAGTGCTTTGGTGAGAATATCTGCAAGCTGCTCTTGAGTTGGGACATAACTGAGTTGAACAATTCCATGGTTCACCTTCTCGGATATGAAATGTCTGTCAATCTCAATATGTTTAGTTCTGTCATGATGGACAGGATTCTTGGCTATACTGATGGCAGCTTGACTATCACAAAGCATCTTTACTTTGTCTTGTGTCTGAACCGTGAGCTCTTTTAACAGCCTCTGAAGCCACATTCCTTCACAGATTCCTAATGCCAAGTCACGGTACTCTGATTCAGCACTACTGCGAGAAATAATAGCTTGCTTTTTGCTTCTCCATGTCACTAGGTTACCCCAAACATATGAACAATAACCAGTGATTGATCTTCTATCTGTTAGTTCTCTTGCCCAACTAGCATCAGTGTAGATTTCCACACCCCGATTTTTAAACTTTCTAAATAGAAGACCGTGTCCTGGAGTCATCTTCAGGTATTTCAAAATTCGAATCACTGCTTCCATATGATCCTCAGTTGGATCGTTCATGTGTTGACTGACTACACTGACCGAGTACGCATTGTCAGGTCTAGTATGAGATAGATAGATGAGCTTACCAACTAGTCTCTGATACCTTCCTTTATCCACAGGGCTGCTGTCCGCATTTCTGATCATCTTCTTATTAGGATCCATAGGTGTGTCAACGGGTTTGCATCCAAGTAAACCTGTTTCGCTTAACAAGTCTAGTATATATTTTCTTTGGGATATGATAATTCCTTCTTTGGACCGAGCCACTTCCATTCCTAGAAAATATTTCATGTTCCCGAGGTCCTTGATATCAAATTCCGCCGCCAACATATTTTTGAGACTGATAATTTCCTCTGAGTCATCTCCTGTCAGTATGATATCATCAACATATACTATGAGAATTGCAATTTTCCCTCCTGGTTTGCCTTTTACGAACAATGTGTGATCTGCCTGACACTGGTGATATTCATTAGCGATCACAACCCTAGCAAACCTATCAAACCAAGCTCGTGGTGACTGCTTCAGGCCATACAAGGACTTTTTAAGTTTACATACTAACCTGCTGTTTTGCTTGGTTTCCATTCCTGGAGGGATGGTCATATAAACTTCTTCTTCTAAATCCCCATTCAGGAAGGCATTTTTTACATCAAGTTGGTGAAGAGGCCAATCCAGATTCACTGCGAGAGAGAGTAAGACTCGAACTGTATTGAGTTTGGCAACTGGAGCAAATGTCTCCTGGTAGTCAATCCCATATGACTGCGTGAAACCTTTGGCCACAAGTCTAGCCTTGAATCTTTCAACACTTCCATCAGCTTTGTATTTTACTGTGAATACCCACTTACAACCAACGGGGTTCTTGCCATGTGGCAGTTCTACAAGAGTCCATGTATTGTTCATTTCCAAAGCCTTAAACTCCTCCTCAACTGCCTTCTTCCATGCTGGAATCTTTAGAGCTTCCTGTACAGAATTAGGCATTTGTATGCTATCAAGAGTTGAAATAAATGATCTATATGTAGGTAGCAGCTTCCCATATGCAACATGCTTCTCAATAGGATGATCAGTGCACCCTCTAACACCTTTCCGATGGGCGATTGGCTGATCTAAATCATCAATCATATAATCAGCATGGGCAGGAGAATCCGGTGCTGGTGACTGAGAATTTTGAGGTGGAATGATGTCCTGTATATGCTCGATGGGTTTTCTCCTTCTATAGACACGTAATTCGGAGTTGTGAGTTTCGACTTGTGGTTGTGTTAAATCAAGTGGACCAGTTTCAGTAGTTGGGGTAGTCACGGTTGGAACAATTCCAGGCTCAGGCAGATACACAGGATCGGGCATTTGTTGGGCTGGTGGATCATTAATGTCTAGGAAAGGATCCGTAGTTTGGGTTTCCCCTTGGAAGTTGGATTTGGAGAAGTAGGGCTGATGTTCAAACAATGTTACATTCATGGTGTTGTATATTCTTCGAGTGATTGGGGAGTAACACTTGTAACCTTTTTGGTTGGAGGCGTATCCAATAAATACACACTTTAGAGATCTTGGGTCGAATTTAGTGCGATGATGTTGGTGAATGTGAACAAAGGAAGAACATCCAAAGACTTTGAGTGGTAGATCTGAAGAAAAGGATTGAATGTGAGGATAAGCATTGAGGAGTATCTTACGAGGGGTTTGAAATTTTAAGACTCGACTTGGCATCCTATTGATGAGGTAGGTTGCAGTAAGGATGGCCTCTCCCCATAAATACTTAGGGACATTGTTGGTGAACATGATAGCACGGGCAACTTCGAGTAAGTGTCTATTTTTCCTTTCTGCCACTCCATTTTGTTGTGGGGTATCTACACAAGAACTTATGTGAATGATACCGTGTTTGGAAAAGTAAGATCCAAGGACAGAGTTAAAGTAATCCTTAGCATTGTCAGTCTTAAGAACTTTGATCTTGCTCTGGAATTGGGTGGATATCATGGAGTGAAAGGTTTGGAAGATCATGGATGTTTCTGATTTTTCTTTCATAAGAAAGGTCCAAGTAATTCTTGTGTGATCATCTATGAATGTGACAAACCACCTAGCCCCATTAATATTCTTGATGCGTGCGGGTCCCCAGATATCACTATGAATTGTAGAGAATGGGGATGAGGGTTTGTGTTGTAAGCTCGGATAGATACCTCTTGTATGTTTAGCAAGTTGACAAAATTCACATTGGTAAACGCTTGAACTTTTATTAATGAATAGATGGGGAAACAATTTTCCTATATAATCGAAGTTAGGATGACCAAGGCGAAGATGCCATAACATAACTTGACTTTCAATAGACGCTAAATTTGAAAAAGACACAGAGTTTGGAAAACACTTGACTGAATTTGATGTAGGACCATGGCTTAGTGAGTGAACTTGTCTACTGAGGAGATTATTTTCTTTGAGCAAATACAGGCCATCATGCATCTCAGCACTGCCAATCACCTTCCCCGAATCCACTGCCTGAAAATCACAAAAATTGGAATAGAACTTAGTCACACAGTTAAGGTCCCGCGTAAGACGGCTGATAGAGATCAAATTACAATTCAATTTTGGAACATAAAGGACAAAAGAGAGTTGAATGTCCTTCGTCAACTGAATTGATCCTATTCCTGCCACAGGTGATAAGGAGCCATCGGCTATTCGGACTCCAGAATTATTTGTGCACGGTTGATAATTTTTTAGGAGGCTGGAGTCTCCAGTCATGTGATCTGAGGCCCCTGAGTCGATTATCCATGGCTGTAAGGATTTATTTTTGGCAATATGAGCGTAGGACATGATACCTTGGTGTGCAAGAAGCACCGTGTGTGACTCGGCAGGTGCGTGTGATGGTTGTCCGGGGCTCGATGTTTGATTTAGCATTCTCTGCAATGCCTCCATTTGCTCTCTAGTGAAAGGACTACCCTCGGTACTAATCTCTGTGGTGGTGGCATTATTTGCACGGGTTTCTTTCTCAACCCGAGTGTTGGATGGCTTCCAATCTACTGGTTTGCCATGTAATTTCCAGCAAGTATCCTTGACATGGCCCAGTTTCTTGCAATGTTCACACCAGGGCCGTCCCTTGCCAAACTTATTGGGTTGAGAGGAATTGTGGGTGAATAAAGCCGAGCCTTCCACTCCGGGTTTATTTTCTGTTAACATCAACCTTTTCCTACTTTCCTATCTCCTGACTTCTGCAAAAGCTTCTCTAAGGTTCGGAAATGGCTTGATTCCCATGACTCTCCCCCTGACTTCATCTAGGTCTCTATTTAGGCCAAGGAGAAATCGAACTGTCCTCTTCTGCTCAACAACCTTCTTATACAATGCAGAATCATCAGCACATTTCCAAGAATGTACTTCGTATAGATCTAGTTGCAGCCAGTAGCGTGTGAGAGTATTATAGTATTGAGTAACGTTCATATCCCCTTGTTTAAGATCATACAACTTCGTCTCAACCTCAAGTAGTTCAGAGGTATTTTCTGTGCTTGAGTATGTTTCGAGTGCTGCTTCCCATATGTCCTTGGCTGTTTTGTGAAGTAGGAAACTGTCTCCAACTTCAGTGGTCATGGAATTTATTAGCCAGGACATAACAAGGTGATCATCGATCTTCCAAGATCGGTGTTTGGGATCCGTAGTTAACGGAGCCGCAGTTTCTCCCGTGAGGTGTCCATCTTTCCCTCTACCACAAATATACATGAACACAGATTGTGACCATTGAAGATAATTCTGGCCACAGAGTTTGTGGTTTGTGACAATATTAGAGGAGAAGTCAGGAATGGAGGAGATTGGGGAATTGACTTCGGAGGAATTGACTTCCGAGGAAGAGGCATTTGATGTCATGCCGTAGTGATTGCCGTATTTAGTCATGCGTATGGCTGAACGAATGAGGGCCGCCGTAAGAATGAAAGGAGACGGCTAGGGGCTTCGGCCGGACGAATAAGACAGGGAAAAGAAGCGGCTAGGGTACCGAGTTTGGCTCTGATACCATGTAGGATTAAAGATCCTTTTTCTTATTAATTACCCAATAACAAGATACAACCAATTTATAGTTGATGGGATCCCATCAAGCAAGGAAACAGAATAACTAACTTAGGAAACAGAATAACTCAAATCTAATCAAATCCTATCTAAATCAAATCCTATCTAATCAAATCTTCTAAATAATAAATATTATAATAGATATTATTCCACAGTGTGTATTTCATTTCTTTGATCATATTTTAGGCATAAACTTAGGTCATTCATACTGCTGTTTTGTGAATTCATCATGTCCAGTGGGCTACCAGTTTTTTATTCATGAAATTCGAAGAACACCCTAACCAACGTAATTTTGAAATATCTTGATTGCTAATTGTTTGTGGGGTTAATTCGATCTATTGCTGACTGGTTACTTGAAATAATAATTACACTGGTTCAGAAAAGTTACCGTTGGGTGAGAGGAAAAACTGATTCGGAAAGGTACTGTAGTCGCGGCTTAATAAAATATTACCGTTGGAGAGTAGTGCTTAAATACTTACGGGGGAATCAGGAATAGCTTTACTGTTTACTCTTTCCCTCACATTCTAAAATTATTGTCTACCCTTACTGTTCAGACTTCGCGCAAACCATCTGTGCTCTTCGAATTGTTTTCTGCCTCTTTGCTTCTTTATTTTGCGGATGGCTGGCTTTGATCCTCAAGACATAAGGAGTGAAATGGCTGCGAGTATGGGTGTTGAATCACCAGTCACAACACCCTCCGCCGAAGCAAATATCGAGGGGAAGGAAATTGTGCCTGTACCAGACGAACCAATGCCACTAGAGGTTATCGTCCCTGGGGAACCTGGGAACGAGATCAATGTTGAGAATCCTCCGGATTTTGAAGCTTTGAATAAAGCGTTTCCCCCTGCCCCAATGCGCAGAAGGTCAAAGAGACAAGCAGGGTTCGACCCTGACTTTGTTCCAACCAAGAAACCACGGGCATCTACGTCTTCTAATCTTCTGGACACTGATTTCTCATCGGGGGACGACATGCTGATTTTGAGTTGGTGGCTCGTCCTAGACCAACTGCTGCGGGAAAGGTACCCAGTTCCACCTCTGATACTGGAAAGAAAACCCCCGTTCCCAATCCACAAAGTTTTGCAAGTGAAGGAACTTCGGATAAGGCTGAAGAAGATGAACAATCCCTAGCCGAGTTCCTAAGTCAACTTAGGGAAGAGAAGGCTACCAATAAGCAACTGCCTAAGGATGATGAGCCTGATTCAGAAATGATGAAGGAATTCGAGCAAAATCAACCTGGAGCTTCTGAAGATTTCTCTTCAACCTCTGTATCTGATTTTGAGTCTGAAGAACAAAATGATGCTGATTCTGAAGATATTGGCTCTGAAGAGAGTGAATTTTTTGAAGATGATGCTGTTCCTGCTGCCGGTGTTGAGGAAGATGTTGCCAACACTGAGCAACACACTGACTCTGCCGACTATGATCTGAGTAAGTCCTTCTCTCCCAAATTTTATTCTGAAGATGCCTTGGCGTTGTGGCCGCTGTTTGTTCAGAGAGATGTGATAGAAGAGAAAAATATTGATGTTAATGCTTATGGGAGATACAACCTGATTGAGTTTCTCAAGAACAGAAGGTTGTTGTCCACTGTCACTACAGCTGTGCCCTACTGCCGTCGTGTGGTGCTGGAATTTTATTGCAATCTCTTGAAGAGTGTTGGAGATGAGGACTCCGTGAAGCTTGGAAGGGTGTTTGTGCGTGATCATATTTACAACTTCTCCCCGTCAGTGATCAATGCATTCTACGACACTCCCGATATTGAGGAAGCTGACGAGGATCTTGACATCCATGCTGTAACCTCCGTGCTGACTGGAGGAGTGATCAAAGTGTTTCCCGACTATCCCAAGAAACTGAGTGCTACTCTCACTTCTTTTTACTTTGTTCTACATAAGACTTCCATCTGGAATTGGACGCCGTCGACAAATTCCACCGCTGTGACCAGAACACAAGCCCTGGTACTGTTTGATATTGGCACTGGAAAGGCCTATTTTGGGAAGCTGGTCTTCACAACAGCATTGCAATATGCTGAGGGGGACTTCAAGAAGACAAAACTGCCATATCCCTCATTGATCTATGGCATCCTGGAGTCTCAAGGATTCATTCCGGATATAGATGAAGATCACTGCCCTGTTAGAGACTCCCTGAAGATCTCTCCTGCATACTTTAAGGGCAACAGAAAGATTGATTTACCCTGGCTACCTTCCAGTGTTGCTCCGAATGTTAGCAACACTGCTGCTGCAACATCTGAATCTCTGCCTGAGACAACCGTACAACCACCTACAGACGCCCCACCTGATGGCTATGTCACATTGTCCATATCTTACATTCAAGCTCAGATTGCCTATGGTCGACAACAAATTGAAAACGCAAAACGGACAATTGAGCATTATGAAAGTCAAGTGGCTGACTTTCAACTTTTGTTGGATGTAAGTTTGTTTTCTGGACAAAAAAGGGGAGTGGAAGAGGAAGACACAGCTGGTCCAAGTGGAACAAAAATGGCTGATGGAGCTGACGATAATGCGGCTGGCAGTAGTGAAGAAGAATGACACCTTGGTTTAGTTATTTCCTCCTTTGACTGTAGTTTTTTTTATTTAATTATCTGTATTTTCTCTGATGTTAACTTCCCCTAATTAATGAACTGTTTTCGATGTTGTGAATCGAGTGTTGTAACATCTAACATACAACATCTGTTTAATTCAGGGAAGGCTTACCGGTCGAATTCAGGGGGAGTCAACTTAAGTTGGATGAGTCATTGATCTACTAATTCAGGGAGAGTTTAGCTGTATAATTATGATGAGGTGTTTTGTCCAGAAAGGCAAAAAGGGGGAGATTGAAAGAAATTAAATTCCTTGATATATTTTCCGTTTTAATATCTTTAATATTTTGCCTTTCTGGACATGAAAAAATAATTATATGATCTCTTGTAGATTTGGAATATGATATGAGACTCATAATATCTTTAATATATGGAATCTCAATATCTTTAAGATAGGAGATCTTTATTCCTCAAGGAGTTTTTTTCTAATAAAACTCTTGGGTGTGTTTTCTAATGGAAAAGGACGTGCAAAGAGAATCAAGAGAGAGACGAAGAAGTTCGAAGAGTTTTCGAGAAAGAAGCCATCTCGTACTACTGTTTTGAGTGTTGCCGAGAAGTGCTTACATCCGATGACGACAACACCTAATCATTGTATTGATTTTTGAAGACTTTTTACTTCTCGGTTGATGCATCCCTTGTATACTGGTGATACGGTTTGTTAGAGGTTTAGGATGCAATTTGTTACTCGTCTTTATAAGGGAGTTGTTTTATTCTTTCACTAGTATTGGTTTTTGTAAACTAACAGTTTTTCTAGTGAATTATTTTGCCCTGAGGCACCGCACAAGTATTGTATACTTGTGCATAATTTATATCTTGTCCCTCGTATTATTATCATTGTTCCAGCTACGTGTAGGTGTGTTAAAATTATAATTTCCGCTGCATGTTGTCGTGGGTGTTACAACACCTATGCACAACACCTATATTCTGAAACACAGAACACTCACTCTCAACTCACACATACACTGTGGAAACAGAACTTTCAAGTTCTGAAAACAAAAATGTCCTAGATTGTTCAGTTACAATAAAATGTGGAAAAGAAGAGGTAATGGTGAAGAAAAAGAAAATAATCCTCACTATTATTAAATACCTGCTAAGATACTATTCTAACATGGATAGAGATACGTTCAGCAACATGCGAATGTAGAAATATGGAAAGCAGAGGTACATTTCGTCTGATACAAAGAAATTGATCCCAGAATTGAAGGCTCTGTCAAGAAGTTGAAAAAACTGCGAGTCTGCGACAATGAGTTCTGCTCACCAAAAGCCATCGTCGCTAAAGTAGCACAAAAACGAGAATGTAAACAATTCTTGGGAGGGAAAAGACAGATTTTGAGATTACGCGATACCTAAGCAGAGTCTTGAAACAATCAAGTCGGGAGTGAGACTGAAAAGAGGAACTGCCATTTATAAAATTCTGAAGCTCTCCACTCCATGACCACCGATCAACACATAGAATTAATCGCCTTCTTCGAATAGTAGCGCTTTTCAGGTAATTTTAATTTAAATTTAAAGAAAATGAAAAATAAAAGCATTTGGAGATGCGGGGGATCGAACCCCGTGCCTCTCGCATGCAAAGCGAGCGCTCTACCATTTGAGCTACATCCCCTTCGGATGTTCAATGCTTCTACTATTATTACTTGTTCAACAATCCCTTTGATGCTTGTGCCATTATTACTTGTTTTTTATTCAGCTCAGCACTGTTCCCACCCACATAATTTTCATTGCAGATGGTAGACCAGACAACTCCACGAGCCCCGCCTTCGATGGTGCATAAATCTCATCATTCCCCGACTGCAAAATTGATGGAAACAAATGGTACCAAGTCACACTTGGGGAATCACTACAGGATGACACTCGGTCTTTAAATTTCTCGTTACAGATAGCCCGACGGATTTCGTTTCCACAAAAAGCTTTTCATGAACCCGATGCGTTTCTCTTTCGTAACAATGCTTCTTTTGCGCTTAAACACACAGCCATACATCCTGGTTTTCTCCATACTTTTCTGACAACCAATTGTGAGTTTTCAACATTCCAAGGAAAACCTTTCTGGGACATTCAGTTCTACGCTCCAAGATGCAAAATCTAAGTATATATTTATATAAATGAATTATCAGTTCCAAACCAATTTCTTACTAAACAATTCCAAGCCCTTGCAAAAATGGCTGCTAAATTTAACAAAGAAAAAATCCGAAACCTTCTGATCAAGAATCTTGAAATTGAATTATAAAATTTCAAAACAAGTTATCTTACAATTTCAAGAAGTTTCCACGGCCATCCAAATTAACAATCACACAGCGAAAGGAAGATCCAACAAATATCATCAAAAATCCAATCAATTTAAAAATAAATGGACACATACCCAAAATAGCATTAACATTGTATTAAACCAAATCAAAAGTCAGGGCCTTGCATGGACCAAATTTCACAGACAACCATGGATCCAGATTACTTGAACAGAAATGTATATCCCGCAGTCTAAATAAACGCCCAAATGCAAAACAAAGTCCTAAAATTCTTGCGACGCAGACCCAATCTCTTTCTCCCGTCCTCCAGCCTTCTTCGGCAAGAGATTCTGATGAATATTGGGCAAAACACCGCCGTTCGCAATGGTCACACTCCCCAGAAGCTTGCTCAATTCCTCGTCATTTCTGACAGCCAATTGTATGTGCCTCGGCACAATTCTATTCTTCTTGTTGTCCCTCGCTGCATTCCCCGCAAGTTCCAAAACCTAAACCGAAAGTAAAACCAAAAATCCGTCAACCTAAAGAATGGATCTATAAACCAAACTCGAAGACCAAAATGAATTTTTAAAAAGTGAATAATAATCAAAATGCTACCTCAGCAGCTAGGTATTCAAGCACGGCGGAGAGATAAACAGGAGCACCAGCGCCGACACGCTCGGCGTATTTTCCAGCCTTCAGAAACCTAGCGATTCTGCCGACGGGGAACTGGAGACCGGCTTTCGATGAACGGGAGACGGACTTGGAGGCCTTGGGCTTGCCCCGGCCGCCCTTGCTTGTGGCTGCTGCTATAGAACTCATCGGATTCAGGAACCCTAAAGCTTCCCAACAATGGAATTCGGAGGCGATGAAATTCGAAGCGTAGATTTGAAGTCGATACAAGGGATTTATATAGAACAGGTGACGGCAGACCAACGCAATCCCATTGGTTGATGTAACGAGACGCGGATCGCCACGCTGGCACAGGTATCTTCAGTAGCGTACTTGACAAAAAGGTTTGAATTTTTTGCGCGGATGGAACAATTTTTGGCGCGCGCGAACCTTCTTTTTTTTATTCAAAGGCCCAATGAAAAAGCCCATCATAGGTTCTAAAGCCCGAGTCTTGTCAATCTACATTCATAGGCCCATCTCGATTCCTGACTCTAAGTCGCAGTTGTATTTTGCGTCCTTGTTTTCAACCTTTCGACTTCACCGAGCTTAAAATCGAGTTCGAGTTTTAATTGTTTATATTTGAATAACTATATATATGTACTTTTTATTTAAAATATATACAATTTTAAGATATTTTTATCTCTATATACCTATAATTTTAATCCTAAAATGCTAGGAAAAAAATAATAAATTTAGTTTAAACGGAAAAAAAAAACGGACCTAACATTTTTTAGTTATTGTTTGTCACGAAAATTTGCGGGCGTGCCAGGCACGTGTTCGTGCCAAATGTGAATTAATCTGACTTCGTTTACCAAGCGTTGTGAATCTCGATTCGGTCGTAAGTTCTAACTCCTTCGAAATGGCTCCAAACTAAACGCATAAACTGTGGAAATAAAGAAATTATGCAGGGAATCCATGAACAACATCAAACTTAAATATGTTGTTATGAAATTTGATCAACATTTTACAAGAAAGTCGAAGGAATACATAAAAATTCAAATACTTGGCTGCTGGAAATTGAAATAAACAAACGTAGAATTGATGGAATTTTGCAGAAACTTTGCTGTGTATTTTTGTGTTGATTTGTCGGGGGGCCCTTTCTGATTCCTCCATCTGCCTTTGTCACACTCCACGAGAAGTTTCAACCGCACTCCACGATTACTCCACGTCTTCCATATTGGGTAATGGAGGTAACCGGCCGCAACTTTCTTTCAATGGGTCAACTGCAACTCTGATAGGCTTTATCTCTTGGGCTTCTCTTTTGGGCTTCTCTAAAAAAATTAATTTTAGGCACAACAATTGCCCCCCTAGCCAATTTGGGCCAATGGCCAATTTGGCCCAATTTGGCTATTTTTAATAATTCAAATATATGTGGCATATTTACAAGTTGGCCCATTTACATAATACGATATATATGAGGAGGAAGAGGAGGAAGATGATAAAAAGAAAGCAAACAGTGTATTCACAATACCATGCTTCCCAAACTTCTTCCTTGTTCTTCTTCCCCCAAAACCCTCCAATTCTTCGCTGCTTTCACAACCTATTCTCCTTCACTTTTAGATAACTACTCAACCACTCACGGAGATCTCATTTCCAATATCACCACCGATTACATCGCCTTTGTAATGTCATCCAAGTTTCTGAAAATTTCCATCATCAATCTCTTTTACATCAAGTCCCACCTTCTCAAGGTAGGTATATTTCAGCATTTTTCTCAATCCTCCATTAAAAAAACATTGTAGAATATGTGACATTTCATGCTGCACTCAAGATGTTTGTGAATATGCCTGAATAAGTTTTTGATGAGCAACCCCTTGCAATACCCACTGCAAGATATCTTAAATAATCTGCTTTCAATGTTTTCAACTTTTCAGGATTCAAGCCGCACTTGTTCGGAGACGTTGATTCAAGTGAGAGATTTCAAAGCACAAAGAGAGAGGTTGGACAGTATGCACTCTGAGAGAAAGATTATTCTAACAACTTTCCAATAGAAGAATGTGAACTTTGACTCCAAGGAAAAGCTAGTAAAGAAATTGGAGGCCGAACTTGCTCAGCATAAAACCGACATGATGGCCCTTCTGCATGACAATGAAGCCTTGAAAGTTTTCTCCGATAAGCTCAAGGCCAATATCCAGCACTTGGGTGATGATCTGGTGCAACAAAGCATGCTTACCAGCACTGGGAAGACCCCTTGAAAGC
Organism: Primulina eburnea; assembly: GCF_022965805.1. Classification (NCBI taxonomy): domain Eukaryota; kingdom Viridiplantae; phylum Streptophyta; class Magnoliopsida; order Lamiales; family Gesneriaceae; genus Primulina; species Primulina eburnea. The sequence continues at coordinate 1,994,136 of NC_133106.1, read as the reverse complement.
AGCATAACATACTCGTGCAGAGTGTCTGTCCAAGTGGGAGGAATTGCGCCATCTTGACCTTTCTTGAATGCTCACGCACCACCATTAACATTTCATTTTAGTATTTTGTTTGATGTTCGGACCAGACCACCCTGTGGTAGATCTTTTGATTGGTTGTATTTCTTTGCCATGATTTGGCGTAATGTTGAATTTTGGATGTTGGATAATACCTGGAAATCGAACTTTGTTGATGGAGTTATGTTATATCTGTTGCTTGGGTTTGTCCACTGGTGTTTGCACATATTTGTATTTCTGGGATGTCACGTTTACAAGGGAAACTCTGCCCGGATTTCTGTAAAATAAATTAAAAACAACGGCTAAATAGCCTGTTTTCTTCAATATTATCACAATATACAATCACCATTGCTCACTATCACCCATACTTTCCAAACAACATCAAAGTATCGGAATACGTAATAAACGTGCTCTACACGTCATCAATTTGACTATCAAGACAACACATAATTCCTCTCAAAAACCATATCAGCTGCAAAGGATTCCATGAGCAATGATTTTATTTATTCACAATGCTCCATCCATATTTACAAACAAATTCAGCAAGGAATGGCTTAAAAGCCTATTCCTCGCATATTTACAGAAACTTTCTACGAGTCAATATCTCAAAATTAGCCAAAGTGGCTATCCAGCCTACTTTGTACAATACTTCTCATCTATTCCATCTTTATAAAACCTCTGTCTCCGGCTGTCGATCTTTCATCTGAGCCGGAGCTAAGATTAAATCCTCCATTTGTAACTCTTTCTCCTTGCTACCTCCCTATTCCTCCTCAAATATTTTCTTTTCTTTGAATGATTCATCCACCTTATATCTGCGCTCAACAGCTTTTTCCCTCAACAAACGGCGTTTTTGGGTTCGAGAAAGCGGTTTTGGGAACTTTGGATGCTCCACCCATTTCCATACACCATTGGGGATTGCTCTGGGAGGAATAACAAAACGAGATTTTCTTTCATATCTATTATCGGTGTCTAGAGGTGGTGGCCTCTGTATTAGCTTCTGGAATGACTGTCGGTCACTCATTCCCTCGCCATTCATTGACCCATGAAATGAAACTTTGCCGAGGTGCTGGTTCTCCGGCCTTTTGGCCATGGATCCCCTACTGTACCTCATATTCCTCCCACTATAATATATATCATCTCCACTGTGACAGCGGCATTTTCCATGAAAAGTTTCTGTCTTGTTCTCCTTTACCTCAAACATCATTTTCCGAGGCAGTGTGGCATACCAAATAAAAACAGTACTATTCAATGAATTGGGAAACAAACGTAACTTGTAGTTGGAAAAATTATCCAAATTTGCTAGTTCCCCACATTGTATTGTAAACCTCGCCACATGTTCCACGTTAGATTGACGGTCTTCCCCCGAGTATAAAGTAAAGTCTGAAATGTGATATCCTCGTGGGTAAGGATTTTCACGATCAACAACATCGGAGTATGGCTTATGAAACTCTGGTCGGTTGAATGGCCTCACTCCCGGGCCATACAACTCTTGAATAACATCATGTACAGCCTCGGAGTCCAAGACTGGAGTTTTTCGCAATGGGTGCGGGGAATAATTTGCCCCCCGAGTGTTATTCCCCGAACCTGGAACTGAACACCCATGCATTTCCCCATCACCATACATCTCTGGATGCTTGCTGGGAGAAGTGACAGCGGACATATTCCCTGCTACTTGTTTACCGTTACTGTAATTTTGGTATTTCAACCCCAGCTCCTCGTCCTTTTTGTGTGGAGGAGTATATCTTCCTTCCTTGGTAGATTCAAGAATCGGTGCTTCCCCCAAGCGGCGACTTTCACCTGCTTGAGAAACCCTTGATCCTTGGCCTTGATCTTTTAGCAATTTAACGTCAGTTTCTTGAAGTTCAACATTTTCTGGTGTAACAGCCTCTCCTTTTGCAGACTTCCTCCATTCCTTCACTTCCGCCACAAATTCCATCATAACAGTAGCGAAAGTTTGGGTTATTTCTCTGAGATCACTGCGGATGTTTTTCTCCATGGCCAACATAAAGTTCAGTGAAGGTCCATCACTACCAGAAATAGCAATTCCTTCCTTCATAGTCTCCTCCTCGAACTGGTGAACAAGTCTTTCAACAGTTCTTCTATCTGCATCAGTTTCTTCTTCCTGTGAGCGATGAACTTTCCCCTGTGATGGAGGAATTCCCTCATTCTTCTCAGTACGCTTTGAAGGCATTTGGTCCCACTGGGCGTGCCAACTTGTTTGTCACGAAAATTTGCGGGCGTGCCAGGCACGTGTTCGTGCCAAATGTGAATTAATCTGACTTCGTTTACCAAGCGTTGTGAATCTCGATTCGGTCGTAAGTTCTAACTCCTTCGAAATGGCTCCAAACTAAACACATAAACTGTGGAAATAAAGAAATTATGCAGGGAATCCATGAACAACATCAAACTTAAATATGTTGTTATGAAATTTGATCAACATTTTACAAGAAAGTCGAAGGAATACATAAAAATTCAAATACTTGGCTGCTGGAAATTGAAATAAACAAACGTAGAATTGATGGAATTCTGCAGAAACTTTGCTGTGTATTTTTGTGTTGATTTGTCGGGGGGCCCTTTCTGATTCCTCCATCTGCCTTTGTCACACTCCACGAGAAGTTTCAACCGTACTCCACGATTACTCCACGTCTTCCATATTGGGTAATGGAGGTAACCGGCCGCAACTTTCTTTCACTGGGTCAACTGCAACTCTGATAGGCTTTATCTCTTGGGCTTCTCTTTTGGGCTTCTCTAAAAAAATTAATTTTAGGCACAACAGTTATATTAGATGGGTCGAGGTGGGTTGGTCTACAAGACTACAACCCATCACAACACACCATTTGGTGAGGCGAGGCGGGACGGATCGACCCGTCATTTAGGTGGATTAGATGATTATCGAACCGACTCGTTTATTGGGTGGAGCGAGTAAAGCCGACGAACTCAGCTTATTTTTACAGCTCTAAATCATAAGATAAAATATGAATTGATTTTCCAATAGTGAATATTTGAATATATTGATATTATTGCATCAATTATCAAATTAATGATAGAATCGACCAAAACTAATGTTCGTTTTCTCTTAATTTCTTTAATCAATTTAATTGCATGCGAATTAGTTTTTGGTAATTAATTGTAGGGTTTAATTTGAAGAAGCAGCGGTATCGTGCAGAGAAAACAAGGTGCAAGAACTTGGTGGGGAGATTGGTAGAGGATATTTAGGTAATCATGGTTATACTCACGGAAAATTTAGGACCCTCTTCCAGTAAGTGTCACTAATCCAGACGCATGTTTTGAAATTAACTTGAGCCTAAAATCAAATATAAGATCGTTATAAGGGGGCCAAAAGGGTGTCCTGGCGTAGCCCCTCCGACACCAAGTCAGATACTGAGGATATATGGAGGGAGCAGCTAAAGGTGCTGCTGAAAATAATATAGTCAATTAATTATCATACGCTCAAACCTGATATTTATAGGAGAATAACTGGACCTTTAATTAGCTTGTCTTCTATTTGGGCTAGAGATGGGTCATGGATAATGGGTCTATCCATGAGATATCACATGGAAATAATTTTGTGATTCTAATGGCTTTAGGACTTGGTCGAAATAGATAAATAAATTTCTCATAAATTGGTCTATGCTTTTAGGGGGTTTTTTTTAAAAATAATATATTTTTAAAATTTATTTATTAAAATATAACATATTCTAAAACATTATGAAAATTTGACAATGGGACACTGAATCCGGGACAGACTGACACGGATTCTAAGAATCCAATTTTAATTTTTTTTAAAGGGAAATCGACGACGGTTTAATCAAAACCGTCGTTATCGGCGACGTTTACTAACCTGTCGCTATTTGCGACGGTTTAAAAAAACCCGTCGCTACGGCACGAATTTTTGACACAATTTCATCCCTATAAATTGCACCGAGTATTAGGCGAATTCATCTCATCCTTCATCTCAACTTTTCGGTTTCGGCATTCTTCTTGAGCAGTTTTTTTTTTCTTCGGTCCGTGTTTTTTTTTTTTTTGTTATAAAAATTCAGTGATTTTCTTTCCCTTATAAATTGCGTCGATCGTGTGCTTAACGGAATTCTTAATTTGATTTGATAGTTTTCTGTCGCATAACAAAATTTGAGGAAATGGCGCCGAGTCTCAGTAATTTGGAATTTGATTTTTGAGACTTGTGTTGAGTATCAGAATTTGGGAGAATTGTGCCGAGTCTAATTCGAATATCTGTTTTTTCTTTCTATATTGAATTGTTTTTTGTATATTATTTCTGATAATGTTTGTAATATGAAAAACTACAAATATTTTTATTATACTAATACTCCAAATATTAATCTCAATATAAACGATTAGTTAAATAATTAATATCATAATATATTTATATTCTATGTTGAATTAAAAATTATTTAAACGTGGATGCAAAAATTAGTACACAATTATACTATTATTAACTAATTTAATTACTATAAATAAATATATTTAAATTATTGTCATTAATATAAATAATGTAATTGTTTAAACTTAACTTAACAATGAAATGTTTAAAATATGTTAAAAAAATTGTAATTCTTTTCTAGCTATAAATAATTGTTTTCATATTTTAAGAGGAACATGAAAATCTTAATTTGTTTAATTCCAACAATGTTAAAAAAAAGTTACCGCAACTTCTAAATCCCAAACAATTAAGATTCTCAAACAATAATGAATTTTTTGATTCAATAGTATGAATTGTTAAGATTCTCAAACAATAATAATTTTTTTGATTCAGTAGTATGAAATATTGTTTGGGAAATAAAGTTATTTTATTATTGTTTAGGAAAGAACATTTGTTAATTTTTTTTAAAATTTTGGGAATTAACTACGGTTTTTGGTTAAACCGTCGCACATAGCAACGATTTGATAACCTGTCGCGGATAGCGACGGTTTTGGTTAAACCGTCGCCGATTTTTCTTTTTTTTAAAAAAAATTAAAATCGGATTCTTATAATCCGTGTCAGTCTGTCTCGGACTCTGACCGGGACAGTGAATCCGGAACTTCAAACTCTGAATTGTCATCTTTTCATAATGTTTTAGAATCTGTTATATTTTAATAAATAAGTATTAAAAATATATTATATTTTTTAAAAAAAAAACCCTGCTTTTAGGTGTGAATTAATTGTTGGGTTCGAAAATAAAAAATTTAGGAAAATAATGTAGGAAATTGAGGCCCCAAAAGAGAAACAAACATTTGGCATCAAATAGTTACTTTCATGAACACTATGAATTCAGCAGGTAAACCAATTACAAGCAAATTAATGAAGAGACTCAGTCTTGAAATTGGAACTCCCCTTCTCCAACCAAACGAGACTCTTCACATGAGGTTAAGAACGGGCTCAAACGACTGAGTTTAATTTGGTCCGAACATTATAAGCTATGCAAATTTCCAAAGACAACTGAAGAGGAACAACTCCCCGCCTGCCAACCATCCTAAGGGAGGGATTAACTGATTCACCATCTTTGCACCACAAGTCCTTAAATCTGTAACATAGAGATTCTAAATCAAAGCCGAACAACATGGTCTGATACTATTGTTACTGGCACACCATGCAATCTCACTACACGATTAATGTATATTTTCGTCATTTTCTTATAAGTACAAGTACAATAATAAAGAATAAAATAAGCTGATTTGGACAATCTATCCACACTCACCCAATTAAATTCAACACAACCATGATTAGAAAGACAAAAGTGTATCACATAATCCATATCAATATGTTCTCAATTCCACTGTGGTACTTCAATACCAAATAACATATAACCATGTCTCATTTTCTCAGCTTTAACATGTTGGCATGTTAAACACTTGGCTACAAAGTCAGAAATTTCTTGTAACGTCCGAAAAAACCAACCTACGTAAACCACATGTATGCAAATTATTTTTATTGCTTAATTGTATTATTTAATTGGTTTTAAATGCTAGAATGATGTTTAGTATATGATTAAATGTGTGATTGTATGATTAAATCATAATATGGTATGATTACATGAAATTAAATATTTTACCCGAATATTCGATAATAAACAGGGAAAAGGAGACTGGTGACAACTAAGACAAGAATATGTATTTTTCATTAAATAATGACAAGGTTTTCTAATATGATTTAAAAATGATTTAATTCTTCTAAATATATTGGAGTTTGAATTATTTTATGAGCCGAGCTCGCTTTTTCCCGAGAAGCCGGTTTTGGGAAACAAGGAGTTTTAAAAGATCAAAAATATTATTTTTGGGAAAATAATTTTATAAAATTTTATGTTTTAATTAAACAAGTGTTATTGGGCCCAATTTAACTAATTTAAGTAGTCTCAATTACTCTTAAATTTGCAAGCCCAAAACCAAAGCCCATTAACATGTTAATTTATTTATAAATAAGTGTCCTAGGTCATTTAAACCTCACAATTCAGCAACCTATAAGCCGAAATTCAAAAAGCACACACTTCAATATTTTCGAAAATAAGGAGGAAGGAAAAGGCTTGTGTTCTTCGTAGTTTGGTCGTCCAACATCGCACTCTCGCCAACGATCGTATATTCGAGCGTTATAAACGCAAAGGCACGTTCTCTAAACTTTTTAAAACATCATACAAATCATAATATGTGTGTTTTAATTAATTATGTATGAAAAATATGTTGGTACGATTAGTTCTTCGTGTTGTCAAATATTTTCAAAGTTTCAACGTTTTTTAGCTTGTTTTGAAAATGTTTTTAATCCAACGGATACGCTGCCAATACATGATAAAATATGAATGGAATATAGTCAAAACATGACAATTTTTAAAGGAAAACCAAGCTGGACAGTGGGCAAGAAATTTAAGAAGGAGTTGTGGAGGTTTTTTGGGTTGCACATGAGTCATGTGGCTCGTTTCTTTGCATGGGGACTCATGGATTGGCCAGGGCTTGGGTTGGGGCCTGGGCTAGACGTGGGTCAGGGTCAGGATTAGGAAGGGTCCAGCGTGTCTAGGACTCCTTGGTCGCAACTTTGGAGGGGTTCCGTGGAGCAAGGACTCCTCACGTGAGCTTGTAGGGAATCACAGCAGCAAAAGGGGGTTGCGGCTGGCCTGGGCACAAGCCAGGCTGGTCCATCAGGATCCTAGGGCGATGTGCAGGGGTCGGGCCATGGGCTGGAGTGGCTGGGCTTGCTGCTGGCTCGAGCAAAACGAGAGAACCATGAGGAGAGGTGCGCACATCTTCTGGTTGCTTCAGGTGGTTCACGCGCGGGTTCAAGGGCTTGAGCTGGTCTGCGTTGGGTCTGGGCATGATCCAGGGGTGTTTAGGGTCAGGTGGGCTTTGTGGGGGCTTGGCTGGGAGAGTCCTAAACTAGTTAGGAGTCCTAATGCACATAGGAGTCTCACGCGCAAACACATGCAGAATATGGTCTTGGTTCCAGGCGAGTTTGAGCCAGCTAGGGTTAAATTCTTTGGGATGGGCTTGGTCAGTAGAATGCCTAGGTGGGTGGGCTCGGGTTTGGCTCAAGGTGGCTTGACCATGGCTCGAGTATTTTAGGAGATGGCTCAGTGTGTCCTTGCATGTGTCAAAAACGAGATTTTAAAGATTAAAATTGGAACCATAGGTCCACGGGTGGGTTTCATGGCTCACAAGAGTAATAGGTAATAAAAATGTTATGTAGAAAATTTGGGATCAAAATAATGAGTTTTAAATTTATTCGGGGTTTAATTGCCTCACGAAACGTTAATTAAAGAATTAATTGAAACACATAGATTTAAGCTTAATAAAATCATGGAAAATTATATTTAAGCTTAAATAATTATTTGGAATATTCTCATGTCATTAAAAGTGAGAAAAATATACGTAAAAGCTTGACAGGGTGTTGAAAGATCATAACGCATGTCAAATGACATTTTGTGATTTAATATGATTATTTTGATAAAAAAAAATGATATTTTATAATTTATGGAAAATCTGTGCAATTTTTACTGTTTAAAATGCTATTTTGGAACATTATCATATTTTATGATTTTTAAAGAAAAGAAAAAATATTTTGAAAAATGTGAATTGACTGTGACAAAGAGGATATGTGGGGGATCCGTTTTAAGAAGGAACAACGGTGAACTTACAATTTTATTTATGGGGATGTCGTGATTTTATTTATGGGGATGTCGTGAGGGAAAAGGCCTCAAAGGGAGCCCGTTTACGGGAAAAGGCCCAGAGGGAGCCCAACGATCGTATTCCATGGCGGTGCCTAGTGCCCGTCCCCATGGGCCATGTGGGGCTGAAGACTGACCAGTCGACCGGAGGATAAAAGCTAGTCACTTTCGAGGATTAAACTTCACCTAAAATGTTATATGATTGAAAGCTTTACGATTAAAATTATTTTATGATATAAGATTTATGATGGTGATTAAAACTATTTTTAAATAATTTTTAAATGATTATTTATGCTTAAAGCTATTTTTAAATGGTTTAATTATGTCCAAAAGCTATTTTAAATAAAAGTATGATTTTTAAATGCTTGTGATTGTATATGTATTATTTGTTATCCATATTTAGAATGTGTTGATTCATTAGACTCACTATGTTTGTATGATGCAGGATTTGATGATATTATGAGAGGCACTGACGCTTGAGTGAATCGAGTGCAGCGGTACACACCCGAGGGCTTTTATGTTTCCGCACTAGCTTGATAGATTAATGATTTAAAGATTATGTTAATAATTTTATTAGAGATATTTTATGCTTTATTTTATTGTTAGTTGATCTTTGTGAAGGTCGATATAGGATTTTGGTTAGTTGATGATTTATGATTTATTTTATGCACTTGATATTTCATAAATTTATTATGATGGTTAGAAATGTTAAGTTATTTTTATTTAGTTAGTATTTTCGAGTTTATGATTTATGATTAGAAAAAAAAGTCGAGGTCGTTTCATTTCTTTAGTCATACCTTCCAACCAGTAATGTGATCTTTCTAGTCTATCACATTCGGAACCACAAGTCTGGCATTATAGCGCTTACATCTATCTGAAGCAACACTAAACTTGTCTGTGCAGCTTTGATGTTCAAAATTATTTGAGGTTCAACCTCAATAGATGAAATATGAACATGTCGCCACTGGGACGAGAAGTCCATCCCAAAGTTCTCAAATGCTCATAGACTTTTGAATGATCAAAGACACCAATATATTAGTTTGAATATTTTTGCTCAATGCATCTACAACTTGATTCATTTGCCATGGTTGATATTGAATATCAAAATCAAAGTCCTCAAGCAATTCAAACCATCGACGTTGTCTCATATTCAATTTGGACTATGTGAATAGATAATTCAGACTCTTGTGATCAGAATAATTCACAAATTGTTCACCATATAGATAATGAGGTCGTATTTTCAATGCAAATACAATGGCCATCAATTTCAAATCATGAACTAGATATCGAACCTCGTGTGACTTTAATTGACGAGAGGCATACACAATCACGCGTCCATTTTGCATCAAAACAGAAGCCAGATTATTTAGAGAAGCATATGTACATACAAAAATACACCTTAGTCTAGGAAAATCTAACACTGGAGTCGTGGTCAACTTTTCTTTTAAAGTCTGGAAACTAGATTCCAATTCACAGTCTACACAAAAATTCAATCTTTCTGCATCAATTGGTTCATAGGTCTAGCTATTCTAGAAACTCCTTCGATGAAACATATATAATACCCAACTAATCCCAAAAAACTGTGAATTTCAGAAACATTTGTCGGTTTAGGCCAATTGATAATAACTTCAACAGTACTAGGATCAATAAATACTCCTTGTGCTGATATAACATAGCCTAAAATAAAACTCTATCCAACTAGAATTCATACTTCGAAAAAATTGGATACAATTGCGCTTCTCTGTGTGTCTGAAGGACTAATTTCAAATGTTCTATTTGATCTTTCTTATACTTGGAATAATTCAAAAGTGTTGGAGAATTAGTAAAACCAAAAGGCGCGATAGGAATTCATAATGTCCATAACTTGTCCAAAATGATGTCTTCGGAATATTTTTCTCTCGGACTCTGAGTTGATGGTATATAGAACGACTATCAATTTTGGAACACACTGAAATATCCTGCAACTGATCAAACAAGTAATCAATACATGGCAGATGATATTTATTCTTCCCAGTAGCCTGGTTTAACTGTCGATAATCGATGCACATTCTCATTGTTCCAATCTTATACATTTTGGCTTGATTTGAATGTATGTTGATCAAGAAAAGATGATTTTGAGGCCTAAAGTGCGAGCAAGGCGCGCTAAGATTGATGAATTTGCCCACGCTAGTGCGCAAGTGAAAAATTTCAAAATAGGATAGCGAGCATAGAGCACGTGTTTTCCCCAGTAGGGTTGAGAAACAAAGAAAATTAGAAAGTGCGAGAGACTTCCTATGGGGCGGAAGAATTTTCCTACCCCAGCGCGCCCAACATGGAAATTATTGTGGGCGATATTTTTCACTTTTCGTGACGGACAGCTATATGGAAACAGATATGCATGATATTTGAACACAAAAATCATCATTTTTGAAAGGATTCTCAACCTTGGAGAGCCAACCGACTCTAGAGAAAAATGCAGGAGTCGAAGAAACTAGAAGATTTCGGGATTTTGAAGCAGCATTCTTTCCGTTCTTCAATTACTCTAGTATTTTTGTTTAAGAACTTTCATTTGATTATTTTGTTGCATATTTTAATATGAATTTTAATAGAACAATTGTTTGAATTAATTAAATCGTCTAATTTTTCTTTATTTTTTAATTATATTATTCATTTTCCTTGAATTATTGAAGTCTAGCTAGCTTTGATAATATTCTATATTTCAAGTGAGTTTGAAAGAATAATTTGCAATATGACGAGTAATATAATCCGCTTCAGCGCTTTTAGACCAAAAGTTTTCAAAGAATTTGTGCAGGAGAGCGCTAGTGTTTGCACCAGCGCCAAAAGTCCCTTAAGATTTTAGTCCATTTTTGCGCAACAATCATGCTAAGGCAGATGCTTTTTCCAGCCCCAACGTGATCTAGATTCCAAAATTTAATATAATTGTGCAGGGGCCACACTAGGTCAGACTTGAGAGTTCTTATATGACGAATTCCTGAAAAGAAGATGCACCTTATTGGTATAAGCAGTACTTATCAAATCTTTTAAGTCTTCCTCAACCGTGTAGTCCCATTGTAGTGACCCGTTCCAGAATCACCTACTAATCAAGATTTAAGCATGCAATTAACTTAATTAATTACAATAAGAGATAATGGCTGAAAAGGTCAACAAACGATAGATATACAACCCAATCGAAGTCCAGAATAATTCAAACAACAATAAATGGTACAACTGTCTCGAAACAAAGCAGTACTGATAACTAAAACAAATGGCTACTCAACGTCCTCCTCCTCCTCCTGAGCCATCCAACCTGAGACCTGCCCCGTGGAAGTGGGGTGTCCAAGATAAAGAAAAACGAGGACGTGAGCGATAAGAACGCCCAGTACAAAAGCATGAGTATACAAGCCTTTATGAAATGCACATGCTATGATATGATACCAAGGTAGTCAAGAAACAGGAGTCACAAAAGATCTCAATATGCTCAGTCTAGAGGCGCCAAGTGGATAGTGCCACGCGGTACTCCTCTGGGTCACTGCATCCACTACAAGATCAGACGTGGACCTAAAATGTCCCGGATCACCGAAGCCCTCCGGACCCGTCGGCCACTGTGTACTCTCGGTGTCCATGCGTCCACAAGACAGGGCTGAGCGGCCCCACAAGATATAGCTTATCTCGAAAGAGATACAGCTCAACAATAAAGGCTATCTCGAAAGAGATACGGTTCAAGATGAAATGCAACATGCAGCATAAAGCGTGACATAATAGCATGCATCATATGACATATATCAATGCAGCAAATAATCATGCAACACATATAAGAATGTATACTCGACCAGGATATCTCGGATAGTACTTTCGTACCTCTAGTAAAGCAATCCTAGTCCACAGGAAATCCTATCAATCGGGTCTAGTCCGTCGTCAGCCCTGACGATACTGAGCTCCCTGACTGCCCTTCTCGGACCGTCGGCTATGCCCGGCTGCTCTGTCCGGGCTGTTCTGTCCTTCCCGGGTTGCTCTTCCCTTTCTGGCTGCTCTTCCCTTCCCGGGCTGCTCTTCCCTTCCTGGCTGCTCTTCCCTTCCCGGGCTGCTCTTCCTGCTCTTCCTGCTCTTCCCTTCCCGGGCTGCTCTTCCCTTCCCGGGCTGATCTTCCCTTCCCGGGCTGATCTTCCCTTTCGGGGCTGCTCTTCCCTTCCCGGCTGCTCTTCCCTTCCAGGGCTGCTCTAGAGAGCTAAAACTTGCATTTAAACACACAGTACCCCCTCCACAATGAGAAATCCCATGGCCTATTTATAGACCTCAGCTCGGAACTTACCTGCATGAACGTGTCAACCAAATCCCATGCATCCGGACATCTGTCGCTAGGCAGCATGCACAAAGACACCTCACCTTACATGCATGAACGTGTCCAACAATTACCATGCACTTGACACCTGCCCGGCAGGCGTGTCAACCAAATACTAAAACTCAATCGACACCTCGGCTACACCTCGGCTTACTCACACAAACTCTAAAGCCAAATTACACATGATTTACTTAATTAAAGATACTTAATCATGTTTATTTAAATAAATAGGATTCTGGCTACTACATTCTCTCCCTACTTAAAAAGATTTCGTCCTCGAAATCAGACTAGAAGAAGAACGAAACGAAATCACAGCATCGATAAACAGCTCAAATACTGTTGAATACAACCGATGTTTGGTTTACAACCGAAAAACACACATACATCCATAGTACAACTACAGTACAACTCAAAAGAGCTCTGGATGCTCTGAACGCATACGACTCTCTAACTCCCAAGTGGCTTCTTCAGTGCCTCTGCGCTGCCACTGAATTAAGACAAGAGGAATGATCTTATTCCGCAACACCTTGTCTTTAATTAATATTGAACGCTATCGGGCCCAATTGATTACTGATAATTTTGACTAGATATTGGGTTTAATCAATTAAATTTTGAGAACACAAGAATTTTAGCGGATATACCTATAATTCTAAGGTTAATTACTTGGAACTGCATGAATAAATAATTTGTTAGCTAATGACCAGTGATACAATTGAATAATAAAACCCCTTTGAATCAGAACTCAGTAAGATTAAATTTTCTCCTTCGTTAATCATTCATCGCTGTTATTTAATTCTCCTTTAGATTTATTATTTCTTCTTGCGTGATAATTTTAATATTAGTATTCTATTTAGTTTTTATCAAAAAAATCCCCTTTTATAATTGTTTTTTATCGAAAGAAATCATCCTTCGTTCTCTATGAATTCGACCTTACTCACCATTACACTCATTTTCCTTAGAAAGTATGAATTTAATTTTGGTCTCTCAATGACATCACATCAAATTTTGGTGCCGTTGTCGGGGAACAGTGCAAGATTAGAATTTTTTTCGAGTTTTGTTATTTTTAATTTCTTTTTATGCCTCGTTCTTTTTGTATAGGTGATTCATCAAACGAAGAAAAATTGTTAGAGTAGGTGCACGTCGAGCCAAGTGTTGGCCGACTGTTCACAATGAAACTCTTTGTATAAACGATCTTTATTTTAATAATATTTCAATTTATTAATTTGGCGCATCTTTATCTTTATACCCATGCTTGTTGCATAGATAAAGTCCTTGAATATACAAATAGTAGAAAGAATATGAGATGCTCATATGATGAGTATCATGAAACTCATATTTGGAATACTGTATATTCTAAACCGTTCCTAGTCGATTCAGCCGCCACTAAGAAGGATAAAGGCCGCTCGAGTTAGAGACTAGTATCTGCGATGTGAGTACCATGTTTCATTGGTAGGGGACATTGTGATGTCCGAGCATGCAGATAGGTGCTCCTGGTAGAGTGCACTGAACAACCCTCTAGAAAGGACTTTCCAAGTGGTTCTCACTTATCGAGTGGAAAAGTCCTAGTTTATGGTTGTACACCATTAGTCCTTATGACCCGGGACAACATTGAGACTCTATATGCTAGCGTTTCACTTTGACTTGTTTACCGACTCTTATGGGGTCATCAGGTGGCAAGGTTGGGTGTTACGGCGAAACATATAGGAGTCGATGCATTGTAGCCGGGGATTCACCGCTTACCTACGGGTATGGATATCCTATGTGTTTTTCATGTATGTGTGGGTTGAAATCTCTGATCAGAGTATGGTGGTAATTATGAAAGGGGTTTCATAGATTACACCATCGATGCAACCACGACATGACACATAGTATCGATTCATTGACAACTCTCGATAGACCAATAGTTGTCGAATCGGTCGGGATATATGAGTTGAAGGGACCGTACTGTACGCTAACCATAATTGAATGGTTCTTGCAGGCACTATCATGTGATACCTAGGGAATCACGTAAGCGATGCTGCTAGGCGTTTAACGTGATTGGTTGGGTACTATCAGACTTGAGTTCTGACGTTCTTACTATCAAGGAGTTGATAAGTAAGAATGGAGCAATTGGGGTATGCTCGAATAAGGACATGTTTAGTCCGAATCACATAGAGATGTGAACCCACGGCTAGTTGTATTAATGAACCATTGAGGGCCACACAAGTACTTGCTTGGTAAATCCCGATGAGAAGTAAAATAGTTCAATGTGTTGAACGGCTTATAAATGTGTTTATAAGCGTTAAGAAAAATAGAAGTATGACTTCTAAGAGAGAAATATAAATTTTAATTTATGGAAGTGTTCCTAAGATTAAAATTTGGCCAAGTGAATAATGTAGTTGAAAATTGTGATTTTCATAAACATTATTGGAGACTAAATTAAATTAATTCAAGTGTTGAATTAATTAAACACTAGTGGACCTAGTAGAGTCCAAATAATTAAAAATAATTCAAGTGTTGAATTAATAATATTGAGTCTTGTAGAGCTCAATTAAAATAATTATTTAACTAGTGGGACTTGAATAAATTCAAGTAGTATTTAATTAATCTCAAAAATGTTTGAGATAATTAAAATTTAGTCTATGGTTTTTAATGTGTTAAAAACCATATAATATATGTGAGACATGCTAGGGTTTGCATGCTTGGGAGGTGAAGAGGTGTGGAATATTTTTGATTAAAAAATTGCAAAGGCATGCAACTTTTCTCCCAACTTTTCCCACACCCAAGACTAGACTTCACTCCTCACTCTTCCCTCCTCACTTGGCCGAAACTTCAAGGCTTTTCTCTCCATATTTTTCTCTCATCTTGTGTTCTTCATTTTCTTGGAGAATACTCACTTCTTTTTGATAAATCTTCAAATATTTCTAGTGCAATATTTGAAGGGGTTTACAAAGCTAAGTGGTGGGCCTAATTCTTGAAGAGGAAGTAGGTGTGCTTGTAGATTTTCATCCATACAAGAGCTAAAGTGTTTACACTTTAGTTGGAGCCATTCATCAACTCTAAGGGGTTGATAGGTAAAACTTTCTACAAACACCCTATGTATGATTTATTGTGTTTGAAATGTAAATATTGCACAAAAGGAGGTGGCCGAAATTTTGCTCTAAAAACTTAAAATTTTTGCTTCCGTTGCGTTTCCGGCCACCGTAACCGGTCCGCTTTCAAGTGGTATCCGAGCTAAGGTTACGTTTTTGTGTGATATTTGCATAATATTGTGTTGAGATCGATTTCTAACCGCTTGAGAATTTTTGTGCATAGAATATGCAAGGACCGAAATTTTGAAACAACAAAAAAAAAAAAAATAATTTTTCGGGGCTGCCCGAGGGCTGCCCGAGGGGCTGCCCGAATATTTCGGGCAGCCGAGGGGCAGCCCAAGGGGCTGCCCGAAACTTCCAGTTTTTAAATAAAAAAAAAAAATTTTTTTTGTTGCCGGAATCCGGCGACGGAGCTCCGGCGACGACGATGACGACTAGGGTTTCCAAAAGTGTTTTGGTGAATCTTAGTGTCATGGGCCTTGAGATGTTGGGCCATTGGATGGACAACATAATTTGTGAAATTTAAATGGGCCAAAATATTTTGGTGAAAAATGTCTTTTGGGCCCTTAAGTTTAAATTTACAATTGTTGCACATATTTTCTCATAAAATAAATAATTGAAGTAGGACTTTAATTATTTATAGTAAATTGTGATTTACAAGAAATTCGATTATAAATAAATTAATTTGAAAGTACACAAAGGTGTTTGTATACTTTGTTGATTTAATTTATAATTATGGCGGTTAGTGATTGGATCAAGATATATAATATTGGATCAATTAATTATAGTGATAATTGATTGATGGTGTATGATATGTGATATTATGCATGAAGGATGATCAAAAGTCCAAGCCCAATTTGCTAGGTGTATGCTAGGATATTTGTGTTGTATGATTGTAATAATTATCAATTTATAAAGTGGGCTTGGTTTATGGCCCGTTCCCACCCCCCATGAGATGTATCCCTATGTGCCATGGATATTAAATGTAAATATTAGAATAGTGGAAGATCAAGATTGGAAGATGGTGGCCTTGGTGATTATGAAGATCGAAGACATGTAATATTGGATGCTAATGTAATAATTTAGTTGCATTGCATCCCTGCATTTACCCTAGGATTGGACCTAGGCCCGTGTTTGGCTCACACGGGCCATTAGTTTTGGGGCGATTGATCATCCTTGTACTGTTTTCTATTTATAATATATGCATGATATGTTATAAATAATGAGTATGTGCGTTATTATTATTATAATAACAAAGTTGCATGAATCCGACAAACATACGATCAAACATGGCGAGCTTTTAAAATAAAATTAATGATGAGACCTTTCAAAATTAAAAACCCTCATTTTGAATAAGATTCAAAATTAATATCAAGTCCGAAAAGGGGAATTATAAATTTGTTTATAATTTCCTTGTCTTCCATCGACAATGGATGCATGATGAACGCTACCCGTACTCGGGGCTCGGCTCATATTATTGAGGGGGCCCTAGGGTGCCGGAAAGCTGTGACATCCATTGACATGGTGATGTGAACTACGTGGAACTCCCATGATTTCGGCTCATATTATTGAGGGAACTCATGGCGACCGTCCATTAAGGTTCAATATCGATGGGTTAGGCTTGACACGTAAAGATGAACGACGTCATATTATTGGGTCCTAATCAAACGTGAGACAAAAGAATACGTAGAGGGTTGCATGGCGATGCAATTGGAAACTACCTTTTAGGAGTTGTGATGGCCGATATTATTCGGGATCACAATTCGCTAATTGGACCTTACGTACCTACTGAGGAAAGTGTTTCCCGTTTTCACTAGAGGGTAGTGAAAATGTCAAAACAGTGGGAGCGATTATTTATAAAGTAAAAGTCCAAACTTTATATCTTATTAAATATTTTAAAATAGTCATTAACATTTATCTGTTTTACTTTTCAGTACAATCTTTGACATGTCATCAATTCGCAACCCGTTTTCCGTCATTCTCGAAAAACACATTCTAACCGGACCAAACTATATCACTTGGCTAAGAAATTTAAAGATTGTCCTAAACTCGGAGAAGATCGCGTATACACTGACTGAGGCGCCCCCTGCTGAGGCTCCTATAGGCTGCACTCCTGAGGAATTGCAGACCTACAAGGAATGGTGTGACCATGACTTGAAGGCGAAGTGTTATATGCAGGCTTCAATGAACGATCAGCTGCAAAGGCGATTCGAGGATGCAAAAAATGCTGCTGACATTCATATGCACCTCAAGGAGCTCTTCGGAGAGCAGACTCGGCCTTTGAGGCATGCCACAGTAAAGGAGCTCATCACTTTACGCATGCGAGATGGGACTTCGGTCCATGAGCATGGCCTTAAGTTGATTGGGCTCGTGGACAAGCTCGTAGGCATGGATTTGGTGTTGCCTTCGGAGTTGACCACTGATGTGTTGCTGCTATCGCTGCCTAGCTCTTTCGATCCTTTCGTTGTGAACTTCAATATGAACAAGCTCGAGCCCAGCCTTGAAGAGTTGGTGAACATGCTTGTGACCTTTGAGTCCACAATCAAAAAGGAGAAGCAGGTTCTTTATGTGGGCTCTTCATCTGGCACGAAGACCGGTCCACCTGGGAAGGGAAAGAAGCGTTCTTTCCAGCGTACCAAGAAGAGCGTGCCCTTGAAGAGGCAGAGTCCGAGTCCCGTTGTGGCAGCCGCGCCAGTGAAGGCTGAAAAGACTGTTGACATCTGTCACCACTGCAAGAAGCCTGGACATTGGAGGCGTAACTGCAGGGAATATCTTGCGCAGAAGGGTTCTGGCAAAGGTATGTTCTTTATTGAAGTAAATATCTCGATTAACTCTACTTCTTGGGTATTGGATACCGGCTGTGGCTCACATCTCTGTAATGACTTGCAGGCGATGGGAAGAAGTAGGAGGCTCCGAGAGGGTGAGACCTTCTTAAGGATGGGCAATGGAGCAAGAGTTGCTGCCAAAGCCGTAGGAGATATTTGTTTAATTTTGAACAATGATTTTAAGTTTGTATTAAGAGATGTTTTGTTCGTACCAGACTTGATTAAAAACATTATTTCCATTCATATGCTTGATATTGATGGATATTCTTGTTTATTTGGCAAAGGTGTTTGCAATATTTACAAGAATGAATGTTTAGTTGGTACCGGTGAACTTGAAAACAATCTCTACACCTTAAAATTAAAAGATATTCCACTTAACAATGTCCAAACGATAACAACGACAAATAAGCGCAAACAAGATACTCTTAATTCGGCACAATTATGGCATGCTCGATTAGGTCATATATCCCTAAGAAGGATGAACAAGTTAGTGGGAGTTGGCATGTTTGATATGTCCGATATTAATGCTCTCACGACTTGTGAATCCTGTCTAAAAGGAAAGATGACCAAAATTCCCTTTAAGGGCCATGCGGAGCGAGCCAAAGGGTTATTGGATTTGATCCATACCGATGTGTGCGGTCCGCTTAGCATCACCACTAAGCATGGACATGCCTACTTCATCACCTTTACCGATGACCATTCGAGGTATGGGTATGTGTATTTGATGAAATACAAGTCTGAAGCCTTTGAAAGGTTCAAAGAATTCAGAAGTGAAGTAGAGAAGCAATTGGGACGAAGCATCAAGACACTTCGATCGGATCAAGGTGGTGAGTACTTGAGTGCCGAGTTCCAAGAGTATCTTAGAGAGAATGGGATTCTCTCGCAGTGGACTCCGCCCGCTACACCACAGTTAAATGGTGTTTCGGAGCGTCGTAACCGGACTTTGATGGACATGGTTCGGTCTATGATGGGGTTCACGGAGTTGCCGCCATCTTTTTGGGGATATGCGCTTGAAACAGCGGCACTGTTGTTGAACAATGTCCATACAAAGGCAGTTGACAAGACTCCATATGAGATATGGATGGGTAAGCCTCCCAAGTATTCTTATCTTAGAATATGGGGGTGTCCTGCTTATGTGAAGCAGACAGTGGGAGATAAATTGGATAGTCGATCCATTTTATGCTACTTTGTGGGATACCCAAGAAATTCCATTGGATATTATTTCTATCATCCCCAAGAAACAAAGGTGTTTGTTTCTAGGAACGCAACCTTTTTGGAAAAGGAATTTCTATTAGATAGAAAAGGCGAGATGATAGAACTCGAAGAGGTTCGAGAGACACCCACAGTTGTAGAACCCACACCCGAGAAGCCAAGTGAGGAGATACAAGCTCCTAGAAGAACCGAGAGAGTCTCGAGACCACCTGTGAGGTATGGTCTGCTTCTTGAAGAGGGCCATGATGAGCCTAACCTTGGATGTGATCCAAGGACTTTCAAGGAAGCGTTATCGGATGCCGATTCATCCAAGTGGCTTGAAGCAATGGAATCTGAGATGAATTCCATGCATTCGAACCAAGTGTGGAATCTCGTGGATCCACCTGAGGGAATTGTTCCCATAGGGTGTAAATGGATTTACAAGAAGAAACTTGGGGCGGATGGGAAGGTATTGACCTTCAAGGCGCGATTGGTAGCAAAAGGGTATACTCAAAGGCAAGGTGTTGACTATGAGGAAACCTTTTCTCCAGTTGCGATGTTCAAGTCCATTAGGATATTGCTAGCCATAGCTGCATGGTATGACTATGAGATATGGCAGATGGATGTTAAGACAACCTTCCTTAATGGGGATATTAAGGAAGAAATTTACATGTCTCAACCTGAGGGTTTCACATCTATCGGAAGTGAGCATATGGTATGCAAACTTCAAAGATCTATTTATGGTCTTAAGCAGGCATCGAGGAGTTGGAACCTCAGATTCGATAGTACAATCAAAGAGTTTGGTTTTACTAAGAATCCTGAGGAACCCTGTGTGTATAAGAAGGTCAGTGGGAGTGCTGTGACATTCCTAGTTCTTTATGTTGATGACATTCTACTCATTGGGAATGATGTAGGAATGTTGCAATCAACTAAGATATGGTTAGCAAGTAAGTTCTCAATGCAGGACTTGGGTGAAGCATCTTTTGTATTGGGAATACAGATCTATAGAGATAGATCAAAAAGATTGCTTGGTCTCACCCAGTCCACATACATTGATACCATCGTGAAGCGGTTCTCGATGGATGAGTCCAAGAGAGGACATCTACCAATGTGTCATGGCGTGTCCCTATCCAAGTCTATGTCTCCCAAGACTGATGCAGAGATAGCGGCGATGACACGAATTCCGTATGCTTCAGCCATTGGTAGTATCATGTATGGGATGATATCTACATGTCCTGACGTGGCATTTGCACTAAGTGTAGTGAGTAGATATCAATCCAACCCCGGTCTTCCACACTGGAAAGCTGTGAAAGACATCCTCAAGTATTTGAGAAGGACCAATAAGTTGTTCTTGGTCTATGGGGGTGGAGAACTGAAATTGGAAGGCTATACCGACTCTAGCTTCCAAAGCGATGTTGATGACTCAAAGTCAACCTCCGGATTCATATTCATGCTCAATGGTGGTGCTGTCTCTTGGAAGAGTTCCAAGCAAGACAGTACTGCGGATTCCACCACTGAGGCAGAATACATTGCTGCATCGGCTGCAGCAAAGGAGGCTGTTTGGATTAGGAATTTCGTCCAAGAGTTGGGCGTCATTCCAAGTGGAGTTGCTCCTATCCCGGTGATGTGCGACAACACGGGAGCCATAGCTCAGGCGAAGGAGCCAAGGTCTCATCAGAAGTCCAAACACGTATTGAGAAAGTACCACATCCTCAGAGAGATCGTGGAAAGAGGAGATGTCGTGATTGACAAAGTCGGCTCCGCAGATAATGTTGCTGATCCACTAACTAAGCCTTTACCAGGACCATCGTTCGAGAAGCATCGCGAATCAATGGGTCTAAAGCATATAGGTAGTTGGCTCTAGTGCAAGTGGGAGATTGTTAGAGTAGGTGCACGTCGAGCCAAGTGTTGGCCGACTGTTCACAATGAAACTCTTTGTATAAACGATCTTTATTTTAATAATATTTCAATTTATTAATTTGGCGCATCTTTATCTTTATACCCATGCTTGTTGCATAGATAAAGTCCTTGAATATACAAATAGTAGAAAGAATATGAGATGCTCATATGATGAGTATCATGAAACTCATATTTGGAATACTGTATATTCTAAACCGTTCCTAGTCGATTCAGCCGCCACTAAGAAGGATAAAGGCCGCTCGATTTAGAGACTAGTATCTGCGATGTGAGTACCATGTTTCATTGGTAGGGGACATTGTGATGTCCGAGCATGCAGATAGGTGCTCCTGGTAGAGTGCACTGAACAACCCTCTAGAAAGGACTTTCCAAGTGGTTCTCACTTATCGAGTGGAAAAGTCCTAGTTTATGGTTGTACACCATTAGTCCTTATGACCCGGGACAACATTGAGACTCTATATGCTAGCGTTTCACTTTGACTTGTTTACCGACTCTTATGGGGTCATCAGGTGGCAAGGTTGGGTGTTACGGCGAAACATATAGGAGTCGATGCATTGTAGCCGGGGATTCACCGCTTACCTACGGGTATGGATATCCTATGTGTTTTTCATGTATGTGTGGGTTGAAATCTCTGATCAGAGTATGGTGGTAATTATGAAAGGGGTTTCATAGATTACACCATCGATGCAACCACGACATGACACATAGTATCGATTCATTGACAACTCTCGATAGACCAATAGTTGTCGAATCGGTCGGGATATATGAGTTGAAGGGACCGTACTGTACGCTAACCATAATTGAATGGTTCTTGCAGGCACTATCATGTGATACCTAGGGAATCACGTAAGCGATGCTGCTAGGCGTTTAACGTGATTGGTTGGGTACTATCAGACTTGAGTTCTGACGTTCTTACTATCAAGGAGTTGATAAGTAAGAATGGAGCAATTGGGGTATGCTCGAATAAGGACATGTTTAGTCCGAATCACATAGAGATGTGAACCCACGGCTAGTTGTATCAATGAACCATTGAGGGCCACACAAGTACTTGCTTGGTAAATCCCGATGAGAAGTAAAATAGTTCAATGTGTTGAACGGCTTATAAATGTGTTTATAAGCGTTAAGAAAAATAGAAGTATGACTTCTAAGAGAGAAATATAAATTTTAATTTATGGAAGTGTTCCTAAGATTAAAATTTGGCCAAGTGAATAATGTAGTTGAAAATTGTGATTTTCATAAACATTATTGGAGACTAAATTAAATTAATTCAAGTGTTGAATTAATTAAACACTAGTGGACCTAGTAGAGTCCAAATAATTAAAAATAATTCAAGTGTTGAATTAATAATATTGAGTCTTGTAGAGCTCAATTAAAATAATTATTTAACTAGTGGGACTTGAATAAATTCAAGTAGTATTTAATTAATCTCAAAAATGTTTGAGATAATTAAAATTTAGTCTATGGTTTTTAATGTGTTAAAAACCATATAATATATGTGAGACATGCTAGGGTTTGCATGCTTGGGAGGTGAAGAGGTGTGGAATATTTTTGATTAAAAAATTGCAAAGGCATGCAACTTTTCTCCCAACTTTTCCCACACCCAAGACTAGACTTCACTCCTCACTCTTCCCTCCTCACTTGGCCGAAACTTCAAGGTTTTTCTCTCCATATTTTTCTCTCATCTTGTGTTCTTCATTTTCTTGGAGAATACTCACTTCTTTTTGATAAATCTTCAAATATTTCTAGTGCAATATTTGAAGGGGTTTACAAAGCTAAGTGGTGGGCCTAATTCTTGAAGAGGAAGTAGGTGTGCTTGTAGATTTTCATCCATACAAGAGCTAAAGTGTTTACACTTTAGTTGGAGCCATTCATCATGTAGTAGCCCGAATCCCAAATTGGGTAATTAACGAATTATTGGTGATTAAGAAGGTTTAATGTGTAATTTTGACCGAGTCATGATCGGACGGACCGAAGATGGTTCGGAAGCACCGAAGAGTTCGGAAGGTCCGAAGTGTAGGTTCGGTGGATCCGATCATGAGGTGTCAAGAGCAGCTGGACACGTGCATGTTCGGACGGTCCGAAGTGTATGATCGGAGGATCCGATCATGAGCTGTCAAGAGCCAATGGACACGTAGCGTTCGGACGTTCCGAAGTGGTGTTCGGAGGATCCGAACATGGCCTATAAATAGTGCTCGG
The DNA here is from genome assembly GCF_022965805.1 of Primulina eburnea. NCBI lineage: Eukaryota > Viridiplantae > Streptophyta > Magnoliopsida > Lamiales > Gesneriaceae > Primulina > Primulina eburnea. The sequence continues at coordinate 1,970,420 of NC_133106.1, read as the reverse complement.
ATTTCTCATTTGTGACTTGCCATTCCTTGAGTTAAGTCTCCTCTTTGAGAGTTTTGGAAGGATTCTAGGGCTAGTTGTTGTTCGAGCGATAGCCAAGAGCTGCCGGGATTGGTAGCATAGCAGCGCCGGAGTTTCGAGGCAATCGACATCAAAGGGCTGTCGACGGACGAAGGTAAACCCTAAACCTTTGGTAGTACTAGGGAGTACTGGTTTTGCTAGCCGAGCATGGTAGTATTGTTCATTGGGTATGCTTTTGATGCGTAGGCTTGTTCTAGACCTGATTAGCGGTGTTGCGTAAGGCTAGGCTTGCTGTGATAGAGGTACGAAAGTACTATCCGAGATATTCTGGTTGAGTATACATTCTTATATGTGTTGCATGATTATGTGGTGCATTGATATATGTCATTTGATGCATGCTATTATGTCACGTTTATTACTGCACGTTGCATTTCATGTTGAGCCGTATCTTCTTCGAGATAGCCTTTGCTGTTGAGCTGTATCTCTTTCGAGATAAGCTATATCTTGGGGCCGCTCAGACCTGTCTTGTGGACGCATGGACACCGAGAGTACACAGTGGCCGACGGGTCGGGAGGGCTTCGGTGGTCCGGGACATTTTAGGTCCACGTCTGTCTTGTAGTGGATGCAGTGACCCAGAGGTTGGACCGCGCGGCACTATCCACTTGGCGCCTCTAGACTGAGCATTGTTGAGATCCTTTTGTGACTCCTGTTTCTTGACTACCCCGGTATCATGATCATAGCATGTGCATTTCATATAGGTCTGTATACTCATACTTTTGTACTGGGCGTTCTTATCGCTCACGTCCTCGGTTTTGTTTATTCTTGGACACCCCATTCCCACGGGGCAGGCTTCAGGTTGGACAGCTCAGGAGGAGCAGGAGGAGGACGTTGAGTAGCTGGTTGGTTTATCGGTATTGTTTTGATTCGATATGGTTGTATTTGATATTTCATTTTGAGTTATTCTAGACTTCGATTGGGTTGTATAACCATTATTTTGTTGACTTTTCCGCTGTTATCTCTGATTATTGTTAATTAGGTTAATTGCATGCTTAGTTCTTGCTTAGTAGGTGATTCTGGAACGGGTCACTACATTTATGGTATCAGAGCATGCATACGATTTTGGGATATAGATTCTGTTTTGGGATTTCCGTTGACCAATTTACTAGTTTCCCCATTCTATGTTGTAGCAATGGCTGACCACTTTGGTGATGAGAGTAGTCAGGGGAGTGTAGGTCGTTGGGGTGACCAGGACGATCGTAGACGTCATTCTTTCCGTTTCTACTCCGATGGGTCATTCGGTTTTAGCCAAGCGTCTAGTGATGGGTTGTCCCTTAGATTTGGAGGGTAATGATGTTGTTATTTTCATTTTGTTCATTCTCTAAGCCTGATTTCGAGGACGAAATCGTTTTTAAGGGGGGGAGAATGTAGTAGCCCGAATCCCAAATTGGGTAATTAACGAATTATTGGTGATTAAGAAGGTTTAATGTGTAATTTTGACCGAGTCATGATCGGACGGACCGAAGATGGTTCGGAAGCACCGAAGAGTTCGGAAGGTCCGAAGTGTAGGTTCGGTGGATCCGATCATGAGGTGTCAAGAGCAGCTGGACACGTGCATGTTCGGACGGTCCGAAGTGTATGATCGGAGGATCCGATCATGAGCTGTCAAGAGCCAATGGACACGTAGCGTTCGGACGTTCCGAAGTGGTGTTCGGAGGATCCGAACATGGCCTATAAATAGTGCTCGGATTTCTCATTTGTGACTTGCCATTCCTTGAGTTAAGTCTCCTCTTTGAGAGTTTTGGAAGGATTCTAGGGCTAGTTGTTGTTCGAGCGATAGCCAAGAGCTGCCGGGATTGGTAGCATAGCAGCGCCGGAGTTTCGAGGCAATCGACATCAAAGGGCTGTCGACGGACGAAGGTAAACCCTAAACCTTTGGTAGTACTAGGGAGTACTGGTTTTGCTAGCCGAGCATGGTAGTATTGTTCATTGGGTATGCTTTTGATGCGTAGGCTTGTTCTAGACCTGATTAGCGGTGTTGCGTAAGGCTAGGCTTGCTGTGATAGAGGTACGAAAGTACTATCCGAGATATTCTGGTTGAGTATACATTCTTATATGTGTTGCATGATTATGTGGTGCATTGATATATGTCATTTGATGCATGCTATTATGTCACGTTTATTACTGCACGTTGCATTTCATGTTGAGCCGTATCTTCTTCGAGATAGCCTTTGCTGTTGAGCTGTATCTCTTTCGAGATAAGCTATATCTTGGGGCCGCTCAGCCCTGTCTTGTGGACGCATGGACACCGAGAGTACACAGTGGCCGACGGGTCGGGAGGGCTTCGGTGGTCCGGGACATTTTAGGTCCACGTCTGTCTTGTAGTGGATGCAGTGACCCAGAGGTTGGACCGCGCGGCACTATCCACTTGGCGCCTCTAGACTGAGCATTGTTGAGATCCTTTTGTGACTCCTGTTTCTTGACTACCCCGGTATCATGATCATAGCATGTGCATTTCATATAGGTCTGTATACTCATACTTTTGTACTGGGCGTTCTTATCGCTCACGTCCTCGGTTTTGTTTATTCTTGGACACCCCATTCCCACGGGGCAGGCTTCAGGTTGGACAGCTCAGGAGGAGCAGGAGGAGGACGTTGAGTAGCTGGTTGGTTTATCGGTATTGTTTTGATTCGATATGGTTGTATTTGATATTTCATTTTGAGTTATTCTAGACTTCGATTGGGTTGTATAACCATTATTTTGTTGACTTTTCCGCTGTTATCTCTGATTATTGTTAATTAGGTTAATTGCATGCTTAGTTCTTGCTTAGTAGGTGATTCTGGAACGGGTCACTACACATCAACTCTAAGGGGTTGATAGGTAAAACTTTCTACAAACACCCTATGTATGATTTATTGTGTTTGAAATGTAAATATTGCACAAAAGGAGGTGGCCGAAATTTTGCTCTAAAAACTTAAAATTTTTGCTTCCGTTGCGTTTCCGGCCACCGTAACCGGTCCGCTTTCAAAAATTTGAGTATTTTTTGTTGGGAAATATTTCGAGATGTTCCATCGACAAGTATTCACAAGTTTTGTCTAACAAAACGGAGAGTCATTCTACATAGCGTGAGGGAGATTCAATAATTTAGCAACATTCAGGAATAATGATTTTTTTAACTATGTTCTTATTCGACTTTTCCTTAAAGCTTTGGATGCAATGTCAAAAAAATGGGTATTTAATGGGGCATTGATAACCGAGAGTCCACTTGGGCAAATAATACCTCCCAAAAATTAGCCGCCCAGATTTATAGACTGACTTTTTGAACATAAAAAAGAGGAGCGAGATAGTCTTGAATTAGTCATAACTCGACTGAATGATATGGTAAATAGCGTGGGACATTGAATGAGGATGCTATTGTGCCTCAGTCCAAAGAAGTTTTGGAAGAAATATCACACGAAGATGAGCTACTAACGAAATTGAGAGATGAACAAGCTCCCGAGACTGTTGATTGGAGCTCATCGATAGTATTATCATTCACACATTTATAGAATCTTTTTTTTCCTCCAACACCTATTTCAAATATTTTGTTCTTCAAGAGAAAATATTGATGTTCTCTCCCCGTATTTACCATTCTATATGGAGTTTTGTTGAGGACACAAATTTACATTGTATACATCAAACCAGACTTGAGAGCACATAGTACCAAGACCCATACGTGGTGTCATATGATGCTTACTTTGGACGTCAATCGCACTTTGATGAGTGCTTCTGAAGGTCAAGATGACAGCCAAAATCAAATGCTTTTGGGAGGCAATCCAATTTTTTTTCTCTTTTTTCTTTTACTTTAAATATATTTTTCTTTTTTTTTGGGATTAAATATAATTTTTTCTTGTTTTGTGTTGCGTGGCAATCCAAATAGTAGATGACATTTGTTCTATGATGTTCAACATTTTCACGGAAATTCTCTAATTTTTCTTGTTTTTTTTATTGTTTTAGTTTAACATTTGCTTTTAGAGTCAATTAGGACAATGTCAGATATAAGTGTGAGAGAGAGTATATAGCTTGAATTCTAGTCTTTAATTTTTTGTGGTGGTTTAGGTGTATCTAATGTTTATTTGTTGCCTCTCTCTTCCGAGTCCTCAATACTTTGGATGCGAGTCTATGAAAATTGATGTTTTCTTGTGTGCAACTAATGTTGCTTTCTTACTACCGCATTTATGGGTAGTGCTCTTGACGATAACTTGAAATGACAAGTATATGTGTTCTAACACACATACCATTTTTCTTTGGTAAGCTTTGAGCCTATGAGCAACCATTGTATTATGCTTCATTTTCTTTGATTGTGTGTTAGTCATGCATTGTTGATTTTTTTAGAACTAGCATTGTTATACATGTTTTTGTTAATACCTTGTGGTGGATTAGGTGCATAAACAAAATGATAAGAGCATTAGGTTCAAATTCTCATCACATGTGATGTTCTTTTGAGTCTACCCTGATTCATAGACCCCTAGTGAGTAAAGTTCGAGTCTGAGCATTTTCCTGAGAAAAAACCACATTACAAGACATGATAAATCATTTTTGTTGATTATTCATCTCTTTGAACCTTGAATTAAAGAATCATATAAATTTTTCATATTTAACATCACTGTGAGCCAAGAAAGTGCAAAATGTTGAGATTGAGTTATTCAAGCTCAAAGTCATTGTCTCAAAAACATCTTATGCATGAAAAAAGAAAAAAAATAAAAGAAAATAATTAAAAATAAGAAATAATAAACAAAAAAAATTTGAGAAAAGAAAGGAAAAAAATGGTAATACTGTATTCTTTGATGTTAAAATAAGATTGAAAAGATTGTAGTTAACTGGATGCAATTGTTTTTATGGAAAATGTGTAGTATTTCTTCAGTTCCATAAACCCGTTGTTACTTTTTCCTACCTTACCTTTAGCCATGCTACAAGATATTTGTAACCCTTGTTTGTGTATTTTAATCCATTCATTTGATGGGAGGATGTGATATATTTGCAAGCTTATGATAAAAATCTTCAGTGTTTTGAGACGAGAGTTTTTTTAATACATATCTCAGACACTTATTAGTGTAATGAGCGAATCATGTGAAGATTTGTTAGAACCAATGCATTTAATTTGTATACATTTTGATGGAAGTGATTTTTTTTCATGATGTTGGTATGTGAGATGCTCAACAACTTGTTTTTTATGCATGAAAAATTTTAAGAATAAGTAGAGAAAACTGAAGGAGGATAAATAGTTTAGATAATAAATTGAATTGTTTTATGCTTGAGGACAAACATAGTTTAGGTGTGGGGAATTTTGATAAGATCGTAATAGTTCATATTTTTGTTATCAAATTTCCAATTGTTCTCACTTCTGACATGCTTAATTAATACGTTTTTGTGTAATTTTTTTGTGCGGGAAGATTTTATGATCTTGGACAAATTTGGGCTAAAATATGATTTTATCACATTTGAAGGTGGCTGCAAGCTGCTGTTAGGGATCGTCCAGGGGTCTCAAGAGGGCTGAGCCATGATCCTAGGTAGGCTGCATGATGCTAGGTTCGAAAGGCTAAGCGATCGCAAGAGACAAGGGGGGAGCTGCACATGTTTGGGGCGGGTTTGAGGGGCTGTGGGTTTTAGGCTTCTCAAGCTCGGTCCACTAGGGTCATAGGGTTTTGGCAGGCTCCTAGCATGGTCAAATAGGGGCTGGTCGGGTTGCTTGAGGGTTAGGGTCGAAGCTTGCATGCTAATGTTTTCTTTATACCAATTTATATATCAGATTTTTTTACTTCACAAATGACACTATAGAAAATATTAACTTCAAACTATATTTTTTGACATGATCAAATAATCAAATTTGAGTCTTTAAATGGTAAAATCAAATATTCATCGACCCGAATTATATATTATTTGTATTAATTTAGGTATCTCATTTTTACTTCAGGAATGTTATCATCAATGGTCACTCAATATAACGTCCCGAAAATCTGAAGTTCCATGTAAACCACATGCATGCAAGTTATTAAATTTCTTTGGTATTTTATTAAATTGTTTTAAAGCACTAAATGCATATTTATTTCATTAATTTGTGTTTAATTATTTTTATGCAATTCATGCATAATTCATGCATGATAGGATTTAATTCATGAAATTTTAAAAGTTCATGCATTAGGGTTTCTATATGCATTTCATGCCCGAACGAGGAACATTGACCAGAGAATTTTCAAGAAAATTATTTTAATACATGATTAATTTCTTTAAATTAATTTATGGTGTTTTAAGTGGATTTTTCAAATAATGGAATTTTACCGGGTATTCTTACCCGCAGGAATTTATTTTTAACGGTACGCGAATTTTATCAAATCGGGAGACTTTTTAAGGGTTCGGCTAATATTTTCAAATCCTTCTAACACGAAATATTTTTCGAAAGTGTGTTTGGGTTTAATGGACCTACTTTGAAGTTTATAGGGCTTATATATCTTTTTAATCTTTTAATTACATAATTTAAGGCCCATTAACCATTTGTTTATTATTTAATTACCACCTAAACACCTCTCAACCTAAACCTAAATTGGTCAGCAGCCGACACTCCCTTATTCCAGAATTCCCTCCCTCGTTTTCACCATTTTCCAGCCCCCAGCTGAAGGTTCCATCGGCTAAGCTCATTTCTTGAAGAAACAAATTGTCTCCCGCTCGTTCTTCGATCTCCTCGCATCTATAACACCTAAGGCACGTTTTGTACTTGTTCTTTTCTATATCACACACGTTTATATGCTGCTGTTTTGGTTTCATTTACGAAAATTTTCGACCTATGCTTTCCATGAAATATTTTCGGTTCCTATGTGTTTTCTTGCATCTTCCAATTGTTGTTCACGTTTTTCTGAAATTTCTGTGCAAAGGCCGATGGGTTGCTGAGGCTAGGAGGTTGAATCATGTCATGGCTTAATGAACTTGGTGCTAGAGCCGAGTGTGAGCGCAGGTAGCCATCGGGTTTGGAGTGTTACGTTTCGGCCGTAGCTTGTTATGAGCAGATCGGTTGTTTGGGAAGTCCGGCTGTGCAAAGGGCGTCCTAAGCTCTGGACCAGGTCCTGAGGGGTCCGAACCATGGCCTGGGAGGACCCTAACACCGCTGGTCGGGCCCCTACAGCAGCACGAAGGAGCTGGACGCGAGAGAGTTGCGATTGGGGGGTCTTGGTGCCTAGAGAGTGTGTTCGGTGTGCAGGCTACATGGGGCTGATGCTGTGAGTTCTTTGGGTCCAGAGGGGTCTTAGAGTGGTCTTAGTGAGGTGGTTTAGTAGCTGGTCTCATCGGTGGCGGGCTAGGACGCGTAGAATGCAAGTAATGTAATAGGATCTGTATTTAGGAAAGAGCGAATTTCCAGCAGCAGGATGGGCCATTCTTCAAAAGTTTTGGGGTCTGGTTTTAATGGTTTTAGAACTTTTTAAGTGTTTATAAGGTGTGGTAAAAAGTTGAGAGAAATTTAGTTAAGTTTCGAGTCGATTTGGGTTAAACCGGGACCTCGGTCCAAGTTTTAAAACAATTCGGTTAAGTTATGAAATGAGCTCGATTTTTCGTCTAGGAATGCTTTTAAAAATGTCTTGGGACATTTTAAGGAGTTTGGTAAGATTCAGATCAAAATAATGAGCTTTGGATTTATCCGAGATTTAGTCGCCGCACGAAATATTAATTAAAGAATTAATTGAAACGCTTAAATTTAAGCTTAATAAAATTATAGAAAGTAATATTTAAGCTCAAATAATTATTAGAAGTCTAAGTTTTTAAATTGAGAATTTTATGCTAAGTTTTGGTTTAATTCGGAATTAAAATACATTAATAGGTTATATTTAAAGATTAATTTAAAAGTCGTAGAATTAAGCAAAATAAAAATATGGGAAAGATCATGTAGGCTTAAATAATTAGAATTAAGAAAATGTTAAAGAAGTGAAATTATACGTCCAGGGACAAAACGATAATTTTTGGGTTTCCAGGGGCAAAATGGTCATTTTGCACCCGGGATGAGAATTTGGTCATGGAAGCGCCCTGTGCACAAAATTATGATATTTTTAAATGTTCATGCATCACGTTTATGATTTTTATGAAATTAGGATAAATACGATGCATGCTTGGTTTAAAAGAAAAGTTACGTATATGCATGCTTTTATTAAGTGATGAGTATGATGACACGTTTTGAATTAAGTGATTTAGTTGTGACTAACACGATGACACGATGACACGATGACATGTAAGGCCCGGGCTCAGTGGGCGGGTAATGCCGTCGCTGATGACTCTCACCTCCGAGTACCGCGGTTACACGTAGATGGATCCATCGACTGACACGATGATACGAAAGTCACAGCTAATGAACGGAATTCAAATTAAGATTTTAACATGTATATGCGGATACGATGATACATGCTATTACCATTTTTGGACAGGTCACCCTTACGAATACGATATGATAACATGATGAGATATGTTTTGACACGTTACGTTTTTACACGATACGCTTATGTTCATGTGTTTTTAAGCTCATGAAATGTATGTTGATTATGCTATTTTTCACTGTTGTGTGCTACGTATATGTACTCGTTATTACTAGTACAGGTGTTTTGAGTCTTTAGACTCACTAGGCGTGTGTGATGCAGGTGAGCATTTTGATCAGGGGATCGGAGGTGCCGAAGACTGAGTAGGCAGGCGGGATGGGCGGTGACACGACCCGAGGACCATTGTTTTTCCGCATTTTGATTCATGTGTTTTGAGTGGAGTTGCACATTTTTATATGTTGATGATAATACGATTTTTACACGTTTATGTTCACGTTGATTTTGGATGAAGTTAGTTATTTTCAAACTGTGTTATTCTTGTTGGCAAATAAATAAAATTATTTTAAATATTATTTTGTAATTACGAGCGAGTAAAAAAAAATATTTCTGCACTTTTAAAAGAGTAAACGTTTCACTCAATATTACTTTCAAACTATATATTTTGACATAAAAATTAATCAAATTTTAGTATTTAGGGAGTAAAATCAAGTATTGATATACTCGAATTAGATACTTTTGTATCAATTTGGGTATCACATTAACTTCACAAATTACACGTGAAAAACCACTCAATATTACTTGAAACTATATTTTTTTTATCCCAAAAAAATTGACTCTAAAAGGGGTAAAATCAAATATATGTGGGATCGAATTAGATGCTATTGGTACCAATTTAGGGATAACATTTTTAATTCACAAATCACATCATCAAAGACTACTCAATATTAACTTCAAATTAATATATTTTTACATACTCAATTAATCGAATTTGAGTATTAAAAAGTAAAAGCAAGTATTTGTGGAATTGAATTACATCTTATTTATATTAATTAAATATCACATTTTAACTTCACAAATGATAACATCAAAAGTCACTTAATATTATTTGAAATTCAAGTATTTACTTACACATTTGAAGTATTCAAATAGTCAAATGAAATATCTGAAACCCGAAAATAGGTACTTTATCTGTCAAAATAAATATTTTTTTTTAATTCCATGATGAGTGATAACTATGATTTTTCAAAAATTAAATGATATGAATAAGTCATCTTACGAATTTTCAATGAAAAGGCCAACAATTACTGAATTTATGTTGATACTCAAAAATCCAATATTTTCTTACATATTTCGAGTATTCAAAGAATCAAATCAAACAACTAAAACTCCAAAATAAGTACTTTGTAAGTCAAAATAAATAATTAATCTTATTTTTATAAAACGGTTACCGTTTTATATCTACCTGTTTTGGAGATTAATTTGTCACGTTGATCTTTACAAAGGGGAGAATTTCTCAAATGCATGATTAGTTTACTGTATTTTCACATGGAATGTGAAATGTAAATTTACATATCTAGTGAATATCCCTATTACCTATACATTCCAAGATTTCCCTAAAAACGATGATGTGGAAAAGTATTACTTTTTATGTTAAGAGTATTATTTTTTATATGAATATTGAATTGATCGGATTGACCCATCTCACAGATAAAAACTCGTGATACCGTCTTAAAAAAACATATTCTATTTAGTACATGATAACGTTGAGACAATGACCTCACAAAATCAAGTCAAACATTGATATAAAAGATGCGTGTTTTCTTAATTACAGGAAGTACCCATACATATATATATATGATAAAGAACAAATAATAATCTATAAAGAAAAACCAAAATATATTTCCGATTATACCCTCCTACGTGAAAAGACTAAATTGCCCACTCACCCTTTCCACTCGATGCATTGAGATGTTGGTCTTGTTTTCTGGTTCCCAGCTTTAAGCGGGCAAGCGGTCTGCACGGGCAGCACCATACAATTATACTGCAGACACAAAGAGCTGCTGATCGGAATCTCCACCGTCGGATTAATCTCGATTCCGGTCAAGTAATTGTGCTGCAGATACAGTATCTGTATGTTGGAAGCCAATAGCCGGTCCACGAAGCTGGCGGGGACGTGACCCATGAACCGGTTATTGTTCAGGTACAGCTTCTGAACCGTGGAAAACATCGGTGAAATCTCTCCGGAGAGGCGGTTGTGGCTGAGATCAATGGTCGGGATGGTGACCAGATTGGTGGGGCGAACTGGGCCGGAGAATTGGTTTCGCTGGAGTTGGAGGTTGGCGATCGGGAAGGTGAATATCTCGGGGGGAATGGGTCCGGTGAATCGGTTCATGCTGAGGTCGATGTAGCTCAGTTTGTTCAATCGGGTCAGGAGCACGTCGACCGGTCCGGTGAGCTGGTTCCATGACATCGAGAGGTGCTGGAGGGAAGGAGGGAGTCCGGTTGGGGAAATCGAACCGGATAAGTTGTTGTGTTTGAGGTCGATTCGAGTTAAGGATCGGGAGACGAAAGGTGGGATTGAACCGGATAGCTTGTTGTGGCAGAGGATGATGTTGGATAACGCCGGCGGGGCTCCGATGGAATATGGGATGCTCCCTGTCAGCTGATTGAAGCTAAGATCAAGGGTCTGGAGTCCCTGGAGCTGGCCTAGACTCGCCGGGATTTCGCCGGTGATGAAGTTCTGACTGACGGCAAGGAACCGGAGGTTTTTCAACTGAGACAGGGAATCGGGCAGAGAGCCGAATATCCGACCGGGGACAACGGTAAATTCCGCCATTGATGAGAGTTTCCCAATCTCCGGATCAAGCCTACCCGTCAGACCCGGAGACCCGGCTCTGGGGTCACCGAGATTGAGAGCAACCACCTTATCTCCGTCGCAATACACACCGGAGAAACCACACGGGTCCGAAGTGAAATCCCAGGAGCCAAAATAATTCGACCCCGGCAAATCCTCCAACCTTTTACGAACATTCTGCAGCGCCAAGAAATCAATCGGATCCAGCATTGCATGCACCAGAAGTCCACATTTCAGAACGAAAACCAAATGGGCCAAAAACATGAACCAGAAGCAGCCATTCCCCCTCAGAAAACACTTCATCCTTGCAGATTCAAGCAAATTCGAGAATAATATTTGGAGGGACTTATAAAGGGATTCTGAAAGTGGTGCTTTACCGTGAAGAGAAACGTGAGAGCTTTGATGGAGACAGCATCAAAAGTTGAGAGAAAAATGTTAAAAGGCAGTGAAGAAAGAGGAAGCTGAAATTGACTATCTTCACATGAAAGCAGCAATTGCAAAAAAATTTAAAAAATGCGATATCTGTAGATCAAGAATATGCTATTTTTTCTTCTTTTTGTTGGGTCTGTGTGGCTTGTGGGAGAAGACGAAGAAAAATAGGGAAATTGAGAATGGCAGGAAGCATTTGGGTCTTTTACCGTGTGCCGGGAGAGTGATTGTACACTTCGAGGTTAGGCTTGGCAAACGGTAGTCCGAGCCTATGTGGAAGCATACGAGGCTGTCTTTCGACGCTTCGGTTGCTCTGCTGGCAATCCACCAGATATATAATAACATTTATTAGGATAGGTGGATTATTTGTTATTACTAAAATAATGTAAAAATAATTATACAACGGGTGAAGAAGCCCACCAAACAAGGGTAAAGTCGATCCTGGGTGTGGGGGCACTGCCCCCACACCCAATCAAGGGTCAAGATTCAATTATGTGGGGTGAAATTTTTTTAAAAAAATAAAATAAAATGGGCCAGAAATTTTCTGGCCCTTGGATCTGCCCGTGCAGGCAGTGCCTGCACGGGCAGCATCGAATTTTCCCCAAATGAGAGGTGGATCACCCACCAAGTGTATTACATCCAATGAATAATAGAATCTTGACGATGTTGGTAATATATAAATATATATAAATATATATATATATGTATATATATATGTGTGTGTGTGTGTGTGTGTGTGTGTGTTTGACAAAGATGTGTAACGAGGTAAATAGAGGTCACATCAATTAGATTTTATTTATTTATTTATTTTTTTGGTGAACTTATGTACTAATAATATTGATCCAAACAAATTTAATCAACTCTCCACCCACCAAATATTAAGGCAATATGTGTACGAGATATAAGATATATTATGAAATACATGTTTAAGAAGTTTTTTTCAACCCTTCTTATAATAGGGGAGTATGTTTATTACAATTGAGTTTCGAAATGTTGATTTCATCTAAAATTTGAGATATTGTTTAAGCATAACTGTAAGTAAGTAATCAACATAATTATTTTTTTCTATTTCTAGATGGAGTTGGACTTGATTGATTATCTAGTTTTATCTGATGTTTATCAGATATTTTACAAACTACAATAAATCTTGTTAGAGTAAGTGATCAGTTAGTCAATTTGTGACTTGAGTTTTAATGACTTTTATTTAAACCAATATTTATTTAAATAATATTTTATTTTTTTATCTAATTATAACATTACTTTATTTATATACTCATTCAAGCTGTATAGATAAAATTCTTGAATATACTATAGGTACCATGAGTCATGTCTCTCAAAATAAGGTCATGAAACTCATTAGGGAAGCGTACCGTATATTTTTAGCAGGTTGCTAGTCGATTCAGTTGCTTAAAATAAGGATACAAGTTACTTGAGCTTGAGACTGACATATGTGATATGAACACCATGTTTTATTGGTAAGGATGTGAATATATTCATTCATACAGATGAAGTTTATTTGATGATGCACTGAACAACCCTTATTCGAACTGTCCAATTGGTTATCACTGATTGAGTGAAATAGTCTGCATTTATTGTTGTACACCATTATTGCTTTGACCCAGAACAATTTAGATGCACTATATACTAGCATATACTTTGATCCGTTTACCGACCTCATTGAGAGTCATCAGGTGGCGAAGTTGATGTAGTTTCGAAATACGTAGTAGCCAATGCATTGTATTCAATGGGTGATTCATCACTCATCTATGGGTGAAAATATCCTATGTGATATGATTGATTAATAGTGTAAGGAATCTCTGACCAAAATAAGACATGTGCTTTAGGAAAATGTGTTTTACTAGTTGCACATACCATACTACTATTATTACTCAAAGATATATTACATCATTATCGAATACATTTGCAACTCTCGACATATAAGTGGTTGCAGATTCGATCGTGATATATGAGTTGAAGTGACCGTACTGTACGTTAACAATAACTTAAGTTCTTGCAGGTATTATCAGTGATACTGACCGAATGTTTCGGTTGGATTAATTCTAGCAAGCGGACTAGGTCAATTTATAGTAAATGGATGACAAGTCCAAGTATCGATCCCACAGAGACTATTATTTAAATACTAAGATCTAAGTTATTCGATTTAATCTAGGCAAAAAAAAGACAAAGTGATTGATGATACTTTAAACTAGTAAAATTTAATTAGAATATATTAAATTAATAACTAAGATCGAATTTTCGGAACATGTTTAAACTTGGGATATTTTCAAATTTAAATAAATGACCGGGAACGCACAACGGTCCAAACTTTGTTTATTATCAAGCACTGGAATAAAATAACCACAGATTATTCGATGTCACGATGAAATTCCCTGAATTAACTATAAATCTATTTCTAGAATTTATAATCCTATTTTTATTTAGCAGTCCAATTATTTCTAATTGAATTTAATCAAACAGAAACGCATTATCCAACGATGGAATTACAACTGTCGCCTAAAATCGCACATTGAAACCGAATACCATTTCTAGTCGATTTAACCATGTGTTGATTAATATTTTTGAAGCTAAATTTAATCTATTCTCTTTCGAGTCAAGATCAAACAACATACATGCAAATAATTGGTCAGATTAAGAGCACGAGAATTACGCAAACATTAATCAATAACATAAATTAATTCGTAGATTCAAATAATCTAGTGAATGAATAACATCAAAAGTTTGTCCCTATTGTGGTCCTGATCACCAGAAAACTACTCCATAAATTCAAAACTAGGATCAAATATAATATTCGTATTCATGAATGGAAATAAGAAAATAAGGGAAGAGATAATCTCAGCGATGGTGTGCGGATCTTGCGTGTGAATTGCGCGGTTTTTCTCTCGAATCTCCCAAACTGTCGCCGTCTTCAAAAGTTTCAAAGCTCTCGTCTTGTTTTTCTCTCAAAAGTCGGCTCTATTATGAGAATTCAACAACCACCTTCTTTCTAGGTTTTCCCCTTTTATATTTCTTTCCAAAATCACGAACAAATCTTCGCCAAAATCTGACTTTGATCTCAAGGGCACGAACCCCGTGTATGCATCAGGAGGGGGGTCCGTGTAGACTCTGCCCATTTTTCTTCCGGAACATTGGACACGGACCCCGTGTCGAGGTCCGTGTACACTCTGGATTTTTCTTCTCTCGAGGATAGCTGACACGGACCCCGGGTACAGGTCCGGCAGGGGGTCCGTGTATAGTCTGTAATTGTCTTCCTTCGGCTTCTGAGGTACGGACCCTTACACGAGGTCCGTGTATGGGTCCGGGTGTTTTCCTTTTGCTATTTTTCCGGGTATATCTGACATGGCATTGCGAAGCTTGACTTTTCTTTCATTCCTTTGGCTTTCATCCTCTTTTGGTCAAACCTGCAAATAGCCATAATAAGACGAAATAAGCGCGAAACTCGGAATAAAAAAGGCCAGATAAGCACGAATACGACAAAATAATGTCCCTAAAATGCTATATAATTCGTGCTTATCAGATACCTAAGAGATAATGATGATATGCTACTAGACTCTCTTACCATGATCCAATTGATGCAATCAGACTTGACTTCTGATGTTTTTGATCGACGGGTTGAAAAAATGAGGCTAATTAGGATAAGTCCGAATATGAACAAATTTTATTCTGAATCACATGAAATTGTGAACTCATTGCTAGCTGTATTTTTGAACCATTGATGGTCACATAAATATTGGATTTGTGTTCCCATTGAGATAATCAAATTCAATGAGGTGAATTTGGAGACTGTAGTTTGAGGATCAAACATATGACTTTGAAAAGAGTTTATTAGTTGATTACATGTAATGAAAGTTGTGAAATTTAGCTTAATTTCTAATTAATTGAGGAGAGTGGGACCGCCTGTTTTGGTGAAGGTGTTCACAAAACTAGCAGCAGTAAAAAATGGATCAGTGTAAAATTTTGTCATTCAAAAATTTCATTTTTCATTATATGAACAAGATTTGTACTATCGACACATCGAAGCTATCTAATCGTCGATCAAAATTATAATGAGATCATAATTATTTATTTAATAAATTTAGAATATACTAATTAAATAATAAAATTAGTACCAGTGACTACTAATTCCAAAATTCTAGAAAAATCTATAATATATTAATTAAATAATATTTATTTAATTAAAAGTGTTTATATATATATATATATATATATAGCAAAAGTTGATAATGATTTAATTATGCACGATGTTTTCGAGAATAGAAAAATACATATTTGAGATATTTTAAATAATGAAATAACAATGTTTTTATTCAAGCAAGATTCATGATTTGATCATGAAATCAAAATAACGATATCAGGAATCAAAATTTATCATTATTTCATTAAGAGTAATATGAAATAACCCAATATTTGCACACAAAATTTTGTCCATCGAAATTTCTCTCATTCCCTCCTCCTCCTCACACAAAATCGCCCACACACTATGGGTGAAAAAAAAGATTAAAGACACACTTTCACCATTCAAGTATCGTTATCATGAACTCTATGTATAGTATATGTTTACACATGAAAAGGATAAAGATTCAAATTTTGTGTCGATAATTATTCGTAACATATTGGAGAACTAATTATAATTGTATAATAAAATAATTTTCACTTAATCCTCTAATTAAAATAATGTACGGGAAAAACTTATTAAAAAATAGCACGTCACGCATCAAAACTCATCATTCTCCCTGGTTGCTAACTATTTACTTCTATACCTTTCAGTCTGGCGAAGTTGGCCATAATCATCAATTCACGTGGCAACATCAATTCAATACATGTTTTTTTGGAAATTGTTTTATATATAGTACAAAAATAAAATTTGAATATAAAATTGAAATAAATATATTAATATTTATTATAATTGTTTGTATCATAGATTAATATTCGATTTGAAAAAAATTATACTGAAATATCATATATTAGCACTACATATTTAATGTTTTGTAACAAATTTTATACGAAAAAATCATGTGTCATTAATACCAAATTTTTTATACATGTTTGATTACTAAGAAATAATATAGTGTTGGATATGAAACATTTTAGTAATCAAATATCATATATTAATACCAAATTTTTAATATTTTGTACCGAATTTCATCCGAAAACACACGTAGGCTCAATATAATATATATAATATTTATTTATAAGTCTAAATTCCACTTATATGTATATTTATTATTTTGAATTGAAATAAGTTGTGTGTTGGTCACAAGCCATTGCCACAGCAGCGACCAAAGCGATTGGTTCCCCCTGTGACCAAAACAATTTGCTCGCCTCGACAAAAGCATCGGCACCCCACTCTGACCACTAGCTATCCTTTCGGAGGTGGAAGAGTTCCAGAGGGCAGCAAACAACGGTGAGAGCAATGAGTTGCACAAAGAACCTTGAATTTATGCTATATGCTTGACTAAATACAATTTATTTAGGGTTGATTTTGTGCGACAATAGCATAAATTAATGGAAATGAATCTGTTATCATACAATACATTTTAGCGCAACATTTTCAAGTTGAATTTTTTTCTGGTTGAGATGAATACCAATGGAGATGACTTGGGCCACATTAATTTCTGAATGAGCAGCTTGTGGAAATTCATATTATATGCGAGTTTGTGTTTGAGAGTGAGAATTTCCATACCTACAAGATTTAGTCCATAAATTATCGGTTTCTGGCTCTTCTTTTCAAGAATTAAAGGATGTCCATGATGTTTTGAAAAATGCGGCATGGTTACGTTTCTTTAACTAGCTTCCATTCATGTCTTTAAAGGATCTAGTCACTTGTTTTTATAAAAGGCCTGTCGATTGAACCGAAGATCACATCTTATAATAAATATTGGAGTACTTTTTCTTGTAAACATGATCTAAAATATTGAGGTACATGATAAGGGTTTGCATGGCTTCACATCCTACCACTGTCTTAAAGTACCTGCTTTTTAACCTTGCCATTAGTTTTTTGACCGGCAATGAGCAGAAATAGACTTTCACTTGATAGAGTGGTATGTAGGCCTGATTTCATTTCCGGATCGTGGTTCGTTTTGAGCCCCTTTAGTCAAGAATTCAGATGAGAGATGAGCAGAACATGAGTAACATCATCTTTTCCCATGCGTTGACTGCACAATGAAGTTTGGCACATCGCGTTTGCAGGTGCAAGATTGCTTTCCATTCTCGATTAAATCGATATCTGATGAAAGACTAATCTGCAAATCTCCAAAGGGAAATCATTTGCCCAGTATAAAGGCGCTTACTTTGCAAAAAAGTGAATATATCGTTTACATAGAAGCCTTTGATACAAATCAGAAAGAGCTACCTCCTGGAGTACCCACCAGAATCAGTTCTTTTAAGGTATATATTGTTGGAAATTATAATAAAATTTAGAAGTTGAATAAAAAATTATGTCTCATGAATGTGAGAGTGTCTTTTGGCTCTCCACATTCTTGAGTTAATTGAAGAGTTTTGGCTCTTCATAATCTTGAGTTAATGTGAAGATTAATTGAGTTAATTAATCTTGCATGACTCTTGGTGTGTATTTTGAGGCTTATAAATAGTTTGTTCATTTCCTCGTTTCATACACATGAAAATTTTATATCTTTCAAGCACTCTCTTGCATTACATATTGGTATCTTTCCATTTGACCTCCATTAAATCTCGGTGATAAAGTAAATGTACGTTTTCAGTTCACCATAGTAGTGTCTCGTGCTAAGTCATTGCTGGTTGTTCCGTTTTATCCTGGGAAACCGACGTCCGCTTAAACCTCGAAGCACATACCGGAGAGGGCGAATCTGTTTTAAGGAAACTGTACATACTACAGGCCTCGGTTTGGTTTTGTTTTCTTTTACACAATAGTCACAATTTAAACATCACACTTGTTTCGGTTATTTCTTTATCTCTACAAGTTCGTTTCTACGCTACTGTTTTTAGCAATTTTTCTAACAAACTTAAAACAGAACGTGGTTTGTTTCAGATATGACTACTGAAACCATCGTGCAAAGGGAAACTGGTTATGTTGTCCCTGTTGTGGCTCAAGTTGTCCCTCATTTTACCTCAAGTGTTGCTACGGTTGCTGTCCTAGCCAGTCACGGTGAAAAACCCGAGAAGTTCACTGGTGTGGACTTCAAAAGGTGGCAACAGAAGATGCTGTTTTACTTGACGATGCTGAACCTGGCTAGATTCGTCTCTGAGGATGCTCTTAAACTCGAGGAGGGTGAGAGAGATGTTGAATCTGTTAGTGCTGTGGAGGCATGGAATCATTCTGATTTCTTATGCCGAAACTATGTACTAAACGGATTGGCCGATTCGCTCTACAACGTGTTTTTTGAAAAGAAAACGGCTAAAGAGATGTGAAAATCCCTTGACAAAAAGTACAAAACCGAGGATGCCGGGGCCAAGAAGTTTCTTGTTGGCCGCTTTTTGGACTTTAAAATCGTGGATTCAAAGCCGGTTATCAGCCAAGTTCAAGAACTCCAAGTGATTCTTCACGAGATTCACGATGAGGGGATGACTTTGAGCGAATCATTCCAAGTGGCTGTTATTGTTGAAAAGCTACTACCAGCTGGGAAGGATTTCAAAAATTATTTGAAACACAAGCGCAAGGAGATAAATGTTAAAGAGCTCATTGTTCGACTTCGCATCGAGGAAGACAACAAGAGGCATTTCGAAGAAAAAGTTCTCCGGAAAATGCTACAACTGTGATGGTATGGGTCACAAGGCATCTGAGTGTAAGAAGCCAAAGAGAAACCGAGAGGTGAATGTGGTCGAGAACATATCTCAAGAGGTTTCGAATATGAATCTCTGTGATGTAATATCAGAAGTTAATCTGGTGGGTTCGAACCCAAGGGAGTGGTGGATCGACACTGGTGCCACTTGCCATGTTTGCTCGGATAAGGATATGTTTGCTATTCTTGAGGAATCTGAGAATGGTGAAAAACTATTCATGAGAAATTCCGCTACTTTTGAAATCAAGGGTCAAGGGAAAGTTGTTCTAAAGATGACATCTGGAAAAGAACTGACTCTGAACAATGTGCTGCTGTATGTACCGGACATCCGCAAGAACTTGGTGTCCGGGTCGCTTCTTAACAAGCATGGTTTCCGCATTGTCTTTGAGTCAGATAAAGTTGTTTTATCGAAAAGTGGAATGTTTTTTGGCAAATGTTATGTTTGTAATGTGTTATTCAAACTCAATGTAATGGTTATTAAATCTGTGATAAATAAAGTTAATACTTTTGCTTACTTGCTTGAGTCTTCGTGTTTGTGGCATGGTAGACTTGGACATGTTAATTATGATACAATTTGTAGACTAATTAACATGAAAAGCATTCCTGCATTCCAAATTGATAGACAACGCAAATATGAAACTTGTGTTGAGGCAAAACTAACGAGATCATCTTTTCGAACAATTGAAAGAAATAGTGAACCACTTGATCTAGTTCACAGTGATATATGTGATTTAAAAGGTGTACAAACTCGTGGTGGAAATAAATACTTCATTACTTTTGTTGACGATAACACAAAATTTTGTTATGTATATCTTCTTAAAAGTAAGGATGAAGCTATTGACAAATTTTTCCAATATAAGAGTGAAGTTGAAAACCAACTTAGCAAGAAAGTTAAGGTGCTAGGAAGTGACCGTGGTGGTGAATATGAATCAACATTTGCTAAGTTTTGTGCTCAACAAGATATCAAACACGAAAGAAATGCACCTTATTCTCCTCAGCAAAATGGCATTGCAGAGAGAAAGAATCACACCTTGAAAGAAATGATGAATGCGTTGTTATTAAGTTCTGGTTTACCACAGAACATGTGGGGAGAAGCTGTTCTAACATCAAATTACCTTTTAAATTAGGTGCCCCGAAAGAAGCAAGATAAAATTCCATACGAGTTATGGAAAGGTAGAAGTCCTTCCTACCAATACTTGCGAGTGTGGGGGTGTCTTACCAAGGTTGCAGTACCCACTCCAAAGAAAGTAAAGATAGGACCAACAATTGTTGATTGCATTTTCATTGGATATGCTCAAAACAGTAGCGCATATCGTTTTCTTGTACATGAATATCAAATACCTTATATTCACAAGAATATCATAATGGAATCAAGAAATGCTTCTTTCTTTGAACACATGTTTCCATACAAATCTAAGAAAGAACCAAGTTTATCCAAAAGAATGTATGAGACAATTGATAAAGAACAAGAGCTTGATCAAGATAATGAACCTAGACGTAGTAAGAGAGCTAGGACTGAGAAATCCTTTGGTCCGGATTTCATCACTTTCATGATGGAAAGTGAACCTCAAAGCTTCAAGGAAGCAATCAGTTCATCTGAGGGACCTCTATGGAAAGAGGCCATCAATTCCGAAATAGAATCCATTTTACAAAACCATATGTGCGAATTAGTTAATCTTCCTCCGGGAAGCAAACCACTAGGCTGTAAATGGGGTTTCAAAAGGAAAATGAAATCAATGTAATTATAAATAAGTATAAAGCCAGATTGGTAATTAAAGGTTACCATCAACGTGAAGGGCTTGATTACTTTGACACATATTCTCCTGTATCGAGAATAACCTCTATTCGTGTTATATTTGCGATTGCCACCTTGCGAAATCTTGAAGTACACCAAATGGAGGTAAAGACAGCTTTTCTAAATGGAGATTTAGAAGAGGAAATTTACATGGAACAACCTGAAGGATTTTCTGCGACTGGGCAAGAAAACAAGGTTTGTAAACGGGTGAAGTTTCTGTATGGCTTAAAACAAGCACCAAAACAATGACACGAGAAATTTGATAAAGCCATGATAAAAAGTGGATTTAAATTCAGTGAATGTGACAAATGTGTATACATAAAAACCACTGAAAATGGATATGTCATTTTATGTCTTTACGTAGATGACATACTTATCATTGGTAGTAATGATAAGATGATCAAATCCACCAAGAAGTTATTGAATTCAAGATTTGACATGAAAGATTTGGGTTTAGCCGATGTAATCCTTGGAATTAAAATTCATAGAACATCAGAAGGGCTGGTTCTAAGTCAGTCACATTATGTAGACAAAATACTTGAGAAATTCAATAAGGATGACTCTGCAATGGCCAGAACCCCAATAGATATCAGTCATCATCTATCAAAGAATCGATGTGAGAGTATGTCTCAATTAGAATATTCTCGAGTCATTAGAAGTTTGATGTACTTAATGAGTTGTAAAAGACCAGACATAACTTATGCAGTGAGAAAATTGAGTAGATTCACGAGTAATCCAGGAGTTGAACATTGGAAAGCAATTATCAGATTGCTAAGATACTTAAGGTACACTCGTGATCATGGGCTGCACTATACCAGATATCCTGCTGTCATTGAAGGATACAGCGATGCAATTGGATATCTGATATGAAAGACTAAAAATCTAAAAGTTGAATTGTATTCACTTTAGGAGGTGCATCAATCACGTGAAAATATTCTAAACAAACTGTAATAGCCAGATCCACTATGGAATCTGAGTTTATAGCTCTTGAAAAGTGTTTTGAAGAGGCTGAATGGTTGCGTCGCTTCTTAGAAGATGTTCCAGGATGGGAAAAACCAGTGCCGGCTATATGCATATATTGTGATAGCCAATCTGCGATTGGTAGGGCCCAAAATAAAATGTATAATGGTAAGTCTAGGCATATATGTCGTACACATAATATCATTAGACAACTACTCTCAACTGAAGTTATCTCTGTTGACTATGTAAAGTCAAAGGATAATATAGCGGATCCGCTAACCAAGGGATTAAACAGAGAGTTAGTTGCGAACATGTCTAGGGGAATGAGGCTCAAGCCTATAGAATTAATTGGTGTGAAGGAAAACCCAACCTACGCTGACTGGAGATCCCAAGAACTAGGTTCAATGGGACAACCTAATCTCACTAATTTGGTACATCACTGTGGGGGTTATCTCTAGTCCATTCCTTATGAAACAGTGAATGTTGAGGATAAGCTTACGACTTTTAATGATTATGATGAAAAGATTATAGAATCATGTGGGGCCCTTAGCTCCTAATCGTTATTACAATGCAATCTGATTAGTGTTAATTAATCACAGCGGAAAACGAATTTAAAATTTCTTTACAATGAGCCCAAAATATCTCTTCTGATATTTAAATACTAAAAATAATATCTAAATTCAAATCATAAACCCGCCCACACATAACCAACCAATCACATACAAACAACTCATATCCTCGGGACATGCCTCGGTATATAGATACATATACATATATACTGGGAACAAGACATAAACATAAAACCTCAGCCCAAGCTGTGGCTCCCTCCAGAAGTACCCTCTCCGGTCTCCTGATATCCTGGAAGTACCTGCCATTGTCCACACAAAAAGACAACAACAGCCCCCCTTGGGGGTGAGCAAAGCTCCGTATGGAACAACCAATCATATATACCACAGATATCTAAACAATGATATATGGTATGCAATGCATGTATGTCGTGGAGGTATCAGGTCAAATGCCCATCCACTGAGCACATGTCAAAGTCAATCGAATCGCTATCAAATCAAATCAATGCTCGAGCTGGCACACCGGTCGCTATGGGAATACACATATGATAGCGTCGACGAAGCGCCATCAATCCCACATCTCATATCCAATCATATGGGGCCACAAATGTCTATGTTTTAAGGGTCATGTAATACCAAACATAGCATTGTGTTCACAAACCCCGGAATCCAATCAAATCATATCAGGGTATCCAAGGATCATAGCTCAACGTGCATGTCATATATCGATGTATGCATCAAATGGTGTGTGTTAACAAAAAATTTATTTTATACATCGATACTCAAATCATAATGTCATGTATGCCACATCAAATCACCCAATAGGCATATAGACACGTATTCCAATCCAATCAATCAAATCATATATCATATAATACAGATACCTGTCGTATGTTACCCGGTCGCAACATACCTCAGTTCTTCGTTTCCAATTGATGTAGCCTGAAGATACTGATAGTACACGTTATCTACATCAATAACATACTCATTCCAATCAATAACATACTCTAAAATCATTAATATGAGTTTCAAATATCATTTGAACCTTCAAAAATTCATATCAAATCAAAATCACATCATAATTCAGTTCCGACTTCGAATATCAGTTTATTGTCGGTTATTCTACTACATATCAGAATTTCAACTTCAAATACATGCTATTCCAGCACTTTGATATTTCAAGCTGCTGGAACTAGAAGAAAATTACCTCAGTCAGAAGCCCTCGACGCGACGATCACAAATATATAATTTGTTTCGCGTTTAGACAGCGTTTCGAAGTCGATTGGTAAGAAAGAATTTCGAAATATCTCGGTTATTCTCGAAGCCACGATAAGGAAATGAAGAAAGAGAAGATCAGAAACTAAGTCTTATCCTCACCGCCTTCGCGCTCGGGCGGTAGAATTTTCGCGCCCGAGCGCGAGACATTTTGCCCCCGGCTTTCACTCTTACCGCGCTCGGACGGTCACAAACTACCGCTCGGGCGCGGGGTGTTCTGCCCGAACACTAGCCCTTTCTTCCTTGGCGCTAGGGCGGTCATTTTTTACCGCCCGGACGCCACATGTTCTGTACAAATTTTAAGTTTGTACTAAATTGGCGTCCGGCCTCTCCAATCGAGCTCTTACAACATCAATTCATATTCAATATTCATTTTCTCAATTTCATTTTCATGATATACATCAATTACATAATCAAATGACAATTTCATTAATTATCGATAATCAACACAGGATTTACGATAATACGATACACGGTCCTTACATTTCTCCCCCTCTTAAAAGATTTCGTCCTCGAAATCTCAAACATTTCCATATACATAACATTGGCAAACATACATATGTCACCAGTTATAATACATATCAAAACTAAAATCAGTAAAAGGATCAGAATACATCGAATACAATGGACAAATGTCATAGAATCAAACAAATGCGGATACGAATCTCGCATCTTGCTCTCCAATTCCCACGTTGATTCTTCAACACCATGTCGTGTCCATTGCACTCGAACTAGAGGAATCGATTTGTTTCTCAATATCTTTTCCTTTCGATCCATAATGCGAATAGGTTGTTCAACATAGGAAAGAGAAGGATCCAGTTCAACCTCATCAGGTGCAAGTACATGTGATGGATCTGGTTAATATTTCCTCAGCATAGAAACACGAAACACATCGTGAATAGCGGATAGAGATGGTGGCAATGCCAATCGATACGTAAGATCACCAACTCGATCGAGAATCTCGTATGGACCAACATAACGAGGAGATAACTTCCCTCGCATACCAAACCGAACCGTGCCTCTAAAGGGAGATATTTTCAAAAATACTCTGTCACCTTTCTGAATTCTAAGGGTTATCTTCGTTTATTCGCATAACTCGTTTGACGATCCTGAGCAGCTTTCATCCGCTGCCGAATCAACTGAACCTTATCATTCATTTCCTGTATCATTTCAGGTCCAGTCAATTGTCTTTCACCAATTTCATCCCATAATAATGGTGATCTACATCGTCTCCCATATAGAGCTTCAAACGGTGCCATACCGATACTCGTCTGAAAGCTATTATTATAAGAAAATTCAACCAATGGTAAGGCATCTTGCCATCCCATTCTGAAGTCCATCACAATAGCTAGCACACAACATGTCCTCTAATGTTTGAATCGTACGCTCAGTCTGACATCAGTTTGAGGGTGATAAGCAGTGCTCATAGCCAAACGCGTACCCATCGCTTCTTGAAAACTACCCCATAATTTAGAAGCAAACCTGGGATCACGATCTGATACAATTGAGACTGGAACACCGTGCAGTCTCACAATATTCTCAATGTATAAACGGGCCATTCTCTTATAAGGATAAGTCCGTTCATACGGAATAAAATGTGCAGATTTCGAAAGCCGATCAATAATCACTCAAATAGCATCACAGCCCTTGGGCGAACGAGGTAAATGAGTCACAAAATCCATAGCAATATGCTCCCAATTCCATTTTGGGATTTCGAGACTATGGAGCAAACCCCCTGGTTTCATTCTCCCGTCTTTCCCTTGCTAGCAGACCAAGCATTTAGAGATAAACTCAGCAATGTCCTTCTTCGTACGTTTCACCAGAATTGAGGTCTCAATGTCAAATACATCTTTCGACCTCCAGGGTGAATACTGTATTTGCTACAATGTGCTTCTCGAAGAAGGACAGATTTCAAATCAGAGTCGTCAGGAACTACCAGCCGACCGTTAAGTCGTAAAGAACCATCAGAAGAAATCTGGAATCCAGACTGATGTCCAGTAGATACAAGTTCTTTCGACTTCTGAATCTGAGCATCGCTTCGTTGGGCCTTTCGAATCTTCGATATCAAATTCGGCTCAATTTGCAATGTTGAGACAGTGACAGAATTCCCATGCGAGTGAAAAGTCCAGCCAGAAGTACATATATCCTCATGTACCTTGGCGACATTGACAGAAGCTAGAACAGAATCATAAACTTTTCGGCTCAGGGCATCCGCAGTAACATTCACCGATCCAGGGTGATACTGAATCTCACAATCAAAATCTTTCAGGAGATCCATCCACCTGCGTTGCCTCATATTCAAATCAGATTGAGAAAAGAGATATTTCAGACTTTTGTGGTCCGAATAGATAACAAACTTTTCTCCGTACAAATAATGGCGCCAAATCTTCAAAGCAAATACAATGGCGGCCAATTCGAGATCATGAACAGGATAACGTGTTTCATGAGATTTCAATTGACGAGACGCATAAGCAACCACTTTGCCATGTTGCATCAGAACACAGCCCAAACCTTTACCAGACGCATCTGTACAAACCACAAATCCTCCGGTACCTGAGGGAATAGTAAGCACAGGTGCTGTGGTCAATCTCGTCTTCAATTCAAGAAAACTAGCTTCACATTCATCTGACCAAATGAATCGCTGATTCTTCTGTGTCAGTTGAGTAATAGGTTTAGCTATCTTCGAAAATCTTTCAATAAAACGAAGATAATAACCAGCTAAACCCATGAAGCTACGGATCTCAGGAACATTCGTAGGTCTCGGCCAATTCAATACAGCTTCGACCTTCGTAGGATCAACAGATATGCCATGTCTCAAAATGACGTGGCCCAGAAATACCACTTTGTCCATCCAGAATTCACATTTGGACAATTTGGCATACAAATGACTAGTACGAAGAGTTTGAAGTACCAGTCTCAGATGTTCAACATGCTCCTTATTTGATTTTGAATAGACAAGAATATCATCAATAAATACAATAACGAATCGGTCAAGATAATCTTGGAAGACACGATTCATTAAATCCATAAAGATAGCAGGAGCATTCGTAAGACCAAAAGGCATAACCAAGAATTCATAGTGGCCATACCTCGTACGAAAAGCAGTTTTGGGCACATCTTCGTCTCGAACTCGTACTTTATGATACCCAGAACAAAGATCAATCTTAGAGTAAACAGAAGTACCCTGAAGCTGATCAAGTAAATCATCAATACGCGGAAGTGGGTACTTGTTTTTCACAGTAGCCCGATTCAACTGCCTATAGTCGATACACATTCGCATCGTACCATCTTTCTTTCGAACAAATTAAACTGGAGCTCCCCAGGGTGATACACTCGGTCGAATATATCCCTTATCGAGAAGATCCTGTAATTGTTCTTTCAATTCTTTCAACTCCAATGGTGCCATGCGATAAGGAGTTTTAGAAATAGGCGCAGTCCCCGGCACAAGATCAATACTAAATTCAACTTCTCGATGAGGAGGAAAATCAGGAATCTCATCGGGAAATACATCCGGGAATTCTTTCGCAACAGGAATCCCAGATAAAGAAGGTTCCTTCTTAGAGACATCAATAGCGTAGATAAGATAACATTCATCTCCGCTAGTCAAAATTCGAGACATTTCCAAGGAAGATGTAACGAACCGTACTTTTTACCATTCAAAATTTGCGGAAAAATTAAAATTTTTCTTTAATATAAAATAATCTTCAATATTTGCCATAAAATACCACAACCAAATCCCCCATAAGAAAAGGTTGTCAAAAGAGTCGTTCATAAAATATTTGAAATTCAACATCACCAATGAAATCTGCTAACAAAATACTTGCTCAAAACATCTCCCATCACATCATATAAATCAGAGTGTTTTTAAACTTTGCATAAAAACGTAAACATGGCGGTCCTCGGGTTTAGCCTCCCGCTCAGTCCAAGCCTGCCACTTGGTCGCCACCTCCTGTCTCCTCATCAACATAAGCACCTGCATCGATCAAGTCTAGTGAGTCTAAAGACTCAACACGTATAAACTGGGAATAACGAGTATTACATAATAAAATCACATACAACTTCAAAATATAACATATATACTTGAAACTTAAACTTTGCGTAATAAACTTGAACTCTTAATAAACTTAAACTTTCATAATAACTTTGAACTCTCATAAACTTCTTTGAACTTGAACATACATACTTTGAAACTTGAACTTGCATAATAACTTGAACTTTCATAAACTTGAGCTTTGCATAAACTTTGAACATACATGCATACATAATATGACGTGCCATCACATAAACTTTTCTTTAAACATGATTTCATACTTCAACATACTTAACTTCATCATTTTGCGTAGAGGATGTTTCAAAGCAAGTGACCCATAACATAATAAATATCTGATCAGACAAACCACAGTACTGGGCTGACAGGGACGTATCCACTGCCACATACATGAGATCCATGTTCATAATTTAACAGGTCAGTTGATCCACGTTCATAATTTAACGCTTCACAACCATGATCTAACCCGTTCATAATTTAACGGGCGGATTGGTCCCCGTTCATAATTTAACGCTTTCCAATCCTAACTTCAAACCCGTTCATAATTTAACGGGGTGGAGAGGTCCTCGGCCACGTTCACCGACTTCCAAACCCATTCACTTTTGGTCACAAGACATTTGGCATACCTCAAAAACTTCAAATATTTTCTTTGCACGTCATACATACTTACTTTGCATTGAGAGATTCGTTGGATGTCAATCGGGTCGTTGCTGCAACATACTAATATGAATACATAAACTTAACTTGTACAACTTAAACGTAAATGTCATACTTAATCCCAAGCTAAATAAATTCTTAGAACATTCTATAATTTCCCATGACATAACCCTGTAAAACATCATATTAAACCATGGTATAAAACCTCAAATCAAACCTTAAATAATAAAAGAATATACCTAAAATCTGAAGGTACACGGACCCCGTCCCTAGGTCCGTATCATGGTCCGTGTCCGTGCGCTTAAAAATTTTTGTGATGAAATAAGAAGGCACGTACACCGTGCCTACCTCCATATCCGGGTCCGTGTCCGCTCTGTTCGAAGAATTATTTTATGAAAATTTTGCGACATGTATATTCTCCCAATTAACACATAAGGCATCAAGATTCATCACTATGAGACCATTCTAGGGCACCATAACAATGAACTAAACTTTTATAATCACCCTACAATTCATACGACCCAAAATATTGTCATTTATATTAAAGTTTATTTCTTACGACATCTTAATAATTCAAGCTCTTAACGACATGAATCAAAACCTCAAAAATACTCTAAACATCATTACTAACTTTCTTATATGCAGCAACGATCACCCTGTCGATCCCCAACAAAGCCTGCAACATAAAAACTTCAAGAACATATTAAAATTCATAACTTTCTTGAAACACGATTTGAGCAGTCATACTAAAAACACCATAACTCACTCGTTTTTAATCCAAATAACTCGAATTTTATATCAAATCGAACATATCAAAAAGATCTACATTTTTGTAATAAAAAGTTTTCTCAAAATATGTACCGAAAAATCGCAGTTTTCGAAAGAACAGCGAAACATGAGTTTTCGGATTTAAAAATAGCAGTCATACTAAAAACACCATAACTCACTCGTTTTTAATCCAAATAACTCGAATTTTATATCAAATCGAACGTATCAAAAATATCTATGTTTTTGTAATTAAAAGTTTTCTCAAAATATGTACCGAAAAATCGCAGTATTTTACAGAACAACAAAAACGTGAATTTGGTGATCCAAAATTGTTTCAAACTTGATCTAGACGTGATTGCTCAAACTTCTACGCATCGCACATATAATTTTTGCATAAATAACAACACAACGCATAATATGACAAGATCGATGCATCAAGAACAGAATATACGTGCCTTTTGATATTTAAAATACCGTAACGACGATACCGAAGCGGAGACGGAGCGATAGACGATCCGGGACGAACGTAGCTCGATTTTCTTTAAATAACCTCAATGAAATGATGCTGGAAATTTTCAGAGATTGTACGCTTGTTTAAAGGAAAGGGAAAAAGGAAGGAAATGGAGACAAGAATTGATAGGGAATGTTTTAGAAACATTTCTTTCCCTTAGTCAAAAGTTGGATTGAAATATATATTTTGTTTGATGTGTATATATAGTATACGTGTATATGTATGTGTGTAAGGCGTGAGTGTGTGTAAGTTTAAATTAAATATTTGAATATGTGTATGTGTGCATTAGGAGAACAAATGGGTAATGTGTTTGACTAAGAATAAAATGAATAATACATGTGTGTAGAAAATAGTCAATTATTAGGTAATTATAGTTAAGGTTTTAAATTAATAATTAACTTACTAATTAAGGACTACTAACTTACTAATCATTTTGCTTAAAAAAATAACTAAAATACACAAATTACTAATCCATAAAAGTTTTAAAATTATAATATCACATAATAATTAAATTAGACTTTTAAAATACTAAGAATTAAATAAATCATTTAAAATACTTAAATCTTATCTTAAAATAATTTGTCTCCATTAAAATTACTAAAAAAACATCCCGGTCTCCTTTCCTCGATACCGCCTCGAATAATCGCTTGAAATACATTAAATAAACATGAATAATTAAAATAATAAATTTCATAAATTAAATGAAAGTATGCATTAAAATCATTTAATAAAATACATAAAGATTTTAATAACTTGCACGCACGTGGTTCATATGGACTTAAAATTTTAGGGACTTCACAGAAGATACCAATGGAATTTTGGCTTGGGAACCCTTGCCCTAAAAATTCCACTTGGGTCCATCAATCGGTCGAAATCGAACCACTCCATGACAACAATCAACAGTAGCTCGATTCGTCATCAAGATATCCATGCCAACAATACAATCAAAGTCGTGCATTGGGAGGATAATCAAATTCAGAAATATCACATTATCCTCGTATATCAATACACAATTATGCACAACTTTCTCAGACAAAATAATCTTCCCTGCTGGCGTGGCTATCGACAAAGTATCATACAACGGGGTATACTCAATATCGTGAGATGCAACAAATGCATGAGATATGAATGAATGAGATGCTCCTGTATCAAATAAAACACGTGCAGGATAATCGCAAAGCGTGCAAATACCTGCAATCACACCACCAGGAGCTTCTCTCGCTTGATCCTCAGTCATGGCATACACTCTCACTTGAGGAGGAACTTGGGCACTCTGACCACCCGGTCCTCGATATCGTGGGACATTCGACTGCTGAAAAGATGGAACAGGAATAGCATGTCTCGTCATACCAGGGCCACCTCTAAATCCTGGCTGGGGCTGAGCAGAAGTCGTACCCCTATTCGGACATACTCGAGAGAAATGGCCTTCCTGCCCACACTGATAACAAGTACCAAACATACCTCGACACTGCTCGATAGTATGTTTACCCACACAATGGCTACAATAGGGAGAAATCACATGACTCTCTCGCTGTGATCCACTCGAACTCGAAGAAGACGAGGAAGCAGAGCCGGTCTTCTTAAACTTCTTACCTCTCGGTCGCAAAGTAGGCTGCTGAGCAGACACCGGTGGTGGAGGAGTATACTGTGGACCTCCCCGCCTAAGTCCAGCCTCGGCTGCCTTGGCGCGTTCAACTGCCTCTGCGTAGCTGGTAGGCAATCCAGAAACAACATATGTGTACAAAGCAGGATGTAAACCATTTACAAACCTGTTATATTTTGCCCTCGCATTTCCAGCTACGTGAGGTGCATACTTCAGTAAAGTAGAAAACTTCGAAGCATACTCTGCAACAGACATCGTTCCCTGCTGCAGATTATTGAATTCATTCTCCTGAGCAGTATAATAAGAGGGAGGGGAATACTGCTCCAAAAACTGGGCCTTGAAGACATCCCAGGTGACTTCAGTCTCAGCCTCTTTTAGTCCAATCTCAGCGGCTTCCCACCAAGATTTAGCTCGGTCTTTCAGCTGATACAAAGCAAGTTTCAGTCTCCGAGCAGTAGAATACTCAACAATATTAAATAAGTGCTCGATATCCTTCAGCCAGGCCTCAGCTCTTTCAGCACTCTCAGTACCAAAGAACTTCGGTGGTTTCAGATCCTGGAATCCAGCCATCACAACATCCATGGACAACCCTTCAAATTGCCCAACAATCCTCTCAGTACTGCTACTCGCAGTTTCATTTGTGTGATCCATCTACAAATCAAAAGATGAATATCAAAATTTCATATCAATTCATAATCTCATCACCTCATATCATCAATCTCATCAAATACTTACTCAAATCAAATCGCATAAGAGCAAGTAATACAAATAAGTAAAACACATACGCACAGTTCATTTGTGCCTATTCAAGTGTACACAAGACTGAATAGAGCATTCCCAGCTATGTTCTGATACCACTCCGTGTGGGGCCCTTAGCTCCTAATCGTTATTACAATGCAATCTGATTAGGGTTAATTAATCACAGCGGAAAACAAATTTAAAATTTCTTTACAATGAGCCCAAAATATCTCTTCTGATATTTAAATACTAAAAATAGTATCTAAATTCAAATCATAAACCCGCCCACACATAACCAACCAATCACATACAAACAACTCATATCCTCGGGACATGCCCCGGTATATAGATACATATACATATATACTGGGAACAAGACATAAACATAAAACCTCAGCCCAAGCTGTGGCTCCCTCCAGAAGTACCCTCTCCGGTCTCCTGATAACCTGGAGTACCTGCCATTGTCCACACACAAAGACAACAACAGTCCGCCTTGGGGGTGTGCAAAGCTCCGTATGGAACAACCAATCATATATACCACAGATATCTAAACAATGATATATGGTATGCAATGCATGTATGTCGTGGAGGTATCAGGTCAAATGCCCATCCACTGAGCACATGTCAGAGTCAATCGAATCGCTATCAAATCAAATCAATGCTCGAGCTGGCACACCGGCCGATATGGGAATACACGTATGATAGCGTCGACGAAGCGCCATCAATCCCACATCTCATATCCAATCATATGGGGCCACAAATGTCTATGTTTTAAGGGTCATGTAATACCAAACATAGCATTGTGTTCACAAACCCCGGAATCCAATCAAATCATATCAGGGTATCCAAGGATCATAGCTCAACGTGCATGTCATGTATCGATGTATGCATCAAATGGTGTGTGTTAACAAAACATTTATTTTATACATCGATACTCAAATCATAATGTCATGTATGCCACATCAAATCACCCAATAGGCATATAGACACGTATTCCAATCCAATCAATCCAATCATATATCATATAATACAGATACCTGTCGTATGTTACCCGGTCGCAACATACCTCAGTTCTTCGTTTCCAATTGATGTAGCCTGAAGATACTGATAGTACACGTTATCTACATCAATAACATACTCATTCCAATCAATAACATACTCTAAAATCATTAATATGAGTTTCAAATATCATTTGAACCTTCAAAAATTCATATCAAATCAAAATCACATCATAATTCAGTTCCGACTTCGAATATCAGTTTATTGTCGGTTATTCTACTACATATCAGAATTTCAACTTCAAATACATGCGATTCCAGCACTTTGATATTTCAAGCTGCTGGAACTAGAAGAAAATTACCTCAGTCAGAAGCCCTCGACGCGACGATCACAAATATATAATTTGTTTCGCGTTTAGACAGCGTTTCGAAGTCGATTGGTAAGAAAGAATTTCAAAATCTCTCGGTTATTCTCGAAGCCACGATAAGGAAATGAAGAAAGAGAAGATCAGAAACTAAGTCTTATCCTCGCCGCCTTCGCGCTCGGGCGGTAGAATTCTCGCGCCCGAGCGCGAGACATTCTGTCCCCGGCTTTCACTCTTACCGCGCTCGGGCGGTCACAAACTACCGCTCGGGCGCGGGGTGTTCTGCCCGAACACTAGCCCTTCCTTCCTTGGCGCTCGGGCGGTCATTTTCTACCGCCCGGGCGCCACATGTTCTGTACAAATTTTAAGTTTGTACTAAATTGGCGTCCGGCCTCTCCAAGCGAGCTCTTACAACGTCAATTCATATTCAATATTCATTTTCTCAATTTCATTGTCATGATATACATCAATTACATAATCACATGACAATTTCATTAATTATCGATAATCAACACAAGATTTACGATAATACGATACACGGTCCTTACATTTCTCCCCCTCTTAAAAGATTTCGTCCTCGAAATCTCAAACATTTCCATATACATAACATTGGGAAACATACATATGTCACCAGTTATAATACATATCAAAACTAAAATCAGTAAAAGGATCAGAATACATCGAATACAATGGAATAGATGTCATAGAATCAAACAAATGCGGATACGAATCTCGCATCTTGCTCTCCAATTCCCACGTTGATTCTTCAACACCATGTCGTGTCCATTGCACTCGAACTAGAGGAATCGATTTGTTTCTCAATATCTTTTCCTTTTGATCCATAATGCGAACAGGTTGTTCAACATAGGAAAGAGAAGGATCCAATTCAACCTCATCAGGTGCAAGTACATGTGATGGATCTGGTTCATATTTCCTCAGCTTAGAAACACGAAACACATCGTGAATAGCGGATAGAGCTGGTGGCAATGCCAATCGATACGCAAGATCACCAACTCGATCGAGAATCTCGTATGGACCAACATAACGAGGAGATAACTTCCCTCGCATACCAAACCGAACCGTGCCTCTAAAGGGAGATATTTTCAAAAATACTCTGTCACCTTTCTGGAATTCTAAGGGTCGTCTTCGTTTATTCGCATAACTCGTTTGACGATCCTGAGCAGCTTTCATCCGCTGCCGAATCAACTGAACCTTATCATTCATTTCCTGTATCATTTCAGGTCCAGTCAATTGTCTTTCACCAATTTCATCCCAGAATAATGGTGATCTACATCGTCTCCCATATAGAGCTTCAAACGGTGCCATACCGATACTCGTCTGAAAGCTATTATTATAAGAAAATTCAACCAATGGTAAGGCATCTTGCCATCCCATTCTGAAGTCCATCACAATAGCACGCAACATGTCCTCTAATGTTTGAATCGTACGCTCAGTCTGGCATCAGTTTGAGGGTGATAAGCAGTGCTCATAGCCAAACGCGTACCCATCGCTTCTTGAAAACTACCCCAAAATTTAGAAGAAAACCTAGGATCACGATCTGATACAATTGAGACTGAAACACCGTGCAGTCTCACAATATTCTCAATGTATAAACGGGCCATTCTCTTATAAGGATAAGTCCGTTCATACGGAATAAAATGTGCAGATTTCGAAAGCCGATCAATAATCACCCAAATAGCATCACAACCCTTGGGCGAACGAGGTAAATGAGTCACAAAATCCATAGCAATATGCTCCCAATTCCATTTTGGGATTTCGAGACTATGGAGCAAACCCCCTGGTTTCATTCTCTCGGCTTTCACTTGCTGGCAGACCAAGCATTTAGAGATAAACTCAGCAATGTCCTTCTTCATACGTTTACACCAGAATTGAGGTCTCAATGTCAAATACATCTTTCGACCTCCAGGGTGAATACTGTATTTGCTACAATGTGCTTCTCGAAGAAGGGCAGATTTCAAATCAGAGTCGTCAGGAACTACCAGCCGACCGTTAAGTCGTAAAGAACCATCAGAAGAAATCTGGAATCCAGACTGATGTCCAGTAGATACAAGTTCTTTCGACTTCTGAATCTGAGCATCGCTTCGTTGGGCCTTTCGAATCTTCGATATCAAATTCGGCTCAATTTGCAATGCTGAGACAGTGACAGAATTCCAATTCGAGTGAAAAGTCCAGCCAGAAGTACATATATCCTCATGTACCTTGGCGACATTGACAGAAGCTAGAACAGAATCATAAACTTTTCGGCTCAGGGCATCCGCAGTAACATTCACCGATCCAGGGTGATACTGAATCTCACAATCAAAATCTTTCAGGAGATCCATCCACCTGCGTTGCCTCATATTCAAATCAGATTGAGAAAAGAGATATTTCAGACTTTTGTGGTCCGAATAGATAACAAACTTTTCTCCGTACAAATAATGGCGCCAAATCTTCAAAGCAAATACAATGGCGGCCAATTCGAGATCATGAACAGGATAACGTGTTTCATGAGATTTCAATTGACGAGACGCATAAGCAACCACTTTGCCATGTTGCATCAGAACACAGCCCAAACCTTTACCAGACGCATCTGTACAAACCAAAAATCCTCCGGTACCTGAGGGAATAGTAAGCACAGGTGCTGTGGTCAATCTCGTCTTCAATTCAAGAAAACTAGCTTCACATTCATCTGACCAAATGAATCGCTGATTCTTCTGTGTCAGTTGAGTAATAGGTTTAGCTATCTTCGAAAATATTTCAATAAAACGACGATAATAGCCAGCTAAACCCATGAAGCTACGGATCTCAGGAACATTCGTAGGTCTCGGCCAATTCAATACAGCTTCGACCTTCGTAGGATCAACAGATATGCCATGTCTCAAAATGACGTGGCCCAGAAAGACCACTTTGTCCATCCAGAATTCACATTTGGACAATTTGGCATACAAATGACTAGTACGAAGAGTTTGAAGTACCAGTCTCAGATGTTCAACATGCTCCTTATTTGATTTTGAATAGACAAGAATATCATCAATAAATACAATAACGAATCGGTCAAGATAATCTTGGAAGACACGATTCATTAAATCCATAAAGATAGCAGGAGCATTCGTAAGACCAAAAGGCATAACCAAGAATTCATAGTGGCCATACCTCGTACGAAAAGCAGTTTTGGGCACATCTTCGTCTCGAACTCGTACTTTATGATACCCAGAACGAAGATCAATCTTAGAGTAAACAGAAGTACCCTGA
Organism: Primulina eburnea; assembly: GCF_022965805.1. Taxonomy (NCBI): domain Eukaryota; kingdom Viridiplantae; phylum Streptophyta; class Magnoliopsida; order Lamiales; family Gesneriaceae; genus Primulina; species Primulina eburnea. The sequence continues at coordinate 1,933,478 of NC_133106.1, read as the reverse complement.
AGCTGATCAAATAAATCATCAATACGCGGAAGTGGGTACTTGTTTTTCACAGTAGCCCGATTCAACTGTCTATAGTCGATACACATTCGCATCATACCATCTTTCTTTCAAACAAATAAAACTGGAGCTCCCCAGGGTGATACACTCGGTCGAATATATCCCTTATCGAGAAGATCCTGAAATTGTTCTTTCAATTCCAATGGTGCCATGCAATAAAGAGCTTTAGAAATAGGCGCATTCCCCGGCACAAGATCAATACTAAATTCAACTTCTCGATGAGGAGGAAAATCAGGAATCTCATCGGGAAATACATCCGGGAATTCTTTCGCAACAGGAATCCCAGATAAAGAAGGTTCCTTCTTAGAGACATCAATAGCGTAGATAAGATAACCTTCATCTCCGCTAGTCAAAAGTCGAGACATTTCCAAGGAAGATACCAATGGAATTTTGGCTTGGGAACCCTTGCCATAAAAATTCCACTTGGGTCCATCAATCGGTCGAAATCAAACCACTCCATGACAACAATCAATAGTAGCTCGATTCGTCATCAAGATATCCATGCCAACAATACAATCAAAGTCGTGCATTGGGAGGACAATCAAATTCAGAAATATCACATTATCCTCATATATCAATACACAATTATGCACAACTTTCTCAGACAAAATAATCTTCCCTGCTGGCGTGGCTATCGACAAAGTATCATACAACGGGGTATACTCAATATCGTGAGATGCAACAAATGCATGAGATATGAATGAATGAGATGCTCCGGTATCAAATAAAACACGTGCAGGATAATTGCAAAACGTGCAAATACCTGCAATCACACCACCAGGAGCTTCTCTCGCCTGATCCTCAGTCATGGCATACACTCTCACTTGAGGAGGAACTTGGGCACTCTGACCACCCGGTCCTCGATATTGTGGGACATTCGACTGTTGAAAAGATGGAACAGGAATAGCAGGTCTCGTCATACCAGGGCCACCTCTAAATCCTGGCTGGGGCTGAGCAGAAGTCGTACCCCTATTCGGACATACTCGAGAGAAATGGCCTTCCTGCCCACACTGATAACAAGTACCAAACATACCTCGACACTGCTCGATAGTATGTTTACCCCCACAATGACTACAATAGGGAGAAATCACAGGACTCTCTCGCTGTGATCCACTCGAACTCGAAGAAGACGAGGAAGCAGAGCCGGTCTTCTTAAACTTCTTACCTCTCGGTCGCAAAGTAGGCTGCTGAGCTGACACCGATGGTGGAGGAGTATACTGTGGACCTCCCCGCCTAAGTCCAGCCTCGGCTGCCTTGGCGCGTTCAACTGCCTCTGCGTAGCTGGTAGGCAATCCAGAAACAACATATGTGTACAAAGCAGGATGTAAACCATTTACAAACCTGTTATATTTTGCCCTCGCATTTCCAGCTACGTGAGGTGCATACTTCAGTAAAGTAGAAAACTTCGAAGCATACTCTGCAACAGACATCGTTCCCTGCTGCAGATTATTGAATTCATTCTCCTGAGCAGTATAATAAGAGGGAGGGGAATACTGCTCCAAAAACTGGGCCTTGAAGACATCCCAGGTGACTTCAGTCTCAGCCTCTTTTAGTCCAATCTCAGCGGCTTCCCACCAAGATTTAGCTCGGTCTTTCAGCTGATACAAAGCAAGTTTCAGTCTCCGAGCAGTAGAATACTCAACAATATTAAATAAGTGCTCGATATCCTTCAGCCAGGCCTCAGCTCTTTCAGCACTCTCAGTACCAAAGAACTTCGGTGGTTTCAGATCCTGGAATCCAGCCATCACAACATCCATGGACAACCCTTCAAATTGCCCAACAATCCTCTCAGTACTGCTACTCGCAGTTTCATTTGTGTGATCCATCTACAAATCAAAAGTTGAATATCAAAATTTCATATCAATTCATAATCTCATCACCTCATATCATCAATCTCATCAAATACTTACTCAAATCAAATCGCATAAGAGCAAGTAATACAAATAAGTAAAACACATACGCACAGTTCATTTGTGCCTATTCAAGTGTACACAAGACTCAATAGAGCATTCCCAGCTATGCTCTGATACCACTCCGTGTGGGGCCCTTAGCTCCTAATCGTTATTAAATGCAATCTGATTAGGGTTATTTAATCACAGCGGAAAACGAATTTAAAATTTCTTTACAATGAGCCCAAAATATCTCTTCTGATATTTAAATACTAAAAATAGTATCAAATTCAAATCATAAACCCGCCCACACATAACCAACCAATCACATACAAACAACTCATATCCTCGGGACATGCCCCGGTATATAGATACATATACATATATACTGGGAACAAGACATAAACATAAAACCTCAGCCCAAGCTGTGGCTCCCTCCAGAAGTACCCTCTCCGGTCTCCTGATATCCTGGAGTACCTGTCATTGTCCACACACAAAGACAACAACAGCCCCCCTTGGGGGTGAGCAAAGCTCCGTATGGAACAACCAATCATATATACCACAGATATCTAAACAATGATATATGGTATGAAATACATGTATGTCGTGGAGGTATCAGGTCAAATGCCCATCCACTGAGCATATGTCAGAGTCAATCGAATCGCTATCAAATCAAATCAATGCTCGAGCTGGCACAACGGCCGATATGGGAATACACGTATGATAGCGTCGACGAAGCGCCATCAATCCCACATCTCATATCCAATCATATGGGGCCACAAATGTCTATGTTTTAAGGGTCATGTAATACCAAACATAGCATTGTGTTCACAAACCCCAGAATCCAATCAAATCATATCAGGGTATCCAAGGATCATAGCTCAACGTGCATGTCATGTATCGATGTATGCATCAAATGGTGTGTGTTAACAAAACATTTATTTTATACATCGATACTCAAATCATAATGTCATGTATGCCACATCAAATCACCCAATAGGCATATAGACACGTATTCCAATCCAATCAATCCAATCATATATCATATAATACAGATACCTGTCGTATGTTACCCGGTCGCAACATACCTCAGTTCTTCGTTTCCAATTGATGTAGCCTGAAGATACTGATAGTACACGTTATCTACATCAATAACATACTCATTCCAATCAATAACATACTCTAAAATCATTAATATGAGTTTCAAATATCATTTGAACCTTCGAAAATCATATCAAATCAAAATCATATCATAATTCAGTTCCGACTTCGAATATCAGTTTATTATCGGTTATTCTACTACATATCAGAATTACAACTTCAAATACATGCTATTCCAGCACTTTGATATTTCAAGCTGCTGGAACTAGAAGAAAATTACCTCAGTCAGAAGCCCTCGACGCGACGATTACAAATATATAATTTGTTTCGCGTTTAGACAGCGTTTCGAAGTCGATTGGTAAGAAAGAATTTCTAAATCTCTCGGTTATTCTCGAAGCCACGATAAGGAAATGAAGAAAGAGAAGATCAGAAACTAAGTCTTATCCTCACCGCCTTCGCGCTCGGGCGGTAGAGTTCTCGCGCCCGAGCGCGAGACATTCTGCCCCCGGCTTTCACTCTTACCGCGCTCGGGCAGTCACAAACTACCGCTCGGGCGCGGGGTGTTCTGCCCGAACACTAGCCCTTTCTTCCTTGGCGCTCGGGCGGTCATGTTCTACCGGCCGGGCGCCATATGTTCTGTACAAATTTTATGTTTTTACTAAATTGGCGTCCGGCCTCTCCAATCGAGCTCTTACAACGTCAATTCATATTCAATATTCATTTTCTCAATTTCATTGTCATGATATACATCAGTTACATAATCACATGACAATTTCATTAATTATCGATAATCAACACATGATTTACGATAATACGATACACGGTCCTTACAAATCACCTATGTGAGAGAGAAGTGGGGCCACTTCAAATGAATTGTTAGGCACAATTCTAGACCCTCTCGCAGAACCAGGCGTGTGTTCATGGCCAAAACGAACACAATCATGAGAACTGAATATTATCAAGGAGAGTCTTGTGTGAAGTATATCTTAATTTACATAAATGGAAGAACAGTTCGAGGGCTTCATGTCTGCTGGTCAGCTCGTAAAGCAAATATATTTCATGAGGGAAGGTTCAAAGGGTAACAAATACCTATACTATGCAGGATTCAACTGTAGAACTTTGTCACCAAGATTTGTATCAATTTTCATTCATGTGGGGGATTGTTGGAAATTTTAATAAAATTTAGAAGTCGAATAAAAAATTATGTCTCATGAATGTGAGACTTTTTTGGCTCTCCACATTATTGAGTTAATTTAACAGTTTTGGATCTTCATATTCTTGAGTTAATGGGAAGATTAATTGAGTTAATTAATATTGCATGACTCTTGGTGTGTATTTTGGGGCTTATAAATGATGTGTTCATTTCCTTATTTCATACACATGAAAATTTTATCTCTTTCAAGCACTCTCTTAGATTACATATTGGTATCTTTCCATTTGGCCTCCGTTAAATATCGTGATAAAGTAAATGTACGTTTTCAGCTCGCCGTAGTAGTGTCTCGTGCTAAGTCACTTCTGGTTGTTCCGTTGTATCCTGGGAAATAGACGTCCTGCTGAAACCTCGAAGCACATACCGGAGATGGCGAATCTGTTTTAAGAAAACTGTACATGCTACAGGCCTCGGTTTGGTTTTGTTTTCTTTTACACTAATAGTCATACTGTATCAATGTAGAGCCTTTGAACTGCAAGTAAGAGAGGAGGATCTCATGCGCGTCACCACGTGAATCTACTGTACTTAAACTTAAACATGAACTCTATATTTGCATAAATGTTTTAGCCTGTATTGTTTAATCTCTTATATTGTGGTACATATTTTGAATGTATTTTGTAGATTAATATGTTAAATCATGTTTTTTATTTACTTAATTTGTGTAAATATTTGTTAAAATCGTTGCTAATTATTTATTTTGTGTATTGAAAATGACAAAGACCAAAAAAAAAATAAAAATGATAATGATGGAGACGTTGGACCAACTGAAGAAGATTACTCAAGGTGTTCTCCAACAAAATATCAATTATGTTTAATACATCCAACTCAAAAAAAATTTATGAAATTTTCTATTAGTGAAAATCCTACGTACGTATCGATAACTTGTAACTCATTTAATATTAAAATTTATGTTTAATAAATCCAACTCAAAAAAAAAAAATAAAAAAAAATCATACTGAACAACAGCTTCTCATAGAAATTAAAATCCATATATCCAACCCCATAATCCAAACAATCAAATAAGGCTACTAAAAGATATCAACAAAAATTGCTCCGGAGTTCAGACAAGCAAATTTTCGCATAACTTGAAGAACCAAAAATCAACGAAATGGACATTCACAAAACAATGATGACAAAGTTGAGACTGATCTTTAGTATTGATAATGAAACATCTGTTGGAAATATTTAGTGATAACTGTTGAATGCAAGTCCCACATTGAAACAGAAAGAGGAGAGTGAAGTTCTTGTAAGTGGAAATACATCAAATAATTTGTATTTGAATGTTGACTAGTGTGGAGAGAAATTCTCCACAATATATTTAATATTCAAAGAGAAAGATAAACACTTGAGCATTAAAATAAGAAGTAATTCAGGATTATTATTTTAATTATTCTGTAATTAAAATAATGAATTATGCCAGTAATAGAATGAATCATTGCACCTTTTGAATGACTCGGTAGAAATTTTCCAATGAGGTTAGTGTCCATTCATAAACAATTCAATGAAAGGTGCTTGTTTATTCAATATTCATAAAGGTGTCTATTCGAAAAGTCACACCATTTCGGAGGAGGTGATTTTGCTTTATAAATACAACTTCATCCTCTAAACTAAAATACAACAAATATATCATTTCATTTTTCTCTAATTTGTCTTGGGAAAATTTATAGATATTGCTGTCTATATATTTTATTCTTTGTTTTGAATTTTCCTGGAAGGAAATTGCCATTTACAGCAGCAATATAGGGGGCAATATTTATTTAGGGACAACATTATTGCGATCAAAACAATATACATTCTGGAACCAAATTTTCTAACAATTTTAAAGAAATATTTTTTCTTTTTTTTGTTTCCCTGCAATGGAGACCACTGGTTCAAAATCTGTTTTTGATGCATTGAAGTTAGATCGATTTGATGGGACTAACTTCATCGTTGGAAGGACAAATTGTTCTTCCTACTCACTGAATTGGGAGTCGCATATTTGTTGAGTCAAAGCCTGCCCGAAATCCCAGCACCATCTGATGAAGATACAGATGCAATCAAAGCATCACGTAAAAAACGAGAAGAGGATGTCACAGCTTTCCGGTACTAAGGGCCCCCCCCAATAATATGAGCCGAGCCCCGAGTACGGGTAGCGATTCGTCATGCACCCATTTGTCGATGGAAGACATGGAAATTATAAACAAATTTATAATTACCCTTTTCGGGCTTGATATTAATTTTGAATCTAATTCAAAACGAGGGTTTTTAATTTTGAAATGTCTCATCATTAATTTTATTTAAAAGCTCGCCATGTTTGATCGTATTTTTGCCAGATTCATGCAACTTTGTTATTATCATAATAATAACGCACATACTCATTATTTATAACATATCATGCATAAATTATAAACAGTAATCAAAACAAGGATGATCAATCGCCCCAATACTAATGGACCGTGTGAGCTAAACACGGTCCTAGGTCCAATCGTAGGGAAATGCATGGGATGCAAATGCAACTATTACATTAGCTTCCAATATTTACATGTCTTCGATCTTCATAATCATCATGGCCACCATCTTCCAATCTTGATCATCCACTATACTAATATTTACAAATAAATATCCATGGCAAATAGGGATACATCTCATGGGGTGAGAACGGGCCATAAACCAAGCCCACATTATAAAATGATAATTATTACAATCATTCAACACAAAATATCCTAGCACACCTAGCAAATTGGGCTTGGGCTTTTGATCATCCTTCATGCATAATATCACATATCATACACCATCAATTAATTATCACAATAATTAATTGATCCAATATTATATATCTTGATTCAATCACTAACCGCCACGATTATAAACTAAATTAACAAAGTATACAAACACCTTTGTCTACTTTCAAATTAATTTATTTATAACCGAATTTCTTGTAAATCACCATTTACTATAAATATTTAAAGTCCAACTTAAAATATTTATTTCATGAGAAAATATTTGCAACTTTTGTAATTTTAAACTTAAGGGCCCAAAAACTCATTTTTCACCAAAAACATTTTTGGCCCATTTAAAATTACAAATGTGTTGGCCATCCAATGGCCCAACAACTCAAGGCCCATGACACTTTGATGTTCCAAAACACTTTTGGAAACCCTAGCCGTCATCGCCATCGCCGGAGCTCCGTCGCCGGATTTCGGCAACAAAATTTTTTTTTTATTATTATTAAAACATAGGGGTTTCGGGCAGCCCCTCGGGCAGCCCGAGGTGCCCGAAATGGGCATCAACTTGCTGCCCAAAAATGAAAAATTTCCGGCCTTGTTCTTGTTGCAAAAATATTTCTCAAGCGGTTAGAAATCAATCTCAATATAATATCTTGTAGTTGCTACACAAAAACGTAACCTTAGCTCTGATACCACTTGAAAGGGGATCGGTTACAGTGGCCGAAAATGCAACGGAAGCACAAAAATTTTCGATTTTAGCATATAAAATTCGGCCACCATGAGTTTGTGTAGGAAATACAATAAAACACCAAAATGACATTCATAGTGTGTTTAGAAATAGTTACCTATCAACCTCTTAAGGTTGATGATGGCTCCAACCAAGTTGTAAACAACTTGGCTCTTGAATGGAATGAAGATCTACAAGCTTCCTTGGACTCCTTTCTTTCCTTCAAATTAGGCCCACCACTTGCAAACTAGAACCCCTCTTATTTTGCACTAGAAAAATAAAAGGATTTTTCAAGGAGAAGTATATTTCTTCCTCAACACTTGAAGAGAAAAATTGAGAGAAAACTTGAGAGGGAATCACCCACAATTTCGGCCATGGCATCTTGGGAAGAAGGGGGAGACTTGCCTTGGTTGTAGGAAAAGGTGTTGTGTGTCCCAAGGGCATGCCATGCCTTGGATGTTGCAAAATTGTCTCCCAACCCTTCACCTCCCATGCATGCAATATTATATGGTTTTTAACAATTAAAAAAACATGGACTAATTTTAATTATCTCAAACATATTTGAGACTAATTAAATATTACTTGAATTTACTCAAGTCCACTAGTTAAATAATTTATTTAAATTGAGCTCTACAAGACTCAATTTGATTTAATTAATTCAACACTTGAATTAATTTAATTATTTGGACTCTACTAGGTCCACTAGTGTTTAATTAATTCAACACTCGAATTAATTTAATTTAGTCCATAATAATGTTTATGAAAATCACAATTTTCAAATACATTATTTATTTGGCCAACTTTTAATTTAAGAACACATTCATAAATTAAAATTACATTTATCTCATAGAAGTCATACTTCTATTTTTCTTTACGCTTATAAACTCATTTATAAGCCGTTCAACACATTGAACTATTTTACTTCTCAACGGGATCTAGAAAGCTAGTACTTGTGTGGCCCCTCAATGGTTCACTGATACACCTAGCCGTGGGTTCACATCTCCATGTGATTCGGACTAAACATGTCCTTATTTGAGCATACCCCAATTGCTCCATTCTTATTTATCAACTCCTTGATAATAAGAATGTCAGAGTTCAAGTCTGATAGTACCCAACCAATCATGTTAAACGCCTAGCAGCATCGCTTACATGATTCCCTAGGTATCAAATGATAGTGCCTGCAAAGACCATTCAATTATGGTTAACGTATAGTACGGTCCCTTCATCTCATATATCCCGACCGATTCGACAACTATTGGTATATCGAGAGTTGTCAATGAATCGATACTATGTGTCATGCCGTAGTTGCATCGATGGTGTAATATATGAAACTCCTTTCATAATTACCACCATAATCTGATCAGAGATTTCACACTACATATACATGAAAACACATAGGATATCCATACCTGAAGGTAAGCGGTGAATCCCCGACTACAATGCATCGACTCCTATATGTTTCGACAGAACACCCAACCTTGCCACCTGATGACCCTTTGAGAGTCGGTAAACAAGTCAAAGTGCAATGCTAGCACATAGAGTCTCAATGTTGTCCCGGGTCATAAGGACTAATGGTGTACAACCATAAACTAGGACGTTTCCACTCGATAAGTGAGAACCACTTGGAAAGTCCTTAATGGAGGGTTGTTCGGTGCACTCTGCCAGGAGCACCTATCTGCATGCTTGGACATCACAATGTCCCCTACCAATGAAACATGGTACTCACATCGCAGATACTAGTCTCAAATTCGAGCGGCCTATATCCTTCTTAGCGGCAGCTGAATCGACTAGGAACTGTTTAGAATATACAGTATTCCAAATATGAGTTTCATGATACTCATCATATGAGCATCTCATATTCTTTCTACTATTTGTATATTCAAGGACTTTATCTATGCAACTAGCATGGGTATACAGATAAAGATGTGTCAAAACAATAATTTCAAATATAATTAAAATAAAGATCGTTTATACATAGAGTTTCATTGTGAACACTCGGCCAACACTTGGCTCGACGGGCACCTACTCTAACAGACCAGACTACTGGATATGTGTTCACATTAGGTGGCACAGTTGTAAGCTGGGTGTCTAAATTGCAAAAGATAGTTGCACTTTCAACTACTGAGGCTGAGTATGTTGCAGTTACAGAAGCTAGCAAGGATATGGTATGATTGAGATCCTTTATGGAAGAATTGGGTCAGAAGCTTGAAGATAGCACGTTACACTGTGACAATCAGAGTGCTATTCATTTAGCAAAAAATCCTGTTTATCATGCTAGGACAAAGCATATACTGGTTAGGTACCATTTCATCAGATCGGTGCTGGAAGATGGAATCTTGATGCTGGAGAAGATTCCTGGAAGTAAGAATCCAGCCGATATGCTCACAAAGACAGTAACCATTGACAAACTGAAGTTGTGTTCAACTTCAATCGGACTGCAAGTATAAATGGAGATATATGAGCTGCTGCAATGATGGTGTGAAGACATGATTGAAATCAAGTCTTCAAGTGGGAGAATTGTTAGGTAAGGTGTGGGGACCACGTCAAAATAAAATATTCAGAATTTGGTTATCCCACATCGAAAGAAGCTGAAAGTCGAAGGAGGGAATTTGTTATAAATTGAGCCTTCCTTGTTTGCTTTTAGTATCCCAAAATCAAAAGCTTTTCAGCTTTGATAAAAAGAGAGTGCATAGAAAAAAAGAGTGTATTTTTTTCTTGAGTGCGGGAATTCTCTTGTGTGAGTTAGAGAAATTATTTTCTCGGTATACTCGGGTTTGGGAGTGTGAGAAATATTGAGTGTATTGGTGTATACACTTGTTGTAATATTTCTTCCGGTTATAAAAGTTGCAGTGCTCCGTGGACGTAGCTTATATTGGGTGAACCACGTAAATCTTTGTGTTCTTGTTGGTTGTTTTATTCCGCATTTTTGGGTACTATTATCATCGTGATCGACATCACTTCGGGGTAATTCCCCAACAGGTGGAAGGAAATGCTGGAAAAAGGACTGTAAATCTTGTTGAACATCCAGCAAGTCCTCCTGATATTGTTGCAATGGTTGCTGATCTAAAGATAAGAATGATAACAGAATGCAACATGGCAACAAATGAAAAATCTGCTGATTGGTGGTATGATTCCGGTGCAACTATTCATGTTTTCAATGAAAAAGGTTTGTTCAAAAACTATGAACTTGCTGAGAAAGAAGACAAAGTCTTGATGGGAAATCATGATACTGCCATGGTACTTGGAAGAGGAACTATAGAATTGCAATTCACCTCTGGAAATAAAGTGATTCTTGATGAATGTACTACATGTTCCGGATGCGAGGAAGAATATGATTTCTGCAAGTTTGTTGTGCAAGAAGGGCTTGAAGGCTGTAATAGAATCAGAAAAACTTATACTTTCTAAGAATGGTGTGTTTGTAGGACAAGGATACTCATGTCATGGAATGTTCAAACTAAGTATTAATAAAGTTGATATTTCTGATATTTCTGCATTTATATATGCTTGAATCTCCTTTTAATTTATGGCATGCTAAATTATCTCTTGTTAATTTCAAGTCAATTAAATTTATGTCAAAGCATGGTTTAATTTCTTGTCCAAATGAAAATTCTAAAAAATGTGAAATCTGCATACAAGAGAAAATGACTAGAAAACCTTTTCCTAAAAATGAGAGAACAACTGAGTTGCTTGAATTAGTACATACTGACATATGTGAATTAAATGGACATTTGACTAGAGGCGGAAAAAGATATTTCATAATTTTTATAGATGATCATTCCAGATTCACACATGTTTATCTATTGAGAACAAAAGATCAAGCATTTGATGTGTTTAAAAGTTACAAAGTCATGGTTGAGAATCAATTAGAAAAGAAAATTAAGATCCTGCGAAGTGATCGAGGTGGTGAATATTTTCCAATTGAATTTATTGCCTTTTGTGAAGAAATGGTTAAATCCATCAAACTAGTGCACCCTGCACCCCTCAACAAAATGGTTTGGTGGAAAGAAAAAATAGAACATTGGTAGATATGATAAATGCCATGCTTATGCATGCTAATATACCAACAAATCTATGTGGAGAAGCATTGTTAACAGCTTGTCATGTACACAATCGAATTCCATCAAAGAAGACTAAAACTTGTCCTTATGAAGTATGGAAAGGAAAGAGGCCAAATCTTAATTATTTGAGGGTATGGGGTTGTCTAGCCTATTATAGAGTTTCAGATCCTAAAAGTACCAAGTTGAGACCTAGAACTCTCAAAAGTATTTTCGTGGGATATGCTGAAAATTCAAAAGCTTATAGATTGTTGGATTCAGACTCTAATTCTATTATAGAGTCTAGGGATGTCGAATTTTTAGAAACTAGATTTCTTAAAGATCCAAGAGTTAATACACAATCAAACAAAGAAATTCCTAAATATCTAACACAAATCACTACAATGGATGTTAATTCTTCTTCCAATAAGAAACGAAAATCTGCAGAACCTCCTAATGAACCATGGAAAAGTCAAAGAGCAAGAAGAGAGAAGAAATTGGGTCATTATTTTATTTTCTCAGAAGAAATGACCTTTTTGGTTGAAGGAAGCAGATGTGAATTGTTGAATAAAATACCTATTGTTTTACATTTAGAAGATGATCCAAAAACATATGATGAAGCAATGCCTTCAAGAGACTCTAGTTTTTGGAAAGAAGCGATAAATGATGAAATGGATTCTCTTCTCGCAAATGGAACATGGGTGTTGGTTAATCTACCTCCAAACTCAAAACCCATTGGTTGTAAATGGGTGTTTAGAAGGAAATATAACATTGATGGTTCTCTACATACTTTTAAAGCGAGACTTACAGCTAAGGGATTTAGACAGAAAGAAGGTGTTGATTATTTTGACACATATGCTTCTGTAGCGAGAATCACTTCAATAAGAGCATTATTTGCTTTAGCATCAATTTATAATATGCATGTTCATCAAATGGACGTGAAAACAGCGTTTTTAAATGGTGAACTTGATGAGGAAATCTACATGGAGCAACCAGAAGGTTTCATACTTCCTGGGAATGAAAATAAAGTCTGTAAATTGGTGAAATCCTTATATGGACTAAAGCAAGCGCCTAAACAGTGGCATGAAAAATTTGACAGTGTGATTTTATCACATGGATTTAGTCATAATGGTGCAGACAAATGTATTTATTCTAAGTTTACCAAAAATTCCAGTGTGATTATATGTCTCTACGTCGATGACATGTTAATTATAGGAACGAACATGCAAGGAGTAAATGAAACTAAATCTTATCTTCTCAGTTTAAAATGAAAGATTTAGGAGAAGTTGATACCATTCTAGGAATCAAGGTGGCCAAACATAGTGGGGTTTTTCTTTGTGTCAGTCTCATTATAGATAAAGTTCTGTCTAAGTTTAATCACTTAGGAATAAAAGAAGCTAATACCCCATTTGATGTTTCGAACAAATTGGTAGAAAATTCGGGCATATCCATTAGCCAATTGGACTATGCTAGTGCCATAGGTAGTCTAATATATGCTATGCATTGCACAAGACCTGATATTGCCTTTTCTGTTTGCAAACTTTCAAGATACACTCATAATCCTAGCACTGAATATTGGAGAACAATTGGAAGAGTTCTCGGATATCTGAAGAAGACTAAGTCATTGGCTTTGTTCTATAATAAGTTTCCCTCTGTGCTAGAAGGTTATACAGATGCTAGTTGGATAACTATTGTCAATGACAATAGATCGACATCTGGTTGGATTTTCACTTTGAGTGGAGGAGCTATATCAAGGGCTTCGAAGAAACAGACGTGCATTACTCATTCCACAATGGAATCTGAATTCATTGCTTTAGCAGCAGCAGGCAAAGAATCAGAATGGCTGAGAAATCTATTGCTAGATATAAAGTTGTGGCCACAACCAATGCCAACGATTTTCTTCACTGTGATAGTCAAGCAACTATGTCAAAAGCATTTAACAACATTTATAATGGCAAGTCTAGACATATTGCTTTGAGACATTAATATATAAGACAACTAATTTCTGATGGCATTATAACAGTTGTCTATGTTAGGTCTAGTAAGAACCTAGCTGACCCATTAACAAAAAGACTTTCGAGAGATATAATAAAAAACACTACAACTTCAATGGGTCTAAAACTATTCTCATTTGTCATTAATAGTAGGAACCCTACATTTCTAAAGGTTTAATTGGTAACAAAAAATTATTAATGACATGTAGCAAGTACTAGGATCAATGTAGTACTTATGAAAGAAGAGGATGAATATAAATTATTCTTAGTGAAGGTTTGAGTTCGGTTATGAACAAAAAATTTCAAACGAGATTTCAAAGGTCCTTCGCCTATGTGAACACAAGAAGTGGTGCCGCTTCTATCAAAAGTTTGAGAATAAAACTTTTGTAAGTATTAATGAACCCAGGAGTAGCACATGGCCATAATATGGTGCTAAAGCTCATGGTGAACATGTTAGAGAAATTAATATTTTGTGTATGACATTTCCAATCTTATCATATAGAAATTGTGGTTTAAGTTAATTAAACTGCCATATATTTCGACAACGTTTTGAAGTGTTTATACAAGTAGTAGGTTTAAGTCGAAAGACACCTCCTATACTGCATAAAATTTTAGGTTTGATTGCTTATATCACTAACTAAGTGGGGGATTGTTGGAAATAGTTAGTGATAACTATTGAACGCAAGTTCCACATTGAAACAGAAAGAGGAGAGTGAAGTTCTTGTAAGTGAAAATACATCAAATAATTTGTATTTGAGTGTTGACTAGTGTGGAGGGAAATTCTCCACGATATATTTAATAGTCAAAGATAAAGATAAACACTTGAGAATTAAAATAAAAATTAATTCAGAATTATTATTTTAATTATTCTGTAATTAAAATAATGAATTGTGATTGTAATGGAATGAATCATTGCACCTTTTGAATGACTCGGTGGAAATTTTCCAATGAGGTTAGTGTCCATTCATAAACAATTAAAATGAAAGATACTTGTTTATTCAATATTCATAAAGGTGTCTATTCGAAAAGTCACACCATTTTGGAGGAGATGATTCTGTTTTATAAATACAACTTCATCCTCTAAACTAAAATACAACAAATATATCATTTCATTTTTCTCTAATATGTCTTTGGAAAATATATAGAAATTGATGTCTATATATTTTATTCTTTGTTTTGAATTTTCTTGGAAGGAAATTGCCATTTACCAGCAACAATATAGTGGCACAATATTTCTTTAAGGACAACATTATTGCGATCAAAACAATATACATTTTGGAACCAAATTTTCTAACAAAATCTGTCCTCAGAGACTTTTCCAGAAGTTTCATTTAACAGAACAAACATTTTGTTTGTGCTAATGAGGCATTTTACTATCGTGCCTCTCTAGGGATAGGTAATGTTGCATGTAACATCCTTGAATATCACTGTCAATCCCTTCTCTTGAAGTTGCCCAACACTTGAGAGGATATTCTTAAGATCAGGTACATAGTATACATCACCAATGACATAGTAAATTTCTTTCAATTTCAATTTGATAACTCCTTTTCCAACAACTATCATGCTGGTGTTGTTACCAAGCTTAAAAGTATGGCAAAAAGTGGTATCCAAGCTTGTAAACATACCTTGATTAGCACACATATGGTTTGAACTACCAGATTCTATGAACCACACATCAATTCTCTTGGTTTCATGTAAGTCCACATAAGCCGTCAATAATAATTCATCTTCCTCTTCTATTTCTGCATAATGTGCCTCCTTGTTCAATTCTGGGCATTCATACTGGAAATGACCAAGTTGTGATATTTATAGCATTTAACAACCGCTTTGTTAAACTATGTCCTTCCTCTTCCTCGACCCCTGCCTCTGGAAGGTGCCATTCCCCTGCCTCTCGACCCAGACCAGTCCTCTACCTTCAGAACTTGATCCTCATCCTCGTTGTTCAACCGTCGAAATTTTTGCTCATGTACCACCAATTAACTTTGTAATTCATCGATGGATATGTTGTCAGTATCTTTGGCTTCCTCGATAGACACCACAAAATAGGTAAACTTCTCAGTGAGGGTCCGTAGAATCTTCTCCACAATTTTCGAGTCGAGCATCTCTTCTCCATTGCTACGCATTTTGTTAGAGACAGTCATGACTCTTGCAAAATACTCAGTGATGTTTCATCTCTTTTCATAGCCAAAACTTCGAATTCTCTTCTGAGAGAGTTGAGAAGAGATTTCTTCACCTTAGGATTGCCTCCAAACTTGAGCTTCATGGAATCCCAAATAATCTTGGATGAACAACGGTCCAAGATTTGTTCAAAGAGTGATCCAAAGCCTGGAAGAGATATTGTTTGACCTTGTGATCATTGATTCTAGCCTCCGCAAGTTGCTTATGCTGAGATTCAGTTAATTGAGCTCCTGGTTTAGGTTCGTTGAACCCTTTCTCCACCAAGATCCATAAATCCTTGGCTCTGAGCAAATTTTCCATCAGATCACTCCAATGATCATAATGACCATCAAAATGAGGAATTGTCGTCAAAGTCTTGTTGTCGCTCATTCTCTCCGTGATCACTCAAAAAAACTACTGCAACAACAGATGAAACAACTTGTTAAGCTCTGATACCAATGGTTGAATATTAAAGACAAATAAAAAACATTTGGCGAAAACAACGATCACCTAGAACATGTCTATAAATAGCCTTATCATGGGAAAACAGAAAATAATAATAAGCAAGCTTAGTAAACAACCAGAAGAGAAAAAAGTGGAAACAAACCTATCCTAACAAGCTACAGAAGAATATTTCTTTTATTTGACTTAATAAACTTAACAGCTCTCTCGTTTACCAGATTTTCCTGCTATTATTTTACTATCTCAATCACATGCATATTAAAATATTTATACTTATCAATTAATTCACACGGTATTTTGCCAAAAAAAATTGTGATAATTAATGTCAAGATATTAAAATATCACTAGAATATCCTCGTGATATGATTTGCCTCACTACATAATTTACTTGGTTTTTAAATTATAGCGAGAAATTTTAGTTTTGTCTGATAATAAAAATTTAGTATATGTTTGTGTCTTCATGACTAATATATATATATATATATATATATATATATATATATATACAGTTTTGTTATCCTGCACGGTGGGTGAGTGACACCTCATATGGATGTGATGGAATATAGAAAAATTGCGCATCCAATGGGTGAGTGACACCTCATAGGTGCTCACGGAGGTGTGCACGGTGGGTGTGCAGGATAACAAAACTATATATATATATACATATATATATATATATATATATATATATATATATATATATATATATATAATATAATGTCATTTAAATTTCAGCTACTAATACATTTTGGCTCGTATTTTATTTATTAATGGAATTTTTACTATTAATATGTAATATATTATCAAACAACTATTTTTTATTAGGAATCCTCGTTTGGAGGTTTCATCAAATTACAAAAATAGTGGTCTCAAAATAAAAAATATTAAAAACAAAAAAAATTAGTTGATTTTAAACAATAATTCAATCAATTTAGATGAAAGGAAAAAACTTATTTAAACATATTTTTTAGTATATGAATATTCAGTATAGAGGAAAAAAATATTTGAAATATATGCAATACGTATAAGCATAAAATTTCTCAAAATTAAGCACGTGTAGTTCTGCATGCAGATAAAGAAATAAAAAAATTCAACACTTAAATACTAGATTCCTTTTCCCCTTTACTACGTAAACTTCTCTAAACAAAGTCGGTAGTGTTGTGAAAAAGTAAAAATTTATGGTAAAAAGTAAAAATCTCAAAGTCTCAAAATTTACCAAACTACATACTTTATAATATTTTTCTCTCTACTCAATTGTGATTTTCTTCACAAATGAGAGATCTATTTATAGGAAATCTTTACAAATAATCCAAAAATAAAATACATCATTACCTACATCATCACACACTAGTTTTCAATATTTACAACTCTTATTTTCAACATTCAAATATTCAACATTCAAATATTCAATACACACATTTTAAATATTAATTTTCAACAATCCCCCTTGTGATGATGATCATAATGATTGTTTTCATTACGTGTTTTTATATTGCCTCGTTAAAAACCTTACTAGGCAAAACCCATTGGGATAAAAACCATAGTAAGGGAAAAAGAGTGCAGTCACGTAAACTCCCCCTCATGTTGACACGAACAATTCTTCACAAATTTCGTAGATTGCGTATCCCAATATTATATATGTGTTTTCTGAATATTGACGTAGGAAGTGCCTTTGTGAAGAGATCTGATGAGTTTTCACTTGATTGAATGTGACGAACATCAATACATTTATTCTTCTCAAGCTCCTTGGTGAATGCGAAGAACTTAGGAGGAATATGTTTAGTTCTGTCGCTTTTTATGTATCCTTTTTCATTTGAGCTACACATGCAGCATTATCTTCATATAGTATCACAGACTTCTCGTCGAATGATAATCCACATGAGATTTGGATATGTTGGGTCATTGATTTTAACCACACACATTCATGACTTGCTTCATGTAGTGCAATAATCTCGGCATGATTTGATGAAGTTGATACGAGCGTTTGTTTCTGTGAACGCCAAGAAATTGCAGTGCCTCCACGAGTAATACATATCTAGTTTGGGAACGTGCCTTGTGTGGATCAGATAAGTATCCAGCATCGGCATAACCAATTATACTTGGATTAGCATCTTTTGAATATAAAAGTCTCAAGTCTATCATTCCTCGTAGATAACGGAATATATGTTTAATTCCGTTCCAGTGTCTCTTTGTTGGATATGTGCTAAATCTTGCAAACAAATTTACGGCAAAAGATATATCAGGCCTTGTACAATTTGTAAGATACATAAGGGCACCGATAGCACTTAGATATGGTACTTCTGGACCAAGAATATCTTCATCATCTTCACATAGACGGAATGGATCCTTTTCTATGTTTAATAATCTAACAACTATTGCAGTACTTAAAGGATATGATTTATCCATATTAAAACGTTTAAGGATCTTTTCTGTATAATTTTTTTGGTGAACAAACATTCCGCATTCTTTTTGTTCAATTTGTAAACCCAGACAATACTTGGTTTTTCCAATATCCTTCATTTCAAATTTTTCCTTCAAGTATGACACAACTTCTTGAATTTCCTTATTCGTTCCAATGATGTTTAAATCATCTACATATACAGCAATAATTACGCATCCGGATGTTGTTTTCTTAATGAAAACACAAGGGCATATTGAATTATTTACATATCTTTTTTTCATCAAGTGATCACTTAGTCGATTATACCACATTGGACCGGATTGTTCAACCTATATAATGATCTTTGTAATTTCACAGAATAACATTCTCTGGGTTTTGAACTTTGTGCTTCAGGCATCTTAAATCTTTCAGGGATTTTCATATATATGTTACTATCAAGTGATCCATATAAGTAAGCTGTAACAACATCCATAAGACACATTTCTAAATTTTCAGATACTGCCAAGCTAATCAAATACCAAAACGTAATTGCATCCATCACAGAAGAATACGTTTCTTCATAATCAATTCCAGGTCTTTGAGAAAAACCTTGTGCAACAAGTCGAGCTTTATATCTTACTATTTCTTTTTTCTCATTTCGCTTTCGAATAAAAACCCATTTGTATCCAACAGGTTTTACACCTTCAGGTGTAAGGACTATAGGTCCAAAAACATTACGTTTATTTAGCGAATCCAATTCAACCTGGATGGCTTCTTTCCATTTTATCCAATCCTGCCGATTTTTATATTCCCCAAATGATTTTGGTTCATGATCTTCATTATCATTTATGATGTCGATTGCCACATTATAAGAAAATATATTATCGATTTCTTCTATAACTTTTCGGTTCCATATTTTTCTATTATTAATATAATTGATAGAGATTTCATGATTCTCGTCAGTTTGTGGTTCTGACAGAACATTTTCATCAGCATGTGTTTCTTCAGGAACATCATTCTCTATTTTGTAATCATCATGTGTTTCTTCTGGAACATCATTCTTTGTGATCATCGTGTTTCTCTATGAATTTTCTTTTTCGAGGATTTTTATCCTTGGAACCTACTGGCCTTCCACGCTTCAGGCATTTTACGACATCATGACTTTGTTCAATTTGTTTCTTTGGAATTTCAATTCGAGCAGGAGCATTTACAACATGTATATATGATTTAATTATCCCTTTTGCATCTGTAAATGCATCTGGTATTTGATTTGCTATTCTTTGTGTAATTCCCAAGATTTTATATCATGTTAATCTGAGATTATTGATTATTAGTGGACACGATTATAACCCGGACCATTTTGAGATTAATTTGAGAAGACTAAATTGTTGGGCGAAGATGGCGCGCCCGGGCGGAAGTTTTTAACCGCCCGAGCGCGAGTGCCTAGTGGAAGAGGGCCGAGAGTTACTCGCCCGGGCGGAAGTTTGTGCTCGCCCGAGCGAGACTGCTTGAATTTGCGAGGGCCGAGAGTTACTCGCCCGGGCGGAAACTTATGTCCGCCCGAGCGAGAGACGTGGTTTATGAAAAATCATGCCACATATCTTATGGTTGCATGCAATATATATATATACGTTTCAAACGAAATTCTTCAGAATTTTGAGAATATAACCGAGAAAAGGGTTTGGGAAAAAGAGTGAAAATCCTTACGCCTTTATATTTCAATCCGTCCGTTAGATTTTAAATCCGACTTCGGTACCGTGTTCCTATCGACGTAGGCTACAACTGGACGTAAGTTTTACTACGTTTTGGCATGTTTGGAAATTATGATGTTGTTAGAATTGAATACACGTCATATATGTTGTTCTTGCCATGTTAGACAACGTAGAATCGAAGTCAGATTAAGAAACGGACTGATTATGAAATTGTTATGAATTTCAGAATGAAATTGACTAGAATTGATATTAGATTGGTACCGTGGTTGATTGTAAATGTTTGGAATTGATATAGACTGGTATAGTATTATCAGTATCGCAAGATTGTACGGTTGTACCGTCAGGATTTGATAAAACAGAGATGTTATGATTTGATTAGAATATTGATACAGAATATTGATATTGTCATTGCCAGATTGAACAGTGACAGACTTCGAATCAAGACTTTGATTGTATCAGATCAACAGCAAGAAAGGTATAAATAAATGTTGAGTCGGGATTGCACAACTCGAGTTAGGTTTGACTTGAGTTTCCCTAAATCACATACTTTACTTTATTGCATTGATATTTGCAGATTATCAGACTGATATGTTAATGTATTGACTTAGAACAAAGTCAGAGTCCGAGTCTAGGGCAGATCAGCCTAGTTAGGGCAGAACCGCCGAGTCTTTCTCAGAACCGATAAGACTCTAGACTTACGGTGTATCGAAGAGCCTTAGATGTAGATCGACGTCTATCTCAGACACTCGATACAGAATACCAAAGTCTAATTTAGATTGGGATCCCTAGATTTGAGATAAGATAAGATTAGATCACGAGTCATTGATTCATGTAGTCAGATTAGATAAATGCTTCGATGTTTGTTTATGCTTTTATATATGTTTTATATGATTGCATTTAATACATTGTTTATACTGGGATATTTATATCTCACCGGAGTTATCCGGCTGTTGTCTTGTTTGTATGTGTGCATGACAACAGGTGGGACAGGTACAGGGTCACAGAGATGAAGACAGACTGAGATTAGAGTGGTGATACCGGACTTGGACTAGAGCTAGGGTTTGAACACTTGATAGTAGTTGTTGAACCTGAGTATGTATGATTGTATATTTTATCAGATTTATACTTTTATACTGATATGTATAGGAGTTTGATTCCATTACCTTCCGCATTTTAAAAAAAAATTTTAGACCCTGTTCATTATAATTAATTAATTTGTCCCAATGATTAAGAACTTGATTAGCGTCCGGGTCCCCACAACAGGTGGTATCAGAGCGATAGATCTTTTAGATTGAGATAGAAGAGGCTAGTGAGCGGGGTAGATTGAGGTTTTCTTTCCTGCTTTTGAATGCTAGCATGTCTTACTGCTTTATTACATGTTACTTGTTTATCTGATTTGATATAGTAATATGTTTTATTGAGATTGGATCAGTATTGATTCTAGATCAGCAGTAAGATGAGCAGAGGAGGATTGCAACAGAATTGTAGTATTTGTGTTAATCTATTTGATTATTAGATATGCCTCCGAGACGAGTACCAGAACAGGGAAGTACATCAAATCCTCCAATGGATGTCACTCCAACTCCAATGGAAACGTTATTGAAACGATTTCAATCATTTCATCCGCCGACCTTGAAAGGCACAGAGAACGCTGTGGAATGCGAGAGTTGGCTCGATGATATAGAGATGCTATTCGAATCCTTGGAGTATACAGATGAAAAGAGAGTGAAGTTGATTGGACACCAGCTACACGACGTTGCCAAAGACTGGTGGATTACGAGGAAGAGAGCCATGGAACATAGAGGTACGAATATTACCTGGAATATATTTAGAACTGAATTCTATCAACGTTTCTTTCCAGTGTCGTACCGGAAGGACAAGGGGGCGGAGTTTGCCAATTTAAAGCAAGGACCGATGAACATAGAAGAGTACGCGTCAAAGTTCTCCTCCTTGCTGAAATTTGCTCCACATGTGGCTGACAGCGAAGAAGCTACTGCTTACCAGTTCATCAATGGCTTGAACCCCGACATTTTCACATTGGTGAACACAGGGCGACCGGATAATTTTACTGATGCCCTGAACAGAGCCAAGGGAGCAGAAGCCGGTCTGATGAGACAGAAAGGGGCTTCATTTGTGCCTCCAGCACCGAGACCACAGCAGACACCTCCCAGGTTTGAGAGCGGCAGCAGTAGTGGAGGAAAGAAGGAATTTTTGAAAGCCAGGGGAAAGCAATTCAAGAAATCGGGGAGTAGTTCTTCCAGCTCCGGTGGTTCCAGACTGAGCCAGAGTTACACTGGAGTTTAATGCAAGACTTGCGGAGGAAGACATGCAACCGAGCAATGCCAGGGAGTGACTGGTAGTTGCAACTTCTGTAAACAGCCGGGACACTTTGCTAAAGTGTGTCCACAGAGAGGTTCGCAGAGAACTCAGGGGGCCGAGTCGTCAGGATCAGCAGCACAGACTGAGAGACGATCAGATGCTGTTCACACATTTCAGCCAGCGCCAGCTCAGTCACAGCAGAGGCCCGGAGGAAGCCAGACAGTTGGTCAGCCTCCGAGACAGCAGGCCAGAGTCTTCGCTTTGACAGAGGAGCAGGCCCAGGAAGCCCCAGATGACGTTGTAGCAGGTAACTGTTCTTTATGTGGTTACTCTGCTTATGTATTAATTGATACCGGTGCTTCACACACATTTATTTCTGAACGATTTGCATTGAGTCATGCATTGCCTGTAGAGTCGTTAGCTACTGTAGTGTCTGTCTCTTCTCCGTTGGGGATGGATTTGATATCCGTGAATTCGGTTAACCATTGTGTACTACAGTATGACGGGCATGAGATTGAGTTAGATTGCATCGTACTTGGGTTGTCAGATTTTGATTGTATTATCGGTGTTGATATGCTAACCAAGTACAGAGCAACAGTTGATTGTTTCCACAAGATAGTAAGATTCAGACCAGACATGGCTGAGGAGTGGAAATTTTACGGGAAGGGTTCTAGATCGAGAATTCCTTTAGTATCCGTATTATCTATGACTCGATTGCTACAGCAAGGAGCAGAAGGATTCCTTGTATATTCAGTAGATTTACTGAAGTCGAGTCCAGCATTGGCAGATCTGCCAGTGGTACGTGAGTTTGCTGACGTCTTCCCAGATGAGATTCCGGGATTACCTCCAGTTAGAGAGATAGACTTCAGCATTGAACTGATGCCAGGTACAGTACCGATTTCTAGAGCTCCGTACAGAATGGCACCAGTTGAATTGAAAGAACTGAAGGAACAATTGGAAGATTTACTGGCCAAGGGGTACATCAGACCGAGTGTTTCTCCTTGGGGTGCTCCAGTACTGTTCGTAAGAAAGAAAGATGGTTCGATGAGACTCTGCATCGACTATCGGCAACTGAATAAGGCAACGATAAAGAATAAATATCCTTTGCCTCGTATTGATGATTTATTCGATCAGTTGCAGGGTTCTTCAGTATATTCCAAGATTGATTTAAGATCGGGATATCATCAGCTGAGAGTCAGAGATTCTGATATCTCAAAGACGGCATTTAGAACCAGGTATGGACACTATGAATTTATTGTCATGCCGTTTGGTCTGACGAATGCTCCAGCTGTATTCATGGGATTGATGAACCGTATCTTCCAGAAATATCTCGATGATTTTGTGATTATTTTCATCGACGATATTTTAATTTATTCAAAGAATATGAGTGAGCATGTTGAGCATCTAAGAATTGTGTTGCGAATTCTAAGGGCTGAGAAGTTATATGCTAAACTGTCGAAATGTGAGTTTTGGCTAAGACAGGTAGTATTTCTGGGTCATATTATATCCGGAGATGGGATATCAGTTGATCCCAGTAAAGTGGAAGCCGTGATTTCTTGGCCAAGACCGACGTCAGTACCTGAAATTCGCAGTTTTATGGGTTTAGCCGGATATTACCGTCGCTTTATTAAAGATTTTTCGAGCATAGCTAAACCAATTACTCAGCTGACTTAGAAGAATGCTCCATTTGTTTGGTCTGAAGAATGTGAGACCAGTTTTTTGAAGTTGAAGAAGAGGCTGACCAGTGCACCGGTGTTGACTATTCCATCCGGTACTGGTGATTTTGTGGTTTATTGTGACGCTTCTCACAGAGGGTTGGGATGTGTGCTAATGCAACGAGGGCATGTTATCGCTTATGCCTCAAGACAGCTTAAACCACATGAGACCCGTTATCCAATTCATGATCTAGAATTGACAGCCATTGTCTTTGCATTAAAGATATGGCGACATTATCTTTATGGGGAAAAGTTTGAGATATATTCTGATCATAAGAGTTTGAAATATCTGTTTTCACAATCTGAATTGAATATGAGACAGCGAAGATGGCTTGATTTGCTTAAAGATTTTGATTGTGAAATCAAATACTATCCAGGGAAGTCTAATGCAGCAGCGGATGCACTAAGTCGCAAGGTATGTTCTTTATCCTTGTCGACGATTGGTGTTTCAAATATGATAGAATACTGTTGTTTGTCTGGATTATAATTTGAAACATATTACAAACCGTTGAGACTTTATACGGTGCGAGTAGAACCAGAGCTGATTATGAGAATTAAGGCAGCTCAGCGAGGTGATCAGAATATACAGAAATCAATATCGATGGTTAGAGAAGGACATCGATCGGAGTATCAGGTACGTGATAACGTTTTGTACGTGAATAATCGTCTGGTTGTGCCGAATGTTTCAGATTTGAGACGACATATATTGTCAGAAGCGCACAACAGTCGATTCAGTATTCATCCGGGTGGCAGAAAGATGTACAATGATTTGAAAAGACAGTTCTGGTGGAAACAAATGAAGACTGACATTGCCGAATTTGTTTCCAAATGTCTGAATTGCCAGCAGGTAAAGGCAGAAAGAAAGAAACCAGGAGGTTTATTACAGAGCTTGTCCATTCCTGAATGGAAATGGGATCACATTTCCATGGACTTCGTGACACAGCTGCCGCGTTCCTCCAAGGGTTGTGATGCGATTTGGGTCGTGATTGACAGATTGACCAAATCCGCATGTTTTATCCCGTACAAGATGACGTACAGATTTGACCAGATGGCAGAGATCTATGTCAGAGAAGTGGTCAGATTGCATGGAGTGCCGAAGTCGATTGTATCAGATCGTGATCCTCGATTTACTTCGCACTTCTGGCAGAGTTCACAGCAGGCTCTCGGTACGAAGTTACATCTGAGTACCGCATATCATCCACAGACCGACGGACAGTCAGAGCGGACTATCCAGACACTGGAGGATATGCTGAGAGCAGTAGTGCTAGATTTTGGCACTAATTGGCAAGATGCATTGCCTCTTTGTGAGTTTTCGTACAACAACAGCTATCAGACGAGTATTGAGATGGCACCATTCGAAGCGTTGTACGGAAAGAAGTTTAGATCCCCTCTCTATTGGGATGATATCTCTGAAGTACCTGAGATTGGACCAGACATGATCAGAGATATGACAGAAAAAGTGAAGCTAATTCAGAAGAAAATGAAGGCAGCACAAGACAGACAGGCCAAATATGCCAATGTCAGACGACGACCATTGGTATTCGAGGCTGGAGACAGAGTATTTTTGAAAATTTCACCTTTCAGAGGAGTTGTCAGATTTGGCAAGAAAGAGAAATTGTCTCCACGATACATTGGGCCTTACGAGATTCTCGAAAAGATAGGAGATCGTGCCTATCGACTAGCCCTACCGCCTTCATTATCTGGGATACATGATGTCTTTCATGTATCGTTACTAAGGAAGTATCTTCCTGATGCTTCACATGCTATTCAACCAGACGAGGCCGAAATAGATGAAACGTTGAGCTATATTGAAAAACCGATTCAGATTATCGATCGTAAAGAAAAACAGCTCAGAACGAAGACTATTCCACTTGTAAAAGTTCAATGGACTCGTCATGGTGTTGAAGAAGCAACTTGGGAGACTGAATCAGATATGAGACAAGAATTCCCAGAGTTGTTTAGATGATATAAATTTCTTATACAGTCTTGTATATATACTCCTTAACCGCCCGAGCGCGAGTGCCTAGTGGAAGAGGGCCGAGAGTTACTCGCCTGGGCGGAAGTTTTTGCTCGCCCGAGCGAGACTGCTTGAATTTGCGAGGGCCGAGAGTTACTCGCCCGGGCGGAAACTTATGTCCGCCCGAGCGAGAGACGTCGTTTATGAAAAATCATGCCACGTATCTTATGGTTGCATGCAATATATATATATATATACGTATCAAACGAAATTCTTCAGAATTTTGAGAATATAACCGAGAAAAGGGTTTGGGAAAAAGAGTGAAAATCCTTACGCCTTTATATTTCAATCCGTCCGTTAGATTTTAAATCCGACTTCGGTACCGTGTTCCTATCGACGTAGGCTACAACTGGACGTAAGTTTTACTACGTTTTGGCATGTTTGGAAATTATGATGTTGTTAGAATTGAATACACGTCATATATGTTGTTCTTGCCATGTTAGACAACGTAGAATCGAAGTCAGATTAAGAAACGGACTGATTATGAAATTGTTATGAATTTCAGAATGAAATTGACTAGAATTGATATTAGATTGGTACCGTGGTTGATTGTAAATGTTTGGAATTGATATAGACTGGTATAGTATTATCAGTATCGCAAGATTGTACGGTTGTACCGTCAGGATTTGATAAAACAGAGATGTTATGATTTGATTAGAATATTGATACAGAATATTGATATTGTCATTGCCAGATTGAACAGTGACAGACTTCGAATCAAGACTTTGATTGTATCAGATCAACAGCAAGAAAGGTATAAATAAATGTTGAGTCGGGATTGCACAACTCGAGTTAGGTTTGACTTGAGTTTCCCTAAATCACATACTTTACTTTATTGCATTGATATTTGCAGATTATCAGACTGATATGTTAATGTATTGACTTAGAACAAAGCCAGAGTCCAAGTCTAGGGCAGATCAGCCTAGTTAGGGTAGAACCGCCGAGTCTTTCTCAGAACCGATAAGACTCTAGACTTACGGTGTATCGAAGAACCTTAGATGTAGATCGACGTCTATCTCAGACACTCGATACAGAATACCAAAGTCTAATTTAGATTGGGATCCCTAGATTTGAGATAAGATAAGATTAGATCACGAGTCATTGATTCATGTAGTCAGATTAGATACATGCTTCGATGTTTGTTTATGCTTTTATATATGTTTTATATGATTGCATTTAATACATTGTTTATACTGGGATATTTATATCTCACCGGAGTTATCCGGCTGTTATCTTGTTTGTATGTGTGCATGACAACAGGTGGGACAGGTACAGGGTCACAGAGATGAAGACAGACTGAGATTAGAGTGGTGATACCGGACTTGGACTAGAGCTAGGGTTTGAACACTTGATAGTAGTTGTTGAACCTGAGTATGTATGATTGTATATTTTATCAGATTTATACTTTTATACTGATATGTATAGGAGTTTGATTCCATTACCTTCCGCATTTTAAAAAAAAAAATTTAGACCCTGTTCATTATAATTGATTAATTTGTCCCAATGATTAAGAACTTAATTAGCGTCCGGGTCCCCACACTTTGCAAGTGCACAATTTGCTGTACATCTTTTTCACATTGTTGTGTTCTTGGATCCAGACGTAACAATGATGATACATACCATGTAATTTCCTTTTCGGTATGTTTTTGTTCTCCCCCTAACATTGGGAAAATTTCCTCATTAAAATGACAATCAGAAAAACGTGCTGTGAACATGTCGCCTGTCTAAGATTCAAGATATCGAATGATTGATGGACTATCATAACCGATATAAATTCCAACATTTCTTTGAGGTACCATTTGCTTTCGTTGCGGTGGTGCAATAGGCACATACACCATACATCCAAAAATTCTCAGATGAGAAACGTCTGGTTCTTTACCAAATGCAAGCTGCAATGGAGAGTATTTATGATATGCACTTGGTCTGATGTGAATTAATGAAGCAGCATGTAAAATTGCATGTCCCCATATAGAAATAAGGAGCTTTGTTTTCATAATCATTGGTCTAGCAATCATTTGCAGACGTTTAATCAATGATTCAGCCAATCCATTCTGTGTACGTACATGAGCAACATGATGCTCGACAATGATTCCCATAGACATACAATAATCATTGAAAGTCTAAGAAGTAAATTCACCAGAATTATCAAGTCTAATTTTCCTGATTGTATAATCGAGAAATTGATTTCTCAATTTTATTATTTGAGCAAGTAATCTTGCAAATGCAACATTTCGAGTTGACAATAAACATACATGTGACCATCTGCTGGAGGTATCAATCAATATCATAAAGTATCTGAATGGTTCACATGTTGGATGAATTGGTCCACAAATATCACCCTGAATACGTTCAAGAAACATCGGTGATTCAGTTTAGATTTTGACTTGTGATGGTCTTATAATAAGTTTTCCAAGAGAACATGCTTTACATTGAAACTTATTATTCTGAAAGATCTTCTGGTCTTTCAACGGATGACCATGTGTATTTTCTATAATTCTTCGCATCATTGTTGAATCAGGATGTCCTAATCGATCATGCCAATTGATCAGTATTGAAGAATTATCAACTACCATGTTTGATTCAATTGGACTTATATATGTATAATGCAATCCAGTATGGAGCATTGGTGGTTTTTCAATCACATATTTCTTTCCTGATTTATATGTGATAAGACACATATATTTCTCATTCCCTTCATTCATTGTTTGAGTATCATACCCATGAGAATATATATCATTAAAACTCAACAAATTTCTTTTCGATTGTGGTGAATATAAAGCATCATTGATAAAAATATTTGTGCCGTTAGGTAACAAAAATCGTGCTTTACCACATCCTTTAATCAAGTCTACATGACCTGATATTGTATTCACCGTTGTTTTTGTTGGTTTTAGTTCCAAGAAATATCTTTTATCTCGGAGGATAGTGTGCGTTGTACCACTATCGGGTATGCAAACTTTAGCTTTTCTCATAGCATTTTCCATTTTTGAACTTCAAAAAAATATGCAATGAAATAAAATTACTGGCAATATATATTTAAATATAACACATATCATAATTATACAATAAAACATTATTATATGAATACATGAAAAATAAATTATTGTTCATTTATATTATACCACTATATTGTTCATTTTCAGAGAAATCATTAAGAAAATCTGCAGCATCAATATTGTTCATTTATATCCCACCAACATATTGATCATTTTCAGAGAAATCATTAATAAAATCACCAGCATCAAAATGAATTGAATCACTCAAACGGTCACTGCGTTCAGTGAAGTTGGTCTCCTTTTCTTTCCCCTTTAATGATTCTTTATAAAGTTTACAAAGATGCTCAGGGGCTCGACAAATACGGGACCAATGTCCTGGAGTACCACCTCTGAAACCATCTGAAACAAGAACTTTCATATCTTTTTGAGTGATTCTCATTAACACTTGTATTCTCATGATCCCTTTTCGATGGATAGTTTGGGACGCTCTTTTGAGATGAGTTATAAAAATAACTATCTCTATTGTTTTCAAAACCACGGCCTCGACCACGACCACGACCACGACCACGGCCAATTCCACGTCCACGACATCGACCTCGACCAAAATCTTGTCTTTGAATTTGATTTTGTTTTCGCGGTTTAAATTCATTTTTCCTTACAACATTTACTTCTAGAAATGCTGTTGATCCAGTGGGTCGGGACTGATGATTTCTCATTAATAGCTCGTTGTTCTTTTCCGCCACAAGAAGACAGGCGATGAGTTCAGAATATCTCGCAAATCCACGTAATCTATATTGTTGTTGTAGAGTAATATTTGATGCATGAAACGTAGAAAATGTTTTTTCAAGCATTTCCGATTCTGTGACCTCATGTCCACAAAATTTTAGCTGCGAGATTATTCGATACATCGCTGAATTATAATCACTGACTTTCTTGAAATCTTGGAATCTTAACATATTCCATTCATCACGGGCGGTCGGAAGTATAACTTCCCTTATATGTTCAAATCTTTCTTTTAATCCCTTCCACAAAGCCATGGGATCTTTTTCAATTAAATATTCACATTTCAATCCCTCGTCGAGATGTCGACGCAAAAATATAATGGCTTTTGCCTTTTCTTGTGATGTCGATATGCCATTTTCTTTTATGGTCTCACTTAGACCCAATGACTCAAGATGCATTTCTACATCGAGAGTCCATGGCATATAATTTTTTTTCGTGATGTCGAGCGCAACAAATTCGAGCTTTGTCAAATTTGACATGATGGTACTAAAAAAAATTACGATGTATTTTATTAGTTAATGAATATTGTAATACAAAGTAATTGATAAACAACAAGTACAAGCATTTGTAAAAATAAAGAAAACACTCGAGGAGGATATTCTCCAATAAATACAAGACTCGTGAGTATGATAACCAAAATAATTAAAAATAACCTTGAGAAAACCATCTTCTTTTTTCTTCGAAAATTTTAATGAAGAATAATTTTTAGAGAAGAAGAGAAAGTTGGAGTGATTGAATGTGTTTATGAGATCATATTAATAGAGCAAAAACTAACCGTTTTGTTACCGTTTATGACCGTTGGTGTACAAAAAATAAAGGTATGTATTTGTATAATTTTATGGTAATAATATGATGTATATAATATTAGATATGTTTAAATAATTATGTATATCATATCATATTATTATAATGATGTGTCATAAGTTATTTTATTTAAAAATCTTGTAGGCTTTTATACTTGTCGTATCCCTTACCGGAGTGTGAGATGTCGTCTTAACATCCTTCCAGGATTTATAACAAGTTTTTGAAAAATTTATTTGTATTATTTCTAATAATAACATTATATTATATATTATATATATACACAATAAATAAATAACAATAAAATAAATATTATTACTTTTGTTACCTTTTTCTTCTGTTTGGAGCTTGGAAAAGTATGGAGGACTTTTAGAGCTTTGTGCTGATAACGTGTTGTGAAAAAGTAAAAATTTATGGTAAAAAGTAAAAATCTCAAACTCTCAAAATTTACCAAACTACACACTTTATAATATTTTTCTCTCTACTCAATTGTGATTTTCTTCACAAATGAGAGATCTATTTATAGAAATCTTTACAAATAATCCAAAAATAAATCATTACCTACATCATCATCACACTAATTTTCAATATTTACAACTCTTATTTTCAACATTCAAATATTCAATACACACATTTTAAATATTAATTTTCAACAGGTAGAGCATTGTAAAGGAGGGGATTTTACTTTTAGAAGAAAATTAAAGTTGACAAGAACGATGCTTTCCAAATCGGACCGGACCGATGGATTCCACTGGTTTGATCGACAGTCGGTCACGGATCATGTTCAAATATCGAGTAGAAACTGTTTGATTGGTCAAACAGATCAAACCAGTCAAGAACTGTTTGAATTTCTATTAATCGAAAAACCCGTTCAATTGGTTTCGAATTTTTTTTCTAATTTTAAATTTAATATTTGGTTACATATATACATGATTATTTAGAATTTGGATTTAGACAAAAATACTATTTTAATAGTATTAAAGTTTATTTAATCTATTGTTTTTGTTTTAAGAATATATATAACTATAATGGATATTTTGAATATATGTATATAGTTAATTAGTTTTTAAATTTTGTTAAATATATATTTTGTCTATTTATTATCTAATAAAACAATATCCCAGTCCGATCAATTGGACATTTCTTTTAGGTAGACCCTTACAATTATGAAAATATTGGATGAGAGCATTTGTGATGAAAATCGATTATGTAAATTCAACATATTGTATTTATTATACTTTTATCGAAATGAAAAGTATAATTATTCAATTCCATAATAGGATTAATCAAATATATTTAATTACCTCTATTAAATAATTTGACACATATTTACATATGAAGTAAAATGTAGATAATATAAAATGAAGTTCAAATATCAACTTATATTATAAATTTACAAATAAATGTTTGAAACATTTTTTTCCCAACTTTAACAAAATATTTTACTTTTGGAAATATTTTTTCGCTTCAAAATACATTTTCTTCATAAATTATCATTTTTGTTGAATTATATATTTAAATTCAATAAATTTCAAAAGTTTCTAAACATGTAAAAATTCTTTGAATTATGTATTTAAATATTTGTCTAAAAATACGTTTTAATATCTTAAAATTCAAATTACATCGAAGCGTTTTAGCAATTTGATTAGCTAGGATGGATTTAAATTTTTACGTCACCTGAGACATTGTGGCTATTGGACTAATTAAGCTTTTGTCGTTTATCAAACACCATAAGCTATAACTAGTGGAAATAATACGACTATAATATTTTAAATCATACATTGATCAGTCCACACATAATGTATCAATTGCTTTCTCCATACATTACAAAAAAACGGGTGGGTTGGCGACGGTTTTATGATAAACCGTCGCTATTGTGCCGACGGTTTTTGATAAACCGTCGCCGTATTAGCGACGGTTGTAATAAAACCGTCGTCTTATAACGTTAGCGACGGTATATACACCATGTTTGTATTTCTTTTTACGTTATAAATTCTATTTTACTTACACATTTTATACACTAAATGGATTTTGAGTAAATAAATCAGAGTGTACACAATATTGAAGGGTCTTTTATCAAATTATAGCACTTTTTATTCTCTATTCACAATCTACCGTACTTTTCAAAAACTTATTAAAATATTGTAAAAAAAAATTAAAAAAATAATAAATAAAACTTTTACTCCCCCGCCCTTGCAAATGGGGGGAGCAAATTATTTCACCTCCCCCAGGCGAGAAATTAATTTAAATTCTCCCCCGCATGTCGTATAGGCGGGGGAATATAATTTTAAATTATAAAATTTCAAATGCTTTGTAATGCCCGAGAATTAATCACTGTCAATCAAGGATTATTGACTTATAATTTAACGTGATTACGAAAGGGCCAATTGAGACACGATTTAAGATAATCTGCGGCCATTTATTTTGAATTGCAGAATGTGTTGCCGAAGCAACACCGCACCCGCGCTCCTGATTAGACCGCACCCGCAGTGATGAGGCAGTAGGGTATGCTATTTTTACAGAATGATCACCGCACCCGCGGTCCAGGAGAGAGCGCACCCGCGGTCAGGCACCGCACCCGCGGTCCCGAAGCTACCTCACCCGCGGTGCAACGTGTTTTGCGAAAATTGTGCCACCTCGCTGTATGCATGCATTGATATATATATATATATATATATATGTAACCAGCTTCGTTTCCCCTTCATTTTTCCGAGAAAAGAGTCGAGAAAAGCTTTGGGGGAAAGAAGTGAAAAATCCTTACGCCTTCTGTGAGAAATCCGTCCGTTAGATTTTGAATCCGACTTAGGTACTGTGTTCCTATCAACGCATGCTACAATTGGACGTAAGTTTTATTACGTTTTGACATGTTTTGAAAATATGATGTTGTTAGAATTGAATACACGTCATATATGATGTTCTTGACATGTTAGACAGGGTAGAATCGAAGTCAGATTAAGAAACAGACTGATTATGGAATTGTTATGAATTTCAGAATGAAATTGACTAGAATTGATGTCAGATTTGTACGGTGGTTGATTGTAAATTATTGGAATCAGTAGATATTGGTTTGGTATCACCGGTATCGCAGGATTGTCCTATTGTACTGCCAGAATTCGATAAAACAGAGATATCGTGATTTGATTAGAATATTGATACACAATATTGATATTGTCATTGCCAGATTGAATAGTGACAGACTTTGAATCAAGACTTCGATTGTATCAGAGCGACAACAAGAAAGGTATAAATTAATGTTGATTAGGGATTGCACAACTCGAGTTAGGTTTGACTTGAGTTTCCCGAAATCACATACTTTATTTTATTGCATTGATATTTGCAGATTATCAGATTTGATATGTTTAGTCTATTGAATGATAGCAGAGCCAGAGTTTGAGTCTAGGGCAGATCAGCCTAGCTAGGGCAGAACCGCCGAGTCTTTCTCAGAACCGATAAGACACTAGACTTACGGTGTATGGATGAGCTTTAGATGTAGATCGACGTCTATTGTAGACACTCGATACAGCATACCAAAGTCTAAATTTAGATCGGGATCCCTAGATTAGAAATGAGTCCCAGATTTAGGTACAGATTTGTATCGATTCATGTAGTTAGAATTGAATACATGTTTTTAATGATTGTTTATACTTTTATATATGTTTTATATGATTGCATTGATACATTGTTTATACTGGGATATTTATATCTCACCGGAGTTATCCGGCTGTTGTCTTGTCTGTATGTGTGCATGGCAACAGGTGGGACAGGTTCAGGGTCACAGAGGTGAAGAAAGATCGAGATTAGAGTGGTGATTCCGGACTTGGAGATAGATAGGTTTTATTACTTGATTGTAGTAGTTGAACCTAGTTTGATTTAGATGGTTATGATTTAGATGCATGTTATACATTATTTGCATTATTATACTGGTTTGTATAATAGATTGATTCCATTACCTTCCGCATGTAAAAAAAAAATTAGACTCTGTATTAGAATTGATTAATTAGTCCCAATGACGATTAAGAAGATGATTAGCGTCCGGGTCCCCACAACAGGTGGTATCAGAGCGATAGATCCTTTAGATTGAGATAGAAGATGCTAGTGAGCGGGGTAGATTGAGGTTTTCTTTCCAGCTTTTGAATGCTAGCATGTTTTACTGCTTTAATACATGTTATTTCTTTATCTGATTTGATATAGTAATGTGTTTTATTGGAATTGGATCAGTACTGATTCTAGATCAGCAGTAAGATGATCCGAGAAGGATTGGAACATAATTGGGGTATTTGTTACTAATCTATTTGATTATCATATATGCCTCTCAGACGAATCCCAGAACAGAGAAGTACATCAAATCCTCCAATGGACGTCACCCCGACCCCAATGAAAACGTTACTGAAACAATTTCAGTCATTTCATCCGCCGACTTTGAAAGGAACAGAGAACGCTGTGGAATGCGAGAGTTGGCTTGATGATATAGAGATGTTGTTCGAATCCTTGGAATATACAGATGAGAGGAGAGTGAAATTAATTGGACACTAGTTACACGAAGTTGCAAAAGACTGGTGGATTACGAGGAAGAGAGCCATGGAGCATAGAGGTACGATTATTACCTGGAATATATTTAGAACTGAATTTTATCAACGATTCTTTCCAATGTCGTATCGAAAGAACAAGGGGGCGGAGTTTGCCAATCTCAGATAGGGACAGATGAATATAGAAGAATACGTGTCAAAGTTCTCCTCCTTGCTGAAATTTGCTCCACATGTGGCCGATAGCGAGGAAGCTACTGCTGACCAGTTTATCAATGGCTTGAACCCCAATATTTTCACATTGGTGAACACAGGGCGACCGAATAATTTTACTGACGCCCTGAACAGAGCTAAGGGAGCAGAAGCCGGTCTGATGAGACAGAAAGGGGCTTCATTTGTACCTCCAGCACCGAGACCACAACAACCACCTCCCAGATTTGAAGGTGGCAGCAGCATTGGAGGGAAGAAGGAATTTTTGAAAGCCAGAGGAAAGCAATTCAAGAAATCTGCCAGCAGTTCTTCCAGCTCCGGTGGGACCAGACAGAGCCAGAGTTACACTGGAGTTTATTGCAAGACTTGCGGAGGAAGACATGCAACCGAGCAATGCCAGGGAGTGACTGGTAGTTGCAACTTCTGTAAACAGCCGGGACACTTTGCTAAAGTATGTCCACAGAGAGGTTTGCAGAGAACTCAGGGGGCCGAGTCATCGGGATCAGCAGCACAGACTGAGAGACGATCAGCTGCTGTTCATACATTCCAGCCAGCGCCAGCTCAGTCACAGCAGAGGCCAGGAGAAAGCCAGACAGTTGGTCAGCCTCCTAGACAGCAGGCCAGAGTCTTCGCTTTGACAGAGGAGCAGGCCCAGGTAGCACCAGATGACGTTGTGGCAGGTAACTGTTCTTTATGTGGTTACTCTGCTTATGTACTGATTGATACCGGTGCTTCACACACATTTATTTCTGAACGATTTGCATTAAGTCATGCATTGCCTGTAGAATCTTTAGCTATTGTAGTATCTGTCTCTTCACCTTTGAGGACAGGTTTGACATCCGTAAATTCTGTTAAGCATTGTATGATACAGTATGACGGGCATGAGATTGAGTTAGATTGCATCGTACTTGGATTGTCTGACTTTGACTGTATTATCAGTATTGATATGCTGACCAAGGACAGAGCGACAGTTGATTGTTTCCACAAGATAGTGAGATTCAGACCAGATATGGCTGAAGAGTGGAAATTTTACGGTAAGGGTTCTAGATCGAGAATTCCTTTAATATCCGTATTATCTATGACTCGATTATTACAGAAAGGAGCAGAAGGATTCCTTGTATATTCAGTAGATTTACTGAAGTCGAGTCCAGCATTGGCAGATCTGCCAGTAGTACGTGAGTTTGCTGACGTCTTCCCAGATGAGATCCCGGGATTACCTCCAGTTAGAGAGATAGACTTCAGCATTGAACTGATGCCAGGTACAGTATCGATTTCTAGAGCTCCCTACAGAATGACATCAGTTGAATTGAAAGAATTGAAGGATCAGCTGGAAGATTTACTGGCCAAGGGGTACATCAGACCGAGTGTTTCTCCTTGGGGTGCTCCAGTATTGTTTGTAAGAAAGAAAGACGGTTCAATGAGACTCTGCATCGACTATCGGCAACTAAACAAGGCAACGATAAAGAATAAATATCCTTTGCCTCGTATTGATGATTTGTTCGATCAGTTGCAAGGTTCTTCAGTATATTCCAAGATTGATTTAAGATCGGGATATCATCAGCTGAGAGTCAGAGATTCTGATATCTCAAAGACAGCATTCAGAACCAGGTATGGCCATTATGAATTTATTGTCATGCCATTTGCTTTAACGAATGCTCCATCTGTATTTATGGGATTGATGAACCGTGTATTCCAGAAATATCTCGATGATTTTGTGATTATTTTCATCGATGATATTTTGATTTATTCAAAGAATACGATTGAGCATGTTGAGCATTTAAGAACTGTGTTGCGAATTCTAAGGGCTGAGAAGTTATATGCTAAACTGTCAAAATGTGAGTTTTGGTTAAGACAGGTAGTATTTCTGGGTCATATTATATCTGGAGATGGTATATCAGTTGATCCCAGTAAAGTAGAAGCCGTGATTTCTTGGCCAAGACCGACGTCAGTCCCCAAAATTCGCAGTTTCATGGGTTTAGCGGGATATTACCGTCGTTTCATTAAAGATTTCTCGAGTATAGCTAAACCAATTACTCAGCTGACTCAGAAGAATGCTCCATTTGTTTGGTCTGAAGAATGTGAGACCAGTTTTCTGGAGTTAAAGAAGAGGTTGACCAGTGCACCGGTGTTGACTATACCATCCGGTACTGGTGATTTTGTGGTTTATTGCGACGCTTCTCACAGAGGGTTGGGATGTGTGCTGATGCAACGAGGGCATATTATTGCTTATGCCTCAAGACAGCTTAAACCACATGAGACCCGTTATCCAATTCATGACCTAGAATTGGCAACCATTGTCTTTGCATTAAAGATATGACGACATTATCTTTACGGGGAGAAGTTTGAGATATATTCTAATCATAAGAGTTTAAAATATCTGTTTTCACAATCTGAATTGAATATGAGGCAACGAAGATGGCTTGATTTGCTTAAAGACTTTGATTGTGAAATCAAATACTATCCAGGAAAGTCTAATGCAGCAGCTGATGCACTGAGTCGAAAGGTATGTTCTTTATCTTTGTCGACGATCGGTGTTTCAAATTTGATAGAGGACTGCTGTTTGTCTGGATTAGCATTTGAAACAGATTATAGACCGTTGAGACTTTATACGGTGCAAGTAGAACCAAAACTGATTATGAAGATTAAAGCGGCTCAAAAAATTGATCAGAATGTACAGAAATCAGTATCGATGGTTAGAGCGGGACATCGATCGGAGTATCAAGTACGTGATAACGTCTTGTATGTGAATAATCGTCTGGTTGTGCCGAATGTTTCAGATTTGAGACGACAGATATTGTCAGAAGCGCATAACAGTCGATTCAGTATTCATCCTGGTGGCAGAAAGATGTACAACGATTTGCAAAGACATTTCTGGTGGAAACAAATGAAGACTGACATTGCCTTTTGTCTCCAAATGTCTGAATTGGCAACAGGTGAAAGCAGAAAGAAAGAAACCAGGAGGATTATTACAGAGCTTGTCCATTCCTGAATGGAAATGGGATCACATTTCCATGGAATTTGTGACGCAATTGCTGCGTTCCTCCCGAGGTTGTGATGCGATTTGGGTATTGACAGATTAACCAAATCCGCATGTTTTATACCGTACAAGATGACGTACAGATTTGACCAGATGGCAGAGATCTACGTCAGAGAAAAGGTCAGATTACATGGAGTGCCGAAGTCTATCGTATCAGACCGTGATCCTCGATTTACTTCGCACTTCTGGCAGAGTTTGCAGCAGGCTCTCGGTACGAAGTTACATCTGAGTACCGCATATCATCCACAGACCGACGGACAGTCAGAGCGGACTATCCAGACACTGGAGGATAAGCTGAGAGCAGTAGTGCTTGATTTTAGCACTAATTGGCAAGATGCATTGCCGCTTTGTGAGTTTTCGTACAACAACAGCTATCAGACGAGTATTGAGATGGCACCATTTGAAGCGTTGTACGGAAAGAAGTGTCGATACCCTCTCTATTGGGATGATATCTCTGAAGTTCCTGAGATTGGACCAGATATGATCAGAGATATGACATAAAAAGTGAAGCTAATTCAAAAGAAAATGAAGGCAGCACAAGACAGACATGCCAAATATGCCAATGTTCGACGTAGACCATTGGTATTTGAGGCAGGAGACCGAGTATTTTTGAAGATTTCACCTTTCAGAGGAGTTGTCAGATTTGGCAATAAAGGAAAGCTGTCTCCACGATATATTGGGCCTTATGAGATTCTGGAAAAGATAGGAGATCGTGCCTATCGACTCGCTTTACCGCCTTCATTATCTGGGATACATGATGTAGTGACCCGTTCCAGAATCACCTACTAGTCAAGAACTAAGCATGCAACTAACTTAATTAATTATAATCAGAGATAACAGCGGAAATATGGCCAACAACAATAGTTATACAACCCAATCGAAATCGAAGTCTAGACTAACTCAAAATGAAATATCCAGTACAACCATATCGAATCAAATGGAAAACACTGAAAACTAAACCAACCAGCTACTCAACGTCCTCCTCCTGCTCCTCCTGAGCCATCCAACCTGAGGCCTGCCCCGTGGGAATGGGGTGTCCAAGAATAAACAAAACCGAGGACGTGAGCGATAAGAACGCCCAGTACAAAAATATGAGTATACAGACCTATATGAAATGCACATGCTATGATATGATACCAGGGTAGTCAAGAAACAGGAATCACAAAGGATCTCAAAATGCTCAGTCTAGAGGCGCCAAGTGGATAGTGCCGCGCGGTCCAACCTCTGGGTCACTGCATCCACTACAAGACAGACGTGGACCTAAAATGTCCCGGACCACCGAAGCCCTCCCGACCCGTCGGCCACTGTGTACTCTCGGTGTCCATGCGTCCACAAGACAGGGCTGAGCGGCCCCAAGATATAGCTTATCTCGAAAGAGATACAGCTCAACAGTAAAGGCTATCTCGAAGGAGATACGGCTCAACATGATATGCAATATGCATCATAACTCGTGACATAATAGCATGCATCATATGACATATAACAATGCAGCAAATACTCATGCAACACATATAAGAATGTATACTCAACCAGGATATCTCGGATAGTACT
The DNA here is from genome assembly GCF_022965805.1 of Primulina eburnea. Classification (NCBI taxonomy): domain Eukaryota; kingdom Viridiplantae; phylum Streptophyta; class Magnoliopsida; order Lamiales; family Gesneriaceae; genus Primulina; species Primulina eburnea. The sequence continues at coordinate 1,893,098 of NC_133106.1, read as the reverse complement.
TTCGTACCTCTATCACAGCAAGCCTAGCCTTACGCAACACCGCTAATCAAGTCTAGCCCAAGCCTACGCATCAAAAGCATACTCAATCAATACTACCATGCTCGACTAGCAAAACCAGTACTCCCTAGTACTACCAAAGATTTAGGGTTTACCTTCGTCCGTCGACAGCCCTTTGATGTCGATTGCCTTGAAACTCAGGCGCCGCTACGCTACTACTCCTGGCAGCTCTTGGCTATCGCTCGACCAACAACTAACCCTAGAAACCTTCCAAACTCTCCAAAATGAGAGAAAACTCAAGAAATTGGCAAGTCAAAATGAGGAAATCCGAGCACTATTTATAGGCCATGTTCGGATCCTCCGAACAACACTTCGGAACGTCCGAACGCTACGTGTCCATTGGCTCTTGACAGCTCATGATCGGATCCTCCGATCATACACTTCGGACCGTCCGAACATGCATGGAAAATGACGTGTCGATCAACACTTGACACCTATGATCGGATTCACCGAACTACACTTCGGATCGTCCGAACTCTTCGGTGCTTCCGAACCCTCTTCGGTCCGTCCGATCATGACCATAGCCAAAATTACACCTTAAACCTTCTTAATCACCATTACTCCGTTAATTACCCAATTTGGAATTCGGGCTACTACATTCTCCCCCCCTCAAAAGATTTCGTCCTCGAAATCAGGCTTAGAGAATGAACAAAACGAAATAACAACATCATTAATACATCTCAATTGTTGTTGAATACAACTGATACTATGATTACAACTGAAAACACAAACTTATACAAAGCACAACTCAAAAGAGCTCTGGATGCTCCGAACGCATACGACTCTCTAACTCCCAAGTGGCTTCTTCAGTGCCTCGACGCTGCCACTGCACTAAGACAAGAGGAATGATCTTATTCCGCAACACCTTATCTTTGCGATCTAGAATCTGAACTGGTCGCTCCACGTAAGACAAATCCGTATCAAGTTGAACTTCAGATGGATGTAAGATGTGCAACTCATCTGCTACATAACGTCTCAACAAGGATACGTGGAACACATCATGAATACTTGATAGGTACGGTGGCAACGCAAGTCTGTAAGCTAAATCTCCCACACATTCCAGTATCTCGAATGGACCAATAAATCTCGGAGACAGCTTACCCTTGAGACCAAATCTCAAAATCCTGCGAAAAGGCGAAACTCGGAGAAACACCTTCTCACCTGGTTGAAAATGAAGAGGTCGACGCTTTGTGTTCGCATAACTAGCCTGTCGATCCTGAGCAGTCTTAATCCGCTTCTTGATTACTGCAACCTTATCTATAGCCTGCTGGACTAACTCCGGTCCCTCTACCTGTCGTTCCCCGACTTCATCCCAGAATAATGGAGTACGACAACGTCGCCCGTACAACGCCTCAAATGGTGCCATACCAATACTACGATGATAGCTGTTGTTGTACGCGAACTCAATCAAAGGCAAATGATCCTGCCAAGCGGGTCCGAAATCCATAACACAGGCTCGCAACATATCCTCAAGCGTACGGATAGTCCTCTCTGATTGACCGTCAGTCTCCGGATGATAAGCAGTACTCAGACTCAGTGTAGTACCCAAAGCTGACTGGAAACTACCCCAAAACCGTGAGGTAAAACGAGGATCTCTGTCACTAACAATACTGACAGGCACTCCATGCAAACGTACAATCTCCTGAATGTACAATCGAGCCATACGATCGAAAGTGAAATCACGATTATACGGCAGAAAATGAGCAGACTTGGTGAGTCGATCCACCACTACCCAGATAGCATCGCTGTTCCTCGAAGATAATGGCAAGTGAGTAATGAAATCCATCGTAATATGCTCCCACTTCCATTCTGGAATAGGTAAGTTCAACAACAATCCTCCCGGTCGACGGTGCTCTGCCTTAACCTGCTGGCAAACTAGACACTTGGAGACAAACTGATACACGCTGCGCTTCATCCCTTTCCACCAAAACCGCAGCCTCAAGTCTCTATACATCTTGTTGCTTCCTGGATGAACACTTAACTTGCTTCGATGCGCCTGAGACAATATCTCGTCCCTCAAAGTGTCATCCTCTGGTACTACAACCCGATTAGATAAGCACAGAAGACCATTGGACTGATAATGGAAATTACTATCACCACCAACTAACCGAGCTAATCTCTGAGTCTTGAGATCATACATCTGAGCTTCTCGAATCCGAGTGAACAAATTGGGCTCAGATAAAATGGTAGCAACACGAATGCTCTCCATACCTTTCCGATGCTTGAAGTTAAACCCCAACGAGCAACTATCCTGGATGGCACTAGTCATAGCACAAGTCTGAAGTGCAGAGGCTCTCACCTTGCGACTAAGCGCATCAGCTGTGAGATTCGCAGAACCTGGATGGTACTTGATCTCGCAATCATAATCCTTCAGCAAATCCATCCAACGACGTTGCCTCATGTTCAACTCAGCCTGAGTGAACAAATATTTCAGACTCTTATGATCAGTAAAGATTTCAAACTGAACACCGTACAAATAATGACGCCAAATCTTCAGCGCAAACACAATAGCTGCCAATTCCAGATCATGAGTGGGATACTTCTCCTCGTGAGATTTCAGCTGTCTGGAAGCATAAGCAATCACATGACCGTTTTGCGTCAACACACACCCTAAGCCTTGAGTGGAGGCATCGGTGTAAACACTGAAACCATCAGATCCTGACGGTAACGCCAAAACAGGTGCAGAAGTCAGAAGTCGACGAAGCTCTCTGAAACTATCTTCGCACTCGGATGACCACTCAAATGGAACATCCCTCCGAGTAAGTTGCGTCAATGGTCTGGCTATCTGAGAGAAATTCACGATGAAGCGACGATAATACCCTGCCAGACCTAGAAAACTACGGATCTCAGCCACCGTCGTCGGACGTGACCAATTCAGCACTGCTTCAATCTTGCTGGGATCCACAGAAACTCCTTCCTTGGAAATCACATGACCAAGGAATACCACACGATCAATCCAGAACTCGCACTTACTCAGCTTAGCATACAATTGCTTCTCGCGAAGAATCTGCAACACAATCCTCAAGTGTTGGGCATGCTCTTCCACACTGTGGGAATAGATCAAGATATCGTCAATGAAAACCACCACAAACTGATCCAGAAAATCTCGGAAGACTCGGTTCATCAGATCCATGAACACCGCTGGCGCATTCGTCAATCCGAATGGCATAACTAGAAACTCGTAATGCCCATAACGAGTACGAAATGCAGTCTTGGAAATATCATCATCTCTGACTCTCATCTGATGATAACCCGATCGCAAGTCGATCTTGGAGTAAACAGAAGTACCCTGAAGCTGATCGAACAAGTCATCAATACGGGGTAAAGGGTACTTGTTTTTGATCGTCACCCGATTCAGCTGGCGATAATCAATGCACAACCGCATCGATCCATCCTTCTTCTTGACAAACAAGACTGGAGCTCCCCAAGGCGAAACACTCGGGCGAATATAACCCTTATCAAGAAGATCCTGCAATTGCTGCTTCAGCTCTCTCATCTCTGACGGAGCAAGACGATAGGGGGCACGAGAAATCGGTGCAGTCCCTGGCATTAAATCTATGCCAAATTCCACCTCTCTAACCGGAGGAAAACCAGGAATCTCATCTGGGAAAACATCAGGAAATTCACAAACCACTGGAATATCCTCTAGACCAACACTACCTGTGGATGAATCAATCGCATAGATGAGGTAGCCTTCCCCGCCCGACTCTAAAGCACGACAGGCTTTCAGAGCAGATACCACTGGCATCGGAGGTCGCGCTCCCTCACCATAGAAAAACCAACTAGAGCTTTCAGTCGTACGAAACTGAACAAGCTTCTGGTAACAATCCACAGTAGCTCGGTAGGTAGTCAATAAGTCTATACCCAAGATACAATCAAAATCTTCCATCTCTAGGATCATAAGATTCGCAGTCAACTCGTTACCCTCAAAATCTAAAGGACAACCCATCACTAGACGCTTCGCTAACACCGAATGACCCATCGGAGTAGAAACAGAAAGAATGACGTCTAGAGAAACATAGGGTAACCTATGACGCTTAACAAATCGTGCAGAAATGAAGGAATGAGAGGCTCCTGTATCAATAAGAACAAAAGCAGGAATACCGCATAAATGAAAAGTACCTGCTATGACTCTCTCCGTCTCATCTGCAGCCTGATCCTGGTTCAGCGCAAAAACCTGACCTTGGGCACGAGGTCGAAGATTCGAACTACCCACTGCCTGACCCTGCCTCCTCTGCTGAACAGTCGTCTGAGATCCAGAACCGGATCCTGCTCCACCTCGCAACTGAGGACAATTCTTCTTAATATGCCCCATTTCTCCGCACTGATAACAAGCTCCTGCGGCTACTCGACATTGCTCCGTTGGATGGTTCTTCCCACAATGCGCACAAGACTCCTTCTTCTTACCAAAGCGGAAAACACCACTAGATCGAGATCCAGATCCAGAAGAAGATGAACCAGATTTCTTGAATGACTGAGATCGAGGCCTCAAAGTACTCGGAGGTCTAGAAGAAGAAAGAATAGCCCTACCACGCTGGAGACTGATCTCTGCCTGGCGACACCGGTTCACTAACCCATCATAAGAAGTAGGATTATCACAGACAGTGACTCGATCAAAGATCTCCTGATTAAGGCCCTGGAGGAAATGATCATACTTGGCCTCAGAACTGCCACTGATATGAGGAGCGAAGGGTAACAACTCAAAGAATTTCTGCTGATACTCATCAACAGACATACTCCCCTGCTTAAGGTTCAGGAGCTCAATCGTCTTGGCCTGGCGAAGGGCTGGAGGAAAGTACAGCTGCATGAACGCTGCACGGAAATCGACCCAAGTCGCTCTACCCTGCGACTGAACTATCGGCGCAGAAGTCGATCGCCACCACCTGCGAGCACGGCCCTCGAGAAGAAAACTAAGGGTCTCCATCTTCTGCTCATCGGTGCACTGGAATGCGCGGAAACAACTCTCCATGCGCTCTAACCAATCCTCCGCATCATCGGGAGTCTCACCGCCAACTAAAGGCTTAGGCCCCATCTGCATGAAACGATGCATATCGAAACGCCTAGGACCATCCCGACGATGACGATGCTCATGATGACGTCTATGATCGTCCTGGTCACCCCATCGACCTACACTCCCCTGACTACTCCCGTCATCAAAATGGTCAGCCATCGCTACAAGATAGAATAGGGAAAATGGTAAAATGGTCAACGGAAATCCCAAAACAGAAATCTATATCCCAAAATCGTACGCATGCTCTGATACCATAAATGTAGTGACCCGTTCCAGAATCACCTACTAGTCAAGAACTAAGCATGCAACTAACTTAATTAATTATAATCAGAGATAACAGCGGAAATATGGCCAACAACAATAGTTATACAACCCAATCGAAATCGAAGTCTAGACTAACTCAAAATGAAATATCCAGTACAACCATATCGAATCAAATGGAAAACACTGAAAACTAAACCAACCAGCTACTCAACGTCCTCCTCCTGCTCCTCCTGAGCCATCCAACCTGAGGCCTGCCCCGTGGGAATGGGGTGTCCAAGAATAAACAAAACCGAGGACGTGAGCGATAAGAACGCCCAGTACAAAAATATGAGTATACAGACCTATATGAAATGCACATGCTATGATATGATACCAGGGTAGTCAAGAAACAGGAATCACAAAGGATCTCAAAATGCTCAGTCTAGAGGCGCCAAGTGGATAGTGCCGCGCGGTCCAACCTCTGGGTCACTGCATCCACTACAAGACAGACGTGGACCTAAAATGTCCCGGACCACCGAAGCCCTCCCGACCCGTCGGCCACTGTGTACTCTCGGTGTCCATGCGTCCACAAGACAGGGCTGAGCGGCCCCAAGATATAGCTTATCTCGAAAGAGATACAGCTCAACAGTAAAGGCTATCTCGAAGGAGATACGGCTCAACATGATATGCAATATGCATCATAACTCGTGACATAATAGCATGCATCATATGACATATAACAATGCAGCAAATACTCATGCAACACATATAAGAATGTATACTCAACCAGGATATCTCGGATAGTACTTTCGTACCTCTATCACAGCAAGCCTAGCCTTACGCAACACCGCTAATCAAGTCTAGCCCAAGCCTACGCATCAAAAGCATACTCAATCAATACTACCATGCTCGACTAGCAAAACCAGTACTCCCTAGTACTACCAAAGATTTAGGGTTTACCTTCGTCCGTCGACAGCCCTTTGATGTCGATTGCCTTGAAACTCAGGCGCCGCTACGCTACTACTCCTGGCAGCTCTTGGCTATCGCTCGACCAACAACTAACCCTAGAAACCTTCCAAACTCTCCAAAATGAGAGAAAACTCAAGAAATTGGCAAGTCAAAATGAGGAAATCCGAGCACTATTTATAGGCCATGTTCGGATCCTCCGAACAACACTTCGGAACGTCCGAACGCTACGTGTCCATTGGCTCTTGACAGCTCATGATCGGATCCTCCGATCATACACTTCGGACCGTCCGAACATGCATGGAAAATGACGTGTCGATCAACACTTGACACCTATGATCGGATTCACCGAACTACACTTCGGATCGTCCGAACTCTTCGGTGCTTCCGAACCCTCTTCGGTCCGTCCGATCATGACCATAGCCAAAATTACACCTTAAACCTTCTTAATCACCATTACTCCGTTAATTACCCAATTTGGAATTCGGGCTACTACACATGATGTCTTTCATTTATCGTTATTAAGGAAATATCTTCCTGATGCTTCACATGTTATTCAACCAGACGAGGCCGAACTGGATGAGACGTTGAGCTATATGGAAAAACCGATTCAGATTATTGATCGTAAAGAAAAACAGCTCAGAACAAAGACTATTCCACTTGTAAAAGTTCAATGGACTCGTCATGGTACTGAAGAAGCAACTTGGGAGACTGAATCAGATATGAGACAAGAATTCCCAGAGTTGTTTCGATAATGTAAATTTCTTATACAAGTTTTGTATATACTCCTTATTGATACGAATGAAATGCCTGTGATTTCGAGGACGAAATCGTATCTTAGGGGGGGAGAAATGTAATGCCCGAGAATTAATCACTGTTAATCAAGGATTATTGACTTATAATTTAACGTGATTACGAAAGGGCCAATTGAGACACGATTTAAGATAATCTGCGGCCATTTATTTTGAATTGCAGAATGTGTTGCCGAAGCAACACCGCACCCGCGGTGAGGAGGCAGTAGGGTATGCTATTTTTACAGAATGATCACCGCACCCGCGGTCCAGGAGAGAGCGCACCCGCGGTCAGGCACCGCACCCGCGGTCCCGAAGCTACCGGACCCGCAGTGCAACGTGTTTTGCAAAACTTGTGCCACCTCGCTGTATGCATGCATTGATATATATATATATATATATATATATATATATATATATATATATATATATATATATATATATATATATATATATATATGTAACCAGCTTCGTTTCCACTTCATTTTTCCGAGAAAAGAGTCGAGAAAAGCTTTGGGGGAAAGAAGTGAAAAATCCTTACGCCTTCTGTGAGAAATCCGTCCGTTAGATTTTGAATCCGACTTCGGTACTGTGTTCCTATCAACGCAAGCTACAATTGGACGTAAGTTTTATTACGTTTTGACATGTTTTGAAAATATGATGTTGTTAGAATTGAATACACGTCATATATGATGTTCTTGACATGTTAGACAGCGTAGAATCGAAGTCAGATTAAGAAACAGACTGATTATGGAATTGTTATGAATTTCAGAATGAAATTGACTAGAATTGATGTCAGATTTGTACGGTGGTTGATTGTAAATTATTGGAATCAGTAGATATTGGTTTGGTATCACCGGTATCGCAGGATTGTCCTATTGTACTGCCAAAATTCGATAAAACAGAGATATCGTGATTTGATTAGAATATTGATACAGAATATTGATATTGTCATTGCCAGATTGAACAGTGACAGACTTTGAATCAAGACTTCGATTGTATCAGAGCGACAACAAGAAAGGTATAAATTAATGTTGATTCGGGATTGCACAACTCGAGTTAGGTTTGACTTGAGTTTCCCTAAATCACATACTTTATTTTATTGCATTGATGTTTGCAGATTATCATATTTGATATGTTTAGTCTATTGAATGATAGCAGAGCCAGAGTTTGAGTCTAGGGCAGATCAGCCTAGCTAGGGCAGAACCGCCGAGTCTTTCTCAGAACCGATAAGACTCTAGACTTACGGTGTAACGATGAACTTTAGATGTAGATCTACGTCTATTGTAGACACTCGATACAGCATACCAAAGTCTAAATTTAGATCGGGATCCCTAGATTAGAAATGAGTCCTAGATTTAGGTACAGATTTGTATCGATTCATGTAGTCAGATTTGAATACATGTTTTTAATGATTGTTTATGCTTTTATATATGTTTTATATGATTGCATTGATACATTGTTTATACTGGGATATTTATATCTCACCGGAGTTCCGGCTGTTGTCTTGTCTGTATGTGTGCATGGCAACAGGTGGGACAGGTTCAGGGTCACAGAGGTGAAGAAAGATCGAGATTAGAGTGGCGATTTCGGAGTTGGAGATAGATAGGTTTTATTACTTGATTGTAGTAGTTGAACCTAGTTTGATTTAGATGGTTTTGATTTAGATGCATGTTATACAGGATTTGTATTATTATACTGGTTGGTATAATAGATTGATTCCATTACATTCCGCATGTAAAAAAAAAAAATTAGACTCTGTATTAGAATTGATTAATTAGTCTCAATGACGATTAAGAAGATGATTAGCGTCCGGGTCCCCACATGCTTGCCCGCCTATTGCAGTGGCGGACAAATTTAAATATTTTTAAAATAGAATTTTTCTATATATATATATATATATATATATATATATATATATATATATATATATATATATATATATATATATATATATATATATATATATATTCACTTGCATTTTCTATTAATGGTTTGTCACTTATATTGTGTTCAGAGAAGTTCACTTGCATTTTGTATTCAAAGGTTTGTCACTTATATTGTGTTCAAAAATTTGTCGGTATGGATTTGATTTATTTTTCGTCTCAAGTTTTTTTAATAAAATTTTGAATTCTAATAATTTTATACCTTCTGTCAATTGATTTATTTCAGGAAGGGTAGATATTGGTATTATCGTGTCTATCTTATTAAAAGGTAAATAATATTTCTAAGTGTTGTTAAAATTATTTGTATTCAATTAATTTATTTGATGGTTGTATTATATTAATTTTATTTTATGTTTAGAATTTAAAATTATTTTTTCTGCCCCGCCTCCTGTAGTGGCGGGCAATATTTTAAAAAGAATTAACTCTGCCCCGCCTGTCGTACAGGCGGGGAGAATTTAAATTAACTCTCCCCCGCCTGTCGTACAGGCGGGGGAGAATTTAAATTAATTTCTCCCTCCCCCGCCTCCCCTACAGGCGGGGGAGGTGAAATAATTTGCTCCCCCACATTTGGAAGGGCAGGGGAGTAAAAGTTTTATTTATTTTTTACAATATATTAATAAGTTTTTGAAAAGTACGATAGATTGTTAATAGAGAATAAAAGTGTTATAATTTGATAAAAGACCCCAACATTGAATATTAAAAAATAAATCACATAGAAATAATAAATTTAAACTACAAAACAATCTCATGGGAATAATTCATTTTTACGTCATAAACTTTGTGCTTCTTCCCGATTTCGTCCCGCTAGTTTTGTGTGTGTTATTTAAATCTCTTAAATTTCACATTGTGTTTCATAGGTTTGTTCGACCCTACCTAAATGGGTAGTGCCCCAAACCATTGAGGAGTTGATATGTGTCAACTCTTCATTGCATGAAATTGACACATATCAACACGTCAATGGTTTAGGACACTATCAATGTGAGTAAAATCGAACAAACTGTGTCGTACCGAGATTATTTCACCCTGCCTGTGCAGGCAGTGCCTGCACGGGAAGGGAACGGCCCGGATCACTCCACATGAGTGATCCGGGCCCACCACCATGTATTAAAAAAAAAAAAAAATTGACTCGGATTTTTCCGAGCCGTTAGATCTACCCTGCGGGCAGTGCCCGTAGGGGTAGGGTCTACTTTACCGTCGTACCGTCACTTAAGGCACGATGAACTTTGCACATTAAGTGCACATGGGTCCATTCCCTCAAAATTAAATGGTACAACCCTAATCCTAATTTCATTGTGCACTTTCTACGAAATCCCTATCCCAAGTCGTTGAATAATGTGCATATTAAGTGCTTGCGAGCCCATCTCCCAAACTAAACCGCGCAATAATAGTAACCTAACTTTGTTAGTTACGATCATGGCTATATCAATCTTGGGTCTCGTGTCCCATACGCCATTACCTACAATATTATCTCACATCTTGAAGTGATTTCTTTTGCAATATTCCCTAATACTCGAAATTCAGGATCTACAGGCTTAAGTATATAGGTTCTTACCGTGTAAGAACCAATTCATGAGCTACTAGAATTCTCTTATGGGCTTTCTCATTGATCAATACTCAGGCCATATTTCTGAACCGTTGAGTCAAAAACCACCCGCATTCAATTTGTTTTATTGCAGTTTGGAACATCACAAGAAAATCATTAAGCAAGAATGCATGAAATTGATGGACATTGTGATCTTCCCAATCATATTCCAGAAAAATCGTCATCTTCCTCCTCAACAACATTTTCCGGATTATCTCATCTCCTTCAACATTAACTTTTTATGACGAACATTTGTTTCACCAACCACGAGTCTTAAATCAATTGCACGGAAATCAACTTTTTAAATCAGAAACAGTATAAAAAACAATCGAGTTATTAGAAAATTAGTAATAATCATTAGTTTAAAAACTCCTAATAAATAATAGAATCATGAGAAAATTGAAACAAGAAAAATATGTCCCTTGAATAATCAAATTTAAATAAAGGGAAAAAAACATAAAGCCATTAAAATCCCTCAACTCTCACTTTGTATCGATCGGCAGACTTTGCACCTTGATTTCATGGGTCAAAATTAAAATGATGCAGCAACCCAAACCCTTACACTGTCCTTCCTGCGAAATTCCTCACCCAAGCTGGTGAAAATTGCACGTTAATTAAGAGCACGAGAGTTTATTCTTCCCAAAGTAAATGATGCAGCACTTCCAAACCTAATTCCATAGTACCATTCCTACAAATTTCCTCTCCCAAAGTCCATCATCGTGTACTTAATCTTCGGTACCTTGATGACTAGAAGAACTTGCTAGGAGGGCCTATGTCCATCGAGCAAACCTTCGAGAGATCCATATATCACTCATATGCAAATACTGCAATGCCTCTGTGGTTGTTAATCATGGCCAAACCTTGAGGACCATGTTGGTAATCTCTAGTACAAAGTACTTTGCCAAGCTCCGTGGTCCATCAGCTTTCGACACCACATCTTTACCACTGCGACTTACGCTGGAATTTTGAGTAGTCGAGCCAACAACCTCTTCATTATACATGCATTCAACTTGTTTTATTGCATTTTGAAATATCACAAGCAAATAATTAATCAAGAGTGTCTGAATTAGCTGATGGGCCCTATGATCTTCCCAATCATATTCTGGCAAATTTTCATCTTCTTATCGACAACATTTTCTGATCTTAAAGCTGATGATATCATCTCCTTCTGTTAGCTAGTGTTAGTAATAAGAGTTGGGTCATCACCATAAACAGATTTTGCCTTATTACGTTTCTTTTATGGTACAGTTACTATAAATAGGTGATGTTTTGTATCTGTAAAGACCAATGCATGAATGAAAATGTATTCACAGAAACTCAGTTCTTCCGCACTTTAATATGGTATCAGAGCCCGGGTTCCACCGTAATGTGTTAGACTGCCTATAATTAGGCCACCCATTCTGCCCATAATTGGATCATTTGTAAATTCCACGTTCCAGATGTTCATTTCTGGACGTGAGAGGGGTGTCTTAATTGTCCCACGTCGGTTAGATAAATAACCTTGGAGTTGTATATATGGGCTTGGACAATCTTCCCCCTTGAGCTAGCTTTTGGGGTTGAGCTAGGTCCAAGTTCTAATCTTAACATGGTATCAGAGCGGGAAATTCTTCGGTTCTTGTGATTCTTTTTTTTCGCAGGCCAGATCTCGCTTATCTTGCTGCAATTAATTGAGTGTTCATCACATTGTATCGAATTGTGGAAGCGAACTCAGGATCCAACTCGCGATTGAGGAATTTTCTTCGATAATCATCAAGACAACATCTGGATCTAGCTCGCAATTGAGGTATTTCCTTCGGCGATACTTTCACAGGTTGTTTGCAGCCTTTTGAATTATCTTCCCTGATTTCGTGATGGCAACCTCACGATAATCTGAGAGCGTCGCAAAAGTTGTCAATCATTTCACGACGTGTAGCAAGTGTTGCCGAATGTATTTGATGGAAAGTTATTTCATCGGTACATTTATATAGATTATATATATATTATAAAATACTTTTTAGTGAATTAAGTATAAGTTTGTTAATTTTTAGTTGATTAATATTTTTTAAATTCATTTCGCTTTTAGATTTAAATGTTTTATAAAAAATTAACTTAAAAAATAATATTTAAAATTTTATATTATTATTTAATTACTAATTTAAATAATTGTTCAAACTGAATAAATGAAATAGAAATAATCGAGCCATTTTTGTATGAAACAAATCAAACCGAAGTTTTCAGTTTTTAAAATCGAAAACCAAGAAACTGAAATCACATTGTGTCAAATTGAACCGAACCGATCGAACCGAACCAAATGATTAACATATATCAGATATTATATACGTGAAGTGGGTCAACTCGACTCATATCTACAATAAAAAATAATACGTTTGACATAAAAAAATATTTTTCATGTGTCGGATCGAAAAAAATATTGCTCACAAAATTGACTTGTTGGACAATGTAACGAGAGTTTTTACGTTAAGATTTTTGTGCCAATTATTTTAAAAAATTTAAACTTGTTACATTTATAATGAAACATCTTCCACGTATGAAAAAAAAAACTTTTATTTCATTATTATTTTGACTCATATTCAGTTTTTGTTTGGTAAAATTTATTATTTTATAACTCAATTTTTTTATACGTATTATATATATATGTATTATAAATATATATATATATATATATATATATATATATAGTTATATACAAAATTATAATTTATATTATTTATTGTAAGTATTTTCATTATCTCACACTTCTCCCCAAATCTCTCCCGCCTCGTAGAATCCCTAAATCTCTCCCGCCTCATAAAATCCTCACGTTATTTTCTTCTATCGGGAAGTGGCTTCCTGTGAGGATCCGGATGCTAATCATTTCCTTAATCGTTTTTAATATCAAATGAAACAATTAAGTAATGTGGGACATAAATTTTTTTTTTTAAAATACACAGCGGAATCGTAATGTAAATCAATCTAATTTACATATTAAAGTTAAAGTACAAGTCTAGTACTTAATACATTTCTATTAAACTAGATTTCAATTACTATAGATCAAGTACTGAATCCTAGTCCATTTCTGAGCCCGGATCTCCACGCTATCTAGTCCAGTCTTGTTCTCTTCTTGACTCTTATCCTGTCCCACCTGTTGTAATGCACATATACAAACAGAACAACAGCCAGATAACTCCGGTGAGAATTATATTCTCAGTATAAACAATGTATACATGCAATCATAAAAACAATATAAAAGCATATAACAGATATTCCTAACATGTATCAAAATCAAAAGCATGAATCAAATATTCGTCACATGTATTATAATCCTAAACATGAATCACTATCAAGAATAAATCATATTTTAAACATGTACCATCATGAGGAACATAATTCAATATCAAGCAATGAATCACTCTCCGTGATTCTCAGACTCAGACTCGACTCAATCCTAATCTAGGGATCCCGTTCGGAATAAGAACATACACCCACCTACACTCCCGATCGGGGTGGTGGCATGTTCTTATTCACGGACTTTGCCTCTTTCCATATCGAACACCAGTAATAGAAAAGACTCCAGTTCTATCCACTCCGATATAGCCAAACGTCCGGTGTCCTGACCTAACCGTCATGGACTATGGCCCTACCGCCAATATCCTATCTTGCGACAAAGTGCCATGGGCCAGTGACGAGTCCTCACTATACGGCCCTTCTGTCACAAGATCAAATGTCTACGACTAGGCACAACCACCTATGACTCAAGACATACATTGTCTATAAATCCATAGACCCAAGGTATCAATCATATTCGATTGCAAATAATAATGCAATAAAATAAAGTATGTGATTTAGGTAAACTCGAGTCAAACCTCACCCGAGTTGTGCAATCTCAACTCAACATTAATTTATACCTTTTTCTTCTCGGTCTGACGAAGACGAAGTCTCGAATTCAACTCTGTCCATACCCACTCTGGCAATGACAATATCGAACAGGCACAATATCAATATATAACTCAATTCAAAATATGTTCTGATCAATACTCAAATCAACATACAATCTGATCAATGTCAATCGACATACCGTACAACAATACAATCTCAATCAATCGTAAATCTGACCAATATCAATCTACTGAGGTTTCGACGACATAACAATACAGTCTTGATAACCCCGTCAATCTCAACATCACAGATATAATACCAGACTCATAATCAATATCGATACAACTCATAATCTCAACGATAATACGAATCTGATATCGAATCTCAATCAAATCAACTCCGAAATTCATAATAATTACATAATCAGTCTGTTCTTCGATTTGACTTCAAATATACGATGTCTACTGTATCAGAAACACCATACATGATTCTTATTCAATTCTAACAATATCATACTTTCAAATCATGTCTAAACGTGACAAAACTTACGTCCAGTTGTAGCTGTCGTCGCTAGGAACTCGGTACTGTACTCGGATTCAAAATCAGACGGAAGGATCGAAATATAAAGGCGTAAGAATTTCGACAAAGTTTCTCGTTTCTTTTCCAATATTCTGAAGAATCGTACGGTTATACGTATATATATATACACACACACACACGCATGTAAGGCAAGTGGCTCGTTCCTTTGTGTAACACGTCTCGCGCATATGCGCCACTTTCCTCGGCGCATATGCGCGAGACACAAAGTCTCGGCGCGTGTATCTCGGTCGTTCTCGCGCATATGCGCGCCTTACCTCAGCGCATATGCGCGAGGTTCTCTGGACAAAGCATACTACAGCTCGTTCATATGTGCGCCATCACTACGCGCATATGCGCGGGGTCTTCTGCCCAACTCGCGCACATCTCGCGCATCACATCACGCATGTGCGTGAGTGGCACCTCCCTCGTACATAATTCGCGTATTTTCTCGTCTTTTTTCGGTCTGATCCGTTCCGTCTTTAATCACATCAATTAATCAGTAAATCATTTCAGATTAATCTCAGATTAGAGTATCAAATTCTCGGGCCTTACATGTCTCCCCCCATAAGATATGATTTCGTCCTCGAAATCACAGGCAATCGACTTAGATATCAAATCAGATACAAGAAGGAGATATATACAAAAGTTAAAAGAGAACTCACCTCCTTAAAACAATTCTAGAATTTCTATTTCATCTCGGATTCTGTCTTTCCGGTAATCTCTTTAACATTCTGTCAGCTTTACTGTATTTTCAACAGCAGCATAGTCTTCATTCTGAATTATCTTCCTTACATAGGTTCCTGATTCCAGACTGGAGTAATCATTCAAGAAATATAATATCATAATATCCCTCAAAATAACTTGCGATGGAATAATATTGGATATACAACATCCGTATATACCAATCAACAGCTCCTAACAACTCAATCTCGGCCTCAAATATCAACAGTCATCGTCCGACGTTGGCATATTTAATATCAATTCCCAAGCTATCTTCATTTGCTTCTGAATCAGTTTCATTTTCTTTATCAGATCTTTGATTTTATCAAATTCAATCTCAGGCATCACCGCCATATCATCCCCATACAAAGAAAATCCGCAGTTCTCACTGTACAATACCTCGATTAATGCTATCTCGATACTCATCTAATAGCTATTATTGTACAATAATTTATAAAGTGACAAGACATCAGGTCACTAGTGCTAAAATCCAGCACTACCGTTCCTGGATATCTTCCAGTATCTAGATAGTTCGCTCCGACTATCCTTCAATCTATAAACCATAGATGAAAAATAATGCTATACATTCTGCCAAAAGTACAACATTAACCAAAAATCACGGTATGATATAGTCAACTCTTGCATTCAATACAATCTGACCCCTTTTCTGACATACCTCTCAGTCGTCTAGTCATATCTGTACGTCATCCTGTACAATATAACATATGCAGATTTGAACAATCGTTCAATCATAACCACATCCTGGTACAGTCTTGGAAAGATTTCGGTAAGTCTATCACCAGATCCATAGAATTGTACTTCTATTTCTATTCAGGAATCGATAATCTGTATAACCAGTCTCCTGGTTTTTTATCTTCCTGTCTTCATCTGTCAGGGATTTAGACATTTCAATACAAATTCTGACATAACTGATTTCATTTGTTTACATCTAAACTGTCCGTTCGAATTATCACACATTTCTTGTTACCAGAATAATACTGAATCTACTACTGTGTGCATCTGACAATACCTGTCATTTCAAATTCGAAATATCTGGCACAAACAAATCAGCTAATGATATAAAATAAAGCATTACCTACCAGGAATTCTGATTGACACACTGTTCTGACTATCGAAATCATGTTCTGAACAATCTGATCAAACTTCTAAACTGCTGTAATTCTCAAAATCAGCTCTAAGTCAAAATCAGCTCTGATTCGGCTTGAACTGTATATAATCTCAACAATATACCACAATTTGTATCAAACACGTATTCAGAATAACAACAATATTGGATCAAATTCAAAGTATCAATTATCGATACTGATCTAGTATACTCGTAGAAAACAATTCCTGATAATACTGTCGATCTGACTAACCGATTCCATTTTCAACGTTGTTTAGATCAACTGCTATATCATCTTCGAATGTAATGTCCCCCAAACAATATAATCTGTCTCAAATACTATTTTAGAACAATAACAATACTCAAGCAATTCAAAACAACAGTCATATACCAGAATCTGCTAAACTCAGGGAAATATGAATTTCTAACATTTCTGACAGTTCTGACATCGGTGTCATTCTCAGCCACTGATCACGGTTTTAACTGTGCTAAAATCAATCAGTATACCAGATTCGGATATTACATACCACAAATACAATCTGTATCAATCAAGATTCATATCTGAACAGTTTATGTATAACAAAATCTCAGTTCTCAGATCATTCAATATAAGATATTCGATTCAGACAGTCATATGCCACGAGTATATCAAAATATCATAGATAGACATCATAAAATTATCGGAATACCTCTAAACACATGATTCATCAACCCAAATACAGAACTGAAGTATCTTGCAACGAAACACTCAATCAGATATAACTCTCAGGTAGTAAATCTTCTAACTGATAATTCAATTTTCTCAATTCAATCAGTGTCGTTCTGTACGGAATTCTAAAATAAAACCAGTACCTGGTATCGAATGAAGGCTGAAATTAATCTTCCTGATATATTACAAACCCGAAATTTCATCTGGGAAAACTTTAGCAACTCTCCAGCTACTGGCAAATCAGTCCATTGTATGCTCCATTTCAGTAATCAACTGAATACATAAGGAATAACTCCATTCCTTTCGATAATCATCGAATCACAAATAATACGGAAATCAAAGGAATTAAAAATCGAAAATCCTTACCATACCTCGTTCATTTTTCGGCCATTTCAGGTCCGAATCTTACCATCTCCTGGCCAGAATCTACAATAATTCTGTACCTGATCAATATATTAATCATGCAGCCAAAATCAGACAACACAAGTACAGTACAGTCTAACTCGATTTCATTCTCCTCTTACTGTAGTATACTATATTTAAATGAATGTCACTGATATCAAACCTTCTCCCCAAACGGTAAAGAGATCAATACTACAGTAAGTACAGACCCAATAGATAAAGCATGTCTCAATGCAATTCATACAAAATCATGTTTAGGATGTATTAATATCTCTTAATACATATGCAAATAATCATAAAAGAACAGTTATCTGCCACTATATCATTAAGTTCATCCTGGGTCTGTTCATCGGTCACTGCAACCAGATGCCTCTACTCTCTGGAATCTTCGGGAACCTCGCTGTGGACATACTCTAGCAAAATGTCCGGGTTGTTTGCAGATACGGCAACTACCAAATACTCCTTGTCATTTCTTAGTGGGATGTCTCCCTCCGCAGGTGCTGCAGTACACTCCGGTATAACTCTGACTCGAACTGCTGGAGCTAGAAAGACTGCTGCATAACTTCTTAAACTGCTTCTTTCAAGCTTTCAAATAGTCTTTCCTTTCACTACTACTACTACCAGTCTCAGGTCCGAGAGGTGGTTGTTGTGGTCTCGATGCTAGAGGCACAAACGAAGCTCCTTTCTGTCTTATCAGACTGGCTTCGGCTCTCTTGGCCCTACTCAGAGCTTCAGCAAAAGTATAGGGTCGGCCTATATTCACTAATGTCAATATCTCAGGATTCAATTCCTTAACAAATTGATCAGTCACAACTTCATCATTCCCAGCCACGTGAGGAGCAAAACGTAGAAAGGTAGAAAATTGAGCAACATATTCTTCAATGCTTAGCTGACCCTGTTTCAAATTTTCAAACTCTGCCCTCTTATCTTCTTGGTACGAACTTGGGAACAATCTTCGATAGAACTCAATTTTGAAGATCTTCCACGTAATCATTGTACCACGCTGCTCTAAGGCTTCTTTGATGCAATCCACCAACTCCTTGCGACTTCTTGTAACTGATGTCAAATCAGTTTAACTCTACGTTCCTCAGGGTACTCGAGTGAATCAAACAATATCTCTATATCATCTAACCAATTCTCACAATCAACAGTCGTCTCAGTACCCCTCAGAATTGGCGGTTGGAATGACTGAAACCTACTCAACTGTATTTCCATTGGAGTTTCTAACACATCCATCTGGTCAGTCGAAGTACTACCTCGTTCCGAAATTCTTCTAGGGGGTATATCTGATAATCACCAGAATTATCAATAACATGAGACAAATCCGTCTCAGTCCCTTCCTGATCAGCTAACCTCTGATCAAGAATGGGTTCTGATTCGTCCTCAAATACTACATATTACCACATAAACTCAGATATTCAGGTAACATGTATTTTCAAACAAAAAATTAAAACATAATATCATGCTAGCACACACAATTTAATTCAACATTATAATAAATCACATGCTAGCAATCAAAAGCAGGAAAGAAAAACCTCAATCTACCCCGCTCACTAACCTCTATCTCAGTCTCAAGAACCTACAGTTCTAGAACCTATTGTTCTGGAACCTAATGCTCTGATACCACCTGTTGTGGGACCCGGACGCTAATCATTTCCTTAATCATTTTTAATATCAAATGAAACAATTAAGTAATGTGGGACATAAATTTTTTTTAAAATACACATCGGAATCGTAATGTAAATCAATCTAATTTACATATTAAAGTTAAAGTACAAGTCTAGTACTTAATACATTTCTATTAAACTAGATTTCAATTACTATAGATCAAGTACTGAATCCTAGTCCATTTCTGAGCCCGGATCTCCACACTATCTAGTCCAGTCTTGTTCTCTTCTTGACTCTTATCATGTCCCACCTGTTGTCATGCACACATACAAACACAACAACAGCCGGATAACTCCGGTGAGAATTATATTCTCAGTATAAACCATGTATACATGCAATCATAAAAACAATATAAAAGCATATAACAGATATTCCTAACATGTATCAAAATCAGAAACATGAATCAAATATTCGTCACATGTATTATAATCCTAAACATGAATCACTATCAAGAATAAATCATATTTTAAACATGTACCATCATCAGGAACATAATTCAATATCAAGCAATGAATCACTCTTCGTGATTCTTAAACTCAGACTCGACTCAATCCTAATCTAGGGATCCCGTTCGGAATAAGAACATACACCCACCTACACTCCCGATCGGGGTGGTGGTATGTTCTTATTCACTGACTTTGCCTCTTTCCATATCGAACACCAGTAATATAAAAGACTCCAGTTCTATCCACTACGATATAGCCAAACGTCCGGTGTCCTGACCTAACCGTCATGGACTATGGCCCTACCGCCAATATCCTATCTTGCGACAAACTGCCATGGGCCAGTGACGAGTCCTCACTATACGGCCCTTCTGTCACAAGATCAAATGTCTACGACTAGGCACAACCACCTATGACTCAAGACATACATTGTCTATAAATCCATAGACCCAAGGTATCAATCATATTCGATTGCAAATAACAATGCAATAAAATAAAGTACGTGATTTAGGTAAACTCGAGTCAAACCTCACCCGAGTTGTGCAATCCCAACTCAACATTAATTTATACCTTTTTCTTCTCGGTCTGACGAAGACGAAGTCTCGAATTCAACTCTGTCCATACCCACTCTGGCAATGACAATATCGAACAGGCACAACATCAATATATAACTCAATTCAAAACCTGTTCTGATCAATACTCAAATCAACATACAATCTGATCAATGTAAATCGACATACCGTACAACAATACAATCTCAATCAATCGTAAATCTGACCAATATCAATCTACTGAGGTTTCGACGGCATAACAATAGAGTCTTGATAACCCTGTCAATCTTAACATCACAGATATAATACCAGACTCATAATCAATATCGATACAACTCATAATCTCAACGATAATACGAATATGATATCGAATCTCAATCAAATCAACTCTGAAAATCATAATAATTACATAATCAGTCTGTTCTTCGATCTGACTTCAAATATACGATGTCTACTGTATCAGAAACACCATACATGATTCTTATTCAATTCTGACAATATCATACTTTCAAATCATGTCTAAACGTAACAAAACTTACGTCCAGTTGTAGCTGTCGTCGCTAGGAACTCGGTACTGTACTCGGATTCAAAATCAGACGGACGGATCGAAATATAAAGGCGTAAGAATTTCGACAAAGTTTCTCGTTTCTTTTCCAATATTCTGAAGAATTGTACGGTTATACATACATATATATATATACACACGCATATGCGCGAGACACAAAGTCTCGGCACGTGTATCATCTCGGCCGCTCTCGCGCATATGCGCGCCTTACCTCGGCGCATATGCGCGAGGTTCTCTGGACAAAGCATACTACAGCTCGCGCATATGCGCGCCATCACTCCGCGCATATGCGCAGGGTCTTCTGCCCAACTCGCGCACAGCTCGCGCATCACGTCGTGCATGTGCACGAGTGACACTTCCCTCGCACATAATTCACGTCTTTTCTCGTCTTTCCCGGTCTGATCTGTTCCGTCTTTAATCACATCAATTAATCAGTAAATCATTTCAGATTAATCTCATATTACAGTATCAAATTCTCAGGCCTTACACTTCCATTGAAAGATTTACATAGAGCTGTTGTTAACAGAAGAGGTAGGGCCGGATTTCATCGACATCGAATCTGTTGAGGTGAAGAAAGCTGCTAATTTTATTTTCCCAATCTTTGATTGTCAATTTTTAAACATTTAGATTTATTATATAATTATGCACTTTCTATTTCAAATATCAAACCCCTCTACCGAAGATTATTGGGCAAATGATTACAATATTATTGGGCAAATGATTACTGTTAAGGGTATTTGTTGTTATTCTTTATGTTTTGTCGATTAGGATATTTAATTGAAGTTATGGTGCACGAATAGGGTTCTATGGTTTTGCCGATATGGAATCGTGATATGCAATCAGTTGGTGATCTCTTACTCTTTTCCTTTTGTTCATTTAAATGGCTGATGGTGAACGAGATTTTTGTTGGAACTTATGGTTTAGCGAATGCAGGCTATTATGATGTCTGATTAGAGTCTCTGCGTCCTTAGGGTTCGGAAATTTATGAATGGTAATTGTAATGTAAATAATTTGTTTGTATGTGATGTATTTGTTAGTTGGACAGTAATGTATGGAATCTTGTTGATTTTCATGTCATTGAATGAAACTTAATGTATATATTCTGTATTCGTTGACTCTAGTGTTAATATTCAAGTGCAAATGGTTTGACACTGATACTAGGAAGAGAAGAATGCAAGTAGACAATATATTCACGAGCATCTATACTGGGGCAGAATGGTACAAGAATGATCCATTTATACTTGCATCGCAGGCGAAGTTAGTATATTACTTGAATGATATCAAGAATGGACCAATGTGGAAATTGGTGCGGTCTTATACACCACGTAATCTATGGGACTATCCAAATGTTGAAGTTGAAAATGATGTTGGCACAACTAGTTCTCATTCTCACATAGTGCAGGAATTGAATTCACAATCATTGCAATTGTTGGTAGAATTACCAGAGTTAGAGAATACCAGCTTCCATCGTGATGATGTTGAATCAACCGAGGTTATGAATATCGATCATTTGTTGCACAATTTAGGTGATTTTGTAGTAAGTGATGACGATTTTGAAGACGACACATTAGAGGAATACGAAGAACAAGATGATGGTACTGTAGAAATTGACGAGGATGATGGTATTGAAAATGAAAATAATGACACTACTTCAGACGAAGTAAGAATTATATTTTTCATACTACTGTCGGTTTATATGTTCTCTATATTATTGGCCATTATTCAATGATTTTCGATGTCGTTAATTTATTCATATTATTCATTTTATATATATATATTTTTACAGGATGTCTAGTTTCATGCTAGTGGTTCTGGTACTGGAGAGGGTGGATCAGGAGGGGATGGAGGAGGCAGACAGACAACATGGAGACGTCAATTTTGTAGTAAAGTTCTCGAGAAAGCATTGAGAAAGCGAAAAAATGATAAATTGGAGGTTGAGTTTGAAGAGTATACAGGGGGTAGTGTTGGAGAAACTAGAAAATGGTTTAATAACTTGATAGCTCAAATAGTCTGAGATACAATATCTCCTCGTATTACAGCTTGGGAGGATGTCACTTTGGTTGAAAAATAGCTCATCTTTGATCTTCTTGACGTAAGTTTGGAAATTTACATTATGTTATTTTAATGATATAAAACTAAGAATTTATGTATTAATGACTTGGTTTTTTTTTTTTGGAAGAACAAATTTATATATCCAAAGACGAGTGTGGTGAAGGCAGAGGTAGAGCGGCTCACCATGAGAGCACTTCGAGAACGAAGATGTAAGATGAGAAGGAACTGGAAGCAACTCGATGGGTTGCAAAATAAAGATGCACCAAAGAGAAAGCTATATAAGGGAGTAAGCCAAGATGATTGGGATTTTCTTTGTGATTATTTTGGAAAGAAGAAACAAATGGTTAGTAATAATTTGATTAGTTGATAAATATTTATTACTTTCATTAATATTATTCTTTATTTTTGTAGGAAAAATCTAAGAAGAATACAAATAACCGGTTTTGTAGACCACTTGAAGGCGCTCATGGATCGAAGACTTTGGTTCAACATTATCACGCTGCTGTAAGTTTTAGTAGAAAATAATATTTATTTTTATATTTTATATTATAATAACCGTTTTATTTTTTAAGGCTGATCTTGTGACGGGAGAGCTTCCGAGCGTGATCGACACCTTTGAGCAATTGTTTCACAAAGAAGGAAAATGGAAGAATGATTGGGCAACACAAAAATATGTAAATGTCTTTTGTTATTTTTTTAGGGGAGCCATGAATATTAATTGTTTTGTTTGTGACATGCGCCTATTTTTCCCTCTCGATGTATATGTGTATTGGTTTTCTATGTTCATTGGTGTATCTATTTTCTGGGTTTTGTTGTTGGTGTTTTTGAGTGTCATTCCTTCGAATATTTTGTTTATTTTATGTTTTTGGATTTTTTGGCATGGTCAAGCTTATTTGCTTAGGTCAGAGAGAATAATGGATTGAAATCTGTTAAATGATTTATTGTTTAGTTTTAGAGCATATTTTCTTTTTTTACATTTTATTTTTAGTAACAATGATTTTTTTAAGTTCTAATAATTTAATTTCTTTTAAGGATGAAATGGTGGAAGTTCGATCGACTCAGCAAGAGGATGAAGTGTCTGTCTCTACTATTGATAATGTGCATAAGCCCAAAGATGTTAATATCATGACACAAGTCTTAGGCTCACGATCTCGCTACGTCAAGGGTTTAGGTCCATTACCTAAACTATCTATAGTGGGTGGTCCTAGGGCCACAAACATCAGCTCAAAGCATAATGATGACGGTGAAAAAATTATGGCTCTGCAACAAATGATCGATGCGCAAAATGAGACTATCGGTGAGCAGCAACAGACTATAAGTGAGCAGCAACAAAAATTTGATGCATTATTGCAACACTTGCAACAGGTCATTCCTGGTTTCTCTTTTCAGCCTCCACCGACAGGCTCTTCAACTTGATCTCTTCCATCGCTTCCCTCGCCTCCAGCAACGACAATGTGGTATTTTTTTTTTATTTTGCAACAACGACTATGTAGTTTTTTTAAAAAAAATTTGCAACATTATGTAATTAGTATTTGAGTAATGTTGTTTTTGGATATTATTTGATTAGTTTAATTTGTTTATATTTTTGAAAAATATTTGATTGTTGAATAGTAAATTGCACATCTATTAAATTTTGTTATGTTTCATTATTTTATTTGATATTCATATTTAATAGACAAAAATAATATTAATGACACATTTTGGCAATGTTTTTATGGGATGAATAAAAAATAGAAAAATTGATAACGCTAAGGGCGTCGCCAAATGTTTAATATATTTCGTCTTGCGTCATCGAATAATTACAATAATATAGGAAAATAGAATAAAAAAATACATTTCCCGACGCAAAGAAGGCGTCGCCAAATGTTTAATATCTTTGGTCTTGTGTCACCGAATAATTACAATAATATAGGAAAATCGAATAAAAAAAAATACATTTCACGACGCAAAGAAGGCGTCGCCACGTGATAATACTTTTTGGCGGCGTGTGGAATCAGTGTCGCGAAATGCATACAATGTTAGTGGCGTTTACTTTCCGCGTCGCCAAAGGGCCGATTGACATTTCCCTACAAACAATTGGCGACGCAACTCGGCGACGAGTTTTGGCGTCGCGAAATATTCGGCGGCGTGTTTCATTTACATTTCGCTACGTTGGTCAACGTTTCAAAATGTAAAATTTCTTGTAGATGATCTTCCCAATCATATTCTGGCAAACTTTCATCTTCTTATCAACAACATTTTCTGATCTTAAAGCTGATGATACCATCTCGTTCGAAGCTAAATTTTTGTTCCCGCAAAATTCGTTGAGAGACGAGGCAGATTCATTGGTAAAGCTTTTACCAATACATCAAAGATATTTTATCCATGTTTAAATGAGTTTTATATCTAATATAATGAAAAAATTATTTCCATATTTCTCAGGACTCTTTTATGGAATAATTTTTAGGTCAAGCCGTTGATATAAATATGTATAGTCGTACAGGGGGCTTTTGAGGAAAAAGAGAGTTTTAGAGAGAGAAGAGGCTTTGGAGAGAGAAAAAGTGTGGTAGAGAGAGAATTGGACAGAGAGCTTTTTATTGAGAAGAAAATTACAAGAAGTCCAACATATATTTGCTCTGTAGTTTTTCTGTGATCGGTGATTACTTTTGCAGGAGCTTTTCATGTGATCTCTTGAGAGGATTGGCTGAGGAGTTCTTGCATAGAAGAAAAAATACAAGAGCCGAACCTATTTTGATGAGACATTTTTGTGTGACCGGGTGATCACTTTAAAGCGCAGGAGAGCTGCTGGAGTTTGTCTCTGAACACACTCATAGTTCAGAGTTGAAGATTTTTATGTTGAAGAATTTGTGTGATTGAGTCACAGATTTACCGTGTTGTCGATTGGTGTTGCCAACACTCGAAAAACAACATTGACGCAGAGTATTGGACGAAGAGTGGTTTCTTTTGGTTTTAAGCAACACGATTTTTGTTTCATGCATCTAGTATTTACTTTGAGTGTTTGATGATGTTAATTCCTTGGAGTGACAAGTAATTTAGTTTTGTTAATCTCAGTAGTATTATTTTGGTGTAAACGATTTACATATTTTTCTAGTGAATTTTTTGCCATGAGACATCGCACAAGTATTTGTACTTGTGCATAATTTAAAACATGTATTTATTTATTTAAAGTTTACGTTTGTGTTAAATAATCAATTTCCGCTGCATGTTGTGTGCTCGTGTTGACAACACCAGAGCATAACACTAACTTCTGATACACACACTATAATTTATTTCCTGTACGTTTATGAGCAACAACCCTTTCAAGTGGTATCAGAGACAACGCTTGATATACTAAATGATTGATTCTGGTTTATTGTTGTTTTTGCAGGAAATATAACAAAAGCTCAATGGAAGTATTGGCTTCAAGTACTGCTTTTAGACCACCGGTCTTAGATGTATCGAATTATGCGTTCTGGAAAGTGAAGAAGTTCAGTGATTATCTGAAAAATATAAGATACAAAAAGAAAATAGTTCAAATACCGAAACCTCCGTTTGTTGTTTCTGAAAAGAATAAGAGACCTGCACTTTCTCAGGGACAGTTTAGGCCGAGGAATGAATTGATGGCTCGACCTGATCTTAAGATATTAGATTCAGTCCAATGCAGAGAATGCTCTGGATTCGACCATTATGCAAATGAATATGCCAACAGATTTCGTAAGAACAAAGGCATGACAGTTTCCTTGAGTGATGACGGCTCAGAAAAAGAACTGGAATCTTGTAAAGGAGAAGAGCACTCTTCCCTATCTACTGTTTTGAAGGAAAAATGTTGGCTGCAAGTCAACCCGCACGGTGTTTCCTCAGGTGTTGCAACACCAGGCCGCAACACCACTTGAAAATCCTTGTGTCTCAATGCTAAATCTCACAGTGACTCAAGTAATCATGAAATTCAGGTTACTGATTCTCATGAACTCGCATTTGAAGGTATGCCGGCTATGTATGAAGAGTTATACGAAGATTGGATCAAAAGAAATGAAACAAATTTTGTGCTCTCAAAGGAAAATATTGAGTTAAAGAGTAGCTTGTCTCGACTGGAAGTCTTGTTGAGTAGGAAGGAACTCGAACTGTGCAAAATCAAGGATGATCTTGAGAAGGCCTCAAAGAATCTTGCTAAATTCAACTCAAGTTCATCAAAACTTGATTTAATGCTAACCATGGGAAAGGAAAGCATATCTGGTCTTGGATATGTTGAAAGCGCATATGAACATGGTGAATCTTCCAACTCTGGATCAAAATCAACTGTGCTTGTAAAGGCAAGTGAAAACAGCTCTGTCCCCTTAATAGTGAAGCCTCCCATGAAGACTCTGCCAATCTCAAAGAAAGCCTCGGAACAAATGCTGAAACAAAACAGAGCTTCCTCCTCTCATTTGCAAGTTGACCCGCCAGTGAAAATGTTTCAAAGCAAGAAGCCAATGTCAACTTCTAAATCAAAGCAAAGAAAGAAACATTTTATTTGCCACTACTGTCATAAGCCAGGTCACATCAAACCTTTCTGTTTTAAGCTGAGAAATGACTATATGAATTGGCATGCAAATCAGGTGTTGCCCACTGTGTTTCCCAACACCATATGCAACACAAGAGTCAAGAAACCTCATGTGAAGAAATTTTGGGTACCAAAAGCTGTTATTCATTGCAAAGTCATTTATACATCTTTTAAAACTAACGTTGCAGGTATATGATATTTCGACAATGGGTGTTCACGCCACATGACTGGATCCAAGGAACACCTGACGGATTATGTTGAAGTAAAAAGTGGGCATGTAACCTATGGTGGTGGTGCCAAATGAAGAATTGTAGGCAAAGGAACCCTGAACCTTCGAGAGATCCATATCACTCATAAGAAAATACTGCAATGCCTCTGTGGTTGTTAATCATGGCCAAACCTTGAGGACCATGTTGGTAATCTCTTGTACAAAGTACTTTGCCAAGCTTCTTGCCTCCTTGTTCCATCAGCTTTCGACACCACATCTTTACCACTGCGAATTACGCTAGAATTTTGAACAGTCGAGCCAACAACCGCTTCATTATACATGCATTCAACTTGTTTTATTGCATTTTGAAATATCACAAGCAAATAATTAATCAAGATCAGTGTCTGAAGCTGATGGGCCCTATCATCTTCCCAATCATATTCTGGAAAATTTTCATCTTCTTATCGACAACATTTTCTGATCTTAAAGCTGATGATACCATCTCGTTCCAAGTTAATTTTTGTTCCCGCGAAATTCATTGAGAGACGAGGCAGATTCATTGGTAAAGCTTTTACCAATACATCAAATATATGTTTCCTCTTGTTATGTTACCACTTTCTTCAGCAATAGTAAGAAATCAAACCCTTTCCCAATTCAAAAGGCTACTAAAAGATACCAACATAAATTTTCTCCCGAATGAATAACAAGCAAATATTTGCACAAACTTCGCACTTTTGCACACAAAGGAAAAAAAACTTGAACATAATTCGCACATGAATTTTCGAATCATCCAACAAATACAGCTAATTAATTACAAACGAAAAGGACAGTAAAAAATAATGTGATAAAAAATAATGCACCGAAGCTATTTTGTCTTATTTATATAGGCCGATGGATAAATTTTTGGCACCAACTTTTGTTAGAAAAAATCATGTTTCTGCACGTATATAAACATGATAATCAATATGCAGGTGCGTGCTTAGGGACCTCAATCGCTCTATTTATAGGCATTTCTCATACCATCAACGAGAAAAGTCGGGAGCATGAATGTCCAAAGAAGAGGCACATGCCGTCTCAATTGTCAAAAATTTGAGACTGCATGTTCGTCAAAAATGGTAGGCTTCTTGGCCGTCGCTAATTCCTACATGCTACGTATTTTAACATGTATGTGTCATATTTCTTACATTCTTCCACTTGACAGATATATCTCATTTATCATAGGAGAAAATAAAATACATGAATCATAACGATATGTCATCTTTAAAATGATTATTATCTTCCATGTATTACAATGTATCATATATTTCAAATAACTTAATGAATAAACCCTATGTTTATTCGAGGTCCAACTTTATTGATATTTCTCGAATCAATGAATGTGTGCACAACAAATATGAGAAAATATCACATCATAGTTTCGTTAATTTGTTCTTACAACAAAATTACATAAAGGAACCAAGTCTCATTCTTTCTGTATGATCTTTAAATTTCAATGGTGGCATGCCTTTAGTCAAAAGATCTGCAATCATCAATTTAGTGTTAATGTGTTCGATAAGTAACTTCTTATCTTTAACACGTTCTCTTATGGCTAAATACTTAATGTCGATGTGCTTCCTTCGACTACCACTTTTATTATTTTAAGCCATAAAAATAGCAGCTGAATTGTCACAATATATTCTTAATGGCCTAGATATAGAATCCATAATTCCAAGCCTCGAAATGAAACTTTTCAACCATACAACATGTGAGTTGCCTCAAAACAAGCTACAAACTCAGCTTCCATAGTGGAAGTAGCAGTCAATGTCTGCTTTGCACTTCTCAAAGATACAGCTCCACCAACTAGCATAAAAATATATCCTAAAGTGGATTTTTGTGAATCAATGCAACCAACGTAGCCTAAATCAGAGTAGCCAATTACTTCCAAATTCTCAGTTCTTCTGAATACAAGCATATAATCTTTAGTCCCTTGAAGGTACCTCATGACTTTCTTTGCAGCTTTCCAGTTGTCTAAACCTAGATTACTCTGATATCTTCCCAAAATCCCAACAACAAATGCAATGTCAGGTCTAGTGAAAACCTGAGCATACATTAAGCTTCTGATAGCAGAAGCATAAGGAATGTTTTTCATTTGTTCCCGTTTTAGATCGTTCTTTGGGCATTGACTCAAATTGAATTTATCGCCTTTCACAACGGGAGCTATGCTTGATGAACAATCTTTCATCCGATATCACTCTAAAATTTTGTTGATATAGGTTTCCTGAGACAGACCTAGAATACCTCTAATTCGGTCTCTATGTATCTTAATGTCAATGACATAAGATGCATCGCCCATATCCTTCATATCAAAGTTTTTAGAGAGGAACTGTTTCACCTCATATAACAAACCCTTGTCGTTGGTTGCAAGTAATATATCATCCACATATAGAATAAAGAAATAAATCTTGCTCCCACTGACCTTCTGGTATATACATTGATCCATGGGGTTCTCAACGAATCCGAATGAAGAGATAACGTCATGAAATTTTAAATACCATTGACGGGAAGCTTGTTGCAATCCATATATAGATTTCTTAAGCTTACAAACCAATTGCTCACCATTACTAGAGAAGAATCCTTCGGGTTGTTTCATATAAATCTCTTCCTCTAGTTCTCTATTGAGAAAAGCTGTTTTCACATCCATTTGTTGCAAATATAAGTCAAAATGTGCAACTAATGCTAGAATGATACGAAGAGAATCTTTTTTAGATACATGAGAAAAAGTCTCCTTATAATCGATTCCTTCCTGCTGAGTGAATCCTTTAGCAACGAGGGTTGCTTTATACCTTTCAATGTTGCCTAATGAGTCTTTCTTTGTTTTGAAGACCCATTTACATCCAATGGGTTTTACACCATCAGGAAACTGAACAAGATCTCAGACTCCATTATCTGCCATAGAATTCATCTCTTCTTTCATAGCATTAAAACCATAGTTTTGACTGATGACAACTCATGACTTGTGAAAACGTTTCAGGATCATTTTCGGCTCCGATGTTAAAATCTGATTCTTGTAAATACACAACATAATCACTAGATATTGCTGATCTTATTATTCTAGTAGATCTCCTAAGGTTGTTTGGTTGATTAACAATTTCTTGTTCTTCATTAACAACTTGATCTACTGGATTTTCATCAGCGATTTGTGGAACTTCAGTAACTAATACCCATTTGATCTTGAGGGGTGTGAATAACGACCAATCTGTCATTTTAATAAGATGGTTGTGAATTAATGTGATCATTCTCAAGAACTATGTCATTCGA
The DNA here is from genome assembly GCF_022965805.1 of Primulina eburnea. Lineage (NCBI taxonomy): Eukaryota > Viridiplantae > Streptophyta > Magnoliopsida > Lamiales > Gesneriaceae > Primulina > Primulina eburnea. Next base: position 1,861,808 of record NC_133106.1, on the reverse strand, counting down.
ATGATCACTCCCACTAATTAAATCATTCTGAAGAAATTTTGCATTTCTTGATTCCACAATTCTAGTATTGTGAGATAGACAATAAAATCTGTACCCTTTGAATTTTTCGGCATGCCCAATGAAATATCCACTTATAATTCTTGGGACCAATTTCTTTTCATGTGGGTTGTAAACTCTTATTTCAGAAGGACAACCCAAACGCGTATATGTTGCAAACTTGGTTTCCAACATTTAAATAACTCAAATGACGTCTTTGGGACAGCCTTAGTTGGAACTCGGTTTAATATATACACAGATGTCTTAAGAACTTCAGTCCACAAGGTTTTAGGAAGTTTTGAGCTACTTAACATGCTCCTCACCATGTCCAATAATGTTCGGTTTCTCCTCTCAGCTACGCCATTCTGGTCCGGAGAACCAGGCATAGCATATTGGGCAACAATCCCATGTTCTTGGAAAACTTTGCAAACGGACCAGGTGCTTGTCCATTATTAGTGTATCTACCGTAATATTCTCCACCTCTATCTATTCTCACAATCTTAATATGTTTTCCACATTGCTTCTCCACTTGAGCCTTAAAAACCTTAAAGTTCAAGTGCTTTGTTTTTGTTATGAAGCATGTAGATATACATGTATCGTGAATAATAATCAATGAAGGAGATGAAGTATTTCGGATTTTGAAATGTACATATCTGGACAACAAATATCTGAATGTATGATTTCTAATATTTATGTACTCCTCTTGACACCTTTTTTTTAGACTTATTGGTCTGCTTTCCTTTAATGCAGTCGACACAAGTCTCAAAATCAGTAAAATCTAAATTACTAAGTACTCCATCATTCACTAATCTTTTAATCCTCTCTATGGAGATATGTCCCAATCTTCTGTGCCACAATATAGAGGAATCTTCATTTATAACACATCTTTTGATACCTCCTTGAACATGCATAATGGTGTTATTATTTTGTAAAGAAATAGAAGAAACACCAACAACCATTGTACCATTTCCAATAAGATTTGATTTATAAAATGTATTTATTGATTTATCCAAAAACTGAAATGAATAACCAAGGGGTACAAGTTTTAAAAATGAAATTAAATTCCTAGAAAAACTAGGAACATAAAAGGTCTTTTCCAATTTTAAAATATAATCACTATTCAACACTAGGCAACAAGTCCCAATAGCCTCCACATGCAAAGACATCTTGTTTCCTGAATAGATGCTCCGCTCATTTTCTATCAGCTTCCTTAGATTTTGCATACCCTGCAAGGTATTTGTAACATGGAGTAGAACCAGAATCAATCCATCATGTGTTATAAATCATATCAACCATATTAGATTCTAACAGACAAATGAAGCAGGAATACCTTTCTTTTCAAGCCAGTCCTTAAATTTATTGCAATCCTTCTTAATGTGTCCCGTCTTTTTGCACAAGAAACATTTTGATTCTTTCTTGATGTCAGGTTGGGGTGGAGTTAATCCTTTCCCTTTTGCCTTGACTTTGGCTTGCATCTTATTCTTTCTTTGTGCGGTCATAAAGACATTATCACTTGTTTCCCTCAACAACCTTCCTTCCTCTTGAACACACATGGTCATTAATTCAGTAATCGATCATTTATCCTTATTTGTATTGTAGGAAATTTTGAAGGGTCTATATTAATGTGGAAGAGTGCATAAAATGTAGTGCACAAAAAAAGTCTCAGACATTTCCACTTCAAGTGTCTTGAGTCGAGCCACTATATCCCACATTTTCATTATGTGCTCTCGCACACCTCTCACATGGGTGAGCCTTAATGAAGAGAATTACATAATTAAGGAGCTGGCAAGTGCCTTATCTGAAGACTGAAATTGTTCATCAATAGCCTTCAGTAATTTTCTGACATTATTATGCTGATCGACAGAACTATGCATACCAGCATAGATTTTGGTCTTTATGAACATTACGCAGAGTCGATTAGATCGCTCCCATTTTTCATAAAGATCAACATCATCCGGAAAGCTGTTTTCAGTAATAGCAGATGGTTCGTCTTTCCGTATAACCTAATCAATATCCATCCACTCTAATTGAAGAAGAATTCTTTCTTTCCATATTTTATAGTTATCGCCCTTCAGTTCAGGAATGTCACATTTCATATCAGAAAAACTTGCAGGTTGCATAACTGCACAAAATATCATATGCTTAAAATTTTGAGACAATATCATGTTTTACCAATATAATTCATGTTTAAAAAATCTAGTGACATAAAATTTGCATGTGGGCTAAAATTTTAATTCAATAAGATTTTTCTGTAATTTTATGATAAAACTATCAAAATGTATTTTCCTTAAATCCTGTGGGTAAATTAAGAAAAATATAATTTGATATTTCAACCTAACTAATTATATAAATATAATAAAAATCACTGTGTGGTAAAATTTATTATGTTTATATAATTGATTACAATTGATGTTCATTATGTGATCCAAATCTATTTAATACATAATTTTCCATAATTAAGAATGTTGTGGCTATTCCTCAATTATTTAAAATTATACGGTTCACTGGACAAAAATTTGACTTTACTTTAATACTTTATATAATAATTATTTAGTAACATATTCAACATTTTCCAAAAGTGCTCACAGGAAAGATAGGTAGTGCTAAGGCCCTTTAAATACCTAACTCCTAGTCAGAGCAACATTTCTAAGGGAGACCAGTGGCTAGTCAAGGCAGTTTAAACCGATCTATGAAGAACTCCCCCAAATCATGTTTTCTCATGTCACCTTATAATTATTATTCACTTTAATTATCCACATTTATGTAACTTTTTTAAGCCAAAAATTTTCATTAAATAACTTTATATTCACATTTTTACTCAATATGAACAAATACGTTCCTTATCAGTTTTTCTGTTCAATCAGAGTAGTGATAAAGTGAGGATCACATTTACAAGAAAATATGAACTCCTCATCAGTTTTTCTCTTTTATTAGAGTAGTGATAAAGTGAGGATTATTTGTTTATTTGTGAACATCTGAAATATTTTATAATATTATATTCACATCTTACTTGATATGTTCATTTTAAATTATAAACAACTCAATAAAATTTAATATGAACATAATGTGAATATTGATTTATCAATTTTCAATACAATTTGTTTTTAATTAATTTCAAAAAATAAATACAAACATAATATTAAATTTGCATGTCCATAAATAAATATCTAATATTTGATATAACACGCAAAATTAATTTGTATTAAAAATTTCACAACTTGAACCTCGAGAAGTTAATTCTCTAATTAAAATTATTTTATTATTATTAAAATAATAATAATAAATATTTCAAAAAATTAAATAATTGAAGACAAAGTCTTCAATCTTGTCTTTAACTGTGGGTCATCTTCGAAACCAACATATATATATATATATATTTATATATATATATATATATATATATATATATATATATATATAACGTTAATTATTGTTATTATTATTTTAAATAATAATAATAAACAAATAATGCATTATCATTTTCATGAATGCACTGCAGGCCATTTATTATCTCTTCACGTGATTGTATACAATTTGAAAACTTTCAACGACAAGGGCCATGCTCATTATCAGAAGGAATAAATTCGGAATGAATGTACAACTTTATCTTCTTCAAGCTTTCTGAATATTTTGTTCCAAACTTTCTCCCAAAATTTTTATCATACTCGTAAAAATTTCAGAAAGCAAATCTACATTTTTTTATATTTCAAAGTAGAACTTCAAGATGCTACCAAGAACAAATTTCCAGGTAAGTTTCTTACGCAAAATTTCAGAAAATGAAAAAAAAAAATTCAAGGCAGATGTATCATTGCTCTGATACCAAATTTTAGAAAAAATCATGTTTCTGCACGTATATAAACATGATAATCAATATGCGGAAGCGGGTCGAGAATTGCCTCCGGCCATTTTTGAATCTCACCTACTTTATTAGCTCTGAAATTTTTTATTTCTCTGATTTCCTTTCAGTTGAAGTCTTCTAAGCACTTCACCCTCTCAATAGATGGTGTATTTTTGTTTTTCTAATGTGTGTGCTTAGGGACCTCAATTGTTCTATTTATAGGCGTTTCTCACACCATCAACGAGAAAATTCGGGAGCATGAATGTCAAAAGAAGAGGCGCATGCATCTCAATTGTCAAAAATTTGAGGCTGCATGTTCATAAAAAAAGGTAGGTTTCTTGACTGTGAAGACCCGAAATCTTGCAACGAGAAAATCTATATATGTCACAGGAAAATTTGAGCTCATTTTTGGCACAACATTTTTTTAGTTCCATACAATCATAATCATGAAAATTTGAATAATCATTGCCTCTTCATTACTGACCATTTATCACTATATGGAAATGCACCAATCTTGGAAGAGATTCATGCAGCCAAAATCACTCTCCATTTGCACTCAAGGAAAACCAAAATCACTCATGAATCTCAGGTGTGTATCTTGAATCAAGAAGAGGCCACGTTCATTCGGGAGAGAAAAGTGCAATCATCACGTTGATTAAGCAATCAGCGACATTCTTGAAGTGATACGGGCTTACCTTTATAGTTGATTATTCAAGCCTATATAAGAAGCAAACTCCCTCCCCATAACTGCAAGAATCCGAATTTAGCAATTGCAGCAGCCTAGTCGAAGCTCTACCACAATCTTGTTCGAACAAAGTTCTTTTAGCATGTCCTTCTAGCGCCTTAATCCAAACGAAATCAGGTAAGTGGGCTTTTGCTATGTATTTCTTTGTAACTTAAACTTTGTATAAGTATTTAATGACATGCGTCTATGTGTGTCAAATCATTTTCGGAAAATGCTATTATATATTTTATAAAATCTCGATCGATGTACGATATTTCTTCTATTTCCGATATTCTTTGATTCTGCTGAGTTCATTCAAAAATTCCGATAAGTGTTGTTTGATACATCTGATTCTGTGGTACACTGTTATAATTCGAGTGGGATACGGAACGACAATTGTAAATTTATATGGCCCCCATCAGTGGGTATAAAACTGTGTTTCGGCCCCCATCAGTGAGTATAAAACTGTGTTTTGGCCTCACCCCTTAGAGGACTAACATATTGGGGACAATTTGACCACGGAAAACGAGATGAATAACAGTGTTTTTCGTTTGTTCTGATTCGTTCTGTTCTGAATTGTCTGATAATCTCTATTTCGCATTTCGATTCCGATTCTGATCTGATATAAGACACTATGTTTTGAAAATCAGTTTGCAATATGAGTTTTAAATTATATTTATATGTATTTGTGGTAATCGATCGGGCCCTACTTGCTGAGTGTTTCCCAAACACTCACCCCTTACATTTCTCCCCAGATAAGAATGAAAATCAAGTAGACGAGAATGAATAAGACATGCTTTGGAGTTGGTGATGAAGTTTTGAGATATGAAGATTTCTCGCTTATGTTCTTCCTAAGTTTCGATTCAAGTTGTACACCGCTTCCGCACATTTTATTTTGTTTTGGAATTTATGACTGTAAGACAAGATTATTTTGAGTTAATTATGAAATAGACTGGTTTTGGTTTATACTGAACTACGAGGCTTGTTGTTTCGCGGTTATGTGATTGTTGAACAACGTCGGTGTCGACTAACCCCGGTCTCGGGGCGTGACAATTAAGTGTATCAGAGCCGTCAGGTTCATAATCCGGCTGGGGATTTCGATAGAAAAAATTTGACGAAGTTAGATTTTGGTAAAAACTTAGTCATTCATATCCACCCCAATTTTTGATTTGAAAATTGTGACTTCCCATAGGAAACTCAAGATTTCGATTCCATTAATTTTTTCTCTCGAAGAATAATCTTCAAACCATACGTCAGTTATCGAATTTTCCATCTTTGAACCCTTTCTAAATTAAAACTCGAACGAGATGACTCTGAAATTTACTGTTTGATGACATTATCATTTTGTAAGCCTTCCAGTGTTTTTCAGGAAATGGCTTCGTACGCCTCTCGTAACCACGCTCAGTTTTTGCGTTTTTGGGAAATTCTCGTAGAATTTATAACTCCGCATAGGAAAATCGAAATCCAATTCTACCAATTGTTCCTTGATCCCGATGAATTGTTTTTAATTCATATGTAAAATATTTTGAATTTTCTTTTTGAATATTCCATTGATTCTGCACGGGATTTTTTTTATCCATATGCATAGACATGTTAAAAAAAATTAGATATGATTTTTGGGATTTATATGAAATCGATTTTGAGACTATTCTTTATATTAAATGATCAATAGAAAATTTGATATTTTTATTTTTGGATTTAAGTTAAATTAATTTTGGGACTAGTATCTGTATTATATCATCGATAGAAAGTTTTAAGTCATGATTTTTCGGGTTTAAGTTAGATTGACATTTAAGTGAGAAGGTGATACACATGACTAAATTTTTTATATTTAGGATTTTAAGCAAATATATGTTCACATATAAATCTATGTTCTTATTAATAATAATATAAATATTAATGCAATTGATTAGATCGTTTAATCTTTGTGTCTTAAATCCCTAATTTAATTTATATAAATTCTTATTGAAGAAAGAAACAATTCACATCTCAATTTTTATGTCCTCATTTTTAAACTTCCAAGTATTTATTAAGAACTAAATTTATAATACATTTCTTGGGTGGATTATATATCGCGTCTCTTTTCTAGAATCTTATTTATTCATCTACTTATTCATATCCAATCCTACCCGTATTTTAGAATTTTCATATATTGTTCAAAAATTCTTCATCAAATAACGCTTCTTTTAATTAAGCATCATCATGCCTCCAATTTTTGCAACATCATTATCGATCTATAAATTTTGAAAGCTACCTTAAACATTAGAATTTAGCCATCACATTCACCTTTATATATTTTTTTGAAATTTTGAATTCTTCTTAGCTCAAATTTCGAAAATTTCATCCCATGATCATTGTCATGCAATTAAATGCTTTTTATTTTAGAAATGTAGAGACATTCATTGACCTAAAATTTAGCACCCAATTAAGTACTAATTATAACAATTAAAATGAATTAATGGCCAAAAAAATGTTACCATACATCTTATCGAAAGTAGCTATATAAATGAAGAAAGTCACACACACACACACACACACACAAATCATAATCCTCTCATATTTTCGTGCTCCCCTTCAAGCAGGATTCTCAATTTTGTGTTCGCAATGACGACGCAAGCCAAGACCGTTAGGGAACTCGAGCTCGAAATCGAGCAACTTAGGGGGATCGCCTTCAAATAGAAGTGGGACAACTCACTTTCGACAAGAAATTTGCGGAAAAACAACTCAAAGATTACAAAGAAGAGTTGCAAGAGTCGCGAAAGTATGGTCAACAAATGTTTGCCACCTCCGAAGCTTGGTGCAACCACTATCACACTAAGAAATAGTTTTGTGACCAACTTGAGCAGGAGTTCAATGCTTATCGTCATGAAATGAAAAACTATGTGCAACAACTTGAACTCAACAACCAAAACTTGAGTGTAGAAATCGCCAACCAACAAATTGCACTCGAACATGAGCAACAACCACTAAATGCACAAGGAGAAGACGCTAACGAGGAGTTAGGAGACAGAAACGTTACTGATTAGATTAAGCTCTCATAAGTCTTTTGGAAAAAGGACACTCTCGTCCATATTATTTCTTTTTACATCTCACTACTTGTGTTTTGAAACCTATCGTATTCGTATTATCGAATTCAAGTTCAAAATTTTCCTTGAATCAATTGAACTCGAACCATAGATTATTCTACATGGATTTAAATTTCGAATTTATCAATCATTTCATATCTACATCGAGTTAACTCAAGTTTCGAGGACAAAACTTCTAATAAGAAGGGAGGGATGTGAAGACCCGAAATCTTGCAACGAGAAAATCTATATATGTCTTAGGAAAATTTCAGCTCATTTTTGGCACATCATTTTTTTAGTTCCATACAATCATGATCATGAAAATTTGAATAATCATTGCCCCTTCATTACTGACCATTTATCACTATATGAAAATGCACCAATCTTGGAAGAGATTCATGCAGCCAAAATCACTCTCCATTTGCACTTAAGGAAAACCAAAATCACTCATGAATCTCTGGTGTGTATCTTGAATCAAGAAGAGGCCACGTTCATTCGGGAGAGAAAAGTGCAATCATCACGTTGATTAAGCAATCAGCGACATTCTTGGACTGATACGGGCTTACCTTTATAGTTGATTATTCAAGCCTATATAAGAAGCAAACTCCCTCCCCATAACTGCAAGAATTCAAAATTTAGAAATTGCAGCAGCCTAGTCGAAGCTCTACCGCAACCTTGTTCGAACGAAGGTCCTTTAGCATGTCCTTCTAGCGCCTTAATCCAAATGAAATCAGGTAAGTGGGCTTTTTCTATGTATTTCTTTGTAACTTAAACTTTGTATAAGTATTTCATGACATGCGTCTATGTGTGTCAAATCATTTTCGGAAAATGTTATTATATATTTTATAAAATCTCGATCGATGTACGATATGTTCTTCTATTTCCGATGTTCTTTGATTCTGCTGAGTTCTTTCAAAAATTCCGATAAGTGTTGTTTGATACATCTGATTCTGTGGTACACTGTTATGATTCGAGTGGGATATGGAACGACGATTGTAAATTTATATGGCCCTCATCAATGGGTATAAAACTGTGTTTCGACCCTCATCAGTGGGTATAAAACTGTGTTCTGGCCCCCATCAGTGGGTATAAAACTGTGTTTTGGCCTCACCCCTTAGAGGACTAACATATTGGGGACAATTTGACCATGGAAAACGAGATGAATAACAGTGTTTTTCGTTTGCTCTGATTCGTTCTGTTTTGAATTGTCTGATAATCTCTGTTTCGCATTTCGATTCCGATTCTGATCTGATATAAGATACTATGTTTTGAAAATCAGTTTGCAATATGGGTTTTAAATTATATTTATATGTATTTGTGGTAATCGATCGGCCCCTACTTGCTGAGTGTTTCCTAAACACTCACCCCTTACATTTCTCCCCAGATAAGAATGAAGATCAAGTAGACGAGAATGAATAAGACATGCTTTGGAGTTGGTGATGAAGTTCTGAGATATGAAAATTTCTCTCTTATGTTCTTCCTAAGTTTCGATTCAAGTTGTACACCGCTTCCGCACATTTTATTTTGTTTTGGAATTTATCACTGTAAGACAAGATTATTTTGAGTTAATTATGAAATAGACTGGTTTTGGTTTATACTGAACTACGAGGCTTGTTGTTTGGCGATTATGTGATTGTTGAACAACGCCGGTGTCAACTAACCCCGGTCTCGGGACGTGACGTTTAAGCCTTGTCCCACATCTTAAAAATAAAAGATTTAAAATGAGTTTAAAATGGCTTACAATGGATTTTTATAGCAACTTGGATTAATCATTTTCGTAAAGCGAGGACGAATACGAAGTAGTTGCTATAGGGGCCCATTGTGCAGTCACGCAGGCATGGGCCCGGGCTCGGGGCTTGACAAAATGGTATCAGAGCCGGTCACCGGCGTGGAACACCGAGAAATAAGTGTTATGGGGGGCAAAGTGCTAGGTGCATGGGAGCCACCTCTTAAACCTGCGGGGCAAAGTACTACATGACAGGAGCCACCTCTTGAACCTGTAGGAGCCACCTCTAGATTCTCGGTGCTGGTGGATCGAGGGGTCAGGCAGCGACGAGGACGTCGCCTTCTGAAGGAGAGGTGATTCTGATACCTTTGTCTCACATCTTAAAAATAAAATATTTAAAATGAGTTTATAATGGCTTACAATGGACTTCTATAGCAACTTGGGTTAATCATTTTTGTAAAGTAAGGACGAATACGAAGTAATTGCTATAGGGGCCCATTGTGCAGTCACGCAGGCGCGGGCCCGAGCTCGGGGCGTGACATTGATCGTCGCCAATTCCTACACGCTACGTCTTTTATCATGTATGTGTCATATTTCTTACAACTTTATCTTATCTTTCAAGTGGATTCTGTAACCTAAATGACAATATTACACGAAAGATGCCCATAATTCTCATTATTGTTTCACACCTTTTTGCATCAAAAACATCCGCGTATCTTTCTTTTACAAAATTTCCAGCTATTGTTTTACTAAATGATGTAAACCCAATAAACATACAATTCATAATCCGTCGCACATTAAAAATAAATTTCTCGATCGAACTCCATAATTTTTTGTAAATTTTTTGTCATTATTGTCAAAATATTAAAATATGAGAAGCCAATGTTTGGGTATGATTTTAAGAATTTTATATATTGTCTATGTTGTTGTTTAATTTATCAGTATGTTGAATGCATTTGATTCTATCATAATGAATCCGTATAAATTTATTGTTATCAAATTATACAATTAATTTCATGTAATCAGTGAATACAATCACGAATATAACTCACTTATTTTTTAAATATATATGTATTTCATGTAATCAGTGAATACAATCACGAATATAACTCACTTATTTTTTAAATATATATGTACAATAAATTTTGTATTAATTAAAGAATATGATTATATCGATATTAGTGATACACGATGTCTTTTTTATGTAATTAAACTAAATTTATGTTTGTTGTATCAAAAAAATTAATCTTTTAATTTTTTTTTAAAAACAATGCCAAATAATGCGACCAATCTGGATAGAATTAGCTATACAAGACCTGACATTCTCAACATTTAAGAAACGATCGGACCACAAATAGTGCAAAAAATGATCCGATAATTCTTATTGGTGAATCAACAAAATAAGTAAGTGCAGTAAAGAAAATAACACAAAGATTTATGAATGTTCAAATACTCAAGCACCTACATACGATACCCCTTCTTTCACTTATGAAGGCTTTTACTAGAAGATTTTGGTTTTACAATACTTTGTATCCACTCCCTAAGTCAAAACCCCTAGTTCAATTATTACAATTGGTTGAGACATACAGTCAAAAAATTAATACAACACTGATGTAACATTATATTGAATCCTAAGATTTATCATTCAAATCTTCAAATGTTCTGAACAAAAACGGTTGAGTAGTTTGAGGATATGATAAATGTTCTTTGAAGTGATGAATGTTGAGCAGAAGTTAATGAGAGTGAAAATTGCTCATAAATCTCTTAGAAAATGAAATCTTTAGATTTTCGTTGTCTGCGTGTAGAATCTTGCTGTTGAAGCACTTCAGTTATTTTTGGCATTCTCTATTTATAGTAATTTTTTCATATTCTCATTTAACGTTCGACTATAGCTTAATAAATGAGCATTATGCAACAATATTGTTGTTGACTTCCTTTCTTGATTTAGCGTGCACATTAAATAATGAGAAATTTGACATTTACCAAATGTGAGAACAAACGACCACTCACAGCAAAAATTAACTAAATCTGTACTATTTGTTTTAGGGTACATTCGAATCTTATGATATCTTGTTTTGTCATGTATGGTCAGTCTACCAAATTTTCTAATAAAGTAGATGAGATTCTTATAAGACGCATGGCTAATATCTGAAGATATCTTACTCAACAGTTTATAAATGTGCTTCGATAAGGTGAATGGTTGAGTAATACTTATGGCACAGACTTGTACACTTGAGCGGTTGAGTAGATCAATCATGCTACTGATGATAAAACATGTTGAAAACTTTGCATCTTGAAACCGGTTGAATGACTTCTTCTGAATCTTTAGTAAGACGATATAGTAATACATACAAAAAACAGCTTGATCTAGTACAATAAGTCATTTTTTTTATCACCAAAACTAAGGGATTTAACAATTTTCCCCTTTTTAATGATGATAAAACATAAGCTCCAGAAACTTAATTTACAAGAAAAATGAATTTCATTGAGATAATGAATTTCATTATTACAATGTTAGAAAAACAGTCAATCCTAATACACCTAGGTGCCTAAAAAATGTCAACACTTATACTACCTTCTAAATACCCATACTACCTCCAAACTAGGAACTTTCACTACCTCCTTATCCACCACATCTCTTAGGTTGATTCTCTTTCTCTTTTCCTCTTCAGCTACTCTTCTCCTAGCTTCATCTTGTCTCCGACTAACTACTTTTTGTCTTCGCTATTCTTCTTCTAAATTTTTGGCATCACCTTTCTGAAAAGGATCCAACATTTCTCGTAGTTGGGTACCGAGGGTAGCCTGAAGATCGTCAATACAAAGCCTCGGGTCTTTGTTCATTTTGGGTTAGCTATACAGACAAAGTGACTATGCATCGTTGTTGTGTTACTTTGAAGTCATTCATGCAAATTTTGATGTCTGATTTGATTTATGACACATTTCTCATTACAGTTTGGTGAAAATTGAAGATACTGAAATCCGAGGCGATCAGATGAGCATCAAAGTTGGCCATGATGCGTCAGACCTTTTCAAGATGGAAATTGACCTATGAAAATTGTTCATAAGCCACAATCTGATTGGTTGTGTGCCAAGGGTCAACATTACTATCATTGGTCCTGACCAGTCATCTTCATGATGAGTACACATCTCAATATTCTCCATCTTATCAGCTCCAAATGTGCCTTCACGATTGGAAAGAATGGAAGATGCATATTTTTGTATGTCGAACTCGACCGATGGAGGAAAATGATAGGGAGATTTTGCTTGTTCAGTTATCTTCTGATAGGGTAGCAATTTCAGAAGTTCTTCTTCAAATATAGTCTCGAGAGATGCACTCTTCGGACTCATGTCCATGCGAGTAGACCGGTCACCAAAGAGTTCAAAATCCATCATAGACTTCACTTTATCATCTACTGAGGTCAGAGGTACCTAAGGTAGTGGTGAATCCATCGCAACAACCGTGGAAGAACGTCTTTCATGGTTTGTAAAAGTGTAGAAAGAGAAGGGTACCTTCGGTTGAGTTTCCCCAATGGTTGAAGCAGGATCAATGGTTGCATTGTCTTTAGTGGTTGAAGAGGGTTCTTCAACCTCCGCTTGCTCTTCAGAGCACTGCAAGGGCCACTGTCGGTATGTGACTAGTTGAAGCGAGTGATGTCTGGGACAATAGTTTCATCCTATTTGGCTTTCTCTTCTTTCCAAGCCTCTTCTTATTCCTCCATCCCCATTTCATTGAACATACCAAGTGCTTCACTAGCGTAGACTTCAACAGCTCTTGGCAAGAGGTTACTTGAGCATCTCAAACTCTCTCTGGTTGTTCTGAATCTTGGAGGCGATGGACAGAACATCAAAGTACATCTGTGAGATGACTGTAGCGTCATCGGGAGCTATGCAGCTTGTGGCATCAAAATTTGTCAGCTTCTGAATAATTATCAACTGTAGGAGACACTCCCTCAATTGGAAATCAATAAATTACTGCTGGTAGAGAGCTACCTCAAGTTAATCAGTATCTGGCCAGTCCAACATCTGGCTTTCAAGAATGACCAACTTCTCCAGTAGATCCTCATACAGGATGATCTTGAACATATAGAGATTCAATGTTCAAACCAGATGTCGAACATCTTCACTTTCTTGTCCACAGCCATCAACACTTGAGACAGTGTTACATCAACATCTGTTTAAACGGCTATAGGGGTATTTTTTTATGGAGGTTGCATCTACCCTTTTCCCTTATCGTTGAAGTCCATTGGGGGAACAACATAGGTAGTTGAAGAAGAAGCTCCTTCAGAAAGCGAAAGCCAGCCACCAGTCAATTGGGCTGGACTTGTGGGTCAGGCTCTGGTTGAGTCACCTCAGACACCAACTTGAGTTTTTTCTTCTTGGGCACCTTATTGCCCTTCGATCGCTTTGGGTCAGCAACATCCGAAAATTTTGATGTAGCGGTCACACAGTTTTGGGTTGGTGAAGACTTGTTTTAAATGAAAATTCTCATGATTTTCCTCTTCATCGGTCTCAAAATAGACTATCGTTGGTGAAACTTGTTTTAGATGAAAATTCTCATGATTTTCCTCTTCATCGGTCTCAGAATAGACTATCTTTCTCCTGACCAGTGCCTTAGCAGGTGCCTTCTTCCGCTTCTCAGCTTCTTGCTCAACACCTTGATCTTCAACGAATTAGCGGCAGCGGAAGTATTCCACTTCAAAAATTCTGCAACAGTCGCAACATTGAACCATTTCTTGGGACGCACCAATTCAGTAATGACAAACGTCGTCTTAACTAGTCCAAGCAGTCAAAAGATTTGCAGAGCGAAACCTTTATATTGAACCTTTACGTTGGTCATTCGCAGAGAGTTCCAAACAATATGTCAGATTAGTTGACACAGATCTTTGATGTGATCATCGCCATGTATTGGAACTTTTTCTGAGTGATCTTGTCATAGGCCACTGCATTGGTTAGGAGGGCTTTGGTGATGATGGTGGCCAGAAAATAGAATTCACTTTCAGTTCATACTTCACTACGAGAATATATATATATTAAACTATTTTTTTCAAACTAAAAATTAACGATCCCAAAAAAAACAAAAACAACAAATATTAAAAAAACACAAAAAATTAAAATCAAATATCTAATTTAACTTATGTATAATCCATATATAGATATTTATTATTAGAGATTTGATATTTACACTTCATTTCTTGTTATCTGTGTTCTATTTGTGAATAAATTCGACATATATTTTACACATGAAGTGGAGTGTGTAGACAGGGGCGAAGCCAGGATTCTTGAGTACCTGGAGTTAGCTCTATCCTGTATTAGACAGTAATAGATTCGATTAAAATCGAACCGAATTTTCTAAAATCGAATTAACTGAACTTTTTTTTCGACAAACTTTATTATAAATATCTAACAAATCAAATCGAAAAAATCAATTATTTCGGTCAGTAACACAAATAACAAAAATTTAATAATTTTTATTAAATAATCATGTTTTAAATAAAAAAAAGTCCAATATAAAAATTAAATTAAATAAATTTATATTTTATTTATTATAAAAATATTTTCAAGTATAGTTCTATTGTCCAATAAATTTTATTAGAAATTTGTATTTATATCCTTATAAACTTTAAAGTTCAATTTGTTAGGTTAACCGAAGTTTTATATTAAAAACTGAAATCGAACGGACCTAACCTATATTTTAAAAAATTTAAACGAACTTCCAAATAAACCAAATGTAGAACCAAACGCTTGTCGCTTTACCAAAAACTATAGCTGGTGGTAATGGCCCAATTCAAATATTTTGAATCGTACATCAGCTTAAACGACATAGTTCTATCGCTATACCTAATAGGGACAATTATTGCACCTCGACACCTAACCGAATTTTCAAATTAATTCATTTCGGTCTATTATTCTGGTTGAAACTGATATTTTGTTCACTATTAGATTGTAATTGATATTTACTCGTTATTTGTTGATATGCACTCTTTTAGTTTAAAAATAACTCGACAGTTTTTATTTTCTTCATCCCCTGAGTTATTTAACTAGAAATATTCAATATTCCCAAAAAATTTACAACAAAGAATTATTTTTCAAATTTCATACTTATTCAATTTTCGGTTATTATAAATAGAAAAATTACAAAACAAGTCCAACAATAATTGCACATCAAACATTTCAACCAATTGATTATTATTCTAAAATTATGTAACAATAGATTTTTATGGTGAAAATTAAAACTCCAAAATTCATATGCATCATAAGACAATATTATTGAAACTCGAATAATTATAACTAAATATTTAACATAATTTTAGAGTCATCGAATTTTTATCTCAAAGTCGCATAATTTCATAACATACGAAAATAAACCAACCAATATAGAGTAATGAATTATGATTTATGAGAGTTGTTTTATTTTTAGTTTTTAAACATGAGACTAAAAAAATAAAAAAAATAGAATGGATAAATTTGTTCTATTTTTAATATTTTTAATATGTGGCTGAAAGTAATTTAAATTTTCAAAATATTAATTTTTTTTGAAAAAAAAAAATAAGTGGGGCTGGAGCCCACCCTAGCTCTATGGTGGCTCCGCCTCTGATTATGTAGATAACATAAAATAAACGTAAATATAGTCTCTCTTAAAATTATTACATTGTGTTGTGAAAAAGTAAAAATTTATGGTAAAAAGTAAAAATCTCAAACTCTCAAAATTTACCAAACTACACACTTTATAATATTTTTCTCTCTACTCAATTGTGATTTTCTTCACAAATGAGAGATCTATTTATATAGTTTCATTACACATAATCCAAAAATAAAATACATCATTACCTACATCATCACACACAAATTTCTAACTTTACAACTCTTATTTTCAACATTCAAATATTCAACTATTACTTTTTCAATATTCAAATATATTATTTCAACACTCCCCCTTGTGATGATGATCATGATACGATGATGTCTTCAATACGTGTTTTGTACTGCCTCGTTAAAAACCTTACTTGGAAAAACCCATTGGGATAAAAACCATAGTAAGGGAAAAAGAGTGCAGTCACGTAAACTCCCCCTCATGTTGACATGAACAATTCTTCACAAATTTCGTAGATTGCGCATCCCAATATTATATATGTGCTTTCTGAATATTGACGTAGGAAGTGCCTTTGTGAAGAGATCTGATGAGTTTTCACTTGATTGAATGTGACGAACATCAATACATTTATTCTTCTCAAGCTCCTTGGTGAATGCGAAGAACTTAGGAGGAATATGTTTAGTTCTGTCGCTTTTTATGTATCCTTCTTTCATTTGAGCAACACATGCAGCATTATCTTCATATAGTATCACAGGCTTCTCATCGAATGATAATCCGCATGAAATTTGGATATGTTGGGTCATTGATTTTAACCACACACATTCACGACTTGCTTCATGTAGTGCAATAATCTCGGCATGATTTGATGAAGTTGTTACGAGCGTTTGTTTTTGTGAACGCCAAGATATTACAGTGCCTCCACGAGTAAATACATATCCAGTTTGGGAACGTGCCTTGTGTGGATCAGATAAGTATCCAGCATCAGCATAACCAATTATACTTGGATTAGCATCTTTTGAATACAAAAGTCCCAAGTCTGTCGTTCCTCGTAGATAACGGAATATATGTTTAATTCCGTTCCAGTGTCTCTTTGTTGGATATGAGCTAAATCTTGCCAACAGATTCACGGCAAAAGATATATCAGGCCTTGTACAATTTGTAAGGTACATAAGGACACCGATGGCACTTAGATATGGTACTTCTGGACAAATAATATCTTCATCATCTTCACATGGACGGAATGGATCCTTTTCTATGTTTAATGATCTAACAACCATTGGAGTACTTAAAGGATTTGCTTTATCCATATTAAAACGTTTAAGGATCTTTTCTGTATAATTTGTCTGGTGAACAAACATTCCACATTCTTTTTGTTCAATTTGTAAACCCAGACAATAATTGGTTTTTCCAAGATCCTTCATTTCAAGTTCTTCCTTCAAGTATGACACAACTTCTTGAATTTCCTTATTCGTTCCAATGATGTTTAAATCATCAACATATACAGCAATAATTACGCATCCGGATATTGTTTTCTCAATGAAAACACAAGGGCATATTGAATTATTTACATATCCCTTTTTCATCAAGTGATCACTTAGTCGATTATACCACATTCGACCTGATTGCTTTAACCCATATAATGATCTTTGTAATTTCACAGAATAACATTCCCTGGGTTTTGAACTTTGTGCTTCAGGCATCTTAAATCCTTCAGGGATTTTCATATATATATTACTATCAAGTGATCCATATAAGTAAGCTGTAACAACATCCATAAGACGCATTTCTAAATTTTCAGATACCGCCAAGCTAATCAAATACCGAAACGTAATTGCATCCATCACAGGAGAATACATTTCTTCATAATCAATTCCAGGCCTTTGAGAAAAACCTTGTGCAACAAGTCGAGCTTTATATCTTACTATTTCATTTTTCTCATTTCGCTTTCGAATAAAAACCCATTTGTATCCAACAGGTTTTACACCTTCAGGTGTAAGGACTATAGGTCCAAAAACATTACGTTTATTTAGCGAATCTAATTCAACCTGGACGGCATCTTTCCATTTTATCCAATCCTGCCGATTTTTACATTCACCAAAAGATTTTGGTTCATGATTTTCGTTATCATTTATGATGTTAATTGCCACATTATAAGAAAATATATCATCAATTTTATCTATATCTTTTCGGTTCCATATTTTTCCAGTATTAATGTAATTGATAGAGATTTCATGATTCTCGTCAGTTTGTGGTTCTGACAGAACATTTTCATAATCATGTGTTTCTTCAGGAACACCATTCTCTATTTTGTGATCATCATGTGTTTCTTCAGAAACATCATTCTTTATTTTGTGATCATCGTGTTTCTCTATGGATTTTCTTTTTCGAGGATTTTTATCCTTGGAACCGACTGGCCTTCCACGCTTCAGGCGTTTAATGACATCATGTGTAACGTACCGTACTTTCATACTCAAAAAAAATGGGGAAGAATTAAAAATTTTCTTAAATATAAAATCCATACGGTCGTCACTCAACATTCATAAGAATAAGTCTCAAAATCATCCGTCACCAATAAAATTTTGCTAAAAGAAACTGTCTCAAAATATTTCGCATCCAGATATTTAAAAATCAGAGTATTTTTAAACTTTGCACAAACGTAAACATTGCGGTCCTCGGGTCTAGCCTGCCACTCAGTCCAAGCCTGCCCCTTGGTCGCCACCTCCTGTCTCCTCAACATAGTCACCTGCATCGATCAAGTCTAGTGAGTCTAAAGACTCAACACGTATAAACTGGAATAACGAGTACTACGTAATAAAATCGCATGCAACTTTAAAATAGGACATACATAACTTGAAACTTGACTTGCGTATTAAAACTTGAACATACGTACATACATACTTAGACGTGCCATCAACATAAACTTTTCTTAACATGCTGCATACTTGAAAATACTTGAACATACATAACTTCATCATTTTGCTTAGAGGATGTTTCAAAGCAAGTGACCCATACATAATAAACGCCTGATCAGACAAACCACAGTACTGGGCTGACAGGGACGTATCCACTGCCACATATATAAGATCCCCGTTCATAATTTAACGGGCTGGTTGGTCCCCGTTCATAATTTAACGCTTTCCAACCACGATCTAACCCGTTCATAATTTAACGGGGCGGAGAGGTCCTCGGCCACGTTCACCGACTTCCAAACCCATTCATAATTTGGTCACAAGAAATTTAGCATACCTCAAAAACTTAAAATATTTTCTTTTTGCACGTCAACATACTTACTTGGCATTGAGGGATTCATTGGACTTCGATCGGGGCCGTCGCTGCTGCACATACTAACTTGAATTCACTTACTTAAATTGCATAACTTAGACGTAGATAATCATGCTTACTTACGAGTTCGTTCAATTCCTTAGGACGTTCTAAAATTCCCATGACTCGACCTTGTGAATCCTTGTACTAAACCATGACGTCAAACCTCAAAGCATACTATAAGATTTTCCCCAAAATATGAAGGACACGGACCCTGTGCCCAGGTCCGGCCCCGGGTCCGTGTAGGCTCGGTAAAATGTGTGCGAAGGAAAAAGGGGAGGCACGGACCCCGTGTCGAGGTCCGGGTAAGGGTCCGTGTACTCACTGTAATGGCGCACCAAGGGAAAAACAAAGACACGGACCCCGTGCCAGGGTTCGTGTGACTACGATTTTCTGAATCCTGCGAGCAACTTCTTACATTATGCTTATCCCACTTAGCTACACCAAGTAGGCACAAAGTCAACACCCCAAAACACGTCCTAGGATGCTATACTAGTGCACCAAACCAAAAACACGTCCTAAACCAATTACTCTCATCTCATGGCAAGTATAATTCAAGAACATGGCTTTGACATCAAAATCATCTCCTATGACCTCTTACGGACACCAGTGCCTATCGACGTTAGTCAACCCACCGAATATCGACCCGACATCATAACAATCATACCTAAGTGCAGCGATGATCACCCGTCGATCCCCAACAAAGCCTGCAACAAAGAAACTTCAAGAACACAATTTTCGTAAAAGTCGCAGTTTGAGCAGTCCCACGAAAAACGCTATAACTCACTCAATTTTCATTCAAAAATCTCGAATTTTATATCAAATCGAAGGCGTCAAAAAGTTCTGCAATTTTGTAGTTGAAAGGTTTCTCAAAATCCCGACAGAAAAATCGCAGTTTTTAACAGAACAGTAAAAACGAGTTTTAGATCTAAAAATCTTCCTTCAAGATCGATCCAAACAAATAACCGCTCAAACTACTACACTTCGCACATGGATTTATGCATAAAAACAACGCGACACATACTATGACATGATCGATGCATCAAGAACAGAATATACGTGCCTTTTTATGTTTAACGTTACCGAAACGACGACTCCAACGCGGGAAAAGAAGCGAGGTTGAACCGGGACGCCTGAGGGACGGTTTTCTTGCAATAAAATTCACCGAAAACTTGTTGGAAAATAAGAAGGGTTGGGCGGCTGTTCTTGGGAAAGAGAACCCTATGTTTTCTCTCTTAAAATCTGAAAATAAACTTGTAGGTGTGTGTTGTGTGTTTTAGTGTGTTTAAAAAACATGTTTAGTGTGTGTGAGTGTAGAAAACGTGTGTGTGATTTAATAGGATAAATTAGGGAATTGATTTGCTTAATTAGGAATTAATAATGCTAATTAAAATGCTAATCAAAATGCTAAAAAAAATGCTAATTAAAATGCTAATCAAAATGCTAAAAAAATGCTAATTAAAATGTCACTCAATTAGCCAATTAATTAAAAATGCTATCCCTACTCACCTTTAAATAAAAATCTCCTAAATAAAATAACACACATTAAGTGCTAATTTTAAAAGTTTCAAACTCTTAAATCACTAACAACTTAATAAATTAGTTAAAATGCCCCAACCTCAACTTAAAATAAAATACCACATTTAAAATCGCCAAAATCATCACCGGTCTCTTTTTTCCTCGATCCCGCATCGGGTAATCGCCTGAAACATGAAACTCAAGGAAAACGTTTTAACGTGCATCATATAATAATTTAAAATAATGCAAATTCATAGATCATGAATTAAAACACAAATTAATGAAATAGACATGCATTAAAACCATTTAATAAAATACATGAGGAATTTAATAACTTGCATGCATGTGGCTCACGTGGACCTTAAAGTTTTGGGACGTCACATCATGAGTATCTTCCATTTGTTTATTTGGAATTTCAATTCGAGCAGGGGCATTTGCAGCATGTATATATGATTTAGTTACACCTTTTGTGTCTGCAAATGCATCTGGTATTTGATTTGATATTCTTTGCAAGTGTACAATTTGTTGTACATCTTTTTCACATTGTTTTGTTCTTGGATCCAGATGTAACAATGATGATACATACCATGTAATTTCCTTTTCGGTATGTTTATGTTCTCCACCTAACATTGGGAAGATTTCCTCATTAAAATGACAATCAGCAAAACGTGCTGTGAACCGATCGTTTCTGAGGTTCAAGATATCGAATGATTGATGGACTATCATAACCGATATAAATTCCAACCTTTCTTTGAGGTCCCATTTTCTTTCGTTGTGGTGGTGCAATATGCACATACGCCATACATCCAAAAATTCTCAGATGAGAAATGTCTGGTTCTTTACCAGATACAAGCTGCAATGGAGAGTATTTATGATATTCACTTGGTCTGATGCGAATTAATGAAGCAGCATGTAAAATTGCATGTCCCCATATAGAAATAGGGAGCTTTGTTTTCATAATCATTGGTCTAGCAATCATTTGCAGACGTTTAATCAATGATTCAGCCAATCCATTCTATGTATGTACATGAGCAACAGGATGCTCAACAATGATTCTCATAGACATACAATAATCATTGAAAGTCTGGGAAGTAAATTCACCAGCATTATCCAGTCTAATTTTCTTGATTGTATAATCGGGAAATTGATTCCTCAATTTTATTATTTGAGCAAGTAATCTTGCAAATGCAACATTCGAGTTGACAATAAACATAAATGTGATCATCTGCTGGAGGCATCAATCAATACCATAAAGTATCTGAATGGTCCACATGGTGGATGGATTGGTCCAAATATCACCCTGAATACGTTCAAGAAACATTGGTGATTCAATTTGGATTTTGACTGGTGATGGTCTTATAATAAGTTTTCCAAGAGAACATGCTTTGCATTGAAACTTATTATTCTGAAAGATCTTCTGGTCTTTCAGTGGATGACCATGTGTATTTTCTATAATTCTTCGCATCATTGTTGAATCAGGATGTCCCAATCGATCATGCCAATTGGTTAATATCGAAGAATTATCAACTACCATGTTTGATTCAATGAGACTTATATGTGTATAATGCAATCCAGTAGGGAGCATTGGTAGTTTTTCAATCACATATTTCTTTCCTGATTTATATGTGATAAGGCACATATATTTCTCATTCCCTTCATTCATTGTTTGAGTATCATACCCATGGGAATATATATCATTAAAACTCAACAAATTTCTTTTCGATTGTGGTGAATATAAAGCATCATTGATCAAAAATTTTGTACCATTAGGTAACAAAAATCGTGCTTTACCACATCCTTTAATCAAGTCTACATGACCTGATATTGTATTCACCGTTGTTTTTGTTGGTTTTAGTTCCAAGAAATATCTTTTATCTCGGAGGATAGTGTGCGTTGTACCACTATCGGGTATGCAAACTTCAGCTTTGCTCATAGCATTTTCCATATTTGAACTTCAAAAAAATATGCAATGAAATAAAATTACTGAAAATACATATGTAAATATAACACATATCATAATTGTACAATAAAACATTATTACATGAATACATGAAAAATAAATTATTGTACATTTATATTCTACCATTAAATTGTTCATTTTCAGAGAAATCATTGAGAAAATCTGTAGCATCAAAATTGTTCATTTCTATCCCACCAACATGTTGATCATTTCCAGAGAAATCATTCATAAAATCACCAGCATCAAAATGAGTTGAATCACTCAAATGGTCACTGCGTTCAGTGAAGTTGGTCTCCTTTTCTTTCCCCTTTAATGATTCTTTATAAAGTTTACAAAGGTGCTCAGGGGCTCGACAAACTTTGGACCAATGTCCTGGAGTACCACATCTATAACAAGAACTTTCATATCTTTTTGAGTGATTCTCATTAACACTTGTATTCTCATGATGCCTTTTCTGTGGATGGTTTGGGACGCTCTTTTGAGATGAGTTATAAAAATAACTATCTCTATTATTTTCAAAACCACGGCCTCGACCACGACCATGGCCAATTCTACGTCCACGTCCACGTCCACGACCTCGACCTCGACCTCGACCAAAATCTTGCCTATGAATTTGATTTTGGTTCCGAGGTTTAAATTCATTTTTACTTACAGCATTTACTTCGGGAAATGCTGTTGATCCAGTGGGTCGGGACTGATGATTTCTCATTAATAGCTCATTGTTCTTTTCCGCCACAAGAAGACAGGCGATGAGCTCAGAATATCTCGCAAATCCACGTACTCTATATTGTTGCTGTAGAGTAATATTTGATGCATGAAATGTGGAAAATGTTTTTTCAAGCATCTCAGATTCTGTGACCTCATGTCCACAAAATTTTAATTGCGAGATTATTCTATACATCGCCGAATTGTAATCACTGACTTTTTTAAAATCTTGGAATCTCAGTGAGTGTATTCCATTCATCCCGGGCGGTC
The DNA here is from genome assembly GCF_022965805.1 of Primulina eburnea. NCBI lineage: Eukaryota > Viridiplantae > Streptophyta > Magnoliopsida > Lamiales > Gesneriaceae > Primulina > Primulina eburnea. The sequence goes on along the minus strand of NC_133106.1, from coordinate 1,838,053 downwards.
GGAAGTATAACTTCCCTTATATGTTCAAATCTTTCTTTTAATCCCTTCCACAAAGCCATGTGATTTTTTTCAGTCAGATATTCACATTTCAATCCATCGTCGAGATGTCGACGCAAAAATATCATGGCTCTTGCCTTTTCTTGTGACGTGCATATGTCATTTTCTTTAATGGTCTCGCTTAGACCCAATGACTCAAGATGCATTTCTACATCTAGAGTCCATGGCATATAATTCTTTCCCGTGATGTCGAGCGCAATAAATTCGAGCTTTGTTAAATTTGACATGGTGGTACTAAAAAAATTACGATGCATTTTATTAGTTAATAAATATTGCAATACAAAGTAACGGATAAACAACAAGTACAAGTATTTGTAAAAATAAAGAAAACGCACGAGGAGGATATTCTCCGATAAATACAAGACTCGTGAGTATGATATCCAAAATAATTAAAAATATCCTTGAGAAAGCCATCTTCTTTTTTTTTCGAAAAATTTGATGATGAATAATTTTTAGAGAAGAAGAGAAAGTTGGAGTGATTGAATGTGTTTGTGAGATCATATTTATAGGGCAAAAACTAGCCGTTTTTTATCATTTATGACCGTTGGTGTACAAAAAAATAAAGGTATGTATTTTTATAATTTTATGGTAATAATATGGTATATATAATATTAGACATGTTTAAATAATTATGTATATCATATCATAATATTATAATGAGTGTCATAATTTATTTTTGTTTAAAAACCTTATAGGCTTTTATACTTGTCGTATCCGTTACCGGGAGTGTGGGATGTCGTCTTAACATCTTACCAGGATTTATAACAAGTTTATGAAAAATTTATTTTTATTATTTATAATAATAACATTATATTGTATATTAAATAAATACACAATAAATAAATAACAGTAAAATAAATATTATTACTTTTGTTACCTTTTTCTTCTGTTTGGAGCTTGGAAAAGTATGTAGGACTTTTAGAGATTCGTGCTGATAACGTGTTGTGAAAAAGTAAAAATTTATGGTAAAAAGTAAAAAATCTCAAACTCTCAAAATTTACCAAACTACACACTTTATAATATTTTTCTCTCTACTCAATTGTGATTTTTTTCACAAATGAGAGATCTATTTATAGAGTTCCATAACACATAATCCAAAAATAAAATACATCATTACCTACATCATCACACACAAATTTTTAACTTTACAACTCATATTTTCAACATTCAAATATTCAACTATTACTTTTTCAATATTCAAATATATTATTTCAACACATTGAAAATATTTTAGATATCATGTGTCTTGCATGCAAATAAATAGGCTTTTTTCTTTAAATAATTTAAAAAGAAAAAATATATATAAAAATATAGTAATTTTTTTTTTTGAAGACTAAAAATATAGTAATTTGATGGCATTTTCAAATCTATAACAACGGTACAACCTGTACCGGATTCATAATCAGATTGTACCGGATTCAACTATTTTTAAATTAAAATTTAAATATAATTTTTTATTTTAAAAAATACAAAGAATCTTTTGAATATAGTGCAATATAAATAAGTGCAATATAAATATGTGGCGGTTCATCTTGAATTCATTTTTTTGCGTGTTATAAATTGCGAAACTTAATTTGAAATAATTCACACTTTTGTATATTTAAATAATAATATTGAAAAAAAAATTAATAATCACAAACTTCTATTTATTATTTGTTGTCTAATTATTATTACTATTATTGTTGTTATATCATGATTATTATTAAATATATAATATTTAACAGAATTATAATTATTAGTATAATGCAAGCCAATAACATTATAATTATATTAAAACATGAAACTATTACTAATATAACAATTATTATTGTTATCCCAATTACAAATAATACAATTACGAAAAATTAATTACTGAAATTATCTTTTCCAAATTGATATGAAATTTGTGATAAATTAAAGGAACAATATTAAAACCTGAAATAAATGAAAATTGTTATAAGAAATATTACAAAAACAAAATAATTTCAATTAGTTGTCGTATTTATAGATTTTTTTTACAAAAGTGATTAAATATTTTAATTTTTCGTATATATTAATTACGCTAATATTAACTTCATCTGTCATATTAAATACAATTTTTTATATTTAAATAATATAATTATTTTTAAATAATAATATTGAAAGAAATTTAAAAATCGCAAACTTCTGCTTATTATTAGTTGTCTAATTAATATTACTATTATTATTGTTATATCGTGATTATTATTAAATATATAATATTTAACAAAATTATAATTATTAGTATAATAGAAGCCAACAACATTATAATTATATTAACACATGCAACTCTTATTTATATAACAATAACTATTGTTACACCATAATTACAACAAATACAATTACGAAAAATTAATTACTGACCAATTTCAATATTAAAAAAATATAACAAATACCTTACACATATATTAGAAAAACAAACTAAGAAAGAAAAAGAATGTTGAAACCGTGAGAATTTAGGAGATGTTTGTTGTTTAAAGAAATGTTAAAACAATTTTCTCTGTTGTTCTGGATTACATGTCAAAATATTATAAAAAAAAAAACAGATTTTTTAAAATAAAATTTTTGTAATAATAAGAAAATTATATAATTGCTTGCATGCCCATAAATTAGAGCAACACAAAACCAACGTTGCTTCCTCAATGCAACGAATTAAGATCTCCAACTCTGCTTCTTCAAAATAGCAACGTGAATTATTTCAAATTAAGTTCCGTAATTTATAACACACACAAAAGGTAAATTCGAAACGGACCACTATATATTTATATTGCACCAGATTCAGAATATTATATATATATATATGTATTATTTTAAGAAAAAAGCCAAAATAAGACAAAAATTAATTCTTTTTTTTTTTTTTTGAAAAATAACAATAAAGTTGGTAAGAGCATTTATGATAAAATTCGATTATGTAAATTCAACAAAATGCAATTATGTCATTTTTTACTTAATAGTTTTTTCCACAGGTACACCGATATTAAATTAAAATTAGACACAAACTCACGGTATATTATTATATTAAAACATAATGTAAAATTTGTAACATTCACCATTATACACTTTTGATAATTTTATTGTTGCAATATATAATCAACAACTAACTTTTTCATTCATAAAGAAACATTTTCCAGGAACTGTTAACCAATTTGATTAGTTGGGATGAGTTATGATTTATTATACTACCAATTTGATTAGTTGGGATGAATTATGAATTATTATACCACTATATATATATATATATATATATATATATATATATATATATATATATATATATATATATATATATATATATATAATTATTACACCACTAATTATACCACTATATATATATATATATATATATATATATAATTTGATAGACATTACTTTTGTATAATTTTTTTAAATCTTACACCACAATTAAATGTAACGTACAAATATAGTATAATTTGATAGAAGTCATACCAAATTGTCAAATTATATGTTGTTTTTTCAAACTTCAAATAAAGTGTTTTAGTTAAAAAAAAAATATTAGACTTGAAAATACGACCATTGAGAAAGATTTTGGACATTTTTTGAAATTAAAGCTATCATTTCCTCGCTTCTGGTCACTTTCCTCATCATATGCTAATTTTGAGCTTGACTGGTTGTAGCAGCTGTTGGTTGTCTACTAGTTGCAGTGACTACTGTTTTTCAGTAGACATCTGTTATGATCAAGCGCTTATCATTAGGACAAAGGCTAAAGCTGTTAGCCAAGACACAACTTTATTTTCTTATATTAGTGTTAGCACAGAGTGCACTTACTTGAGTGCTAATGGATCGGCTGTTAGGCCTATGAGATCTACACCTAGCAAATACAACATTATTTATTAAGATCTGACGTTACTGTTTTATGGCCCACAAAGCCAACCAGATCAAGCGACGGAATGTCAGTAGTTTGATGCACGAGAACTTTTCAGGAGGTCACACATTACGCCACTATTCTCACTCATCCACACTTAACCCAACATTCCCTCCAATCCTCCCTCACAAAAAAATGGTATAGAAATATGATTATTGGGAGACTTGAACCCATGACCTCCTCTGATACCAATTGTTAAAATCAAGCGATTAATACTAGGCAAAGATCTATAACTGTTAACCAAAACACAATGTTATTTTCTTAGATATACTTTTGACAGTGAAGAGTGCACTTACTTGGTTACAAATGGATCAGGCTGTTAGTCTCATGAGTTCAGGGAGGTGCTTGTCTAACTGATATGTTGTCTCATATCCCTTAGAGATCAATTTTATATTTGCCATATCATCGGACCTATCCAAGCAGAGACAATGTTACGCATTAAGATCTGGTCTCACTCTTTTTTGGCCACCTAACCAACCAAAGCGAGCGGCATAACGTCAGCTATTTGATGCATAAGAACTTCCTAGGAGATCCCTCATTTCCGTACTACTTTCACTCATGTGCGCTTAACCCGACTCCATCTCTATGGGTTTGGGCTATGCTTGATTTCAAGGTCTACTACTTTTTAGCACTCATGATTTCAATGTTATTGATTTCAATGGTCATGTTTTCTTTCTTGTAACTCTTGATTCGTTGATTTTGGGCGAAGTAATGAAAATGAAAGTTGTAGATCTTTTTCTTATATTTCTTTAAAATCAAGAATCACTCAATTTCAAACTTGTACAAGAGAGATATGCTTGAAACACTCGGTTGTACCAGATATTTTGTTCTACTGAATTTGAGTGCAGAACTAGTAATTTCAATGTGATTTTTGTCATTTTAGACTCTAATTCAGACTTCAACTTGTAAAAATGATTTGTAGAATTTTGAGTTGACTCTTTAACGGTTTTGACGATTGGTCATTTGCATCATCAATCAATGAGATATCATCAAAAAAATTATAATTAGAAAAATTTTCAATTTGGTTAAATTCGAGTTTCGATTTCAAACTTGAGCTTGCAATTTCACACTTGAGTAATTGTGTTAGAACCACAATAACAAGTTTTTTGTCATCAAAATCAAGATTGTTAGTGTTACTACACTCAAAAAAAAATTTCAAAAAACACAAAAATAAAATTCAAATATATATTTTAACTTATATAAAATTTATATATAAAATATTTAATATATAGAAAATATTTTAGATATCAATTATCATGTGTCCTGAATGGAAATAAAAAAACAAAAAATTATTCTGTTTCTTTTTTTAAACAAAAGATAAATTTGGTAAGAGCATTTATGATGAAATTCGATTATGTAAATTCAACAAAATGCATTTATTGCAGTATATTTGTATTTAAATAAAAATATATATCTAATTATTTAATTTATTAATAGGTCTACTAAATAGTCTTTTCCATAGATATACTAATCTTAATTTATAATTAGACACACTGTCATTGTAAGAATTAATTGTAGTTCTTATATTTTTAATGAATACTTAGTAAAATTAACTAATATATATATATATATATATATATATATATATATATATATATATATATATATATATATAATATCGATTTCATTCTCATCCAGTTTGTTTATGAAAATCCATTGATCTTGTCTATCTGGTCGAAGAACTAGATGTCAAACTTTGATGCGCTCAAACTGTTTGAGTGCTTCTTACATGGATTCTATACAGTTAACATATGCTAATGCTTCATATACCTTATTTGGCTCAAGATGGGAAATAAAATTTGCATGCAAAAACTCATCAATCATTTGCTTCTTAGTTTTAAGAGGTGCGAAATGTTTACCAATGACTAAATTAGGTGAATGATTTCCCCTTCACCGGTAGTTTGGTCCAAGAGGATGTGGATCTTGCTGGGTTTGATCTTCTTCTTCAATGATAACCTCTTATTCTTTTCTTCTTTTATCATTCTTCATGACTAGTTCCATGAGCTCTTAATTTGGTATGGTAGGATTGTTTTATGTGATTACTGGACCGGTTTTAGGAGTCTCTACATTGTGTCTCCTTAGCTAAATCTCACTGTCACTTTCATATATGAGATTTGTATTTTCCAATATTTGACTTAGCTCATTTATATTCATATGTTCTTGAGCTACACAAACAATAGATTTATCAAAGATAATATTTTTTCAACGGTCAAAACTTGTTTTTGAAGACTCTGTAAACTCTACTGAGCGATAAATAACCAATAAATATTCCTTTATCAACTTTAATATTGAAGGAAGATATGTGAGTTTTGCCAATGTTTTTAATGAAACACTTGCAACGAAAAATTTTGAAATAAAAATATACAATTTCGTGTCATTCCGTATCTCATAAGGAGTTTTGATATGCCTTTAGTTAATCATAGATTTATTTTGAATGTAACAAAATGTATTGACTGCTTATGCCCAAAGTCTTGAGAAACATTTGAATTCGCAATGATTGTTCTAGTTGCTTCTTTTAAAGTTCGGTTTTTCCTCTCAGCAACACCGTTCTGTTAAGAAGAAGGGACAGCTGAGGACTCATGTTTGATTCCCTGATTATCTGAATATGATCCAAGGGTTTTGTTTATAAACTCAGTACCCATGTAACTCTTTATCATATATATAACATTAGATTTTTCATTTTGCAACCATATTAAAATTTCGATCGAATTTAATGTGGTCTGATCATTGGATGATAAGAAGATCACACAAGTATATCGAGATTAAGCATCCACTATCACTAGAGTATATTTCATTCACCTATGCTATTTAATGATATATGACCAAATAAGTCCATATGCAGTAAATCCAAACAATTGGTGAAAAACTCATACCATTTTAATTTTGAAAGTAGGTCTCACCTACTTGCCCAAACGATATGTGGTGTAGATCTTATTTTTTATGAAAATATTCTTAGGCACACCGATCACCAAATATTTTTTACTTAGATTGGAAATTGATTTGCAATTTAAGTGATTCAATCGCTTGTGCCACAACAAATTCAACTATTATGAACAAGAAAACAAGTAGGAGAGAGACGTTGATAATCTTTCCAAATAATTCTATAATTTTTTTGTTCTCTTAGTCCAGTTAGCATGATATCACTGTTGCTAGATTTCACATTGCTAGTATGTTGGTGAAATTCAACAGAATAGCCATTATCACTCAACTGGCTAATGCTAATCAAGTTATAGCATAAGATTTTAGCTAATAGTACATATTTAATGATGACATTACTATAGATAAACTTACTCTTACCCAAAGTTCTACCTTTTGAATCATCGTCAAATGTGATTCTTGGTCTCTTGCAATCAATCACTTCTAACAGAAGCTTTTTGTTTGTGGTCATGTGTCTTGAGCATCCATTGTCAAGGTACCACGTTGACTCTTCAACCATTTTTGCTTTCTATACTTGTCAACAATAAAACCACTTTTGGTATTCACATCTAGTTGGGTCCAGATCGGATTAATCCTTCTGGGACTCACATTGGAATTACTCTTATGGGCTTACCCATATGTTTTTCCGGAAACTCAAGTGGTCGAGTACAGTTGTGTGTTGTGCTATGTTGTGTTCTAGGTCTAATAAGAAGTTATTTAGGCCATTTGTCTTTGTTATCTAGTTTTTTCCTCTTTTGAGCTGACTTAAAATTATAATATTTTCTTTGTTTCCCCTTGGAACACTTTATGTAGGTTGAAATGGCCACTTCCAAGATTGGTTTGGATCTATTGATTTTCTGAGATTTCGAGCCCTAAGATTCAACGTACCATAGTCCTCTATACTAGGCATTGTTCTCATAGAGTACTTTTTGATATGTTTGGATTTCAGGTTTATCATATTCATATATCGTACTTGACTAGACAAAGTTTATCATTTTTGACTTGCCTTTGCTCATATACGATTGAGTACACGTTTCAGTATAACTGCAATCATCATTGCCAAAGCCTAGGCTGCTTTTATCACCATCTTGCTTTTGCTTTTAATGCATCTTACTCAAGGAAACTGAATATTGGTTCCAAGTTTTTATTATCTTTAATTAATTTTATTCAAAGTGTCTTGGAACAATTTCAACATATTATAATTTTTAGTGGCTAGCAGACTTAGTTTCACCTTGAGACCACCAAGTTTCTTTCGTTGCAAGCAGCTAGATTCACTTGACTTGTCTTTTAGGCTTACGTTTTGTGCTTTTACTTCCTCAAATGATTGAGACAAAATCATGTACTCTTTATCCATATCATGAAGTGCAATGAAAAGGTCTTCTTATGTAAATTTACTAGATCCAAAATCTAATACTTCGTCATCATCTCCTTCAGGTTCTGAATTTGCCATCAAGCACTGGACCGACTCATAATTATTTTTACTTGAGTTTTTGTCTAATCCAGAGGATTCACTCTCAAAGTTTTCCCACTTACTATTGTTCTTCTCAGCAACAAGTACCTTCTAATCTTTCTTCTTCTTGAAAGATCTTTTCTCATCCTTCGATCATCTCCTCTCGAATGGTTTTTTCTCATGTTCCTTGGGCATGTTACAATCTGCATTTAAAATAGAATTGACCATCCTCTATCTAGTCCTTTTTATAATACACTTTAGTAAATTTAGATTGATTCTTATTCACAGATTTACCAAACTTCTTAACGAAAAATGACATGGACTCATTTCTCATTTGCTCTGTAGACTTCTTCTTGCTTGAAGTCTCTTCGACCAGAGGTGCAGCAACTATCGCGGCCAGAGCTTTCGTCGGTTGAGATGTAGATGATACTTCTTCACTTCGAATTTCAAGTTCGAACTCATAGGATTTGAGGTTAGCAAACAATTCATGCAACTCTATTTTTCTTAAATCATCGGGTTCTCTCATAGCCATTGTCTTTACATCTCAATCTGTAGACAATGCTCTCATTACCTTCAAATCAATTTCAAGGTTAAAGTATTTTTTACCAAGAGATGCAAATTCAATAACGATACTGCTAAAAAATCTATCAAACTCATTGAGAGTTTCTCTAGGCTTCATCTTGGCATTGTTGAATTGTTGGATAGCCACGATCATCTTGTTCTCTATTATTTGGTCATTTCCCTCATATAGTTGGTCATATTCTTCCAGATCCATTTCGCTGAAGGAAAAACTTTATTTTTACTAAAAATATTTGTATCTGAAGTTTTATAAAGGATATCCTAGGTCACATTGTCCAGGTTGGTCTTATTTTTGTCCTCGGTGATCATCTCGTACCGATGCTTCTCCACATTCTATGGAGCACCCTCAGATACTGTAACGGTTGTGTATAACAATATATATATATATATATATATATATATATATATATATATATATATATATATATATATATATATTGTTATATATATATATGTATATATATATACCTAAGTGGAAACTCCTAGTTAAATTCTTACAACCACTTGAGACACACATTAAAACAACCAATACAACACTGGTGTAACAATATAATGAATCCTCTTATTCAAGCTGTCGTTTGAGTAGTTTTGGCCTGAGCCATTGATGATCTAATAAATGTTCTTTGAAGTGAGTGATATTGAGCAGTAGTTGATGATAGTGAAAAGTGCTTAGAAATCTCTTAGAAAATGCAAATTTTAAATGTTAGTTGTTTGCGTGTAAAATCTCATTGTTGAAGCATTTAAGTTTTTCTTGGCATTCTCTATTTATAGTACTTTTGCATCTTCCGTTCAATGTTCGATTGTATCTCAATAAATGAGCACTAATGCAATAGTATTGTTGTTGCTGTCATTTCCTGGTTCATCGTACACTTTAATTAATGAGCAATTTGACATTTACCAAATGTGAGAGGAAACAGACACTGACAGCAGAAAATAAATAGCTCTATGCTATGTCTTTTTAGGAGAGCAATCTGATCTTTTGACATTTTTTTGTCATACGTGACCGGTCTACCAATTATAATAAAATAAGTGATATTCTTGTGAAACACGTGGCTAATATATGAAGATATCTTACTAAACCATTTACAAAATGTACTTTGAAAAAGTGAACGATTGAGTAATCCTTATGCCACAGACTTGTATGATTAAGCAGTTGAGTAGATCAATCACGCTGTTGATGATAAAGCGATTGGATGGCTTCGCATCTTGATATCCACTGAATGACTTCTTCTGAATTTTCAGTAAGACGATCGAGTATCAGTAATACATGAAAAAAACAACTTGATATAATACAATAAGTTATTGTTTGTTATCATAATAACTAAGAGATCTAACGAGTTTCACTATATATTTATTTCACTATTTATTTCAGTTTCAAGCCGTATAAAGTTTTATAAAAATCGCCATTATGAAGAAGAGTGATTAATGACATCAATCACTATGTCAAATGAACTTGACTAATTCATGATATTTCAAATTTTGTGTTCTTTCTTTTTTATATAAATTATTTTAAAATATTTAATTTGTTCTTGTAAATTTTCATCCTTTTTGTTACGTTTTGATTCTAGATGTTCCGGGCTTTTAATGTACTTCAATTGAATTTATTAGTTAACATGTTTTCATCTTGATTAATTTTCCACCTTCCTAGCCGAAGTTAAGAAAATCTTTAGGGATGTCAATGGGTCCGGGTTTTACCCAGACCCGCAATGAACCTGCGTGTATGGGGTGGGTTTGGGTATACTAAATGAGTCATGGGGTGGGTCTCGGGTCCAATTTTTCAGACCCGTCCGGATATGGGGCGGGTCATGGGTCCTATAGTACCCGCCCCATATATATGTGCATATAAATATTTAGGGTTTTAGTTTTATTAATTTTCATTTTTTTAGTAGCTCACCTCAACTATAACGATCTTAGCTATTCTTATGTCAATTGTTGTATTTGAATCTGCTTTTAGCAATAGTGGAAGAATAGTTGGTAGTCATCTTAGTAAACTTAAATATTTTCTACTCAATGATTTTATATTGATCTGTTTAAATAATGTTATGACTTTTTTTGAGGATGTCAAGATTTTTTTGGAGAGCTAGTAACTCTTTTTTTATGTCGTGAAAATACTTTGTTTGTTATTGTTAAGTGTGGTCGAAGATATAAATTAATTTTCCACAATGTTGTATTTAGAGGTTTGCCTGTTTCATAATTCAGTCATGTGAGAAGAAAGATTACTTTTTTATTTTAAAAAAATTCGGGTCTCACGGGTCTACCCGGCCCCATTTCGTATTCGAGGTGGGGTGGGTCCGAAAAATATTTAACTGGGGTGAGGCAGGTAATGGGTCAAAGTTTTTTTCATGGAGAGGATCTTGGGTTTAGCCAAACCCGCTCCATATCCGCCTCATTAACATCTCTGTTTTTGATGTCTAAAAAGGAAGTTCTCATGGATCCAAAAGTTTTTTCTTTCTTTCTATTTTTTTTTTTTTTGGTTTGTAATTAATAACAATTTCGGAGTACATAAATGATAGATATATATATATATATATATATATATATATATATATAATTAACAATTTCACATATATATATGTATGTATGTATATATTGTTAATTATATATATATTTATTTATATATATATATATTGTTAACTATATATATAAGCCGACGTTAGTGGGTTGTGATTTATTATAAATGTTATTTGGTGGGTAGTTAATGAAATAAAAATAATAATTTGTGATATTTTAGGGGAACTAATTATCTCTTTTAAAGTACGAGTTAGGATTACAGTTAATTGGGTATGGTTTAATTCATGCATAATGAATTTCTTTTAGGCTAAATTAAACCATAAATAATACTTCGATCCTTCCAATTTTTTATTTAATGATGACTAATAATTGATTTTATTTCACGGTACTATTGCTTCGAATGTTCTTTTAATGAGATATATATGTTAACTCTTATTTTTTAAAATAAAAAAACCATTTTATTAACTCCAAAAATATGTTATTCGTAAAGAAAAAAAAATGAATCTATGTGCATGCAACACAGATAAGATTTTGTTTTTTTTGGGGAAAAAAAAAAAACACACACACACACACACACAAAGGATTACTAGTATATTATAATTAAAGAGAACAAGTATCTAATTACCAAATAATATTGATTAAATAACAAAATATGTAGGCAAAAACTTGTATGAGACGGTCTCACGGGTCGTATTTTGTGAGATGGATCCCTTATTTGGATCATCCATAAAAAATATTATTTTTTATTTTGAATATCGATAGGATAGACGTGTCTCACAAATAAATATTCGTGAGACAATCTCACAAGAGGCCTACTCAAATATGTATACATTTAGCCCTAGTCCTACTATTGCTGTAAAAAGTAAAAATTCAAATGACACATTGTAATTTCTTGTTTTTCAATTGCTTCTCACTTTCCATCGAATTTAATTTGGAAGAATCTCTGCAAGAATACACCCCACGCACGTAAATTTTTACGTATAGTTTTACGATGAATATGTGAGTTTGGCCAAAGAAGAAATCAAAGGAAATTCGATCTTCGCAATTGGAATTAATTGGTTAAAAGAAAGATTCAATTATCTCAAAATTACATGCATAGCTGTAATAAATCGCAGCAAACCAAATTCAAGCCTTTCGCATCCCTAGCTACTGTTCATAAAACCCTCGAAGATTACATTAAACCTGACGAAATTTAACAGGAATTCGCTTCGCAATTGTTGTTCTGCATGAAGGGCAGCCATTCATCCCTTGCTTTTCATGGATGATGTTGCATTCCACGCAAAGAACCTGATGAGCACAAGGCAAGAACACCACCGATATCTCTTCATTCATGCACATAACGCATTCCCTCGCACGTCCGCTCCCAAATTTATTCGGCAACACGAGCAAGTTCTTGGTGGTTTTCGATTGCTGCAACGCACGGAATGTGAAGAAGTCATCGCTGCTGCTCGAACAGGAACCATATCCGATGTTAAGAGCTGCTATTTTCGATCTTTCGGCTTTCAATCTCAATTCGGAGATCATATTCTCAAGATTCTTGATATCTTCTTTGGTTTTGTGAATGTTCATCTCGGCCATTTGTGTTAGGCTTTCTGCCTCAGCTATGGCCAAAGCTTCATCTTCCTCTCTTTTGGATTTAAGGTATGTGTAATTCGCGATGGCCTTGAGTTTCTCCCTCTCCTCTTGCCTCAACAGTACCTATAACAGATCATCACAAAAAGATTCGACTTACATATACGATAAACATATGATACAAAGGTTAAACTATCTTTTTGCCACCAATATAAGAATAAGCATACCTGGAACCGATCTTGGCGTTCTTTCATCTTTTCTAGCCGATTGTTTAACTCAGCTACTTCATTTTTTGCACTAGCCAATTGATCCAGGCATAAACCTTTTTCGGCATCCAACGACTGACATTTCCTTATCGCGTCCTGCTCCCTCTCAATACAATCCTCCAAATATTGGTAAGACTGTGTTGCCCGCAGATTGGAAACACCCATCTTCTTCCTCAACATAGAATTCTCCTCTTGAAGCTTGTGAAAGTAGGAGTTAGCCACCTCGATCTGGTTGACGGCATTGGACAACGCAGTTTCCATTTCAAAGATTCTCTTATTGGTACTATCCTCCATGATTTGCTTCTCCTTAATAAACTTTGCCCCCTCCTCTTTCTCTTGCCTCAACTTTTTCAACTCCCCCTGATCTTGGGTAAGTCTTTTAGTAGCCTGCATAACTTTCTCCTTCGCCCAATCTGCCCAGTATTGGAGCATTTTCTCTAGTTCTTGCTTACGAGGCATTAGTGTCAGGATGTCTCCGTCTTTCTCATCTTGTGGGATGTGCTTCTGAAGAGTTTCATCATACGGGATCCCAGCGTAATAATCAGTGTCCTTCAAAGTTTCAGAAACATGGGTCTTAGCCTTCAAACGAGGATCTCGAGGAAAATTGGATTTTGCTTCAACTGAGGCAGAAACCATTACTTTAACAGGCAAGGCAGGAGCAGATACATCAGGTTTGGATAAGTTTGCCTCAGCGATCTTCGTCAGCAAATTAGATTGCGACTTTAGTGATTTCTCCAGCACCATATTCCCCAAGGCAGTAAACTTTGCTTTGTAAGCGTCTTGTGAAGCATGATCCTTTTGATGTTTCTCCAATTGAAGTGCTTTTCGCCGGGACTTATCTTTCTTAGACTTAGCCTTTTTACCGACCCCCCCGGATTTCTCATTCATGAGTACTCCTGCTGGTGCTGAGGCCCGAACATGATCTCTAGCGAGGCATAACTGGTCCCTCATTTCCTCGACGGAAATAGAAACTTTTTTCCCTGGATAGGTGGTGCAATTTGGTGGATGGAGAGGAGGCCTGGGAATGGGGATGTCGGGGCATGAACTTGTAGAATCAGGCATTGGTTTATTTCCCGTATTCTGATTAGCTGAATGACTGGTTTGCGAAGCTCCTTCCTCCGCCAAACACGCCCTCGACAGATTCATATCACTCCTCAGCAGACACAGCATTGCTTCTTTGATTGTTAACTCCGGCCTTGCCTCAAGGATCACATTGGTCATCTCGAGTACAAAGTACTCTACCAAGCTCTTTAACCCATCAGATACAGGCTTCTTTGGTATGTTGCACTCCTTTTCTGTCTTAAGTAAATTCAAAGCACCATCCACAATGTTCGACAGTACATCTTTACTTCCACGACTTAGGCCGGAATTTAGAACCGCCCAGCCGGCAGCTACCTCGCTATATCCACATTCAACAACCTTTTTAATTGCGGTTTCAAAAATCGCAAGCATATTACTGGTCAAGAGCCCCTCAAGATGAAGGGCCCTATGTTCTTCCCAGTCATATTCGGGTAAATCATCATCTTCCTCTTCCTCGACAACCTTCTCCACACTTAAAGCGTCCAAAGTCAGCGCCTTGTGGCCATGAAATTCATTCAGAGGTGTGGCAGATTCATCGACCGGAGTTTCTATCACTGCATCAGATAAAATCTCTCTCTCGCTACCACTTTCTTTATCAATATTGGTTGTCAATAAGCCTCCACTGCTATCTTCACCACACTCGTTGCCACCCATGAGTCTTAAACGACGGCGCGGAAAATAGGTTTTGTAATCTCAAACAATTCAAACCTGTTGGTGCAATCGTCTGTGTGATATCAGTGTCCTACCATAACAGAAAAAATACTTAAGACTGCATAAAATTATTTTATAAACGAAAATCACTAGTCTATCATGAACTCCTGATCGATGATAAAAAACACAAAAAGAGAAGTTCATTTGAAAACATCATTAACCCTATGTAAATTCCAATAAAAATTCAAGGAAAAAAAATGCTGAAACCTGGGAACCTTCGGCAAAAAGCAAAAAATTAAGGTTTTTTCCTGCATAAAAACCACTTGAATAATAAGATTAAAACAAGAGGAAAGAAAAACATAGAATATTCATTCTGATTGAAATCTAAAACATGCCCATTCCATACCAACAAATCACAAACAGAAAAAACCAACACTAAAATCTCATCCGAAAAGGCCAAAACCCTCTCGAGTTGATGTCATGACCTTTCCCATTTGCGGGAGAGGCGTATGCCCAATGTACCAAAAAAAAAAAATCTCAATCCAAAAGGGAATTAAAAAACTGCTCCAAAGATGAAGAGCAAGTAAATTCTTGCTTGAACTTTGAATGAATTTTGAATCATCAAACAAGACAAAAGATTCAGACTTACCAGCAAAAAGGGCACTCACAAAACCATGTGAATCGAAAAGGGCTACATTCCATTCATGTTTGAATTAAAAAACTGCTCCAAAGATGAAGAGCAAGTAAATTCTTGCTTGAACTTCGAATGAATTTCGAATCATCAAACAAAACACAAGATTCAGACTTACCAGCAAAAAGGGCACTAACAAAACCATGTGAATCGAAGAGGGCTACACTCCATTCATGTTTTTCTCCGCTCACAAAACACCATGCACACTCACTCACGTTTTATACTCTTTCGCACACCAGAGCTCGTCTTATATAGGCCATCGGGCTACCAACTTTTTGTTAAAGTTCATCCAAACATAATTTTGCCAGTGAATTTTGTAAACCAGATGGCAAGATTACATGAATGATGCCCTTAATCCTCATTAATGTTTCGCACCTTTTTACATCAGCAGCATCCATTTTTGTCTCTTTTACCAGATTCTCGCTAATCTTTTTTACTAAATGGTGTAAATCCAATGAACTCGTAATTCATACTCAGCCCTATACATTAAATATATTCAAATCTTGCAAATATATTGAAATGACTTTTTTCTTAAATTTTGTGATTATTTCCAAGATATTAAAGTTATACTCGTGATGTTTTCACATTTCATGCATTACATAATTATGAAATTTCAGTTGGCAATGCTAATATATTGCCTACCTATATAATTTAAATGTTCGTTTATTTTGATTTTTTTAGTGGTGTCATATTTAAATTTGAGTCGCTTAGATAATTTATGCATGTTATTTGGTTTGTTTGTTGAAGTAATTCGCGTCTTTAGTGGCATCCTTCTTAAATTTCAGCTATATAAGTTAAATTTTTCGCTGTATAAAAAATATGCGCGCAATATCGTATTTGAATTTCAGTTATAATTTGAATGTTCGTTGAATAAATAATCCGCGCTTTTTTAGTGGTATCGTATTTAAATATCGGATATATAATTTAAATGTTTTTTGGGTAAAAAATCTGCTCTTTTAGTAGTACTACATTTGAATTTCAGTAGTATAATTTAAATGTTCCTTGAGTAAATAATATGAGCTTCTATATATATAATTTAAATGTTCGTTGGATAAAAAATATGCTATTTTAGTAGTATTGCATTTGAATTTATTGATATAATTCAAATGTTCATTGGCTAAATAATTCGCGTGTTTTAGTGGTAGCGTTTTTTAATTTCAGTTGTATAATTTATATATTCGTCGGTTAAATAATCTGCGCTTTTAGTATAACTATATTTAAATTTAGTTTATAGAATTCAAACGTTTGTAGGCTAAATAATTAGCGCTTGTTGTAATACCTTATTTGGTTTCATTCAGATAATTTTATTGTAAATATGTGCTCTTAAATCTTAATAGTATCATATTTAAAATTCGGTTATTAGTATTTCAGATGATTTATTATATTTCACTACAAGAAAAAACCGGTTCAACAATATATCAACGACAATAGTTTTTCACTATATATAGTTGAAAGAAATATTTTAAGTTTGCTTTAAATATCTGAATTTGTATCTATATATAGTTGAAAGACTTCAAATTTTGAATTCACCCCTAATCCTTGAATTTACTTCATTTACATCCCCATAACCACTTTTCAATGCCAGTTGAGGGTAATTTGATAATCTTATTATTTCAATAAAAAATAAACAACAATTTTCATACATTAACAAAAATGTTTCGGCAAAATATAAATTTAAATAACACGTGAACTATTACTGTTAGGATCGGGAAAAAGTTCAGAGGAGGTGAATAAACTCTTTAAAAATATTTTCTATTTAAAATTGGTTTTCAAACGTGTTTAGGCGGTTGAAAGTTTTCTTGAACGATTAGAAATATGAACAACTTGAGAAGTGTGGAAAACGGTTAACAATTTCTAATGCTAGCTTCAACTGGTTGTGTGACTTGTTAACAAAAAACAGTTAAAAAAGTAGCGAACGCAAAAAGTAAAGACGAAGGGTTTTTATGGATTTAAGAACCCAATGTCGGATGATGACGATTGGTATTTGAAGCTAAAGAAGGTAGATGCCTTTGTTGGGAAGAAACAGATTTGATAACAGCAGATGGTACTGATAGGTGATGAGCTGTAGATTGGTTTATACAGACGTGTATAGCCAGTAATGCGAGACTGATTCTGTCAGAAGAATTGAAGAAGTGTTATGACATGACACTTAACGAATTCTTATTCCAGACTGGAATTAGATATGGGAGTTTAGTTTAAACTCTGTGATACATTTCTTCTGATATCTTTGAATTGAGTGTTGTGAGTTCGAGGACGAACTCAGATCTAAGAGGGGGAGAAATGTAATGCCCAAGAAGTATAGAATTGATAAACCAAGATTATTAGTCTTCATTAACGTGAGACTCGGAAGATATGAGAACGCATGATATGCAATGAGGGAAGAAAAGACATGAGAAAATAGGGTTTGCAAGACCGCACCCGCGCCCAGAACAGGAGTGCACCCGCGGTCATGCAATGGTGGATTTTTGCAAGAAATTCCGAAGCATCACCGCACCCGCGGTGCTAGCCAGAGTGCACCCGCGGTGCAGATACCGCACCCGCGGTACAGAACATGAGCGCACCCGCGGTCTAAGCTTCTGCAAAATGGATAGGGATCAGAGCATGGAGCGCACCCGCGGTGCGACGTGCAGAACAAAGAATGAAGCCACGTTTTGGTTTTCATGCAAGATATATATATACATATAACACTTGTTCCTCATTCATTATTCAGAAAGAATCGATAGCTTGGAGAGAGAATCTTATTTCTTAAGTTTAGAATTTGATTTACGAAGGATCCGTCTATCAGAATTTAAATCTGATTTCGGTTTTGAGCTCCTCTCACCAAGAGCTACACAAGGACGTAAGTTTTGTTACGTTTTGAGATGTTTTGAGAATATGATGTTGCTAGAATTGCATGTGATTCAGATATGGTGTTTCTACAACCATAGACATTGTAGAATTAAGACAGATTAAAGAACAGACTGTTTCTGTAGTTGTTATGATTTTTGAAAGATATTGACTGAGATTCTACATCAGAATTGTGTTAGTATTCAGATTATGAATTGTATTGACACAGATTATGGGTTCTAGAATTATATTTGTGATGTACAGATTGACGGGGTTATTCAGATTGTATTGTTATGCCGTCGAAACATCAGTTGATTTAGATTGATCAGATTCAGTATTGATTTAGATTGATCAGATATGATATTGATTGAGATTCTTGGTTATACTGTTGATTCTGATCAGATTGTATACCGATTTGAGTATTGATCAGAACAGATTCTGAACTGAGATATATACTGATATTGTATTTCTGTGATTTGTCATTATCAGATTGACATGGACAGATTTGACTTCGAGACTTCGTCTTCGTCAGACCGGGACGGCAAAGGTATAAGTCAATGTGGTATTGGGAGATCGACTTGAGTCGGATTAGACTTGAGTTTCCCTAAATCACATACTTTACTTTATTGCATTGATATTTGCATGGATTGAATAATATACTTGTTCTCTTGATTTTAGATGACAGGTATTAGACGATTTATCTTGTGACAGAAGTGCCTGATAGTGGTGGGATCACCACGGGCACATTGCACGATGTCATGAGATATTGTGTTGGCGGAAGTGCCATAGTCTGCTACTGGATAATTGGCTATCGATGTGGATAGAATTATAGCTCATTCTATTACTGGTGATCAGTATTGTATCGATGTGGATAGAATTATAACTTCTTCTATTACTGTTGATCGATGTTATATCGATGTGGATAGAATCGGAGTTTCTTCTATTACTGGTGATCGATACTATACTGATGTGGATAGAACCAGAGCTTCTCTATTACTGATGATCGATACTATATCGACGTGGATAGAACTGGAGTCTTTTCTATTACTGTTGTTCGATATGGAATGCCAATGTCTGGAAACCGGGATCCCTAGACTAGGATTGAGTCTAGTCTGAATTATAGAATCATGTCGACAGATTGATATTGATTATGTTTCAGATTTTGATACATATATCTGTTACCTGATTACATGTTTTATATTGTTTTATATGATTGCATGTTTCGTTGATTTATACTGGGATTATATTCTCACCGGAATTATCCGGCTGTTGTCTTGTCTGTATGTGTACATGACAACAGGTGGGACAGGATCAGGGTCCAGGAGATGAGGAAAGATCGTGATTAGAGTGGAGGCTCCGGACTTGGATTAGAGATAGGGTTGGACACTTGACATTAGTTGTTAAACCTTAGTTTATTTTGAATGCATGCAGTACATGACTTGTATTGTATTTTATACTGATATGTATATGAGTTTGATTTCACTACGTTCCGCACGTGTATTTTAAAAGAGAAAAAAATTTAGACCCTGTTTTTAATTGATTAATTAGTCCCAATTATGATTAAGAACTTGATTAGCGTCCGGGTCCCCACAACAGGCGGTATCAGAGCGATAGATCCTTTAGATTGAGATAGTCAGAGTTGATAGATCTTTTAGACTGAGATAATAGAGAATGAGCGGGGTAGATTGAACTTTCTTCCTTGCATGTGATTGCTAGCATGAGAGTTATTATAATGTTGAATTACATTATGGGTGCTAGCATGATTTACTGTTTTCCCTATTACATGTTGTTTGTATCTGAGTTGATTGCAGCATGTAATTACTAAGCCTGGATCAGAACCGAGTCTGAATCAGAGGTATATGATCAGAGGAGGGCTGAGACAGATTGTATAGATTATGTACTAATCTGTTTGATTATCAGATATACCACCTCGAAGAGTTCCAGAAAAGGGCAGTACTTCGTCTGAACAGAGAGATGTATCAGAAACTCAGTTAGAATAAAAGATGAAAGAATTTCAGTTGTTACAGCCGCCGATTCTGAATGGTTCCGAGACATCCAAAGATTGTCAGAACTGGTTTGATGATATAGAAATCTTGTTCGATTTACTTGATTGTACAAATGAACAGAGAGTTAAGATGGTGCCTTACCAGTTACGAGAAGCCGCCAGGAATTGGTGGATTACCAGTAGAAGAATGTGGGAACAGAGAGTTACAGTGATTTCATGGGAAATATTCAGAACTGAATTCTATCAAAGATTTTTCTCAGCTTCGTACCGAGAGAACAAGAAATTAGAGTTTGAGAATTTGAGCCAAGGGCAGCTGAATATTGACCAATATATTGCTAAATTCTCTACTCTACTGCATTTTGCTCCTCATTTAGCTGGAAATGATGAAACTGTAGTGAATCAGTTCATCAGAGGGTTGAATTCGGAGGTAGGTGCATTTATGAATTTGCAACGACCTTATCATTTTGCTGATAACTTGAGTAGAGCAAAGAGAGCGGAGATGAGTCTGATTAGACAATTGACAAGGTTGTGTGTGAAGCCACTTCAGACACAGCAATCCCCTCTTCGATATGAACACGGCAGTACGAGTGGGAAGCAAGATTTGCTGAAAGCTCGAAAGAAGGCATTCAAGAAGTTGGGAAGTGGTTCCTCTAGCTCCAGTGGTTCTAGCCCGAGTTATACTGGAGTATATTGCAGGACTTGCAGAGGGAGATATCCCACCGAGCAATGCCAGGGAGTGACTGGTAGATGCAATATTTGTGGACAGCCTGGACACTTTGCTAAAGTCTGTCCCCAGAAGCGTTCCCGAAGATTGTAGGGAACAGAGTTTAATTGAGAAACAGATTCAGAACGTACAACAGGTACTATTCTATATGATTAGATTGCATATGTATTGATATATACTAATGCATTTCATACGAATATCTGTGACTGGGTTGCATGGAGATATGCTGTATCTGTTGGGTCTGTTTGTACTGTAGTATTAATTCCCTTACTTGTAAGGAAACTGTTACTATCAGAGATTTCTGATATGTTGTATGCTACAGTAAGATGAGAATGAAATAGAGATAGATTATGATGTACTTGTGTTTTCTGATTTGAACGCATTATTGATATGTATATGCTGAACAAGTACCGACATATTGTAGAAGTTTTCCAGAAATGGTAAGAGTCAGACCAGAGATGACTGATCAGTGGAGATACCACGATAAGGATTCTAGATTTAGAATTCTTTTGATATCTGTATTGTATATGACTCGATTAATACAGAAAGGAGCAGATTGCATCCTTACGTATTCAGTAGATCCACTGAAATCGAGTTTAGTATTGACAGATTGGTCAGTATTATACAAATTGGCTGATGTTTGCCTAGATAAGATTTCAGAATTGTGTTATATCAGAAAGATAAATTTCAGAATTGAATTGAGATCAGGGATTGTTTGTATAGTAGATTTAGTACAGAATGGTATTGACTATACAGAATGATACAACATGAATTGAAAGAATATTTGAAAGATCATATTAAATATTCTGGGAATTGTGATGATGGTATTCAGAATAGATGATATCTGATGTTAGTAGACTGATTGATTTTGAGACAGTTGATATTGTGATCAGTGACTGATCAGATACCGATATCAGAAAGATCAGACAGTCAGAATTGTCAGAATTGTCAGAGATTGATATTATATGAGTTGACAGATTATCTGATATGATTGTGTTTTGAATTGCTTGAGAATTATTGCTTCCAGATCAGCATTTTATACAGATCGTATTGTTTGGGGAGCATATTATATTTGCAGATGATATATAGCAGTTAATCAGAATGGCATGAAGATCTGATTGATTTGTCAGAATTGATAGTATTGTTAGAACCTACAATCCTATATATTTACTAAATTAGTATAGATTATGGTTCTTCTGAATCAGTATTGATACAGATTTTATGAACCGTTGAGAGTATATACAGTTCAGCTGGTATCAGTGAATTCGAGAATTTCAGCCGTTCAGAAACGTGATCAGAGTGGTCAGAACATTATTTCGATAATCAGAGCAGAGTATCGGTCAGAAAAATAGATATGTGATTTTGTGTTTTGTATTAGACTTGTTGTGTTATGATATCAGAATGTTTCAGAGTTGTATAACAGAATTGATATTTATAATCAGAGTCGAATACCAGGTAGGTATTTTTCTTTAAATTTTATTATTAACTGATTTGTTTATACCGAATAGTTTGAATCTGAAATTACAGATAGTGTCAGAAATGCATTGTAGTGGATTCAGTGTTCATTTTGCTGACTGAGAATGTATGAGATTCGAACAGACAAGTATGATATAGACAGATTAGATCAGTCGTGACAGAATTTGTACAGAAATGTTGGCAGAAATTGTACTGATACGTCTGAATCGCTAACAGAGAAGACAGAGAGAAAGAAATCGGAAGATTTATCACAGACTTAGTATATTTCTGATTCGACATGGGGAGTATATTTCGATGAATTTCGTAATAATATTATCCCAATATTTTCCAGATTGTGATATAATATGATTATGATTGACAGATTGTTCAATCTATATCTATTAGTTGTACAAGATGATGTACAAACAGAACCAAATGAAACAGATTGATGTCAGAACATAGTCAGAGTGACTAGAATGTAGAAGTAGACTATATCAGATTGTGATTTTGATTAAGTTTGCAATTATGGCAGACCATACCATAAGTTATTTTGCAGATTATTCACAGATTGACAGACAGTCAGAGTGTATTATCCAGATATTGGAAGATATCCAGAACTGTGATGCTGGATGTTAGCACTAATTGATATGACTTATTATCATTGTGTGACAATAGCTAAGAGCTTATCAGATAGGTAAGGAGATAGTTATAGACAAGACAGTATACGATGAGTACTACAGATTTCTTTTGAAGAAAATTCAAAAGGAGATGAAGATAGTTCAGAATGGACAGATTTAAGAACCCAATGTCGGATGATGACGATTGGTATTTGAAGCTAAAGAAGGTAGATGCCTTTGTTGGGAAGAAACAGATTTGATAACAGCAGATGGTACTGATAGGTGATGAGCTGTAGATTGGTTTATACAGACGTGTATAGCCAGTAATACGAGACTGATTCTGTCAGAAGAATTGAAGAAGTGTTATGACATGACACTTAACGAATCCTTATTCCAGACTGGAATTAGATATGGGAGTTTAGTTTAAACTCTGTGATACATTTCTTCTGATATCTTTGAATTGAGTGTTGTGAGTTCGAGGACGAACTCAGATCTAAGAGGGGGAGAAATGTAATGCCCAAGAAGTATAGAATTGATAAACCAAGATTATTAGTCTTCATTAACGTGAGACTCGGAAGATATGAGAACGCATGACATGCAATGAGGGAAGAAAAGACATGAGAAAATAGGGTTTGCAAGACCACACCCGCGCCCAGAACAGGAGTGCACCCGCGGTCATGCAATGGTGGATTTTTGCAAGAAATTCCGAAGCATCACCGCACCCGCGGTGCTAGCCAGAGTGCACCCGCGGTGCAGATACCGCACCCGCGGTACAGAACATGAGCGCACCCGCGGTCTAAGCTTCTGCAAAATGGATAGGGATCAGAGCATGGAGCGCACCCGCGGTGCGACGTGCAGAACAAAGAATGAAGCCACGTTTTGGTTTTCATGCAAGATATATATATACATATAACACTTGTTCCTCATTCATTATTCAGAAAGAATCGATAGCTTGGAGAGAGAATCTTATTTCTTAAGTTTAGAATTTGATTTACGAAGGATCCGTCTATCAGAATTTAAATATGATTTCGGTTTTGAGCTCCTCTCACCAAGAGCTACACAATGACGTAAGTTTTGTTACGTTTTGAGATGTTTTGAGAATATGATGTTGCTAGAATTGCATGTGATTCAGATATGGTGTTTCTACTACCATAGACATTGTAGAATTAAGACAGATTAAAGAACAGACTGTTTCTGTAGTTGTTATGATTTTTGAAAGATATTGACTGAGATTCTACATCAGAATTGTGTTAGTATTCAGATTATGAATTGTATTGACACAGATTATGGGTTCTAGAATTATATTTGTGATGTACAGATTGACGGGGTTATTCAGATTGTATTGTTATGCCGTCGAAACATCAGTTGATTTAGATTGATCAGATTCAGTATTGATTTAGATTGATCAGATGTGATATTGATTGAGATTCTTGGTTATACTGTTGATTCTGATCAGATTGTATACCGATTTGAGTATTGATCAGAACAGATTCTGAACTGAGATATATACTGATATTGTATTTCTGTGATTTGTCATTATCAGATTGACATGGACAGATTTGACTTCGAGACTTCGTCTTCGTCAGACCGGGACGGCAAAGGTATAAGTCAATGTGGTATTGGGAGATCGACTTGAGTCGGATTAGACTTGAGTTTCCCTAAATCACATACTTTACTTTATTGCATTGATATTTGCATGGATTGAATAATATACTTGTTCTCTTGATTTTAGATGACAGGTATTAGACGATTTATCTTGTGACAGAAGTGCCTGATAGTGGTGGGATCACCACGGGCACATTGCACGATGTCATGAGATATTGTGTTGGCGGAAGTGCCATAGTCTGCTACTGGATAATTGGCTATCGATGTGGATAGAATTATAGCTCATTCTATTACTGGTGATCAGTATTGTATCGATGTGGATAGAATTATAACTTCTTCTATTACTGTTGATCGATGTTATATCGATGTGGATAGAATCGGAGTTTCTTCTATTACTGGTGATCGATACTATACTGATGTGGATAGAACCAGAGCTTCTCTATTACTGATGATCGATACTATATCGACGTGGATAGAACTGGAGTCTTTTCTATTACTGTTGTTCGATATGGAATGCCAATGTCTGGAAACCGGGATCCCTAGACTAGGATTGAGTCTAGTCTGAATTATAGAATCATGTCGACAGATTGATATTGATTATGTTTCAGATTTTGATACATATATCTGTTACCTGATTACATGTTTTATATTGTTTTATATGATTGCATGTTTCGTTGATTTATACTGGGATTATATTCTCACCGGAATTATCCGGCTGTTGTCTTGTCTGTATGTGTACATGACAACAGGTGGGACAGGATCAGGGTCCAGGAGATGAGGAAAGATCGTGATTAGAGTGGAGGCTCCGGACTTGGATTAGAGATAGGGTTGGACACTTGACATTAGTTGTTAAACCTTAGTTTATTTTGAATGCATGCAGTACATGACTTGTATTGTATTTTATACTGATATGTATATGAGTTTGATTTCACTACGTTCCGCACGTGTATTTTAAAAGAGAAAAAAATTTAGACCCTGTTTTTAATTGATTAATTAGTCCCAATTATGATTAAGAACTTGATTAGCGTCCGGGTCCCCACATGGGCTCTGTTGGTTGAGCCGTTGCATCTTCTTGTTTTTCTATTTCCTCCTCAATCTGATTAGTTTCATGTGGGTAATGTTCACTGGTTTATCTGCCTGATGAAGTTATTCTTGGACTGTTGGACTTTGTTCAGAAATGTTTTCAACAGTTCTTCTTAAATCTATCTCATCATCACTGCTAGATTCATGGTTAGTAGCATCTAATTTATTAGTTAAATCATGAATCCTGCTACTACTATTGTCATGACAGATGGATGATTCATCGAATACAAAATGTATGGATTCTTCAACAGTGAGAATTCTGTGATTATATACTTTATATGCTTTTATCACTGCTGAATATCAAAGGAAGACACCATTATCAGATTTAACGTCGCATACAGTTAAATGTGTCTTGCCATTATTATGAATAAAACACTTACAACCGAATATGTGGAAGTATCCAATTTCGGGCTATTTGCCGGACCATACCTCATATGGAGTCTTTTCATGATTCTTGTTGATCATGGACTGGTTATGAGTATAACAGGCAATGTTAACAGCCTCTGACCAAAATCGTTGAGAGATTCTGGATTCTTCTTGCATAGTCCTAGCTGCTTCCTTGAGAGTGCGGTTTCTTCTTTCATCAAATCCATTTTGTTGCGGTGATCTGGCAGCTGAGAGCTCATGCTTGATGTCATGATTTTCAAGATAGGATGACAGGAGTTGGTTTAGAAATTCAGTTCATATATCATTCCTGATCATGTCCACCACTACAGAATTTTCATTTTGAAGTCTCTTAAGGAGCTTGATGAGCTGGGTAGCGGTTGATCTTTGGAACTCAAGACTATTACCCATGTGAACCGGGAAAAGTCATCGATTATCACTAAGGTCTATTTCCTTCCCCCTAAGCTCATTACTGATATGGGTCCAAATTGGTCCATGTAGAGTAGTTCCAGGCAACGAACTGGTGGATTTCTTCCTTTATTTTTGAATGTTGAGCAAACTTGTTTACCTAGTTGACAAGAATTGTAGATTCTATCTTTTGCTAAATCAATTTTAGGTAAACCAGATACCAACTTAAGCTTGCTGATATAGACAATGGATTTGAAATTAACGTGATTGAACCGTTTGTGCCAAAGCCAATTTTTGTTTCCATTTAAGTCGATGAAGCAAGTAGGAGCATTTGAATTATCATCATTCATTTTACCTTATATGTGTTCTGCTCTCTAAGACCAGTCAATACAATATTGCCTACAAAATATTTAACAGTGTACGTGTGCTTGTGAAACTCAATGATGTAACCATTTTCGCTAATTGACTTATACTAATCAAATTATGGCACAAATTTTCAACTAAGAGCACATCTTTAATGATAATTTTGCCATGGGTGATCTTACCTGTATCCACAGCTTTACCTTCAGATTTATCAATAGATGTCCAAAAACCAGATGAATCTTCCAAGTTCTTCTTCTTCAGTAACTGAATCATTGAAATGAGAACTTGGTACCCTTTTCTATTTGGGTCCTGAACTGATTAGACCTTAGGGACCCACACCTGGATTATCCTAATAGATTTTCCATTGTGTGTCCAAAGATGGATGCGGTTATGTGCATAATCTGGTGGTGTGTGCAATGTTGTTTCTTTTACAGCATGTTGTGTTGTTCGTCTGCCATTATCGCTCAATATGTACCTCTTCTGAACAAGTCGGCCGTTGTAGTGTCGGTTAGGTCTTATTTTCAAGTGATATCCGATTGAACTTAGCTTTCTGCAAGACCAATCTGAACTGTTGTGTGTGGTTGGATTTGTCATGCGTCTGAGCCATGATCGGTTGGACTTTTCTCTCTCAAATTTGACATATCCTAGACCACGTTGCCTTCCATAGTTCTCAAGATTTACATTATGTTTGAGTTGGAATTCAGGCTCGTTGTGTTCATGTACCGTACTAGATCTGACAAATTTAATTTATTTAAAATGTCTTTCTTGATGTTGTAACCTAGCACAGTTCTGTCTTCGACTCGTTTCTGCATCTCATGCATCTTTTCAAGAGAGGCGGAGGACTTATTCCATTAGTTGACAGTGTTCATCAATCGTTTATTTTCTTTTAAAGTGACTTGGAATAATCTTTACAAGTCATCATTCTCAGCCGCTAGAAGACTTAACTTTACTTTCAAATTGTCAACCTCCTTTAGCTACGAGCAGCTGGATAGGGTTGACTTGTTTTTCAAGTCTTGTTTTTCTATCTTAGCCTCATCGAATTACTGCGATAGTCTCTTAAACTCATCCATCATGTCATCCAGTGACGTGACGAGGTCTTTCCTTGTAAATTCCAGAGAGTCAAAGTCAAATACCATTTCTTCGGTGGATTCTGATGCTTCATCAACCATGAGACATTTTACTGCCTCATTGTCGCTTTCACTCAAAGATTTCTCGGACATGGATCTTTCTGAGTCTGAATCGGCCCATTTGCTTTTTTCTTCTTCTTCAATTAAAACTTGTTCTTTCTTTTTGGTGAAATTTTTATCATCTTTGGAGCGTCTCCCATCAACCGGTCTCTTCTCATCCTTCTTGGGCCTGTTAAACTCTGCAATAAAGTGCCTTTTTTCCCCACAGTTAAAACAAGCTCGATCATCATCTGTATGGTCTTTCTTTTAATATGGTTTAGTAAATTGAGATTTATTTTTACGTATAAATTTACCAAACTTCTAGACAAATAAGGACATAGCTTCATTGCTCAGTTGCTCAGCTGATTTCTTACTTATGGACTCTTCGACTAAAAGAGTAACTGTGGTAACTACCAAGGCCTTGGTTTGTCGAGAAGGGGATGGTTCTTCTTCAGTTTGAATTCTGAGCTCGAACTCGTATACCTTAAGATTGGCAAAGAGATCTTGAAGCTCTGGTTTGTTCAGATCTTTTGATTCCCGCATCGCTGCTGTCTTCAATTCCCATTCTCTGAGAAGAGCTCTCATTACCTTCAAGACAATTTCATGGTTAGAGTATTCTTTACCTAGAGAAATAAGTTCAATAAAAATACAACTAAATTGTACATCAAATTCGGAGAGAGTTTCTCTCGGCTTCTTTTTTGCGTTGTCAAACTTCTGGATTGCAACTGTCAGCTTATTTCTTTTGTCTGGTCGTTGCTTTCACACAGCTGTGTCAGTTTTTCTCATATCTCCTTTGTTGTGGAGCAAGTTTTAATCTTGGCAATCATATTCTTATCCAAAGTCTTATAAAGGATATCTTTGACGACGTTGTCAAGATTTGCCTTCTTCTTATCCTCAGCTGTCAATTCGAATCAATGATTTTCCGCCATTCGGGAGCACCTTCAGTTATAGCCACAATGGATTGACTTTCAAGATCTTCATAGGCCTGTCAGTGATGACATACCTGATGTCATCGTCCTGGGCTGCTAAATGTGTCTGTATACGTATTTTCCAGTCATCATAATATTCTTTAGAAAATATATGAATATTTTTAAAAGATGTCATATAGATTGTAGATATCAATGTTCAAGAAAACCCTGCGCTGACACCACTTTTTAGGATCGGGAAAGAGTTTAGAGGGGCGTGAATAAACTCTTTAAAAATATTTGCCTTTAAAATCGATTTTCAAACATTTTAGGCGGTTAAAATTTTTTCTTGAACGGTTATAAATATGTACCACTTGAGAAGTGCGGAAAACGGTTCACAATTTCTAATGATAGCTTCAACTGGTTGTGTGACTTGTTAACAAGAAACGATTCGAAAAGTAGTGAACGAGAAAAGTAAAGACGCAGGATTTTTATGGATGATCGGAGATAAAAACTCATGTGTCGCCCCTTCTTCTTTTTTAGGAAGGATTCCACTAAAATAATTTGGCTTTAAAAACTTTTTGCAACAGCCCACTACAATCAGGACTTATCACACAGCCTGTTTTGGAACTCTTAGTGATCACTTTATATTTCTGGATTTTAAGAACCCACAGTTCACGAGACAACACAATCAATCAAATAACCAAAACTTACTGATAAAAGAAACATTGTACGTTTTGAGTAACACGAAATTGATCTTTGAATGATCAGATATATTTCTGCTGAGTGCATGCTTGATGAGCGATGAAATATATGAATTTCAAGAGCGCTCAGATCTTTGAAAGCTTCAGTAGTATGTCAATCGCGTGGTTGGAAAGCTTAAAGTTGATCGAACTTGTATCTGCATTCTTCAGCTATTCTTTTATAAGCTATCTTCCCAACGTTCGAAAAGATACATAACGTAAAGATGTAGCATTGGAATGATGTGTCACTATCAACTGTAATTTCATTAAATGCTCTTCATCAAAGCATTTAATGTTCTCTTTGATTGCACATCTTTGATTTTCGTTCCTTGAAGAGTTGCTGTTGAGCATCCTTTTACGGCAACTGTTATTAACATCATAATTTGTATGATGTGTAAGCAATCTTTCTATTCTAGGATAGTGACATTTAGTGCAGATCTTCTAGCGGTGCAAAACCATTGAATGCCCTGAGTCGGTTAGAGAATGTATTTCACTAAGTTAGCAATAAATAGCTCTTTAATGAAGCGGTTGAGGACTTTCATCAACCAGTTGAAAACTTCTAATGTTTGAAACTTCTTCAAGCGGTCGAAGACCAAGCGGTGGAGATCTATACGGTTGAAATTTTTCCTGTTATACAAAGAATATGCAGTTGTTTCCTGAAACATTTAGGTGTTATTTTGATTCAATCACCAAAACTTTAGGATAATAATAATTTCTTAACATTTACTAATTTGATTAGTTGAGATGTGACACTCTCTTAAAATGGAGAATACATTTCCAATTACTGGAGTTTATCTAAGCCACGTTCCAAATCTAAATAGGCTTGAAATCATGAATATAACATAAGAAGGATGTCAGAAGGGTGTTTCAGCATATATTTTATGTTAAGATAAAATTTAAATTGATACTGACTCAAGCTAAATTGCTAAATACGGCAAGAAATGAACTAAACGAACAATACTATTGTTGATAAAACATCACTTATGTTGATCAACTTTGCTGACATAACAAGAGACGACAAAACTTTTAGAGAAAAATCAAGTTGTCCAACAAATCGTTCTTCTAAGCATCTTACAACAACTCGAGTGGAATCAATCTGTTAGCATTTATTATGTGACCAAACAAATCAGCTATTAGACTGATGTGACGACACTCCTATGAAGACAATAGAAAGCTATCTCCAATTTTACTCTGAGAGTTGTCAACAAAGAGAGAATGAATATCAGTTGGTTACTTTTTTTCAGTTAATGTCCAAGGAATTTGAAATAACCATTGCTATATTTGGAAACACGACAAGGACACGTGACACTTTCTGCTTGATTTTTGCATATCCAATACATATGTGAGTACCATATATATTTATTAATGTTGGGGATCAACACCTATAAAAGATTATGTATCAAGTGTAGAGACTACTGTTACATTGATCTTCATCAAGTATTTTATCTCAAGTTGTTCTTTCACATACACAAAGTTTATCAAATTGTTTAAGGATCATTTTGTGCATCTTTTATTCTTACTTATATTTTGTTTACACGAGTTGTATTGTATTGTGAGAATCATTGTAACTATTATAAGCTTGTTTTTTTAACAGATCAAGTTAAGAAAAGAGTGTGCTAGAAGTTTAGTTTAAGCATCAGATAAGTCCCAAGTCAGAGTGGGTTTGTAAAAAGTGTTGTACCGATCATAGTCTTCTAGTGAATATTTCTGAAAGCAGAAGAATGAGAAATATAGAAGCTTAGTCTTTGAACTTCTATAAAAAAATTCTCACATCTTCTACTTACAGTCACTTTATTTTTATATTAGCTGTTATCATGTGTTGAGCTTCTAACTTGAATTAATTTTTTAGACTTGCATATATCGAATTCACTTAGTAACTTGAGTTGTTTTTGCACTTAGATATTTTAGTACTTAAGTTACTCGGTCTGATTGAAATATTAACCTGAGCTGTTACCGCAGCCTATGTTTTGCATTATTGTTCATAACATCTTCCGATGCTCAAGTCTAGCACTGAAAAAATAGAGCTGATAACTAAGTATGTTATCAAATTATATATATAAATAACTAATAATGAAGTTTTCAAACTTATCATTTATAGAAAAAAGTGATAAACACACGTGTGTAGGGTTAACGAACACATGTGTGGGTAGCATAGAGCTCACCTAAACAAAGCTCCAAATAAATATCTTTTTTCCAGTTATTGGGCTCTACTATTCAAGTCGAGCTAACAGCTAGGAGTTCACCTACTAAGGGCGAACTTCACACTTCCAAACTCTCTATGTACACTTAGCACACTTCCTAACTCCTTGGCAATATCATCATGTGGCATATACCTCTTAGCTAGAATGCCTCGTGTAGGTTAACATATTATATGTTGGATATGAACTTGCTCATATTGGATATGATCCAATAGTTGAGAGTTCACCTAATAGGAGCAAGCTCCATATCATGATGTCAATGCAACTCGGAGAATGAAAAGGTTGGATGAATGATGATGAAACCCAATAAGGGGTAAGATAAGAGATGAAGGAGTGGATGTATGATTAAATTGTTTATTTCTCTCATTTGAATCTTCCTATCTTTTTTGTAGCTGTGAGCCGTAGCCTAATATTATAAGCTTGAACATACCTATTGACTGGGTGATATTCCTCCAACATTTAGTGAAGAAGTGTATGAAAGATGAGTTTATGGAGCGTTTCAAGAAAAAAAATCCAGAAAATATAAGCATTCCTTGAACTAAAACACATTTAAGGAATATGAATTTTTGACTTCCATGCTACACACGTCTGATTATCTTGATCTTTTCTAGTGAATGCTTGAGTTTTGAAGTTGCAATGTGTTGGAACATGTCATGTTCGCAATCTTGATTTTGATGTTAACTAAACTTGTTAATATATTTCTAACATATTTACTCATGTGTGAAGTTGCAAACACAAGAAGAAAACTAACCGAATTTAGCCAAACTGACTGGTGAGCTTCGGTATTTTGATGATATCTCTCACTAGATGAGTCAAATGACAATCTGCTAACTTGACTGATCAGAAAACTCAATTTGGAACAAGTCATAAATCCCGTCAGTTGGGAAATTGGATGTTATCAAGGTCTAACTGATCGCTGAATTACTGAACTGATTGCACGAAAACACAATCAGTTGTATGAGCACTTACATTATTTTGGTCATATCTCTCAGCTTGTTTATTGGAATGAAGCGATTCAGTATGCGTTGGAAATATAATTCGATGATCTACAAATCTTATTCAGAAGTTAAAGTCTGAATCGAAGCTTAAGATGCTGATAAATGACGATGAAATTACTGGTTCTACACAAACTACAGCTGAAACTGAACCAGATGAACTGGCAGCTGACCAACTGAACTGAATTGGACCAGCAGCTGACCAACTGAACTGAACTGAACCAGCTGCTGATCAACTGAACTGAAAGACCAGCTAAGTTGATCAGAGTTGACCAGTTTAAGCTCAGAAAAAGTCCAGTAAGACGAATTTGACCGTTGCAATTTCAGAAACAGTACAGAAACTTTCCAAATGGTCATATTCTTGTATCTAACATACATATATTTTTTTGGGGCCTATTAATACAATATCTTGAAGATCAACCAAGAGCTTTTGAAGGGGATCAAAGCATAGGGAGTTAGCATGAAGAAATCTGCTAGTTGGGAGCACAAGCCCTTGTGTGAGGATACATTTGAGATGTACACTATAAAAGATAAATTACTCACACACAACAATCATTCACACTTATACAAAAGAGTTGAACTTCAAATATTAGTTGAGTGAGTCTTCGCACAAAGACCATAAAACAATGTGTTGTAGTCTTTGCATATGAGACATTAAACAATATACCGATTGTGAGGCGCTTCCTACAATCTTGACTGCTAGGAGTTCTAGTTGGGTGTTGTCCTTCTGGAGTGGATTTGTACAAGGTGTTATATAAATCAAAGTCTTCTTGTGGATCCTTCCCAAGGGAAAAAGGGGTTACGTAGGACCATTTGAAATATCCAAACTGTTACGCCTTAAACGCATACAAATCTCGAGGATGAGATTAATGTTTTTAATGCTGTAACATATCCCAAAGTTTTTGTTTTGATGATACCAAAACTTGGATTAAAAATGTACTAATGTTTTATATTGAGGCATGCAGGAAATTAAGAACAGGTTACGTTCGGAAGATCCGACATTCGGTTCGGACGGTCCGAAATTGTGCAATTCAGAAGCAAAATAGAAGCTGTTCGGAAGCTGCGAGGAGAGAGTTCGGACGTTCCGAAGACGTGATCGGACGTTCCGAACACAAGCAATCAAATCACTTCAATGCGGAGACAAATTGATATGACTGATTGATCGAGTAAGATTTCGGACGCTACGAAGGACATGATCGGACGCTACGAAGTGTTGAAGATTTCAAATCTCTGGAAACGCGGGAATGTTCGGACGGTACGAACTTGAGTTCGGACCTTCCGAAGCTGTTCACACACTGTCTGAAAGAACTGTTCGGAAGATACGAAGTTTGATCGGTCCCTCCGAAGCGCATGTTCGGACCCTACGAAGTCAAGAACGGACGATCCGAAGTCATCCCAAAATTACGGAAATTGATTTCAATCACATCGGACGTTCCGAAGCATAAACAGAAGATCCGAACCTTGGCGTCCAAGACTAGTATAAATAGGCCTTTGAGGATGCATTTTCAAACATCCCACTCCACTCTCTTGTCTCTTACAAAGCTTTCTACTATCTCTTGTGTGCGTTGATTAAAAGAGTTGTAATATCAAAAGAGTTGTAGAAAAAGAGTGAAAGTAATACTCTCGAGTGGGTTGTAAAGTTCGTGGCTATCCTTGGAGCCCTCAAGGCCAAGTAGACGCATCGAGGCGTGGTTGTAAAAGCTAGCTTGGAGCTCCTAAAGCCAAGTCGATATAGTGATACCTCGATCCTCATCGAGAAGGGGAGATGTAGACGATTCTTCGTCGAACTTCCATAAACATCTCTATCCCTCCTTACTTTACGCATTCATTTTATTTGTGATTGTCCCTCAAGTCTTCCGCTTGCAATTTTTGCAAACTCGTTTTAAAAACGCTAAAGGGCCTAAAAGAACCTATTCACCCCCCCTTTAGGTTCTTCAAGTGGTATCAGAGCAAGGTTTTTCAAAATCTTTTAAATGGCCAATCTAGCAAGCGAGTATGCCCAAGGACAATCCACAAATCGTCCCCCTCTTTTCAATGGTACAAATTACGGATATTGGAAAAATAGAATATCTCTATACATCCAATCCGTCGATTACGACCTTTGGAAAATAACGGTGAAAGGTCCCTATATCCCCATGAAAACGGTGGATAATAAGGAAATTCCTAAGGGAATGGATGACTTCACCAAGGACGATATGAAACTTATCTCTCAAAATGCTAAAGCTATGAATATTCTTCATTGTTCTCTAGATATGAATGAATACAACCGAATCTCGGCTTGCACCTCCGCCAAAGAGATTTGGGACAAATTGGAGATTTGCCACGAGGGAACCAATCAAGTCAAAGAAACGAAGATAGACCTTCTCCAACTCAAGTACGAGACCTTTGAGATGGAACCCAAGGAGGATATCGACACCATGTTCCGGCGGCTCACCCAAATCATCAATGAGCTTGCCCAACTTGGTGAGAACTACCCAACTAAACAAGTGTGGAGGAGAGCCCTTCGAGCATTACCGGCAGAATGGGATGCAAAGCGCACGGCTATCATTGAATCCAACAAGGGAGATGCGGCATCCTACGACCTTGATCAACTTCATGGGACCCTAAAGACCCATGAACTTGAAGTATCTACCCGGAAGGAGACAAAGAAAGATGACGACAAAGTAAAGGCGAAAGGGATCGCCTTGACCAGTCAACTTGAAGATAGCGACGATGAAGAAATGGCACTCTTCACTAGAAAGTTCAAAAGATTCATGCGGAGTTCCAACTTCAACAAGAAAGACAAAAAGTTTGAGAAGGAAGTGACCTGCTACAACTGTCAACAAAAGGGTCACTATGCAAACGAGTGTCCCTCCAAGAAGAAGGCCGGCAAAGACAAGAAAAAGGCCCTTCTAGCCACGTGGAGCGACAGCGACAACGAAGAGGAGTCTACCCTATGCTTCATGGCGAAGGAAGATCATCTGACCGACTCGGATGACGACGAGGTACCCTCTTACGATGAATTACTCTCCGCTTACACTAGTATGTACAATAAGGCTAAGTCACTTAGAAATGAGAATAAGCAACTTAAAACTGAACTAGAAGCTAGGATGCATGACAACACTAAGCTCAAGACAAACCTAAGAGACTTAGAGAAAGCCTTCAACAAGTTCAATGTGAGTAGCGGTAAACTAGAAAACCTCTTGAGCATGCAAAGGTGTAACTTCGACAAAGGAGGTCTAGGATATGAAAAGAAATCAGTCAACTTCGCTAGTCTTATCGCAAAGGCAAAACCAAGAACACCACCAACATGTACTTACTGTTGTAAGATAGGCCACATAAGACCTAAATGCAAGAAACTTAGACACCAACACAACAAGAATAGTTATTGGAAATGGATCCCCAAATCCCCAACTACTACTAACCCCAAAGGACCCAAAGAAACGGGTACCAACTATCAAACTGTATCTCAACCTTGTAGGGACAAAGGGGAGACAAGTCATCGAGCACTTGGTATCTTGACAGTGGATGCTCTCGACACATGACGGGAGAAAAGAAGCTGCTACAATCCATTCGACCAAAAGAAAAAGGATCGGTGACCTTCGGAGACAACAGCAAAGGGATCATAGAAGGCATCGGCTCAATAGGTATATCTAACTCTACTATTATTGATGATGTACTTCTTGTGAAAGGGCTTAAACATAACCTCCTAAGCATTAGTCAATTGTGCGATAGGGGTTATGAAGTCAAATTCACACCACACGATTGCACTGTATCACTCACAACTGACAAAACCATTAGTTTCAAAGGTTATAGAAGTGAAAATGTTTACAAGGTCGATTTAAAGATTTCATCTTTTTCAAAAATAAAAAGCCTTGTAACATTAAATGTTGATGACAACATTCTTTGGCATAGACGACTTGGTCATGTTGGGATGAGCACCATAGAAAAACTTTTAAAACTTGACCTAGTTTCCGGAATGCCAAAGCTGAATTTAAAATTAGATTCTTTTTGTGATGCTTGTCAACTTGGTAAACACACAAAGGAATCTTTTAAAAATAAAAATTTTGTATCCACTTCTATGCCCCTTGAATTACTTCACCTAGATTTATGTGGTCCCTCGAGGACAACTAGTCTAGGAGGAAAATCTTATGCTTTTGTCATTGTAGATGATTTTTCACGTTTTACTTGGACATTGTTTTTAGCCCACAAAAATGATGCCTTTGATCATTTCAAAATTTTTGTCAAAAAGGTTGAAAATGAGAAAAATCTTTTGATCAAACAAATCCGTAGTGACCACGGAACGGAATTTCAAAATGAAAATTTTTCAATTTTTTGTCAAAGCAAAGGCATTGGTCACAACTTTTCTTGTCCTAGAACTCCTCAACAAAACGGTGTCGTTGAGAGGAAGAATAGGACCCTAGTAGAGATTGCAAGGACCATGCTATGTGAGCATTCTCTACCAAAATATTTTTGGGCTGAAGCAATGAGTTCTGCTTGTTACATCATCAATCGCGTATCAATAAGGCCAATTCTCAAGAAAACTCCATACGAACTATGGAGAGGGAGAAAGCCTAACATTTCTTACTTCCGCGCTTTTGGATCAAAATGCTTCATCCACAACAATGGTAAGGACAACCTGGGTAAGTTCGATGCTAAATCGGACAAAGGTATCTTTCTTGGTTACTCTACTTCTAGCAAAGCATATAGAGTCTTTAATAAACGTACTTTACTAGTTGAAGAATCTATTCATGTCATATTTGATGAAACTAACCCTTGCTTGCCTAGAACTGTTGTTTCTGATGATGATGATATAGATATCCTTGGCGAAAAGTTGGAGTCCACAAGCCTAGATGATGTTCCTAAAGATCAAGAGGACGCACCTCTTCCGAAGGAGTGGACTACACACAAGGATCATCCCATGGACCTCATCATTGGTAGCCCATCGAAGGGAGTATCTACTCGCTCTTCTAATATGTGCAATTATCTTGCTTTTCTTTCTCACATAGAGCCTAAGAACATAGAAGAAGCTTTACTTGATGATTCTTGGATTATTGCTATGCAAGATGAACTAAATGAATTTAGAAGGAATAAAGTTTGGAATCTTGTACCTAGACCCACTGATAGACCTGTCATAGGAACTAAATGGGTATTTAGGAACAAGTTAGATGAGCATGGTACAATCACTAGAAATAAAGCTAGGCTAGTAGCTAAAGGATATAGTCAAGAAGAGGGAATTGATTATGATGAGACTTATGCCCCTGTTGCTAGACTAGAATCCATTCGCATGCTACTTGCTTTTGCTTGCTCTAGAGACTTTAAATTGTTTCAAATGGATGTTAAAAGTGCTTTTCTTAATGGTGATTTGAAAGAAGAAGTGTATGTTGAGCAACCTATTGGTTTTGAAGATGTGCACTTATCTGATTATGTGTATAAACTTGATAAGGCTTTGTATGGTTTGAAACAAGCTCCTAGAGCTTGGTATGAGAAATTATCTACTTTTTTGCTGTCTAATGGTTTTTGTAGGGGTAAAGTTGATATTACCTTATTTACCTTGACTAAAAATAATGATTTGCTGATAGTACAAATATATGTAGATGATATTATTTTTGGTGCTACTAATGAACACTTGTGTAGAGATTTTTCTAAGCTTATGCAGGATCACTTTGAGATGAGCATGATGGGCGAACTCAACTACTTCCTTGGTCTCCAAATCAAGCAATGCAAGGATGGTTTCTTTGTCAACCAAGGAAAGTACATCAAGGAGATGCTAAAAA
Organism: Primulina eburnea; assembly: GCF_022965805.1. Classification (NCBI taxonomy): domain Eukaryota; kingdom Viridiplantae; phylum Streptophyta; class Magnoliopsida; order Lamiales; family Gesneriaceae; genus Primulina; species Primulina eburnea. Next base: position 1,799,167 of record NC_133106.1, on the reverse strand, counting down.
AGTTTGGGATGGAGTCTTCCAAAGCCTCATCCACACCTATGAGCACGACAGTCAGACTCGACAAAGATGAGGGAGGTAAACCTGTTGACCAAAAGTTATTTCGTAGCATGATTGGCTCCCTACTCTATGCGACTGCTAGTAGACCTGACATTATGTTTAGTGTTTGCTTGTGTGCACGATTTCAATCATGTCCAAAGGAATCACACTTATTCGCCTTAAAACGCATTTTCAAATATCTTTCAAATACTCCAAATCTCGGATTATGGTATTCTAAGAACTCATTTTTCGATTTAAAAGCTTACTGTGATGCCGACTTTGGAGGATATAAGGTGGATAGAAAGAGCACTAGTGGAACTTGTTTCTTTTTGGGAAATTGCTTGGTGTCATGGTTTTCTAAAAAGCAAAACTGTGTTGCACTTTCAACGACCGAGGCCGAGTATATGGCTGCCGGTAGTTGTTGTGCACAAATTCTTTGGATGAAGTATCAATTACTCGACTATGGTGTTACTTTTTCAAAAATTCCAATCTTTTGTGATAATACAAGCACCATATGTCTAACAAAGAATCCAGTTCAACATTCTCGTACTAAACATATTGACATTCGACATCATTTCATTCGTGATCACATTGAGCAAAATGATGTTGAACTTCACTATGTTGACACCAAGAATCAAATTGCTGATATTTTTACAAAACCACTAGATGAATCTACTTTTATTCGTTTGCGTGGTGAACTTGGCATGATTGAGTTGTAAACACTAGTCGAATACTCTCGTACATATTTGTTAAATTGAGGGGGAGTATTATTAATGTGAGCATTATAATGTCGGATAATACAAATTAATTGTATTTATCCATAATTATGGCTCAACATTCATTTATGTGCTAAATATTTTAAAATTTAGGTGTTCCTCATCTTGGCTACTTCGGAATCCACCGAACGTGTTCGGATCGTCCGAACCGAGACATAGAGAGTCGCGGGATGCGGATTCTTAGATTATGTTTTTGTTATTTTTGTTTATTTTATCTTTATGCATCATTGTATAAAAGACTTGCATTTATTAGTGGATATTTTACCTGTTTATTTGTCTCTCTTTATGCTTATGTCTTTTTGCTTATCACAAAAAGGGGGAGAATTTATTTGGTTAAAATTGCTGTTAATTGGTTATTAAATAAATTCGCCTTAATTCAACCTCTTAGACTTGTTATTTGATTAAGGGGGAGTTATTTAATAACCATTTCGATTATGTTGATTATTGTTATCTCAATTTTTAACCAAGTTTTGTGATCATCAAAAAGGGGGAGATTGTTACGCCTTAAACGCATACAAATCTCGAGGATGAGATTAATGTTTTTAATGCTGTAACATATCCCAAAGTTTTTGTTTTGATGATACCAAAACTTGGATTAAAAATGTACTAATGTTTTATATTGAGGCATGCAGGAAATTAAGAACAGGTTACGTTCGGAAGATCCGACATTCGGTTCGGACGGTCCGAAATTGTGCAATTCAGAAGCAAAATAGAAGCTGTTCGGAAGCTGCGAGGAGAGAGTTCGGACGTTCCGAAGACGTGATCGGACGTTCCGAACACAAGCAATCAAATCACTTCAATGCGGAGACAAATTGATATGACTGATTGATCGAGTAAGATTTCGGACGCTACGAAGGACATGATCGGACGCTACGAAGTGTTGAAGATTTCAAATCTCTGGAAACGCGGGAATGTTCGGACGGTACGAACTTGAGTTCGGACCTTCCGAAGCTGTTCACACACTGTCTGAAAGAACTGTTCGGAAGATACGAAGTTTGATCGGTCCCTCCGAAGCGCATGTTCGGACCCTACGAAGTCAAGAACGGACGATCCGAAGTCATCCCAAAATTACGGAAATTGATTTCAATCACATCGGACGTTCCGAAGCATAAACAGAAGATCCGAACCTTGGCGTCCAAGACTAGTATAAATAGGCCTTTGAGGATGCATTTTCAAACATCCCACTCCACTCTCTTGTCTCTTACAAAGCTTTCTACTATCTCTTGTGTGCGTTGATTAAAAGAGTTGTAATATCAAAAGAGTTGTAGAAAAAGAGTGAAAGTAATACTCTCGAGTGGGTTGTAAAGTTCGTGGCTATCCTTGGAGCCCTCAAGGCCAAGTAGACGCATCGAGGCGTGGTTGTAAAAGCTAGCTTGGAGCTCCTAAAGCCAAGTCGATATAGTGATACCTCGATCCTCATCGAGAAGGGGAGACTGTAGACGATTCTTCGTCGAACTTCCATAAACATCTCTATCCCTCCTTACTTTACGCATTCATTTTATTTGTGATTGTCCCTCAAGTCTTCCGCTTGCAATTTTTGCAAACTCGTTTTAAAAACGCTAAAGGGCCTAAAAGAACCTATTCACCCCCCCTTTAGGTTCTTCACAAACATTCAGAAACAAATTCATGTCTAGTTGTTTATTACATTTACTTATCATTTTTATAGATTAAAAGATGTATTGTTGAAGCATTTTATGTGTTCTTCAAATACCAAAATATTGCATACCAAATGTTTGATAAAATGCTTCACCAAAATATATTTACTCATTCAACTTGCATATATTTTAAATGATTTACAAAATGTTTAATCGGTTTCTACGAAGGATGTTGGAACATTTCATGTTCTCAATCTTGATTTGATATTAAAAAACTTGTTATTTTTTTCTAATGATTTTTACCTAAGTGCGCAGAACTGGAAACTGATCAGGATTCAAACTGATCAGTTATCGAGCCAAAACTAAAGCTATCAAGACGCAAATTGAAAGCGCCAACTGATCGCCCAAACTGAATCAGTTCAACCAAAATATCAAAAGATCATTTGACTGATTGTCCAGCTGATAGGTAGTTCAGCAAAAGACCTTCAGAAGCCCGACCAACTGATGAAGAGCTCAACTGATGAAGAACCAGCTGACCAGTTTCAACTGAAGCAGTGAAATCAATCCACCTGACGAGCCAACTGAATTCACAAAACCAGTTCAAGATCAATTCACTGACCAGTTCAGAACATCAGTTATGAATCAATTAGTTTGCAGAACACGACAGGCTTATTCAATTGAATCCAGCTGTGCGCACTGAGGAAAAGCTTTTGTCCAGTCAAAAGAAAATAATAGACATTGCAGCAGTGCTTAAAGCCAAAACGCTCCAGAATGGCTGTCGGAAAGTATATACATATTTCGAGGAACAGATTCAAAATGCAACGGATACAATAAATACGATCAAGCTTCGCGCATATAAATAGAAGATGAAGATCAGTGAAGAAAAAGAATAAGAAGTATGTGAAGTTCTAAAGAGAAATAGGGCATGCCAACTAATTAATATAGAAGCAAAATTCTCAGTGTATGAGAACACCTTCGTGTTGTATTCACAATTCAGTTCACATGCACGCACACACACCATCACTCAAATTTACAGATAGTTGATCTTATTGACTAGCTGAGTGAGTCTTGCACAAAGACGTAAAAACTTGTGTCTGTAGTTTTTTAACACATAGACGTTAAAAAAATGTTAGCTGGGAGGTGCTTTTTATTTTAGAACTGATTTGATTAGTTCGAGATATATTCAGTTCAGTTCTCACCATAACTGAACTGATATATGTAAGAACCGATCCCCCTTATTCAGTTATTCAGTTTACACGAGTTAAAAGCTTTAAACTGATTTTATTTTTTAACAAAGGATTATTTTGAGTATTTTTCACTTGGTTTAGAACCAAACTCAAGCTAATTCATCGGTGTTTACATTCTTAGAACACGAGCTATTGCAGCTCATTAAGAATATTGTGTTTGAAGCACCATCAAAGGTGCCTTAACCGATCTATCAAAAGATTATTTCGAGTAATTTCCGCTTGGTATAAAAATCAATCATGATTTAATTTATCGGTGTTCAATATTTCAAGAATCGAGCTATTGTAGCTCATCGATGGTCCTCTTAATGGATCTCATCAATTGATATCAGAGTAGGTTGTTCTTGAAAGAACATTGAAACTGATTTTGATGTTTAAAATTCGAAAATTTTAGATTTTTTAAAACATATGTACGCAAAACGGAATTTTCATATAGCTTGCAGCGACCATGGGAAAAAATGACATATTTCCTTGCTTGAATGTCCAAATGACAAATCGCTTTTTGTGTTGCAAACTAGACTTGTAGATGTTTACAGCGGTATAAAATTTGAGCCTATTTATGCTCGAGAAAAATCAATTTATTCATTGAAGCCAGAGCATATGTGATGCAGCAGAAAATGAGCCGTGGAGAAAATTGGTTAGTCACTCCTCTAGTTTTATAAATTTCAAAAATATAGGAGGAGAACTCATTATAATTTTAATAGATAGATTATTTTAAATATTTAGGGGGAGAAAATTTTGTGCTTAAAATGTTTTTGAAAATATGATTTTTTGATTCACACTAAAAGGGGGAGAAATATATTAGTCGAATTAATTGTTTATCCAAGTTTTGTGATCATCAAAAAGGGGGAGATTGTTGGAACATTTCATGTTTGCAATCTTGATTTTAGTGTTAACAAAATTTCTTATTATATTTCTAACATATTTACTAATGTATGAAGTTACAAACACAATAAGCAAACTGAAATTGAATTTAGCCAAACTAAATTTCGGCGAAACTTCGGTATGTTGATGATATCTCTCAACTGGATGATTCAAATGACAATCCACCAACTTGAATGATCGGAAAACGCAATTTGGAACAAGCTGAATTTCACGTCAGTTGGGCCAAATCGTATGTTATAAATGTATAATTGATCGCTGAATTACCGAACTGACTGCACGAAAACAACAATCTGTTGGGTATGAGCAGTTGCGGTATTTTGGTCACATCTCTCAGCTCGGTTATTGGAATGAAGCGATTCAGTATGTTGTAAAGATAAGTCAATTATCTACAAATCTTATTCAAAAATCAAAGTATGTGTCAAAGCTTAAGATGCTGAGAAATGACGATGAAGTTACTGGTTCTGCACAACCTGCAGTTGAAACTGAACCAGACCAACTGAACTAAATTGAACTGAACCAGCTGCTGATCAACTAAATTGAACGACTAGTTGAAATGAACGACCAACAAAGTTGACCAGTTTAAGCTCAGAAAAAGTTCCAGTAAAGTGAACCGTTGCAATTTCAGAAACAGTACAGAAACTTTCCAAACGATCATATTCTTGTATCTAACGTATATATCATTGTTGGAGCATATTAATACAACATCTTGAAGATCAATAAGAGCTTTTGAAGGAGATTCAAAGCATGAGAAGTTAGCATAAAGAAATCTGATAGTTGAGAGCACAAGCCCTTGTGTGAGGATACATTGAGATGTACATTGTAAAGGATAAATTCCTCACACGCACACAATCACTCACACTTATACAAGAGACTTGAACTTTAAATATTAGTTGAGTGAGTCTTCACACAAAGAACGTAAAACAATGTGTTGTAGTCCTTTGCACATGAGACCATTCAACCATATGCTGATTGTGAGGCGCTACCTATAATCTTGACTGCTAGGAGTTCTAGTTTGGTACTGCCATTCTGGAGTGGGTTTTGTACAAGGTGTTGTATAAATCAAAGTATTCTAGTGGATCTTTCCCAAGGGGAAGAAGGAGTGACGTAGGAGCATGTGAAGTATCTAAACATCCATAAACAAATTTGTGTCTATTGGTTTATTACAATTTCTTATTATTTTCATAGTTTTAAAGATATATGTTGAAGCATTTTATGTGTTATTCAAATAAACAAAATATCGCATACCAAGTGTTGATAAAATGCTTCACCAAAATATTTTTACTCATTCAACTTGCATATATTTTAAATAGTTTAAAAAATGTCTAATCGATTTCTACGAATGATTATTTCGAGTATTTTCTGATTAGTGTAAAAATTAAACCCGATTTAATTCATCGATGTTCAATATTTCAAGAACCGACATATTGTAGCTCAACGATGATCCCTCTAATCGATCTCATCACATGAATGTGAATTTTATGATTTTTGAGTTGTGATAATTTGATTGAGTATGACGGAATTTGGAAGGTTGAAAAGCTTTGATTGTGTCATTTTTTGTTGTGAATAATTGAATATTTCTTAGTTATATTTTTATTCTTTGATTTGTTGATAATGAACAAAGTCTAAGTGTGGGGGGATTGATAAACCAAAATCTTATAGAAATTTTAGGAATTAATTTTATATATTTTTGTTTATGTGTAATTGTTATTCCTAATTATGTGCTTATTTGAATTAATATTGTTAGATTTGAATAAAAGAGAGAAAAAAGCCTAATTGGGAGATAATATGATTTTATAAGACTCCAAAAGAAACAAAATACCAAAACATGGAAATAAATTAATATTTTTATTTCTTGAAAATATTGAAATTTTGGAAGAAAATCTATGCAAATCTTGATACAGATGAGGCCTCACATTGACAAACAAAATTTGTAAATCTTATCTATAATTTTTAAACTTGACATGACCTTTAATGATTTGGAGGATAAGGTCCATTAAGGAAGATAAAAGGCAGCATACATGAAAGAAGCGTGAAGGGGACATAACAGAGGGGCAAAGAATATAATTGAGGAAGCATAGAAGGGAGAAAAGAGAACAAGTGAACAACAATGAAAGAGAGGAGAGAAGCAGAAGACTTTAATTGTAGCAGAGAGGAAGAGAGACTTGGAGGAAGACAGAAGTTGTTAGAGTTTGAGAGAGATGAGGAAGACAACTTCAAATGAAGAATCGCGCCAGCCACATGTAGATTTTCTTATTCTTTCCAAATATTATCACATGAGCTAAATGCATGCTCCACAGCAAGAGTTAAGATCTCATTTGCTATAATTGATAGAATCGGGAAAAATTTTGTGTCTTTTTGCGACCATTACCACAAAATATTGAATTTTTGTTCATCATCTTTTCACTAAAATAAAAAAAAATCATAAAAATAATTCTCAAGTTTCATTTTTAAACTTGACGATTGTTTGGGGCATTTAATACGCTCTTTTAATAGAAGTTGTGCTTTTGTGAGTTTAGAACTACTAAAAATTTCAGTTTTAGTGTCTTTGATCTGAATTCATTTTTTTATAAACCATATTTTGAATTATATTCTTTATAAATTTCATACAAATAATTTCTAACGGGACTTACTATCAAAGAAATATCGGATCAAGAATAATCTTTAATTAGAAATAATGGCATCATATTACATTGGTGACATTTCAATTAAAACATCTATTTTGCATTTATGATCTAAAAATAAATCGACTAAGAAAATTTCATAAATATAATAAAAAACATTCTTCATTAACTTTCATTTTTTTCATTGAAGAACTCAATATGTCATTAGTAATTATATTCATTAAAAACTAGTGCTATGATGTAACAATATACTAAAACTAGATGAGCGGTTGAATAATGAACTCCAGATAGTTGTTCACTTGAATTATTAAATATCTCTAAAATTCCACAAATTTTCTTATATGTGTTCCACTGATATGAGATAGATAAAAATTAGAATTTCCATCACGTTGTACAAAAAATGAACACAATAAGTCTCTATATTCGAATGAACCTTTTTGTAACTTATATCTCGAGTTTCAACCAGTTGGATCTATCTCGTAAGAACGTTATAGGTCGCGTATCATTAACCTTACAAAATTTGCCTCATTTTTTCATTACATTTGGATGAGCTCAAAAATAAGAAAAGCTGACCTAATCTAATGATTTTAATCCATATTGCACACATAAATTAAAAGTAGGTCTCTTGTGAGACGGTCTTACGAATCTTTATCTGTGAGATGAGTCAACTTTACCGATATTCACAATAAAAATTAATATTCTTAGCATAAAAAGTAATATTTTGTCATTGATGACCCAAATAAGAGATTCGTCTCACAAAATACGATCCGTGAGACCATCTCACACAAGTTTTTGCATAAACTAAAAACATGACAAATTCAAATAACCACGAGCATGCCTTCGAGAGATTAATATCACAAATCAATAGACACTGGATAGCCACCCATGAGTCCGGTATGTAATTTCAAATCCACTTTCTCTCTATGAACATTTTGCAAACTTCATTAATCTATTAAAGCTCCGTTTGGTATGTGTGATGAGATAAGTAAATGATTAGTAATTAGAGTAATTGAAAAATGAGATATATGGATTAATAGTATGGTGAGATAAATAACATAGTGTTTGGTATGATTTTAAAATGATGGATTAATTTTGTAAATTTTATTGTAATGATCAACATACCCAAGTGTTAATTAAATATATATTCTTACAATAATTAAATAGATAATTAAATATTTATAATTATAATTTAAATTTATTAAAATTAATTTAAATATATTTATTTGAAATATATTTCAAAATATTATTGTAATCATTAAACAAAATAAACTAGAATTTAATAAATATTGTTTTTTATAAAAGAATTAATTAACAAGATTATAAATTTAAAAAAAAATTAATTTAAGATAGATTTGTATTACAATTTATTTTCTTTAAAATAATTGAAAATAATAAAATATATGAAATTAATTTATAAAAAAATATAATAAAAATTTAAATATTAAATTAATTATTAAATTTTCAATAATATTAATTTTCATATTATATTGAAGAAGACAATTAAAGGGTATTATGGTTAATATAAACATATTATCATGATCACTATTCAATAATTATAAATTATCATACTTTTTTTAGAGAGTAAAAAGTAATTAGGTATATGAACTATTGAATAAATGTCAAATTGGTACATGAACTTTTATTAATGGTTTTATTGGTACATATCCGCGGGATTCGGCCAATTTCCGATGACATTTAACTAAAATGTCCAATTTGCCCTTTATAGATAAAGATTAATTAAGCTAATAAATTTTATCCCATTTTATTCTTATTTCTAAACCCTTTCTTCCACCGTATTTTTTCACCATAAAAGTCTTTCTGCTTCCACGACACACATTCCATTTTCCCCTCAATATGTTGAAAATCGATTGTCTCCACACAAGGTAGTCTCTCTCCTTCTTATGTTTTTGTCATTTCTTTTCATTGTAGTGTTTTTTTTTTTGTAATGATATGCTTTGCTTGAAAGGTGTTCGATAGAAAGTTTAAACTAGTTTGGGTTATTAAAAACGCTTCATAGAATAGTATTTGATTGTTTGTGTTTTATTCTAATGTATATTTATATGTTTCTTTTAAATATACAGCTCATGATGAAGATGATTTTGCACCACTGTGATGAACAAATTGCTTTAAAGGATGTGCCAAGCCTTCAAAATTATGATTTGTCCATGTTGGTACGTGATTCTATAATAGCAATATTTGGTGCAGATATAGGTCAAATTGGTGATTTGACTGGATTAATTGGATGGCATTGTACCACGTTCTAAAGAAAGCTTTCCTTTGAACTGTGATAAAGATTTTAAAAATCTTTTTATGGCATATGAAGTATTTGGTGATGCGTCATTACATCTACGAGTTGCGCTTATTGCACAATACTTTTGAAGACCATGATCAACTAAACTATGTTGAAGTTTGTGTGCAACAAGAACTCATGAATACTGATTTTAAAAATGATGAACTCACAGTTGATGTTGTAAAATAGAGGAAGAGTTATGTTGTTGGAGTGACAATAGTGTTAGTAATGAAACAAATGAGAAAAGATTAATTGATACAGAGAAGGAATTTGAAAGTGAAGGTGATGAAGATGATTCAGATTACAATTCTGATTGACCAATTTTTGAGTAGTGATGATGAAGTTACAACCTTGATGGCAAAAACTAAGTGATTAAAATGCATGGAGATGTCTTGAAACTGAGAAAAATGGAATTATAGAATTTGAGGTTGGTCAGATTTTTAAGGATGTGGAACATTTTAAGAGTGTTTTAGAGGATTTAAAAGTCCAGGAGGGTTTTAGAATGAAGAGGATTCATAATACAAGAAATATGCAAACAGAAAGTGCAAACCGATGGTTGCCCTTGGAGGATCCATGCATCAAAGTGGATTGATGGAGTAACTTTTAAAATTAAAACTTATGGTGGTCCACACACTTGTGTTATGCAATGCAGAGATAAAAGTGCAACATCCAAGTGGATAGCTAAAAAATATGAGAAACAAATTAAATCTGCTCAAGGAATGATAGTTGGGGATTTGGGATCTGCTTTTATTGATGATTATGGTGTTCATGTTGATGTTTGTAAACTTCATAAAGCGCGAAAAAAGGTGACCAAAAAGTATATGAGTGATCATGAGGTTAGTTATAAAAAACTTCCCAAATATGCTAAAGTTTTGAGAAAATATAATTCGGGCGTAACCTATAAAATATTGTGTGAAGGGTTAGATTTGTGCAATCCAAATTGTAATCCCATATTCAAGAGATTTTTTGTTAGTTTTGTTGCTCAAAGAGAGGGGTTTGTGAATGGATGTAGGCCCTTCATTGGGGTAGATGGTTGTTTCTTAAAAAATCCTTTTGGAGGACAACTTTTGTGTGCAGTAACACTTGATGCAAATTCTAGTATTTTTCCAATTGCAGTGATGATTTCTGAGGGAGAAAATCAGGTTAGTTGGGAATACTTTCTTGATTGCTTACATTGGCATTTAGGAGATGAGAGATACTTAACCTTCATGAGTGATAGACAAAAAAGGTCTCATAAATGCCACTAAGAAAATTTATCCTAATGCTAAGCATAGATATTGTGCTTGGCATAGGTATAATAATTTCAAACGCTTATTTCCTGGACCAAAGTTTAGGAGTAAATTTTGGGCGGCAGTGAAGGCTACTAATGTGTTTGACTTCAATGATATTATGGATGAGATTAAGCAAGAAAATACAAGCAGCGTGGAATTGGTTGATGCAAGAAGAACCTTTTCATTGGTCAAGAATGCTTTGACATACATGTGAAGAATGACCATGTGACAAATAATATGTCTGAGTCATTTAACAGTGAGTTAAAGGTGATGAGACAAATCCGATCCTTACATTATTGGAGCATATAAGAAGAAAACTAATGAAAAGATTTTGTGAAAGACAACAAAATGCTATGACTTGGAACTCAATTGTTGCCCCCAAAGTTGAAAGCAATTAAGCAGAAACTTTCGAGAAAGTAGACAATGCATGGATTTGATCATCTGAGCACTTATTTGAAATAGTGATGGCAAATGGTTTGTTGTGAATTTGAATTCAAAGACTTGTGATATGGAGAGTGGCAGATTAGTAGAGTTCCATGCAAGATGCAATTTTTTGTATCAATCATATAAGAGATGATCCTATGAAATATGTTGATAATTTTTTAACAAAAGCTGCTTATTTGATGACATATGAGAGCAATATCAATGCTATTCCTGATGAATCTATGTGGGAGGATGAGAATTATCCTAAGATGATCGTGAGAAAGAAAGAAAGCAAACGTGGTAGGCCAAAGTTAAAAGAATAAAAGGAGCAAATGAATCCCTTACTGGAAAAAAATCAGAGATCTGTTCATTTGAGTTGTAGCATATGCAAAGAACTTGGACACAACAAAGCCACATGTCCTCGCAATCCTGGGAATTTTGGTAAAAAATTGAAGAAAAAGAAGAAAGGTAATATAATTGTATTAGTTTATATTATTTTGGACACTGAAATATTTATTATTGATCTTATAGAGAATGTAAAATTAATTAGTGTTTGTTGTAATATAGTTGTTTAAATTTAAAATTTCTTAGTCATAATGTTTTTTTTAAATGTCAAATTTTTGTTGTTAAATAATCGTCATTTCCTCACCCTTTTTTTTTGTAATTATTTGACAGGAGATGTGTGCAAGAATCTCATCAAATTGGGCATGATGGTAGAGTTTCAAACTTTTGGAAATGCAAGGATAGCTTTGTGTTAAAAATTAAACTACGATTCACGATGATATTTTATAGTTTGGAAATGACTTTTTTTGGTAGATTGTTCTGGAATGATAATAGATATTTTGGTAGATAATATCAATGCTATTCCTGGGAAATGACTTGTTTTTGGTAGACCTTAAAATTAAACTATGATTCACGATGATATTTTTTTTGTATTTTGTTCAAAAGTTTCAATGATATATAAGGTGATTAACTTTCAAAATTTTATTTATTACTCATGTACTTTGTTGTGCTTAAATAATCTACGTTGTTAGTTAAATAGCACGGGACACAATCTATCGTGGTTTGATTGATATTGTTTAGATGGGGTTCGTTATATTAAATAAAATTTGAAATTAAGTGTTAGTTAAGAATTTGTTAAAATATCATATTCAATAAATGGTTATGTAACTAAAATATTACCTTTTTTTATCACAACCATTATTTATTTGAAAATGTTTTCAAAATTATTAATGAGAAAATTACGTATATATAAATCAAAATTTTAGCTAAATATATAATTTATTTTCTATATTATCAATTTATTTATTTAAAATTATTTACATATTGAATGTATTAATATAATATATCTAATTATTTTGTTGTAAAGGATATAACCTATCTAATATAATAAATATAATATACAAATATTCCTAATTAAAAAAAAGAAATAAATTTGTATTTTTTTGTAATAAAGGGCAAATTGGACATTTTAGTTAAATGTCATCGGAAATTGGCCGGAATTCCTCGGATATGTACCAATAAAACCATTAATAAAAGTTCATGTACCAATTTGACATTTATTCAATAGTTCATATACCTAATTACTTTTTACTCTTTTTTTAGAGAGGTATTTAATCACACAAATAACATGAATGGTGAGGGCTTTCGAGCATAATCAAGGGTCTATAAATTAAATAAAAAAATGAACCAAACGTAAGATAAAAGGTGATTATTTAATAACCATTCTCTTATCATGACTACCAAACATACCCTAAATTATATCTTACAAATGAATTTGAGGATTTGAATTGAAGAAACAAAAATATATAGGGATGAATTTGTAAATTCTCTAAAAATGGGGACTATATGGTTAATAATATCCAAGAACCCAGGACTCAGAAGTGTGAAGGGGTTGGGTAGAAAAACATACGAATTGAAATCAGAGATTTCTCATGGAGAAGAGCTCTCAGAGAAATAAAAGGGTTTGTTTTAGCTCACCTCTTGGCTGTATCTTTTACATTGTTATGATATTTTTATTTTGATAGGATTCATGTTTTCGATTGTCATGCGTGTCTGCGGCGCTCGTTGCTTATTTGTTAATTTTGATGAAATAATCTGTGTTCTTTATGCATTGATCGATGTCATTTTTATACGAAAATTCCATTGATTTGGATTGATGTATATATGTGGGAAATGGGAATGCCAAGTTTGCTTCTTTTTTTAATTTCTATCGGGTTAATTTGGTTTGTGGGGTCTTAACGTGTTTTGGGTTGAAAAACCTTTGAGTTTAGAAACATATTATTGATTAAGAGTTTATTTTTCAATGTAATAGTGGAGACTGGTGCTTGTGGGCCTGCCCGTTGGATCAGCTGCGAGCAAGATTTTCGTTTATCTGCACTAAAGCTTGTGGAAGAAACTTTTTGATCTATAAATTCTCTGTTTGCGTAATTGCATATTTCTGTGTGTTTGTTCTTCAATTTGTTGCTGTTTGATGAAATGGATATTCATAGTTTTTATTGATTCTTGTGTTTTATAATGTTTCTTGCTGCAGCAATCAGGGGATGCGTTGAAACAGGTGGATATTTGGACTGCGCAGTGCGGGGAATGCTTCAAGTGGAGGACAATCCCGACTGTAGAAGAGTATGAAGAAATTCGGAGCAAAATCATCGAAGATCCCTTTATTTGTAGCAAGAAAGATGGTGTCACTTGTGAGGATCCGGCTGATATTGAGTACAATAACTCCCGAACTTGGCTCATGGACAAGCCAAATCTACCTAAAACACCGGTTGGTTTCAAGAGAAGGATTGTGATCCGGAGGGATTTCTCCCGATTGGATTGTTATTATGACACACCTAATGGGAGAGTACTGAGGGCTTCAACTCAAGTTGGCAGGTTCTTGAGTGACAAACCGGAGTATAATAACATCTCTGTTTCGGATTTCAGTTTCGCAGGTCCAAAGATAATGGAGGACACACTTCCTCCACCTCTCAGTTAGCAACAAAGGTGTTGTGATTTTTATGTTCCATCTCAATATTTACCATAGAGTTAGTCATGATACCACACACGGTTTGTGGGAATGCCCATTGTGACCTTTGCTACTCTGCAATTTTTGATATGGCTTGATATTGAAAATATATGGCATATCTTTTGTGCACAGGCCTTTGTTTAATATAATTGGGGTTAAGATGAAAGCTTATGTCACGTATTGTTGTCAATGCACTTGGATACATATAAATAATCGATTCAACATTTTGCCATGCAAGCTCTTTCCTCAACGAAGGGATCTTATTAATTGTAACAACTACGGTCATACATAGGGCTGACATTTCGGTATGAATCTTTTACATGTTCCCCTCTTATTTGATTCTTGCTGTCACTTTGGCTTCTTCAAAACCGTGCATCAAAACCGGCACATCGGTGTAGGCCAGTGGGATGTGATGGATGGATTTCAACAATGAAACCGTGTTAGGTTCTAGGGTAATTTTTCGAGAATGCAATGGCCAGTCTGAAGGTAGAGTCGTTGGTCTTGTAACTTTCATTTAGAGGCTATAATGGCATCAATGAGAGTAGTACACAGGAGCCATGGTCAAGTCTAGTTATACAGTGTATATCTGTATTGCAGCAAACATGCCGGCTCTAGGCATGTTGCTAGGAATATTACAATTAACCTCCGGAGTCTTCTTTATCTGATTCAGCTGCAAGATTCATCCACTCAATAAATTTTTGGAATTGTGCACAAAATATATACTAAGGGTGTGTTTGGTTGAGTGGATTAAATAAGGATAGATTAATAGTCAAATATTTATCGCTAAAATTTTAAGATGTTTTAATAATTATTTTGACCCGATTCAATATCCAATTTTATTAATCAAATACTTATCCATAAAATTGGATCTTAAACCGGGTCAAAATGATTATTAAAACAACTTAAAATTTTAACGATAAATATTTGACTATTAATCTATCCTTATTTAATCCACTCAATCAAACACACCCTAATAGTATGGATGCATGCATCACGACAAACTTGGGAAGATTCAAGCATGCGAATTTATGGTGTCCCTGAACTTGTTGACTCGAATGAATATCATTCTAATATTCCATTAATTTAAATGTTGCTGATAAATGAATTTGCTCGAATGAATATCATTCTAAAATTCCATTAATTTAACTATTGATGATAAATGAATTTACTTTTACACTATTTATATAAGTTTTAATCTAACTTTCTTTTCACGTACGAAATAAATATGACAAGGGTGCTGTCCACCTCCCACTTCAGATGAATGTATTTAGCAATATATATTTTCAGGATAAATATAATTTTTGGGAATGGTCCTTTTATCTAAATTCTTGCCGTACTCCGCTCATTTTGAAATTGCTAATATTTGTATGCATGCATGGATCCTCCGAGTATCCTTCCCTTCCTATCAGTGAACGAAGCCCACCGACATCTCTCCTTTCATCTCTCCCATTCAATTTATGTTTCCATCACTCGTTTTTTTAACCTCATTTCCAAAACCCGTATCTTTACCAGCCTCCAATGGCTGCCTTCTTTTTCTCATTTACATAACTGCAGGATGGCCTTCTTCCGGAGATTCTCTTCCGTTGGCCTCCTGCTTCTCCTCCTCCTCCTCAAACACCCTGATTCTGCCTCTGCCACCACCACAACAACCAACCACCGGCACTCCACCATCCAGAAACCAGGCACCCCTTTGATTTTCCAGGAAGCCCCAGCCTTCCGCAATGGCGAAACCTGCACTTCTGATAACTCCACCATCCATGTAGCGATGACCCTTGATGCAAACTACCTCCGCGGAACAATGGCTGCGGTTTATTCTATCCTACAGCATTCTACCTGCCCTGAAAATGTTGTTTTCCATTTTCTTTGGGTGAGGCATGAGCCTGAGGTTTTATCCAGCATCAAAACAACATTCCCTTATCTTAATTTCAAGGTTTATGGCTTCGACACGACAATGATACGGGGATTGATTTCCAAGTCCATTCGCCAAGCATTAGACCAGCCTTTAAACTATGCAAGAATCTATCTTGCGGATATATTTCCACAAGAAGTTAAGCGTTTAATCTATCTTGATTCTGATCTTGTGATGGTGGATGATGTTTCGAAACTATGGGGTGTGGATTTGAAGGGAAAAGTTCTGGCTGCACCCGATATTGCCATGCAAACTTGACTAATTACTTCACCGAGGCCTTTTG